>NW_028259161.1:1250000-2500000 GCF_977971745.1 Zootermopsis nevadensis
ATGAAACAGAACTGTTGAAACCCATGATCTCTGAAAATCGATTTAGAAGGACTGGGATACGGTAAACATCGCCAATAAATTGTTATTACACTTGCTTCTGAAACGGGAGATTCCGGGTTCGAACCTCAGTCGGGGGACAGGGTATTTATATTTTCGTGATTTTCCTCAATTGCTCCAGAACAATGTCGAGATGATACTGTAAGATCTACCTCGTCTTTCCTCGTAACTCACTGATCGTTATAACATTCGGCGCCATATAATCAATGTAGTTGAAAAAGCGCCGTTAAATAATCAATACTATTCCGTGAAAACTGGAATAACTATGCAGTTAAGATGTAGCTGTTGTTAACAGTCTCATTGTGGACTTGAGTTTTAAATTGACGAAAGGTGGTAGTGGTAATGTTGAACAAGTGGGATGATGAGGAGACGGTTTAAATTGAAATAGTGGTGATATATTGATTCATTGACGGCCTTTCGCCCCCAGTTCCATCCCTTGTGACCCCGTTATGTAGCTAAGACTCCAGCGTTTGTGCAGGCGGCCTTGTATTTCTTCCGTCCACGATTCTTGCTTAGACTAAGAACTTTAGTGGAGTTGTATAAAGTGAAGATTGGACCAGTTTCGTTTCGCAGCTGCCCTGAGGATGATAGCAGAGATAGCTCTCGAAACGTTAGCAGAGGAAATGGTTCATTCACTACCTGACACGGCTTGTTGCCCGAGAGTCTTTCATAAATTTACTGGAGTTATTCAAATAGGTGGAAATCAGGCAGTTACTTAAAGAAGGGAAGCAAAGGACTACAGCAAGATCAAAGGAAGTAAAGACCTCTCCACTTAATACGACAATGCTTAAATTGAGATGTTTTATTAAGTTTGGGAATTTTGTAAAACTTGCAGCCCATTTCTCGGTCAGTACGTATAAAATCAAAGGATGCCACAGAGCGGTTATTTCATCGGTTATTAAGTTTACATATGATCATGCATTTCGTGCGGAAGAAAGTTGATTTTCGTAAGTCGCTTTAAACGAGTAGACATACTTCTAGGACGCCGAAAACCGACGTCTGCTGATAGTGAGAAGAAGTAGAGAAGCACTGGAGGAAGTTGCATGATGAGGTGTTACATGGTTTTCGGGGTCTACTCGTCGTCTTAGGTGTTTGGACAGACGTTGACATAGAGGGAAGATTTAAAATGGAACATGTAGACTCAGGGTGTGAATTCATGGATCGGATTTGACTGGGTCAGGGTAGAGTCGAGTTGCGATCGTTTGTAGACACGGCAGTGCACCTTCTTATTCTGGGCAGCTGAGCAACTGTTAACTTACCGCTGAAGATTATACTATGGAATTATTAATCTGTCAATTTGCACATATATGCTGTATCTGTCTTGGGCGATGCATGTTTGTAGATTACGTGTTTGCCCCTGTAATAACGTTTGGTTGGTTACTGTTTTTCCTTCTAACGTCCGTGGCCCACTGTTCACAACAATTCCACCGTATACCGAAGTTTGCAGTTGATACAGAGACGTAACACCACTTCTTGAAATGCTCCGATTGTAAGAAGGTTTTTTGGGAATGAAAATGTGGTGATCATTATGAGAAAATAAGTGTTTCAAGAAAATCGATAGTCGGATGTGCGACTGCGCGCGTTTACAGCTGGCAGGTGGCTCTCTCGCGGCAGCTGAAGAGCGTCGTCTTGTCTAGCAAATCTCAGTGCAGCGCCGGCGCCGCTGGACGTCGCATGCGTCGGTCGTTCTCGATTACAAACATCTGAAGTTCATAGACAGACCTGTTCTTTCCGTCATCTTCATAATCATTTGTGCTACAGTTCTTGCAGGGTGTAAGAACGAACCAGTAATAAAACTTTTAATTCGATAATTTTTTACTTTATTAAAATAAATAGCCATGTATATAATTGAAACTTCTGTTATGTTGTCACGCAGTGCGAATTACAATGGCTCGAGTTATGGACTTTGTAGGAAAGTTGTTAAAAACTTATGATACACTTACTTTACGAAACTTTTGAGAACGCAAATGTATTTTCAGTCCGTTTCACAAATTCTGTTCAATGTGCGTGTGAAATTCGATAGCATCAGATACTTAACTTCATTTTTCACCTGACATCTGAACAACAATTCATTAATGTGGCCGTGTCGAGATACTAACATCGTCTGAAACAAAACACTGATATGTAATTACAAATATTAATGGATATTTCGTATTTTACGTACCACTTTTATGAACAGCAAACGGAAACTATTATAAAGTTTTGTAACGAGACGTAGTAAAATCATTATGGTGAAATTAACCACAGTTATTTCAGGCCTATTGACCATTATAGTATTTACTGTGTTCAGTGTTGCGTTTGCAGCCACTCTCGGACAACCTGATGAAAGCTATTACCATGTACTTAGGGATACCGAAGAAAGATTAGGAAGTGTTATACGACATGGTCGTTCAAGAAGTCACTTTTTGCGCTATGGTAGAAGAAGTGGTTCAAATCCAATTTTTGAAAGTTATGATATATTAAATAATGACGAAAATAAAAATTCTATCATGAAATCTTCTGCAATTGATGATGATCCAACAATTAAAATTCACTATGAAAGTACTACGGTTGCAGATGAACTTGAAGGGCTAGATTTAACGTCATCGTCATCATCATTGGGTACTACAGTGCCTATAAAGCAGGAAACAAAATACTCTGTATTACCGACTTTCCCACAATCTACGACATCGTTTCTCTATGTAATTACACAATCAACAAAAGGGAACGTTTTAAAGACCACAGCAACCTCTGCGCCGGTGAAGGAAGAGAAGTCTGCTTCATCAGTAAATATATTTTCTTTAGGCGCTAATTCCAGTGATTTATCTCAGAACGTAGAGAACAGACTGAGATCTACAGCTGATTTTACTAGTCCCAGACGTGAACATTATTTTGAAGGCGACGAAAATAACAATCATGAACATAACAATAATGGGTCTCCTACAAATCCCAAAGACGAGTTGGGGGCTCTGTATTACGACGAAGAAGATTTGGGCTTGGGAACAGAAGGTATAGACAGTGATATCGGTGTTGTTGACGATTTGGGGAGGGTGAGTGACACCGCGGATCCAAAGCGCGGGATGGTGGACGTCGTCACTCGGTTCCTCACGATCGTCGAGTCTCAGCATCTTCTTGGAGAGAACTGTACCGCAGGAACAGATCTCAATCTTGGTGAAGGTGTTGTTGATCAGTACGCCCAGGAAAGGTTCCGGGTTGAGGCTGACGTGGCCGTGAACCGCGCCAACATGTTGACGAGACTCTGGAAATACGCAGACACGGAGGTGATGAGCTCTGAGTACCTGCTTCACGCCTCAGTGTTTTCAATGGTTGAGTTTGACGAAGACATTTTCGCTGCTGGAAACTGCTACGACCAGTTCCAGTACAAGGACTACTGGCTTTTCTGTCCGTACGCCTACAGACTCCCCGAGGGACCGATACTCGTGAAGGACTTGGCGGTTGAGTACAAGTATCTGAGTAACACGTCCGAGTGGTTCTACATCGCCAGGAAACACGCTGAGAACGTCATCAGGAACTATAGCCAGTTCAGCCGTGGTAAGTTACAGTAGATACTGACTTGTGTGTCTCTTGGATTATATAACTGCTGTTTGTCGACTGATAAGATTATTTTAAGCTACAGTTCAATCGTTGCTTAGAAATGTAAGCGTTGACATATTTTTTAAAAAAAACCCTACAACTTTACTTATGCGAGATGAGATTTTCACGGAAGTGAAAATGTCAGTATTGTTCTAGGTCTTGTAGGTAAATAACGACATTTCGGAGAAATGTGCTGTTCGCATATTCAGGACTGAAATGTGAGGAATTGGCGTGCAGTAGACTGAAACCTCTGATTAGTCCAATTCCTCAGCCTCCCCTTCCTCTAATCCTACTAAAATCCGTCAACTTCCCACTATCGCCACTTGAGTCCTGAAGATGGAGACAGCATGTTTCTCCGAAACGTTGGCATCTAGCTACGAGTTTACAAGGGGCCAAAACCCAAAATAGCAAGAAAAACTATAAGTCAAAATCATTTGTAATCTGAATTTTATTTATGGGACGTTGTACTAATATCTCAATCACCGTGTTGTATAAAACCAAACACATTAATAGATCGAAGGTTCGGGTTACGAAACTCTGTTTGCAGCAAAATGTCTGAATGCAAACACAAGCATGTTTATCATTCATCTTGAGGTCTTTTTTGGGGCTTACACTGAAGAAAGTTTTCGTTCTGCCTTAAAAACAGTCCTCAGGAGAGCAGAAGGGTATTGGAAAATGTTATAATGCTACGTCTAAAATTTGATGGATGATAATTTATAAGCGATATTAATCCTGAATAAGCACAGGCAGAAGATATATCGGCGCACGCATTCTGCTTCTATATCCTTGCATCTTCCCAGTCTTATGCAAGATTAAGCAAGTAGCCAACTAACGCTGTGAGAACCCGAAGATTTAACACCGCTCATTCCAAAAACCTCCGTCGAGCACGATCCTGAGACAGTGCCACCCACTGGTAGTTTCTGTTAACCATCTACCTATGTAGGAACCATTTTAATATAATACTCCCATGTCCTTTTTATTTCTGTAGGTAAGACGTTTACAAGAAATTTCCGTACTAAAATTCTATTATGTTTCCATATTTCCCCCGCCATAGTTCTATGAACAGCTTATCTAAACCTAAAATATTTCTCCATGCTAACATCAATATCTGACCTTTGTAAATAATGAAATTTATCGACACGTAATATTATAAACTGCTCGCTTACTTTTTATTTTTTTCTCCCAGGTATTTTTCTTAGCACTTGCAATTTATGTTCCAACAAGTCTCTCACACTCACGCAAAACGATTTTTAAAATTATTGTTTCGTTTATCCTGCTCTTTAGTGTTTCAAGAATTAGGTGTCATCATTAAGCGTAAAATCTATGGTTATCGAAGAATACGAAGATGTCAGTCTTCTGGACTGTGACGCCATTTTGACTTGCAGACAAGATCCAGCGTTTCTGAGGAACACACGTGACACTTCATTTGTCGAAGTTCTTCAGTGTAACTCTGGTGGTATTTTAGAGTAAACCTTAGTAGCGATCCTCTAATGTGACTGCAATGAATTCAAGTAACCAGTAGCGACATTTTGCGAATCCAGAGAGAAACTTTGCACAAATTTGGTTAGTGTGAAAGTGCGTGTAGTGTGTTAGGCTCGCTTAAGCTGGTGCTTCAGTAATAGTGTTATTGTGTCTCTGCTGATGAAATTGTTTGCTAACGCAAGTAAGGATTATGCCACTGCGCCATATTCAACACACTTCAGTGGTTCAGTTATATCTCAATGTCTCCTTATATCCGATTAAATACTAATTATTGCAACATAACACTGTTCTTCTTTCCAAAAACATCGTTATTATCAACAACATCGAGGATTACTTCTGTTGATCTGCATCAGATTCAGAATGCATAGCTGTTACATAAATTATTACATTATTTAACAACGCTGTTTTAGATATAGGGGTTATACTATAATATAATAATACCGGCGTGAATGATGAGTACAAAACGTATTTCGTTCTGAGTTATTACTATTCATTTTCATGCTCTTTTACTCTAAATGCTTCAGTTCGTAACCCAGATTATCTTTATGCGGCGCTGCTGTTTCTAAGGCTAAAATTTGTGCGCGTACTCACATAAATCGGTTTAAAATACTCAACAGATGAAACAATAATAAACTATTTATCATGTACACTACCCTTTATATCTTACCTTCTACAACCAGGGATGGTATGACGCAGTTCACATAATTTCAATTAAGTAACTGTTGGTACCGACACTTATAAAAATAATTTATGTAGATGAGTCAAGTTAATGTTAGTTACTGCGCCTCTAATTAAGAACGGTGACTAGATACCGATTTGAAAGTAGGTTTCTGTCACCCTGCTGGCGTTCGCCTAGATGGACTAAGATTATTACTGTAAAAGTTTTAGCGAACGTGCACAGTGTAGTTTATTTTATTTTATAAGGGTCACAGCAGGGTTAAGTAGGCTGCTGAGCATTATTAAACGTTGCCTGAAGTTACCATCTCTGCGTTGTAATTATTAAAATATAAACATCACCATTGTCGACGTGGTGGGTAGTTCTCTTGTTATGTCCTCTGGGGCAGTGAAAATTCTCATTTTGAATCCATTAAAGAGGCAATTTATATTCTGTGCTATGCTTTCTTTTACCATCGTCCTAATTGATTAATATTGTATTTTACAGTTGTTAACATACAGTTTATTACGGCATATTTGAATAATTATTTAACTATTACTGTGTTAGTCACGGACTGAGTGGTCGCCCTTCAATGACCAGAACGACTTCCCCACTGCGTCCACACCGGCTCTGGGTTTCGCCCAGCCTCCTATCCTATTCGATACGGGGGTTATTTTCCAGGGGTCATAGCGGCATTGTCTTTATGTACGTTTTCTATAATGCAATGATTAATGTGTGTTAGTATTTATTCCGATATCCTGGCTCTGTGAGTGGCCGTGTTGCTAGTGAGTAGTCCTCGCATCTGAATGAGCGTTTAAGTGCTACATCGGTCTTGCCGCATCTAAGGCGGCCTTGGTCAGTTCGTGGGATTTGTGGTGGGCAAGGTGGCACTGCGACAAGTTTATTTATTTATTTTTACTTCGAGTCCGTCTTTCATGTATCGTTTGGGATAAGGGTAATGCGATTGTTAGGGGCCACGTTCCACAGAGACTTACTCTCATCCCATTGCAACAACAAGAGGAATGTGTTGCTGTCTAGTTGTGATGAATTTATATAGAATTTATAATGCTGGGTTACTGCTGTGTACATTGGTGTCGTTAATTTACAAGCTACGTTTACTAATTACACGTATATTGTGTTTATCCACACCGTTTTAAGCGTTTAACTTTTTATTTATTTTTTGCTCGTTTTACATCCGTGGTACTGGATATATTATCACATATGTGCGTCCTGTGTTTCATATATGATGTGTCCACCTGGAAGTAGCTTCGTTGTTGCAGATTTATTAACAGAATCTTGAAATTGACCCCATATACGCCTTTTGGTATGTTTCGAAATTTATGTTACTTTGTGACGGTCTTGTTTTGTTTAGAATTAATTTCTGCCGTGTGAGTAATATGTAGAAGTAAACAGGGATGTTTAAGTCGATAGTCTTTTCCTGGATTGTGACTCGATGTAGGTGGTTCGGAGGAACACACTGACTCCATCTTTCGAGTTAAATACCCTGTATGGCCAAACAGACAATATGAACATTATTGTATTCTGGGATGTAGTGTCCTTTAGTCTGGTATTATTTGACCGACGTTTCGGTGGTGTTTACTGGGGGAGACACTTTCCTCCGAAATGTTGGTATCTATCAACTTTAACTTGTCGTTAGTACTCGTTTTAATGTCACCCTTCAAAGAGCCAAAATATGCAAATAGTATCATTTAAGTTTTAAGTTTTTTGAATCTTGATTTGAATTTAGTTTAACGAAATTTAGGAATGAAATTTAATTCCCTCTGATACAGGCGGAAGTTGTGTCTTTACCGTCAGGACAAATGCATGTGCCATTTCATAATGACGGACACATCGATTCCAGAGATTCGATCTGATCGACGCTGGCATTTTATGTTTTATTTAGACTATAAATATTAATGTAATCCATTATGAAAATGAAGGTCCTGAACATAAACATTTACGAAAATGAGTTATTAATATTTATAATCGAGATACCTAGTTCATAGCAAGGCACATTTTAAAACTTTAGACTGGATTCACGTAATTGTTTTCTACCACATCAGCTCTAGTTCTGTGAGTCATACAACTAGAAGATATTTACTGACCGTCCCGGAATACACCCCTTTTGTACCAAATGCCACATCTTTAAAGAATTTCTTCGTGAGAGAAATTTGTTTCGACTTTAAAGAGAAGCTCGTTACACACATGATGTTACTTATTCATGTTTTAATATGGCGCCTGGTCCTGGTTTGGGTGCCACGTACCAGAAACTTCCCAGCCAATTAGTGCAATGGCGCGGCCTTTTCAACTCGCCAACGACTGGCTTATATTTGGAGAACTAACAGCACAGCAAGTGCGATGGTGCAGATTTCTAACTTGCTCTATCGCCACAAGAAAACCACGTACAAAGTTCTGAATCGGTTTTATAGACGTCAGTACCTAATGATTGAAGAAATTAGTCAGTTCTGTGAAACTGAACGACAAGAAGATAAAATAAAAAAACTTTAGAAACTAAGTGTTTCTCTTTGTCGCGCCCATCACACTGCTCTACTTCCCGCTACTATTGCGTTCAGTGACACTGCCCTGTATTTTTTTTTCCAGATATGCCAAATTTTAAACTCGTGCGAGTTTTTTCGCTTTTTAGTGTCTTCACAAAAAATACGCATGTCCATGAACGCCGTGTTCGTTCATGGACAGCCACACGCCTTTTCAGGAATATCTAGATAGAACAATGCAGCGGATGATGAAATCTGCGAGAGAAGTATACTGCCTGCATCACTTCCTCTAACACAGGTTTCACTCCAGCTGTTGAAATTCTTAACAGTGAAAGTTCTAGCAAGAAGTTGGGGTTATGCTTCCCCTCGTTATGCTCGTAAATAATTCAAGTTTTGGTGCAAATAAGAAGTAGCTCATTTCATAACAATTGTGGAAAACTGAAAACTAAGGGGGAAATTCCTTTCAAAACCTTTCAAAACCTTTCTAACGACTTCCAGGACTACACAACCTCAAGAACCAGGGGACAGCAGTCCACTTTTACCGCACATTCTTTCCTCAAAGCAAAAGACAGCGTTCAGTACACATACAAAAGAAGCAAAGATCGTTTTTCATGCCTTGCTGATTGTTTGTTGGAAACTAGAACGAACTGTAACATTTTTTTTTGGACATATAAGTAACAAATATTTTCAAAATCTATTTCAACCTTCCTGTAAACTATAGCGCGGAGTGATACGCATGTCTGAACTCCCACTTGATGCAAAGTAGAACTTAACATATAGAGTTTGAAACGTGGTGTATACATATTCACTAATTATGGTCATGGCCAACCCAGTTCTGCTTACTCAAGCAGTCTTCATGCAGTTTCCCTGGCAACACGGTTTCCATTACAGAGGCCTATGTCAATATGTTTGGCATGGTACTTGAACCTGATCACCCATTTGCTAGTTAAATCAATACGGAAACAGCAGAACTCAGCTCCTGATACACCTCAAATCGTATTTGTCCATTAGTGTACACATCAGAGTACTATAATTCAGTGATTTAGGATAGAAATAAACTGGTTTGCAAATAAGGCGAAGAAACTAAGGAAATGTGCATGGCGGGAAATCAAAACAAGCAACAAAGTTATTGTTACTGCACGAATTATTTTATTTTATGTATTATCAGTGTTTGCCTGTTATTGGCTTCTTGCTGTTGGCAAACACGTAAATAAATTAATTGAATTGAATTGAAAAAAATCAAGAACATTTTTATATTTATGAATCTGAAGGCAGCAAAAATAAACAGGTTCATGATGAAAACAAAAGAGGTATTTTTAATATTTCGTATTATATTTTTAAACACTCAGTGTGACTAATCCCATGCCAATATTAGCTTTGATGGTCAATTCACTGTTTTCTAATTAACCGGAAGTTTCAATACAGTGTTCATAAAATCCGGCCACAGGACCCTGTCATCAGACAGATTAACCTAGTCCACACCCTTCCCATCAGCGTTCTTTAAGATTATTTTTAATATTATTCTACACATTTAAATGTATGTTAAGTGATGGTTATGTATAAACGCTTGGAAGCTTAGTAAAATAGAAGAGGGCTCTGTTCATACAGAACAGTTTCTTTTTCCGTTGCTAACATCGATCCGGTAACAATGTCTAGGAGATTGTGTGTCTTAATGTGAGAACCAAGTTTAGCTTATGAGTAAGTACGTAATTTCTGTGGTTGGAATGTCGAGCTATAAAACGTTAACTCAGCTGGGACATATGGCTCCCACCGTGATTTAAACCACAGTGCGAAAGAACAGGGTCACTATGCACATAAGTTTTTGTTCGATTAAGCAAATTTGTGATGCTGTGTGAAACATGGATTTACGGTATTGCATTATTATTATTATCATGTTCTATTAAAACACCAAGCGATAGACTTGGTTCGTCTTTCCGACTACGTACACACAAGTTGCCTGCTAGGAAGGAAGTTATAAACTGTAGAGACAGTGTAATGTTCCGAATATTCATGGCTTGTCCCATGACTGGGCCCTGTATATTCTATAAACTTAAAGCACTGTGACAGTAGCCAATTTATCCGTGTACTGAGACACTTCTTAAAGCAAAGCAGTGTAGTGTTCCATAAATCTGTCCCATAAATATTGGAAGAGTCATAATGTTACTTACACGTGAATTTAAAATTCGAGCAGCATGCTGAACTTGTGTAATGTGCACTCTGAATATACCGCGTGTCTCAGAAGAGCTTTATTGCAGGCCGTTTACTAAATATGTTCTTAATGGTAATAAGTTATTTAAATATCGTCATTATCTCCTATCAAGGACTGGGCCCTTGGCTCGTTCCTGGACAGTTGCTCAAGGTGACTTGCCTAATTAGTATTTCTCGTTCCTTAGAGTAGTAAGTTATTTAAACATGTGGCAATATTTAGCAAGACACGATATTTACAATAGTCCTGCTCTTACGCTTAGACTCTACAAGAACTGTCTTCTGCAGGGGATTTCGGACCAAAACCACATGTGTCACTCTTTCGTGCTGCCGATCTCACCCTTCTTGTTATACGTATTCCACTCCTTGTTACGTAATTGTCTACATTATTTTGTCAATTCTTTTTCCTCTAAATGTTTTCCTTGTCACTTTATTTTCAGACATCCCTAATATTCGCTCTGATTAACACCAATAAATAAAATTTGATCTTTTATCAACTGTCGTTTGCTATAATTATTTTATTATTATTATTATTACACCTGTTATCAAGATCGATTAAGTTTATTTTCTGTCTGACGAGTGTATTTCGTATAAACAATTTTGTTTTTATTAATACAAATATTTTAAATTTGTAGCTTTATAAAAATGCACTGAGTGTACTCGTATTTGTAACTGTTGCATAGAGTACAGTTACTTTTGAAAAGCTAATAGGAGCTGTTTTACAAAGATTCATTTTAATATTGTTCTCCCATCGACGCCTATGTCTCTTCCGGTCAGACTTTCTAACAAAAATTTTGTACTCGTTTCTTTATTTCTACCATGGGGAGGAGTTGCAAAAATATTAAACAACTAGTGGCTGACCGCCGACAGGGGTGGTCTTTCATCTTGGGGGTCGGGAAGGAGACTAACATGTTACGAAATATCAAATAAAGAAATACTTATAAAATCCTTTAGAAACACGAACGATTTTATGTGGGAGATTTAGACAGAGTTGGTGTTTCGGAAAAGTAGAAACGCGGTGCCAAACAAACGTGGTTAAGAGGCACAAGACAGTAGGTTTGACAGATCAGAAATTTCAGTGTCCGGTGGGATAACGTGTTACAAAGCCCGCGTTTATGAACCGCTGCTTCCAGTGAGAACGTTGCTTTGGCTGATGAATATGTGGGACTTTTGAGTGTAGAGAAGTTATTCTTGGTTTACTGATGTAAACTTTATTACGTTTAGACAAAAGGAAGTGAAACGTATCGAGTTTTTAGGCCTTCGGCTTTTGTGGAGTGTTTATTAATGATTTATGGATATTCCTGGTGGTAAAGGATGGATTTATATAAAGATGAACTTTATGAAAAAATTAAGGGATTTGGAATGTGATGCTGGAAATACTGTACACTTGCTACTTGAAAACAGTACTTTGAATACGATGATAGAGTGAGCTGATAGAGTCAGATAAGCAGCCACCGAACTGTAATTTTATGTGGTTAAATGTATAAATACCAAGTTCAGTCTGTAAGTCAAAAGTTTTGCTTTTTCTGTATTTATTTTTATTCGCACAGCTCTATAGAATTTCAGTTGGAAAACCGAAAGAGTGTAAAGCGCTTGGAGGAATATACGTAGATTGGAGGATAATATTAAAATGGACCTTAAAGGAATCAGGATTCGGATCAGTGGCGCACTTTTGTAAAAACGGTAACTGACATTCTGTTTCTATGAAAAGCTGGCAAATTTTCAGCTGTAAGCTGACAGGAAGAAAGGGCTCTATTCCGCAGATTTAATTGTTATGAACAGCTACAAGTGCACACAATAACAGAGATGGAAGCATTTTGTATCTGAGAAATTTACTTCGGTATCTGACGGCCATTATTTCGAACTGAATATGTTTTCTGAAGAAGATATACACAGAGGAAGGTTACTTAGTCAAGAAATTATATATAATTTGATAGCCATCACCGTGAATTAATCACCTTGGTACAATGAAGAATACAGAATATAAAGCTCTTGAACATGAAATTGTTTCCTCCCTTCTGTTATTTTTTCCTTCTTAGAATTTCAACGCTCCCTAAAAAAAATATTTAGGATTAAATCCTTCGTCTCGCATTCTGAAGTACAACTAATTTATTATCCTCCATATCTACCCTGATTTCTTGCTTATACGTAAATTTAATATCTGTTACGGCACAACCCATAAACATATAACGGAAATATTGCTCGTGGGGTCCATAAAACGGGAACATTTAATGACTTTATAAATCTCCCCCAAAACAATGACATTTACAATAGTTGACAAGTCTGACCACGGAGCAACATTTACGTCTATTGACGATTTTAATGCCATCTTGTAGTATATTACGAAACCATTTTTATTCGCACTGCTTCTCTGAAGGTCAATGCTACAGTAGAGTAGTCGCGTGGTGGTAGCGTGCACGTGTGCAAGTGTACAACATGAAAAGTGGCTGATATTTTAAATGTTTCTTTACATTATATGGTGTTATGATACAAATTGAAGAATATTACGTTTTGTATTACGATTATGTTAATGTGAATGAGCTTTAAGTGAACAAGCAGACCAAAAAAAGAAAGGATTTATCTTACTTCCTGTCAAGAAGATGGCGGGTTGTTAAATTGCTTTGTTTGAAAGGTAAGAATTTTTATGGAATTTAGAACAGTTGTTTTCAGATGTTGGTGTTTCATTTAATTCATAAATTTTATACGTTACTATTAGTGTGTGTTATCATTTTGCCCCATTATGCATGAATAGTGTTATGTACAATTTTCCTCATATATATTACCGTCAGCCGCTAACCCACAGTTTAAAACCATGCTGTTTGTGGATAATACTAATATTATTATTTTACATCCAGAAAGTGATTGTTTCCAAATTTTCATGATTAATGTCTTTACTAGCTTGGACAAACTTATTAAAACCAACAAATCTCATTAAATTTTGACAAACATTTTGTGATATTTTGTACTACCAACAAAAGTTGGGTTAATTGAGGTGTACAGTATGAGGATAAAACAATTTAAGAAGTATAAACAACTGAATTTTTTGGCCTCCATATTCACAGTAACTTAATTTGGGAAGCATATATTCAATACATTATCCCTAAACTAAGCTCAGTGCGATGGTCACATCAATCATGAAAACAGAAACTTTAAAATTAGTCTACTTTACTTTCAGTCAAATTATTTTCTGGGAAAACTTAACAGACAGCAAAAAAGTAATTCACATTCAGAAGAAAATCATTAGAATAATGGCAGGCACCAAAAAGAGAACTGTTTGTAGGGAATTGTTTAAGAAATTTAATATTCTTCCACTAGCCAGCGAATTTCTAATTCTAACAAACTCAGATATCCATAAAATAAGTACAGCCTTCATATGCCAAATACTAAACTCAATAAATGTAAAAAATGAGCTTTCTATCCTGGAATTAGGCTCTTCAGTAATCTTTCCCCCACTGTAAAAAGTCTGAATCACACTATAAATTTTGTTTGATTCTGTTCTAAAGAAGTCTCACTCCTTCCACTTCATAGAAGAATTTGCCTCGGTTTCCTTTTTTGTGGCAATGCCATAGTTGACTGTAACTTTGTAATTTATGCTAGAAACAAGTATCCTACATCCTTGGCTTGTGCCTGTGAAGGGTCTGTGAACTGTAAATCAATTCTATTCTATTCTGAAGAGTGTGTGGGTCTGTAATTAACATCTGAGTGAACCTAAATGGAAGAAAGTAGAAAATGCATTACCAGAAACTTTTCTAACTTAATGCGACTGGAAAGATACACTGAGTTGGTGTTGCACAAAATATTTTATTTTTAATCAAGAATAGCATTTATCTCTTGAAAGGGTTACAAAGTTCAAATATTTGGGAACAACAATAACAAATCAAAATGATACTCGTGAGGAAGTTAGGAGGAGACTAAATTCCAGAAATGCTTGCTACTTCTCAGTCCAAAATATTTTGTCTTCCCGTCTGATTTCTAAGAACCTGAAAATTAAAATATACAAAAATAATTGCCTGTTGTTTTGTATGGGTGAAAAACATGGTCTCTCACTCTGAGGGAGGAACGTAGATTGCAGGTGTTTGAGAATAGGGTGTTGAGGTTATTTGGGCCTAGGAGAGAAGTGGGTGGGATGTGGAGAAAACTGCATAATGATGAGCTTAAGAATTTGTATCCCTCCCCCAATATTGTCAGGGTGATTATGTCAAGAAGAATTATATTTGGCTGGGCATGTGGCATGCATGGATGGGGCAAGAAGTGTGCACCATTGGTCGAGAAGCCTGAAGGGAATAGACTGCTGGGGAGACCTAGACGTAGATGGGAGGAAAAAATCAAGTTTGATCTATGGGAGATAGGAGTTGAAGGAGACTGGATTTTGTTGGCCCAGGACAGGGACTGGTGGAAGGCTTTGGTTAATTCTGTGATGAACCTTCGGGTTCGGTAAGCCATCTAGTTAGTTAGCATTTATCTCCTTTATGCGTACAGTTGCTCGTGGAAGGGGCCCACGTCACCATCAGAGCTGGAAATTGGAATCAGACTTTTTGAGCTCAGCTCAGTAATTTTTTTCGTTCTTAAATGCTGATAAACTTACTCAGACTGAATGCAGTACAAGGCTAATGTATTTTAAGTTTTCAGTTCTGCAATAAAAAATATTTATATTAGGTTGATTTTAATAACTATCAGATACATCCATCACTGCAACAGTGGTCACATTATTATTCCACAAGTTTTGGCATTTTGCCTTACTCGGGGGGAAACTTAACACCTGCAAAGTTTGGATTCACAAAAGATGTTTTTTTTTTAAAAAAAAATACCAATAATCCTTCTGTGTTCTGCATAAAAGTAAGACTTGTACAAGGTATTAGGCACTGTTTTGCATGTCTCAATTTGTTGTGTAATATTTATTCCTGCAATAGGTTACTGTCATATTCCACTACGTACTGCCTTGATCTTCACAATATTTGAGTTCCGTAGAATGGCTTTCTCTTGTCCATTGTTTTGACGTCAAATTTCTTTCCTAGTAACACGCCCCTATACAATCCCTTTCAATGTGCCAGTCAGCATTTTTGTGCTTTGATCACGAGGCAGCTACTGAGACCTAAAGGTGGCTCATAAAAAAATTGTTTTCTGGGGTATTGCGCCTTGTAGTCTTGTAGAATTTGACCGGAGTTTCAGAGGTGAGTATTGCCTCCATCATCAAGGCGATGAGTAAGGATTGAGGCAAGAAAGCCAGGCATGTAACAAATTATTATTCTAAATTGTAGAAAAACTTAATATTATGATGACCTAGAAAGGATATGGTAGGAAATGATAGCTGCTTATTTTAAGATACTTTCCACTAATCGGCAAACAAGGAAAAAAATTAATCGTTCTATCTTATGGTCAGGAAGACATTCGAACCCAGGAAATTTGAGAACGATGTTTGCCTATAGGATTGACTAGTATCCGACTGTTTTGTTAGCACAATTTTAATTTATTGCATTGCAGTGTTTTGAAAACACATGATTTTTTGTAAGGTTTTGAAATATTTGACTGTGTTTGTTCGTCAGTGTATTTGACAGAAAGTTCACGCATCATCATTAACGAAACTGTATTTATTAAATCAAGTACTGCTAAACAGGAATTCAGTGCAAGATTTGAAATTCTGCGTAGTGTTTTGAAGGAAAACAGACCTATTGTGTGTTATTTTACTATTTAATTTATATTCTCAGAATTGTGTTGTTTTGTCTTTTTGACAGAGGATCTTCACCAAATTTTATTAAAGTGATTAAATTAAGGAGAAGGCATGAAGAAAAGAAGGAATTAGGCAAGGGGAAATGAAGTTACGGAAATAAAGAATGATGGATGAAGAGAGAGAGAGAAAGATGGAGGGATAAATGAAGAAGAAAGCGAATGAAAAGATATTCAAGGATAAATAGATTGCAGAAGGGAGGAAAGGAAATACAATGAGACAGTCGAGGTTAAAAGAAAATCAAACAGTGACCATCCTCATGTTAAGGACCGTCCTATTCCTCATTCGAAGCCGTGTTGGGGAATCAGTTAATAGAGTGTCAGATAACAATATAAGATAAAGTCTCCTGTCGCTGTTCGTGGCATTTCATTATGGCGAGGCTTAACTTGTCGTTGTTAGCCCGTTCTTTGTTACTGTGTGCTGACACGGGGTGAAACAGAATTAAAGCGAGGGTTGTGTTACAAGGCAATCGGCTTCGGAGAATTTCTGGACCCGGGATTTTATACATGTCAGCAGCGACCTTTGAATTCAACTGTCACGACGTCATTAAATTTGGCAATACGCGGGTTTCACATGTTCTGAACACGCTTCTGTATAGCGCGACGCCTGTCTCTGAAAGTAGCAAACACTGCTATTGGAACATTTCAAGGCAACACATTTAAATTACTGTTAACCGTTGGGCCACTCTGAGCCGCTCGGATTACAAGGATTGTAGGAAAATACAGCATGATTACGAGTCATGAGTTGTTAATCATTTACATTCTGTGCACGAGATATTTTGTCAGAAATTACAGGTCTGTATGTAATAGTTTTAGTTTGTGTTTGAGGTCAGTGAATCAAACGTAAGACGCCAGATCTAAAAATGTTATATAATTTTTTGTGACTTTTCAGGAATTTAATTTGCAGGTTACTATTGAGATGGACAAAGAAACGGCGTGCGGTTGAGCTGACGAGAATTTTCAGTGTAACCAGTCTCGTGCCCGAAACGAGTAGTAGAACATACGTTAAGAGTACCTACCTTTTGGGACCGGTAGTATAAAAGAATGCTATGAATTCTATCCTGAGCCACT
Organism: Zootermopsis nevadensis; assembly: GCF_977971745.1. NCBI lineage: Eukaryota > Metazoa > Arthropoda > Insecta > Blattodea > Termopsidae > Zootermopsis > Zootermopsis nevadensis. The sequence goes on from NW_028259161.1 coordinate 1,267,263, forward strand.
TCGTTCCAATCCGCATTTCCGAACCCAATTTACCACCCGTAACTGGTTCAAGATGCAGACGGAAAGGGTGCTGCTTCCTACTTGGGAGAATCCGATTTCGAATATGACTGCAATTTGTGCTTTTCTCAGGCACTCCGGGGAAATGACAGGATAGTGCGTTAAACGAATCATGATCGTTGCTATCCAAACTTTCGTTCGAGATTATTCTGCGATCAGACGCGAAGCGTATTTAAATCAGCCAAAGTAAAAGCAAGATTTTCCTTTTACTTAAGGACTGTACAATAAAGGCGGCAGGAAGCATGATGATATATCTCCACGCATTCTTTACTTCGTCATTAGATAGAGTGGTCAGCTTTACGCCCCGGCCTCTTTGACCCAAGCAAGAGTAGATCAATTGGGTGGATCAAACGAACTTGTGGCAGGAAGCGAGTAGACATACAAAACATGACCGTATTAATAATTCAGGTGGAAGTCGGTGATTAATAGAATTTTACGGTCTTTCTACCTAAAATCGATGACTATAAAATCCTTGTGAAGCCTTTGCCGTGCTTGATCGCTTATGCGAATGGAAAGCACTTTAAGGCTTGGATTCTGTGAGAGTCCGGCTCGGTGTTTGAATATGCGTGGTGCAGGTACCTGGTAACTTCAGAAGTGGTTTGTGTGCAGGTGGAGGTTTATGCTGTAAATATATTTCTACTGGTTGTCTCGTAACGCGGTAAATCTGTTCTTGATCAAACGGGCGTTAGTTAGTCCATTACAGAACATTAAAATTGTGGAAGTGTAGAATGTTGTTGTACACGGTTCGAATTCAGGTCAAAATTTTCCCATTTTATCTTATATTACAAGAATTTATATTTATAAAGCAATAAATATTTTATATTGCTCGAAAGATCAAATAGTGTTAACGGCTTACATATGGCGCAAGGGGTTTATTTTACTGTTTTTCGTAAACTTAAAACAAATTCAGTCCACATGTGCCAGTGATTTTAAACGACACATCTCGTCCGTAACATTGAAAGGGAAAAAGATGTTGGGTCATATTGTCTTTGATTATTATTAACATAAAATGAATTTAGTCCGCAATGGCCAATGCTTGCAATCAAGACACCTGATCATAACATGGAATGAGTTATAAGGGATCATAACAATACCCTCTGTAGCTCTCCAGGCATTTTTCTTCATAATATATTTCTAATGTGTGCGACCTGGAAGTGGTGGAGTGTTATTAGATAAACGAATATACAGAATTATGAATGTGAGTTAATATCAGGCATTTCAGTTGTAAATTTGTTGAACTTCTGCAACGGGAATTCGAAAATGGCAGTTAAATTATGTAATTCAACTAAATTTAATTAACTTTCTTCGCTAATTTTTAGTTTATGTAACAAAAATTTGTCAGCCACTCTGATCATGCAAGATCAATAGCAGGACGGCTCCGAAGCTGTATAGAAGGCGAGCGGTAATGACGTCAGGTACAGCCTTAGAATTTATCTGGAGTGACTGCCGAAAACCAAGGCAATGTTATAACAGTGTACGCTATTTTATTCCCTTGTTTCTTGGTGTGACCAACAATAAATTTTATGAAAGGCACATTTTTAATGAAATTATCGTTTAGAAAATCCTGTATTTAAAGTTTATATAAATGGAATTGCCATTCGCCTTCCAGAACTGTGTTAATTCTTACGAAATTGTAAATATGTTTCATTTGAATAATTTCTTCTTTTTACGAACAATTTGAAGATCTGTCATTTTAATACGATGAGAGAGACAATAGAATGCCGGTTGGGTGCATTCGTTTGTCCCTAGACGTAACGCGTTCTGCTACCGATGCCTCCTGAATACAAATGAGGAGTGCTAACTGCAGTGTTCAGTAAAGGAATTTTGGTTAATGGCTTTGTTCGACATTTGCATGTATTCTGACTCGGGATTTACATAGTTCAGTCTAATCAAACTAACCAGATTAGAAGACACACATTATATGCAGTGAAGACCTGAGGAGCAATATTTATGGGTAAATCGATGGTATAGTAGAACGCGTGAAAAATGAGACTCTGATTAAAATGACACTTACCTTAATCGAGTAATGTATAGGCCCGTAGTCTCGTAAATTTAAAATGTGGCAATGCATGTAATAAACATAATATTTAATGTAGAAAAAGAAAATAAGAATTTTGTCAATATCACTCTTTGTGTTTAAGGACTGATAGTATTTTAGATATAGATTTATCAGCTATATGGATGGAGGTAAGAAGCCTTTCATTTTTCTGCTGTGTGAGTAAGGTATGAGGTACTTATTTATTCAGTCGAATCCATGTTCATCTTGTTTCTGCTCGGAAGATCAGAGACAAAAAGTTTTTGTTGTGTCCGCGATCTCTAAACTACTCTCCAGGTGTCGTTTCATGGCTGGCTCATACATTTAGCATTTCAAATATAACACAGTTTCATTTTGTGGCCTGCGTATGTTCTGCCTGGCTTGTGACAATTTTTTTTTCTTTTAGAAAGTGAAATAATTATAAATTTCTGGACATCAGAACTTATTTATAGCTTGACATATCGCGTTGTGGAACAGCGAATTGTGAGAGAAGAAAACGACACGTGTCGACTGAATGCATGTTAATTTTTGTAGCAGAAAATTGCCTAGAAAAAATATTCCTTTTCTATTTACGTCGTGCATCGTACGTGTTCTCCTCATTTCATCCTCCTTGATTCAGATTCTCTTTAGAAAATGAGAGGGGATATGAAAGGATTTGAGGAAGAGAGTAGAAAACTTTTCTATGTATCGTATTCAATGTTTCGAGGAGAGGAATAAGGTGATAACTTTCTTGAGTACAAATGGCTTAGTATTAATGAAAAGGTAGCTTAGAACACAGTGACAAACTGTAATAATATTGTTAAATTAAGGAATATAGGCGGGTGTTTATATTAAGCTAGATATATGTGATAGAAGAAAGTTGTTAGGGTATAAGTGGGAATAGTGTAGGGTTGGTTGTTTTGTAGTTATGTTTCTGGATGTTGTATTAGATAGTTCTTGTAGGTCATCTCGAAGTATCGGCTAACAGTTTCAGTTTGCACAGGTCCCTTTTTTTTCATTTTCATAGTTATTTCCATACATTTTAATTCTATTATCCTTGTAGTGAAGATACGAATTTAATTTTTGCGCTAAAGTACTACGTTTTGCGTTTCGCTTTATAAAAGCGCTTGTTCGGATTAATTAGATTTCCTGCGTAACAAGTGTGCAGGAGAAGTTGCCGTACATGTATGGGGTATCCATCACTTTAATTGCCTGTGTTGTGTGTTTAATTTAACCTTGCCCGTTTATTATATGTATTTAGACAGCATTTCACGATAAAACAACGAAAAGCGAATATTTTTTAATAGTTTTCTATTTTCTGTCCTGTTAATTGCATCTCGTACTCTTTTTTACCTGTAAATACACACGAGTGGCTATGCCAGTGGGGGTTATTGTCCCTTACTACGACAACCATGCAGTCTCTAACCAAAAACATCCTTGAAATAATTGGATGATATTGCGAGATAGTGATCAGTATGGCATTGTTTTGTCTGAATCTGTCGTGAAATCTGCATATTATGACGTGTTCAGTTCCTGCGCGGTCAGAGTGCGTTCTGTAAACTTATTTTGTGTTTTTTAATTTCCATAAACAGTTAATACAGCTTTGATATGGACGTGTCGAGAACACGATGAAATAGCAAAGTGGGTGCTTATTCTACGTGTGAAAACCTATTTTTGTAACTCGTTAATAAAATCTTTTAAGTGAAAAGTTTTATGACTTATTTTCAGTACCAAGAAACTTTAGGAAAAAAAGGCAGGCCTTTTTTTTCGAGCCAATCAATCACTGTACGACTTTTATATACTTGTTTCGTCTCTTTTTATATAATATTAACAGGCCAGACGCTTTCTTATGTACTATAACTGTTTCTGGCAGATTGTAGGAAAAAGTGTTTTTTATTGCTAACCATTTGAGTGAAATGTGAATTCCGTCTAGAATTATAGGACACCCCATTGAGAAAACCACCGGAAATTAATCACTATATACGCTGTAGAATGAAATACTTTTTATTTTAAGTATTGATGTTTGAAAGTCGGTTAGTGATTTTAGATTAGTCTTCGGGACAGCTTCTGATTGGTTTCCCTTCACGGGGAATCACTGTGTCAGTGGCAAGTACTCCAGCGAGTTGTTAACGCCCAAGAAGAAAGTCTATTTTTTAGAACCAACGACGGCCGCGGTTTTATATCACATCTATCTGCACTCAAAGGTTTCTTGACGTACTATTTTGTCTTCCAGTCTGCTGTCTGTAGACGCACAGGTTAAACTACGTGGTATCTTACATTAAGGGAAGAACACAGACTGAGGGTGTTTGAGAACAGGGTGCTTTAGGTAAGATGGAGAAAATTGTATAACAAGGAGCTCCGTAACATATACTCTTCGAAAAATATTATTATGAAGATAATATCAAGGAAGATGAAGTGGGCGAGACATTTAGCGCGCGTGAGAGAGATGAGAAATTCGTACAAAAGGTTTTTGTCGGTGAGCCTGGAAAGTGGAGACAACTCGAAAGACCTAATTGTAGATTGAGAGATGCTGTTAATATAGTTGTGAATGGCGTAGAGTTGGATGATGTGAGTTGGATTCATCTAGCTCGGAATGGGGACCAGTGGTGGGCTCCTCTGAAAACGGTAATGAACCTTCGTTTTCCATAAAAAAAGAGGGAAATTGTTCAATTAGCTGTTCGGGATTTTAGCTGCTTTGCTCCACTATGTTAATTATATTTTTCAATCTTGGTAACAATTTTATTGCCAAACGGCTTTAGGCCTCGTAACTAGAAAGCGAAATATTGCATATTTTCTCTTTCAAGCATTAAATATAAATGTAATTATGAAAATTCTCAGCCGATAATATTTCGCGGTCGTAGGAGTCGGAATATTGTAGAGATAAATTAGATGTAATTGTCTTGTTTATTTTCTAAAGAATATTCTTTTGTTTTCTGTTTTTACCTGCTACATTATACACTGATATTTAAGCTCATCCTAGTTAGTTTGTTCAAATAACTTCCCAGAAATGTTTTCTGGACAGTTCCTAAGTTAAATTTGGTGTCTTATATCGGTGTTGGGATAATTGGCGTCGCGACGCTCGATGTCGGTTTTTCAGCGTCTTGTATCTGATGTCGTAATTTAGTTTGGGTTAGTTTACGTTGTTTTGTGTCGGTTTATGTTAACTTTTAGTTATATTATGTTTTGTCAGGTTAATATAATTTGGTTTAGGTTTTATCAGAATGCGAGAAAGAAATGTTGATATCTAACTACCATTCGACGCTCCGCGTCGGGATGCCAGTATCATGTATTATTACATCTCCATACTCGTTTCTTCATTCTAAATAGAATGCAGGTGTTGAGACCCTAGATATCGCGGCTTTCGCCGTCGGTTTACCAGCGTCGTGTTTTGTGGATCCCGAGGTACATATTTGTTAAATTCGGTACTTTGTGTCGGCGGGGGAGAAGGAGGTTCCGACGCCCGACGTTGGGTTTCCAACTTCGTTTCGTATCGCATCCCGATAATTGTCGCTGCTTATTTGGGATCTTGTGATGGCATTGGGAAGATAGTTTTTTTTCGGACCCTCGGCCTTGTCTTAATAATTTTTACCGAGAAGATAACACTGCACTTGTGCGTTACACAGGTCAGCCGTTTAATGCACTTCAAGGAGATAATCTTTGTGTTCATCGAGAATCATACAAATCTTATAAACGAAAAATACAGACGTAGTTACCACCAGGCTTTAAATTGCTAGGCTTATAATGCAGACAAATTATTTTATTCTCTGTACTTCGTGGCACTGTTAGTTACCAGATGTTCTCTCTCATATTTTGTCCGTTTCTAAATTTTGGTTAATTCAGAGCGCTGAATCTCTTCACTTCATTAATTACAACCGTCTGAAGAGAAGCGAAAAGCTTCTTCAGCGTTTCAAAGTAAACTAAATTAAATGCGTTTCTGTTAGCACAGCGCCACTGTTTTTCTGTGTCTGGCTGCTCTAGTCTTTCTTCTGTTTACGTATACATTCCTTTCACGCCATTTCTTATAAGAAGTCAGACCATTCCGTATCAATGAGATGTCTAGAAAATAATTTAAGGCTTTGGTACAAAAGGATTTATGCATATGTTTCACTTTAGATTTCACGGAAATGACCAGGGCTCAGTCGTACAAATTGAGACGTCGTTACGCCTTACTAAGAAAAATTATTATGCTGTCAGACATTTGAGTAAAACATTTCAATCCACTCTTTCTCTGACTACAGGTGGTACGTTTGTTCTCCTTTGCCTTGTTAATACGCACTGCACTTGTTTTGTATTACGCATATAAAAATCGTGTTAGCTATGACTCTTAGATTACTGCCTGGACGACCAGGGTTCGAGTCCTGCAGTGGTAAGGGATTTCATTTTTGATATCAACGTTAAACCGGCAATGGAGCCCACCCAGTGTCCTAGCCATTAGGAACCGGAGGTTTTCCATTCGGGAATAACTCGGACAGAGCGTGAAGGTGACCACTTTCACCTTGATATAAGGGGCTTAGGTAGACAACAGTGGCTGTGTACTCTGAGCAAGGCAACGACCTTTGGAGTAACTAAGGGGCGGGAAATACCTTATTACATACAGAGTTGTGAGATTTGCGTGATTAATGAATTACAAAAGATGTGGAGGAAAAGGTGGTGACGTAATTTAAATTACTTCTCGGACATTTGCTATGAGAGACTGAGGAAAACTGCAGAAACCTCAGTGAGGATGTTCGGTTCTTGTGCAGAGATTTGATTCCGGATCTCCTCGAATACGAAGCAGGAGTTATAACCACTGGACCGCTAAGTTCAGTGGGAAGTGATCTTGACTAGCTAAACGTCTGTCAGATTTCTCAACGAGGACTCTGCTTTGGAATTGGTTCAATACATTTCGTAATTGGTCGTTTCAGTTTCGTCTCATATCAATCTCTGTCTGTCGTTTATAATTATGAGATCATATCTCATTACACGTCATATAAACTTACGAGATGCTTCTTTGCTGTCAAAGTGTCAATCATGTTTCTAATTTGGACAGTACCAACTCTCAACAGGGACTCCAAGAGAGCTTAAAGATGAGCTTTCTCTGATATCCAGTTTACATAGCAAAATATTTCCAGTAAAGCTTATGTTCGTAAATGTTATTATATTAAACTGTAGATGTATAAATTAAGTATATAAAATGCTATTATTGCAAAAAATAGTTTTATCAATATGAATAACTGGAATCTTTAATTACATTTTCCGATTTTTAATAATTGGAATAAGTTGTACTTAAAGCTAAACTTGTATGACTTGTGCAACAACCCATAAGACAAATCTTCAAAGCTAAACCACATAATAATTCTGAACTTTTTAAAATTATTAAAATTGCAGGTAATTTTCTTGTCAAACGGAAAATTTGAATTCGGAATATATGAAAAGTGTCTTAATTAAAACAGGAATAAAACGAATTCTATGTGAAAGAAAATAATTAAGCACATATCGGTATTAATGAAATCAAGGGGAAAATTTATAAATGTGAAATTTTTTGTAACATTTCCTCTTTGAAGGACTAGTTGCTGCAATGCCACTCAGATTCCTACAGATCGGCAGAAATATGCGTTTGAAAAAATGGCCTTCGAATGAGTTTGAGAAACTTAATTGCCTCTATTTTGAAAACCCACCGACTGATCTAGTCGTGACCATGATATGACCGTGTCCTGTGCGTGACCTCTAATTAACATGAGTACTGACACTCAGATCCCTACAGATCAGCAGAAAAATTCGTTTAAAAAATGACTTTCGAAATACTTTGAAAATGTTAAAGGCCTTTGCTACCATAAGAGATTTCATCACTGCCACGAGAATCATCAGCTTACTTTTGAGACTTATAACCTATATTTAAATATACGTCTAATGGTTTTGCAGAAATCGGTTGATATGTAGACAGCTTGTATTCTTAAGGTACCGGAGCCAAAGTTACAAAGCATTATTCCAACACCATGTGGCTCAACGCGTCGTTGAATCTCCATAAGCGTGAGGCCGCCGGCGTCTCACACGGTATAGAAATTGTTCCTAAGATTTTATATCAAGGTCATAGTCGGAGTCGGTACATTTTTACCGACTCCGTCTCCAGAGCCCTGATAAAAATGTAGATTTAGGTTGTCCTTGGTTATGTGTTGCGAAGAATGTATGCAGTGCATCTAAGTCAAAGACTGCGTTAGTGTGTGGACTTGATTCAGTAGTTAGTTCGGTGTGCTTTTATGAAGACCGAAATGAACCTTTGCCTTTCATAATTCGTGGGATTTTATGACCAGCTCATAGTAATGCTCCAGTGCATTCGTCTTGAAACGAAGTTCGCATTGTCTCTTACCAAGAAGCTTTGTGGACTGTTCTGTGATGATGCTATAGAATATTGATACAACATCACTGTTTAACTGCAATGGAGCACACTTGGGGCTCACAGACTACTACCCATTTTTATTACATCGACCTCATTATGCAAAATAAATATTTACTTTCAACTTGACGTGTGGGAGACTATAACATTTTAAACGCAATTTAAAATATGATGAATATTTAAAACACGGGATACGTGTTTGTAGATATGGAAACATTGAATGCAGTGCACGAAGTTTGTAAATACTTTTTATTGTAATCTCGTTAAAAACAGCCCAACCAAATTTTATAGAACCGTAATTGTATTTGCTGTTTTCACAAAAGCCTGATTCAGTGGACCATTCGGCTCAGTTCACTTTTTCGCAGGGGTACGGTGACTTCTTGGTCATTCTGTAGAACACCCCCACCTCGCCTTAAACAATTTTTATAACGGATACCAACGTATATTACAGAATATAATTCTTTATAACGAAGAAATGTATTTTGCAATGTTAGTCGAAATTTGTAGTTTTTTTGTTTGTTATTTGAATTAACTTAAACGGCACTGCGATTAGTAGATAGTACATCGTCAAATGATAATAATTAATGAATGATTAATTATGAAGGATATGGAAGGAAGTGATGGTGGCCTAATTTACGGTACTGTCCCGCAATTTTCCAGGCAGGACTGAGTAAAACGACGAAGAAATTCAGGATAGTCGGCCTCAGGGCAATATTTGAACCTGCGACCTCCGGCATACGAAACTGGATTCCTAATCACTCGGTCGCGGCGCTCGTTTAAATTTGTGTTAATTTGCAAGTGGTTGGGGATTCTTGGCAGGGGTTGTTGGGTGTAATTAAGAGATGATTGCGTTAGGAAAACGATACGTCAACAATAAGCACTTTGCTGTGCAGACTGTAAGCCCTCTTGTGGTTAATAACCATTCCAGCTGTCCGTTGCCAGTGAGAATTGCGTCCATCTGCAGATGCTGCTGTTAGAATTCGCACGGAGCTTTGTTCTTGCCTACTGGTATCATAAGAGAAGCACACGAGAGCGCGGATATTGCGTAATTATACCGAACAATTTTACTGCTGCTCTGATACAGAATATCCCCTGAGCTGTTGTTATGGAAACGTGAGGTTCATCGTCGTAAGAAAAATGGCATTATTTATATTCTTAAAGCCTATATATCACACCTTTTGTTGCGGATGCACCCGTTTCGAACCCCGAAAAATCAGCTGCTATGCAAAGAGTTTTACTCTTTAATGTTGACAGCTTTCCGAAATTTATCTTGAGATAAGCTACGGCACCCTCTGACTCATTGTGTTGTTAAGGAGCCCACAGGTAGTTTTACTTTGTCTTCTTATCTCTGCCTCGGTCTCGCATGTGGATTCTTTCCACTGTGTTATCCGACCAAAATTACTTACGCATGTCTTGTTTTCCTCATGCGGTATGTGTATCGGCCATAATAAATCCTTTGTTAATTATTATCGGAACATTATTCGAAGGTGAGAAGCGTTCGTCTGTCTGATGTCTTAATATCCTCCTCCACATTTTGTTTGCAATTACCCTCAACACTTGTGAGATCTGAAGTTGTCGTGGTGATAATGTCGATGTCGATGTTCTGGGCTGTACTTGCGGGTAGATATACCAGCGTTTAGTAGAAACACACTGTTCCGTCGTCAGAGGCCCTGTGGATAGAGACCGTAAGTTTATGCGAAACGGTGGTCCATGCGGCGTTAATATCCAGATTATCAACATCGATACTCTGAACTTCCCCCCTCCCTCTTGGTCAGAGCAGAGGACAGCGTGTCGTCGTGATTGATTTTTAATTACTATTTTTACAGCCCCTGCAATTTATATGACTACGACGCAAAAACAACTCTTCAGAAAGTTGGGAATATCGAATTTTATCTAGTTTCCTCTCCGACCAGACCACTGAGGCTCACAGCTACCGCTGTCCGAACACTTACATCCATTGTATTGACGTTTATACACAAGTTTAATATTTCTTCTGTCTCTCTCTTCCCTTTTCCCCCTCCTTCATTCATTTTCCTGTTTTAAGTGCCGTTTATACACCCTGCATTTTAGTACACTATGCGGAGCAGGGAAGGTTTAATTTTATAGCATCTCTTCTGCGATAGTGCGGCAAGAGGTTAATGCAACTCAGGGTTTGTGAAAAGCTTGATGCAACGTTTATCTTTTTAGTGTACGAGTCGTTCTTAGAACTTACTACTGTGCGTTCAGCGGTGTCCATGGAAAAGGTTGTGGATTGGGAATCAGACGGAGGGTGCAGAAATGAGTTGTCCAAATAAACAAATTACACCTCCTGCAGCTCTTGCATTGTGTGAAGAAGCGAATACCTCTATGTTGAAGCTGTCCCAGAAAGCCTTTAAACATAGAACAGTGAGAATTTCCTATTGTGATCTGGAGTAGGGCTTCATTTACGATTATTATATAGGTTCGTTCCATGTAAAGTGACGGTTAATATGCGACTGTGCTTATTTGTAATTTAATTAAATTAACGAATTTCATAATATGTATCCTGGAAACGCTTACAATTGTTTAGATTTCTAGTTGCAAGTGAAATGAAACCCTGTGAATTAATTGGGAACAAATGCAATCAGACGTCGTTTTCCGTTATGATCTGTGCCAGTTTTTACCCTGCGATGGATATAATGAACATCCAGATGAGACTTCTTAAATAAAAAAATACTGTCCGCTGTATTATGCCACTGTTTGGTAGGCGCAACGCTGTTTTAATTGGGGTGTGTGTAAAAGAGAATCTCTCTCTGATATGTAGCAGCTTCGCTATTTTAGAGGTGACAGCAGAATTAATTTGGAGACCTGTGATAAGAAACTTTTGTCATGTTACGAAGCAGTAGTTTCTGTTTCCGGTTTGAATATGCATTTTATCTTTGTGTGTGTGTAACATATATCGGCCTGGGTAGATTTTATGGATATTTAAACGATACGTTTCAGCTGCATAAGTTACTTTCCGTTGAAAAGCGGGATAATTCTGAATCATGAATTTTAATGGATGCGGATGGAAGTTTCGTATTTTCTTGATTGGTTGGGGGGAAGACGACGACGACTACTAAGTATTACTGCACATGGTTCAAGTAAAAGTGTCTCCGTCTCAGGGTAAACGGCTGGTAAATATTCCATTTTGTTCTGTCGTTGCGCCAAGGATTCGTAGAAAGGGAAACGAAGAACAGATGTCTTCATTTGACATAGAATTTTAATTACGTATCAATTCGCATAGACAGAAAATGTGAAAATAATTTTCAGTGTGTTCGTTAGTGGCTGTGAAATTCGTGTCTGTTTATTTTAGGGCCCTCAGCATTTTCCTGTTTCTCGTTGGAAACTTTGTCATCGCGATGTCGTACGGGGCATGCACTTGCATGTCAGAGATTATCATCATTACGTGCACCCTGCATAGAATGACGCTATTTTTCTGCAGCCATAAACTTAGCACACGGCAGGTTTGTTAGAATTTTAACACGTGCCGTTTTGGTGACCTCATAAAAACAAATTTAACATTTAAAATCTTATTATGTTTGTATACGAATGTACAGTTCCCATAGAAGCTTGTTTTCCTCCAGGGGAAACTGCGTTAAAAGTTCACCCCAAGATCTTTTGACACATGTTGTTAATTCCCCAGCGGGGATCCCTTTGTGCACGGGTGTGCAGTCACTATGAAGGAAGTTATTTTGACGTACTAAGGTTTCGTGTTCCGGCCTCTTCATTCATGGATACATCCGCCCGAGAATTGGTCGTACATTTCTCTCTGAGTCTCATTAGATACTGATTCGAAATAGAGTAAGAAGCAGAAGATGTCTGTCCTCTGGGTTGTAGCGCCGTGTAGTCTGGTAGAATTTACCAACGTTTCAGAGGTCCTTGATGTTTACTCATCGCCCTGATGATGGAGGCAGCTGAAACGTCGGTAAGCTTCTACCAGACTACACGGCGCTACAACCCAGAAGACAGCCATCTTCGGACTCACCGCCATGAAAATCTCAAATCCTACAAAGAAAGAGCCAGATAGTTTAGTGGATCCAACATTAGCCCTTTGTTTAAGTCGTGATCAATTTAATGGCTCATTCTCCCGTTTCTCACACATTACAGCGCTCTTTTCTCACTAGCTGTACACTATTTCTGAAAAACTAATTGAGAAAAGCAGCAGATATTCATTTGACAAGGCGTCAGGGAGCACTTGCTCAGTTCTGTTGATTTTATAATTCTAAAACATCAGCGAGAATCTTGGTTTGTTCTCGAAACAATTCAGCGTTCCTTTGTTTCAACTTGAAAAATTATTGCACAAGTGGAAGTTGTGCAAGCAGTGAAATTTTTAACCTTTCGATTATTTTAAATCAGTGTTGAACACTACACGAACTATGCGCGAATTATAGGATACTGCAAGACGAAAAATTTGATATAGCTCGGCACTAATTGTGTCGGTAATGAGATAAATGAAGTTACAGTGTGCTGGAGGTATAATTCAGGTGTTATGAATCATATATTTTTAGATTTTTTTTTTTTTTGAAAACTGCTTTGTAAGCAGCTGCTTGAGAAACCTATAGATGGTGTATATTATAAAACGCTGAGGTCTGAAAATTAATGGCGAAAGGCTTTTCTGTGCTACGAAATTGTTTATTTGTGAACAGTTTAAAGGTTTACTACAGTGAACTTCCATTCCATTGCAACTTGCACGGTGTCGGGGTAAAGTGTTTTAAGTCCAGAACTTAAGAACCAAAATACGATTGCTATGTTTTATATTGCTTGTTGCCAATTGTTTAGCAAATATGGCATTTTAGTCTGAATTGTTTACTCATATTTTTATAAATCTTTGAAACATCAATAAACCGGACTTGGGAAGGATTTTTTTTCGTTTGGTGAAGTATTACGACCTAACATCGCTTTACCCTAGCAGCGGCGAATTGTTTAGCAACAATTTTGTATCAGCATCCTGAACAGGATAACGAAAGCACACAGGGCTTAAAGAGATTTGAGATTGGAACTGGGAAAGAATTATTGTTTACAATATTCGTCCTGTCCATGGCAATACAACTGCGATACTGAAAGCTGTTTCTTTCTAGAGCAGGCTGCTGTCAGAAGCGGACGTTCTTACTGTTGCACGTTGTACGGAAACGCGAACAGATACACCAAAGCTCGTTCTTGAATTCACAATAGACTACCATCATCATCCGTTCTTTTATACTCTCAACATTCGTCTTTTTCGTAGTCACCCCCTCCTGTCATTCGCCTAAGGTCTCTTATTGGTGTTCTGTATTGTTCATGCGCAGTACTACAAACAACGGAAGCTGTTTCGATTTCCTTTAATCCCCCATTCAGTGCGAGATCCGTACCCTTGAAAGCCTGGTGGTAACTATATGTACCGTTTGCTTTAACATTCAGTAACAGCTGCAATTTATAGTTATGGACTTTATGTGGCTGTCAGAATAAACAACAGTAACCAATTTGTAATGGAGAAGCGTGTTTTCTTTGCGGTAGGAACTGTATCAATAAATGTTGCTTATATGATATTTGGGATTCCGAAATGTTAAGTTACTTGTTAGGTTATAATCCCTTCATAAAAGTCCTCATTGTTACTCCAGCACAGCCATCATAAGGACAGGAAGAAAGTGGAAAAGGACTGGTTTTCTCTTTCTAACAGCTTTTTGTTTCGTTGAGATTTCACATTCTGATCTTTGCGGGAATTTTGTGTGCAGAGGAAGGAAATACGTGGAATAACGTAATAATGACTGCGCTGACTTAATTTTAAGTGCAACAAAAATGTATTTTTCTCCTCATTAAAAATGTGGAACCATACGAAACTGTGAAGGGTCGGAGAAACATAATAAGATTCAATATTTTAAAATTATCCTCACATTTGATCTAATTGTGCAGACTTTTATACACATATCATTTATAAATTGACTTTTTCCGTATGCAAAGTAATACATAGCCTTCTTCGATTATTTGCCGACATTTTCAACTGCGTAGGTAATTGTCTAATTGTAGGATGATTGATCTGATACCTTGATTAAATTAGTTTTAATAAATAAATTCAATTATTAAATTATTGATTAAGTTGAATGAAACCTACCCGTTTAGACAGTTAATAATTACTTTTTTTATGAATTTATTAATTCTTGTATCTGTCCGACTGATCAATCTATTGGTCGTCAACAGTAACTAATTAGTTTATGCATTCATTCCTTCATTATTTTATGTTCACTTGCTTACTCATCTTTTCGTTCAGTCGGCCAGTTTTAATTTTGTCCTGTCTTTAACTTCTCCCGAATCCATATGTCAGATGAAGAGATAGATATTTATACACAGCACACAATCCCACCTACAAATAGTGAAATCCTTTAAGTAAATCAGTTTACAACGATAACATCTTTGTCAGAATATTCCTCCAACATTGATGTATGTTTAGAAATCACTCCGGTATGAATATTTTATTGAAACCAGCCATGTCGATATGACATGCCCTTTCATTGGTTCAGACAGACACTCAAGAAGACAGAGTAAGAATTTGGAAAACACGAACCTTTCCTTGCTCCCCCCTCCCGACATTTCATCCCGCCACTGATCTATTCCATTTCGGATTTCAATCAACTTTGGCACTGCCACTGCAAGAACTGCGAACGTATGGGTGGGGAGTCAGTGTTCCAGCCCTCGAGGGCACTATCGATCAGTCCAGCTATAAGTGATCTGATTTCCAATGGGAAACTAACTAAACCCTCCTGAGCCCTCTTCTTAATGATTACTTCAAGGTAACGCGAAACGGCAAGAGTAAAACGTCTTATACTCGTATTACAGTCCCTACGGATAGCAGAGTATTGAAGATTTTGGATCTTTGTTTTAACTGAGTGAGGATAAAGTATCGGTTGTTCCTAAGCATGCCATTACGTCTTGTAGAAGTAGGAGTAAATCTATATTTATTATTCAATTTGATACCAGATGGAAGTGAATGGTCTGCTTTTTTACTCTCCCGCCGTCTCTAGCCCCATTGAGGTCCCCGACAGATTTTGGGTAGGGAGGAATGATGCTCCCCACAAAAATGAATTCAAATCTCTGGCGTTGTTAAGTGTATTCTAAGCACATGAATGCTTATTGTGATCGACTTGGAAGTAATGAAACAAGATTACGCGGTATGTTGGTAAGGGTTGAGGTTGGAGGGGGGGGGGGGTTGCGAAAGTTGGTAGAAGTTACTGGCCGATTCGTGTTCCATCTTATTTTATTTCTGGGGAGGGGGGGGGGGGGGAGCTCTTGATGTCCTGGGTGCATTTTTGTAAGAGGATGAAGAATTTAAACGCTCTTGCTGGTGCTGGGAACTGAACCCTGCGGGAATGAATATTTTGTACACTGACTTCTGTTATTTGTCCTTTTAAATTGCGGCGTTTAATTTACTTCGTTTGGAAGCTGCAAATATATACGAGATGTGAGATTTGACGCGAGGTGGGTTTTTCTGTAGGGAAAGGTCGCATACAGAAGAGACTTAGGGTGGAACAGTTTGGTTTAAGTCGGTTTATCTCGTTGGTAGTATCCTAGTTGACGGCACGTGCAGCTAATTAATCCGTTGTATTATGTGTAGATGGTTACATTTATCGTTAAAATATTTTATTTTATCCTTTAAAATACAAAGATCACATAAATTATATTTAAAAAGTGGGTTCCTACTTCAAATAAAACACTACTTACCGTTCTCCGTTACGAACATCAGTTGATTAATTTTGTTTAATGAAATACTCGCTGGTAATTGTGAGAATCATGTGAAACCGATAACACTCTGTGGAAAATGTACAGTGTTTCTGGATATCAAAGTAGGTGGTACGTGCATACATGTGCAATTACGACTGTGCTTTGAAGCATCAAGAATCACATTGGACTTTATCCTGAACCAGCTAAGTGCACTGAAGTATTACCTGGCGACCAACCGTATCGGTATGTAATAAAACGGCGTTTCGGATGTACACAGTACTTCCACCTCACAGACACATGATGAATGACACAAATACTCTGATGTGTTCACACACACAAAAGTCAGTTCACTGACTGTCGTATCCACGCTAAGCAATTTGAGGTCAATTATCTCTGAGATGGTTGACCGGTTGACTTTTACTCCCGCGCTTCATTTGACTACTTCTTGACCAGTCAAGACGGGGACCCGTTGAATCTATACGCACGTACGCACTCATATAATATATATCTTTGATGACGGAAGCAAAGTTTGTCTCCGAAACGTCCGAGTTTTACTCAGTTTCGACGAGATGTCTTATGACACGAGAAGGCTTCATTGCGCTTAGTCACAGCAAAGACTTTACACAGTTCAACCCGGAGTTCAGATATTATGCTTTGGGAGCTAGGTGAGAGAGTAGGTCGTTGAACAGCGGTGTTAAAACTTGTTAGAATTCAATCAAGACTCCAGAGGAAGTCCCACCCTGTCACAGCAGTAGGCGGAGAAGTGTCAGAACCATGGCCTGTTCGGACAATTACTTGAAACTTCATGATTTCCCAGGGTTCGTACGTGTGGTTGAAGGGGAACCACAGGCGCTGTTCCGTCTAATTGCGTATATTCGATGCTTAGCAACAACATAATGAAAAGGGAGTATTCATTTATTCCAGTCAGTAAAATTCTAAATTCTCTCTCTACAGGTAGAAGTCTGTTTAGTCACATTTCGTTCTACAAGTTTTTGCATAGAATGTATTCCGTTCATAAATTACTTTGTATCATTCAGAATCTCTTTATCTTCAAACTTTAGTTTAGAAAACCAAAACATTAAAATAAAAGACACAAAACTTGACTTTTGATTTTAGTTTTAGAAGGGTGCACTATATTGACTCTTACTGTAGAGGAGGTAGGCACAAAAACTTTTGACGTAAAGGCCGTGAGAAAACTTGGACTTGGTAAAAGAGGTGACAAGGAGGAAAACAGACGGGTAACGTAACTATGAGTTTTGAAATTTGTGCTCTGGATCTCGTAATAGTATAATGGCTAAACTGATGATTATGAGATGTGCTGGACACGTAGCACGAACGGATGATACGAAATATACGTACATAATTTTAGTAGGGAAACCCGAAAGAAAGAAAGAAAGAATTACCTGCGATATATAGGCATCGCGATCGACGTGCTCGGTACCTGAACCAAAGAGGGTTGCAGTAACACCAGGAGAAGGAAACTGCACTTGGAGGCAATCAAATAATTATCAAGTGTAGGAAAACATATCGGAAGAGATTATTTTCGATATAAGTAACATAATATGAATATCTAGGAAGATAAAGCAAGACACGTGGTGGATATCAGTGAACTACATAAATATATATTTCAGTTCAGCTACAGCTTTTCACTAACTTCTCCTGCGTATGCATGAAAGAATTCAAACCCATTTCAGTCTTGTCGATTGGTTTGTGTGATGGAAATGTACGAAGAACAGCTCTTGAAATAAGGTATTATTCTGGGAAATCCAATTAAGTGCCTCTTAACCGATTAGCAGATTTACATAAATCATATTAATGTAATGTATTGAAGCTTCAGTGGTTCAAAGAACGTGGTATTTGAAACTTTGATGGTCGGTCAGTGGTCTGTACAGGGCAGGTTAATTGAAATCGGGAGCTGTGGGATTAGCGAAGCGTAAGTTAGATTTAGTGGCAGTACAGGTGATCAGATGAGAAGAGACCGTTGGTGTGATGATGTTCTGAATGTAGTACGTGTCCCAGGCGAGTTTAAAGGCGATGCTGACGAAGAATACGTTCATTTCCGTTTAAAAGTGGGGAATTTTGTTACTATCTGAGCGAATTTTATGTATGTAATAATTAAGAATTCAGTCCGAACCTCAAAGAAAACACAACAGTTCACAGTTCAATTAAAAATATAAATCAGTTGTTGCTGTTTATTCTGAGATTGATAGTACCTTCAAATGCAAAATTCATAGATAACGATCGATAAAGCAGGTGATGGCTGTGAGTACCACTGGGCTTTAAGGAACTGATTACTGTGCCATTACCTCAGACTATTTAGCTTCGAGCGGTAAGGTGATTGATGAATACGAAGGTACTATCCCGTGTCTGCCTGGAGGAACTGTGAAAAACCACGGGATGTCTGTCAGGATGTTCGGTCCTAAAGTCGAGCTGTGCACTCGCGAACTTCCGAATATGTAACTGGATTGCTAACCACTAGGCCGCGACTTTCGATGAAATAGAGATTGTTCCTAAGCCATTTAGCGACGCTGTTTCATACACGTTGTGTAAGTTTAAATGATTTAAACTGATGATCATGCGTGTTGAGTTAGACGGACAAATTTCTGACCTATTTTAACGTACTTTTCCGCCATATGCCTGGAGAGACGAAAAAGCAGGAAGTTTCTCAGCTGAGATTCGGAAAACGTAATTGGTGAAATACCAGTGTATTATCAACCATCTTCTGAACTAACGTGTTTGTTGTGGCATTGTGATGTTATTATCAGAGACTTTGTACTTTAGTTAGATATTTCGTCTTTGAGTTAACGATAATTATTTATTGTGTGTTTCTTTTCTTTCAGGTAAGTTCTTTTACGCAGGACAGAGAGAATTATGCTTCTGTACTGTTATGTAAGTAATATGTAAGTTTGTACAAGAAAGTAAAATATAATCTAGTGGCGTAATGGAACGAATAAATGTCAGGAACCGTAAGTGATTCCAATCGAAAAGTGAGACATTTTTCGAGAATTGACGTTTTCACGGCGGAGAAAAGGTGCTGTGGTCCCCTGGACCGTGACGCCGTATAGTCTTTTGGGTAGTCGCAAACGTTTCGGAGGAACGTGTTACCTCCAGCTTCAGGTTAGAAGTACTTCCGTTCAGTACATGGCCGGGATACAGAATTTGAACTACGTAATATAACTCCTAATCCAAAATATGGTTTTGCACTTAACTTGGCGCACAGTGTGACGTAATACGACCACTTATATGACAAACGAGGCAAAGTAAAAGCCATGTATCCAAGCATGTAACATGTATCAAATCACAGGGGGATTTGTCTCCTGTAAGATTTCTTAATACAGAAGATACTGTTCTTAAAACACAGTATTATTATATAATTTTATCATAAACCTTGTCAGTATTGTTTTTAAACAACTTTTTACTGCTCTGACCTTAGTTTTCCGGTTGTATTTAATACGTGAAACTTTCTTTCGTGGTTTTGTCCCATTTTAGCTGGATCTGTCTAGTGTCTGCTAAACTTGAAAGGCACATTGTCATATTTTACTCTTTTTTGCTTTCCATCGAAGTTTTTACTTGCGAAGAAAAGATGGGCTCGTTGTCAGAGGACATCCGTCACTTTAAAGAAAACAAAACGTTTTATCAACATGTTTCTATTAATTGTGAACGAGTTCCTAGCCAATAACTTGCGAACAATTTGATTACATGTTATAATCATCGTACTTAAAATTATTTTTTTTTGCAGCCAGAATTACGTTGACAGATCTAACATTTTCATTGTAATTTATTACAAAGCTTTCAGTATCCATCTTGTTTTGCTTGTATTAGTTGATTTAAAGTAGAAGGGAAAGTCTTGCTTTGTCTTAATGCAGTTATGGTTTTGGGAGAAGGCATCCAACAACTTGAACGTTCAAAAAATAAATATTCTGCATTCCAGCCCATCTCCTCTTTCTTGCTATAAGTAAGCTATTCGTCTTGATAGCACAAAGTCTGGAGCTCTGTATTGAATAACTTTCTCGAATTATCTATTAGTTTATCTTTCCTGTGTCCAAACATTCTCCACGTGAAATAGGATCTAAGGCTTTCACGGCGGTGAGTACGAAGAGTGACGTCTTCCGGTTTGCAGCGCCGTGTAGTCTGGTGCAAGTTTACCGACGTTTCAGAAGCCTTTTTTGCCTTTTTCGTCAGGGCGATCGCCCAGAAGACTGCAATATTAATTGTCCTCATTACTTCCCACACATTTATAAACCTTTATTTGAAACAATATTCAAATAGCATAAATGCATAATGCTCTCCTCTGCTTCAGTAATTATATTTAATGGCTGAATTTTTTACGAGTGGAATTCATGGAATTATTCTTCTATCCTCACCGTTATGCCTCAAAAATACGAATGCCAAGGCAGCGTACTGCGACTTTATTTATGGATCTGTAACTTACATCAGAGGTAATTAAATGGAATACATGGGCAAGCTCATTAAAGGAAAATTTGCTTGAAATTGTGCATATATATATATATATATATATATATATATATATATATATATATATATATATATATATGATACATTTTGATATTTAATTTCAATTGAATGAATAGAAGTAAACATACCAAGGGGATGTTTTATTCGCATTAATGAAGTAAAACTATAGTCGGTAGAGTAGAGTGTGGGAATCAAAGGTAACGAGGAGTGTCATAACGAAAATCTGTTATGAAGTAGATATTTAAACTGACGAGCCCTGCGAGTACATTAGGTAATACGTTAGAATACACACGTGATTGAAGGGGACTGCATAATATGGTTGACATGAAGGTTGCATAGTGTTCGGGGAAGCCTCAATACTACAAGTTTTAAATGCAGAAGAACAGAACAGCATTGTAACCACTGAAAGTAATTTAAATAAAGCAGAATTGACAGAAAGGTAAAATACAATAATGGAACACCGTAAAATTACTAAAGGGGGTCCATTGTGTAATATAAAACATGTCTGTAACAGAAATTATTTGTGGTGATCAGCTGTTAAGCAGCGGGAACGTCGTGATTTATTTGAGACAAAAAGTTCTTTTTACTGTCTTCTGCTGTCCTTTATCTGCCCAATCGCTTTCCTTCTGTACAATCTTCATTAACCATCTCCGAACACCGAGGTCCTCCTTGAGAAACACTAAGTACTTCAGCTAGTGCAAAATTTATCGTCTTTTTCACCCTGTTTCTTTGAGGTACATTTTAATATTATCCTTCCACATATACGTAGATCTCCCAGTTGGTCTCTCGCCTCTCATGTCCGAATGTAACACGTGTCTAACTCAAATGAGTAAAACATTGCGTTAGGCGATCTTTTCACTCTTTTATTTAATGCGCTGATTCATTGTATCTCACGAAGCAAATGCATTTAAATAAGACTTCTATCTTATGAAAACAAACGAGAAACGAAGTTAATTTTCTCCTTACAAAACTAAGAATTACGCTTGTGTGTGAGGAACAAACGAACTTCCTTCTGACGACTCTGTATAACGGAAATTAATAAAGAGAAACGGAAGAAAGGGAAATATGTACTCCAGTGTGGATTAAGGATTTTGTCCCAGTGAGTTCTTAGTAAGTTTTCGTACTACATTAACCCGGATGTTAATTCACCGTAGATGTGGACGTTTATGTTTTCAGTAATTGTATTACCTCCCGTTCCCTGTACACGTTATCTGGGTACTGAATAGTTTTTCCCGTGTGGTGAATAGGCTTACAGTAGGGTCCAGTCTCGCACGCTAATTTCTCATACTTCGGCAGGTAAAACTTTTCACTCCTCATAGCACATTTCTTTAGCTTGGATCCTGAATAGTTTCTCTTTCTTAAATCCCAGCTTGCACGTCCGTATAGAAGTTTTGGAACAGGCATGAATTTGTGTGCTAAGATTTTAAAATAAGTATTGTGAAGAACAAAGCCTTGCATTAAATTGTACTTCTCTTCCCCCCCCCGCTGCCCGCCAAACTCATCATATATATTCCCAGCATCACCAGTAAAAACAAAGAACGACAACTAGGCTTCAGGCGATTGGAAAGAAATCAGAAAAGTGAATTATGAGACAAAGGGCGGGGGTAGTTGCGTATCGTAGGCACCAACCATCTTGCTTTTAAATCCAGTATCTGCGAGTCTGATTCTTGAAGCATCGTGAAGGCCTGGATTAGTATGTTTAAGCAAGATGGCCTCATAATGTCACGTGATAAGCATATTTAGGTTAATGTTACAGAACTCGCATTGTGATGGTAATTTCTTGTTTTATAAAGACAGTTTTATACCACAAGTTTACCTTTTCTGGAGATACAAGGCAGGCATTTAGTGCAAATAACGTAGTGTATAGACTTCTGAGTGCCCCTGTATGTAATAGATACATGAAAGTACATAACACAGTACTTCGACATATACGTGGGTGATACATCTAGGCTCGGATGGGACAGTAATGTTAAAATCGACCTTCCTCCAGAACTAGGGCGTCACAATGGGTACTGGATTGAACTGGCTCAAGATAATTACCATTTATGAGCTATTGCGTAGGCCTGCATGGTAATTGATATTATATTACATGATACACGTTTTAATAAACAGATTATTATAAGCAGATGTGGTTCTGGTAGGGAAACGCTGAAATTCGCACTTCTTTGCCACCTCTTCAGAAAAAGATAGAAGTTGTGTTCAGTAACGATGTAAGCCGTGCCTCTCAGAACTCTCTTCTTTGTAGGTTCAAAAATTTAGTGCAGATTGCACTCTGTGGTTGAATGTAGCTAGAGTAGCTTAATTACATAATTAACTAAGCGAGTTAACTAATTTAATTAGGTTTTCTCTCAAGTACAAACATTCGCCAGTAACAGGGACCACAGTTTGAAACAAGACTGGAAAGGTGGAATCTGTACCGAAATACTCGATGTTTCCACGCGCGTTCTTCATGAATTTTGAATGCTCCTAGCTGGCTTAAAAGCAGACCGTAGCCTTACCCTCAAGCATCGTTCGCATGAAAAATAGGAATAGATTACAGACGATAATAGGAACACAAGCGTCTCTCTTTAATGTGATATTTATGCATTAACTCTTACGTACTTATATTATTAACAAAGTAATCAAGCAAGCAACGAACCGACGTGTGCCTGTTATGAGTTATAAATAAGTGGTGGGCTTCTCTGAATACTGTGGCGAAAGATTGGGTTCCATACTAGCAGGAATTTCTAAGCGAGCTCAGTAACTACAGACTGATGGAAGATAAAATCGTTTCACGTGCAATTTCTAGTGAGTGCGTAGTCTTTCTCCTTGAACTAAGAGAAACATCGTTGTACAAACACTTTGCAAGTAATTGATACATGTTATGTCGTGGTTCAGTGAGCACGACTCTTGCTTGAGTACCCATATTTGACTGCACTGCCCCGTAGATCCGTGTGTTCGTGTTCATTTGTCATAATTGGCGATAAATCGCGTGGAATTATTTTTATGCAATGATATTTTTTACCGATAGCTTTGTTGCTTGGGTAACTAAAATAATGTCATATAAAAAAATCACCCCTTAAAACACGCGGGTGTATAACCCTCACATCAGATGGCAGATTTTTACCTTAACGCTCCAACTACCGTTACTCAGCCAGTCTCTCTCTGTTCCTTGTCAGTACTGTAGGGGAATTTTAAAGCTATTAAAAGCAACGGATGAAGTAAATAAATGTTCTGTATCACTGAAGGTGTGTTTGGGCATGGAGGCAAATCATCACCCGTTATTAATTTCAGCACTAGATGGAGTTCGCCAACGTCTTGCTTAGGTCTTGGCTTAGTGTAAAGCATTATTTGTCTACATGTTGTACAAGAGGCAGCGTGGTCTTCCTATGACTCTTGAACTGTTTTTATGATTCTGTACTATGTAGTAGTTCACAGTTTAATCGAGGGTGGCGTTTGACACTACTACTTCATGTCAGAAGTTCGAATTTTGGCATTGATGCCGACTATCCAAAATTTCGTGGTGTTAATCATTCTCAGCTAGTAGAATTTTCACGTAGGCCATTACCTCCTCCGTCCACATGGTAAGACTTCTCGCATTCCATGACACACATCCCTTAAAGTTGAGAAAGCGTTGTTAAAGGAATAAGAAAATAAAGAAGAATGTATTATGTGTCCGGTTCTTATTCAGCACATGATAGTCCGCTCCGTGTATTGACGTTTTCTTTGCATTGTGACTGCTTTTGGAAAGACGTTCTGACATTGGGTGCGGCTTTGTCAGAACACGTATAGACTTGACAGATTGATATCGATAGGCGAAAAAAGTGTGGCGTGCTTTCCCTAAGAATGTCGCGTTTGTCTGACAACAGGAATATTGACATTCATGGTTGAGATTTCGCGTTCTCACGGCTGGCAGCGTGATGATGGCTTAATTGATTTTCGTAATTATACACGCGTGTTCAGGTTCCAGATGTAGTCAGGAACACTCATATTTGAAAGTGGTGTCAGTGTTTGCTTGTAAAGGTGTGTAGCAAGATATATTTTTTTGTTTGGGCGGGGACTAGTTTTTTTAAAGGATGTTTTGTTAGAAGCTAGAAATTAGGGCTCCTTATATGCGTGTCGTAACTTTTCAGTTCTTAGCTTCCACAGCTTTTCTCAAAGGGGTTGTAAGACGGAGGAAACGATAAAAATTGTTTTACGAATAGAGTTTCATCCCCATTGAATAGTGTCTGATGGTTTAGTATTTTACGATCCCTGAAGATGGAGGCAGCTACGTTCTCCGAACCGTTGGCAGACTTGCCCGCCTCAACATGGCGCTATAACCCAAATAATGACTACAAACTGCAGCCTTGAGATATTCAATTCTTGTAAAACGCGGTCACGTTGTTTCGCTGCGCTGGTTCACATGTACTAACATCGAGTACTTTGCCAGAGATGAACCTGCGAAAAAGGAAAATAACTTTCAAGTGGTTTCTTCCCTTGCCTAAATTTTATAATATTTTTTGTCTGAATATTGTTTCAGTCACATCTGCAGTAAGTAAACGGAAGGGTTAGTGATCAAGAAACCCGAAAAAATGAGATCCATAAGGCAGAGCCCGTCTTGAGAAACTAGTAGTGGTCATATCAGTGTTGTTGAGCGTTACGAATGCTGGATAAGTATAAAACGCAAAACACTTTCCAATATTGACGATCATTTACGCCCTTTGGGGTACTCAGTCGACCCAAATGGACAGAACTATTTTCTACTGTCATTTGTCGGTACATCGATGTGGACCAAGCCCTGGGGAGTTCCAGCTTCATCCTTTAAAAGCGTCCCCACACACATGACTGTTCGGAACGCGTTGCTAAGTGATAATGCTGACAGGGGGATAAACTTCATTTTACAGTTGACTGAGAACGTGTAGGCTTAAACAGGTTCAGCGGATGCGTCAGGTAGCTAAGAAGGATCTTGACAAACATTACATCACGAGACATATCGAGATTTATACCGGCCAGCTATTATTGTTATGTTCATATGAATGTTGGGCTGAGCATGTAGTTTACATGGAGAAGAAAATAAGTTTATTCAGAATTTAGCAAGAAAATTTCTTATAAAACGCTGACTGTGGTTTTATGCGCTGTGATCCACTTGAAAGACCAAGAAATGAAAGAACAGTAGTAATTGATAAGTCTGAAGTAATTGAATTGTTTGTGAGGATCGGAATTGGATGGAACTGGCTCAAGTTCGTGTCCAATATTTTTTGTTTGTATTAACGGTGTTGAATAGTTTCGCTGTACTGCCAGAGCTTAGGGTGTAAGATCTTTTTGAATCCAAGCAATTAATTAATGCTCAGCGTATTCTTTTGTTAACGTTGTATTATTTCCTTCTGTAGCTACGTACACGTAAATCATTGAAGTGCCTTCAAAATTCCGCGTGTAATCCAGAGTCATAGGTTCGAATCCTACAGAGTAGATCCACATACTTGTTTGAGTGCGGTTGCTCTGCAGAATCCAGCATTTGCTGTAAATCAATCTCCGACCAGATGTTGACCGTGTGTTTATCTGATTTATTGTTTGGTAACGTAATTGATAGAAGGGCTGCGAGTTGAAGGCTGACTGCAATTTGTATGGGTGATACTTCGCATCTCCAGTTGCATTCGCCTTCTCGCTCTGTTCGTCTGTCCGTCCGTCCTACATCCCTTTATCTTTATCTCTGTGACAGGTTAGGTTGGTGTAACGGAAGCGCTCTAGATATGTATTCAAAAGATAACTGCAGGGAACAGGTGGTGCGTATAGTTACCACTCTCCGTTAAAGGATTAAATAAAAAAAACAGATGGAATGGGGGATACTAACTAGGTCCAGGGAATGAAGTTTTGTTGTATTGCGGTGAAGTTGGCTATGTTATAATAATCAGAGTTACAGCAGTAACTTTGCCTTATAGAGTTGAATGCGGTCAACCGGATGAAGTGAAAGCTCCAATATTGTTCCTACGGGAACTACCAACAAAAACAGTAACTTCGCAGCGGGAAGCTTAATGTCGTCTGTCTGTCTGTCTGTCTGTCTGTTTGTCTGTGTTGTTACCGCGCTGTACACGCATCTGATTCGCCATTCGTGAACGACGTGAAATATTTGTGTTTGATTTAATGCGCCTGTGCCATTATTTCTGTGCCTCTGTATCCCTCGTACTGACATAGTTGTTGTGACAGGTAGGCGAATATACGTCTGTAAAAATGGAGAAGAAATATGACGTAGGTTTTTGGAGGAAGCGAGAGTTGAAAACTGCAATATTCCGCAAAGTGTTTAATTAATGTGTAATTTTCGCACACCCAAAAGTTTAGTCAGAGCCTGGTTATATAAATCTAGGGTTTTATCGTGTGTCCAATTTTATTTGTGATTTATGGCTTTATCGTTTACAGATACACAACACATGCGAATACAAAAGAGACTTAGTTCGACCATAATTCTATACAACAGTTGTTTAAAGTTCTTTTATGTGTTGTCGTTTTGTTCTTTGATACAGATTTTCCCTCTGTCCTGTCAACATAAAATATCAAATGAATATGTAAACAGTATTGAATTGCGCAAATGACAAAGCTTCTCTGTGCTACCTCAACAGATAATATATACACATATGTAATTTTGTGTTTGGGGAATTTGTGTCGTGTGTGTGTGTGTACGCTGTACTTCGTCTGATTTTTCTGCCCTGAAATAGACTCCCATTCGACAGACAGCTCCATGCAGCGACGCAAACCTCACCAGCCCCCAGGTGAACGAACGATCTGTGTAGAAATGCGTGCTTATAATTATTGGCCTCGAAATATCTTCTTTCTTGTGGGTTGTGTCGCTGTGCAGTCTTGTACGTGGTTATCAACATTTGTCTTCACTTCTACCTCGAAGATTGAAGGAATATGTTCCTCCGAAAGATTGACAAGCACTTACAAGACGACACTGCATCACAACCCGGAAGGCCACAATCCACATTTTTACATCCACGAGAACCTCAAACCTCGGATAATCCTCTGTCTGAGTTTGTATACGTCTAAGGGATTGTTGACACATAACTGATGAAAATTTATTAATTTAGTGATAATTGATTTTGCTTCTTGATGGGCAAATACAAGTATGTCGTACCTACCCGACGACTGTCTTTCTTTCTTTCTTTCTTTCTGTACTTGTTTTGCTACAGGTATATAAGTTAACTTGACAGTGTTTGAAACTTAGACGGGGTTTGTATCGGGGTGTGTGTGTAATCGGTGAACACTCTGTTTTGCTTTTGGTATCTGGATTTCTCCTGGAAACCGTTGAATTGTAGGAAGTTGCAGCAGAACTGTTAGCTGATAATAGAACTTGCAATGAACGCCTCGAATTTCTCGTTAAGTTTAAACAACTTGTACTCCAGTAGGCACACTTCTTTCTACGGGATGAGCAGCTCGACACAATGTCCGGTACAGGAGAAGATAGTGTTCTGCCCAACACGGGGACCGCAACCCAGTAGGTGGTCAATACCAGGACTCCTTGTTTAAAAAAATATTCTACCGAATGGGGCATGCTGGTTCTGAGGTTCTGCATTCGAGTCTCAGCCCAGTGCTTTATTTTTTATGACTATTTTTTCGCCTTCATATCTTAAGTCTCCGAAAATTCAGCCATTGTTTACGTTCGCATATTTGTCAAATTTACGATTATCGCTCATTCTCTTACCCGAACTGAGTACGATGGTGTTTAAAAAATACGATTTTAATGCATTATTTTCAAGAAACTTTAATATTACGTAACGATAAGTTTTACTCGGCGCGGCTAATAACTCAGTCGACATTCAAACAGGGATTAAGTCTAGAACATCACCCGGTATTCAATATTTTTCTTTGACTACAATGTTAAGGACATAGTAGTTATAGATAATAATATACCTGAAATTAACAAGGCCGACACGTATTAGAGTAGATAAATCTGTTTTCACGAGTTTGCTTATTTGAAGTGTATTAGAACAGTGCGTAACAGCGGAGTTTTGTGGTAACTGAAACGGACTTCTATCTGCCTAATGCCGGTCTATTAGTTACTTTGTAATTTAGCACTTTTTATAAATAAGTTACATAAGATTTTCTTCAGTTCGTTACTTAGCGCTACAACAGTTAACTTAGATCCATTACTCATCATTCCTCAAAGCGTCTCATTTTACACCGTCTGCATTTATAGTTACTTGTTCGCTCATTACTCAGATATTGTCCTCAGAGGGTTTCCGTCTATAACGTCTTGTGTATTGGAGTAGAATTACTGCGAGTCGAGATAAAATATCGCCATGTGATGTGTAGAAACTGTAATATAAATCATCACGCTTTGCAATTTTGTTGATTTGCAGATGCGTGCCTCAAGTTGTATTCTACGGGGGGGGGGGGGGGGGTGCAAACTGGAATTATTTTTAAAGACTGAACAATTGAGGCATTCTCTAAGCTTCTAGTATTATTTCCAATTCCTCTGCTGCATTACCATTTTAGTTATGGCAAGGTTTGTTGAGAAAGTTGGGGTCTGATACGAAATAAGCTATAAAGTGTGGAAAACCATTAATTTTCACTCTGATAGGGGCTGCGAAGTAAGAGATGCGGAACAATGCGGTAGGGGTATTAATGTAATGCAGGTATTACCTGAGAAGACAATTATTAAAGAATATGGCATGACTATTAAAGAGTAATATTATTTTGTAAATTAAGCAGTAGGTGCAGATGAATGTTATTGATGAAAGTGTAAATTGATAACAGAGACGGTGTTAATGAACGCTTTATTACTACCAGAAATACATACATTTTATAGCACCGTGAGTCTGTGCTCTCTCTGAAACATTATGAAGTGATGAAGGATTGATCTATTTGCCAAAATTATTCAAACTTTATTTCTGTTGACTTGGTAGTATAATTTGTTTCTTTTCGCTAACTGTAAAGTTGGTAATGACAAATTTTATCCTAGAAGATGGAGGCTCTGTGTTTCTCCGAAACGTTTGTACTTAACCACAAGTTCACAGGGCGCCAAAACCCAGAAGACAGTAATCGTTTCTGATAAAAGTTTATACCTGCTTTAAAAATAAACAAATTACGAATCACGCTTGCTTCAAGAACTTACGCAGTTACTCGAGTCACTGAAGTGACTGGCTATGAACTGAACGATCGGAGTTTGATTCCCGATAGATTCGTGGCTAACTCTCGTCGCCGTCGCATTCAGACTGAGTCTGGAGTCCACTCAGCTTCCTATCCGATGGGTAGCGAGGTTAAGGCGGCCAGAGCTTGAAGGTCACTACTCACTTCCATACGGTGCCGACATTAAAAAATCGCAGTTATATTTTCACACCCTCCTATGTCGTCATGGCGTGGTGCTTAATTACGAGCAGAGACGAATTTCCCTTGCGAATTTTACAGAAACTGAAATTAGACGCTAATGAGCACAGTAATCAGAAACCTTTTCTTTGATCGAATGGAACTATTGGTTGCTGTAGTGGTGGGAACACTTACCTGGGTGTTTTACTGACCGCTGATTTAAAGCGAGTCTTTACGTGACTGTAATTAGAAAATATTTGCGTGCGAATTTGTTAATAGAGTACAGATGATACTTGTGAAACGTCGACAATTGGACTTTTAAGTTTTGACAAGTGGACTGACAAATGACAGTGTTCCCCAGTGCTCAAGAAAAGAAATTATTCATCTGTAGCGCGCATCCCGCGCGAATTCTCAGGTGAAGAATAGCGACGGTGGTGGGCTTGTCTGAAAATCGCTTGAATGAAATGGATGCTTACGTAGAGGAGAAACACAAAAGAAGAGACAGTGAGGGGAATTTGTGATGTGTTCAGGGTTCGAAATGCTCCAAGAAAGACTAGTGTCTGGCTGTTCTTCGCATGTTTCGTCTCCACCGAACGGGCTTTAATGAAATTTAATACTCGGTGTCTGAAGTAAACTCCATCGAAATAAAATTACGTCTTCTGAGATGTAGCACCGTGTAGTCTGGTTGATGTTTACCAGTGTTTCAGAAGAGCCTACTGCCTCCATCAAAATAACTTCCTCTGTATCTACCTGACTACACGGTGCTGTATTCCAGAGGAAGCCATCTGCAGAAACTGGTCTTTTCTTCCGCCTCAAAGTAACATTTCACGAAAGGAACGTTTGCAAGGAAGGTCGACCGACCGACCGACATTTATTGACGGCAAGTCGATCCCTGTTCAGTCACCCTCTTTTCCCGAGTAGGAGTTGCCAAAAGATGCTGATTTAAGCTTTTTGAACTTCTTAAGATCGTAATTTTGTTCAGAACATACCACTGGAGCCAAGAAGAATTATAAACGGTGAAACATGCCATCTGGGATGTTTTACGATAAAATACTCTTTTATATTTCATGTTGCGCCATTACGTTTCGGTTTTAAAGAATCCGACAAGGCATTTTGTTATCTGATGAAGTTCGGACGGCGATGAAGATAGTCATTGTGGTCTGCTTGACTGTGGCAACTGGAAGACAGCAAAGAACTTTCGAAGTGAATAACTTGCTAACTAACAGAATAAACATTCCCGCTGTCCAGGAGACCATGGCAGCAAGTATTCTGTAGAAATTTAAAGGTTCTCTAAGTGTATTAACACGAATGTTTAAAAATAATAAAACTGAAACGATGTAAATTTATGCAAGGCAGGCGTAATTGATTTTTGTGAATTCTG
Source organism: Zootermopsis nevadensis (assembly GCF_977971745.1). Lineage (NCBI taxonomy): Eukaryota > Metazoa > Arthropoda > Insecta > Blattodea > Termopsidae > Zootermopsis > Zootermopsis nevadensis. Next base: position 1,298,517 of record NW_028259161.1, read on the forward strand.
CTCACCAGCGCGTGATGTCAATTCGCCTAAGGCGAGCGAACCGCAGCGTTTTCATACGTCGCTTGTTTTTACAACCGGCGTAGAAAGTTATTCGAAATTCAATCGGAAATTATTTCTTCCTGTCTTTATTTCTCTTGGAGTACTTGAGGCTCACGGAGGCTTGTGGAGAGGAATATTTGTGCCCCTGTTGGGAATAGATTTTCAGTCCTCCAGCCTCTTGCCTGCTCGCAGAGAGCTGTTCGGACTAAAGGAATTCTTAAACGTTTGTGAACTGAGCAGGTGCAGCGTTGATTGTTCGTCGCGAACAAAGAATTGCGTTGCACTGCGGTGTCATTTAGCACTCGGGGGTGATTTAGAGTGTAATTAATTTAAGAAAGAACAGGAAATTAAGTCCCAAACTACGTCTTTAAAGTTTGCCAGCTTCTACAAATGAAAGCGTGGATTCAGGGAAAGTTTGTTTGCTTTAGAAGTGACGCGGTATCACTTTTTTGCTAGCTCAAAACATGCAATTGACGCTGCTGCATTAATAGTAACAAATTTCCTTCTTGTATATTATCGTACTTAAAATCCAACGGAATGCTGGGTCACTTATGCGGTTTCGTGTTTCGAGTTTAATGAAAAGGGTATTGGTATTAACTTGGTGAATACACGGGAAGTTTGAGAAGTTTTTCTCACGAAAGTTTTGTAACCTGTTTAATAATATTACACACAAAGAATATGGGATTATATTATGTTCTGAGATGTGACTGTCCTGATTTAAGTTATAATTAAGATGAAGTCTCAGATGGAGTGTTAGAGTAGGCCACGAATTCTTTATTACCGTAACACATCACTGCTTATTACGACCCCTTCTTAATATGAAGAAAGGCTAGCTTGTTATGAAGGCAGATGTCATCGACTTCGTAATTCACAGCTACAAATTCAGAATTGTGGAATAATTTTCTTCCTTTACTGGGTGTGTATTTGAGTGAAGTTACAATATCACAGAAGTATAAACAATTTGAATAGCAAGGACTAATTCGTAAAATGCACCAAATCGTTTGTAAGGTTCTTACCGCGGGCATGGAAGACGATACAAATATTTTGTTTTAAATAAAATATTTAGTGAATTTAAATTATGCGTTACAAAGCTGGAAATTTGAAGTTAGAGCATTATTCTACTACTAGCTTTGAGTTTCAGGTAACTACCTTGTCCGTGCATTCCATTTTTTTCATCCAAAGCTGTAACGTTGAAATCGGATTATTCTATTAAAGCCATTTCTGTATCTGAGGTTCTCAATGCATGTTACTAGCAAGAGGAAATACGCCTAGCTCGCACGAACGGGGGTGATTTCGTTGACTGTAACGGCCGTGTTCTTGCGACTTAACGACCGGCTGCGGTTGACATCGCCTTTGCAACCTCAAAATTTGTTATTTAATATCTGGCGTTACTTACTACAATATAATTAAACTCTGGAGTAAAATGGCAGTGAAACTTTCGTAAAATACAGTCCGGTGATGATAAAGTTTTCCAGTCATTATAATGACAGACGCATGTACACCACCGCGGTGTGGCATTGTAAGTTCAGTTTTCGAAGGGATTAAAGTACCATCACCACCGATGTCACTAGTATCCAAAGCAAAGCCAATAAAGAAAGTACCGTTGGTTGGCTCTTGTAAACATGGTAATGGACCTTCGGGTTTTATTACCCGATGAATTTCTTGACCAGCTGAGGGGGTTTAAGCTTCTCAGGAAGGACTTTACCCGCACCCCCAAATATCACTCAATACAGCCCTAATGACAAGGGGTCACATCCAGATGGAAGTAGAGATCCAAATACCACGACGTCGTGTGACCTTGTATTACAGTTAGTCCTTCCTTTATGAATATTCGCTTTATGAAATTTCACTCTTATAATGATTGCGTTTTTGTTGCGAAAACGCAATCAAAGGAAGCAGAAAAGCTTGCAAACTAAAAAAAATGACCTTCGAGTTCCATAAACGTCGGGAACATTCTTAGTCTCCCTAGCATATCAACTACATAAGGACGACTCTGCCCCATGAACGAGGCTTAGACCTCGTTTTGGTGAGGCATGTGTAATGGTAATCAAGTTTTAAACTGAAGATATCAGTCTTCTGGGATGTTACGAGCCCTGATGTTGAAGGCACTAAGCGACTCTGAAACGTCGGTCAATACCGTGAGAACCTGAAATCTCAACTGCCTGAACACACTATTCCGTGCGTGATACGGATGAATTGAGGGAGGAAGGCAGGCAGTTTAGCAAGTTGCAATAATATGAACCCCGAGGCATATCTTCCAACTCGGGAGTGAATTTCATCACCTCCTACAATAGACCAAATGTTAAATCCATAAAGTGAAACGTGATTTCCTTGTTACATACGAGATAATTCTGCTCAAGAACGTGGATGGTTTCAGTTCTGTTCGAGAGACAGAGGAGAGGTCCAACTTTGGACTGGAGCAGACACCGAGATACGAATCACAGACAATTTGATAGCGCGTAGTGTTAATAGGCAGTGAGACGCGATGGCTCTAAGTGTGCACACTTTGAAGTTATAGAAAGAAAGAAAGAAAGAAAGAAAGAAAGAAAGAAAGAAAGAAAGAAAGAAAGAAAGAAAGAAAGAAAAATGTAGATCGACAAAGAGAGCGGCAGAGAAAGAGACGAAATAAAAGGCAATTGAAGAAACACAAGGTAAGAAAGATGAGAAGTAAAAGAAGGAAATTAAGAAAAGAAATACATATAAAACGAAGATGGAAGGAAGGAAGGAAGGAACAAGAGAATAAAGAATGGAAAGTACGAGAACGCGGGAAGAAATATCTGTCTGACCGTGCGTTTGATTTCAGAAACCACTTACAGTAGCAATTAATTTTGGTTTAGTCGGTTTACGGTATTTATCTTCTGAAATTGTTGGTACTAAGTTACTTCAGCGACGATATCCCAGGTGGATGTAGTTAATCTTAATATTTTATGTATAATGACGATCGGGAGCCTCGTAGGAGTTCAGAGAGGATACCAGCTTCTAAAATAAGGTCCGTTGCTACGGATCAGTCGGCTCTCCACTCGGTAGGCCTACGGGCTTATAAATCCAAACAAACATTTGTTTTGCGATTGTACAGACAGGTAGCTAGCTCCTTCGATTTCTCTCCGACAGTAGCTCAGAATCATTTAGCATTTCTTCGTGCGTCAAACATTTGTAGAGAGCTGTACAAAATGCGTATTGTAAATTAATAACCATTTAAGGCTAAGTGCTAATTATATGTACCACATTCTTTAACATTCAGTAACTCTACATTTTGCCTGCAGAATGTATTATGAGTTTGTGCGTTTATAAAAAAACAGGCGAATGTATTCTTAAATTAAAATTGAAGCATTTTTACGTCGTAAAATAGGGGTTTGACTAGCTGTCTCCAAATATTTCTGGGCGCTAACAGACAAAGAATGATTTTCCTAGGCTAGTACGTGAATGTATACTGCAGTAAATGTCACAAGGTGCGTTTTGCTATAGGAAATAGTAGCAGTAATGCCCCTCATGTCAAGCTTGCCGCTAACTGCAGTCCTGTTATACGTGCTGGGTCGTGACTTGCTGGCAGTTTTCGTGAATAATTAAGCCTGGGATATATTTCTCTTTAGAATACCAAGAGGCAGTTTAAGCTTCGTAATTAATTCTCTGGTATGCTACAAACGCAGTTCGGAAAGCCCTCCGCGTTTTATGCGAGTCATTATCAACCCTTCGTCAATTGTAATAAGTTCCTGCATTGCTTCATTTATGAATGTTTTTCGTTGCCCTGACACAGGAGAGTTGTCGGGTTTGTGGCCTCGGCTTCAGTAATCTCCTCTCCAAAACACGCAAGTTTTGCCTTGGCGCCGTCGCCCAGAGTTTTGACCCCGTTGCGATCTCTTCCTGGTCTCAACAAGTAAGCGTGCCAATTTTTGTGCAAATAGGCGTATCCGTTATGGGGCTGTAAGCGATCGAACACAAAACCCCACAATTTCAACTTTGTACGAAAAGATGGTTGTCTTCTTGGTTGTTGCACCCTGTTGTCAGGGTGACGAGTCTGATCACCCTGATGATGGATTCAGCAAGCGCCCTTACACGGCGCAGCAACCCAGAATTCAGCAATCTTTAAAGAAACGTCATTTTAGAAGCTGGGAACGGGATTTTCGGCGTTTGTGGTAACCATAGGAACCTTCCCGATAAGTATGTGTTCAGACTTCTACCTGTCATTTTGTTTTTATGCGGTCTGTACCGATTTTAAATTAATTTACGGTAGTGACGTGTAAGAAGATGTAGAATGTAACATCATTTCAGAACCTGAATTTAGAGAGCAGTAAGAATAATACAGTGTTCTTATCTTGCAGTACATTAATGTTTCAGCTGATACTTTGACGCACATACTATATGGCACCTTTCTTTGTTGGTATACAGAATTACATGAACCCAAATTTGAGTGTTCTCTGCCCGTTGTGTAGGAGGCTGGGTGAACTCCATATCCGGATGGGAAATGATGGCGAAAGGAAAAATGTCCTCCACTCACTGGAAAATAAATCCCATTCTTCCAATCTGCAGCCGCACACATTACTAAGTTATCGCGGTTCGTTTATTTAAATAAATTTGTTGTGTCACGAAATTCTTCAATGGATCGATTCATTTTTCTGTTTAATTAAATTTGCACCGTGTTTTCGTTTGAACCTTGTTTTTCGCCCATATCCTAGACTTTTTATATGAGTTGGGTCCTGAAAAAGGAAATTAGGCTAACCTATATAATACACGAGATTTAAAACGCGTAACACAGTAGTTAATTTTATTTTGCACGTACCAGTACATCTGTAATTGTGTCTAGCGATGATCGGGGGATGCAGCGTCCTGTTCGGCATGATACAGATACAGTGACTGAGGATTAACAGGGCGTGTAATATGATACACTGCAGCGCCCTGCTGCATCGACCGATCATTATGATGATTGCAGCAGCGCCACTGGACACAAATCTGCCCACTGCGAGATATGAAGGAAACGGCCCGTCCGTTTCAACAGCTGTTTACCGAGCTTAAGGACAAGAGTTTTAAACCCACAACGCGTGGCTGCTATTCTTGGCAACGAAAATGACGGAGGTCGTTATAGAACCCATTTAACTTTGTCAGTGTCGTTTTGTTTAACGGATTTATCAGCTTCGATTTTCATGTGTGACAAATCATACTTAAATTTCAACCGGAGATACACCGCAGAATATTTTAAGAAAAGGAAATTTACGAGAATTATTTTTTCCCGTTAACTCCAGAACCGTCTCCTGGGATGTTACGTCGTGTGGTCTTGTCGATATTGACTTGCGTTTCAGAGGTGTACCAAAATCGCAACCGAAGTGGCTGGTTTTCTAGAGCTGGAAATCTCGTCTGCAGCGTAGGTATTTTAATTGGAAAGAATACGTTAGTTTTAAATTTTGACTAATTTTAAAGTCATAAGCCAGCATTTACACAAAGAAGATACCACGAAAATTCTCCGGGCCGCAGTTTGACCACTGAACCTTCCGATTACAAAAATGGTGTGTTGGTTCTCAAGACTTCTGCGAGGAAGCAGGATGCGTTGTGCAGTCTGCAGAAAACGCAGTGGATGCGACTCCGATGGTACTCCAGTTTTTTCAATTAGCGATCGAATACAATTTGAAAGGTATCGCAGTGGTCGGATGTTTCATGTGGGTTGATTTCTCATTCTGAAGGAAGATAATGTAATAAGGGTGTTTGACATAAGTTCAGATCAAATTGCTGGGACAGAAACATTTTTAAAAGAAGTATAACATTTGCATTAGAAGTTTTCAGACACCGTGTACTTTTGTAAGGATAATTATATCAGAAAAGTGTAATTAATTATCATTCGATTTCTATCAACATCTGGGGAACATTCTGTATTGACTTTCTCCTTGATTAAGATGTGAGCTATTTCTTATTTTCCCCGTGGATGGTTCTGTCTTACAGTAGACAGTTTTCCAGAACACGTACACGCACGCACGCACGCAGTTTTAACCCTACGAATACTAAAGTATTTTGTAAGTTAGATTCATAATGCACGTACGAGTGCTTAAGGTGGTTGGTTGGCTGTTACAGTATTTCCTACTGACGTGCACTACCTCAGCAGGCCTCCGCCTCTGACTATGTATGTAGCATTTCGCGTTCCTCTTGGGACCAATCCAGAGGGTAAAAGGGGGTTTATCTTCTTGTACCGTTGGGAAGTAACTGAACTTCGTAAACATTTATGTAGCGTTATATGGCGAACTCCCTGCTGCGACAGCATTTTGAGTAAACGAATCAACTAGCGAACTAAGAAATGGAGCAGGTTAGTCTATTCTTGTCGTTTTAGACATGTACGGTGGATTGGGTCGAGTTACAAAACTATTATTTTACCTTTTATGTTATGTAGTTGTTATTCTTGGTCTTTTGTGAATAGAGGATGTTTGGAAAAACGTGCTCAGCGTAATACATAGACGTAAGAGAGGGGAGGAGGCAGGAGACTGTAGATAATCAAGGAGCTTGAGATTGTTTCACATGTAGCAAGCATGGGAGAGTGGGACGCTTGGAAAGTTAGTCGGAAGAATGAGTGAAGAGACCATTTGAAGACCTTGATGGGAGTCATAATATTACAAATGTTAGGTTTATACGTAGGTTATGAAGTTGTGGACTAGGTCGAAATGGTTCACGATGGAATCCAATGGCGGTTTCGAGATAACGATGATGAGTTTTTGGGTTCCCGATATATTGGTATAATAATAATATTGATAATTATGTTATAGATGTAGATTCTGAAATACGAGGCAGTTTATACTGGCTCAGAAGGGAGTCGAATGGCGATTTTGAATGCAGGGCAGTGAGCCCTCGGGTTCCATAAAAAACAAGGGACTTTCTTGAACTTTTGAATGTCAGGTTTTGAAGGAAGGTTAGGTTATCACAGACTCTTACTGATTTCATTCTTGGAATATCAACAAAAATTAAAGTCGTAATTTCTTTGTACATCGAAAAAGAATGTTCAGTTATATGTTCACAGCGTGCATTTTGTTCGTTTGTAACATTCGTCCTTCTTAGTAACACATAGAAATAGGTTGTATGTTGTGATAATCTATATGGTATGATGTGTGCACAAAGTATTTCGCATTACTAGAATATAACATTTCCGTGTGCAGTAACACAGGTTACTGGATACCACTTAACTTTCGTATTCCAGAAGCACCTCGCTGGTGACATTTCCCCATGAACACTCACTCTAATGCAATCATTTTATTATTGACTAATTGTTGTTGAATAGATTTTCGAACCACCCCCTGATGTTTTACTCTGGTCACAACCCCTTCCATGCCCCTGTGTTATACTGACCATCCATTATTGGAGTGTCATATTTATTTACATATTCTACGTGATGAGTTTATTTTCTTCTAGGCGAGGGAAGTTACTCAAAATTCTGCTGCATCGTGCACCATCGTTTGAAATACTCGGTACATAATCAGCAATTATAAAGTCTACAGATCTCTAGCTAGCCACTTACTGTGCACTGAAACCCTTGATTTAATATCGATTTATTTAACGATACTGTTTCTAAGTGCAGTGTAGGGAGGTTTTTCGTATTATTGTGGGATGTCTAGCACGCGAATATTTACAGAAGACCTAATCCTTAGAAGCTGAAGAAATATCAAGGAGCAGACATGAAAGAAGATTTCTCTGTCAAACGCGTACAAAATATTTCATCTTATAAAAACCCTGTAGCGTTTCTCCATCGCCAGTTTTAGAAACGCGAGTCGGAAACAACCGAAAGCATACCGGCGACAGACGGGACAGTGGGTCGTTTTCCGTTCCCTCTACACCGGATTTACGGCGTCTCACTGACGCAGTATTCAGAAACATTGAGTACGAAACGACTTTCGGTGAAAGGCAGTAAACAACAGACACGCAGATCAGGCAGTGTTCCTCCGCCTCATAAGGTACAGCGGCTTCTTACTGCCCTGTATTCCGATAGAAAGTGCGCGTTTCGAAGGAAACATAAATTCCTTGTTCTGTTTACTAAAAACCTGGAAACGGAAACTTTCATCAGAGTGGAATGGATGTCAGAATGGATGTTGGATAATTTTGTGTTTTTTCAATACACGACTTACAAAGAGTAAATTTTAGGACGATATGTAAGATGTGATAACTTTCAGGGGAGAAACATAAACGACAGAACGGGGTAAGTGCGGGTCGTTGGATGGACGGACAGATTAAAAAAGACAAACGTAGGGGCGAGTGGTTGGATGGATCGATGGATAAATAGTTGCAGGCTGGCTGAATGGAAAATTAAGCGTATCTGAAGACGATGTACAAGATATATAAATAGTTGTAGGAGACGAACGCAAACACCAAAGCCGTTGGTTGATGTTGCGGTAGGTGTGGGTGGCTGGATCGACGGACACGTGAATAATGATTGGACAAACGTGCGGGCGAATGGGCAATTAGATTGCATTAGCAGAAAACAATGACCAATTTTCTACTAATTATAAAAATAATTTACGGTAGAAAAATTATTATATTGTCACAGATAATTATGGAAACATGACATTATCAGTTATTTAGTTATGAAACAACTTTAAAATTTTTTAAACTGTTACAAATAAGCTAAAATTTAGACTATCTGTAGATTTTCGCGAATAAATAATCCCTCGCGGACTTAAAGCACGCTAATTAGCAAACAATAAATCAATTAAAATAGCTTCCGAGTCAGTAGGTAGCAGTTTCCCAGAGTTAAACCGAATTGTACTGTGTCAGGTGAACGAAGTTCGCTTCACAGTCCGGAGGCCTGAGTTCCACTCGACCGCAGAGAAATCGTCACAGAAATGGATTCCCGTTAAAATCTGACATATAACGTTACATTATATTACCTGGTATTGTGAACTTGAAGATAAATTGTTGAGCTGGATTCTGGACTGACTGTCTTGATAACTGGGAGTTGTAACACTGCAAGGAGATGATATAAGTCCAGTTGGTAGCATTGTAGGGTGAATCAGGAAGTAAAGAAAGTCAATTTGACTTGGGAGAATGCTTGGTACCACTGAATGGATTCCCATTTCCAGCACGACAGGCAACTAGAGAGATGTTGAGAACCTTTGTTTGACTTTTACGTTTTTCGAGATTTTTCTTTTTCTTCTTCAAAGAAGTGAGGATTCAGACTTTGAATGCAACAGAAAGCGGCATCAGGAGAAATGAACGGAATTATAAAAGTCTTACGTTGGTTGTATAAAAGGGAGCTAGGGTTGATAAATACGAAGATTTTTACTAAATTAATATTTTTGTATAGAAGACATTTCTTTCTCAGTAGTTAACTGAAAATCTGTAAACTTAAAATTGTGTTTGTTTTATACTTGAGCGCGGGTGAATTATATTAAAATAATGTGTGAAGTTTATATATGTGGGTTTGTTGAGAATTTGTATAATCTGGTGGCTAAGGAGAATTTGATCAAAGTAAGAGGATAATATTAAAATGAGTGTTTGAGAAATAAGTCGCGACAAATGTGTGGAATTGTAGGCAGATATAAACTTTTTGGAGAAATATGCTGCGTGGATCTTTAGCATTGATGACGGAGTAAGTATGTTCCTCCGAAATATCGGTATCTACCCATACTTAAATTTTGGATTCTTAATTTTTCGTGCAAGCACTATATTAAACGGAACAAGTGCCAAACACGGCTTTTGAAACATCTTTGTACTCTGGGAAGGGTGTTTTCGGTCTTTTATAGACGAGCTTTTTTCTTAATGTATAATTTTTATATCATGTTATTTCTTTGCAGACAATCCTAATTTCATCATTAATTCAGCTGTTCTTTATTTCAGTGAGTCACTCAATGACCGAGTCTGAAATTTAGTCATCCAGTCATAAAGTCATTTGATGGAATTAGTGCACCCAGCTCGCCCTGATACCAAACGCGTATCTGTAAAGTTATTTAGGTGGCATTTAATCTAGCAATGGAGCAAACATCGTGCAAATGACTATTTGCGCTCCGCGAGAACAGAATGACGGAAGGTATTGTTTTAGTGGAGGTATTATCCGGTCAGAACTGAGTTGGAAGCTCAGAAGAAGCAGAGAACACGTTAACAGAATGCATGAGAAATAACTGGGGCAAGACAATCAGATCTGTGCAAGCCAGTCTTGTTCTAATTGAATGAGCGCAGTTCCACTTGCGATTACACTTGAATTAGCATCAGGCCTCAATTTTGCTTTAAGAATTAGCAAGCCTTTTTCTTAAAACAGACTATCTCACTCGCAGACTTATCTAATAGAGTTTTCTGTTGGAAGTTTTCTTCATTCAGGAACGGATCTTGCATTGGTGTAATAAAATCGAATAACACTTTAAATTTAACGTGCAAAGTTCGAGAAACCAGGTTTGAAAAGAACATGGAAATAGAGGTATATGGTGATCTTACTACGTAGCTCAGTAACGAGATTAAAGTGTTAATACTTTCATTTTATTACCGATTGAGTTTGTGTAACGGTAGCTGTCTAGACTTGTTTTGGTGAGGTACCCGGTTCGATTCTCGGCTATTGTGACCCATCCGAAATTAAGTGTATCGCTTTTCTAAGTCCCTCTGTACGGATACCTTGAGACATGGACCGGTCGAATTCTTTCATTTCCGTACACACTCACCACTAACAATTGGTATTACTACGTGACACGCTCTGTCTTCAGGAAGAAATTCTGGCAAAGCTACGTTCTTATCCCTTGCAGTGCTCTTAATTTGCAGCTGCAGTATTGCAGAACTGGGAATAATCGTGTTAGTTGTGTTTTCCTTTAACTGCTGTATTATTATGTAGAGTCTGTTAAATGCACAGTAAACGCCTGGCGATTATACAACTTGTCTGGCTTCTGCACTTGAGCTTGTAATATACATAACAGAAACATCTGTGTACTAGGATTCTACATGCCAGATACAAATGTGTAGAAGTTATAGCGTTAAACCTGCGTCTCAACAGTAATTTTCGCTGAAAATGACTTTATTTTTTAAAAAAATTATTTCGTTTCCAGTATATACAGTAGAAGTAAGAAGTTTTTAACTTATTTTAAGTGAGACATTTAAAGGGAAAATGTATTTACTACATGCAGGCAGTCCGCGAATGAACAATTCAAAAATATTGCATTTTCATGAACCGTTGCACTTCGACTAATTCCAGAGTCGCCAGCCCTCCTCAGCTTTGGTTTGACCAAGTAGTAAGGACTGCGAAAACGTGTCACTCCTATCTTTAAAAAATGTTGTTATAAAAGTAAAAGGATTGAATGGGTATGAATATTTTGTGGGCATCCGTATTTCTAGCGCTGTGTTTTGGAATAGGCGCACTCGCGTTGTTACCACAAAGCTGATGGTAGGTCATGTTGTCACTTTCGTTAATGCGATCCTAACAGTGCGTTGTCTTTACCTTCAGTAGGACAAAACACATAATTCCCAGTAGCACTCTGAAATGTCGACCACAGAATTAATTATTTCCTGATTGTGAATGGTTACATGTTTTAGGAGGTCTTTCATCTTTGAAAGAAAACAAAAGAGGACGATTTCTATAAAGATTATTAACAATAGAAGCGTATGACTAGTCGAGATCTCTTTTGTTTTCTCGGAAATTGTACTTCGGTGTCCAAATATTTTGTGTTCCATTTCTTACAGAAGGCTGCTGCATTTGAGGGTGGCATGTTCGGTGATTTGTCATAAAAATTCTGTGTTCACTCTCGTGAGACCGAGACTTGGGCGTTTCTCAGCTCTGGAACTTCCGAACCCTCTACACATGTAATTGCCATGGATACGCACCAAATGCACCGCGGTTTTTATTATTATTTATTATTGACTGCAAATGGGTTTATACCCGGTGGCAGTGTTTCAGTAAGAAGGAAGTTTACTTTGGTTTCGGCGACACGCCGTTCCAGACGCTTCTTCGTAATAATTGCTGTTCTGCGCTAGAAGTGTTTTCGTCTAGAAACTGTGAGCGTTTCTTAGAATATCCTCGAAGTTGTTACTACAACTTCACGTGTCCTGTGTGCTGACGGATTAAAGCGAAAATCTACGCGTTTCTGAGAATGGAACAAACATGTACGTACTTGCTTTTACAAGGCAGCAGGAAGGCGTAAAGGACTGGGTTCATGCTTTAAGCCAAAATAGCCTTAATTCACGGAGAAAACAGTAAATTAAGTAGCATTCAAGCCCTAGAATAGATTGAAGGATCTTTACTAATTACTGTTTATTTACAGATAATTAAAATTATATAAACTGATGTAAGCTGAACTTCTCTTATTTCATCATTCATGAAGGAGGGCGAGTTGAACGGGAGATGCAGGACGCATGACAAGTACATTTTATTTGAAAACATAAAGGAAGAGAACTCTAGAGAGAAATATGCGTAAATGAAAGGATATTAAAATTTATTTAGTCGAGAGGGAAAGAAGGTGTGGACTGGATCCATCCCTACCCCGGATAGGGTTTAGTGTTCGGCTCTTATGAACATCATAACGAAGCTTCGGGTTAATTATAAGCGGAAATGTCTTAATCTGCTTCCTTTGCATGTATTTAATCTGACCGATGAATGGAATGTGTAGCGCAAGTTATACAGCTAATCAAGGTCAAGTTCTCCTGCTTGTTCTGTCGTCCTACGTAGTAACAGCAGTGCTACTGCACTCGGCGAATGAATGACATGAAATGAAAGCCTAAACTCAATAAAATATTTCACGGTTTGTCCTTAAAACTTACTTATTCTAACAATTTTGCTACTGCCAGTGTCGTTGTATAAAGCATAAAAATAAATATTTGATAAGATTAAAAAGTTGGCGTGACAGTCTGTAGAATTTAGAGAAGATTGGGTGACTGAAAACCACAACGTTTAGCGCTTCAAATTTTCGTCATGATTATGTTAAAAATATTCATCGAATTGTGTCTTTATGATGTACTACAGATAGAAGCTTGTAAATTTCCTGCATCTCTTGTCAGTGATGATGTTCTAGGCTGTAACGCCGTGTAGACTTGTACGTAGACTCTAGCGTTTAGGAGGAGCATGCTGCCTCCATCTTCAGTCCTGTTTGTACTGAGCTCGAATCCCTTCAGTGAAGTGGTCGAAATACCAAGTTGCAGAACGTTAGAGGAAGTGATGGTGCACGTGGTTGATGCTGTGCTGTAAAGAGTTGAGGCGCTTGCAATAAACGTCGGAAGTTTCGAACGAAGTGAGAGTAATGATTAAGATGGCTCAGTCGCGTGGTTCTTCACGTGCTTAAGATCTGCTCGTCTCTGACTAGACGCCGCCAAAATGTCAGGATCCGCGGGGTCCTTTGTTACCCGAAGTGCTCCAGATAATTGGCACAATATTGGATCATATTATGAACATGTAATCTGAGATTATTTTGATCAGGTTTGACCTAGTTATTGATCATATCCAAAATGTAATTACGCGGACAGTCTACAGCATGTCCCAAAATAATATATTTTGCTTCTTACAGAATTTCCTATGTTGGGTTACAATTTTTGAATTATTAGTTAATAGCATTAAACTTAGTCCTCAGTCCTTTGCTTTTTAAGACTTTTGTTCCGTGCGTTTATAATCCAATGCTTACCAGTCTATGGAGACGATTTAGTCTTTGAAAAACCTTCTGCCCATTAGATAGGAATTTAATTTGGAACAATAAATGGCCTGGGTGTTAAAATCTACTTGTCTGAAAGATTCTTTTGGATCATTATAATAGCTTTTATCCTCTGCTTCTTCGTGGCAGTTTTCAAACTGCCGCGTCTACCATTGTGTGCCCTTACGTAATTCCTCATTGCTTCACCTGCTACTTTATTCTCAGGTTTTCAGTTGTATTGCTTTGCATTGAATCCTTTCGCTCCATGTAAAAGTAGTCATATTTTTACCAGCTATGACCAGCTTGTGAAATATTCTGGCAAAGTATGTGCTACCGGTCTGCTTAATGACCTCAGTTACATGAGTTAAAATTCATTGGCGGTGCCTAGAAGCCATAGAGTTGATGCTATTCAGAAGAATCCCTTTTCACAATTCACTGCTGTTAACTTCATTACTGGTGCTCTGAAAATAATGGACGGTGAAGAACTTATTGGAATTTGTTAAGCTGTGTCTGCCCTATTCAGCAATTAACAAAGATTTATGAGGTAGTATATTTTGTTTCTGGGTTTTCCTTTTTGCCTTTGGGCCCGAAAACAGACTGTGAAATTTTCGGCAACGACAGACATTCGGGTTCGAATCTCCGTTCTTAAACCTATCTTAGCAGGATTTAAAGAGATTTCTTCGGTTGTTCCAGGCAAATATTACTGTGCAATAAATTATGTCCGTGTTGGATCACTTTTCCAATTATCTGTTATAATATTAAGTCAAGCGTATTATTCATTATTTTTCTGAATTTTTCCATATACCGACGTATAGAGGAGTATGATTTATTTTTAAGTCGAAGACGTTTGTTATATGTAATATATATGCAGGAATTAAATAAGAGGTTTTTCAAGCTGTGTCATGTAAGGAACGAGCAATTTAACTGCTTCAGTTCCGTACATTATTTTAAGAAGAACCAATATAATAACTTTATTCAGTAATTTTCACAGCCCTTGCAAGGAAGAATTGTAAGCAAAATTTCCGTACAACTGAGGGACCCATATACCGAAAATAAAGTCGCTTCTCTCATCCAGTTGCCTATTATGCCCTGCTTTATTACCCGTGAAAAATAACCACCCACGAACTGCATCACTAAACATTAATACCGCTGATAGCATCCAAACGGTTTTGTGACAGGCCCTTATGTTACGATATTGCAACTCTGTTGATGCCGTAACCAGTATGAGGTTGTTTAACGTCCTGCCGTTTCATTTCGCGTCTGATAATATTCGTGTCCAGGGAAACTTCCACAGTAAATAGTCTCCAAGTATATCACACACATACATCGCTTTCGCAGTGCTACATTAAAATTCGTGAAGTGAATGACAGATGTTTCCTGAAGGCGACCTTTTGCATGTAAAACACGTATATAGAACCAGTTTGATATCGATACGGCTTCCAGAATGGCTCAGGACTTCTCGGGGATGTTATGGTCGCAATATGAAGTTGACAAAGAATGAGACTGAAAGGAAACGTTGCTAACAAAATGTGAAGTAAAGAGATCCGGTGGTATTGGCGAAGAGGAAGATGGAAAATAATATAACAGGTCAAAACGACTAGTAAATTGGACCACGACTGAGGGACTAAGGGAGGGGGGGGGGGGGGTCGAAAAGCACATCGACTCGAAGAAATTCTGAAGAGAAAGACGAATGTCAGATAAACGAAGGGCAGGTAAGAGGACAGTGAAAGCAAAAGTAAGGGAACTGATCGAGGGAAATAAAAATAAAAGCAGAATCCAAAGGATAAAGAAAGTAACAATGGTATAAAGACAACTTCAAATTCAATGCTCCGTCATGACTAACATAGGAAAATCCCGTCATTCATTACTTTCTCAGAAGCCCTGAAGATGGAAACAAAGTTTTTATCCGAGACGTTGGTTCCTACCTATGAGTCTAAACGGCATCATAACCCAGAAGAACAAATAATCTTCAACGCAACGAGAACCGAAAATCCCATATTCTTAACTTTGCATCGTATGGGTTGTACGTACAATGCGTCACTCTTTCATGCAGTTGTACCCTTCAGCGGCCTCTCTGAAGGATGCTGGCGCTCTCCTGGAATATTATGGGAAATGGTGTGTAGGAGGAGGGGGGAGGTCCCACTGTCAAGCCACTTTACCCGTCGCCCATCTCCATATAAACCGGGTTCGCTATGAAACTGTCATACTCCGAATATTAAATGTGAGAAATATGCATTTATCTGAATGTCAATTTTACGTGCATGAAATAACTTCAGAAAACTACCTTGTGGTAATATTCAGAGGCATAAACCTAAATTTTATTCATGACATTTGTTCTGTATAAACGAGTAGGATCCTTTTAATAAAAGTTACAGCTGCCTGTAATTTAGCCGGACTAACTCATTCAGTGTGGGAATGGCGTGGCTGCGTCCTGAACACCCGGGTTTAATCCCCGCCTGGAGAAACAATGTCCATAGCAGCACTGGGGTCCACCCAGCCTCCTAACAAGTGCGTACCGCAAAATTATTTACAAAGCTCTTGCTTCCGAAACGTAAAACTGATCACTTCATACTGTCGAAGTGAAGAATTCGTGGAGCTTAACCTCCAGTTCATAACGCCGTGCTTTCAACACAGACAAATTGGCCATAGGTGTCCTACGCTAAGTATGGTATCTTGTTTTGACGTCGCTACCACTGGCGTCAAGGCGCTCGTTGTCGAAAAACTGCCGTCATTTTGTATGGTGTCTCTTGGCTCAATATGAAATTCTTATACTGCCTCGCGATTCATTTGGTCCAGAGGCTTCAGTTCGCTTATGCGCCTTGCATGGAATTTTGTGTGGTGTCTTTTTTTACCACGTTCATGTCGTGTGGTGTCCCGGGGCTCCTTGTTTCGTTCGGAATCTTGTGTCTTCGTCGTTGCGACAGCTTCTGTGATACTCGTCTTTGCTTGCGTCGTGCGGTATGTCATCTGTAGGCGCCTCCTTGCTGTGAGGTTCACGGATTTTTTGATTCGGCGATTGAGTGACTGGCGTCGCTCCTCTCAGGGTCAGTTCCCCAGCGTCTTAATTAACGACGTTGGTAAGTTTTAGTTATGTTACGGTAGTTTTTTCGGTCTGGTTAAGTTGTGTTACCTTGGTT
This sequence comes from Zootermopsis nevadensis, assembly GCF_977971745.1. NCBI lineage: Eukaryota > Metazoa > Arthropoda > Insecta > Blattodea > Termopsidae > Zootermopsis > Zootermopsis nevadensis. Next base: position 1,315,246 of record NW_028259161.1, read on the forward strand.
TATGGTATATTAGTTTGATTTACGTTAGGTGACGTGAGTTTACGTTATATTGGTCTTTTATGGAGTTAGATTAGGTTAGGTTGGGTGCGGAAAGACTTGTTTAAAAGTTTCCTCCTCGTGACGTATAGTTCCTGCGATCCGCGTCGGTCTGCCGTCTTCATGATGTACATCTTGAGACAGACGGTTTTCGACGTCCGATGTCGGTCTGTCAGCGTTGTGTCGTGAGACGCCACGAGGATCGTCGTCAGTTTAATTGGAATTTGTGTAGGTATCAGTAAACGTTTTGCGACGCTCGGCGTACATTTGCTAGGGTCGTATCTTCTTGCGTAAAGTTAGGTTAGATTATATTTGGTTAAAATATGTTCGGTTCTATTGCATTAGTTTAGGTCAAATTTGGCTGTGCATTGTAAAGGCTCATAGGGGGTATGAAGGTGAAAAATCTTTCAATTATTTGTTAATTTGGTTAGTTTGCTTGTTTTTAGTACGTGAAGCGATGTTTACCGTTTATGGTAGTATGGTATTCTGTTTATTGTTGTTTGATAAAAGCTACTGAAGTTACAAGGCGTCGCTGTTGATGTTGTGGGAGATATAGCAGGCATTTGTTGCCTCTTGCAAGCTAATAACACTGGGGCACTGTCCTGGAAGGCCTGCAGATAACCACGGAAAGCTCAAAAATGTTTATTCACAGCTAACCTGGTAGGTAAACGCATAGGACAAGTTTAAAATGTTGAAACAGTGTGTGGTGGTCACTGATAAGCTTCATTACCTGACAGGTCCAGAAACACCAAATTGCATTTAGCTCTGCTCATTAACAGAAGGTTGAAGTGGCCCGGTATGAACATAAATCATAGCCTTGACATTAAACCGATGGTTAATCAAACTTTATAATGCTTCAAGTCATGTTCAAGGATGCTGTAACATGTTTCAATAACAACAACAAATGTAGTAGTCAAAGGTACTCTGGGAAAAGGGGGGAGGTTGTGGTGGTATTGATTTAAATTACACGCTTATCAGGAAATGCCAAACCAAAGACGCGATAGTAATGTTTAAATTGCAGTTTCCTCGCCCTGACAACCGTTCGGGTCTAGGTTCATTCCTCGTTGTCTTCACGTTAAAGTTTTGCTGGTCGAAGTGCCACTGTAGGATGTGTTTCTCCTGCTGAACATGATTTTCTCAGTGCTCGTCACTCATCCATCACCGCCCCACGCGGCTCCGTAATTATCGCTGCCGACTGCAGTCTTCTTTGATAATTTCAAATGGTCATGGATGTTATTTTTAAGTATTACTTAAGTATTTTACTGGGAACTGTGGACAACACAAAAGGACCAATATCCGGTTTTGGGGTTTAATCCGAGGCCCCTCGATTACCGGATTCTAACAATAATGGAGTTACAATTTAGTCTCGAAATTCGTCTGGGAAGGTAGTTGCTGTTTGCGGTTGTGAACAGTATGTGGTCTGGTATACGGAATGAGGAGGCACAACTAGGCGGGGGGGGGGGGGGCACAAAACATTATTGAACATAATTATGTATTCCTGTAAGGGAGGCATCGGAATTCGATACCCACCTCTGACAGCGAATGTCACAGACTGTGATATATGGAGACCAACGCTTCCCAGACGTGATGAGAAAATGCGAGAAATGGTTGTATTTCGTGATTTATAAGAGAATGAAATTCTCAGAGTCGTGTGTGTCACGCGTGTTCTGTTGTGGCGTCGAACAGAGAAGCAACTGGGAACGTTTTACGCTAAAATACACAAGCTCACTGCTTAAGTAGGATTTGAGGTTCTCACGGCGGTGAGTCCGATGATGGGTGTCTTCTGGGTTGTGGCGCTGCGTAGTCTGGTAGAAGTTAGCAACGTTTCAGAGGGCCTTGCTGCCTCCATCATCAGGGCGATTCTGCCAGAATACCCGGCTCTACAATCCAGCAGACGACCATCTTCGAAGTTCCATGTTTGTCTGTGTGGCTTATGAACTTGGCACTTGCTATGAAAACGTTTGAAGCAAGAATGCGAAATCTGTGAAACGTGAGCCCGTATTGAAATGATTTCTGAACGGTGGAGTGGTAGTATTAGGGAATGAATGAATGGGCGGACGAATGAATTTAATCTCTTTTAATTTTACAAATAATCGTTAGAGGACTGTGTTAGTAACCCTAGCTATCATTTAATGTTGTGAATTTTACCATTGATTGTAGGTAAGTGTGGGTGAACGTAACATTTTGAAGAAGTAATCTAACAAAAGGCGCAGTACAGTAATCATTTAATAGGCCCATAGGCTAAGTAGTCGAGATGGCGAATTTGAATAGTTACTGAGAATCCTGGTACAAGTAAGAAGTAATCTTGTTGGTAGAAATTTCGGTGTATTTGTTTCAAAGGCAAGTTGTTAAAACCCCAAACAATCCTTTGAAGTATGGTAATTCTAACAGTAGGCCTACTGACCGTCGTGGGAAAGGGACTATTGTTAGGAACCCCAAAGAGTTGCTGGAGGAGGATATGATCTGTAATCCTATGAATGTAAGCCTAGTATATACCACCTGTTTTAATTTTAAATAAATCTGCATTTTGCTCACAGAGAGTATTTATTGATTTGGTATGATTTACAAAGCAGTGATTGTTACCTTTAACAGCATTTACCAATTGAAGATTGTAATGAAGTGCCGTGTTTTCTTGGCGGTACGTACTGGACGCTTAAACAGTATTTAGACGTGCTTCGGGCTTCAGAGGTTTGAAGTCAGTTCACACGTGGTTTTTTCGCGTAGTATCTCTAACTTCAGTTTTTGCCACATTACTGTTAAGTATTAATTTATCAACCTTTTCATTATGTCTCGTAAGTTTGCCCTGTAGCTTTGTCTCCATTAATTTCAGGTGTTCTCTTCAGCACTTTGTTATTATAGTGGAGTGTACATCAAAGATGTTTCGTACACAGCCAGGCAGTAAAATTCAGTTACCTCTAATATATTTAGAACCTAAACATTTAGTTAATTAGTGCAGTGTCTAAACACTGTGTGTGGTCCACTAGTTCATTATACCACACCCTATATCTCACGGGACATATTGAACGCATGATGTTCCCGTAACGAATGCACATAATACGCATCGAATTAATGACATTTTGGTATACAATTGAAATGCCTCGGATAAAGAACAGAGCATCCTGATGGGATGTAGAATTGAGGAATATCTGATCAGGCCGAAATGATTGGAAACATATTCAAAGCATAACAAACAAACTTTACATTTGTGTTGAAATTAAACAATAATATAGCCGTGGCTGTATTGTATTGGACGTAAACAATACTGCATATGAGCCGTTATGGTGCATGGAGGTAGAGCTCTATACATCCTAGACCTTGGCACTGGATGGGAGTGAGTGTTCGGCCTTGGACTTCTTGCGATTTCCTTCCGGAGAAAGAACTGCGTTGAGGTAAACAGCGTGGAGGCGGGAGGGTCTCAGTGCTGGTCTGGACTTGGGGTGAAGAGGTGAATATCTTCCAGTGCTGGGAATCGATCTCTGTTTTTCATTTATTAGCCCGTCTCTTTAATAATCTAGTTATTAAAGAAGAAAACCTAATGACATTAATGTTACTGTTTAATGCAACTGTTGCTATCCCGTATAATTTCCACTATACGAATTAGATAACCTTATGAAATATATACCTTCTTGAGAAGCTGACAGTCGTTTAGATAGTCGAGAAATTCCCTGCTGTTTATGGAACCGGCAGGTTCATTATTTGTTCCTTAGAGCCAGCCGCCGGTTCCTGTCCTAAGCTACATAAATCTATTATAATATATATATTTGTAAGACGTAAACTATTTGTCCGTAAAATAATGGTGGGGTAACAAACGTGTGTGTGTGTGTGTGTGTGTGTGTGTGTGTGTGTGTGTGTATCCTGTAGAGTAAGCTTCGCGAATTTAACATTGTTTTCGCTTAGTTCATACCGTCACAATCTCCCCCAAATTATTACGACTTAAATGAAGTCCCGTTGAGATTCCCATAATGTATACAGCGCCAGTTAAGTGGACGAGTCAAAATACAGAACACGCATTTGTCTATCGGAACTCCTCCTCTGGCTCTTGTACCTGTTGGTAAACAAGTCTGCTGGTCAGTTAATATAACAGTCGATGATTAATTCAGGTGTTTTAAACGAGTTTCCTGTTAGTTTGTCTTTTTTATTTTCTTATCTCGTACTAAGTGAAGTAAAGCAGCAACGTTGGCCACGATAATAAGGAACAAGGTATTTTTGTTAGACTCAAATTTACTGTTTAAATCTTCAGTGTATAATCTTACGGAAATGTTACCAGTGTTACATGAAACAGGGGATGAAAACAGTGTTCTGTCTAACTTTGTCTTGGTTATCTGAGATAAAAGTCTAGAATTTCCATTTGGAGTAAAGAAAATGTTCGCGACCGTGAGGAAATGCAGGTTACTTTTGGCATTAGTGAAATGTACGACGTGTCACACCTTCTTAATATAAAGGCGTTTGAACACAATTTACTCTGAAGATTAATTGAACGTGTACATTAAATGGCAGAGTGAACTTAGATGAATATTGTTTCTGCCTCTGGAAATGGAAGTCAGCGGATTCTGTTTGTATTTTCCGCTGTATCAAATATACGCAGCTGGATGCTACGGTGCACACGATAAGTGGTTATGAAAAGCTGCTTTGAACTTATGGATAGTTTTAAAAAGGAAGTTTTATGTCATTTCTTACTGTCTTTATATCTCTTTGTAGTCGAAGACTTGCAGAATTGGTTATTATTTCCTGGCAGTCAGTTTACCACGTACTTTAGTGGACTAGTTGTGATGTTTTATGTAAATTTGAAATTCGTTCTCCCCCGCTGAGGGCACAACATGGACTTTAGTTTCTTTTGTCTTTTATTTATGTAGTTAGCGAAATTACCTATCCCTTTGAATTTTTGTTAGCTGTACATTTAACCCTATAAAGCCTAGTGGCATATATCTGTCCCACGTTCTTGACATTGTATAAGTCTGCTCCTTTTTGTTTGGTATAATTCTGAGGTAAAACTGCGATTTTTTCCACAGACCGCGAAAAACCTCATCTTCATAATAGCAAAGTGCTGTATTTTCTTTGCGACACGGAGTGAATAAATAAAATCAGATTTCCCGCAGCGCTACTGCAGACAGATTTCAGAAATATTTTTTTCTTATTAATCTTGCCCGAAACCCTATCGTATGTCTGTTCACCCGACACGTAGACCAGTCGCTGAATTTCTCCATGTGTTCCACGCGAACCCGTAGTCGGCTTTACAGCGTCTCTTGCTATGGCATCCGGAAACTCACCTAGGGTGAACGTGCCTTGTCGCGATGATAGGCTTTCCTACTTCGTCGTGTCTTGTGGCATTACTAGGTTCACCTGTTCATAAGATGGCATCATGTATCGGGGTCTAAACACGTATTGTCGTGGGTTCGTATGCGTCGTGTATGTCTTCCCGAGGGTCACGTATCTTTGAATATTGTAGAGAAAAGTATCCATAAACCCGAAATCTTCACCGAGTCTTGAACACACAAGTGATTTCGTGTGGCTTTAAATCCTGTAATCTGGTATCTGCAACGAACACCTGAAATGCTGTCGTAAGAAAATTAAGTACATTATGTAGTTCCTAACTTCAGGTTTATATTAATACTGGCAAATCACTTCAAAGCTTTCTCTGTTGTTACTTTTCTATTTCTTTCATTTGTTCGTTCTATCGCCATGCTCTAGCTGTTTCATCCCTTATTTATGTTTTATCATTATGTACGTTTGTAGCACTCAAGAGGGAAATAAATGAACTTAGAAAATGTTTGTTGAGAAAACTCAAAGAATAGAGACTACCAAGAAGGTGCTGGCCCTGGTGTAGCCTGGAGGATAATGTTAAAATGTATGTTCGAGAACTAAGGTATGCAGATGTTGATTGAAGTAAATTGGCTAAGGATAGAGTGCAGAGATGGGTGTCTGCAATCACAACACTTAATTTGCAAGTCACACAAAATCTTGTAATTTAATGATCAGCCGAGAAGCTGTCAGCTTCGTTAAGAGTGGCACGTGATGACAAGAAACTGCTTGATGAAGGAATTAGGTCATGCAGCGGTCAACTCGGTTACAAGGCCAAAATGGGAGTTCTTAAGGAGGTCAATATCATTTGTGACGTAAGTCTCTGAAAAAGAGGCAATGTGTCCTTTCCTGTGCATGCGAGCGAGAAATATTTGCCAAAACGCCATTTATTTCCTTGTCACAAATCTCGTATGTACAACTGAGATTGGATTTGTGGCCGTAAGGCGAAGCCTCCGCCCTACTACTAGCTCAAGGGACACGTTGCTAGGCACTTAGAATTCCGTTGTCTTAGAAACCGATTCATTTCGAATTCTTCAATATGTTGTCGTTTTCTTAGAGTTCGAAGAAGTAAGCCTATTTCTTGGGATCCCTACTAAAGGGTCGGTCATAGGTCATTTAGTCAGTATATCAATAATTCAGTGCTTTTAACGCCGTGTTTTGTTCGTTTATCCGCCTGTATATTTCTTTTGTTTCTCTAGTTATTTCTTTTCCTTGTTTCTTCTCTTTCTCTGATCTTGGTTCATTTATTGACATCATTATCCTGCCGTTTGAGGTCAACTCCTCTTCGCCCGAGATGCCTTTACGTGCCTCATAACTAGGTTACATCTGATTATTCGTATGCAGTGTGGCAAAATATGATCTGATTTTCAAACGAATTTATTTATTATCCCAACTATTAATGATTTGTATGTAACCCTTTGAATGTGTTTTGTTTTGTAAATTTTCTTGTTTCCTCTCCCCCGTCTAATTTCACTTCTTGATTGAGCTGCCTTAACAATGTTAATTCCATGTGAATGATTTCCTGGGTGAAATTTTATGTAATACCAATTAGATTTCTTTTATTTCTTACAGGTAAGTGAATCTGCGTTCAAGGGCGTTGAGGGTCCGCAGTATGGTGCATTATAAAGGCGAGGGCAGAAGCACGTGACGGAAGACTTATATGGTAATGTATTATTAGATCCTGCACTGTTTAGCATGGGACAAGTCTGCTGAAACTGCCTTTTGGTTCATGCTTCACACAAAGTTCTTGTGGACACGGTATTGAATCGATGTATTCATATTCTGTATACGCACACAAACACGAAGCAGAGTCCTTGCTGAAATCTCGTTGCTAAGCTTAAAGAAATGACCCGCCTTTTATGGAACCCAAAGGCTTATCCCTGTGTGCACAGCAGACAGCCAGAGGCCACATGTATCATTTCGTAACATACTGTTGCTCACTATATGGAGTCGTTAGCCCCTCGCCCAACCCCCAGACTGTGGTACCACCCATTTTCGGCTGTCCGCGACTGCTTATTAAGTATGTATTCTCAGCTGTCGTCCATTTGAGGACGCCGTCTATTTAGAACGCGCCATGCCTTAGTGACAAAATACGCACTCAACATGACAGAGATGATATCTGATTTTAACTTGTAAACTTTAGAATTCAAGTTTAGAGATCTGAAGTTGACATTTTGCTGAGCCCTTGGGCCTGAATGTTCTTTTCTTGACAAAACCTGGACTCAATAGGCAAACCCCCAAGGGATTTATGGACTGCTACTGCTGTATTAGAGTAGTTTACGTACTTTATGCAACCCGGCACATTGATATCGTTCCGTCCTGTTGGAATATGGCGTAACAGGATATTAAAATGAAACTGTGTTAATTAAATATGTATGTTTCCGCTGGGATTTAGACTTTAAACCAAAAGCATTCTATTCGTTCCGTTAATGTGTATAGTCTGTAATTTATGCCCGGCTATGACGTTCATGATTGCCAACAAAGCTTTTGGAATGGTGGGAACACGTGTTGACACGGCATCGGATACCAATTATTGTTTGACAAAGCTGACACGTGACTTAATTTGTGTGCATTTCGAAACAAACGCACAAAATGTGTCTCGTAGCATTTGGGATTTGGAAATTATATTTGGTACTTGCATGGAATAAATAATGAGGGTCGCAATTTTCTGATATATGAAATGGAATTGAGGTTGCTTATATCAGTTCCTGACCTTAAGTGTTATCGATTTTACTGACATTAATCTCCTACCTGCCTGCCCCAAGGTTTTAGTGCATGCACTCTAATTATATTAGCAGCTGATAATAAGTTCGGAAGTAGTTCATACCGTACGTTCTTTGATTAATGAACAGTTTAGAGGTTCAGAATTTTGAAAATTAGGGTCATATATATCACTTAATAGAAGGATGCGAGAAAATACGTAATGAAGATTTTCATGATTTGTACGCTTCACCTGACATTATTATTGCCATTATCTGACTTAATTTGAATTATTACTATTAGTATCACATCTATTCACCACTTTATAGGATATTAACTTTTATGTGCCCGAGACAAACATTGCCTCTGAGGCACATAGCGCAGAAGCTATTTCTGAAATACATTTTGTTATTAATATGTGTTTCATATATTATATTATTATTACATATGTGTTGATATATTCAGTATCAAATTGCCACTCGTGCACTCTTAGTTTGAGGTAGTGAAGGTAGATTATGGATTTCGTTTCTTAAACCTCATTCATATAACACAAACTCAGAATGAAATTAAGATTGCGTAACCAAAGAGAAGGGCCACGGTGGTCTAGCGGTTAGAACGCTGGCCTTGTAATCCTGGGGTCTCGGGTTCGATTCCCGGCGGTGCCCGAATTTATAACTTGTGTTGGGCAAGGCCGTGGTCTAGGCAACACGGAGTTTTCCTCCGTGGCATCCCAACAATTATTCCATTCACACACAGAAGAAGGCAATGGCAAACCACTTCTGGATCATCTGCCAAGAACGTATATGAACAGGTCCCAGTCCGAGAAAAGGATGGAAGGATCCTGTTCATATGGACCTGTCGTCAGACAGAACACTAAATAAAAAATAACCAAAGAGCTAATTACACTGACAGTTTGAAAATTAAAAATAACATTACTTGAGAAATGACCATCACACAAGTCACTTGGTTGACTGTCTGGCTCTTACCTAAATAAGATCTCCGGGTAACTAAGTTTTTCTGCAGCGAGCCACAGCATGTAGTATCCAGCGCATAGAGAGACTGGGAAATAAAAGATGTAATCACTTATTTACACAGGAGTATAATCTTATAACAGCGATAGGTTTCTTTCAAGCAAGCACAAGCTTTGTAAGACGTAATAATGGTTAAGGCGAAGTGCACGTTGGAAATAACAGGCTATTAAACTCATAAGATCAGCGTCTCAGATTATTATGTGCTTTGGTCGATATAAACTAATATTTCTGATCCTTATCCACTGACTGTCTTTTATATGATAGCGATAAACCTCTCTCGTGCGTAGTATGAAAATTGTTAATAACTTTTCACATATAGAACACGTGGATTGTGTACAAGTAACCATTTGTCAATAATCCATTGTTCTGCCGTGTTAAATACGATGTTCACCCTCGTTTGATTATGTGTAAAACGAAACGAATCCACATGAAATTCTGTACAAGATCAAATTTGAAACCTGTCCACTGAACTGGTGCCGAATGTCACAAATTTTATTGTGTGTGTAAATATGATTCCATATTTTTGCGGCGTTTAGAATTATCTGGCGTGTAAACTGCGTGGTGTTTACTTTCCGTGGTTTCCATGGTATTTGCACAACGAGGCACTCTTCACACTGTGCTTTGCGTTTCATGGAGCTCCCGGATGGAACTTGTTGCGATGTCGGAGCAGTAAGTTTAACGTTTCACCAGCTGTGCAGTGAAATAATCAAGGAAATACTATGAGCCGCATAATATCACGAAATGTGTGCAAGACTTGTCTGCATTTTGCCAATAAATATTATTGCAGACACACATTATCGAAGAAACTGTTTACTGTAAGAATTGTCAGTGTGCAGTGTTTGATTTATAGTTTTGTAAGATCTCTTTATTCTTAAGTTATTTATCAGCGATGTTTTAAGTGCAAAATTCCGTCATTATAAATATTTTTTTAATTCGTAATCATATTACCATGTCATCCCAAGATAACTTCTGCAGTCGAAACACTAGTTAAATAACGGACCAGTTCATCGATCAGATGCTTAATTTTTTTCCCCAACTTTTATTTTTTCTTTATATTCTTGTATTTCTTTGAATTATCCTTATTCTTCCACAACTTATCCGACTTACACTGTCTTTACCTACTTCTTTTAGCGGTCGGCCTTTTATTCCGTTGTATCAGTTTTTATTTTAAGCGACTGCATCGAAATATCCTTCCTGATATCCTGGTTTAATACCTGGTCTATTTTCGTTGCCTGGCGAGTTACGTCCATCTATGCATATCTACTATGTCTAAAATCATAGCATTTTAAGTACATAAACCGCGATCCTTTGATGCCTGAAGTGCGTCGGTTGTGCGAATACACTCACTCTTACTTCCACAGATCTTCATCCAGTAGCGACTGACTCAAATAAACAAAACCAGCCCGCTCTGCTCCATTAATCGCTCCCGGTTATACAAACTTCCTCGGTCGGAAAACTTTCCTTCCATTCCAAGAAGGTTCACTGCAAGTGTGACCAGCAAATAGTAACAGAGTTTACATAACAGCACGTTCCACTTGTTGAAAAACTTTTGTACCCACTGACTCACCCTTATAGAATCAAGGCAACTGCGTCTTTACCATGTCGGTACGAGATTATTAAACCTCTTGTTACTGCCGTAATCTGAGATGGCAGACAATACAGGTAGCCCTCGATTTGCGCCGGTTCATAATAACGCCGATTTTGAAACCAGCAAGTCAAAAAGTGAAAAAAATATATTTTACTAGTATTTATAACGTTTTACAGTGTATCTCGTACTGATTCTTATACTAAATCGTAATTTTTACATCGCTGATTTTGATTAAAAATTATAAATGCATTCATCTCTGCAATTACGTATGTTTCGTTAACGCGAATTTGCTCCGGTGAGATCGATGAATGTTTGTGAAATGCAAACTTTTGCATATGCGAGTTTGTTCTTATGCAATTTCATTTCTGGCTCTGCAAACTTTCAACGGACTAATTTAATCTCTGCAGAGGTACCGGGGTTATTTTTACTACGCGATTTTCTATAGGTCAGCGTCTTACGTGAATGCAACTATCGCATAACAGCAGAGACGACTGTACACATCAATCACATGAAAGAATCGCAGTCAATCGCGGGGACCAACGAATTGCCGATTGGAAGTGTATAAAATATATTTTTTAAATTCCCTTTATTTTATTTACGTTATTACAGAGCTTTAAATGTAATGCCATTATATTACTCGTCAGTGTTTGGGTGCTGGGAGATCCCATTGATTTACATTATAAAAGAATTTCAATTTACGCCGATTCAGTTTACGCCGGTTCATCCAGGAACGCATCCCCGGCGTAAATCGAGGGATACCTGTAATAGGAAAATGGTGGAAGATGCATAAATTGTGCTTTCACATATTTTTGTCGTTGTTGTTGTTATTACATGAAAAATGACGTACGACTTTTTTTATCGGAACACTTGAAATGAAGAGACCAGCTACAAGACCGAGGTTTGGATGGGAGGACAATGTTAATAAGAATAGGGCGCGCAGTTACGCACTCGACTCCGGTTTCATAAACGGCGAAGAATGTTTTAATTAATTCGGGAATGAACGTGTCGGGCCTGAGAGACAATGGGAACCTCGGAATTGAACCAAGTACCAGCCACATGAGACTCGGCCGGTTTCCTGCTTTGATCCTGACGCAGTCGCATCTTCCGCTCAATCGCGGTACTGGACAAAAAAATCTGTTTTGGTATAAATAAGTGCAGAGAATCAATGTGCAGTCAGTCCTACTGTCGAAACAGGGCCGTGGGAGTCGCTCGTCTCTATCCTCCCGCCTTCTCGTTCGGTGAAGTATGTGCCTTTCTTCAGATGCTTTTTCAAGCTGTTCATTACATTGGCAATTGCTGTGAGATTCCTTCCCGGAGCATCACAATTTGTTCTTCGCTGCAGAGTCGGGTGTCCTGGTGCAGACAGCACCCAATTTGCTGTGGAATCGCAATTGGATGACAGGCACAACCCCAGCGCAAATATAAATGGAACGAACTGAGAAAGCCGTGGCCCTAGGTCTTGGCAAGGGGAATATATAGACGGCTGAGATTTGCAAAAGAACCGCAGTGCTTCCTGTCCTATCCAGCGAGTGAATAAAATTTCACAATTCGTCTTCCATTCTTTTTTCGTTGCTATTTCTTTATCCCTTTTATCTGTTTTTCGTGTGAATCAGGCATGTTAAACTTGCTGTTCGCGAGCAGCATGATTTATGCGGCCCGACTCGGTTATGAAATTATGCACGTTGTGTGACCCCAGATGTACCAGTTTCAATAAATTTTGAGTTTCAAATGCTGTATGCCAAATAGCTAATTATATCCCTGCAATTCATAGTTCAGTTAAATGAAGTGGAAATGTATTTCAGCAAAATTTTCATTTAGGTGTGTCTGGGGGAAATACAGGAATGATAAATATGCCATGAGCTTATGCACGGAATTTAAAAAGGGTAGGCAGGCAGTATTGTCCCCAGCCATGCAATTGCCACCGGAGAAGTCGTCTCTTTTCTTAAGTGGCCCTCAGTAGACATTGAGTTTGAGTTTGGCGTACCTGGTGTAGATTATTGAAAGGTAAATTTAATATGGTTTATATTCCGGATAAAGAATGAACGAGTCGTAAGGAAATGGAAGGATATCGAAGGCAAAGAACGAAGGACTAATGGAAACGTAATCAACTGCGAGAGCTTTGTGAAGGCCACGTCCATATTTATCATCAGTACGGTGATATCACCATATTTGTTTCTTTGTTATGCCTATGCATCTCGTTGGCTTTTATTTTCTTTTGTATTTTTATTTATTTTTTGTAATATATTCTTTTGTAGTTTTCTATCATCTCTGCTTAATATTTTAAAATTATTTCCCTCTAATTTTTATCGTGTATTTTTCCATATAGTTCCATCGTTCATTTATCGCGGTATTGCAGATCTTAGACTTTGGGTGCTAGTCAAACGTCTTGGCAATTGTAAATAATGGACTGGGAACGCTATGTAAAGGCAGTACTTAATCGTGGCATGTCCATCTTAAGCCCGTCCTTCAACTCAATTTTTGGTCTTTTCCTTCATTTCGTCACAGGACACTCTTCTGCCGTGTCATCCTCCCTTGAATACGCCCTGAAAATTGAAATTCGTAAGATAATACACATTGGATAACATCAGCAATAAACATGGGAATTACGTTTATTACATTATATTTCCAAATTTTAAACCTCGGGACTCTGAGTTTTTGTTATTTAAAAACATCGCAATAACAGAGACAGGTCGTTGTGGCATAGTCACCCGGTGATCAATAAGAGGTTTACATTAAAACGTTACTCAGTTACTATTGCGCAACTATGGCACTAATAATGCTTGATGTTCGCTGAATCGTTTGAAATGAAAAGTGTTCGATGTTTTCTCGGAGGGCATTTCAGGAATTCAAGTGCTATCAGTAAACGCTTTCTGGCTGGCGAAGTTTAATTTCAAGAAACGAACGGTGTGTAAGCTGGAATATGAAGCTTAAATGTTAGCTGTTCCTAAGAACGAAAACATCATATCTACGAGAATACATAAAAGTGGTTATAGTTGTATGGTCGTTCACATTATATTTTATTTCTGTCCTTACTACAAGTATATCTTTACAATATTACATTCTTTGCTGCGTGTTTCTAAATATATTTCTTCTATGCCTTTCTCTTTATTTCTTGTCAGTCTGTTTCGTTATCTATTCTGGGTTACGTTCTGTCTTTCCCCCTGCATTCCGGCTTCTCGAACCCAAAAGCACTTCTCTTCCCCTGTTGAGGTTGTGGTTCCCCTGTAAATGTTTTCCGATATTACTGCAGTCCTTCTGTTGTACGATTCTGCATACAGTGGTTAGGTCAGGGAAGGGGGAATTACCACAACCATGGACGAGCTCAGTATTGAAGAAAATGTGGAGCAGAACCCCCGGGACTCGACTTAGCGTCCATTATCAGTTCGAGTCACCGGAGTCGCTTACAGGAATTTACACTTCTGGAAATTGCCGCCTGAATTTCTGGTCTGAATATCATTTACCTGTATCCATGTGATTGAGGCTTCGGTTTTAACACGCGAAGACGGTCTCCTGCGTAGATTGGCAGTTTGATAGTCTGGAGCTAATTTCCTTAATTTAATGTTGATTTTACTAACATTGACGTGAAATTAGTTTGCGTTTGAACCGTGCAGTTTTCTGTCTTAAACAAGACACCAATCAGAAACAGATCTGTGTACAATAAGACTGGAAACACTTTTTGGAGTACACTGGCAATCCAAAAGTGTTATTTATTGTTGATCCGAGGTCATTCTTGCAGTTTGTGATCCGAGGTCATTGTGAGCGTACCCCTTTTAGAAAGTCGCGACAGACAGACATGGTCGGACCATAAGGTTGTTCTTCGCTTACGCTAGAGCGTGGAGGGCGTCTAAAAATTGTTTTATTATATGCTGTCCATGAAAACCACATAAATCTTTACAGATGGTTTTAGTTGTTTTGAGCAGGGGTTTGTTTATCATAGAGACTTCAGTGTTGAGTGTTAAGCTGAAGTGATTTATTTAATAGAGGGATTTAATTTGTGTTCACGTAAAAGAATTGAACACTTCACCGTAAACAAGAACTGATAAGTGCACCTCTGGGATGTATTTGAAAGGGAGCGTTTCGATTCAGCGTGGCATGGCGGTCTGTCAGCTGTATGGATATACGCAGTGCGCCGCTGTAAGTCAAGTGGTTACGAGATGCACGAGAGGGCGATTCTAGGAGTTTGGACAACGCTGTCGATAGCGCACACTTAATAGTTTGTGTTATGGTATTTTTAAGTCCGCTAAATCAAGAAGTATTCTGAAAATGTGGAATAATGCTTTTTATTAAATTAAAAGTTCGATTGTTATTATCTCAGTAGTTGGTGTAGCGTTACTAAACAATCCAGGAATCAACAGACCTTCATTATCGCCATTATGAGGCATTATTTTCATCATCATACTTTGAAATGCCTGGCAATACGTGAAAGGACTAATATATTGTTTTCAGTAGCAAATGCCCGCTTTCCGTGTCTGGAACTAATTATTGATAATCGATTGTATCGAAAGCGTAACAGATGGTTTTTAAATCTGGTTTGTGATTATTGGAGAGGACTCTGTTGATTCTTCCGTGCTTCATTACGGTTTACGTTTGTGCTCTTTCTTAATTCCACTTTCATAATTTCGATTTTTACACAAAAAAATTATGAAGACCGACGAGGAGAAGGTGACATTTCAGGTTCTCAAGGCGACTGTTATGAAGATGGTTGTTTTCAGGGATATGTACATGCACATTTTATTATAACCCAGTCTAAGTCGGTGTTTCCAAATTTCGTATGTGTCGCCCATGCGTCTTGCATTCCCTTTCCGTATAATTCTCCTTGATTTGATCACCCTAGTGGCACAAGGTATAATAATTTATATAGTTCCTCGCTATGACATTTTCTCAGTCCCCATGCCGTAGGTCTCCCGGGTGGTCTCTTCCCTTGAGCGGTTCCAACCGAAATCTGTACGCATTGAGATCATCTGTCTCACATACACACGAGGTATACAGGCCGAGGTGTAACGGTGTGGTTCATTCCTACCACGGGTCTGGTTAAGTGTGGATTGAATAGGCATTCATACAAGGAAACCTGAATCCTGTAAGGCCACAGAAAGTCCACAGGGTATAAAACAAAGTTTCTTAGCTGGGAGAGCTCAAGTAGTTTGGAGTTGAATGAAACAATCACCTTTCAGAAACGCGAGTCCTTGCTTCAACAACCTAATTAATACCTACATTCAGTTGTTAATGTAATACTCAAACTGCAAAGTATAGTCCTAAGAAAACAACAACTTAAGTTGGTTTAATTACGTGCGCGATGTATAAGTTTACATGAAATTGTTTAAAAGGCAATTGTGCTCTGCTTTTACTCAGTTATGGTATCACTGATGGAAGTGGAATTCACCAAGTTGCAAGTAACTTGTTATATTTCTTCAGTCTTAAGTATTCCTCTGGCTTCGTTCTCAAATTTGTGTAATTGTGTGTCAGAGAAACTTGAGTGGGCGTTTCACATGTGTTTCATTTCGAAACATATTGTTTGATATCGATATATATTTACGTGATAATAAATGTTACATCCAGACTAGCGTGAGACTTAATTAAATAAAATACTATAATCTTGCAGTGACTTAAAATCTTCCTTCCGTTCTTTGACATAATACTACGGTCCTTATTCCCTTTCATTCTGCAACACAAGACAAGTGCATGAAATAATCAGGTGTACAGAAAGGCGAGACAGAGACGGGGTGCGAAAACAGCGAATGAACTGAAAGATGAGACACGGGTAGCAACTAATAGACGGGATGTGAAATGCTGCTGGGAAGTTTGGATTGAGGGAATCCCGCTTTTAAGCTCGGATTACTACACGGTTCACATACGTGTCGGTGAAGTTGCCTCACTGTACGGAGACGTTACTGCATGTGATTCCGAGTTGAGAAACACGGGTAGATGAAAACAGTGTTTTCAGTTTAGGTGTTAATAGAATGGAATGGAATGAGAGTGGTCACAAATGGTGAATATAAATTGTTCTGAAAGGAAGCGATCTCGGGCAGTTATTGAATCATTTACAATTCAGAGGACAAAGAATAATAGAAGCTGTAGAAAAGAGACGGTTCAAGATCCTTAGGACACTGCTTATGACTCTACGTAGATGATAGAATTTGCTATTTTGTAAGTGCTGTTGTTAGACAACTTTTAGTAGCATATCTAAGTGACGAAAGCATTTAAATAGATGTGGGGGGGGGGGGGGGGAGTGATACAGGCGAGTGGAAGCGGGAGGTATAGGTACGAAGGGGTTAATTTCCCGTTGAATTTCAACGAGTCTATTCCACTAGTATGCATGATCAGAGAAAAGAGACAAAGTAGTTCTTTAGTATTCCATACATGTATTGCAATGTGGAAGAAACGTTACTCAGTGAGAAATGTTTTCTCTGACATGAGAGCAATTCCTCGCAGAACGTTTGTAACTACCATGTTTATATACTGTGTGTTACATTAATGTTGTATGCGTCTGACAAGTGACAGGTGTCCTCATTTATTCTGCTTTATGAGTGTAATTAAGTACAATCCATTTACTTGTTCATGACGTTTATCACGTTAGGGAATACAAGTTTGGATCAAGCAGCTGTCTGTTCGATACTTGACGAACTTCAGCATTGGAATGTAATTACTAGTTGCAAGCGATACAGCGTCTAGTAGTCTTAGCATTGCTGTTCGCATGGTTTGTACCCACCACTAATTCTCTGATCCTACATACATTTCGAATACCGTAAATCAGTGGTGACCAATCCGTGGGGCCGGATTTACGCAAGGGCTATGTTACAAACAAAATATTGTATGTATAATAGGCAAGTGATGACTCTGTATCTTATTGAATGGTGTTTATGAATGTGTGTGTTATAACCGTTGCCACGGTAATACTATTATGAGATTTTTCGCACGTATCTTCTTTCTACGTGCTGGTTGTTATATTTTTAAAGTGATTTCGGCCGTGTGGGATAATATTCATTACAATGCGCATTCAGTACTTCACATTTTCCCGTTTTTCTTTACGGGAAATTTACTAGTCTTATAAAAACAATGATATTCAGAAATTATTCAGATGACATGTTCTGTTCTTAATTTTTCTGTTAGTCTGTGTTCGTATTAATTTTCTGTCTGTTTAATTCAGATTATGTGACGCGCCTTTCCTTCACACCTGTAATAAGTTAACAACATTCATGAATGTTCCATGCCACGGAATAAAATATGAGATTTAAGAAAAAGACTCGTCTTATATCAGATCGCCTAATCCTTAGCTTAATGAATCTTGTCGTGGGATGTTCATGACTGCGCGTTTTTTAACTGTATAAGAAAGTTAATTAGATCTTGTAATAAAAAATAATACCTAAATGGCTGATAAAGTCGAATTAATATGTTATCACGAAGCTGATGATTTACTTTGTATACAGTTCAGTCATAACATCCTTCGGTAATAGAATTAAACTAGAATTTAGAGTTTAAGTCAGTTACAAGAAAGAAATTTGACAGACAAACATACAAGATAAATGCATGCAATTTCCATATCGTCCTTTTGACGTCTCTGTAAATGTATGAATGAAGCTGATTATCTTAGGAGGGGAGACTGTTGGGGTATGTTCCAATTTGTACTGCGACGGTCGATCTGGGAGTGCCTGCAGGACTTGTTATGAGTTACGGGCATTGTGTTATAACTCAGGGACCGGTTTCTGCACAATGCACAGGGATGGCATTTGACTATATCAGAATCACGCCCCCATTTCATTTCCACTGTGCGCTAGACGTTCATATGTTTCTAGTTTTGTATACAGAGGGGTGTCCAGAGTTTGAGTCGGGATAGCTTAGTGTGCTCAGCTCAGTTTGAGTCCTAGAAAGTAAGAATTCTTTATTTTTGCTATTATATTGTTACAGCCACTGTGATTCACCCAGCATCACGGGGTTGTAGAAATGACTAATTACATGTACATAAAAATTATGATAGCAGAACGGGCCAGGCTTATTGTATTATTCACATCTAAAACTGTGATTCTTTACTTGTGGACTTAATTTTCATCTGCGTGTGCCTCTGAAATTATCAGATATTTTATATAGTTTTAAAGGTAATTTTACTGATATTTAAGTGGACATTTTTACGGCCTTGCGTGTTGTAATTTATCATACAGATTTTTCGGTTCCTATCATTGAAGTTTTTAATACTATAGTTACTGGCTACATTGAATTATTTTTAAAACAAATTATATTTTATTTATTCCTGTACAGTAATGCGTAACTTTCTCTACTGTTTCTAATTATAAGAAAGCACCAGTTGTAGTGTGACATCGTTTTGTTCCAGTGTAATAATTGCACGTTGAGAAAAAATAAGGGATTCCTTGGGGGGAGGGGGGGCGAAGCGTTAAAGGAGGAGATATATTTATTTTGTTTCGTTACTGTACGGTAGTTAATTTCAAATTAGCTATAAACACACTTGAAAATAGCATTTAAGATTTAAACAGCTAATAATACGAATGCAGACGCAGGCTAATATTACGTGTTCTGCGCCCGTATATTGAAACTGTCGTTTTATATGCAGGCTGCTGTTTTAATATATTTATTCATAGACGATTTTAAACTAGACCTTTCAGAACCAAGTAAGTGCTAATGACTTCGTGTACAACAAAAATATGGAATTTATTTTCGCACCCTTGCACAGCGTATCAGCAGCTGAAATTTTGTGTACAATCATTCCTAGATGGGCCCTGTAGACGAGCAAAATTTCAGGTGAGGTTTCGACATGACCAACCGGACCATTCCCTTGTTAGTATTTCTTACGTTCTTTTATTCTCCTCAGAAAGTCGATGTGAAACACCATCGATCTGTGTTTTCCCCTGTGTGTGAGACCAATTGTAGCTAATGTGAACTTTTAGTGCTGAAAGTGGCAGAACTGCAGTAGGTCCCACTGCTAGAGTTTTATAGTTAGTAAGTTGGCAGGATTATCATTGCTGTTTACTGTCTCTATGTGCAAATTCGGAACCATTGTGTTCTCCTGCTTTTCAGCTGTCAGAACATTTATGTTCCATGCATGACACTAGACAGACCTGCTGTCATTTCTCCATTCAACTTACATTGCATTTGCGCACAAGTGGTTTCCTCTTTCACTCTTTGCGTGACGTTTCATAAACATGTTTTCCAGCAGAAACAGATTAATTTTGAAAAAAAATATTACGTACAAACTCGACGTCTAACATTTTCTCCAAGGGTGTGCAAAGTTGTGTCCCTCAGAAATTTCAATTCACTTCTCTGGCAGACACTTTCTACTACACACATATTTATATGTATTTATGTCTCGAATGGAGTCTGTATGAATGTGCATGTGAAGGAAAACTAGAGCACCGAAGTTCCAATAAGAAAGAATTTGCGTTCTTCATTTGGCGTAGTTATGATTTGGGTATAAAGACCGATGGAACATGAAGGAAACAATTTTCATAAGCCTAGAACTGTTTTGTAGAAAATTTTATGCAAAGAGGGATCTGTATGCATGGGAGGGTGATATTAAAATGTGTTCTACGCAAATTATTTTTCAAATGTGTGAACTAGATTAAAGTCGGTGAGGGTAGAGTCCTATTTTAGCTATATGTATTCTGAGGTCTCTTGTTTCCCGCTTCTCTACGAAAAGTTGAAAATATGCGTCTCACTGACTTTCCCATGTCTGTCTGTCTGGTTATAAGAACTGTAGAATCATTTGAACGGAATTTCATTAATTTTGACGATGATGTAGTTTCGGGCTTTGACAGTGTAGACTCGTATGTGGATAACGACGTTTCACTTTCTCAGTTGCCATAACCTCAAATCTCACACTGTACTGTACTGTATGCATACATGCTCTAATAACCTGTCTAAAAATTACAGCATAAAATATTTTTTAATCGCCCGACGTGTTCCGATCTCTATCGTTCAGTTGCGTTTTCTTTTTCCCTTCTCAATCTCTACATTCCTGAAGATGAGTGTTGAAAAGTCAAAAAAAGTTGGACTAAAATAACATAATATAAAGTAGGTCTATTGCAGAAAATTTCCTATTTATTATACAATTCTCTGTTTTAACTCGGTGACTCAACAGCTAAATGAGCCAACTCGATTACCAGTACAACTTCTTGAAATAAACGTTTATTCCTTTGTTGAGAGCAGTTGCAGGTCTAATTTTTCAACTTACACTTAAATTAAGTTTGCCCCGTAACGGGATACACCGGTATTTCAATTATTTCGGGAGGTGACGCAACCATCTGATATGGCTTTGCTAACAGTAAATGTGATTACAAAAACTGCGTCTCCATCCCTTCATTAAGCATCCTTTCGGGTCTGTTCGAGGAGGAAGGACGTATGTTGAATGCAGGCGGCACTTTACGACCTAATTGTATCCTTTCCTTTTTTAATTATCTGTCTGCTGAAACGCGACATGACAGCAGCCTTAAGGATTAACAGCATTATTTGTTATCAAAATTACAGTACATAAACCTAAAGAAGTTAGTACGTTTTTAATGTTTCTTTCTTATGACATTAAAGACACCGTAAACTATCACAAGTAGCTGTTATATCCGCAGTTAATTGCTTATAGCGAGAGAGTTTCGCAAGTTTATGTGCTGTACTGTATCTGCCCGACTGCCTGCCCGTTATTCAGAAACCGGGAAGTAATTCGTGTCACAAATGCAATAAAATATGTTAAATACTTACGGATGGAGATGTGTGTGGTTTATTGGCTGGTACAGCAGTTGATACTCATTCAGATGGCCATGGAATCAAAGGTCCAGTGTCGGATTTAGTTCAGCCTGCCGTCAGGATTACCACAACATTCGGCCTGTTGACCCAACAGGCAGACACTTGGCGAAGTGAAAAATTATGCCATCAGCAGTTTTGCTTGTGGTCTAGAATCACCCGATCCCCGCGTGGCAGTGGAAGTTGCGTCATGCTGGGGGGATGGATGCATGTCTCAACTTTTCTTCTCTGCGCTGACTTACGTAGGCGTGCACTTGGGAAGGAGTTCTACAAGATACCCAAACTTTCAAACACACTTGGGTATCGACACATTTCATACCAAGAATTTTCAGGGAGTAGATGCAATAATCATGAATTTACTGCTTCCTTGCGTTTTGTCACATACGCTTCTGTGTTTCGGACACGGTGTGATTACGCATGTAGCGTCTCTCCAAATGAAGGTCGAAAACTGAGCTGAAGTGGTTATTACTTCACCTTGATCATAATTATTAATTTTAATTAATTAATTAATTAATAAGTGGATGTTTGTGAAAGTAAGCTTATTTACGTGTTTTTAAAATTTTTATCCAAGTAAGCTGACACAATCCAATTATACACATTTTTCGCAAATATTTGAGAAAATCCCAAAAATTATTTTGAAGTATCAAGTAATCGTTAAAATTGAACGACCTGAATCAAAATGCAAATGGATCTAAACATTTCTGGCAGAACTCTCCAATATTATAAATAATTACAGTCGGTTTATCCGTTGATTTTTGCGTACCGCGAAAGATGTTCATTCTCGACGTCGCATCAACTCATCTTATTATTCCATTCAGGGTTTACGATCATGTGACGTAACTTAATTACAGGTATATTTAGTGTATTTTCAAATAAATGTCTTAATAACTGTGAGGTATAGAATCATTATGTTTATTGACTGCGAGTTCTAGACTCATTAGCTTCGGTAACTCCGAGATCTAGAATCGAATCGTTCCGTTTAATAACTGTGAGACCTAGCACGAAGAAGAGTATGGAGTGTTCTTAAAAGTGATTTCAGTGCCTGAAACGGAAGGCCGTTTGTTGTTTGTGTCGTTTTTACCTTTGTGTATCTTCGCCGACCGCGCAGTCACGTTGCCGCCGCGTGTCCAGTTAATCAGACTACTGTACGCGGCGACAGCTCAAAAGGGTCCCTGGCACGCGGCTCTGCTATCTGTAAATGTAGCCGCAGTGGCAATATGAGCTGAGAATAATACCGGTCCAGTTCAGGGTAACAGAATGCTACTTTTTCTATTAACGTATGAGGTGGATGAATTATACAGGTGCAGATAGTCTTTCGCCCTGCGCGTTTCAAGATGCGCAGTGGGTTGAGTCGTGCTGACATTGGGATGGATTGCCAACTTCGGCATTAATCTTTACGTTTTTAAAAGAAACACCAAATAAAGAACTGAAAAGCATGCAAAAGGAAACGGTCGTGGCGAAATGTATGTTATTATCCCAGCACTTGCACGTAAAGACTGATGAAACTTTGAAAAACCCAAGGATAACAGGTCTTAGGCCGAGATTTTAACCCACCACTCTGCCAAGACGGTAGGTAGCTGAGAATTTTTAGTGTTGTTTATTAACAATAAAATATATCTAAGTAGCGGATGAAGGCTTTAAGTTGAACTTGAAACTAGGCACGATGACCATAAATCCGCACGTTGTAACGGCCTTCTGCATCAGAATTTGTCGTTACTATGTGGACGAGGTTGATAAAACAGTTTCCTTTTCCGCCCTGCCTTTATAAAGCTCGTCCTTTGTAAGCCAGATTCTTTATTTAATTTTACAAGCAATAAGAATTCCTTTCTGACATAAAAGCCTTGCAGGAGACTGTTTTCTCTCAGTAAAGCTCGCGTTACTTCATAAAGTAAACAATAAAACGGCTGGTTGACGGTACCTTTGGTTGTAAGTTCGTCACGGTTCGCTGTAGGACGTGTATAAATAACACTTCTGTGAAACTAAGAAGGCATACTACATTTTTGCCCGAAAATATCAGTTATACAAATCACTAGAGGGTCGTGGACACGGTCCAGGGGGTAATATTAACGTGGCTGTTAGGTTTATGGAGTGTGACGATGGAAACTGTTACATATTGGTTCATGATAGTGTCCTGTGACCTTTCTTTTGTGAACGCCATAATGATCGTTTGTTTTCTTTAAAGTGTTGAATTTTTTTTTGATCAGCTGATTGGATAGAAAGTGTTCAAATTAGATCCTGTTAAAATGAGTTAGTTGTGTCTCTCCTTAAATTTTTAACTTTACTTCGGAAGTTCCAGTTTTGTTACCGTCATTATCTCTGTATTCTTATTCTGTCTTTCGTCTGCGTATCCGCTGTTTTTAAAGTTCATTTAGACTTACTTCCCTCCGGGGACTTTGTCTTTGTCTCGCACAGTATCCTGCCCCACCCACTGGTCTGGTCTGTTCATCATCCCCCGGACCCCTTTCCGTTCATATGCAAGAAGGCTGGAGTTAGCGCCTGGATGAGCAGTGCTGGAAAGTCTATTTTCCAGAGACACATTACTCTTCCAAACGTTATGACATTAGTAAAATAAGTTATTTTTTACTCTGCCTTCTTTCAGAATCATCTAGTATTTTAGTATCTCCTTCCACTGTCACCTCATCGTCATACTGCCTAAAGGATAGCATTATATACCTCATGCCCCAGAAACTCTTACGTTAATTTCAGGTATGAATTTGTCATTGGTTATTTACTCGTTTTATATATGACGTGAATGATACATTTTTGTGTAATCGGTATTCACAATTGAAAGAAAACTGCACCAGCATTCCTTTTGGATACATGTAGGCAGTATAAAATAACATTTACAAAGACATTTACTCCGTTTTAAAATTGATTTTTCCCTCAATTTTTTTATAAAAATGTTCGTTACCAAATTTAGAGTGTGGTTATGCAAATAGTTCGCCACAGTCTGTATAAAACGTAGGGGCGTAGTTTCGTGGCTACTTATAATATAAATAATTAACTCAAATAAGGAAGTTTAGAACTTGCATTACAGAAAATAAATTTTTTAATGGTTATTTATTTTGTTTTGGGCTGTATCACTATGTTTTAAATAAATCTTATTGCACAGCTTTGGATGATAAATACAATGATCAGTGATCAGTGAATTGGACATGTACGAAGGAAAATGGTGGTGATCTGATGTAAGGTGTTATAAAAGTAGAAAGGGCTGAGGAAAAACTCGGACGCCCGAGGATAGTCGGCTTTTGTTCGAAGGTTTCAAACCCATATGTAAGTCCAGAATAGGGAAAAGGAAGGACTGTTGTTCATTCCACTGCTTTGTTCGTTCGTAGCGCGCAAACATTCCGCATATTCTGCTGGCTTGCTTGTGATTTACATCATATGATAGCCGATCACATTTCTGTGACGACAGAAACATCGTAATATTTGTGCAGTGAAAGACGAAGCGATCTGAAAGAGTGCTGGCGCCATTGAGCACTACAGGTAACGTGGCTTACGTATTCGGGTTTGTGAATTTGAGCCTATCAAATGTATATCTAAATTATGACTGCGTCGTTCATATACAGTAACTCCTTATCTCTTAAATACATTCGACATTTCTTCGCTTTTCACAGATGTTTTCGAAGCTTAAGAAGTTCTTGAAACACTCTGTATATTTTGTATAATAAAGATTGTTTATTTTAAGTAATAAATTTTGTTACCTTTAAACTTCTTTATAAGAAATAATTTATTACGTAACTCTTGCCTCTTCATTAACTAAAAAAATACATAAAAGGATTAATATGCAAAGACTTCGTACAGTTTAAACATAAAGTTTTGATGATTCATAAGAAAGACGTTTCAACCAGAAATAGTAATATCTTATCTTGTATATAAAGGAAACTTGCGGAAGTATAAAATACGCATTAAATCCGGATGGAATAAATTAAGATTCCTGTACACTCGATGTGTCGATGCAAAAAAAAAAAAAAAAAAAAAAAAACCGGATTCTTTTCTTTTTAGTGTCTTACGTGCTGAGTCCTACAAGTTACAGACCAGCAGGGTAGGTGGGCCCCTTCCTTACACCTGAGGACGAAGGGAGCCCCCACTCTTCGATGCTTTGTGTTTTCGAATACCGGACGATAGAAAAAGTCCAAAAACTGTGTAGCTCACGTGGGGAGATAAGAAATGCGTACATAATTCTGGTCGGGAAGAGAGAGAGAGAGAGGTTCGGAGGACCTAGGCGTGGATGATTGACATTAGGGAAATGGGGTTGGACGGTATGGATTGGTTTGATCTGGCTGAGGACGGTGACCGTTGGCGGGCTGTTGTGAGCAGGAAAATGAATCTCCTGAAGAATGACTCTTCTCTGTGGAGTCATCATCATGATAATCAGTCAATTCATGCTGCAGCCATTGTATTTTGTTACGTACAGTACTTGAATTGTTGATAAGCCCGTGCGCATAGCAAAATTTGTAACGCTCATCGAACTGTTGCAAACAAAACTTCGAACATTTCCTGTTTTCTTACTCAATACTTTCTTTCTATGGCTCTTAAGAATCGTGAATACTGAAAAAGACTTTTCATTTAAATCCATGTTAGAGGTCTTATCAGTGAATTTCTCAAATAAAGCAAACAGGTCACGTACATAAGTGTTTAAGCAAATGTGTAGGAATATGGATGCCCGAATTTGTTTGTTTTATACTTGGTGTCTCATCCCGAGGCAGAAACCTAGATTGTGTTAGAGAATTAACTTCTGAGGATGGTGATCGGAGTTGGGGAAAGGAGGAAGCAGAAGGAGCTCCATAATTTGTGCTGCTCACAGCATATTATAAGGATGGCTGAAGCAAGGAGGAACGCTCGACATCGCTTTCATAAAACGCAAAGGAAAGAGATCACTTGAGAGACGCAACTTAGGTAGGAATAAGTTTAGAGTAGATTTAGAAATGTGATGTGATGTGATGACTGGAGTCGTTAGATTCTAAAGTGGGTCCAGTGGGTGGTTCTTGATGCTAAGATAATGAATTACGTGGTACAAAGAATTTCTTAACCACCTGAGAAAGTGTCATCATCAGTGACTGGAGTGGAGAAACAAAATTAATGTATTAAAGATTCAGAACTGATTGAAGAGAAAGGGACATATCTCTTCAATCAGTTCTGAATCAAAGGATTCGTGCGAATGTCCTGCGTGTAATTCTCGTAACTAACTAAATCAAGAGTGTCGTTATGTGTGCTCAGACCCAAACAAACCCCCTAATGAGCAGTATTTTCGAACGAATTTATTTCCAAGGTTTGCAGCCGTCTAGAGCAACGAGGCAATGCGTTTTCCAAAATATTGGTCCATGTTTTATCGGACTTGTATTTTGACGGCCCTAATTCCTGAAAATATTGTTTTGTGGATTTGAGTTGGGGGGGGGGGGGTGGGGGGTTTCTGTATGTATATAGTTAGAGCACATAATTCGTGAGGGCCTGTTTGTTCAAATTCAATTCTGGGCATTTTGAAATATTGATTCAGTACAAAACGAAGATACTGAAGTTTAATTTTCGTGCTGAGATTTATGATACAACAGGAAGTACCCGATCAAACATAGGCTGTGAGGAATGGATTTGTGTGGCGTCATTGATATCCGTCTGTTTTGACCGTTTCAAATTCTGATTGTTTGTGTCAGTTGACAGTCGAAATCTGTTTGAGAGGAAAGACAGTAATGAGAGATACCAAATTCAGTGTAAGCCAGGCGGGCAAGAACAGCCATTTCAGCCAAATTTCCTTATTTTATAATAGCACTGGCCTTATTTGGCATCTTTTTGGTGCGTCATGATCATAGTAGTCGCTAAGCTCGGCGTCGCTTTTCTAACGTTGTGTTCAGTGGCACCCCGAGGTTCATGTGACTATTTTATGCCGTCTTGTTTTGGCGTCGCGATGGTCTGTGTCCCTACTTCTTATCCTTTGGAACCCCTTGGCCCACCTGAGCAAATTTGTCTTGGGGTGGCGTTGGTTTTCCACCGCGTGTCAAATGTCATACCGAGGCATGTATTTGCTAAATATGGCGTCTTTCGGCGGCATCTCGAACATTGGCGTTTCGACGTTTAGCGTCGGTTTGTCACGGTGTGCTGACGTCGTGCCTTGAGCCATCCCGAAGGTTTCCTTGACTTTGTTTGGAATTCTGAGTTATCGCACGCTCTCTGCAGGTTTTTCGGCACCCCAGTCCTTTCATTCTTGTTGAGTGCCTGTGTATTCCTCATCTCCCACATGCCTGCTGCATGTCCCGCCCACTCTATACCCCTTGATTTTATCGCAGCAATGATAAATTTGGAAAACAAATATTATTTGTGAATACAAGGAGGATGCCTTATTACAAGCCACAATTTGAAGTTGTGCACCCCTGCGCCAATAAGTGAAAGCAAAAACCGTTTCGAAAGAGTTTAAACGTCTGGAATTGCTAGGTTGATTGTAGAAATGGTTCATTGAGCTTCTGTTACAGGTGGCTTGGGAGCAGTTGTAGATTGCTTGAAAGAGTTTACGAGCGCACCGCGCGTTTGTTTGTAATGCTTGTTCGTGGTTCCTCATACCTGTTGTGATGTTTGAGTGAGGAAGATAGCTTACGTGGTAATATTATGCTGAATCCCGCTGGGGAAAAATGTGCGCATTAGTGAGACTGTGTCTGATACCAAGTATATG
This sequence comes from Zootermopsis nevadensis, assembly GCF_977971745.1. Classification (NCBI taxonomy): domain Eukaryota; kingdom Metazoa; phylum Arthropoda; class Insecta; order Blattodea; family Termopsidae; genus Zootermopsis; species Zootermopsis nevadensis. Next base: position 1,343,297 of record NW_028259161.1, read on the forward strand.
AAAGGAAGGCTTCTTAATTTATTTTTTGCAAAATTGGTCACGTTTATCTCTCCTTTATTCTTCTTTCCTTTCTGTTTGTTTTCTTGTTCTTCAGTGTCTTTCTTGTTTCGTGCTTGCAATCCTTCTGTTGACATTTTATCATTTCCATTTCTTTTGTAATTAGTCTTTTAATATCTTCCCGTCACTTCTCAATTTTCTCTCTTTTTTTTGCTTTACTCTCTTAATTTATTTTTACTCCGTTAATTCCTTCATTTAATTCCTCTTTTGATTTGTTTTTAGTTTTGTGTTTCCTTTCTATTTCAACCAGGAACGCTGTCGTCGTGATTTTGGCATCGTGCTCCGGATAACGGCTGTGAACACCTCGGCAGGTGAGAGATTGCCGAATAGAATTAATATCTGCGGGAGAGAAAACAGAGGACGCGTCCGCACCTGTATCCCGGTCCGCCACGTGACAGGCTCTGTTTTTCGAATCGGAATGGGACATTCCCTTGAGGCTATTAAGTGTGGAGCGACTAATTCCGAGAAATCTACTCGGCAGTGGAATGACGCAAGCAGTCATATTAATTCTGATTTAAATTAAAGTGTTTCCAAATGTTATGAACAAATACTGCGGTTTCTGGAGTAAATAATCTGTAAATTGAGAAGTTGCAGGGGAATGTAAATAAACTTTGTTACCGTATTTCGAAGGGCGAAGTCGCATGAACTCGATGTGTCAGCCTTTGTACATTTATTTGGTCCGGAATCTCTCTTCCTTTAGAGATGCTGGATAAATTACGAAAAAAATGTATTTACGGTGCTTGATGGTATTTGTAAGGGCTTAATGGTTTTTAGATGGTGACGATTAGAAGAATACAAACACGAGAATAGCGACGGGCTTAAAATAAATCAGCTGATTACTACGCATGTATACGCCGAAAATTGTCGTTTTTCTTACGGAATTTTTTAATTTCGCTGGAAATGCGCCTCAGTGTGGATTTTGTGGGAGACGTATTGGCTGGTAGCTGATCCACATACAGACGCTGTTGCCTGCTGTAAGAACGTTGACGACAAGGGAACGCCAGGAACAAACTGGCGTATCTTACAGACACTGTGTGCTACTTGCTGCTTCAAGGTGCCTGAGTGGTTCGACATCTCAACTGCATCAAGTTGTTCAACGATGTAGCCACAGTTCGTTTGTTTTCCAAGACTTTCTTTGTGCGACGTTGAATTCATTGTTATGGATGCTCCGTCTACTTTATTCTGCTGTGTAATCGATTAGGTCGTGCTCACCCGCGTACGAGATCTCAGCTTAGTTTGAAATCAGTCCCTTTGACTTTATGTGACACATACGATATTTAACGATACTGAACCATCTTAGAACGTTGTTCAGTAACGATAAGCTAGGAAGGTAACTATGTTTGTAGTTATTTGGGAGGATGTAGGCGTGACGTACGAACACACAGTTTTCGTGTCTTAATTTCATCACTCCTTCGGCTCACCGTACCTTCGAGTTGATTCCAAGAAACTTCAGCCGTCGAATTTTGCCCTGTTGGCTATATAAAATTTATGTAGTGCCTGCGTGGAAAAGGGTCACTTTTTAATTGGATGAAGGAACTAAACTCCCTTAATTATTTTACAATATCCATCAGTATATTCCAGCAGTTAGGTTAATTATTTCGAATATTTCATTATTATTCACTATTCATCATTCGATGTTATTCAATCTGAGCTGCTGAAAGAGCCGTTAATTAATAGTAAACAAATAAATATAACAAGCTTATAATTTGTAAGAGTGGAAGATTCACGCCGACCGCATGTCTCACCCCGTATTCCTTCCTCCTGTTGCGTAAAATGCCTTATTAGTCAGTGAGTTGCTCCTCCCCCCCCCTCCCAACCCGTATCAATTTTTATCAGCCTGATTTTCTGTCCACCTGCCTCTCTATGTTAGCATTCATTCACCCATTTAATGAGCATTCCATTCGTTGCTTGTTTCTCCCCGTTCTGTCTTGTCACTTACCTCCAGCTCTGCTCTACCTCCGCAATTCCCAGACTTGTGTGGTTGTAATCCTCGTCAGGTGAAAGCAGCACAAACTACTGTATCCCCCCCCCGCCCCCAAGCGCCAACCCCTTTCTCGTTGAAATGCTCTTCATGCCTCCGTAGGCAGTGTCGGTTACTCCAGTCGTGTGCAGAATTACAACATTGTTTAGAAGAACCTTTTTATTAGCAGAGATTTCTCATCCGGTTTGTCCTGAGGTGTAGTCTGTAATTTCTTAACTCTTCTTTTTTTTTGTTCTGTTTGAGATTAGTTATTAATTCAACCCACACAGGCCATACTCTGTGTTGATTATGAAAAGATATTTCAGCACACGCTCTGAAACTGATGCGAAGAGCTGAGTCGGCGAAGGCAGGTTAGGATAATATTAAAATTGTTCTTAGATACGTAGGTTTTGAGTGTGTGGACTGGTCTGGACAAGAACTGTGTACTGTGGCATACTCCTGATTACACAAATCTTCTCTTTCTGGAACTTCAGTGACTATCATCACCGTCATGGGCTGCACGAAACGTCGTTCGTTCAGGTTCTGATGCTGCTGTGGTAACTATGAATGTTCCTTTGTTTTTCAGATGAAGTAGTCTTGGACTGACATTTTCCATCCAGAGCCGTGGCTCTTGGTCGATTTTCGGTTTCTTTTAACGCGGCAGGTGTTGTATATATTCAGTATTGAGTTATGTTAATCTTCTCAGATGTGGGGTGCATACCCCTTGCGTAGGTTGGTAGACGAAGTCTTTTTTCTCCGATTCAGCATACTCATCAGGAGATGGACGTGATCTGGCGTTAACACTCCGGCCGCCTTTGCCTCTCTACATTGGACATACAGTTGGCTCGTGTTACTGTACTGTGCTCAGGGAGGGCTTTTGAGCTTAAAGTTCTGTCATAAATAATGAGAACTCGTCTTTGAAATGTTGATGTTTTGTGAGCAGTGGGTTCTGAATTGGCAAAAACTGTGAAAATGTTTCAGACAGACGAGCAAATGAAACAAATTACTCCCTCTTTATTAGAGGTGAACACTGTGTATTCAAATCAGTACTTGCACTGTTTTCATGGGGAGTGATGGTGTAATGTATTTGTGTTCTGCATAATAAATTTGTAGGTTAAAATTGACTATAGGGTGGGCGTAAACACGGAGCTGTTCAGTGGAATTAACGATATGCAGTTCGCATACTGGTATTAAACCGTTGAATTAGAATGCATTCATCTGTAGATGTGGCTAACTTGTATCATTCTGCAATTAAATGTTTCGTTACACTCTGCAATGGGTGGATGAGGCGCTTTTGACATCTGAAACGCTTGTTTTGTGGCTAAATTTATGGCTTTCATTGTGTACAGTATTCCGCTTTCGGCCACCAGGTATTTCTCAGTACATGACCTACACTGCGCCGTGAATTTATTTATGAGTTAAAAGCTCTTCGAAATATAGTAAATACGTATCTGACTTATTGAAAGTCTAAACAAGGGAAAGTGGAATGGAAAGTTACACATTAGTGCACAAATGTTATTGAACGATTTCTAAACACAGCAAATAACTACCGATGTGTTAATAGTGTTTATCTCATGATCTATGTTAACCAGTTTGCACTAATATAATGCATGACAATTATAGCTATTCGTATTTTGGGAAGAAACGTACATTTTAACTCTTTACATTTAAGCGAGACTTTGAGTAGTACATTTTGGTGCACCTTATGCCGCTACACCTTTAGTGATGGCACAAAGTTTGTTTTCACTGTGTAAACGAAGAATGACTAGTAGTATGGGGTAACAAAAGTGAGAACTGTGAAGAAGGGTTGCAATTTTGCCCGTAATTGTCTAAGTCTTGAAGCTCGTGTAGGTAAATTGTAGAAGTGCAGAAAATTTTGGGTTGGGTGTGAACAGTGGAGTTTGTTTAAACTGTACTGACAGGTCACTGGCGTTCTCTCCCAACCCAGTTAGCACGAACAGCAAGTTTCTGTTGGCCATAAAGTTCGCGGTTCATAGCCAAGGAAGATTCAGCGGTAACAAATTAGAGGAGGATTTCTACAAACGCCTGCCAACATAATCCAAAACACCCAAAGTTTAGGTTGAAAAAGCAGACAGAATTTTAGCTCGACAAATTGCGGAACCGAATGTCACAGCGAGTGGTCAGCAGGCCTGCTTCGAATTCAGGAGGTCCCGGATTCAAATGTCAGCCCGGCCACCTGCTATCCTGACAGACGTTTCTTGTGGGCTTCCTCAGTACCTCGGGGTAGTACTTTAAAATATCCTTTCCTGTTCATTATTGCAAATAAAATTTGTACATGGAAAGAGCCATTAATCTACAAAAGAATAGACAAATGTACTGTCGATAGTGTCTGTGAATAAATATAAAACTATAACAATCGTACTTGAATCTTTTTATATTTATGTTGCAGTTTTGCCTGGATACGAACTCTGTGTCTGTGTGACAAGAATCCGACCTTCCGTGAATTTGAATCTCTTGTTGAAATCAAATAAGATTTGAACTGTCAATCAATCGAATCCGCATCTCAACCCACTAGTTGCTTCCATATTGGAATTTGTCAAATTAACTCCCTCCCTCACTTGTCTGTTTCGTATCTGCTTGGCTGCGTATGTGGGCGTGCAGTTCTCGAAGTCCAAGCAGCTTATTAGCAGGTCGTTCTTTCAACAGAGTTCGATAAGATAAAGCCCGGCTTTCAGCTTCCTTCCTTTCTCCTCTTCTTATCCGCGTAATTACGACTCGCATACCGATAATCTAAAGAAACCTATCTTGCGTTTCGTAACAGGATGGACGGGTAGCGTCTTCAAGTCCGACCTTGCGCTAGTATTTTAGGGTTCTGAAAGCTGTAGGGAGTCTAGGATTCACTTTTGAAGTTACATTTTATGAGTGGTACGTAGCGCCACAAATGAACTGTCCTTTCATTATGCCACCGATTGACTTCAGTGTGTAAGGAATTTCTTAGGCTTTTGATACCTGGGTTGGTAATCAAATTCTCTGTGTTTATGGAGCCATGTGTTCTTAGTTGTGATCACAGAATTTTACTCGAAAATCAATCGCACGGGGCCATTTTAAAACACTTCACAATTTAACACAGTGCTTTCATAAAACTGTGAACTGTCAGTAACCAAATCGTTGTTATGTTCCGATAAATACATTTTATAAGAAAAAATGTTTAATGAATCTCGGGACGCTTAGAACACTTCAAAGCCGACAATGTGAACAGTAAGGCAGAGACTTTTGAAGTTTTATTGATGCATGCATTACATAGTTGGCAGCTGTCGGCCTGCAACCAGAATTATATTGTTACAGCACACTGAGATCCCTTGATTCTAATTTCTAATCATTTTTATTATATAGAACCCCCCCCCCCCCCCTCTGAAGTGGTCTTTACTCGAGAATGGATAACCCACCTTTGATTAAATTTGATAGTAGAGAATTTTAGCAAAACTTGTCGAGCTGTTTCAACTCTCTGATGATGGAGGCTGAAATCACCTCTGAAATGGCCCTAAAATTCTACTGGACTATACAGCGCAATAGGGTTCTGATGATGTGAAACCACAACGTAATTAGTGACGTCAGAGGGGTTAATCGTGGTTTTAGACTAATCAGAGACATTCAGAGTCGTTTCCTGAAGAGGGATGATCCAAACTAAGCCACTTCTTGGCACAGAAAAAATTCTCGGTTTGAGAAGAGGACGTAAGGCACAACTGAAGAAATACGACGTGACAACGGGGGATCTGTGAGTTCAGTTTGTGTAATTAAATAATGTGGCAGCCCCGAACATTAAATATGAACTTGCTGGTCGTCGGTTAACAACCGCACTGGTGATCTCTTTGCAGTAAGTCAGAGACGCGAGTGCGGACGGGCTCAGTGTGATTTCAGTCTCAAGGCTGTCGTTAGACTTTTTAATCCTTTTGTTTCCGTAGATCGAGCAAAGAAGGCAAACACAGCGGTTCTTCTTCTGACGAGGGTTCATTTCATTTCCGTTTGCGACACTGTAGTGACGCCCGCTCAGTGTCCAGTAAGCACACGCCCTCCTTCAAGCTGTAAGCTGGTTATAATTCCATTAAGCTTGCTGTGCTTCTGTATTTCGAGCCATTTCCTGCCCTGTCCGTACCTCTAGTTCAGTTAATTGGCTTGGGATTACAAGGGACACTAACTAGACGAGCTGCTCCTCTCGCTCTACTGTCGCTACTGTAAAGGAAAGATCATCCTGGATTTATAGATCCCCTGTTATAAATTAAGTTGAAGTTTTAAAATGTATTGCATAGGGCCTATTACTGGGGATCCCAAAAGTCATCTTTGTCGTATTGGCCTGCAATCATATTATATATGTCTGTCTGTACACTCAAGATCTATATCAGTGGTCCCCAGCGCGGTGCCCGCGGGCGCCATGGCGCCTGCCAAGGCTTTTTTGGGTGCCCGCGTTGATACGGAAAGAGGTTATACTGAATAATGAAGGCCGTTCAACCATGAACATTATAACATCAAAGCACAGATCTCTACTTACTAATGCCCATCTTGACGATTGTTTGCGAGCAGCAAGGTCATCCTACACTCCCAAATTTGAAAAACTGGCCGATGAAATGCAGTGCCAAACATCACACTAACTTCCCACTTGAGTAATAATAATTGTACTTATAAAAGTTCGTATTTTTGAATGCATGGTTTCTTGTATCATTAAACGTCGTATTTGGTGTCCATATCTTATTTGTCCAGATAGAAGAAAATTTGGCTTTGTTAATTGGTTGGTGCCCTTCACGATCTCAGAAAATCTCAAAAAGGTTGGGGACCACTGATCGATATCTTTTCGTACCCCCGTGTCCGTTTATTGTCTACAAAATAGTTCTTCCTTCTACCCACCTGCCTCCCCCTCTCTCCATCATTCCACCTCCTGCGCTACAGTTTCATATTCTGGAGGCTCCAGATTCAACTTTCTGCCCGTGGCCGGCTGTCCTCAGGTTTCGTGGGTGCCTTCTGTCTGTTCTTCCTGGATATTTCGTGCATAGTATATCAAAATAGGCCGCGACCACTTCCTTCACACATTTGTTATTTACAGTCCTGATTCGATAGTGTACAAAACAAAGTTAAATGAACGAGAATAGTCAACCTGCATATTTGTCAATTCAATAACTGCCTAACGACGCTGTCAGCAGAGCAAATATTCTCTCAGCTAGCAAGTAAGGTTCCCCGTCTTTTATGCAAACCGAAGGTTTACGTATTATAGTCTTTACAAGAGCTGATGGAGTTCAGACAGTTACTGCACGTTCCCGCGTAAAACCTTTTTTGTTATTATTATTATTATTATTCACACTGCGTTTGGATGGTATGTTCGTAACTCAGCGTATTAACTTGTGTTTTATAAGGGTATCTCATAAAGAACTTCATTTGTTTCTGACAAAGGAGACAAGTATGCAGACGGACATGCACGGTGTGCCCTTCAGGGACCCTTAATGTTTCTTTTTGGAGTCAAGTGATGCCTTAAATTTAATGTCTGCTCATCTCATCCAAACTTCCTAGACGAAAAAGTTTATATCAGCCTAATAGAACAAAGGTCTCCGCGAAGAACCCATCGTGTCTACTTATTACAAATTGAATAACTTGTGAAATTACAAAGGCCCCTATATATGTAAAAATTTAGTAGCAATTTTATATACGTCCTCAACTGTGAATTTTCGAAATATTGCTGCCTGTTCCTCGTATCCAGCCGCTGTATCTCTGGAAGCTCTTCGCCGTCGTTAATAAGCAAGCGATGAGGAACTGTCCCGATACGTTTTAATCCACGTGAAACGATTGTAGCCTTAATGTCTAAAATGCGTCATGGAACTTTCTTCTCAAGATAGCAAATCAGGGTTGTGTAACGCTCTAGAATGTTATTCGAGAGTTCTGCCACGCAGTTGATTCCAGTCCCAGTCCCTTTATCATGGCGACGATCCGCTGTCGGGCCCATGAGAATGCTGTTGAACTTCCACCTTGAGCACGCTGCGTTGATTGGACGATCAAATTGAATGAAGTGAAGATGATTGAGCTTTGTCATTGGAGATATCCAGGGCTAACCAAACTGACCGTCCCGACGTAATTTTGTGATTCTTTAAAATAGGGATTAAGAGAGGAAGGGGGGAAAACAAGAAGGAACAGACATGCAGACGGACGAATTAGAGAGAAAGAAGTAAACAAAGGAGGAGTTTATAAAAAGAAATGAAGAGAAAATTTAGGTATTGATTATTATTGCAGATGGTACATGGATTTAAAGAATTAATATTCTCCATTTCACACATTATTAGTCGCATTTGGGCACTAATTAACGACTAAGAACTCAGAAAACGAGAAAGTTACTTTGCTATGATTTATAAACGGTGCTCGAATGCGGAAGACAAAAATTACACACTTTTATCTAGGAAACCGCTTGAATAGAAGAGACGGAGTAGGATGAAAACAATTATGAGGAATTGCTATGAAAGTATGTGATTAGGGCGGGAAATTGAACTCACCTACGCTGAGGACTTCAGTATTATTTGTGCTGAATATCCAGGTTGCATTATGTGAGTGTCGGTCAATCTCTTCATTTTGCCCTCGTATCCCGTTTGCATGCCCACAATTGACTAACGAACTGGCTACTGGGGGCACAACCCGAAACAAGCTGAGGGTCGTTCATCTCTTTAAGACATTCCCATATTTTTCTGAAATCTCCAAATTAATTTCCGTTAGCACAAGCGCCCGCCACTCACCCTTATCTCAACCTGAGCCAGGTGATTCCATTCCAAACCCACAACTCCGTTTTTAAGATAATATTAGTATTATCTTTCCACCTGCTTCTAGGTCTTCTTACTCTTCTCTTAACATATTCCATATGCGTGCTACATGTTCCCCATCTTACCCCCATTTGCTTGTATGCCTATAGGTCGAAACAGTTCTAATTTTCTGCGGAATTTGTTTCGTTGTGTCAATCAGGTTCTGTCCAGGTGGAAGCCATTGCAATGGGCTTTACCGCTTGTAGGTTACATTGAATACGTTTTCCAGGCAGCAGTATGAAGCAACCCTTCACTCCCGCCCCGGCTCGTGACGTCTACTGCTGCTTTTCAAAGCCCAGCTGTTTTTGAATGTGACAACCTGCCCTGTCACATGACACAGTCACACCAAGTAAGGCTTGGAGAATAGCGAATAGGGGAAATATTATAAAACTTGTATGTTAAATATAGCCTGTGCATTGAAAGGGGCAGTATCGATTTTTACTCTGAATTCCGTGTTGTTCAATCGTTAAGCAAGACCTGACAATGCGAAAGACTTTGTGCAACCGCTGGAACCTCTGTTGTTTCTGTAACTGAGAAAATACGAGATTTATCTTGCAGTGTAACGCATTTATAACTTGCCAATTTTTTGTGTAGTTACAAAATGGGATTCATTATTTGAGCGAGTTGCAGATTACGCGACTGTTGTTATTTCATGGAGCTGAGCCGTTTTTGAGAAGCTAATAGTCTCTCAACTAGCCAAGAAAGTCTTCGGATTTTATGGAACCCAAAGGTGCATTACCTTGTTCAGAAGAGTTCGCCACTCTGCCCATTCCTGTGCCATGTGAATCCACTCTTCATCCTCATACAATATAGGCCTGTTTGTTATATGGAATACCACATGGTAGCACAGCCACAGCTATAAGTAATAGACCCAAAGGTCCCTTGCCGTGTTCACAGAAACCTGTCATTGGATTGTTTCCTCAGATAGACGCATCCAATTCACGTATTTACATCCGGGCAGTCTGTGATATAGTTCAGTATCACATTTAGAATTTCCAATCAAATTTCCTTATGCTGTTATTCCCCCTTCCCCTCCCATTATTTGTCACTATTTCTCAAGTAACATTTTACTGTAATTCAGTCAATTGAAAAAAATGTTCGTTGCGTGTCAAAATTCAGTTTCAAACAAACATTTTTAGTTTGATGACGCCGTCAGTCATCGGAGGTGCTGAAAGGCATTTCTGTGTCTAGTTTGAGAATACCCAGAGACAACGAAACTTCCAGAATAGAATTAAGCCTTATGGCATCCTAAGTCTGGTTACGTCTGATTCTTTTGTCTGATTAATGAAAGTCGCTGATAGCTTTGAGTCAGGCGTTTATGAAGAGAGCGTAGGAATATAAATGTGACAGCATCGAAAATCTGGTTATGGTTTCGTGTAACGTGTAAGTTAGTTAATGGTCATATAACGTGCATGATAAATGAGAAAATAAAATATTATTTTGTTTTCAGGATGTAGAATTTATAAATTATAATCTTAAAGGAGCGTGGTCTCAGTTCGTTGGGATGAAAATATTCCGGCATGTGGAATGACGTCATATAATAATGTGTACCTTTTCTGTTGAAGAGAGATTTAAAGTGGCGGACCATTTCTTTTCAGCTGTAGCGATTGTTCATTGTATTTGTATGCATCTTCTACTGGCAGCTCTGTCGTCTTTTATCCCCAACCGCAACATCCGAATATGCGATGCCTTGGCGTAAATTTCGTAATTGCTCTTTGAATTAGAAGGACATCCTCATTCGTTGGCTTTGCGTTGCATTTGGTTGATCAGAATGTGGGTTTGAGGGTGGCGGCACTAAAGTGCCGATTGTCCGTACAAAGTCCCAACGTACTTGGCTACAGGTTAACAATTACTGCCGCCGTCAGACCAAACTCTAGGGGAGGGTCATCATTACTGCCGGGGTCTCGTTTGTCATTTGTGACCCCCCGCTCTCTGAATACTTCTCGCCCACTCCCCCTATTCCTGCCAAATTTCTATTACAGTTTGTCAGACGTTTGCAGACACGCCCCTAGCAACCGCTTGCCCATTTAATTCCTGTTGATCGATCTTTTGGTTCGGAATTGAACTTACAGGATTACGCTGCGGTTTGAACTGCAAGTGTCCGATATTTTTCAACCCTTCTTCCTCTATCTCTAGAAGGATCATGTGCTTTGAAACAAGTTCCGAGGCTCAGAAGTTAAATTGGCTCTTTTATCGATTCGTACCTCTTCCTGTGACCCATTTTTCTTCCGAGGCATTGTATATAGTATATTTAGGGATCTTGTCTCCTCGAATCCTATCTGCAAGTTGAATTCAGTGTTTGTGTCCTTCTGCATATGTTCCTTTTGAACCATCCGAATAACATAATTTTCACATTCAAGTGATACCGACCTTCGCGTTCATAGTCCGCCTTCCTACGATCCATCTTAATGTTATCCTGTCATTATCATATTGCCCAAGTCATTGCAGTGTTCTATGTTTTGACGCAGAATAGTCTTGTAAACGTGCTCCTTGTACATGACCAGTCCATTACATCCTCCTACATATCACCCCCCCCCCCCCAAAGCCGGTAATACCCTCACCGACTCATGAAATTTCCCGCGTTTTATGGAACCAGAAGGGTGATTACCGTGATCACAGGAGCCCGCAACCAATTAGTGTCCTCAGCCAGACCCACGCCATGAAACCCTGTTTTCCTAGAATCCGTTTTAATATTATCTTCCCTTCGACCCTTAGTTCTTCCGAGTTTTGTCTTCCTTCCAGGGTTTCCAAACAAAAATGTTGTGCTCTTTTTTCGTCTCCCCGCCCCTACTTCATTTCATCGTAATGAGGGTGTTTGGTTTGATTCATCCCTCTTAGGTCCAAATATTTTAGAGAGGACTTCGTTTTCCAATTTCTGCAAGAGACCGTATTTCACACTGGCTAAAACGGGTGGCAGAATTGTTTTGAATATCCTCATCCTCGGCCATTTTTATGTACACTAAATGATTACAGTTTCCGAACATTTCCAGGATTTATTCTTCTCTTAATTTAGTCACGACCCTCATGTGTATTTGTTGAAGTTGTTCACTGTGCTGTAGCATTAAATTAGTTTGTTGTTTCGGACAGTGATAATTAATTGACCACTCCGGCTTGATGTATCCACCCGCACTCACTGCATTGTTTTCCAATCAAATGTCTGCCTTTATCGTCGTACAAACTCGTTGCATTTGTTAGTACTGTACGCACACAGGCGACATCAGAACGCGATTAATTTCGTGTGTGTAGCATAGATACATTCATTCAGACTAGTGTGTTTTTGTTGCAGTTTAAATTATAAATGTGCGAATGAACGCGTTAAACTACAGATAGACAAGCGGCATTCTTGCAGTCCGTCACTTTTATGTATTTCGGCAGAGTTGTCTAAGGGCAAACTCGAACAGTACCTTATATTCCACGACGGCCACCTTCCAAATTCTTACCTGTTTGCCAAATGTAATAATTTTCAGTCAGAATTAATTATGAATGCTGGGGAAAGGGACCAGCTGAGATACCAAGGTGTAGATAAAGTGATCATATTACAATAAATTTTAATAGATATAGTACTAGATTTGTATATGTCCAGTGTTGTACTCTTGTGAATACACTAATGAACATCCATGTTCCATAAGAGATGGGAATTTTTTGATTAGCCGAGTTCTGTCAGCTGCTGAAGAAGGGCGAAGAAATATTCTCGAATTTAATTGGATATAAAATTAATGTCTGGATAATACAGACTTTTTGTAGAACCCATGTTGTTTATAAAATGATTTTAGAGCGATGTAGTTGGATCCTTGGGGTTTATGCCTTTCTCCTCCCTATATTCTGCTGCAAGGAAACTTTTCCAATCTATTTCCTACACTTCTATCAACTTTACTTCAAAGTAAGGAAACCATGACTTTGCTGTGAACGAGGATATTTTGTTTCTTGGACTCCAGTATAATTAGAGGCGGATCGGAATTTCCCAGACTTTTCATCTTCTTTGTCTTCGCCGAGATAAGAACCATTAGTCCACTGAACGTCGCCACCCAGTATTTTTCACTCCAGATTCGTAATCTGGAAGACGTGTTTGAATCTGTTACAAGATTCTTCGTGATTTTACTCAGATTCACAGAGTAGTATGTGTTAGGTAGGCGATAGCTGAGTTCAATAAAAACGCGTAACATGCCACATAACACCGGACAACATACGAGACTACTTAATACCTAATCATGTAATTAACTGAGTTATTATTGACTGTCTGATTCGTTAAACAGTGCAGTGTATTTCCCGAGCAGCAGATAGGTTTCCTTCTGATCAGATAACATCCTGTTGCCATGGAAACCGTCGCTTCATAAAAACCATCAGCTAGTCTCGTCATTACAGTTCACAACTCCACAGTCCATTTCATTATTAGCCTACATGCATTATTCTTCGTCTCCAGATTTATCTGATTTCCTCGAAGATTTTCAGTCCAACTTCTGTTATCGTTGCTTCCTGCGTGCTGCACGTATCGCTTATCATAACGGTCTTGCTTTCGTCACTCTGACAACATTTTCTGCAATATTCAATTTTATTCGTCCGCCTTGATGTTTTTTACCCCTGTTTTAATGTCTTCGTCCGCATGGGTTGGTAGGTAGACACCAACGTTTCGAAGAAAGATCTTTCATGCCAGAGGAAATTACGCACAGAAGTACACAACAAATTTGTAGATCATCAAATTCTTTCTGTATACATGTGGAATCAGTCATAGCAAAGTAGTTCGCTAAGTTCTTCTCAGAACTTCTTGTTTAAATTAAAACTTATAACTTTCTACCGTGTTTCATAAACCCACTAAATTCAGAACTTTTATGTACATAAACTGGTACGGAATCATCCTTTGAGATTAATGCTGGGGTATTAGATTCGAGAGGCTTGTCCTTGTCTTCCTGCCTTAACTTCAAGTGCTGCGTTGCCATGGCAATGCTTGAATCACGCACAAAGACGGCGTGGTTTCGGGTACGTGCTAACTTATAAAGATTTACACTGAAGAGGCTTTACAATGTTGTATTATTAACTATGTTAGAGGATGTGATATTTTAGCGTTGTCACTGAGATATAATTATCTAAAGGAAGATAATGTAATGCGATATCCTGCAAGGTTTTGTAGCTGTTGTGAATTAGAGGGTAGGAATTTTCTGTAACATTCGATATATTTAGCTGATTGAAAAGCGTAGACATTGTGTTCTTTGAAGTCCTTCATGTGTAAACCACGGCTTCCGAGCTAGATCTGGTTGCGAATATACGAATTTTGTATAGCATAATTTGGTAATGTGATGTAATCCATTTATCTGCTTCGTGTAATTAAAAGTGTAGCAGAGAATATTTTGATAGAAACTGAGAAATGCACACAAAGCTTTATTTTGAATACTTGACGATGAAAGTCCACTTGGGAGACCTGGTCCTAGGTGGGAGATTAAAAATATAGATCCTAGAGAAAAAGGATGTGAGCGTGCATACTGAATTAATGAACGTATAGTTCTAGGAAATATGGTAACGAATCCTCGAATATCATAAAATGTTTTGACCAGCTAATCGACTGTCAGCTTCTGAGGAACTCGACTCTTTAGAATTATACATTTGGTATTTGGGCAGTAAAAACGTTTTTTGTGGGATGCTTTGAATTTTTGTTTTCACATAAATGTAATAATTTGAAATGACCCAGTTTATTTCCTTCCAAATCCTTACTCCAAAATAACTGCACATAAGCTTTATCATTCGCAATCCCTACGCGTGTATTACACGTGCACATCATACACTCACATGGACAGATACAGAGGGGGAGATAAAAACGAATCACAAATATGTGACAACTGCTTTGTTGTCTCCTGCTGAAGGCGATTTAAATAGAGTACTCGCTTTCACAGAGAGACCTGTTATCGACTAGATTTCGTGTCTCCCGATGGCTTCTTTTTTTCCCAGTGATTAAAAATTGAAATCCTCGTCTACATTTCGTCACCTGTTTTGTCTCATTGTATTAAAATCACTTTTCCGAACAGCAGTAAATTTCTAAAGACCCAGTGGAGAAAGACTGATCGATTCGAAAGTCTTAATAATTTTTGGGCTTGTAGTAAGAAACTCGAATAGCGGGCGGCAGGAGAAGACCATCGGAAACTTGATCCATTATCTCTTCGAAAGCATAAGCTGCTTTTGGATTGAATCTATTCCAGCTCATGTGAAAGCTAATTGATATTTAGTTTAAAACCTGTTTTACTTGTCAGGTAAATACTTAACTACACGTCAGTTTAAACTGTTAAGATATAGCCCACAACTCTTCACCACCAACTGTCCACTTAGTTCCGAGGTTTTCAACCTGTGAAAGCACATAAGGATTTGGAGGAAAACATTTTTCGCTACTTGTTAAAGGGATGCTGGGTTCTCAGCTCTGGTCGTTCTCAAAGCAAAAGTAACGCAATGCATTAGTCACTTATGAGCTTTAATTACTGAGTCTCTGGGATTCAATTGATAGTTTATTATTTTTAATACTAGAGCATTGGCAACCCTGATATCAACAAATAGAAATACAATTTTAATTTGTATTATTATTCCATCTATTCACCACTTTATAGGGTATTTACTTCCATGTACCCGCGACAAACGTTGCCCCCAAGGTGCATAATGCAGCAGCTATTCCCGAAATACACCTTGTTTTTAATACATGTCTTATATAGTTTGTTAGAGATGACAACATATTTTACGACAGCGTCTTTCGAATGATGTATGAAGATCCTAAAATTTCAGTTCTCTGCAGTTCCCTGTTATGTTCGCCCGGAATGTTGCCCAAATATTTTCTAAGTGACTTTGAGACAGCTCCAGTCGCTCCTAAAATTATTGGAATTATTTTTGGTATCATTATTATTATTATTATTGCACCTGCAATGTGCGTGTGGTTTTCGTCCTATGATGGCAATGCCGTAATTGTTAATTCAGTTTCGAATGTGAAAATTTCTTTGTTCTTTATGGCATTCCCTTCCTTTTCTGCACCTCGAATTTTGGTTTAGGTGAAATATCATAGTTAAATAACCTAACAGTCTGTTGACAGAGATCAAATTAAGTTGATAGAGTTGAATGAACGTGGAATGATGCTCTCGCCGTAATAAGACTTTCTGTTTTTCACCGAAAGCCTTTACCTTCCTCCACACTCAGCACTTGGACGTCTCTTGTTTCTATTTCTTTTTGTCATGACGTCATCGGAGTGTGTCTAAGTGGATCGGTGGTGGTCCTGTTAACCCCCCCCCCCCCCCCCAAAAGGTTCTTTATAAAAGCCCTATAGTAACTTAAGTCCCGTCTGGGTTCGGCGAAGAGGAATGGAGCAATATTGAAACGTGGTTTATGATCGGTTTTGTAGGGCGACGGGGATTCAAGAAACAATATGTCCGCCTTTATATCCAGTTGAATTCCAGAAGGGGAAGTTTTTTTGTTTTCGTCAGTAAGATGATGTCAATTTGAAGACATGGAGTCGGAGGCATAGCTGGAGAGGATTTAGGTGAAAGATGAGATAACATCTTTTATTTTTGGAACTCCCGCTGAAGTTATCCTTCTCCGTTAATTAAGACGAATTGGATTTGTTTGAGGTGTCCTGCTGTATGACGACATACGAAAAATCTTTCACCCCGTTGGTCAACGTTAGGAAGATGCTAATGGAGATAACGATGCGATTTTAAAATTCAGGCTGTCTTGGAAAGTTCAGTTCTGTACTATGTATTGTGATGGTTGAAAATAACGTATAGTTTTTTAAAGTTTTAATCAAAATTATAGAGGTCATTTTTATAGTAGATGCACTGCCTTACATTATATTTATTCCAAATTCCCAGAAGTTTCTTTATTCTGACAAAATAAAACACTTTAGTCTGACCTTAATCATGCGTTGCATAATGCTTCTTTCCATATTTGATGTTCAACTCATTAGTGTTGATTCTTTGGTCGTCTGGGAGAGACTGATTGAGCTGCTTCTTAACTTCAATACGTGGTCCAATCGACAGACGTGAATGTTTCCACTAATTTTAAAATTTTCATGTGGTTCTAACTATCGCTATATGAAAATGACATTATTTATAGGTTTTCACACCCTAGGACTTAAAAAATCCAGATCATAAATCGTTGTTTATTGTGGTCTTATTATAGGCCTACATGTTCGTGGAAATTTATTACATTACATTAACACTGTGTCTATTATAACATTTCGCAAATCCAACCAAGACGGTTTCTTTTGTTACATAATTTTCTTGTGCTTTGTTTAAAGGACACTAAGAACCAATCAAGTACCCTTTACCTATTCTCTAGGAGATTACGTAATGAACTGTGCTCTGCACAAAGCCACGCAGTCCTCACAGGCTCAAACCGCATAAACGAATATGAAAGGAAAATGGAGAAGGCTTTCACAGGTCTAGCCCAGGACGCTAACAGATTTCGTTTTATACAGCAAAAGTTTTTGGTGCGGAAAAGTTTAGAAATGAAAAACAGTGAGCATTAAATATCTGTGAAAGGTTGAAGAAAATCAGTATACGTTGTCGATTTCAGCACTTTTCATCCGTCTGTCATCAACTGATGTGGGAGATTTGCTGTCGCGCGGTAGCGTGTCTTTGTACCGACTAATTTCATTTTTAATAACACGCAATTCACCCACGGAATGTATTTATAGACCTCGTTTGGTTTTCAGAAGGAACAGTGGTCTTGTTTATAACTTCATTAAAGCAGAGATGGCTGTCTTTTGAGTTTTAGCGCTGTATAGTCTGGTAGAAGTTTACGAACGTTTCAGAGGTCCTTGCTGCCTCCATCGTCAAGGCGATGAGTCCCGAAGACAACCATCTTCGGACTAACCGCTGTGGAAAGCTCACATCCTACTTAACTTAATTAACCGTGTGAGGTTCGTAATGGAGAAGCGATGCTTTTTATTTGAAGTACGAACAGAATTCTTAAGTATTGAGCCTAATTTTTACTTTATGCTTCTTATGCAGCTCTTTAGACGCAAATTAATGGAAAATACCCTGACAGATGTCATATTACGGAGACACACCTTTTTCGTGTCGATTGTAGTGTCGTGGGTTGTGATTCCTTGTGGTCTTATGGGTGGTTACCACACGGAGTCACAACAGGTAAGACCATAATCGACATTTACACAACCACGAGAATCAAGAATTTAACTTTTTCGCGTGATTCTCACATCCCTTCAAGTACACCATTTTTAAGAAATTTCTTGTTATCTCTTAGAGGTTCATAATCATCTTACAATTTTTCGTGCCTTGTAACATAATATCTGTGAATATAATAGAAGTCTAAAATAAAATAAGTACATTTTTCTTCTCGGGAATAATATTAAGGTGCGCAAAGAATTTTGTGATTAAAAATAGCGCAACTGCCTTCATAATTGCACATTTCGGACATTATCAAAAAGGATTCTATCAGTTAACTGTGCTTACACAGTGCCTGAATCCTGATTTAATCTCTTTCAAAGTCAGATTACATTCTAATCAAATTTATAAAATCGCTTCTCTTCTTTGTTTTGGGACGGGGTATGTCCCCCTCGCTCATGACATCGTAAACAAGACTCAGACGAATTATTGGTAGATTCATGAAACTTTTCCGTCTTGGTACTTACTCTTTTCAGTCACCGAAGGTCGATATCCATCTTATTTATTGTCTTTATTTTATTGCCATGGCTATCAGAACATTGCTTCGTATGCACACTGGGACAGTCTGGTACAAAAATGGTGGTGTGACACGCATTTCATTTTGCAGATTGGGCCGACGCAAGTAAATTGATAGGTGATGTAAACTGAATTTGTGTTGGCTTAGGGTCAAAGATTCTGTATGCATACCTACCAAGGCAAATGGCTGGTTGTATGACGAGAGTTGGAACTATTCATTTAACAGAACGCGTTGCTATGCGACCTAGCCGTTCTGTTTATTAGCCAGAGATTCCAGGTCCCTTAGAGGCTCAATAACCTTGGAGCCAGATAGCTCATCCTTCGAAATCCTATTAACTTATTTTGTTCTTTTATTATTTATTCTATCAGATTATAGCTTTCTTTTAGCTAAAAACTAATTTCTTTGCATTTTGACTGTTGAAGGAACATACTGTGTAGACTAATTATATGTAATTAAGAAGAAGACATAAAGCATCTTTCACATTTTTACTCAGTGCGGTTTATGGTCAGGTTATTTTAGTCTTAAAAATTACTTCTGTATCTGTTTGGGGGGGGGAATTCTTCAGTCCACGAATTTAAGTCTGAAAACCCGAAGTGAAGAGACCCCTTTGGAAGATCTGGGCGTAGATGGAAAGATAATGTTAAGACATGTCTTGGAAGAGGAACCGAAAAGGGGGGGGGGGGTGTTTTTGACTAGCAGAGTTACGATCAGCTCCACAAGAATGATTCTGCTCGATGCCTTTAGTTATGAACATTTATCATTTGTCTTCTGGCAATCCTCGTACATTAATTTGTGCGCGACATATCCCCTTGTTTATTCTGGTTTTCATCTGCTGGTTTGTTTGTATACACGCATGTAAACTTATACACGAGCTCTGAACAACGCATATTGCTACTTAAATTACGCCCGCTTCAGCACACAACAGTAAAATTCAACTTTACGTAAAAGCATGTGAAGGGACATGCCAGGAATGGTACAGTGGTAACACAAAACACGCAGAAGTCCGAGCATGGAACATTTATTCCTCGTATATTTCCAACTCGACAGCAGTTAACTGCAGTTTCCATTAAATAACCCATAATAGCTCAAAATTAATATCCTGCTTAGTGTGTTGGGTTTTTCCCATCTCACATACGTCTCCAACACAGAGATCGTAGGTTCGAAACACGCTTGCAGATGAGCTGCACCAGCATCTAAAGAGTTTGCGCGCTGAATAAATGGAATTTATAGAAACGTGTATGATTAGAACTCAGCGTGAAAACAGAAAGAGAAGGGCGGAAGGATTCCGCGTAATGAGGAACTTCGTCACCTGTACCAGTGTTTGTAAACTTTTTTTGGTACAGCGAATCACCTCCCCAAAGTTATCTCGTAGATTTTGAACGTCGCGGCTGAAAGGTTGCCACTTGTGATTCATATTTGCCCGGCAGGATACGGGCTATCCGATCTGAGGTTCTCGTTATTTTCTTCAGTCCCGCAGCCAATTTCCGGGTTGTAAAATTGTGCCACGACCGCTGTTTTTGTGTTCTTTCCAACTAATTATTGAATGATAATTATATGTGTCTTTATATATCTAGTCTCAGCACATGACAGCATCGTTAAATAAACCACATATTCTCTGAATAGCTAGATCTGTCTGTAAAGGTTATATAATATACAAAATGTTGTTTAATAAAATGTAGTTTTAAGTTTTAATCAATGTAAAATGGAACCCATTCGAGGAAATCTGAGGTCTGCGCAACGGTGAAGACGTCGGCTGTGGTCTTTTGGGTTTTGACGCCGCGTGCGGCCTTGTAAGCGACTATACCAACGTTTCGGAGGAACATATGACCTCCATCTTCTCCGAAACGTTTATGATTACCTACAAGATCATACGCCATCGCAACCCAAAATACAACAGTCGACAGTTTAATGATGTTTACAGCGTCATTTTCTTCAAGATATTTTTCATATGGCTTATTCTGTCGTGGCATGAGCCTTGCGAGGGTTGCTGTAGGTATCTACATTTCAGATGGGATCGTAAAGTGGGCGGGATCCCCATTGATAGCATCCTAATGAAGACGAATATGACCTCAGGCAGAGCTGAAGAAATCGATACTCCTTGGTTAGACCTCTTCAGCTAAATGGGTTAGGTCAAGTGGACATCACAGAGAAGAGTTGCGGGACTAGTCTTCCTAGCCACTCTGCGGAACAGTGATAGAGCTGCATGTTTTTGCCCCTTGATTAAGCTACTGACTTCCGAAGTATCTAACGCCATGGCGGAGAGGCTGTCTTGAAAATTCGATAGTTAATCAGCCGGTCAAAAACTTATTTGTTATATTATATCTGAAACTTTGTTAATGCATTCACCAAGACAGTACATTCGTCACTACTCTCACCCAGTTGAATCCACACTCTCAAACCCTTTTTATCCAAAATACAGTTTAATATTATCTTATAGTCTGCTTCAGGTATCAAAAGGGATCTGTTGTCTTTAGAGTTTCCGAATAATATGCTTGTAATTGTCATCTACCCCATGTGTGCTATAGGACTAGCTCATCCTCCTTGATAGGTGATGGGTACAAGTTAATAAGTATCGTGTTACGTAATTTCTTGCGTCGTAGGTTCATATATACTCTCTTTAAGAGCGATCAAGTCAATGCAATCCTGTTACGACCTGTTATGTGTATGTGGCTGTGGGAAGGGGTGACAACTGAATATGGTACCCATCAGATTGTAACAGCTGGCCTCACAAAACGCACCCACGACCTCTTTCTAAGTTCTTGCTCGAGTGGTCACTGGTTATTGGAGAAATAAGGTTGAAAACTTTGCTCGTTTACTCAGAAATGCACCTCGAATGGAAGGCTGAAGCATGCACTGCTTTTGAAACGGATTGTACTCAGTTTTATTGATCAACATGGATATATCCACTATTAATGAGATTCGAATCCCGCTGTATTGCAAAATTTAACGTAATTTATCATTTCACAAAAGTTAATTTTGTGCTATTAAGTTTTAGTATGTCGAATTGTGGTAGGAAATGCTGATGGTGCACGGCGGAAGTAAGCCGTCATACGTCGGAGAGGTTGGCTCGAATTCCGTCGGAAATTGGTGATATTTCCGATCGTAGCTGATAATTAATAGCTTATAGGAACTTGCGATGTTCGAAGTGGAAAGCTTTATTAAACTGTAACACTGAACAGTAATCTAATGAAGATGGAACGCAAATCTAGATACTGCATTTTTAAAAAAATTGTGCTCTTAATGTGAGAGGGACTTGGAAAATATAGGATAATGTTTTGTGGGTACATATACAGAGGGGAATGATGTTGTTGGCTGTGACGCCGTGTAGAATTCTGGGTACATACAAACATTTTTAATACTCTTTCCATCTTCAGTCCTGAGGTTGGAGATAGTCTGTCTTTCCGAAACGCTATTATGCACCCAGAATTCTACGCGCCTTCACGGCCAAGAGCAGCAACCATTATTCTCCGTGAGAATCTCAGGTCTCACAGGTTAGTGATTATATGCGGTAGTAACATCGGGGGATACGAAACAGAATTCTTTGGAAGTAATTACGATGCTGACCAGGTCATACCGAATGAAAAGTGGTTTAGTTCTGATCACGAACACTGGCTTGGAGAATGTTGTTTGCATCATACGCACCTGCAGTGGAAGCGACCTAACTTAGCCTGTGGGGAAAGAGCTATTGGCAACCACTGAATCATACGTGCCGCAGCTGTTCTGGACACGAAGATGAAGGGGAGCATTCCCATGTCCATAAACGGATTTGAACTCCTGTCATCCAGTCCTGAGTGTTTCTGAGCTGGCCTGAAGGTACAGGAGTTTCGGTGAGATTTTAGGTCCTCACGGACGCCGGTATCAAGGTGGCTGTGTTCTGGGATGTTGCGCCGTTTACTCTGGTAGAAAATGACGGACGGTTAAGAGTTTGCTTTCTGCTTCCTTCATCAGGGCGGTGAGTAAATCGGCACCTCTGAAATTTGGGCCGTTTTCTACCAGGGTACACGTGACAACATCCTAGAAGACAGCAATCTTCATACAGGAATATCCGTTTCGAAGCGTTTGTGTGAAATGTGACATATTTAATTTTGGTTATGATTTTGAAGCACGGTCACTGAAAAAGAAATATAAATAAGAAGTATTAGAAAAGGCATGCACCTAAAACGATCGAAATAAAAGGGAAATCGAGGGACTAGCATGTATCGAGTAATATGTGCGAAGATTACACACCGATAAGTTTAGTAATTTCTAATCTTCAGTTTATATTGTTTTGTTGAATAAATCAATGATATTAAATTGGCAGGACGTAGCACTACCAGGAGATGAGATCTTCATGCAGCATTTTGTTTGGACAACATTAAAGGACGGGAGACTCGTGTAAATGGGTAGATTGCATTAAGTACGATTTCTTTGGTGCGTATCTTCGAGTCCACATGACGTCACAATTCAGAATAACAACGTCGATATCCGTGTAATTATCTGAAGATACTTAAGAAAACAAAGAAAGAAAATGCCAGTGAATGTCGTGAAGAAGGGAATATAAAGAGAGGAAGAAGAGACGAAGCTGTGAATTTAAATGGAGCGGTGAAGTGTTAATTCAAATGCTAACGACTCCTCACCTTTGACACTTTCGCGACGTTAGGTCGAGCAGATATTGCAACTCATTCGTCTCCACAATATCTGTCATAATTCCTGATCCTGCGAGTCACTGTAATAAAGCCTAACGAAGATATATGACCTTCTAACTTTTCTAGCGACCGCTGGCTTTAATTATTCCTTTTTTGGAACGTAACCGGCTTAATGGCACATAAACTATGCAAATTAAAGTTACATTTGACTTCGCTTCGTTCTGCCGCAGCCAGTCGATCGAATAGAAGCTATTGCTATTCTTCCGACATTTCCATTTTTACGTGTGTTCTGGAATTCTGTGCGTTATCGACAGGAAACAAAGCTTCTCGGCTGGTGGATTGAAATGTGTCCTGTTCAGAGTTTTATTGAGTTGCTGCTTCTGTAGTTCAAATTTGCCCCGAATTAAAGAAAATACAAAGAGTATTTTATATGTAGAATCAATTGGATTCAACATGCTGGCAGAATGCATAGAGACAACCGAAACTGAAAAATGTGCGAACTTCGTAGATGAACACCGGAAAATGTTTTGGACGATAGAAGGCCGAAATCGTGATTATGTTAATGTTTACTATAATTATGAAGTTCATGATCTCAATGATAGAAATGTTTGAAATTTCAGTTTCTCGCGGCTGCGAGTACGATGATGACACCCTTTTTGGATTGGTAGAAGTTGACAGACGTTTCAGAAGTATGTACTACCCCCGTCATCAGGATGATGAATAATCACCCTGATGATGGATGCTGTGCATACTCTGAAACGTTGGTCAGGTTCTACTATATACGCGGAGCAATATCCCAGAAGGGTGTCATCTTCAATAGTAATGTCTGTCTATTTATTTGTTTGCATGCATGACCCTTCATTTAACAGTGCGTTATGTGGATGTATTAATACCTTTTCTCCTAAATCAGTTATTCTACAAGAACAGTAATAATGAACATGAACGAAGTGATCGCAGACCTGTGAAGTGGAGTCACCAGAACACTTGGAGTACCTTGTATACTGCAACACATCAAACATCAACCATAAAATTTTGTCGGGTAATCAGCCGTGTCAGATCGTAGCAAAAGTCAGACGTTTAGCAGTAGTCTCTGTTCCATCACTCATCAGGATTTTTGCTGCATCACAGCGCCATCACACTGCTTGCTGTTTGTCATGTTAACACTTGCTATGGACAGTTATGGTATACTAACTGCAGAATTAAAGTTTTACTTAACAACAGAAATGAAAAAACTTTTGCTATTAAAATGAGCACCGTCCAGAAACTTTGCAGTTAATCTGTGTAGCAGTTTTACTAAAAGACAGTTGTCAGTTATGATTCGCCCAAGTATTGTTATGAGTGTGCTCTGTGACCATTGCCATGATTATGTTGTTAAGGGATTTTGACCC
This sequence comes from Zootermopsis nevadensis, assembly GCF_977971745.1. Classification (NCBI taxonomy): domain Eukaryota; kingdom Metazoa; phylum Arthropoda; class Insecta; order Blattodea; family Termopsidae; genus Zootermopsis; species Zootermopsis nevadensis. Next base: position 1,367,778 of record NW_028259161.1, read on the forward strand.
TTTCTGGAGTTTACAGAGGAATTAAAGCAAGTGATGTTTCGAGTTTTGAAGCCCCTATATTAAATGTTTTAAGAGTTTATGAACTCACGATTATTTTACAGAACTGTGTAAAATATGACTCTAGGTTTATGAACACTTTAAAGATCTGTAACTTAATGAAATCGTTTAGGGCGAGTTAAGAAAATGTTTCAACTTCATCTCTTAAGTCAAGGTGCTTGAAACTCGAGAGGTTAATTTCACGAGAAAGTTGTAACTCAAATTTTAATACTTGTTGAATGCGTTTTGTCATATCTTTAGAATCCAGTTATGTTAACATTTCACGTGCTGTTACTACAGTAGTAAATTTCATAACTATTATTAGATCCGGTATATCAGATTAAGTGGAAAATGTTTAACTTCCTTGTTTATAAAAGAGTCTCGTAAACAGAATTTGAAAAGACTATGTGAAGGTTGAAAGAATGATTCAATATAATTCAGTATTCGGCAAAATTTTACTTCCGTTCTCTTTAATGCATTTCATTGGTTCGAATTCTGACAGTGTGTAGAATTTTAAACTTTAAAGTAATGTGTAAGGTTGTGGAAAATATTGGGGTTCTGACGTGCATATTTTTGGGCTAATTCATTTTAGTTCATATTGATATAATATTTTAATTCACACGAAGTTCATTATATTACCATCTTTGTAATAAACGACCGGGTCTTCCAAACACTATGGGTATATGGCGTGAAATATAGGCGTATATCCTTCCAGTATAAACAAGGCTTATTTGAAACAATTTTAGAAATAATATTTACTTAAGAAGATACAAAAAAAAGCGTAGCTTTGTTAACTTGTTACGTAGAATAATAATCTCTTATAGAAATGCCATTGGAAGAACTAAAATAAAAAGCAGCCTTCATATACTTTCTTCATCCTCAGTGAAACATTTTATGGTATCCTGAAAAGGAATGGGAAGAGATCGAAACTAGAAATCCCTTAGTCTAAGCCCAAGTCTGAGTCTACGTAATTACAATGAGGATTCTTTATCTGGTAATAGGCATCAGATCACAAATGATACGGTAGCAAGTGGATTAAGAAGACACTTTGCAAGTTAAAGGAAAATTCAAATGGGAATCATGGTTTATTAATTTATTCAGAGAATTTGATTCTAGAAGGAATTTATATTTTGCTTGTAGAGTGGGAAATGTGTTGCATGATTCTGTTGAATAAATTTATTTTACACATTTGAAACCAAAGCTCATCTAAATATTATTTAAGAATTTAATTCTTTCCGCATGTCTCCTTGACAACGATCAACTTATTAATTTATAACTTCTGCCTTTGGGTTAAAGCCGCGCCGAATGCTTGATACTAACCAACGTTTCGGCAAACACTGCAGTTGCTATCTCATTTTCCTTGAGTTGATTATCCTAATAAAATTCGGTGAACAGTACAAATTGTGGAGATTCTAATTGTGCAGTTTTTTTTTGCATTCTGCCCCTATTTGTCCCTCTTAGGTCCAAATGTTCTTCTGAGCACCCCTTTTTCAAACACTTTCACTCGCGTACTTTCCTTTACACGAGAGACGAAGTTTCACATCCATGTAGTTTTTAATTTTTTTAAGCTTTCCTTTTCATATAGATATGGGAAGGCATAAGATGGTGGACTGCGTGATAGCAAGCTTTACCCGAATTCAGTCCACTTTTAATTTCCTCGCGAATGCTGCATTTGATTTGTTACTGTGGCTGTTAACACATAAATAGACGTAAATGTGAATCCAGGTATCTAGAACCAGCTGACGTGGCTAAAATGGCACCATAATACATGACCACAATTTCATGGAAACATTAAAGCTTTAGCTTATAATAATGGTGACGTTGTATAGGAGTGCAGAGACGGCAGAGGGAAAGAGATGCCTGCAAAGAAACGCTACTTAATATTGTTATTTATCGCCGGCTTTCTGGTTGAACAAAATGGAGGGTCTTTCTACTAAACAAAGGTTTCTGTTGGAATTCTGGACGGGTTTTGTAGACATTATTATTTTAAGTGGGATTTAAGAACTTTATATGACAAGAAACGAAGTTTATGTAGGAAATTGTCTTCCATTTTAATAAAGTGAACATTGAAAGTATAATTTAAACATTTTTTTCCCCTCGCCTTTCCACTCTCGGTGAGAGTTACAATTCAGTTACGGTTTCAGTCAAGCCCGCCGTTAGATTGTCTACCGATATTTCTCCTTCCTAGTGAGTGGTAATTCTAAGTGCGAGGTTCTCACGGCGGCTAGCATGAAGGTGACGACAGTCTTCTGCGATATTGCGCCGTTTACTCTCGTAGAAGGTGACCGACGTTTCATATCGCCATGATAGTGGAGTCAGAAAGCACTCACTTCCGAAACGTCTATCAAGTTGTACAAGACTACACAGCAAAATATATCAGAATGCTGCGATTCTCGTAATTATAATATTTTAAAAACCCATCTTTTGATTGTCCCTGTGGATGTTTTATCCGCTTCTGTGTAAGTATATATTATATGATAGTAGACAACCTGGAAATGAAGTCAGTATGTTCGTCCGAAAGTCCATACAGCGTTAGAACACAGAAGACTAACGTTGATAGCTTTACCGCCGTGAGAACCTCAGATCTCAAAGCTGAATACATTTAAACTGTTTTATATGACTCAGCCCTTCAATACTATTCGAAATTCCAAAAGCAATCCGTACTAAAATTGGCCTGGAGTAATAAACTTGCCATTGCTTTTATATTGGTCGGAAGGAAATAACAAATGAGAATAGTGGAAGCGACGGAATTTTGTTTTTATCCGATCGTTAGTAAGGAATAAATAATCATAAATGTAAAGAAGGCAGTGGAAAAGAACAGGTTATAACACGTATGAATGAAATATTAAAATAAATTGTAAAAGGAGTGGCTGTAACGTGTGGGGAAAATGCTTTAAAGCTAATCGTGAGGATGCGAGAGAATTAGGGAAAGAAAATAACAGGAGATGATGATGATATGTGCAGTACCTAAGCAGTTCTTCAGGTTATCGGAATGGATGCTTTGTTGGGAGATCTAAACGTAGATGGGAGGTTAATGTTAAAATATAAAATACTTTGTGGAGTTGACTGAATTCAGCTGGCTTAGAATATTAGGCTGCAGTGGCAAGATTTTGAATACATTTTGATGAATTATCATGTTTCATAAAATGTTTTTAACTTTCTTTAATATCTTTGTTATTACTGACTTCTCAATTAATAATCTGTATTGTCGGTTGTGTTGATAGTTTGTTTTTTGATTCGTCCATATGAAGTTCGAGTTTCCAAGTTGGTGAAAATTTTATTTCGATTAAAATTTTTTTTACCGTAATAGCTGGGATTTGTTTTTATGACGACCAAAAATTCTTTCAGAAGACCTTTTCTTGAAGTAACTCTCATGGATTACTGGAACAGAATATTAGAGGAATACTCATCAGTCTCAGAGATAATATTTTATACCGGGCCGGATATTACGTTTTCAGCCATTTCTTGGAAAAAAAAACCCGGAAGGAAGATGAAGTTCTGTGTGCCGAGCCCCGTTCTGCTGTGCGTTTCGCCGAGCACCGTTTTCCGCTGCTTCGGCAAGTAACCAGTCAGTAACTGGATTTTAACGAGTCTGTCATTACAGTTTGCCATCCGAACTCATAACTAGCAAAATTATGACGCCGTCGACTTTCTTAACTAACTCCGACTCCTTGAAGCAGAGTTCTTGATTACCTAATAGTACGCTCAGTTAGTCAAGAAATTGTCTGCCTTGTATAGAACCAGAATGTTCATTACCAAGTTGATAAGAGCCCGTGACTCGAAGCTGTCCTGAGCCTGCTTAATTCAATCCACAAACAATTTGTATTGATACCCAGAATTTATATTGTTCTCCCATCCACACCTCCCCCCCCCCCCCCAAGTTGTCGCCGTCAACCATTTCGCAGCTCCTCATGCGTGCTACAAACCCCGTCCATCTTATCTTGGTTTTATCTCGTTGATATCGTTTGGTGAATCTTGAAAGTTATGAACCTCCTGAATGTTCGCCGTGTCCTGTTACATACGCTCATACTCCATGACTGATTCGGATGCTCACCTCACCCCTTTGTTCTGACACGGCCGTTTAGTTTGTGTTGTATGTATAACGAATATAACCTTTTAGGGGGTCGTTTTCGTCTGCTGGCCTTCATATTTAGCTCAAGGACCGTGTGAATGAAATTAGATTTGTTAAATTTATGTGCGGATTATTTATCTGCGCCTTTTAAACTCGACGGGCATCAGGAGGTTTGTGGATCAAGAAGTTGGAAGAAGTTGACGGAACCGGGGGTAACCTTGCTGGACTTAGGCGCAGTGCTGCTTTGATGAGCGAAGGAGGAGGATGGCTTGAACTAGGAGATGAAGAAGAAAGATGGGGAAGAAGGAGGAATACAAGAAGAACTGAACAAAGTAGAAGAGCAGAAGTGTGTGAAGTAGGAAGAATGAAGAGGAATTTGGACGTAGAAGAGGATAAGAAGAAGAAGAAGTAAGAAGATATCCGTCTTCTGGGTTGTTGCGCTCTGTAGTCTGGTCGATGTTTACCAACGATTCATCGCCCTGATGATGGAGGCAGTATGACCTCTGAAACGTTGGTTAACATCGACCAGACTACACAGCGCAATAACCCAGAAGACGGATATCTTCATACTCACCGCTGTGAGAACCTCAAGTCTTACAAGAAGAAGTAAGTTTGAAGAATATGTCTTCGCGTTATGGGTGCGTTATGTTTGATGTAGGTGGTGTTCGGCTGCAGAAAAGTCTTGGCGAAATATTTTATGCGGGCGTGCTGTGAGGCAAGCTATGTTCCTCCATATTCAACGCGGGTCATTAAACGGGATGCGGTTCGCTCCGGTCCACCCAGTAAACGTCATTTTACGAGACATCGTAGCATCGCAGTGTAAACAAATGAAGGCAGAGACGAGGTGTAAACTGTAATGTGGCTGCGGGCATTGAATTTCATTGCCCGCTGTGGTTGCATGCCTTGTCTGCCTCTCGGTGGACTGTGCTGGACAAGTACGATTCCGGTATTTTATAACGCTGTGTCAGCTGCTTGTAGAATATTTGGACGTGAGATGGAGGAAGTGGCCTGAAGGGAAAGAAGCACTTGGAAGACCTAGACATAAATTCAGATACAATATTTAAATTAATCTTGAATAATAGGATGTGGATTTTGGACTGGAGTAGAATACAGTGGCTAGCTGTTCTGAACACCGTAATGAACCTGCGGACTTCATAAAAATCGGGCAATTTCTTGATTAGATTTGCTGCAACTAGCTTCCGAAGAACGAGCCACCGAGTTGGTCATAGTCATCTGAATGTAGAAGCAGTGTCTGATTCGTGAAGAATAACAAACTAGAAATCTGTCAAATAATATATGATCCTTCTACACACGTATCTTACTTACAACACACCGCCTGTTCACTACATGTTTCTGTCAAAAAGGATCATTTTAATGCGATATGTTAAGAATACTGATGACTGTACGTCACTCTGCATTAAACGCTCCTGATACTGTGATAATATGCCTATAACGTGGCACGTACAGAAACCTAAATAGCTACGTGATTTGTACTGAAACTGTAGCAGATTTCATTTCGGATGTTTCCCCTCGAGCGATAATCCTAGGATCCTTTCAACGTGATGCGGATATTATGAATTACTGTACGCCAAATTTCCAATTTGTCGTTGCTCTGGCCATAGCTTTTATCTGTTCTGCTACTATAGACCGATTAATTAAAGTTTATTGATGGAAACTGCAACGGATGGAGGCCATGAAAGAGAGATAAATAGCATTCTGGGACGGATGTTGCAGTCGGCGGAGGATTGGTAACCAGTTCTCTATATTGAATACCACATGTTTCGCATGAAAAAGAACTGCTTTCAGTCGCATTGAGTGGTTCTCAGACGTTTTGTCCGCGGTGTGTGGAACAGATGTGCTGCGTGGCACCGTTGGCAGCTCTCGTCTGCTTTGTATTGTTTAATTGTAGAAGGAACAGAAAAGCAAGTGATAAGGCAGAATTTTAGGCGACTATGAAGATACTCGAGTTCTGTAATATTTTAAGGATTTAGGTTAAATTTAACGTGGAAACTACACGTTGAGAGTTGGGAGTCGACTTACATTTTTGTGTTGATATTCGTATTAAGTCGTACTAACCGAGATACAGTTTCATATCCGTATCTCTTTATTATATCCAAGAGGGATGAATTGACAGGCGGGTGTTGAAAACTGCGTAATAACGAACTCCATAATTTCCACTCTTCACCACTGGGCGCCGTTGCGTTGTGATTGTTGTATGTTGTAGATCGGAAACGAAGAAGTAGGATTTGAGGTTCTCAGGGCGGCGCCTATGAACATGACCCTCTTTGCTGGATTTTGCGCCACCTAGTCTCACAGACTTTCGCCGACGTTTCAGAAGTTCTTACTGCCCCATCATCAAGGTGATGAGTGACTCTGAAATACCGGTAAACTTTGCCAGACTACACGGCGCAACATCCCAGAAGACAGTCATCTTTGGAAATTAGGAACTTCTTAGAGCCAATCTTTCAATTTTTTTCTGATGATAGTTGGCAAATGTGGATGGGATATTTGAAAAACATTTCAAGGCAGTTTTTTTCCCTCCTTGAAGATATGAAATTATGAAGAGAATCCAAGTTTACGTCGTCCCCCCCCAAAAAATATGCCGATATTTCTACTGGGAAACGGAGTAAAACTAATCCTTCATAGCCCATAAGGTTGAGGTGGGTTTTCGATGGAAAGAATCGTGTTTGAATCTTTGAAGAGGAAAGAGGATTGAGGAACGCAAAGTAGATTAAAAAGAAGGGACGACGAGAGAGAAGAGAAATTAGAAAGAAGATACTCTGCAGGGAGACATGAGCAATGGAAGAGAACGATGTTTGCCAGAGGCGGATGAGAAGTCTGCGCGAAGCATATTTTGTGGTTTAGACTGCTCACATAGTGCAGATAGCTAAGCTTCTTTGCTTCAAGTGCAGTAGTCAAGTGGTCAGGTCAGGTTAGGTTAGGTCGTTCAAGTCCCGAACTGCGTTCGCGAGTCTCTGCTACTTCCTGAGACGCATTGGACGTTACGTGGGAGGAACGACTTATCGTTATTTACGAATGAATTTATTAAGTCTGTCGTTTACCGCTTACAAATGGTCGCATGTGAGTTCGTGATCGCGTACGCCCACCTTTTGGATTACACATATTTTTCTTAATTCTTGACCAGTTATACGTGGGCCTTTTCAGTGTGTTATATCGTAGCCCAGAGGTTCTCAACAAGCGGCCCGCGGGTTTGCTTTGTACGGCATAGCGTACGTTTATGAGATGTAGTGTCACTCTGACAAAAAATGGTTCAGCGGATGTTGCAAAACAGATCTTGTTAATATCGTCAGTATTTGGCAGTAAGTGTCGCTATGAGAAAATTGTTCTGTAAAATGAAGACGTAGGGCACGTATCAGTTTGGAACGCAATCGAGTCGCAGCAAAAGTAATTGAACCTGATATTGAATTAGCTATAAAAGGAAAAGCAGTTACAAATATCTTGCTGATGACTGATTTTGCACAAGAAAATTGAGTAATGTAAACCTGCTTGTGCTCGTAAGTTTGTAGCGCTCTTAACAAATTTCTGTGGCGTTTAAATACATTGTCGACGTTTATGACCTTGCGGACTGAAAGTTGTCATGGCTCGTGAGTAATGTGACTCCATGAAATCAAAGTCCAGTCAGGTCGACAATCCGCTATTGCGTGTCTCTGCGGATTCGTATTCGAGAGGTCACCGATTTGAATCTTGGCTTAGAAACCGTTTATCTTGAGACTTTTCGTGGTCTTCCTCGGTTCCTTCATCCAAATTATGAGCAAAGCTGCTAGTAAAAGACCATATCTTAAGGCAATATATTAACTACAGCAATACTGGATATTTACATTCTTCCAAACAGTTCCGTTTTTCCACCTAAAAAATCGTACGTTTATTTGGAACACCTTATGCAGTAGGGCCCTGCATCCAATTCCAGACAAGGGAGGCAAAACCATTGTGGTACCCGCATAATTTTAAGTTAAGAAAACCCTGGAAAACCGAAGCAGACCAACTGCAGAACCTAAATAAGAAAGGGAGCGTAAAGAGGAATGGGTTGGTTTGGTACACACTGAACATTTTTCATTGTCTCACTTTCTTTATCTCCTCCATAACAGCATAGCCATATATATATATATATATATATATATATATATATATATATATAAATAATGGTGGCTTTCCCTGCAGCGCTACCAGCATCATTGGTTTGAACTAATCCGTTTATGTTTTCTTTAGACAAGAAGAAAAATTAATTACTGGAGATTCTCTGCCCCATTTATTTGCTCAGAGGAACGTTTTGATAAATTTTCCTATCTGTAATTTGAATCAGGGTACTCTCCCTACAATTTTATTCTGCAATAAAAATGTTGTGTAACTGGAATGCCTTGCATTTTGTCCAATTAGCATCCGCTTTTCATATGTCCAGGTGCATGTTTTGTTGAACACACGAGATGTAATATTTCATGCAGTCGGCATTAAATTTGTGTATTTCTTGCTGTGACTCAAGCGGATGGCACCAAGTATTTAGCCGAACCTTAAATACCTCACATCTCTAAACAGACGAGCTCGAGAAGGATTTCCTTCTTCATCCTGCATGCATTGAGTAGTGTTAGTTTTTAAGCGAATACTAAATATTGTACAAATGGTACAGTCTCTAAGCTAGTTACTAGGGAGACGGAGTGAATTGAGTCCCGTCACCAGAAAGTAGGAGCAAAACATAATTTAACGACAAATTTTTCGAAAAGCAACAGAATGCAATTGTTTGCAACAAAGTAACACGTCAGTATGCTATTGGTAATGAAATTAAGGGCAGATTACGTTTCGGAAATATCTGTCACCGTTGTGTTCATAATCCTCAATCCTCAAATGTCTTATCTAAAATCGTAAGTATTTAAATATTCCTGTTTTTTTCTTGTGAGTGGGAAGAGACCACTTGGAAAACCTGAACGCAGATGGAACTACAAGATTACGCCTGGATTTGGAGAAATTAAATGAAAAGAACTAGCTTATTTTCCAATCGATTAGCTGTACTTTAATAAACCTTTTGAGTTTTAGTAACCGAGCTGCTATCAACTTCCGCAAGGAAACTCTTGAACCATGGAGCTAATTTGTTAGTTTCGAAATGAGCACATCTGTGAATATGATCTGTCGAATTTTCATATTTCGTGTGGATTATGCAATGTGATGTGGAAGGGATATTCATCAAACACAGTGGAAACTCCCAATGAACGTTTGGTTGCTGAATCATTTGGGCGTACCGGATTTTTTTTAATTTTACAGTCTGTGGGATATTATGACAGCAGATGATGGACTGACTCCGTTTTTGTCTCTGATCATTCGGTAGTCATAGCGGACAGATCTAGTTAAATACTAACTCCATGCTCTTTAGTCTTGAGACCGAATGATTTAATGATTCTGTCTTTATTCACTCAAATGCTTGAACAACAAATTCCATTGATTGATTACAAAATACTCCACATACAGAGCACAGTTGCTCAGAACTGCTTACGATTGTCAGTAAGAACAACACTCACACAAATGAATATTTCAGCAGGAAATACGAAAGTAAATCTTCTTTGTTTTCTTCCGCGCCTTCATTTATATTTCCTTCTTTCTTTCGTTTGTATGCGCGTTCACGACTTTTCTAAGCACCTGCTAAAATAGGTCCTTCCGTTTGTCTGTTCTCCTGTCTGTACGTGTGATACGTCTCGATAGCACAAAAATCGATTCTGACGAGATTTTGAATTGGAGGGTTTTACGAAGAATCGTCGAGCCATTTTTTTTAATTAGTTCGGGGAGTTTTAACGAGCACTCTACACAAGTATGATTACGTGTTCGGTATTATCTACCCAACGCATCTACCAAAGTGTGCCCTATACCGTATGCTTCTACAGCATTTTTCTACCTCAGTTGCTCTTTTGTTAATTTTTTCCACATTTATTTTCATTTAATGTTTTGGATATTCTTTCTCATACTATTCGTTTGTAATTACGTATTTTTCCTTCTTTCTCCGAGCCCTTATTTCTTCTACACTGATTGTAACGATTAAATTGAATGCCGTATTCGTTGAGTATAAAGTTGTCAAAAGCTTCCTTTACAAACTCTGCCTCCACTCAAACGCTGGCAGGCAGAGAATTTTATGGTTAAAATAAATTCTTGGTCTGTACTAAATTTAAAATTCGTACTTCTTGTTATGCTGTTCCCGGAGCAGTAATGCATATCTTTCGTTTCGTATTCAGGAGCAGGGTTGAAATAACGCCTCTTTAAAAAATTTGCTTCTGGGTTCTTATTTCCTGATGTAAAATCCGATCTTCTCTTATTGCGTTCTGTCTCTTTGCGTTTCTTGGCAACCAGTTCACTTCCCTTAAAACCGTTTGATATGGAAACGAAACAAAGGCGACGTGTCGGAAAACAGAATTCGCGCTTCCACCATTATGATGATTTTCGGCAGAAGGAACCCGGTTATCGGTAGATCGGATGCAGTGTCGATGATATCTGCACCTGCGTTATTCGGGAACGAGTTTCCTCGTGAATAACGCGGAGAGTGAAGACAGAAGAAGGAAAAGATAGTCACTGTGACGCAAAGTAATCCCCCATACGTTACAGAAATAAAATATGACGGAAACCTTTACGTAACTTCCGTGGACACTTCCGTACTTCCGAATGATTGATTTTAGACAACGTGATTACACTGTATCTGGTTCAGAGGTTTTGCAGCTGCCCTGGGAAAATATGGAGCTCCAAAGACACAACGTCTTTTAAACATGCGGTCCTCTTTTCAGTTTGCTACGTGCGGTATGTGTCGCCGTACGTCATAGCGAGAAAAAGTTTTTCACATTAGTATGAACTGTTCGCATTTAATGCATGCTGATTTTGTAACCAGCATGTATAACGTATCGCCTGTTGCTTCGATATAAATTCTGCCTTCTTAACTTGTCAAGACGGACTTTGTGAGTTGGTGTAATATATATAGAATGTTCCAAAAAGATGTATACACACGTTCGGTGACTGCAGTAAAGACATTTTAATAAACGAAACCATTACATACGCCAGTATTGACACTTCGCGAATTAGCGATTCTATTATGCGTGTTAAAAATGACCACCGTTGGCTTCGTGGCGCAGTTTGCAGCGTTCATCGACTGACTGGCCGGGGAACGCCGTGTACACATCTTTCGGGACGGCCTGTATTTCTGCACGCGCCTTTTGTACTTGTGCCTCAGAAGTGAGAGCTTTGTGTTGCAGGGTACAACACCTACACTTACAATGAGACTGCCCACACGGAACGGGTCGCTGACGAGATCCTGAGTGTGAGGTACGAGGACGGCAAGTGGAGTAAGCCGTACTACGACTGCGGCGGAGGCAACATATGGATGCTGACCTACACAGTTCCCTTCTTCGGTTTCCACAACGACACTTACTTCTTCAAGTGAGTACCACTTCCCACGCATGTTACAGCTGCATCATGCCTGCCTTGTCTTGTACCCTTTACAAGCAAACTCTCTTGCGAGTATAGAAGCCATCGAGGTTCAAGAACGGGAAATGGATACTTATTCCTTAATTTACGTTGGGCCCGCTGTGCAGTTTGCCTACTGACAGTAATGCAATTTGTAACTGATGCATACATATTATCGACTAGCAAATCTAGCGTTCGAACACGTCGTCGTTTACGTATGGCGAAAAATGTTTTCGATTTAAGTCTCACGATCGCACAACCCCGCTTTAGTCAATGTGATTGATACATATTTTTGAAGGAAAACTGATGAATGTACACGTCGTCAGTGATGTGGCAGAAGGCATGTTGTTTGTAAACAGCTCCGCTAACACCTTCTCTTTTCTCGTACTGGAGTCAGGTCTGCATACCAGTGTAAGTATGTCCGTCACAGATCATGTAGGATAACAGCTACTTAGCGTATCAACTTGTCCCGACGTGTAGGCTTTGCTTCGTCATACCGAAATCTCGTTGCATAATATGTGTGTCCCTCGTCATGAGTCTGTATGATTTATATACCACGTCATCGTTTACGTGTTACAGACGCTACCTCGTGCATTTTCTGTCCGCAGGGATTTTTTTAATCTCCTGCTGATGGTAAATGCGTAACAGCACCTGTATCACATAGCCTGGGTGTGCTGATTACAAAAGAACGAACACGCGTGTGTATAAAACGCATACACACGCATATCAGCTGCATATTTAGAAAGACATGTTTGGGTGCGTAATTATACTTCGTATAAAATCAACGGGCACAAAGAGAAAGTGGACCGCTCAAACAGTGTTTGTAAATGGTTTGCACAGAAAATGTCTGCACTGTAGGTATATTAGAGTTCATGATGATAACAATAACAGCAGCAGCAGCAGTACAAGTCGAGGAATATCCCACTTTAAGGCAGCATTTAGAGAAGTCTACTGCAGCTTTGAAGGTACTTAACAGAGAAAACGCTGGTGGCTATAGCAACAAGAAACTGTTTTCATCCACCCTCATTCACATTCTTCGTCCGTTCTTGTGTCGCGAAAGGTGATTAATCATGTTCTGGAAGATATTCGCACTTAATGAACTCTCACCTCAAGAACAAGTTGAATGCTTATTTTGAACTTGCTTAATATGTTGCTCAGCCCAGAGAGTTAACAATTAAACAATAGTTCAGAAAGTCCAAATTATTTTTTTTCGGAATTCCTTATAGGGAGGACCAGGTTGTTATTTTAGGGACGGACTGAAAGAGCTTATAGCAGAAGAATGAGGCAAAGACTGGATGCAGATGATAAAATGCGCCTTAGAGTAACAGTGTGTGAACTTGCATTCATCTGACTAAGGTTAGGGCACAGTGGCGAGGTGTCATGGATGTGAGCCTGTACTTGAAAATTTCGTAAAATCACAGAATGTCTTCACCATCTGATAATCATTTTGAATTCGTGAAGAAAGTGCCTGTGCCATGAAATTTGTGATAGACGTTTCATATCCTGTCCGCAGAATATAGGAATAAAAATATAAAACTTTAGAACGACGGAATTGTGACACAACTCGTGTATTCGAGATTGACACGAATCTCTCGAGTGTCTGAGCACAATTTTGTGATATGAATATCATGACGTACGAAAGATAAGGCGGTTCAGAATTTATAGTTATATGGAATATAATATGTTCTCTACAAAATAGTGATGTTAATGTCCAGAACACAACATTTATGAAATTAATTAACCCTCTAGAAATGAAGCCGAAATATAGAGAGGGAAATTAGGGAAATAAAAGAGATTTTTTATACAAAAAACTCTTCTAAATCTTGTTTGAAAATTCTGTTCCTACCCAAAATAAAACACGTCTCTGTGACAATGATAAATTGGTTAATGCAGTTTATTTAAGTAATCGCTGTTTATTCCGAGAATCATAGGGAGCCATAAATACACTTTGTTTTCAAAATGCAGAGTGTCTGATCGTTAAAGCAGGTGGTACATATACTTGCCACTCGGTTTCAAAGGATTGAGCTGCTAAGGAAAGTCTGACCGAAACTCGTGCAGTGGAAGTTGTTTTCGACAGCGTAAGAACCCCTACGAAATGTTATGCTTCAAACAGGGCAGGGAATGCTGAGCATATCTGGGACGCTTGGAATTCAAGGGCGCCCGCTCGATGATGCACAACAGACGATTCAGAGGACTTCGGCGGTTCGTGGCTTCAGTGTCCTGAGGTTTTGTTACTATGACAGTTCCCGGTTTCATGAAACCGCCTGATACTAAAGTAAATTCTTGTTCTCTAATTAACGTCATTCTATGATACAGAATTCGAGTTCTAGACTAAAATTAAACTTCAAGAATGTAAGAGCTCGCGGAGAGGGTTATCACAGCGGGAATGCCTCTATTTCTGCCCTCGTCTTGTTTCTGTCGGAACCGACACTTGTGACTTGAGTCCTTGCTTTCAGTGTCACTTGTGTCGTGGAATAAGCCTCAACAGCGTCCTACCAGATCTGTTCGGATTCATCTGAAGTGTTACCGCTAACGCAAGTTGTTAGATAGATGTTTGTTAGTGAAAACTACGAAGTAACGTTACCTTCGTGATATTCTGTGCATTAATTCACTCATTTATATCTGTAAAGATTATCAGAAATTCATACCAGTAGAAGAAAGACGATGGTCGGATAGAGATGCAGGAGAGATACTTGTTGTTATGTTAGTCATACAAGTAGGATGCGCACTCGCGCAAAGCCCTTTATCAGAGTGTAAGCTTTCATGTGGAAATATCTTTCCGTGTGTTATTTGAAGCGAACATGTAGGCCCGTAGTTACTTGTGTGTCGTTGTAGCTGTCGGAACAATTAACGCCTCGTCTAGAAATAGATTAAATTGCTTGAAAACGGATGGCAACATTTTCGGACGTGCAATATCATAATGACGTATTACCGGATGAAAATGAAGAGCGAATAAGGGAGTAGCGAAATGCTAGCACTTGGAGAATGAGTAAACCTGCAGGTATTTAACTTCAAATTAGTGAGGAATGGAAGGAGTGAGGTGATGGTGTAGAAAATGTAAATCAAAATGAAGTAGACGCGTGCGGGGGGGGGGGGGGATGCAAGCAGGGAGACAAATTGCCGCGTATAAATGCTTATATTTGCCTGTTTGAATGAGGAACAGCAGATACAGTGTGTAATGACTGTTATTGAACGACTTGATGCAACAAGGTTCTAAATCTTTTACCTCGTTTCTTCAGAAATATTAGAATTTATGATAGATCAGGATTGAAATAGTTGCAGTCTTATTTTTTAATTTTTTTTATTATCCGTAGCATCGGTCTTCAGTTGAACGTCGCATTAATATTTGCGACAGACAGAAGTACGCGTGTTAAGAGATTCTTTTAGCACAGCCCGTTTTATCCGGTATCGAAAAATACGGCACTACACTACATTAGATTACAGTAAGTGTTCACGTTTACGATTCGCCGAACGGTATTACAATTGTTTTAAACTAAGGAGTAAAGTGTAATTTTAATAACGCAGGGGGAGAGAGGAGTACTGAAGTACGGAATTAAGGAGGTGAGGTACGGTGCACCACCACGAAATATAAAACGGATTAGTTCCTCCCATCTTTACAGCTTGAATTAGTGGCCAAAATATTTTTAATTCCAGAGCTGTGGCACAATTAGTGACCATTAAAACCACCATACATTAGTTCTTATGCGTTCTAAGTACAAAAAGGCAACTTGAACTCAGTGAGACCGCCGTGTGACAGTGATTTAGAAAACTATGTTAATGTAGTCTGGTTATTTTAATTTATCTGCGTTCTTTATAAACCGAAGTACTTTGAAGCTAATACTGGGTCAGCGAGTGCGACAGATCGACAGATGAGGGCTTCGGCGATGCGATGATCGATAGTCTGAGTGACGCAGTTCTCACAAACATAGAACCTGACCCTGTTGTGCTTTGTCCATCGCAGATCCCACGTGCATTGTTCTGGAATTGAACACGAGTTTCAGTGTCGAAAATCCTGTGTCTCATCACCAGATGCATTATGACAGAGTTAGCCGGACATATTCCAACAGTTTGCATTTAATATCTGCATGCATATACTTCCTTATATCTTAGCACGGCCTTATCGCCACAACATTGCGGTGCGGAGTTTCATGTTAGGGGCGTCAGCCCTGTTAAGTCAGGTGGTAACTATATGCACCATCTGCTTTAACAATTATTGGATCTGCATTTTCCCACACGCTGTGTATTCAATTGTTTCGTGTGATTCTGGGAATAAACAGCAATTATTTCTCTAAACAGCTTTTACCAGTTGTCGTCATGGAGACACGTTATTCTCTTTGAGGTTTAAACTGAATGTATAAATATTACTATTGATTGTTTTTAGTAATTCGTTTTCTTTTTAAGCGTTATTTAGCAGAGATTCGATTTCGGACGGTTAGAGATGTGATGGAATGACCGCATTCAAGTTTCTTTGTGCTGAGACCAAAGTCGAGCTTCTGTTAACAGTGTAACGAACATTAGGTTTTCATAAAACATTGGGACATCAACCGAGAAAGTAGTGTTATGGACTTTTTAAATAATTGGTTAATAGATCGATCTTTTACGTTGCTTGAACCTCGATCTGATTATACTTTATTTATATATACATCTCGGCTTCATTGATATCTATCTGGCTGCAGGCTCGAACAGAACGGCTAATATTTATCTCCGTCATCAAGAGTAAGGGTAGGTCATTAGAAATTCTAAGCTGACGACACGGGAATTCTCTCGTTAAATGTAATCGAACGAGTGGGTTTAGGTCTATGCATGACGTAGCAGTTACTTCTCTGTCTTGCCGCATCGTCTCTCGTGGGAGCAACTGCTAAACTTCGTGATGAAGAGACGCCCTCAGGAATTGAAAGGAAAAGCCATTCATAATTAAATGAGAAATCAGAGGGTATATGAGGTTTCGCAGATTTTAAGTAATATATTCAGATATTCTGGTGTACCTCCAAAGCTTCGTTTTCGTTGTTTGAATACATTATGAATTGTCTTTATTTCTGTGTTGCTTTTACAAGTTTAGGTTTAGATCCAAACAAAATATTGCATTAATTGTGACGACATTAAAATTATTCGTGTAGTTTCTTTCGAATTGTTGCTCATTCTTAATTAAAAATTTGACTGTGGCTTAATTACTTCGTAAGTCCATAGCACGTAACACTACGTGAGATTTAAACAGGTTCTAAAGCAACATAAAGATTCGTTTCCTTTCTGGAAAAGCACGGAATTGAATTCTGAGTCATTTTAATGTAACTGATAATATTACGACCTGCGTTTCTAAGATTCGTTTTAGTTTTATACATTCATTTTCACATACGATCTCTCAACTAAATTCTGTCGCTTGATGGACTTTTGTTACAAAATAACATTCGTACATTAACGTTTTGTAGCCCAAACTCATGAAACAGTATTTAAATACTCAGTAACTACCTCACAGAAAACTCAGTGCGTCTCTAATACAAAGGTGAATTGATTAAAAACTACTACACCTTGGGTTCTTGTGAAGGTGGGGATGACGATGTTTTCTGTATTATGACTCCGCTTAAACTCGTAGGTATATACCGACGTTACGGAGGCACGTACTGCATTTGGCCCTCAATATTTGAGACGGTATGCTTTTTCTGAAACGTTGTTCTTCACGGTGTCACGGCCCAAAAAACCAAACTCGTAAACGAAAAGTTTTTAAAATGAAGCTTTAAAGTGACATAAATTTTGGTAGTGACATCACTTCCACAACAGATATACTGGCGATACCACCGTGATTCGGTATCCCGGGCCTCGTTTTTAGTAGGTGTCGGCCTGAAGACTGGCAGGTTGCTCACCTCATTTCATTTTCAGTTGTCATGTTAACCGCCGTTGTGAAAAGAACTTTACATGTCACTGTGCGTAACATGCAAATACTTAGAGATGTATTGAGTTACAGTTGGTTTAAAAGGCGAACATGAAAAGTAAACCTCTCTGTTATTTATTCTGTGAAGAATAGGCGAGGTTATTGGAAAGTTACTTGGTGTTTGTAACTTGCCTCGGCTATATAAACCTTCATGTAATATTCTTCAAAATCAATTTGTTGTGTTTGGATTGACAGAAAATAAATTCGTTTCGACTGAACATGTGATAGGAAGTGCATTGTAAGAACCTGTTAGTCCATAAAATACTATATGTCCACATTAATATCTTCAATCGACTGGCATATGCTTCGTTTCATTTGATCGATAGCATTCTTAAATTTTTTCATCATTTTAAAGTGACTGAAGTGTGGCGCTAAACGAGTGACTCGTAAGCCATAAGCGACACTAAAACGTTTAATGTAATAGTTGTTTCGTTAAAATTCTTTTCTATTTTACAGACGGATAAGACAGTAGTTAGTCCATTTGGCACTGGCAGTTTTTTGGACTGTATCCATCGTCCTGTATTGTACGAACAGATCACTGCGTTCCGGAAGCTGGATGTACTTCCGTTTAAGAGATGGACAGAGCTAAAGAGCTTTTAGCAGAAAGTCCATTTTGGCTCTTGTAAAATGTTTAAGGTGCATTTAACATTATCTTCGCATTTATGCATAAATCTTAAAAGTAGTTTCTTCTCTTCATTGTACACGATGCGTACGAAATTTCGTCAAAATTCATTGATTGCTTTGTAGCAGAAACACGCTAACGGACACTTAACGCTGCAGGAGTTTCTCTTTGTACCTCTGTTAATTAAGTTTGATTTTAATGTTTTCTAAATTATATATGACAGATCAGTACGTAGGTACGTAACTTCGAAGCAAAGGCAGTGATAATACACGTGAAATGTTGAAGGGTGGGCGTAGAAGTGGTCGCAGTCTATCTTAATATAATATTCCGTATTTGTTTGCATTCACTCCTCTTGCCTGTCAATAGTAGCATAATGTGATATAATTTTCTACATCGTCTGTGCTGCTTTACAGGAGACATGATTTCTCTCTGTTAGGCTCGGTTTAACACTCTGCACCGATTTCTCTACAAACTCTGAACACAAATTGTACATTTCCATTCAAATTCCTGTTCAAATGCGACAGGAACTTTTTCTATGTCCCTCTAAAGCGTTTTCCTCCAGTCACCTCAATATCTTAACTGTGCTGTAAATGCTCATCTACACACTCCTGAACCCTTTACTTCGAACAAGTATCAATGGAAATCCGTCCCTGGCCTGAAAGGGATTTGGTTCCAAGTTGAAATATCACAAACATTTTGGCCGCAAAAAATCCTCTTTCTATTTTACTAAGTCCTCTAAACCAGATGGCTTAAAAATACCGTTGAGGTACGTATAAGCCGTTTAGGTAATCGTTTCTCTACTACTTAATGTAGCAGGGGGGGAAGTAGAGACGCCTCTGCGTGCAAAAGTGACCTAAGATTCTTCTTTGCTTTGGCTTCCGTCTTCAAGGCTGACTTATTTCGCCATTTCTCCTGTCACTTCCTTTTTCTTAGATGCAGACTCTCTTCAGCACCTTCTCTCGATCTTTCTCGATTTGAGAGGTCACACATTAAGAATTCTTTTTATATTTATTTTAATTTTTACGATTTAGGTTGGAGATTCCGAACTGAGTTGTAGCAAACATTTCTCCGGAGTTTATATGTGGTCTTGATTTGCTCGTGCAAGTAATTTTGATTTATTATTGTCGTTTCCAAATATTTGAACGTCGTTACTTTTTCGAAGGATTTATAATACATCCTACTGAGATTCTGTGTCGATGAATCTACCGACATCCGAGGCCAGGTGCAATATTTCGTAGCATGTCCAGTGTCCTCGACTGCGCATTCAACGCATTGGCCATCCCCTCCATCCGTTACCTGAGACTGCGCCATTTCGTGCCGAAAAGGGACCCACTTAACATGGACATTGAAATATATTGAAAATATCAGCATTGAAAGTAGGAAATGTCTGCAATTAGTCGTATTGAGAGGTAAAGGTGGCGAAAAAGAAAAACATATTTGGAACAATTCTGTCATTCCTGAGACTTCGCAAAAATTGAAATTTGAAAATATTGTTTTTACAGCATTTTAAAGGTGGCAGTATGTTCACTCCTATGCTTTCACTGGAGCATTTCTTGGTAAGATATTTGCCACTGACGAACTGCGGTTTGCAGGAAACTCTTTTGGACGTTGGTCTCCAATCTAAACTATAAATCTAAAGGAAAAATTGCTAAGGAAGAAAGTGTCAGGCTTCACTAGCGTGTTCCAGGCGAAGTAAACACACTGTTGAATTTACAATATGCGGTATAGGGCGCTCAAAACATGCATTCGAATTTTATCTCCGATAGAAACGCTGAAGAGAACTATTTTTTTTTATTCCGATTTAAGAGACTAAGGCTGTATTCAGCCCTTTTGTGCCAGCGGCCTTGAACATTCGGATTCCAGTACTAGAAGTTCAGACAGTTAATCGACAAGTTACTTCATCAGAGTTAAATAGTTATTTAGAGGCCAAGCGGACAGTTGCTTGGTCCATTAATCCATCAGTTAGACAGGTAACTTTAATATTACGCTTTTCTTCCTACAAATGCGTCGTACACTTTTCCTCGTCTCAGAGTGGAATTTTTATCAAAGCTCTTGTACTGCGTGATAAAGATGTCTCGGTATCGATCGAGTACTTAAACTTCAATCTCTTTCCATGTCTTGCAGTTTCTTTCCTTAGTCAGTAACAGTGTTAGCTTGAGTGCCTTGTAATCAGCAAGCTAAGGTTTCGAGCCCAGACCTCAACCTTCTTCATGGTTTTTTCTCCTGTAGCACACAAGGTCTCTACGTTTTCTCTTGATGTTTTACTAACAAAGAGGCATTTGCTCTGTAATCGGTGATGGCAGTCTTACGTCCGACGACCTGGAAGGTGAAGAAACACAGGCAATGAGTGATCCCGCCCTCTTGCTCTGCCTCGGTTGTAGTCAGAGACGAAATACTTTCGTGACAAGTTTCTCAAGGTTAACAATTTTCTGTCGCAGAAGGAACAATAAATGTATGGGATGTCTGAGTCACTAGAACGTCAAGGCTACAACCTGGAAGACCTGGGTTCGACATCTGTGAGTGGCAGTGCTCTGTGACCCAACCGGCCTCTTTCTTAATTACGTATTAGGAAAACTTCCGCCTCGGACTGAAAGATTATATAATGGCAGAATAACATCGGCAAATTAACGTTGTATAATTGGTTATTGTTCTGATCAATCTCTAGCAAATTCATAGTTATTGCATAACTTTAAAATAGATTACCGTTCAATAATTAAATACAACTTTAATTTATCTTCGGGCTACAGTTCAGATCAAACCTAGTGCGGACGATAAATTTTCTCAAATGCTGCTTGCTTGAGAAATTTGTAAGTTTTCCGAGTCGGATGGATGCTACACGGAAGCTGTTAGTTCTATCCGTGATTAACCTCCAGTAACTTCTTTCTAGATTCTAGTGCACATTTTTCTTCTTTCAAATGTATAACTTCCGTATTCCTCACCTTCTCTTGCTATTCCCTTACTACTTGTTTCGTTCGCTTCTTTCTTTGATCTCTCTCAGCAGACAGGTCCCTCTTGCCAGTCTGTTTCTCTAGGGATACTGATATTTACAATCCTCTTCAACTGTGGCTCGGAAGGACGGTACGGGACTAGCTTTTGCTAAGTAGACCTCCGTGTCTTCTTTCCCACTTTGTCCGGGAAGTGAGTGTAGTTGACAGAAACGTGGGATTGAGGTTTTCACATAGATGTGAGATTAGATTGTGATCTTGTGAGTTGCTGCTGCGAGTTGTATTATGGTTGAAGACCAGCGTATCGATATAACAGGCTGATTGACAGAAATTGTGGGTAGGATAAGACCACAGTTGGTCTACGTTAGTTGCCTGTAGCATTAGAATGGAGAGCTTGTTTTTTTTCTAGGATGTATTTTGAGACTCGAAGTCGTCTAAGGAAAAGTGATAGAGGTAGACATTTGCTATCAGTTTTTAAGGTATTTATGTGCTACTTACTGCTTTGTCTGTGTTTTCGTAATGAGTTTGGTTTATTGGTTAATTGGTTTACCTTGATGGTTGGTTAACCAGCTCTCTAGGTTATTTGCTAATTTCTTCCTTAATATGTCCATAAGATTTTGCGAAAATACTACAGTTCAGTTACCGTCACCTTGGAATCTGTTGCAGGGGTCTAAAATTTTACAAGTGGACTGCTTTATCAGTTAATTCTGTGCTCGCCAGAATGGCCGGTATTCAAATATGGTCTGTTTTGCATTAAAAAGTTATGTAACGTGTTTGGTAAATTACAATTATTCCGAGAAAATTGTTGACGTATCTGATCTAACTTTTAATTCTTCCACTAGAAGTGATTCATAGTCAGACATAAACGGAACAAAATTGTGTTCTAAGAAAACGCGACTAATTAGTACAGTTGTATGTTGAATTACTTCGTCTCCTGGATCTGCACTCCCTGATCGCCGTGGTTGTTATTTGTTATTTTCGTTATGCGAAGACGTTTGAATAAAAATGTTGAAAATTGATTGCAGGTTCTCGGGCCGTACTTTTGAAGGCAGTTTAATGCAATATTTGAACGCAGAATATGCGTTCCTAAATCTGTCATTGCAATTTCTATTAGTACTCCCTAGCCGTTTACTACAAGAGCATTAAGTCAGGCTTGGAAATCTGCCATCCTCATGCACCAGTGGCTCTCGAAAGCCCAGATTATCCTTGTTTGGGATTCTCACCTGATAGCGGAGCTCAGAACTAATGGGAACGCTTCAGGCTTAAGCCCAAAACTTATCCGTCAGGCCTTCATAACAGACGGGCTCTTGAGTGGAATAACAAAGGACAGTACTACTTGCCTCTGGTGGGAGATTATGACGGCTCTGGAGAGTGCCGAAGTCGCGGGCCGTTTTCGGCCACCTGTAAGTGTAGGAATTTCTGTGACCCAGTACTTTAACCGATTGTCGGGACGTGCAATGCAGAACTTCCCGAAGATTGTTTTTTATGTGGTCTAGGCGCTTACGTGTGTTCGCTGTTCCTGACTGAGGTGCTTCGTGACTCTCCATTTTGAGGACAGTTGTCGTATAACCACAATTATGCAAAAGTTTTTAACATGTATATTTTTTTTCTGTAGATTATTTACGAAAACATTTACATGCAGGGGACATGTATAGGAACTCCCGAGCCTCTCTTGACTAGAAAATTCAGTCTTCGCCTGGCTTAAATGTATTACAAAAATAATTTTCTTCAGTCTCCTCCGAAGTCAGAGCGAGATGAAACGGCATTGAGAAGTCTTGTTCCCAACACCCAAGGGTTTAACACCAGTATGATCCAGATTAATGTCACCCTTTTCGGTCGTACGGCTCAACACGATGTGGCCGTTTCCAAGGGTTACCTCTTCAGAATTCTGCAAGCCTGTACAGTCCTTATACGCGCCATCATCAGTACCCAGGTAGTCCGTTGTAGCCCCTTACATGTCGATGTCGTAAAAGAACTAAGTGACTTGTTAAATCGCGATGATGCTTATGCAGTATCCGAATTTCTCACGTAGGGCGTATTTCCAGCTGCTTCTGTTGAAATATTCGGGATAATCATTATGTCAGAGTACGCTAAATTCAAGTGTCTCAAAACTAAAGGAAAAGAAGACAGACTTACTAGTTGCTATTTGTTCAAATACAAGTTTCAAGTGCCCCCGACTGAAGTTTTGACGAGACACAAAAACTCGGAAACAAGTTTCCTCGAGAGCTGATCCAATTTGCAGCGATAGAGAGACTTGAGCCGGTAGCCAGTGCTTCAAGAAGACAGAAGAATAAACGGCCATGAACACGTCTTAGTGTTTGCGGGAATCTGTCTGAAAACTCATCGCATTGTTTCTCAGTACTTACATTTCAACGTAATAATTAATGTAGTCTCTCATATATATTTTACGGTGCAATATCTATTTCCGTGGGCGATAATGTGCGACAGGCCGAACCCGGTTTTTGGGTGGGGCGTCATCTCTGATCAGAAGTTTTGTCGAAGAGGCTAAGCGAAACCTGTCATTATAAATTACTAGCCAGACAGAGATTCGAACCCCGTTCATTTTCGTTTCAAAGCCTACACCAGCCTACTTGTTTTTAGAATTAGAACGAAATTAAAAAGCTAGTACGAAGATGAAAGAGTAATCTTCAAATGGGTTGGTAGGGTGTTGACCGGACTGATCTGGATCAAGATATGACTCGTTGGAGGGATAATGCGAACAGAGTAATGGACCGTCAGGTTCATGAGGTGGAGAATGTCTTGACTAGCTGAGTAAGTATTTGATCCTCAAAGGCTGTGCTTCGTGTAACCAGTTAGGTAATCTGCGCTTCTGACTGAGGTCAAAGGCATGCATTTCGGCAACAATCTAGGGGGGGGGGGGGAACTTATTTTCTTCCAAGCTCTTGAGTTATGCCCTTGTTGAACTCGGTAGTGGAATTATTCCTTGAAATGTATCAGCTAAACTTTCTGCTGCAGACAAAGAAGTTGAAATAGTGCATCCAGGATTTCCTTCCAATGGCAATCTAATTTTAGTGGCCACCTTTAATGCGATTAAGTGTCTTCCCTCTCACTGAGGCCAGACGCGCGAGTGAGATTTCCTCTCGCTCCTCTGTCCAGCTTCATGTGTTTATCAGACCTGTACAGCGACGGAAGAACTTGTTCCGTCTCCACTTCAGGGCTAGAAACATTATTCTGATAGTATGTTTCCATGGCAACGTGCTCTCGCTTATTGTTCCAAAATGGGGAGTGGTTAGCTTTAACTGCTTGAACATGACAGAACGATTTTCTTTCACTTATGTTGCGAACACTGAATAACTGTAGAGAATGATTTTTTATGACCGACATAACTCATACATAGCATTGGAAAAATTAACTTTTTACACAGCTGCAGTGTTTCCATATTGAAGCTTACACATAAAAGAAATCAGACAAGTCTTTTAAAAAGTACGGCGTAATTCCAAAGTGGCCGATTTTAAACAACTTTACTTGCAGTGCATAGTTTGCTTCTTGTAGATTTTAAAACCCTTCAAAGCATGATATATATGTGTCCCACACGGTTGACAGTCTCACCAGAAGTTCACCTACGGTAATTGTGACGATTTATGGGGCGTCGCAACGTGAGAAGTCATGACGCTCTGCGTCGGTTTTCCATTTTAGTGTTGAATATTATTTAGAGGCGTCTATTAGCGGCGCTGCGACGATTGGCGTCGACTTAGTGTCGTTACCAGTGGTTTCCAGAAGCTTACCTGTGATAATTGACGTGGTTTTGTTTGGTTTTGTCTTCGTTATTCTGTCGTGGTTAGTATTTGAGCTACAGAAGATATTTTTACTGACAGTCGAATTTTCGAGTTTCATGTCTTTGTTTCTGTAATCTCAACTTTTAAACAAGCAATTATGAATCAAGCTTAGTTTCCAAGCTACAGTAACGCTTTATAATGGAATCGAACTTAGGTCACTCTTCTGGAGGTTTGACCCTTTCTGGTCTTAGGAATAGCCATGTCAAGTCTGATGGAAATCGGTACATCCGTTCTCGAGCTGTGAAGGAACGAACACACAAACTCTCAACTTCAGCCATTGAGTTACATACTGAGGCAGTTTTATGCACCTCCTACTTCTGGTACGTTGAAGTTACGCCTGTTTTGCTTGAAACTAGCCAACTTTCCGTTCAGTTTAAAATTTCAGTTTCCCGCACCCAGATGAAGTTCTGCATCCTCTATTTCATGGGAGTAGACGAATTGCGCGTAAATATTTCATGCTACCTGAATAATTTGTTTTTTAACCGACAGTCCATGTTGGAGTAGTAGCGCCTTTCCCCCCGTAGTTAATTGAAGCACAAAGCATTTTTTTTCCTTGTTCTTTCTGACTTTTCCTGCTTTTCTTCTCGCCCCCTTCCTTTCGCATTGCATAATTATACGAGGATGCGTGACGAGCGCGAATGCTTAGTTTCGAAGCTACAGAAACGCTTTAAACGGGGATCGAACTAAAGACGCTTTTATGGAGTCTTGACTCTTTTATGATCTCTCCCTGGCCTCAGGAAATCGGCATGCCAAGTTTAATGAAAATTGGTGTATCTGTTCTCGAGCGATAAGTCGTGTTACATGCTGAGACAAATAGCTATTACTAGTCTTAATGACGTCAGTTTAAGCAAATACGAAGTTTGTTACTGTTTATCCCAAAACATCTGATTTTTCGTTCTGTAAGTAATGAAAGGTAAGTTTCGGATGTTTGGTAATTTCCACAAACGACCTTTGCCTTAATGTAAACCTAGCGCTGTGTTTCGAAGTTACAGTATTTAATTACTACTTGTATGCATTCCCATAAGTCGTGCATGATAATAAATGTTTAAATGTGTCTGAAATTTCGTTGAACAGCGCTGCGATGGTCCTCGACCTGTCACCATGACAACGAGTCTTGCCCTCATTATGAGCATTCCACGGCTTAGTTCCCCACAAGCACACAGTCATCAAGAATAAAGTTGTCACTGTTCTCATGAATGATAAAAGTTCTTTGTTTTGCTGTCTGTGCCAGAAACAGTCCGGAGGCGTGCGGTCTATGCGTCGCTGGCATAAACAGTGCTTTATTAATTTATGTGATTTGAAATTCTCGCGGCGTTAAATATGGGGCTTGTAGTCCACACTTGAGTCACAACACGTAAGAGCACCGTCGATATATTAAATATTTTTTGTTATTGGAATACCCAGAAATATTATGTTTTTATACAAATGTTGGCATCTTCTTCAAATTTTCTTCATTTTATTAAAACATTTTGGCATAAGAGACACTGTTGTCATGATATAAGCTATACCTGTAAAGCCTGTAAGGCCGACGATCATTGCAGTGATGGGAAAAAGCCGAATTTGAATTAGAGGCACTATGATCTTGTTATATATTCTGACGTCATTTTCCTTGCAAGTAATATAAGTACACTGCTACTGAAAAAGGAGAAGGAAGAATTTATAAGGGAGTTTAATTCCAGAGGTATATTCTACAGTCTTAATACGCCGATAAATACACTGCAACAGTGCCCTTCTTGAGAATAAGATAGTGATTCAGCTGTTTGAGAATCCCACTGCTCGTTAGCTTATTGACACTGGATCCTATTCCGAAACAGTGAAATTATTTTAACACTCTGTATTTTGAGAGTCGCTTTAATATCATCCTCGTGTCTACCCCGAGGTCTGCTAACTGGTCTCGCACAGTGCGATTTTTCAATAAAACTCTAATATTAATTTCCAAACCCTCGCGCGTGCTGTGTATTCTACCCATATATTTTTTCTTCGTTTATCTTTTTAATAAAATTTGTTTGCAACGAAGCTTCTAATTGTGCTTTTCTTCGTTATTTGTACCCCCCTCTCTAGTTACAATATTTTACTCAGCACTTTGTTCTTAGTCTCCAGCAATGCATATTCTTTCCGTGGAGTGAGAGATCATAATACAAACACATTTTAAATTTGTGTGTGTATAAAGTGTCCCATTTAATGACAAACCCGTCAAGAAAGCGTGCCGCAGAGGAAACAGCGAACGACCTGCCGGGAAATGAGTTCGAAAGCAACGCCTACCATTGCTGCATGCTAGTAGATGGGTTCGCGTTACGTGGGACATTCTGTACACGTGTGTTTATAATCATGTTTCAGCATATAACTTTTTAATACAACCAAAGGTCGCGGCCTAGTGGGTAGCACTCCAGCTTTGTATTCCGGAGGTTCTCAGTTTAAATCTCTGCCCGGAGACCGATTGTATTGACCGAGGTTTTTTGTGCTTTTTCTCAGTCCCTCCATTCAAATTCCGGGATAGTACCTCAAATTAAGCCACGGCCACTGTCTTCCATGTCACTTCAAATTTGTTGTTCATTAATAATCCCGTCATACGACGCTGTGTAGACTGAACTACTGACAGCATCATTAAATAAACCATGAATAAAACATAGAACATGTGAAGATAATTCAGACCTGGATTTCTGGGATTTAAAGGAATTTATTTCAGGAATATCATTTTAGTTTCTTGTTATACTTTCCGCATATTTGAACTCCTGGAATTACTCTTAAAGTCTGTATAAAGTAGACTTGTTCCTCGTAACCAAAGTAGTTCCTTGAAAAGAAGAATATCAGTCACTGCCTCTCGTCCGAGGGGGGCACAGAAACAAGCAGCTCTGTTGAATTTTGCGAAGTTTCTGGTCCATGAAAAGTTAATTATCCCCCTCACTTAACTTGGATGTAATTTGTAAAACTTCGACAATGAGATTTCCACTTAACCTATTTGACTACTTATAGTCGTTCGTGTAAGTTCCACAGGTCAACATTTATATGAAAAGGAAGTTTGGGAAGTGATCACTTGAAAAGTAGGAAGGAAATATTAAAATATTTTACGGAAGAAATATGCGTTGATGTGGATTGGATTAATCTGGCGTAGGGTGTGGCCCAATGGTTGGCCTTCGTGAATACGGCCCTTAACTTTATGTTGACTTGTGTAGGAGGTGATAATAGTCAATTGTTTAAGTAAGTCATTGCACGGCGGTTAACAAAAACACTAGTTCTTCGTCTTACATTTATTCCTTACCTTTGTCAAAACCTAACAGGAAGTTGCATATTCAGCCGTGGTTATTCGGCATCTTCTCCACCACATCTGTTCAGCAAGCAGCTTGTTGGAGCTTAACAGGCGTTCTTTCCGTGAGAGCGGAGAATGTGTCCATTGGGTAATGTGAATCTGTCCCTTTTATTTCAATACCGAAGACTGTAGTATTAAAACCTGCATTTCTACCAGTTGTTCGGAACGACTATGAAATTTGGTATTTTATTTTGCTCAAGGACCATAATTGGAGACGTATGGAAACTAAGTGCTAATGAAAATATTTGTACCTAACAAAGACGAACAACCCAAACCTTGTAGGTTTTGAGCACAATAGTGAAATATGTTGCTTATAAATGCTCTATGGAGACGTAACTTAGATTGATCTGTTTCCGAATATGGCCAGGTGGAGAGATTTTTTATGACGGTGATGAACGTTCGGGTTCTTTATTGTGAGTGATACTGGAGTGTTTGAAGAACTAGCGACATCAGCGAATATGTTGGTTAGTGAGTGAACGATTTAGTGTGCTATTGAAGTAGTTATCGATGGGCGAATTATCGATATTGCGAGTTTGGAAGTGTGTGACTGAGGAACTGAAGGTGTGGGCTAGGGAATTACTGAGAAATAAGTTGTTGGTTTATCTTCAAGAATTCATTCCAGCACTCGCTGTTTGCTTGAAATATAGGAAATTCTTTTCAGTTCTGTAAATCTTGTCGTGACCTGACCGTCGTCTTCTTGACATTCGAATTGTGATGGTAGAAGCAGGTCTACAACAATTTCTTCGCTTTTTTCCTTCAACTTCGTACGCCAACGAGCGGTGGAAAGAGAAGAAAGAGGTCTAGAAGTCTTTTCTCCCGTAGAAAGAGTAAGGAACCATTAAGATCCCATCTGGAACTCGTCTTTTTTTGTACGGGAAGGGAAATCAATTTTTAACGCTCGTGTAGTTGACAGAAGAAAATACCAACATTGAACGTGTCTGCGCCTCTGTGCGGTCTTTATGCAAGTTGCTAGTGATCGGATACAGAATTAACTACACCACGTTGTTCAGTATCATTCCAGTATGGTAGTTCGTTGCTTTTTAACCAGTGGTTCCTGTCACGTAGCTCTATTACATCCATGCGTGACGCACGCATTTCTTTCCCTAAACGCGTTTAATACGGTTAGCACTTTATGCATTCAGGAAAACTAGTGTTTTCAGATTATTGTGTGCATTCTGAACGACTGTCGGAACTCGGTTCTCGCCCGATAACCGAAGATAAGAGATGGCGAGAAAGTTTTCTATTTGCGTGCACGATTAATGGGAAAGCTACTTTTCCGCAGGTTTCTTTTATATTTTTATAATTATTTGACAAGCTTTTCTTATTTTCACACTTTCTTGTAATATTTCCCGATTTTCTGGCACATTAATGTGATTATTCATGTACCCAGTAACAAATATTTCGTGCGTAATCCTGTCGTAATTTTCATAAAGTAACCGCCTTAATTAAATTTGACAATGTTAAAACAATTATCTGGGACGAAACTTCAAAATAATAAATTTAATATCGCCTGCGTTCCTTTCAGCTCGGGAGTTTAATGCGTCCGTCTTGTTATGTGTTATGGTACTTAACGGACAATTTTTATTGTAACCACGTTGGTGTAACCGGCGTATAAGAACAGGGTGTTTTGTGCTGGTTAATAGAACGAGTGATTAAAAATATATACAAAGATTTGGTTGAAACTCATGAAAGAGACTGTTTGGAAGACTTTACAATAGATGGGAGAATAATTTTAAAATAGGTCTTTAGGATATAATATACTAATTGTGGAGTGGGTTAATTTGGTTCAGCATGTTAACCAGCGACAACCTATTTTCCTATGGTATGTTTCAGTATTATCCTTCTCAAAAAAAAAATTTTACAACAGGTTCTCCCCCGAAAATTCTGTACTTATTTCTTGTATCTTCTTTTCAAGCCACATGTCCAGCCCTTGTTATCCTTATTATGAATCATTTTCGGTAAGAATCAACTTGTATAAATTACCAGGTTTCTTTTAACAGAAGTTCCTGGACCAAGTCAAATTAGTTCTGGATGTCTTCGTGCAGAATGGCTCGAAATCAGGGTCTCCATTTTTATTTGCTCAACGGCTGGAGCGTGTTTGCTCACCCAGGGGCTCAGGCACTTGAAACAAACAAGCAAGCAGCGAAGCTAACTTTCTTGCTGCGTACATTATGCAGTATATGATGCAGAAAATTAGTAGGGACTTTGTTTCATGGTTGTGCACTTGAACCTGGGCTTTAGTTTAGGTTATCGTGGTATCGAGACCATACGAATCAAAATCTTTCTCTTCCATGAAAACACTGTATAAATTCAAAAAGTGACTTGTACCAGCCCCTACCGTGGTTCGGATTCGAAGTAGAGATGTATGTTCCACTCCTACTCGAAGTAGGACAATAGCAAAAGTGTGGGGTGAGCAGGATGTGCAATTGCTGAAGAGGAATTTCTCTCAAGGAAATCCTGTGTGAAGGAAATTTTACTCTCCGTTCTCTTTAGATCTGAAGATCACTGTATATGAGTATCCAGCAAGAAGAAAATGAAATGCAGATGAGATTCTTGCGACAGAACAGCACACAGTGCAGGAACTCTAGAAGCAAGAGGCGAAAAGTGTACTCCAGTTTAGAGTAAACAAATTTTCTGACTTATTTTCCGTTTTGCATTTTTATTGCCATGAGCTCTGGACTTTCCTTGGGGAAATACCGGGTTCCAATCACGACCGTGTACTAGCTGTACTGTACTCATGGAATTTCTGTCTTTCTAGATGAATGATGTTTACCCAATTAGTCCCTTTAAATAGGCTACGACCTCTTCAAACTCAGAATTGTTTATCTTCCCTTCTTATTCGTCGCTATGGAAACTCTGCAATTGGATGCGCGTTTCAAGTAACTGGAAGCTGTTTTTAGCGTCGTTTATATACACCGCAGAGTCTCGATGTTTATTAATTGTATAGCTTGTGTAATAAACATTTTATATTCAGTAAGGTATTGTAGATGCGTCATATTGTGAATAGTATTAAAATATATAAATATTTAAAATAACCGTCAATCACAATAAAATTTAAAGATTAAAAGATTTAAAATATCATATTATGTTCCCTATCGAGTACTCGATTTACATATGGAACTTACACAACATGTTTCGGCTAAAAGTAGCCATCTTCTGGTGTATTATATATTGCAATTCAGTAAAAAGTTTATATATAATACACCAGAAGATGGCTACTTTTAGCCGAAACATGTTGTGTAAGTTCCATATGTAAATCGATTACTCGATAGGGAACATAATATGATATTTTAAATCTTTTAATCTTTAAATTTTATTGTGATTGACGGTTATTTTAAATATTTATATATTTTATATTCAGTAGTAAATGTTTGATCAAAGCCAATCTTCTCAGCGTGATGACTGTAGTTGGCGCTCCTTTGAAGGAATAGGTTTATTATCTGTGGTACAGATGAACGCCAGACCAATAAAGTATGGAAAATCGCATAGAACGCGTTTCTGAAATATATGTACTCAACTTGAATGTGCTTTTGTACTCTTAGTTGTGCCTAAACTGCGTACGGTTTAGTAGACTAACAGTAAGCACTAGTTCATATATTAAATTCTCTGGTTTGCTTGCCCGTGTCTCAGCTGTTTACCATAATTGCATCTGTTTTAAATTTTTAATACTCTGCATTGTTTCTCCCAAGATATTCCCCACAATAAAAACCCGATGCTGCAGCACAAGGTTATCGTAAAAAGTTTCAGGCCTACCGTAACACTGCGCGTAGGCTGAGATTAACCTGTTCTGTGGTCACGCGACGGTCCCGTCTACACAGGCAGTCGATAAGGGGACTCGGTGCGCAAGGAAGGAGGCTTTGATGTTCTATAACGGTATCTTCCTTTGAAATATTATGCCAGAATGTGTATGAAAGAAGGAGGAAAATTGTGGGTTATTGTAACACGAGCTCGGCAGTCGTTCGGGGAAAGATGGGGGTGATGTAGCCCTCTTTTCTAAAGCCTGATATGAAAGTCTTTGGTATGTGTAATGTGTCTGAAAGTCAGGGCAGATATAAATATGCTTGAGTTATAATTTTTTATGTGCGCGTGGGTGACTGTGGAAAAACAACGAAAGAAAATTTTGTGTGAAGCGTTTGAGAACCCACGCAGTATTTATAAGAAATATATCCGAAAATGTAATTGGAGATTCAGAAGGAAACTGAGTATGTAAAATTTTGGCTAGAACAGAGGAAAATATCGTACCCTTTGTGTGAAATAGTTTAGACCTAAGTGGTATCAACTGACATAGGCTTATGGCTAAAACGTATCTAGGTATTCATAAATAAAACAATTATGTATCTTCTTCTAAGCAGGAAACATGAAAAGAATAGTGTACTTTTGCAACATACTTTTATTCCTGAGTATTTATTGACAACGTATTCAAAAGTATGTCTGTGTATGCACACAATTTGTACGCTTGAGACACGTATGTTTGACAAATACGAGGCTGGTCTACAAAGTAAGTTTCCCTGGGGCCGTTTACAGAAACAAAACACAATTTCATGGAAATATTTATTGCAACAGATACAGCAAGTGTCCAGCTATTTTTCAACATATTCGCCACCGGAATTGAGACATTTGTCATACCGTGGGACCAACTTTTGAACACCTGTGTCGTAGAAGTCTGCCGCCTGGGATTGGAACCACTCTGTGACAACCATCTCCGCCTCTCTGTCATTCTCAAAACGCTGACGCTGACCGGACAGGAATTTCTTGAGGTGTAGGAAAAGATGGAAATCACTGGGAGCGAGGTCCGGGCTGTAGGGTGAATGATTAAACACCTCCCAGCTGAACTCCTGCAGGAGACTTGCTGTCCGTCGAGCCATGTGAGGCCTAGCATTATCACTGACCGCACTACACAGTCGGCGGGAGCTGGAATAAGAACCTCCATCTTCAACAGCTGCAACGATGCTACTGTGAGAACGCGGGAAGTGCCGTTAGTGCATGCGCCATGCTACGTCATTGCTCTATCACGTACGCACAGTCGCTTCGCGCAATATAAGGTTTGCTAGCTGTGGGACGAGTGGGAAACTTACTTTTGGGACGCGCCTCGTATTATAAACTGATGAACACTTAACTTGCTGCTTCAAAAGATGTTTATCCATCAGAATTCTTATGTACTTTCAACTTATTGTATTCGCTATCTTATAATATAACCAGACGGTTTAAAATCTCTGATATCAGAGTCCACAGTTAGTTAAAGTCTTCAGACATTTTAGTAAAGTTCACATCTTTATTAAACTAAGACACCGTTCATCAGTGTCATTCTTGGTTAATTAGTAGGCTGATTTGCATGATGTTTGTAACAAAACTCTGTATTAATTCCTTTTTGTTGTCTGACCTACAATTCTGCCCTGCAGGATCAATTACTGCCAGTTTTTTTTTATTCTGGTAACTGAGCCAGACGTTTCAACATTGTTAATACTGTATGAGTGCTGTCATTGGTCAGTGCTCCGAGGTAATCCATGCCCTTAAGCGGCTGCAGGTTTATGCAGTGCGTACCGGGAACTGCCCGTTACTGGTATGGCCTGACGCTCAATGTGATCTGTGCGGTCACATAAATTAGTGTACAGGTCTCGAATGTGTGCGTCACAAGTACGTCAGCGCGTCTTGACGTTTGGACACGGGCAGCTTGACTTCCACTGTCATGCCTCTTTATTGTGTGAGTGTGAAACTTGGTTTCCCACCCAAGACAAGGAACTGTGGCACCCACCTACAAGACTACACGGCGTCACAACCTGAAGATCGCAGTCCGCAGATATTCTGTAAGACTTGAGGTTCTCACAGCGGTGAGTATGAAGATTTCTGTCTTCTGGGTTGTTGCGCTGTGTAGTCTGGTCGATGTTTACCAACGTTTCAGAGGTCATACTGCCTCCGTCATCAGGGCGATGAAGATTTCTGTCTTCTGGGTAGTTGCGCTGTGTAGTCTGGTCGATGTTAACCAACGTTTGAGAGGTCATACTGCCTCCGTCATCAGGGCGCAGATATTCTGTTAGTCTGTAATTCAGTTACAGTTAGTTAATTTATTGATTACGTGGTCGGCCATTCAGCCGTTCACTTAGATTGTCTGTTAGATGCTAAATTAATTTGTTAGTTACGTAGGCAGATAGTGAGTTTTTGAGTCAGCCAGTCAGTTCTCCCTTTCTTATCTTACCGCTGTGCTGGACAGCCTCCCGGCCACTGACTGTTCCACTTTGCGTTGCCTTTGCTTCTGAATCCCCACAGGAATTATATCTATGCCGCTTTTTACTCATCTCCGTGTGCCCTTTCCCTCTGTTATGTGCTGTTCAATATTTAATAACCGCTGGCTGCCCAGCCTTTTCAAATGTGGAAGATTTACACAGTGAAACCGGATTATGGATGTTTAGGAAGAAATTGGCTGGCCGTTCGGTCTGCATGAAGGAAGAGTTGGAGCGTGCTGATTCAGAATTCTTTCAGGATGGATGTTAAATGGACAGACGAACTTTGCATTTCATTTGTTTGTCTATTTCCTCAAGTACCTTAAACGATCCCGTCGTTTGTGATCTTCTGTCCCATAATCAATTAACATTCCTATTTATTTAAATATTCTAGATATATTTTATGTGGTCTTTATGCTTTAGCGTAAACAAAGAACGCCTTTTGGCCACGCCCATGTTTATCTGTCGCGTCTTGTACATATTTTTCCCAGTGAAAATTTCTTATAATGTGGCAATGTATCGCTCTTACATAAATTTGTAAATAAAAAGCAAAGAACGCCTTTTGGCCACGCCCATGTTTATCTGTCGCGTCTTGTCCATATTTTTCCTAGTCAAAATTTCTTATAATGTGGCAATGTATCGCTCTTACATAAATTTGTAAATAAAAAGCAAAGAACGCCTTTTGGCCACGTCCATATTTATCTGTCGCGTCTTGTCCATATTTTTCCTAGTCAAAATTTCTTATAATGTGGCAATGTATCGCTCTTACATAAATTTGTAAATAAAAAGCAAAGAACGCCGAAATAAGGAAACAGTTGTAGCTGTCATATATTCGCTTCGACAAATACTTTCAGGAAGATCGGATATTGCAGAATGTTCTTTGAGATAGCAGATGTCAAGAACACAAGAACATGATGACAAATAAAGCTGGAAGAATGTGAGGAAAAGGGAGACAGAAAAGATAATAGGGACGAGATGTTGGGTTTCCCATGTAAAATCTTTCATTTCCCCTTTGTGGTTTCAAAGTCATTGTATGCAGTCAGGATAAGATCTCACGGACTCTTAAACATCCCTGCTATAAGCTTCGTGTATTCCAGGTTGGAATACTGTGGAGTACATCAAAATTCTCGTCAGTTTGTAACTAACTAATATCATACATAAATAGAATTCCATTGATCAAAATTGGATCGGAGCCCTCCTGTTTGTTGAAATTTGTGAATATGAAATGTATTTACATCCATTTTGCCACATGTATGTTGGAAACATAAGCTCGTGGGGTTTAATGTATACTAAGCTAACATGGACCGGACCCGAGTACATTCCATTGGTTAGTTTACTCATAAAGAGGGTTGCTTTCGACGGTATTCAGACTTTGAAGTGTTTACAGTAGACTCGTGCAAGAGATATGCAACAGTACATTTCATCTGCAGATGAATTTAATTTCGTGTCCGTTTGGAGTGATGAAGTCAGTTTAAGTGAAGGATAAAATAAATTTCGGAAGTTGGAGACGTCCTACAACCATTATTCGCTTATTATCTTAACAAAGCAATAGAACAGGCTTCTTCTTGAAGTAATAATATTCAACCTGTCCGCATTTTATGGAATTCAAAAGTTCAATGTCGTCTTCATAAGATCTTGAGACAGAGGAATTCATTCTACCCCTAGAATTCTACTTTTTAAGACTAATTTTAATATTATCTTTCCATCTGCTCCTCGATATTCTGAGCAGTTCTTTGCCTTCATGCTCTCAAAATAAAATTTGTATATATTTTTCATTTCCCTCCCACAAGTGTGCTACATTCCCCGCCCATGTTCATTTAGGAGCTAATATTTCTCAAAATCGGGACCTAATTGTGACTCAACCTGTACTTCGTGACGACTACAGATTATAGCATTTTAACCTATTATGATGAAACTGTGTGTGGTAATAAATGCCGTTAACAAAAAAGTGTTTCTTCACGTAATATGAAAAAATATCAGGCGACTCTGTGACATGTTTCTTTCACTTCCGGTTTGATGGCGACAAATAATTGCCTATCGGAGCCGCGGAAGTTTTGAATGGAAGTGGACCGTGAACGTTCCTATAGATTCGTATTTTAACAGTGGCAAGTGTAACGACTGTGAGAATCTTTAAAATTATATGAAGCGTTTTTAGTATTGTCAGGCGAATGTGTTGGAGGGGGGGAAGCATTATTCTGCAAGTGTTTCCGTATAAGCACTTTGAATTTATAATGAGACTCGCTGATGGTTTAATTACTTTGTTTCTTGCAACATGCTTCTTTTTTATTCAGGATATTCAAAACGCGGCAGCAGGAACGAGATTTGAGCTTGTACTATTAAAAACGTAGCTAAAAAATCTGTGACAAACGAGATTCATGAACACAAGGACTTGTGTTACTGGAACTTTGTACCCAGTGTGTACATCTTTAATCATTTAAAATAATTTTAACTCCGCGTTTGCGCAAAAAGTTGTTGCAAATTAAAAAAAAATCTTTAACACCACGTAATGATATAGATTATATGAATTCCCTGGTGGATATTTTGCAGATTCTACTACGTGTCATATAACCAGCATTACTCACACGATCAAAAATTATTTTTATATTGACCTGAGGTTTGGTTGGATTTATTATAATATAATTATTATATTCATATTGGCTTCGTTCCTTGCACGCAGAAGCAACTGGCAAACTGTAGACAGCGATCTATTGCGACGCCGTGTAGTCTATTAATATTATCATTGTGTCGAAGGAACTCAACTCCTCCACTTTCAGTGCACAAGTCTTAACCGTATATGAGCCAAAATACAGCAGTGTACAGTTAGATAGATGGAAGTTGTCTTTATTAGGTTTGTCCTACTTGCAAACTGCGCGGTTCTGTGAATTGTGGTGTCTTGTCTTTTACCATCTTCTCGCGATCATTTAGTCCTGCTGTAAGGGACTGCACGTAAGTTTAAATAACGAAGTCTGTAGTAAGAAGCTTATTGAAGCTAAGGGCGTATCAGAATGCAGTTTGCTGTCGTCCCCCTGGGAACACAGCAATAAGCCACTGTACCAATTAGTACTAAAATCTCCTTAGTTTATCATTCAACAATACATAGTGCTCTGTTGTATCTCGTACTTCAGAAGGAAAAGCTTTAGTAAAAGTTTTCCTGAAAATATTACGCTGTGTTCCACGAGAAATATGCTTTAGAACTAGGGACTCCTTAATTTCTTCTCTAGCCCCTCTTCTTTGTAGGATTTTCCAAAATGTACTCAACAGTATAAATTATGTGTACAGCATATTTAAATTTGATCGCTTCTTTCTGAAAGATCATGTTTTATATTCCCTTACAGCACTCAAAACCATAAAGCCTGAAAATATACAAATAGGACTGTTCGACAATTTGTTTATCGTATGAACCAAATATTTTATTTGCTTCGATTTCTATACTGTCCGTCGCCACTAACATTAAAAATAAAAAAGTGATAAGACATCTATAAACGTAATGGTAACCAATCACCTCGTGACGGAAATGGAATGTTAGGCAACAGGCAACACAGCCATTGTAGTAGTCACTTACAGCAAACCCCCGCCATCCCAGACTTGCTTGCTTGGGGTTGACGGAACAGACAGCAGATAGGCAGAAATTTGAATGCAGTTATCATGACTAATAAGGGCGTGATGCGATCTGCATTTTCGTCACATAGTCAGTGCGTTGGTGCTGTTCAGTGATCATTGTGGTAAAATGTTGCGATAGTAAACATATTTAAGCGTAAACAATTCGAAATATTTTTAAAATGGCTTCTGTATTGCATATAGAATTAAATGGCAAACATAGATTAATATAATTAGCACACAATAGTGAAACGGATGTAAATGAATTTTCGATGTGGGTTGGTTTGAAGTTTACTGCCAAATGTAGGAATTATTTTCACTGTAGATTCACTCTGAATGTTATAGCGATTGATATTATATTTGTAATGCTGTGAATGGTTCTGCGTGGTATATTTTGCAGTGTTGTTAATTAAATTATACTGATATTATAGCACTATCAGACTTTATCTAGTGGTATGCGTAACGGAACGTCAATCAAGTATCAATAATCAACAAAATTAATAACTCCATGTAATTGAACAGCCGATTGTTCTTGTGCAGTAATTAGCTAGGATCTCTAAAAGTAATCATCAACACAGTCATGTAAATACATAGGGGAAAACAAGGAGCTTGTATTAGGTCTAAAAGTGCGGAGGCATTGCACACAGCAATTACTATTTTTCTGACCATATATACCATTGATTAAACATTTCGTGTTCAGCTTCTATTATGATCCAAGAAGTAAAAAAAGGAATGAGTAATGAGGATGTCTTATCTTTCTTCGTGTTGGTTTTTTTATTCCAGCTATGGTATTTGGGGTATGCATTGAAATATGAAGGGTGAATTTAATTTTAATTCGTATTTTTGAAATTACATTCCAACTTCTCGTGAAGCCAGAATTAATATTTATCAAACTTCTTAAGAACGGCTTATTGTATCTAATACCTCTACATGAACTGAAACGCATATCTCGCTGAAGTGTACATTTTTTTTACAGGAGCGTTATGCTTCACATAGATGGCTGTCTTCTGGGTTGTTGCGCCGTGTAGTCTGTTAGAAGTTTGCAAACGTTTCAAAGGTTCTTGCTGCCTCCAACTGAAACGTTGGCGAACTTCTAACAGACTACACGGCGCAACAACCCAGAAGACAGCCATCTTCGGACTCACTGTCATGAGAACCTCAGATCCTACAAATCTGAATAATGCAGCGAAGAAGTGTGGCGCATGGAGTACCTTGGAAGCATTCAAAATGCTTCTAGATGACAGGTCGTGAGTCGACAAGCTGTGATAACAGAAAAACAGGTCCGGAAGGCTAATAAGTGGACACATGCAATTTACTGTTGTGTGTTTCTGCACGTAATAGTGGAGATTCCTCATTGCCAGGATCTGAGTGTGTGTTATTTAAGCATACATAGTTGTGGTGTGTTTCTCTACGATTCATTTTAATAACATCCTCCTGTCTAGGCTCGCCAAGTAATTTTTCAGATAAAACGTGTGCATGTATAATTTTTTCTCATCCTTCTAAATTTTACGATAATCCTAATAATCTTAGAAAAATATAACCGTAATAAGGCTCGCATATTTTTAAGGAACTAACTTACTCTCTCGTGCCTTAGCTCCATCTTAACTTTTCTATGTTCCACCGTCGATTATGTTCGGTTCTGAGCGAACTCCTCAGGGCAACTCTGTTTTTAGGACAAGATAACGTAGTCATTGTCTCGGGTGTTGTCCAGGAGGTGCGGGTCTCTAAATCGTTGGGGCTGCTTCATCTAAGAACGACCCTGTACATCCTCCTCCATCTCACAGAGTAATATGTTGGAAGACAGGTCACTCGAGGCTGTCCAATTGCAGCAGAATTCGATGCCACCCCCAATGATATAAAGATATTCGAATCATGTCTCAAGTGTTTCTTGCTGTATACAGATGCAGTATCGTCGGTGTTGAAGCGCCCATAGAAACCCGTTTGTTTGCAAAGGGGGGGTTATGATAACCCTGTTTAAGTCAGTATCATAATAAAGTAAAAGGCGAACTTGCTTCTGTATCGAGAAACGATGTCGTGAATGTGTACAGGGAACGTGGAAGTGCATTTCTACGCGTTATTCACCTCGCCGAATGGAGGAAAGAAAGAGACGACAAACGAAGGAAAGAAGGAATCAAATAATGGCTGGTTTGATCTTCAGTCTTGTACCGCTGGATCTCCGATTATTCAGGTTACCAAGTGCCATAACGTTGCTGGAGTCTGCTCTTTGAGCGTGACAGGTTCATTTGTAATCGGAGCGACGTCACAGCTTGCAGCTGTAGCACGCACGCACTTGGTTACCGATATTACCACGTGACCTCTTTCCGATACATAAATACATATATAATTATATATAACGCTGTAATTACCCAGTTCACGTGGCTCTGAACTCATCAAAGTAATTTGCCACTCCGCACGATTAAAACAGCGAAACGAACTTTTAACTTGTCAGATCCTATTAACTACCCTTCCAGTCCACCGCAGAAAAATGTAAATATAAATTGTATTTGTTCAATGAAATAACAACTTACCATGCGTATGAAGTGGTTATCGCTTCCACTCCGCATTCGGGAGTTCTTTGGTTCAGGTCTCGGCTCGGGTACCGGATATTTTGACAGATTTTCGTGATTTTTCTAAGTCCCTCTAGACAAATGCCTAGATAACTCCTGAGATTAGGTCACGACCGCTTCTTTCCACACATTAGCCACTGCATTCATGATCTGTCTTTCGACGCTCTGCATTCCTACGTAATGACAGCGTCGGTTGTACAGATAAATTCTTGAAACGTTGATAGTAAAATATCTGATGAAGCTATTCCATGGTTTTAAAGTTCATGTATTATTTGCAGAATCCCTCCGTTTGATCACACACTCAACCACTTAAACACGGTCTACCCCTTCGCCTGTGCCTCTTAATAAATGTCAGAACTTTATGTTACTGCATATATTGTTGAAGGATGTTGATAAGTCATACTTGTCCTTTATTGATTTCAACTCTTTGAAGCCGAGAAAGGTTTGTATTTTATTATTAATTAGTGTTGAAACAATAATTTGTGAAGTGGAGTTATTTAATAGCCTCCGCAGAAAGGTTCTGCAGTGATTTCGACCCTTGGAAGTCGAAGATCATCAAAATAATATTTAAGAATTCAGTCGTAAAACGAAGAAAACGCAGACCTTATGTAAAGTGGTCATTTAAAGTGCCCGATTTAAGTAAAAATTAAAATTACTTAAAGTTTTAATCATTTTTTTTTTTCAAAATCGGTTTATATCTTCTAAAGTTGTTTTGTACTTCAGGGAACAGACAGACAGGCAGGTGACGGAGCGATTTTAATGTGCTATTTGCAAATTTGCGAATGCGGTGGGTTATTCTGAAATGAAAACTTAGGATTTGGGACTTTAATGCGTTTCTTGCGCTGAGTGCACGAAAGTAACTCGTAATAGGGAGGTAGTGGCTATCTGGCTGTGTTTTGACCTGATTTCTGCGGAATTTCGCCTTAGCCATGTGCTTGGCTTGACCCCTAAACAGACACGGATGGACGCAACCAGGAGCAAGCATTTTAAAACCTTTGTTCTTAAAGTACCAACTTCAGTGACAGTGTGTTGTTGTTGTTGTTGCTTCTGACTATCAGTTATTCGGTACTTATACTCAAACCACGATAAGAGGTATTTTTTCTCTTTGTTGCAGAGGGACGAGTGGTATTGATATTGACTTGCGCAGGGTGGACATCGACCAGTGTCCCCTGCCTCCTGACAGTACGCAGCTCAACATTTTTGCGGCCTCTGACAAGTGCAAGAAACGCACCACTCAGGTAAATAATCTCATCATCATCATCATCATCATGTTCCGTGAAACATGTCACGCTGTATAAATTTCCCCAACCGAATTGAAATGGCAAGTTGCTTAAGGCTCTTCTACGTATGTGTTACTTTGGACAACATATATTACGCATTGTCCATTCTTTCATATCTGTTCTATGTCGTGCAGAATTTGTGGTCGATAATGAACCGCTGAATGTCAGTTCTTTTCATTTTGTCAAAATGTTATCTGTTTCGTGTTCTTTACGCTCTAGTGCGCATGGCAAAATGAGAAATACTCACAAATATTGGTTGAAAGGCTTGAAGGGAAGAGATCTAGACGTACACCTTTGGTCAATGTTAGAATGGATCTTGGAAAATCAAAATCCTACATGTTATTAGAAAAGGAAAGTTTGTGAACACAGTAGAAAGATTTAATATATATTTAACATTACAAAGCTGTGTTCATATTAATGGAACTTACATCATCATAAACCCCATCTTTAAGAGACTGATAGCGATAAACTATATCTAACCTCCCGTGTGCTCTACCGTTCCTGTCCCTACCTCCACACCACCGCCACCTATCGTAGTCT
Organism: Zootermopsis nevadensis; assembly: GCF_977971745.1. NCBI lineage: Eukaryota > Metazoa > Arthropoda > Insecta > Blattodea > Termopsidae > Zootermopsis > Zootermopsis nevadensis. Next base: position 1,410,131 of record NW_028259161.1, read on the forward strand.
GTTGCGTGCCATACTTAACTTCTTGCCAGTCTGATTTTACCTGCACACAAGGTCGTAACACGGATACTGCGCGGCTGGTCTGGGCTACATCCCTTAAGTCAAACGCAGCAGAATAAGGTAGTTTACACTCTACGACCCCCTCCGAATAAATAACAAGAACCTTAACTTTAGAAAAAAGATATTTAACATTTTGAAGAGTACAGGGAGAGAAATAATTAATTACCTCTATTTAAAGAATATAAAATATTTAAGATTATTTAAAGAATGATTGATTGATGTGAATTCATTTTCCTTGCAGTTTTTCAATGGCGAAAATAACCCACGTACTTTAAAATTCAGAGGTTTAATAATTTGGACTAGAAAGAGTTCGTGTTTATTACAGAAAAATTTGCATGTCAAGTCCAATATGCCAAATAACTGTCAAGTGAAACACATAATTTTATTATTAATAAGTTAACTGTATCTTAACGTTGTAAGTAATATATATTTAACACAGTCACATTGATAGCATTCAATACACATCACGAAGCACCAATATTTGTGTCTCACGTACAAACTGTTCTGGTAGATAGCATTTTGATTTCCCAGTTATAACTTTCCGTACCCTTTCTTGTTGAACTACGAATAATAAAAGCAACCAGCCTTCGTATCCACCCTAATTTGATAACAACTGAAGCCCCATCTTGGCGCAGTATTACGTTTAAAGCTGCCTTGTGGATACAGCAATATGTGCAACCCAAGTTAGATTTTTTGTTAATTTCTGTGTAAAAGTAATTTCAACTTTCAAATTGCCACAAAATTATCCCAAGTTCAAAAGCATAAAAGTAACAGCCATACGTATAAATGTAAAACAGACACTTGGATGGAAGTTGCATAAACACGATTTGTATACTAATGGAAAAATCGTTTGGCCCAAAAGTCTTGTGCACCTGAATATGGCTTAGCATGGCAGAAACATGTGCGATTATTATTATTATTATTGTTATTAATAGGTTGTGTATACGGCTTACAATATCATCTCCGATATAAAAAGTCTGCAAGGAACCTTCGGTTTCCACAAGGAGGATGCATTTCAAGGACTCTGCCCCATGTAGTTGCGTTACTTTTAGTAACGTGCAGGCCTATATATTTTTGAAACACGCTGTGCTTGCCAAACAAATGCCCAGTTACCACTGCCCGTGACCAAATGACGTCACTTTAAAACATTGAGATTTTTCCTGGTACAATTGGACACGTTTCTGTATAAGAGTGGGGAATGAAACCATCTGACGAGACGACGGCTTTTTGAATTTGTGCTGGTGAATTTTACTGCTAGATACGCGCATGGAAAATTAAAATTCTAACATTTAAATTGTATAAAATTAATATTTATAATGTGTTCTGTTTTGTTTGTACAGTCGAATTTTAATTAGGTTTTTCTCTCTTTCATGTTTAAATACATTTTATTCTGTCATAACACGACACAAAGAAAATCACACAACAAAATAAAAAATTACACGCTTTTATTTCAATAAATTGACTACAGGTCTTACCGTTTTTATCTAGTTGTGAAATAACTGCTTTATGCAAGGTCGTTCGTGGTTTTAAGTAACAAAATAACCCAATGTAGCGAGTAATATTAATATCAACGCTCGCCATACAAAACTCTTGTCAGGCTTTGCGAAGGGACCAAGCATAATTTCTATCCTGAATACTGGAGATTAACCGCATTACTTGTAGCAATCCTCCTACTTGTGGACAGTTTATCGTTTACCCGACTGTCAGCAATATTCCGACGTCGTCGTCGTCATCATAGCTACGCTGGTAGTCCTTCGCATCTACGCTTGTAAACGGGACCTCCTTTGCGCACTATTAGACGTGTCCTCATGTATATTTACCGCCTCATAATGTATTCAAATTTGAAGTTGAAGTGTATGGTGCAAAACATTTTCGACGTAACTAACTGAGCCACAATGTACTTTGATTTTTAGGCCACAAAAACAAAAGTGGTTGCTTATCTCAATTAGTCGTTTGCTTCGGCGGTGGACAGAATTCAATATTACATACGTACTGGGTCTTCGTGGCCTTGAGTGCATTAGTCGTGTGCGGGGTTCTTAGTACCCTTTTCATCCCTGACTACTGACCTTTCATGATCGCCTTATGTCTTAATCGATGTTACGTAAAAACTCCTAACAATCAGTCGTTAGAATAAAATTCGTGACAAATAGGCCCTGTTGTTTTATCGTTTTTATTTTAATATGTCGGAGTGAGAGAATTTCTGTAATGTAACATTTTTGGCTTTGTCGCGGCGAAGGACCGTTTTAGCTTTGGTGGAAACGTCAGAAGCTTGTCACAGAATGTCAGTATTGGATGCAAACGACAATTTTTACGCGGAAGCTTCGGAAGTTTATTTGCTCATATGATTAACATTTACTTTTATTTTCTTTCCTTCGGTAATAGTTAAAGCGGAATGCTGATATTGCGTGACAATCACAGAATCTCCACAATGACTCTTATTTCGTGTATTAGAATTAGTAGTGTCTCAGCATTGGTACTATCTGTTCCTTTAATTATCGTCGCTTTTATTGGAATGATCATCACTATCATTGTTTGACAGTCAGGATTATTGTTTTGTACCTTGTACATTTCAGTTGAATATTCTACATTACTCGGTCAGTATGCCGTTCCTAGAATATCCATTTTACGCGATCTCTGTACAGAATGTCACCAGAGATGTAGGCTATTAGAAAATTGTTTAAAGCGATTTCGGAATGCTTTAAGTTGTTTTAGCAATTACGGGTGTCTTAATAGGTCTGCTCACAGCAATTATCATCATCTTTGATCACTACATACCTAGGACCGCGATTCATTAAGTTACGCAGGAGATGGTCAGATTTTATAAACGTCGTGATAATTCCTTAAATTAGGACACGACAGCTTCTGTATCATCTCAATTGAAATTAGTCTTCTGTAAAACTAACAGCGAATTATGATAAATGTAGCCAAGGCCAGAAAGTAAACATTCATCCCCATCCAAACAAACAATCAGTCAAGTTGGCGGCTGACAGTCACACCATAGCAGCGATTACCACGTGGTCAGAGGTAAACCGATCAGTGTCAATCACGCATTTCTGTTTGTGTTGTGTTCTGCCGCTCACGATTTAACCACACTGTCAAGTCGCGCTGTTGAAGCGTGTAATACTGGACGCAAGAAAATAAAACTTTTTTTTGAGGGGGGTGGGGGGGGGGAGATGTGCCTGGAATAAATATGCCGCGACTTTCTTTCAAAATTAATTTTTCGATATTCCTGGCATAACAAGCGAGTAGAATCAGTCCTAACAGTTTTTTGATCCCAACTTCAGGTTGGAACTCATGGAGCTTTACTTTTCTGCGTCAAACGGAGAACATGCGATGTCATAACGGACGTGACAGCACTGTTTTTCAACAGGAACTTCGATCCCTTTGTGTGGAGAAAGAAGGTGTGTGAAAAAAGTATGGCAGTGCACACAAGGTATAATCTGTGGAGTGTAAGAAAGTTTTAATTTAAAAGCGCGAAATTTACTTTTAAACTCCCCTCTTACCGTCAGATAAGGGACGCGACTGCGTTTTCTGTGAGGTTCGCTTTGTCCGGTCCCACAGCTACTGTTTGCTTTGGTACTTGGGTTTCGCTACCGTTTCCCTTTCCGGTACAATGCCTTTGTGAAATGGACACGTGGGATATTTTCCAGTTGAAGTAGTAATAAAATGCGCGTGTCCACCTTAGTTTTAATTTAAATTACAAAGCGGAGATTATATGAATAGCACGTGTAGTTTACTACAATTATTTATTTAAAAGTGTTCCCTCATTTAATTACGTTATTTGTCACTGCATAGATTAAATGTAAGAACGAGAAAATAATTAATTTAAATTATTTTAATCTGTATATTACTGAACACGAATGCATTGTTTATTGTATTTATTTAAACTTTTCAAACTCTGTACCTCAAAGAGCACATTATTTCTGTTTTCGGACTTCAATATCGTTGATTCATCTAGACGAGACCTGTCAAACGTGTTTTTAGGCCAATGATACGGTCATGTTTACCGCGTGTTTCAGGACCTATAGAAGAGGAAGGTTTAATAAATTACGATGCGGTATTGAAAATTGAATTATGCATTGTGCAATAAAGTGTATCCATTATAGTTAATACAACCCATATTCAATTAATTTCTTCCGCTCTATATAGAAAATAAATAATTATATCTGGAGAGATAGGTTTGCCCCTACTACTGTAAATATTTTGATTTGTATTGAAATTGCATTTCTGAAAATTATTTTAATAATTGTATAATTTTCCGCTGGTCTGTGTTTCGGTGTGAAGATGGTGCCTGAAACGCGTTGCGAACTCATTTTAACACGGTTCTGCTCCTTTGGGCACAGTAAAAAAACTCGCAATTCTTTGACTATCTGAGCAACTCTTAGCTTTTCTAGGGACTATCCGCGTAGAATTAGTTAACTTACGTAATTTTAATATCAGAACAAAATGGCTGTGCCGTAAAATCTATAATTGGTTTTCCGTTCGTGGCGTTATATAATGCTAAAGTATACGTTGTGTGTGGTAACCGGTAATCTAACAACCTTCTTCAGGTTTTGTGCGAAGTGTTTTCATATGTTACAAAATTGGCAAACGTACGATACTCAGTGCTCTATCTGATAACTGTAAGTGGTCGAAATCTAACAGTTACAGGCCTGGAAAGAGATGGGATGTGCAGCAGTGTAATTAGCTATTTGTACTTGCCGCTGTCATCATCAAATGAAGGCATTTCTCTCAAGAACTTGTACGGCAGAATCCTTCCTTGTGACGGTAAACTGTTCACACCTGACCGTAAAAGGATTAAATGGCCTCTCTTTGTTATTTGGTATAGCTCTATGGCCTTTCAGTGTGCCCACAAGGCATAAGGGGTTACTCGTAATTGTTTCAAATCGTATTTGAGACACAGCGAATTAAGGTTACGAGGAACGTGTTTGAGGTTAACAAAGTGAGAGACGGAGTTAACGAATACCAAGAGAAGTGGCAGAATGTTCACAGGTTACCAGACCACAGATTAGTTATCAGTTACAGACTTCGAGGAAAGCGGAAATTGGGAAGACCGAGAATGAGATCGTTTGGACAGCTTACGAACCTCAGAGAACGAGTCTGGTGGGCGGGCCTGAATCGTGGAAGTGGTAGTATTTGAGGTAAATTTCGATATGTTTATTTTCTGTTAGCGATCGTTTGTTGTAACTGTACGAAGGATAAAGGACTATCACGAGAAGCATTTATATAGGCATAATGAAAAGGTTACAAAATTCGTGCAAATAAAGAATAGAACTTTCTATTATTTAAAATATTTAGGTGGCTATATCGTGTTTTGTAGTAGCCGACTGAGATTACAATACGTGTTTTTTGTCTGTAGCTCTCCTGTAGCCAGTAAGAGGGGTCAGGAGAATAAACGAATGAAGTTAAATTCTTGTTGTTACTTTGCAACATCATCCCCCGTTCAAATGTAATAAATTACTGTTTGTCTTAGAGGAGAATTGACTGTACCTGCTGAATTCTGTCTGAAAAACATTGCCCCTTACTGAAAATATTCCTCACTGTTCGAGTCGACCCATTTTTCTATACCGCGCGTTAGAACCGTGTGCCTGCTCAGATACGAACTTCTGTTTGAATATGATGTCAGCTCTTCGCTCAGACAGTGAACCACAAGGACAACAAAAGCTTGTAATTCGTCTCCACTCCAAAAGGGTGGAACACAGAAATGCAAAAACTATAATATGACGTTTCACGGCTTTAAAATTGAAGAAAGAAGCATTCAAAGGTGCTAGGGGCAAAAATTAATTTTCTCATGAACCAATACACGTGGAATAGGAGCACAAGGGTAAAGTTGGAAGACTCCATATGAGATACAAAGTACGGAATGGATTCCATGAAAACTCACGTTTGTTTGAAGTTCGCAGTTCTAAATTTGGACACATTCTGGACACAGTGGACATCGGTCCGTCCCCAAGCACACATCTACTACAGCATGCAGAGGTCAAAGTGTTTTTATTTCAGTTGGTGGCGACGGCGTAAATAACCAAAAAGCTAGTCATATAAATACTATTAATACGGAAATTATGTAACGGCGCTGTATGGATTTCATTGTATAACTCTGTGACGTGTGTGTGGTTGATTTGTTTGATGAACTGGAAAGGATTGGTGAGGAGGAAACAGTGACCTGTTACAGAACACGTGAATGACCCTAGAGATTGAGACATGGGGTTTTAAAGACGATGCATCAATAAAAAATAACTTGGCGTCGACTGCCTTGTGAATATGCTTGTCAGGCGAAGTAAATAGACAGGTTATAATATTAAATATAGATAAATTATTTTATTTATACGAATCACCCTCTATTGTTCTGGAACTGTAATTAAGGCACCTACGATAAACTGCACGTGTAGCTTGATTGGGGAAACAAGATTTTCACCTTAATTTTCAAAGTTTGCGGAATTGGCCAATTGAAATTCCGAGAACCAAATGAAATGATAGCGGTATTTTTTTTAAGATTGTAGGTGGATGACACTGGCTGAATATCTTAACGAATTGCGGATTTCTTTACCTACTAGTGGTGTTGAAACGTAGTCAATTTTTCTATAAACTGTTGTACAGATTTTGAGGTTTCGCTTTTGTCTCGGTGATAACGAAGTGTGTGTTGGTTAATGCTGGATTTTGTAAAGCAAGCAAGTATGCACTTTCTTAGAATCAAAGAAGCTGTGTTCGTTTTCTTAGCGTATTGTAACTCAGTTTGTAAACTAATATTTGTTGAAAATTTAATTATGTATAAGGAAAATAGAAACTGCGGTTGCTATAGTTTTTGTACCTACGAGGTGTTCTGTTACTTTACTTACTGTTATGAATAAGAGCCTGAGGGGAACACAGTGACGATATTGGAAAAGTTTCCAGCGTCGTGGAAGAAACGTTTCTTCAATTTGTCAAAGGGTTCTGATCACGAGCGACTTTGTACGTAATTCTACACTTTCTGAGCATATTAGATGGGATTTAGGAATTCCAGAGGAATGATACGATTTAGCAAACAGAAATTTTATATTTATGCCGCGCGTAATATTTAACGTTACTCATATTGTATAATATAAATTCATCTTAGCTACGTTTAGTTTTACTTTGTTTCAAGGCACTGTTACCTCAGTAACCTAGAAGCATTTCAGAAAAAGATCAGTAACATATCTGTCAGAATAACTTCGCAAAGATTCGAACCTGGTACATTCCAGACACCATGCACCGTACTAGATCTTCTTCTGTTGCCGATAGGATGTAAATTCTGTTTTACCACCATAGAACTTTATAATAATCCTACAGTGAATTATGTCTTAGTGTAGCAGGGAGATAAATTTTGCATCACAATTTATCAGAAACTTCAGTGAATATGTAGTCGCTTCTGTACCCTCTCACTGCAGCTGATTGCTTGACCCCAAATTTGCCAAGGATGACAGTTTTGTAGATGAAGATGGCTTCATTTCAGATATAAGTCAAATTAATTGAAATCCGATAAAAAAATGTTCTTTCCATGTTGTTAAATTATATAACGGTAGTAACGCACGCGCAAGAGCGCCACAGATCGAGGCGTCATTACCAAGTAATCGTAGGAACTCAGGCATTGGATAAGATTTTGTTACAAAGTTAAGTATATTGCATTATTTGTTGTATTGCTGCAGGGTTTGGGAATTTCATATGAGTGGCCCAGATTCTACTAATCTGAATCTGAATATTCATCTAAGTTTCGCTATGCCGTGAGAACACCAGAGTATAATTGACTAATAATGGCAAATGAGGCCTACGTGGCTTACCAGACACATTTATTAGTAATCCCTCTTCCCAGTAACTTAGCGTCCTGTTCCAAACCTGCCCTCAGGGGTCAGTGCTGTAGTGAAACTTTCAGCACGTAGTGGCACATTTCAAAAGAGCAAAGTGTCCGTAACTCACGACCAAGCAAATTTGAGACGAACGGCAATACAGGAATTTACTCCTGGTCCTATTTAAATCACTTCGCAGGATTCTCAAGCTGAGATGCCGAGACACTTTCAGTTCCGTCATGTTCGTTTTTGAATGGAAATACGAATCAGAAGTTTGGTTCATAATACAAAATAACGCAAGGAACGGAGCTTCCGAATTAGTTTAATATCAGAATGAGAAGTTACTCTCCGAGAATATTAGTGAGGTGATTTTTTTAATGGCGTCTCGATACTGATTGTTTATTTGGTATTGAAGTCTGCGTTGCTGCAGTACGTCTTCGTAATGGGTTAAGACAGCGAAGTTTAATAAACCAAGAATCATTTCAATAAGCTGAAATAAACGTAGGTCTTCAAAATTAACAGTACGTATACCCACGCTGTTTCACGATTTTTATTTGAAAACAATTTCTATGTGTTTACTGTTTAACAAAACTGAAAGAATATAAATTTGCCTTCGGAATTACCTGGTGTTCATTAGGTTTGATCGTTCACTCAAATCAGTCATGTAGACTCCGTTAAATCTCGGTGCACGCGTTTTAAAAATACTGAGTAAAACTTAACCACCCTTACCTTGTCTCGACCTGTGCTAATGAGAACAATGTTAGCGGCTCCTATTCGTCCTACGATGTGTGGTAATCTGCAGCGTCTACGTTCATAAAACACACTGACGTGTTAGAGGGGAAGATGTTGAAAGCGTTCGGCTCTGGGTTTGTTGTTAAAAGCCCATATAAACAACGGGATTTACAATGATTCCTGGAAAGAGGTCGCTTTCTACAGTCACGAGATAGCCGCAAGAATATTTCTGCTGTAAATTCTCGGGCCCGTTGGGGGGGGGGGGGGGCCGCAATTTTCAAGCAGCTACAGGTGTGGAGAACGCGTTTTGCTTCAGATAGGAAAGGGGGAGAGATGGATGATACAACAGTACGCGTTGACTTGTGTGGAAAGTAGTTACCTATTATCACGTTGCCTTGGATGGGGCTTTTAAATAAACAAGTAGTCCACAGGACGTTTGTTTTATGGCGAGACTGAGCGCCGTGGAGTGGATGGCACTATTGTGGCGTGGCGTAGCGTGTCGTCCGACTTCCCGAGTTTCATTTAATGACAGCTTCTCGTGTTAGAATCATTTGGGGCCGATGTATTAAATTGCGTGATTCCAAATGGTTAGATGTCAGATATTATAATTATAGCGGATTATATTTCACAAAAAGGGGAATAAATCTGAAGGAAAAAATTGTAGTATAAACAAGAAAGTATAGAAAGCAAGTAATTTAATGTGAATAACATGTAATTCCAAGCAAGTACTCAGTGACATTAATTCATTCATCACCTTTCTTGATGCGTAAATTATAATACATTGAAAAAGATTATTAGGCATTGGATCATTTCCGTTATCTGTGGTACCTGTGCATTTGACCTCAGGTAATTGGTTGCCATTATAATGCGAAAGTTGTCGTTAGGGATCGAACCCTAGACTTTTAAAACTTACATTGTCATGTGAGCAAAACAAATTATTGGAATATTACATTTCTGCTCAGAGGTGTATTTGGTAGGTGACTAAATAGTTCCAAGGCACTTAGACATATTATGCGTCTATAGTCTCGTGAATCTAAAAGGAACTGTTGGTTTGAAATTTCTCGTTCTTTTGTTGTAAGGCGTCGAATACTATTGGCCGACATGAAACGAGGTTTTTGCTTCAGACAGTCGAATGTTCAAACTCCGCAATATGTTTATAATTAACACGCGCGTGTATCAGCGTGATTGTAGTGCTGTGATGCTTATTTTACTGAAGCAGCACGAAGAGCCACTCATCATGCGGGTTCATTTCTGCCCTCCACCCCCCAACCCAGTAAGTCCGCTTCAGTGTTGACAGCCATTGTTTCAAAACGAACTCGCTATTTAAAGCAAGTGAACGTTCATCAAAAGATTATGTGCGGTTTTCGAGCCATAACCTGGCAAGGCTCATTATTTTGTTTCCCGGGCAATTTGTATGATGATATTTTATAAAATCAACATTTTATTCCGAGGAAATAAAGAGTAAGCTAAATTCGGGGAATGCTAGCAGTTCAAAATATTTTGTCTCCTCGCCTGCTGTCTAAAAATGTAAAAATTAAAATATGCCAGACTACAAGTTTACTTGTTGTTTTGCCTGGGTTTGAAACTTGGGCTCTGGCCCGAAAGGAAGAACACCAGTTAAGGGTTTTTGAAAACGGGGTGCTGAGGACAGCAATTGTTTCGAGGACTGGAGAAAATTACACAGAGGAACCATTAAAGTTTGTACTGTACGCCAGATATTAATACCGCGATCAAATTAAGGAGAATGAGGTGGACGGTGCATGTAGCGCGCATGGAGTAAATGGGAAATGCGTGTAGTATGAGTTACTGAACAAGTGTCGTTAAGTAGACTCTAAATAAATATTGTCTTCTTAAGATGGACTTTGCTGCAGGGAGTAAGGACTGTTTGTTATGAACATTTCTCAAACTTCTATGTAGAATACGTTTCTAAGTGAAGTTCGTATTCTAAATGCGCCAGTCGTCATTTTAACACACAATTTAATCAGATTTCAGCACGAGAGTTGCTTCTGACATGTATTAAATGTCTGATAGGCTTTGTTTGTCAACGCCTCTTTACCTTCTCTATCTTAATAAATCATCAAATGACACGATGATTGATATGAAGGTTAAAGAATTTTCAAGAGGAATCGTGACCTGTTTTATTAAAGTATTTCTTGAATGGGCTGATTAAAGTTTCAGTGCACCTGAGGTGGCAGTCTGGTTGAACACGAGGTCTCCAAGTAGACATTCGACCTTAGGTTTTAAGTAGCTAAGGTTCTGTCTTAAGTCGGATGAATCCAGTCCGCATCCTCACGCCCTAATTCTTTGAAGTTAGATTCAGTATTAAAATTCTCCTCCATCTATGCCCAGGTCTAATGATCGTTATCTTCGTGTCGTCTGTAATCTTAGCATCGAATTCTTGTAAATGAATTAAGTTTGTCGAACTTTTGTTGTTGAATCTTGAGGGTTTGTATGGTGATAGGTCTGTGAAAAATACATTCATGTATTTCTTTAGAAACCACGAAATTGTAAAATTACATTAATTATTTTGCATTGAAACAGTAACATTGTATTGTAATTTGAGATTTGAGTGGTGACAAGTTTTAAACACGTGATGCAAAAGTAAGGTTTACTTAAAAAGTTCTAATGCAACTCTGCAGCCGTAAAACGTCCTACGCCACCACCACCGAATGCTGAATGAAATATTTATGTTCATCGTATGTTTTCATGTGTTTGTAATACAAATACAACAGATAAATGTGTGCCGGAAAATGTAACTAAATATTTTATAACTTCCTGTTTTACAAGCAAGAAACGTTATCATAAAATTTCAAGCCATTTTTACTGTAAATGGAATTTAAACAGTACAGTCGTATAGTGAGGAAATATTAAAGCTTTTAAAAGATTAGCTAGTACAGAATTTTTGAACGTCGATGTTGAAAACAGATTTTAAATTTGTATAGTGCATTTTGTCTGCTCCACTTTTAGAGGTCTGAGTGAGAAAGAAACGCCGAAATCTTTTGAGTGCGGTTTTATATCAATAAGACCTATATGTGTAGTACAGCTCTCTTCATGATATTTCTTGGAACCTAACCTTCCTTTTCCTTGTTTAGCCTTTGTAAGATCCTTCTGTACATAAAGCCCCTTTCACATTGTAATTTAGAAGTCACTTGGTTCGTTATGACTTGAATGTAAGCCTCTTCACTTTGATATAAATCCGCTCCTCCGACACAAGGCACTGCTTCAGACGATGTTTTCACGGTAGTCCATAGAGTGGTCTGGGCATCGCACGGTGCTAGAACTGAAACCCCACAGGCTAGTGAGCCTGCCCGAGTCCTGGAAAACATTTGTCACATCCTGTTTGCACTCCACCAACTCGAAATTCAAAAGGCGCCTACGCTCCGGAAAAGCAGGAATATTTAATAATTAAGTTCCTACTACAAAGAAATAGTAACACTTCTGCAGTTGTTGACTAAAAACTGATGGTGAGTCGTGACATTTACATCTTGTTAATTCTTTCCACGCTGCGGGGGAGACTTCCTTCTCAGACACACAGGATACTTCTGTTCTGTACGTACTTCATAGAGAAAACATTTAGCCTTACTATTTCCTACACTGTTTCTGATTTTGGTCGAAGGAAATTATAAGTTGTCGTAGGAAGAAGAACATACGACATCCATTTCCTAAACGGTGAACTGTCATTGAAGAGAGTAATAACATTTATTTCCTGAATTAACTCTGCAGGAAATTAATTACAGTGTGGAACTCTGATTGGAAATAAATGTTGCATGGCGCGTACTTAATGAAACATGTGAAAGAGAGAGGCGTGAGTGAGTATTAGGCCTATGTTACTCGCGTTTGTGGCAAATAATTGACTACGTGTACCAGAAGTAGATGTTATGAATGCTTTTGGAAACTGCGTGCATTTGTCGTTCTTGATGCCTTCGTTGTGCTGCGTGTATCAGACCCAAAGTATTTAGACAAGTAAATCTTGAGACACGGCACTGTCAGAGCCTTCCGCGTCTTCTTTGTGTCATGAGCTGATACGTGAAATATACGTCAGTTATCCGTCCTTTGTACAGGAAGGTAGATAAAAGACTAGAATGAAGGCACCGACTATAAAAGGAGTCCTGTCTATTGTCCGTATTATATTTACGAAGTAAGATTTGATGAACCGATTATAGTCTGTCTGTATAGACTGTAGAACTAGGTCACAATGAAGGCACCGACTATAGTCTAAAAACAGAGCTTGTTATCCGAGTCGTATTACCTCCTGATCCTATCCTCCAAGTCGACAAACATACTAACAAAACAGACGCTTAGGATACGATATTCCTTTTATCCGTCTATATAAATACCTTTTTTTGTTCGGTAAGAAGGGCTTAAATTGAACACAGTTTGTATTAACGTAAGCCCTTCTTATAGAAAATAGCATCAATATATTGATATTAAAATCCGAGTTCCTACTATGATAAATAGACTTAGTTTCAATTTGTTTTTTATTATGTCCGTTTCGATTAAATGATTCAACGTGATATTTTTTTTTATAATTTTGCAATTAAAAGTGCACATCATAGTTGCAACAACTTGGAAAATGTAATTTGTGTCGCTTTGTGTGGATATGAAGATGTTTTAATGCACAACATAAGCTGCCTCATAGTTCTTTACATAAAACTTAACTCAGGAATATTTGTGTCACTCGGTATATTTCAGAATAATCCGTATGTGGGGAAAGAACGTTGAAGTTTCAACGCGTTCTGTCGTCTTTTCCCTGCGCCCTATTTTCACGCGCGGCGTATTTCTTAATCAAAACTCTGTTCTTGGCAACACTAAAATAATGTTACAATTGACGAATAACTCTCCCAAGTGTAGTGCGTTCTTTTAGTAGAAACATGTCTGCTATCCAAAGCACCGTGCGCAAAAAAAATATACTATGTGAAATGAAATTTTCTATGCACCCTCAAATTCTACATCGCAAGCAATTGAAGTGAATACTTCTCCTTCCGACCGTGAATCAAATACTCTTATACTTCGTATGTCCTACGTAGCATCTCTGGAAAAATGTCTTGAATTCTGTATCGTAGTCTCATCTCAGATGTAAATATTCTTAGCAGCTAGGATTATAAATTGAAGACGTATTTATGGTATATCGAAGAGTTGGCCTTCAAGAAAATTTTAAGCACTACGAATGACACGGAGGTCAGGGATGTAGGGAAATTTCTGTACAAAGTAAGATGTAAAAGACAGGTCAAAATTAGGAATTTAGAACTGCCACTGGGGTAGAAGGCACGAGAACAATAAGAAAGAGTTATGTAAATAGTATTAGGGATTAAGGAATAGTCACGTAGAGTAGCATTAGTGAATAGTTGTAGTAAGCAGTAGTGCTAATAGTGCTACGTATGTAAGGACTGTGGCCGTGAAAACCTGGTGTTAGGCGGCCACAGATCTCTGTATATAGTCTAAACCAAATATATTATATTATTATATATTATTATATTATATATTATATCGAACAAATAAAAATATGGTCTATTTGAACTCCATGATACTGCGATTTCATATGCCAGTTGATAATTATTTAACTGATTAAGGCATAAACTGTTATAGAACCGAAATTGTGTTGTCAAAATATCGGCGTCCTTCACTATAGTTGGCCAATCCAGTTGCTGTTCACTCCTTTGCAGCGGTTTTTTTAGATGCACACTTTAATATTATCCCTTAATGGACTCCAGTTTGTCTGAAGTATACTCTCTCTCGTCGCTGTTTACTGTTTTCGTTTCGGAAGATTTCTGTCTGATCTCGACCACGGAATCGGCTGGCTGCAGAGGTTTTTCCTTCGTGGCTTTGTATGTCCTGTCCGTTAAAGGTTGTGTTGTCCTATGTCAAAGATGCTTTACTATACGTTTAAAGATTTCATTGTTTCTTGTTTAAATTTGTAATGGTACAGATTACAGAGCCCAGAACGCAACAGAAGAAAAACTACTTTGCAGATACCGACTGCCTTTTTTAATGAAAATTCGTCGAGTAGTTTCGGGGGGAAAAACATGCGGATTCATGCAAAGAATCCATGTTACTGAGCTCACGATTGTGCTACGAATGTTTGTCTCTTCTCTTTTTTGCAGTGTGTGCCGATCCCCGGCCTAGGGTTTCGGCGCGGCAGCTACAAATGTGTGTGCCGCCGTGGATTCTATTTCCCTGATGTGAGGGCCGTGCATCGATATTACAATGGCACAGTGCTGGAGGAGGAATACGAGAAATTGTTGATGGTAAGATAACCTCCTTGTGGCAGACAGATGGGATTCGTACATGTGAGAAAAATATCGGATGAGCTTGTGATTAGATGGGACAGAGGACTGAAGTGGAAGCAAGCAAGATGGAGTACTCGTGCAAATGAAAAGTGCCAAAGGTTTATTGTAGGCGAGGAATGTTTTGATGCCACAGTTGGCTATTCTGCTTTTTTTTTTATTCGGGAGTCTGCGAGCCGAAACCTCAGCTAGGAGACAGGGTGTCCTGACTGAGGTGTTTTGTAATTTTCCTCATTCTGCCCAGGCATTTGCTGGTGTTACACGGTAAAGTAGACCGCTGAGGCTTCCTTCCACGCTGTTTTTTTTTTCCGGAACGAACACGCAGTTCAACGCCACATGGCGTGTGGCATAAATACAATAGTTCATATTAGACTCTTTGTATCTGTCCCCTCATAACTACGTATTGAATAATTTCGGCCTGTAGGAAAGGACTGAGGAATGGATTACTGAGCGATATCATCGAAGGCCAGATTGAAGGAAAGCGAGGACTGGGAAGAAGACTGATACAGCTAACTGACGATCTTAAACAAGGAAAGAAGATGAAGTTTCAGGAGTTAAAACGAGAAGCTGAGAATGGGGAAAACTGGCGAACTCTTTTTGGGCAGAACAATGGACCTGTCGTCAGACAGAACACTAAATAATAAAATAATAGGAAAGGACTAATGTATGATAGAACTGCTATATTTAAGGCAGTTAAAAAATTTACGTGTAGAGATGTCAAAATTGATTTCGGCCCAGAATGCTGCTTAGCTGTGATGTCAGTTTTACCTTTTTTATCTTCAGCACTGACTGTGGCGTTAAATACAATTAAGTAAATTCTCATTTATTTTCCAGAAGCTTTGTACTTGCGTTTGAGTGGGATGGGCGATGCTTCCCGAGTGGTATTTGATTGCTTATTTCCATTAGTTTGGTGCAGTGCGATTGAATTGCGAGTCCTGTGTCTTTCTTCAGAGTGGTTTCATCCCGTAAGGTTTCAAGATTCAAATGTTTTATGTTTCCTGTGTACTGCTTATGCATATTACGTACCTTATATTCCTTGATTTTGTCCTAACAATTTTCGTTGAAGATTGCAAGTTATGTAATTTTTCCCATCCTGCAACTTTGGCCCAAATATTCTGTTTGCGTCGGAATCAGCATGTAATAGAAAATTGCTGTCTTCTGGGTTGTTGCGCCGTGTAGTCTGGTAGATGTCCACCGACGTTTCAGAAGTCCACATCTACCAGACTTCGCGGCGCAACAACTCAGAAGACAGCAATCTTCGACCGTTGGAAGCCTCAAATCCTACACTGGATATAATACGTAGATGTGGCTGAAGTGTTTCAACAGAGTCATTTTGCTTTGGGTCACCTTGTAGTTTCAGCGTGGAGTAATGAAAAGTGAGGCAGTATATTTCGCCGAGGCTCCACACCGTGAGTGACAGGCCATTAGTCTGCATTGTTCTTCATCAGATTCGCATGTGTAATGCCCACTCCACACTGTAGCGACAGCGAAGTGTGACAAGCCAGTTCCCACACACATTTGCCACAGAATTCGGGTCCTGTACAGATTAACATCGTAATTAGCACAGTGTAATGTAATCACGTAATTTACAAATAATGGTTGTGCCTTTCTTTTCTACAAGCGACATAACATTTTGAAGTGCGGTATTAACTCTCGATGACCCTGTTTGCAGGAAGTAGACAACCAGTACAGCGAGGCAGGTATGTTTGAGTGCCTGCAGTGCGCCGAGGGTTGCGAATCGTGCGAAGACGACCGTCCCTGTGTCGTGTCCCTGAACTGGGTGATGCGCACCGCGATTCTCGTCTTGTCCTGCGTCATCATTTGCTGTCTTCCGGTTGTTGTCCTGTTCACCTGGAGGTACGGCAGCGTCAAGGTAGGAACGGTCCCAGTTAGGGTTATAATGTTATTACCGTGTCTGAGTTTAAGTGTCGACTGATGTATTCTGGGATTATGATATTGTTGTGGGACATTATATTACACAACTTTCAGGAAAGTACGTTTAACGACGCCAGTGTCTGCCTCATCTCATAAGTTCGCAAATGTAGCGATGTTTATATTCATGTTCATTGTTTTATTATACAGTTGCACATTAGATATTTCCCATTTTGTGAGGTTCATTTTACCAGGCACATTTTTAATATTGTGTTATTACGTTCACTGCAAAAATGACGGGACTCGCACTGTTAACGGGAGTGTTAAATAGTCTAAAATAGCCGACGCGTTGGAGATCTCGGTTGTAATAATTGTTCTTAGTTGAAGTTTGTTTGTTTCTGACAATTAGTGTTTTTTTTATAATTAAATGTGTTGCAAATAATAGGTTTCCGAACATTGTATGTAATGCTCAGTCATATCCAAGAGGGCAGCACAGAGAATATTAAATTACGCACTTGCATAGTTTCGTTGTAAAATATTTGTCGAGGAGAGAGAAATGTTGACACTTTTTAATATTTTACCGATTGTATTATATGACAGCATAAAAACTGTGAGAATTGAAAGAACAGGTAAAAAATATTTAAAATGTTTCCCATTCTTTGAATAACTTCACGGTCTTTTGTTGTGTACACTTTTTGTTTATTACATTTCCCTTTCAGAACGTTGGTACGTTCCATTAGTTCCACAAGTGACTCGTTTCTCATTTTTGTTTGTTGCCCTGGATTTATGAATTTAAAACAATGAGCAATATGGGAGTGAATGGATTTTGCTTTCTTCATCTACGGTCCCTTTGTTAAAAAGCCTTTTATTTTCATGTTCTTTTATAGAATGCCAACAGTCCTATGCCCGCCTTTGTTTCAGTGGAGCAGTGTGTCAAATTTCTAAGTCACCAAATTATCTTTTTCCTCATATTCGACAGTACTCGTTTCGACGTCCATTTTTATTTATCTTCAGACATGTCGTCATGAATTATGTGGAAACAAGTGAAGGCTGTTTCTTATGCCATAAAGCACGTAAAATAGGCGCGTATGGAATAGACCGTCTCCTCCTGCACCCGTTACGCAGTGTCTTGCAGAATTGTAACCCGAAAATCAATTCGTTCTTCTATTCATTAACAGTCTTTAACCAGTGAAGTTGACGAAACCTGATAACGATTAATAATACTTCCTTCAACTACTAGGGATTTACTCGTGGTACATATTAATAGTTATATTCCATTTTGTTGTTATATATAAAAATGTTACGGCAAGAAGCTTCATGCAGTAAGGAAACCGTGCTCAGCAGTGAACAAAGGACGCGCCTTGTAACGAGATCTATTAAGTTTGAGGTGATAGGAGCAGAAAGGAAAGAGCTTGAATGGAGCAACGAAAAAGTTCTTCCCGCTTGAATCTCAAATCTGTACGGCCGATGGGAACACGGCAGCGACTATTCTTACCCTTCCTTTGGATTCCTTTCGGTCGTGGTTGTGTGCTTAATTAGCTCTCACACGTGGCTTCTGTCTTGCTGCAATATTTTAGTTCTAAGCTTGTATAATTTTGATGAAGGTGGATGCTTGCATACGCACAGAGTGATTCGGAAAAGGTTTCGTGTGTTCGAAACCAGATGCTCCCTCGTGCACTTCTGTTCTCACTGTTCTTGGAGGCACTTGCTTAAATGCACAACTTTTTATGTGTACCACAAATGTTATATTGTGTGGGTGTGAAAATCGTTCTTTCATTTTTAAGGAAAAGCACAGACAAATTTCTGAATAAAATACCTTGGCCTAGCAGACTAAATACAACGGTGGACCGCAAAGGGGGAATCACAAATACTGCTAGTCGCCTGACGTTGTTTAATAATATTAAATCAGTGATGGGATTGGTTTGGCATGTAGCATGCATGAAAACCAAGAAAATTTGTTTTAAAATGGTTATGGAAAATCTGTTTGTGAAATATGTGTGAATCTGGGAATAACATTGAAAACTATCTTGGAAATGTTTACTCGATTATACTGACCCTTCAAGGTACGTGTCTGTGTGGACTACGTTTTTTTATTCTGATTTTTATTTTACATGAAAATATGAATACTAATATAGATTTTATTGACTTCGAAAGATACATATCCCTAATCTCGGCACAAAAATAAATAAATTTAACATTTTTCAACATCACGCACAGGACTGTTGTACAAAAAGGCCCAGAAAAATGTTCCTTTTACGTAAGGGAGCAGTGCTTATGGCTTTATGTACTGACGTAGAAAGTTATCGGAATACATTACAGCTTGAGTTTTTTGACCGTAGCATGAGATAAATTGTCAGTTATTGAACCCACGCCCATACAGAAATAAGCAGTTTTCAAATATATTTAACGTTCGTGATATAAGACAGAACAAATCTCACGATTTTATATTTTTATTTTTCTTGCTGCACTGTTATTATCATCCCTTACTGAGCTTCTTATTCTTTCCCTCGAGATGTTTGTAGGAAATGCTCCTTTTTATTGGCGCCATCTTGAAAATAATGGCGGTGTTCGTTATTTAATCTAGCATTTGGCATCATTTCCCATGTTAACTGCCTACGCAGACGCATTCAATTTGATCGACTGCCAACCAGTAAATCCCTACCGGTGATAATCTCAGATATACGTACTCATTATCAAACACCCTCTCCCCAGTGAACGCTGATATCTCATTTCGTTTCGTATTAGAAAGTAGCAATAAGAAAAATCCCATCTAAAAAGACGTTCGTTTTGGTACTCTTGAATTCAGATGAAGGTGTCGCTCGTTGCATTAAACTACTTGTTTGCCTTTTGCCTGCCTGCCTTCCCATTTCCGTGGATTGCTTAAGTTACTGACAGCCCGTAGGCTACAAACTGTAATGCTCATCATGTAACTGGGTTACAAGTATCATCCTCTCTCTGACTATGTTCTTATGTACCGAAAACGGTGCAAATTGGTCTTCTGGAGTCTGTATGTAGATGGAAAGGATGGTAGGCGCCTTAACTCCTTCTATAGCTGTCTGTGTGCTCATAATTTGTGTTTGAGATTCAATATAGATGGAATCTAATTCATGAGTTCTGCTGGCGTCTGTGTGTAGATGACACTGCGGTATTAATGGTGAATTAGACCACGTACTTTATTCGTAATTTTCTCTTGTTTGTGTGCTCCTCTGTGCGCTTTATAGGACTAGAAAAATTATTTATAATTTCTGTTAATCTCCTTGTGTTATGAAAGCATCTATGGTTAATTAGGTGTTACAAGTTTATTCAGGAACGCCTTCTTATTTAAGGTTTATGGGACACAGGATTTTTCTTTTAAAATCTATTAGTGATTTGTGTGTGGATTCTCAGTGTCTGGCCTTTTTAATTTTCGTGAAACTCGGTATTAATATCATGAAATTGAATGTATTCGTGCAAGTATTGGTAATGATAATTTTTAAATTTGTCAACACAGACGTGGACGTCGTGCGAAATCGTAGGTCCGTAGGAAAACGGTTATGCTCAATGTCAGATCATGAAATTATGTACGATATAGTGATAAGTCTTTTACACGAAATATAACAGCCCGTGAAATCTGTGCGTGTTTCACGCACATCTACCATTAGTGTGAATGGTAATAGAAAATTATCTCGTATAAACGGTTGGAACCCGAAATTTCACCAAGCGAACCGGAAGCTATTTTCAGTTAAATTAGCAGTGGACTTGTAACGAGACTGCAGCTCTACGTGGCTGTCATACACAGCCTTCCATTTAAAACGCAACCCTACTACGAAATCAATGGCAATACAGAATTCTTGCAACCGTGTCCCGTTATTACAGCTGATGGCACTGCTTGAAATCCGCAAGTTGGTAATTTCACCCGTTCCGTAGCTAGATAAGCATTTGCCACGGACAAACTCATTTCTTGTCCCGAAATGATGTGTCCAGCCGGTGTTTTGTTGTGTTACTCGGTGCTCCCTTGTCAGAACGCGCATTGCCAAATGATTCGCGAACAGCAGCTAACGATTTCGGTGCGACGTAATGTTAGAGAATAAACACACGTTGTATTTGCGCTTTTGCGCAATTGACATGAGTAGCGGCCTAGCAATGACGACGACCTTCACAGGACTGACATTTTGAGGATGGGAGTGCCTACTCCCTTTCAATTTTTATGCCTTAATAGATGTTTGTATTTTTCGGGGGGGGGGGGGGGTGGCGTTTTGAATGTTACAACCTGTATTTCAGAGATTTCGCATTTGTTTGTACGACGATTGACGGAGCCCATACTTATCAGTTAATTTATCGCAGTTCATTGGCAAAGTGATAGGAAATTCGCTGAGTTTCGTCTGTTCTTTTATCCAACCCGACTGCTGCAATTTGTGGTAGAAACGGTTTGCTTCATGAAACTACAAAGCGCGCTTGTTGAATGTAACTCAAACACATGGGCGTCCTACATGTTTCTACGGATAGCATTGTCCTATGACAATGAATGCAGGAATTCACGTGTGTTTTTATATATTCCCATGTCCCTACGTTCTACGTTTTTCTGAGAGGCTTGTTGAAATTGTGGTATAAGTTCGGATGACAGAACACAAGCATCACAAAACAATATCATTCTTTACGGGGCAGTAGAAGAGCGAATAATTTGATTACGGAAAAATAATTGAAATGTAAAGTACGCTATTGTCATTGCTGCCCTTGTTATGTCCTGGTGATTTTAAGTTGGTGAGAGGGGATGCGAACACACAGGCAGGGTCAAGTGTTCTCCAGTCGCATGTCAGACAGGACCATCACCTTAACAATTGTATCTTCTTATTTTACATACTAATATTTTATGACTTACGTCCGGACTATTTCATCATCTTCATATTCAGAATCGTCCATCCAATGAATATAATAAATAAGCCGATCTCTGGATTCCACCTAGTTTCAGTAGAACTTATTTCACGAAAATTCGTTTTAATACTATCCTCCAAATTTGTTCTAACTGTCTCAATATTTTCGAAACTGAATTCTGTATATGGGCCTAATATTTTCGTAACGTACTCTTACTGCATGTTGAACTCATTTCTTCGGAAGAAGGCTGTTGACTTAAATGAGAACGATAGGTAAACGATTTTATAAATACCTTAATTTATTATTGCTTTTGAGTTAGTGAGATAGCATACTTTGAGACAGGTGGAGATGAGATTTATCTACACACATTTTAAAAGTCTTTACAGTTTCATTATGTCTGCGCAGTTTTAAGAATAACTGGTCGAAGAAAGACGCTGTCTGTAATTAACATTATTCAGGTGTTATTTCGAGCAGAATCCTTCGTAACGTTAGAACTTTGTGTCATTCTTGCCCCATTACCTTTCGCGGTAAATTATGCTTCCAGCATCCCATGAGATGCGATGCGATGTTCGATCCTGCAGCCGCGCTGGGTCTTGTTGCTGGTGAACAGTTTTCTACTGAAACTGCATTAGTGATCACAGGTTTCTCCTTTCTCTGCACGTCGCATCTTGTCCGCAAAATTAAAATTCTTCGCACAAAATACGTTTGTCTCAAACTCAGAATGTTTGTTACTCCCACGCCTCACCTGTACAGAAAAAAACTTGAATTAGTCTCTGTTCAGTTTCAAACCTCAGTGACACGATTCTTTGTACTTTGCAGTAACGTGTGGGCGGCCACGGGGTATGTCTTCTTCTTCTTCTTCTTCTTCAGAATTCGTACGTTGAATACTTTGCTGTGAAATTTCTTAATTTTATTTTTACTAGCCTTATTAATGTATGCAATTATTTTATATTTTGGGTCCATTTATATTTATATTTTGTCTAGTATTTACTGCATATAACTGCATATATTTTTTTATTTTCGTAATTTACAAATTTGCGTTCCTTCGTCCTTTCCACGCTTGCCCAACCGTCCTACCTACTCAACAATCTATCCGGCTTGTTTGTTTTCTATTCGCACACACCTACTGCCCATCTCGTGTAACTACCTTCCTTCGGCGTAATCATGCTTTCAATTTTTTTGTCTTCCTTTTTCCATATGTGTGTCTTGTCTTCTTCATTCGCACATTTCTTCCCGCATTTCTTGTTTCCTTGACCCCTTTCACTCTCCTGCTGAACAACTCCGGAAGAGACTAACACGGTCATTACCACTCAAATCCGCACGCAGCTGCATTGTAAACCTGCGCAGTCGTTTTGCCCCTCTAATGTTTGTCGTTGGAGCAAAGAAAATGTACGCTCTTCTGCCTGCGTAGATGGCAGCTTGTGCGCAATCTCCTTTCTACTGTTGTGGTTGGCTCCACCGTCGCCTGGAAGCTGAAAACGGCCAGATTCTCCGAAACGTCCGCTTGTTATCACCTAAAGTGAATTACCTTCCTGCGTCTCACAAACGTCGCAGTTGTATTAATGCGTCTTTATCATTGAACTGAATGACTTTAGGGCGTGGGATTTGGGCAAACAAATCATATTTTAGATGCACAGAACTACATTTCGAACACATCACGGGATACGGGTGCCTTGCGTTGGGATGATCTCCCATCCAAAGACTCCTACCATATTTCGTCTTGATGTTTTCAAAATTGTGAATAGGAACTGGTCATTGGACATAGTCCTTGATTAATAGAGAAAAAATATTGGAGCTAAGTTAACTCCTGGTGGAAAATTTCAGAGTAGAACAAGATATGGTTTCAACTCGCTTGTTATTCGGGCAGCGTACGTTGATTTTGGTGTGGTATTGGAAATCGGAGAATATTTGTAGGATGTAAAGACTATGTAGACGTGAACTGAAAACTGACTCGCCAACACGACTGACTCTATCGAGAATACGAGAAAATTGTGATACAGTCTAGTCTGTGTGCAGGGGCATCTCCCACGAGTTGTTACTGACTATAAAGTACGTCGTCTTGCTTCAAAAGTTGGTAGTTACTCGTGTGCTGTTCTGATGCCCGAATGTTTGTTAGCGTTACCAAAACGAGCCTGCAGATAGACAGTGAGAATCATAACCCGTTTAAATTTATCAAATGAAAGGGAATTATACAGAAAGTAGATCACAGACACACGTTAAATATAACATCACTTAATGACAGTTTGAGTACTTCACATTGCAAGATCTGATACTCTACTAATATTCATTACTTTTATTTAATAAACTTCAGAGTTGAAAGTGGTTCAGATTAAGACACTTCACTTCTGATTCAGTTTTATATCATAATTTCTAACTGCAATATCTGATTACAATAGAAATTAAAGTCCCCATTGTTAATTCATTTTACAGACATCGTTCTTTAAAAAACCAAACGATCTGTCCCATTTTTCTCAGCTTTGTGATAGTTCGTTTGAACAATTGGCAAGTTTTTTTCGGTTCTCCCGGTCTTGTGCGTTCTAGGCGTGTGTGCACGAGGCAGATGTCTGATAGGCTTGATTGTTGATGTAGTTTGTACATTGTAGTCATAAAGTTTGTTCAGAAAGTCGAAAATATTGTCTTCTGAATTCAGTTCCGAACTCTGACGGTCGAGACAAGAAACGTGCTTGTCACACAGCAGAGAATCCAGCCTGAGGGCTTTGGCTTTAAGTTAAGGCAGGCGTGTGCTGTGTGTCTCCTTCAGAAATACACCCCCCGCCCCCAATTCTTACAGAATAAAGACGCCCTGACATGGATTACCATTACAGTGTTCATGTTCGGTACTATAGGCTAGATCCTTTGCGATATATTTTGGCGGCAGACGATGTATTTGCACATAAATTTGCCTTCATTGTCTGTTTCCTTGTTCCTTGAACTACAAGTTGAGTTTGAAATAGCGAGGGATTCAACTGAAACAAGGAATACACTAGCAAAGGAAGAAAGGGGAATAAGTTCTGCTTGGCAACATAATGCATATTTGTTAAAATTATTTCTAGATTGAAATTTTGAATTGTACATTCAGAGTGTTTTAAAAAACATAAGCACGTGTTTCAACCATTTGACCTAACGTTTACCAACATTTCAGCACTAAAAGAAATCCAGTCGAACTGTTGGATGATAAATTTTTCGTACCAGAAATTACACGCTTTTGCGGTACTTCTATTTTATTTTTTCAATTTTTGTCAAAATGGCTGCGTCTTTGCGAGCAACATGAATACAGGAGATTTTCATCTCAATAGAAAATTGTAAACTGCGTTGGCCTCAATTTAAACCATTTACCACTTTTTTTAATGGCGAGCTGCTAATAGGAGAACCCAAGCGTCAGTGAGTTCTGATCGATGTACATGTATGGATCTATCATCCATCTGTCCATTCAAGCAAGTGTCCATTCGTCCATCTGTCTGTCTGTCAACCCATCGATGTATCACTCTGTCTGTCATTTTATTCATCTGCTTGTACGATACCGCCAGTTCCTAGGTATCACTTTGCTGTGTTTCGGGAACACTATGTATTCATGTCAGGGTGCGTAGAATACAAGTAACATTCGTTAGAGCTTTGGTAAACGTAGAACTTTACTTTTGCTGTTTGTATTAAGAGTGTCAACATTTACGTGTTGGGGGTGGCTGAACAGTTTCAGCCCGAGCTAACTAAAGGGAGGAAATAAAACACGATGGAATCAGAAAAATGCAGTATGAAAATTTTGATTGGTGATAGACACAAGAAACAGCTGTATGATTAATGTAAAGAGAAATGAAAATGAAGCAGTCAGAGAAAAGGCTTGTTTTGGAACGAAGAAGAATTTGTCATAATGATATTCGGGAATTCTGTCCGTAACAAACGAAAATTTAAAAAGAAATGTAGGTATAACAAATAAGATAATGAAAAGGAATAAATTAATATAATAGGGAGTGGATAAAAGAGGAGCTGCAAAGGAGAATTAGCAGGAACTGAAAGAAAAATTCACGTTTAAATTCTGAACTAGCAATTGATTTCTGGTTAACATTCCTTCAACCGAATAAAAAAGGGGGTGAATTGGTGACGAGAATTAGAGACAGAGAGAGATCGAGAGGGTGTAGAATAATGGGTCAAGAGTCTGACGAAGTAATTACTGCTAGGGCGAAATATTCTCAAGAGCATTCCCTATAATTGAACTACAGTGGAGCCGGCGGGTAATTGTAAAAATTGAAAAATTATACAGTAAAATCCTAAGAGGTCACAAGAAAGTAGCTTTTCTGCGCGGACGTTGCTCGTTTGCCTCTGTATTTATGTCGCACGCCTGTTGGCGATTCCACCCACTGTGCCTGCCTTCACGTCAGTTATTGGTCCTTCTGCACGTTTTTCTTTCATCCTGGTGGTGCAGCTCGACGTCCGGTCTAACCTGGAAGGCTTCTTCGCTGCACAACACAGCTTTAAGTGGATTTTGCTACGAGCGGATGTTCCCTTCCGCTCTGGGCTTCTAAACCAGACTCCACCGATCATTTAAAGTAGATTATATGTGCTTACGCTGGGAGCAGACCGAATCTGTCCAATGCATTGTGTGTTTAGGTGTAACAAACCAATTCCATTACTTAAATACTCTTAAATATTCGCCAAGTCGAGAAACGATTTAAGCAGAAATGGGAATGTCTCAAATCTACATCAAAAGGTTAGATTTGAGACATTCCCATTTCTGCTTAAATCGTTTCTCGACTTGGCGAATATTTAAGAGTCTATACCTCCGTTTGTACCTCCCCTTTTCTCGTTTTTTCCCTTCTTCTTCTTTCTTTGTTCCTGTGGTATGTTGACAACTGTTTCTGGCGTGAAACAGCCAAATGCTACAACAAAGTTTTAAACCAGTGGTGGTACAAGTTTTTGCGGCCATTCGCAACACATGTCGCTGCACACTGTCTTCATTTGGCCAGACGGCGTTAACGGCATCTGGCATCCCACGACTTTCGAAGAAATGTTGTAATCTATAAATGAAGGTAAAGTTTTCCCTGCGACAAGGCACTGTACTTTAGGGGCTTAAGGCCTGTTGAAGTGAAGCTAAGCACTGGTTGGAGATGAATGGTTACTCTCCCGCTCCGACCTGTTTAAATCTAGTGTAGATAGGAGACTGAGTATGTAATCTATCCTGCCGCCTCCTTACCCTATACAGCTCAGTGGTAACTATATGTACCATCTGGTTGAAGAGTCACATGGAACAAGCAGCGGTGGACAATTGTAGAAAAACTGTTGCGTCACCTAATGCCGGGACATGTCGACAAACGGTCCAAATGTAACTCCACTCTCTTCTGCGTGTCTTCATAGCTTGGCGCTTGAAGCTGGAGGCGATATTTTAGATTGGATAAGAACTGTCTTTCCGGGATGAGTTGTTCTTTTTGTTTTGCCATAATAAAATTGTGTTGGATCTTAAGTGAAAACATAAAACAAGAAAAAATAGTTTTATCTAATAACTTGTACGCGGATAAAACCCAAAGTAAAACAAATACAGCTCATGAGAAAACAAATTGGACAAACCACTTTATTACACACTAGGATTTTGTATTTTATTCTTTTTGTGTGTGGAGTGCAGAGAGCTTGAGGGACAAGGAATATACGTATATACTATATTTGTGTGGGGAAATGAGGCAACAAGTGAACTAATGCAATGTTTGGGATTCTCTGCTGTGTATTCTAGAACCAGACGCTGCGCGGTGAACTAGTGACGCGTTTCTCGATAATGGCTCCCTCAGCGTGATGCTGTAACGACAGCCGTTCTTGGCCCACAATAAATTTCAGTTTTTATTATCTCTTTCGAGCAGCTGTGACAGGAATTGAAACAGACAACTCGTGAATTGTTGAAATAAAATTGTCCGAATTTTTAGGAGGTAATTTATTTCACAAGAAGGAAAATTATTTTCAGGTTGAATGGGACGTTTTGTTACTCGTTAGCATGTAACGTTGAAAATGATATAATGCATCAAACGATGGGCCATTTTCTAAACAGGTACACTCCTGTGAAATACTGGGACAGCAACAACGCCAGTTATGCGATTATCGTATTAGTGTTATTTTTGTACTAGATCAGCGCAGTAACCAACAGGCACCTTCTTGGAAAGTTGCTAGTCTCTCGCAAGCCAACAAATTTCCTCCTTTTATGAAACCCGAAGTTTAATTTTATTGTTCGCAAGAGCCCGTCTATTGTATTGTATTTTTATACGATTCATTTTGGTGTTATTTTGTGACATGATCTTATATATTCCAAATCATCCTTAAGTTTTCTTATGCCCCACTCAGTTCATTCCAATTTTTATGACCCTAGTGATAACTTGTGAAGAATACAATTTTTCGATCTTCAGGTTATGTAATTTTATCGTCTTGTTATTTAGTCTTTCTTAAGTTCACATATTTAAATTATGGTAATCAAAGTGAAGATGTAATGATCCATCATCATCATATATCAGTCGAAAGGACAATGACCGACAGCGACGGTACGCAAAGCAGTGGGACCTTGTGATGCTACACGTCAAGTTCCCAGGTCTAGAAATTTTTTTCAAAGGAACGCGATGTAACATCTCGCGCATACCAACCGAATTCACAAAGACGTTACAGGCTCTGGAGATTAAATACGTTTGAAATGCTGATGGAAGATTCAACCAAATGAAGAAACAGAAAGGAAAAAGCAGGCTAGGTTGAGAAAGAAGCGCAGAACAAGAGGAAGATATAAATACATTCTCTCGAGATTAAAACGCTGTTCAAATGTGGAGAGGAGAAAGTAATATACAAGAGGATAGATTTGAAACTAGGGTTTTATTATATTATCGCTTTCCTTAGATGGAAAAACAATCGATCTGACGCCTTACATTAAAAATTAATAAGAAGTTTCGAAAAAGCTAGCCCTAGTTTCGGGCGGACTTAATCTGTTTTGGATTTCTTCACGGTTCAAACGTCTGGCAAGACGTTCATTACGCGCGATAGAATTAGGTTAGGTTTGCTATCCGCGCTAGTTGATACATCGTAACGTTTGCTGATTATTGCGAGACGTTATACAAACATATTCTAATGGATGTTTAACTATCACTTATGCTTTCTTTCTTTCATTAATTCTACTTGCCTTCTTCGGTAAACAGGAAGTTGAGGATATTTTGATCGGATCTGTATTTATCTTATGTATAAATCGAATTATACCGTATCAATACCAGCAGTTGAAGTTCTTTTGTATTCTGAAGCTAAGTTCCCACGTTCGCCATTAGAGAATACGTGGCGCAACGATCAATCATAACTTTTAGCAATGATTCGTCCTTCCGTTCCTTATACTGGCCTTGCTTTCTGTTACTCTTTCTTTCTTTCTTTCTTTCTTTCTTTTTGTTTTGGGTGATGAGTAGAGCGCACTTAACTGATGAGTGTAAGGTCAAGGTTGTAGATCAATATTAGTGGAGAGATATCAGCCAAAAGCATTTTCTAGTCATTTAAAAATGTATAAACGCGTTACAACACTCAGTTCCATAGCCCAGAAGACGACACTCGACATTTCCACCACCATAAAAATCGCGTATTATCTCATCAGCTAAAAGATTTTCACTTTAATTTCAGGGCTACAAGTTCAATTTCATAGAAAGTAATTTGTAACCGGTGTTCCCTGCAAAGTTATTTTGCTTTGGAGTTATACTATGCATACGAATTAAGGTATTGCCTCTAAAATGATCCACCTTGTAAGCTTCTGTAGAAGTTAAAGCCAATGTAATTAAGCAAATTTCTTTTAAAACTTTTCTCGCAGGTTGTGCTTCATATGCCTAGGTCCATATTTGATTTACTGAGTCAGATGGTAATGAAAATTGTTTTATCGTTAACAGGGGGTGGGGTGGGGGGACTATAACCGTGTCCATACCAGGTCTTTACATTTTTCTGTACTTTGCAGACTGAAACTTTTTTATTGCCTGAAAGTTTATGCAGTTTAAATTAAGACTTTTCTCCTGGTTCCTCGGCGCATTTTCTTCTCGTCTTTGAGTCGTTTATGCTGATCTGTTAAAGGGATATTTTTTGTTATGGGATCCGAAGGTTCGTGAACTGTATGAATCTGACAGCAAGTACAGAGCAGTTCAGTGCGTTTGCAACCAACTTCTTGGTGTGTTCTGTCAAGGTTTTTCATTTTAACTGGTCAGTGATATTGCATTCTTACCTATGTACGTAGATTCTTCGTTTGGTTGGCTTGGTAACGTAGAACAGAGAACGTACTGATCGAACAAGTACAACATAGAAATGCAGTGTTTTGCATAAATGTGATTATATTTTAAGATATTATTGATAACGTTATTTGACATTCAGTCCCAGGCATGTAATAGACATAGTCTTGTCACTGACGAACTTAGCATCAGTTGCCTATAGAATCAAGAAGCGGTATTGTATTTGTCGAATACGTAATATGGACATTAGCATTAGCATTTTTCTTCATGTAGGACATTAAGAGAAATATGGAATTACATCTGTGTAACTTTAATAATTTTTACGCAATGAATAAAAAACTTGCTATGGCCATAGTTGTCTGTCTTATGGCTCAAGACAAGCTCCAGGCATTTTTAACATATGTTTGATGGTGAATGCGAGTTTCACGCTTCGCTGTATTTACCCCCGTGGGGAGATATCCCATTGCACTTTGGATAGGAAGTTGGGTGACCTTCGAAGCCAGTCAGAAAGGAATCGTCTATTTTACAGCATGAATCTGATCCCTCTATTCCATTTAGCTGAGTTCAGCACATCCCTTGTTATGTGTATCACCACCACCACCACCATAAAATTCGCCATTTGAGCCGCTCTGTCAGAATTTTTCTCCGTATTCTCGTCACAGATGCCTTGTAATTGTCTAGGTTTATTGCGTACTAAATAATTTATTTGAACAAATACCTTCTTGGGAACCTCCGCTGTTCAAATTCATTACGTACCAGGAAATCATAAAATAATCCCATGTGGTTGATGTATATATATAATCTTGTAATATGTGTAGGCCTATATTATTTTGAATTGTATTGAACTGTATGTTTACATATTTCGGTGTTACAAACACAAACTATTATTGCAAACAGATGCGTAATTCAGAATTAATGAGTCGTCCGCATTATTTGTTATTGTGTGTGTTAATGCAGTAAAATGCATTTACAACAGAGAATGACAGTTAAATATACGTTTATTTAGTTACTATCTTTTGAATTGTTTCACGGAGTGATTACAATAATTATTTCTAGTCCCTTCAAATGTTTTCGTGTTTGCAGTGGTAACTTGGCAACGAAACTACGGTTTCCCACATCAGAAACCTGGGTCGAGTCTTCGGGATTTGCTTGCAGGTTTTCTTTCAGACAAGTTGGCATTGCGACAGGTTTCTTCCTCTACTTTAATTTCCGCTTTCCGAAGCCAGGTATCAATTCACTCGTGTTCTGTTTTAGTCTACGACAGTCTCCAAGCTGTGCGACAGGCCCGAGCAGCCAGCACGGTATCGAAACCTCCGTCCTCACTAGGGGCTTTGTGTTTGATCCAGAGAGTTGGATAGCCAAGCAATTGAATTTTATATTTTCCCTCAAGTGCGTTTTCGACGAGCTGTTTGCGTGACGCAGTTTCTGTCTGTCTGCCGCTGACAGATGTATATGTATATCTGTGCGATGGATTTTTTTTTCGTACTCTTTATTGAATCTGTTACTGTCGTGCGCAGTGGCGGTATCCATAAAACTGGCACGGAGAAGAGACGAACCAGGTTCGATTTCTGGTTGATGTGGCGTAATGTTTCACTTTACGCTGAACCAATAATGGAATTCCTCGGTGGCTGTGAGAATTCTAGGATGCGTATATATTATGAAGGGGCGTCAGAATGTAGTGGTTTGTTCTGGTGCTTCGTGTTTGGGATCTTGGGCCGGAGACTGCGTTTCTCGAGTCATCGGTGTCCTGACCCACGTACTTCGAGGTCTGAAATGTTAAATCGATGTGATAAATTTAAGGAACGAAACAGACTTTGATGTCTTGCCTTCCTAGAACCAACCAACGCCTTGGCAGCAGAACCTGCAGGTTCAACACCGAAGTCCGCCACCGGCCACGATCCTGCCTTCCTACCGAGTTTAATAGAAATAAATCGATGCTCCTATTTTCAGGGGTCACACAGAAGACATGCAAAAATTTTGGACTACATCCTGTTTCGTGAAAGTGGCTTGATTGATTGTTTGTCGTAACAGCAACTCCTGTTTCGAAACAGCCAGTTTTATGAAATACAGTATTAACATCTCTCCGGAACAGCTTACAGGAACAATGGATACGTAATTAACTTCATTATACCAGCAGGCGTGATGTTCTAGTATTAATATATGTTTGTGCGCATTTAGATTTCAGCGCAACTACTGCTCCATTGTCATCTGATAAATTATAACTGCACGCTCCGTTACACAATTAGCGTTTAGCGCTACTCCGTAAAGTACCTGACAAAATGACATGAATTTGTCGAATGGTAAGAATCACCACCGTTTCGTATAACTTTCTGCACTACCGACCAGTATACTTTCCAGAATTTCTTTTTTCCGGCTCTACTATCAGCAGCGCTGCCGTCATACTGCCTGAGATTTTGGTCCTGTCTCTAGGAAGGTGCTGAGACATCGTCAATAAATGGGTTATGACTCTCCATGCAGACCATAATTATTTGTAATTCATATTCTATATCATATAACCTCCGCAGCTGAATAGCATTGTCAGATAACCCTGGAATAAATAAAAAGAAGATCTGTTTGCTAACACAAATAGTGTGTGATTAATGGACCGCTGTTACATACCTTAAGACTGCCACGATCGTGGTGATGATAAGGCAAAGGTCTCTCCATGATCAAGTAAGCTTTATGCGATTGTAAAATGGAGGCGTAGCGCCACGAATTCTCGACATCGGCAGTGTGGATTAAAATTAGTTATCAGCATCACACTGTATCCGCTGGATTGCAGTCTGGGTCTGTTTCAGACCCGATCTGGACGCCATGACGAACTTAAACGTCCCATCCCCTGCCAGGAGAAAGTAACCAGTCATCCACACCGTAGCGTTCGGCTACTATTGGTTGATCGGGGAAAAAATTAACAAAACAACTTTGTTCTCTTGTTTCAGGTGGTGAGAGCAGCTAGTCCCGTCCTGCTGAGAGTCATTACACTGGGAGCCTTCTTTATCTACTGCACGGTGAGTAGACTGAAGCCAGGGTTACATTAATTCCAGCAGACTCTCGTGTGAACAATATTTAGGAATGTAGTCCGTGACGTAACGAAAACTATCTTGCCATTACAAAGATAGATGGCTGAATGCTGACATATCACCCGTTTGCTTCTCGTCAAATAAAATGTGCAAACATTGCGCTTCGAGCTAATTCGTGGGAGTAACTTCAGGAAGCCGCTGTACTCACCGCGCAGTAAATTCTCTTCGCCCGTTCTCATGCCAAGAGCACATCTTACAGTATCTGTTTATCTTCAGCAGTAAGATACCTTCTCTTTACGACCAGGGCACTGGAGTTCTTCAAAGCATCTGAACTTATCCAAAGACGGCTTGAGAAGTTAGCGTCAAAGTGGAAGTAATGAAGTAACTCCATTCTGCAGATCAGTCTAAAGCCGTCGTAGTTAACTAAGTTTGTCAAGAAGGTTTCAGTTCTTACGAAACATGTAGGCTCAGAGCCGTGTTTAAAGTTACCAGACCAGCTGGAGTCTTCACACTCTGTTTCTCTAGTATTAATTTTCTCTTGTCTCACAAGTGCCCTTCCCCCCCTCACAGTTTTCTCACCATCTGCTGATTTTTTAAATTCTGAATAAATATTTGTTTATCCTCGTCTCATGCTCACTATATATATATCCAAAATCCGTAGGCCTTTGCTGTTTGTTTGCATGCTTTTAATTTGTATTTCAAAGAGGAGATATTTAAATGGTTTTAGAAGGCTCAGAACTCTTTAGCGTATGACGGCGGATATAATAAAAAAATCTGTCCCAAACTGTAATTTCCTGAATATGGCTGTCTTGTGGAATGTACCACCATGCAGTCTGGTGGACACTGGCCGACGTTTCAGAGATTCTTACTGCCTCCATGATTTCATCACGCTGGTGGATGCAGTTAGCATCTTTGTAACATCGATCAATAACTACCAATCTATAGGGTTACAGCCGTCTTAATGTCTGTCGCCGTGAGGACCTGGAAATGTCATCCGTAGGTTTCCTCCATTATGTGACTGATTTGTTGGCTGTGTAACTTTCTTTCGTGTGAGATTTGAGGTTCTCAGGGCGGTGAAGGTGACGGTGTTCTGGGGTTTGACGCTTTATAGACTCGTAGGCAGATACCGACGTTTCGGATAAATTTACTCTCTTCATTTTCATGTCTGTAGATATCATGTCAGTTTTTTCTTCCGGACAGACCGTTCTCTTAAATATAAATTAAATGAAAGAGCTATGTTCGTGTTCGTTCTTTTCAGAGGATGCCCTGCTTTTGACCTTGTTTCTTAATATGGATGTCTCACTGCATTATGTTTGTGCATTTTCTGCTGTCTCGCCTTGTGTCGCATGATATCGTTGCTTTATGTTTGTACAAAGACGAGAGGAATTGCGTAAAAAAATAACTTAAGAGGATCCGGAAATTGTGAATGTTAAAATTAAATTTGCCTCAGGAAGAGAGGCCAAAGAACAAAGACTCAAAGAAGAGCAGTTTGTCTCTGCCAACAAAGAATTACAAACTAATCTCATGCGAACCTCTTCTGTCCCGTTGTTAAAGCCTTTAAATATTTTATTTCTGCAACTGAAAAAGTTTATAATATGGCCCTGCTATGCTGCTCAACAAAAATTAAAATATTAACGCTTATAATTTTGGGGAGATGCGATGTGGAAGATGAATAACACAGTTGTCAGGGCACGAATGCCCTAAATTTGACTGAAGACAACTGAAGGAACGTTAAAATGACATGGAGACGTATTTTAAGCGTCTTTAGTCTAACTTTTGAAATTTAAAAGTTCACCCGGCCTACTAATTCTGTAATACACTGGCTATTTTATTTGATTTTTAAGACTTTGTTAGCGCGTTTGGGCACTTCAGTGGCGAAAATTGAGCCCCTTTGGCACCGGTCTGTATCCTGGACACTGTCTTTTGTCTCTCCACGTTTTCAGAACAAAATTTGTTACCCATTTTTTATGTCTCTTGCGCGGTACGCAACAAAACACAATACACTGCCCTGCTAAACAGGGTTTCTGAATACGGCTGTGTTCTCGGATTTTGCGCCGTGTATTACTGTATATATTAGCCGACGTTTCAGACGAGCTTACTGAAGGAGGCAGTGAGCTCCTCTGAAACTGCCACCGCCCCCACATCCCAGAAGACAGAGCCATCTTCATGCTCGTCGCCGTGAGAAACTGAAATTTCATCAGGTTTTTGAACTATACGATCCGTGTATTCGTTTTGCTTCTTGTGTGTTTCTCTCTGTCTCTGTTTCATCTCTCTGCTCCTTTCTTTGTTCCTGTTTTCTGTTTATTTTGTATACATGTGTGATGTTTTACACGTATAACTGCTGCGCCGGTGTCTCTAACTTGTGTGTTGTGTATTGTAAACATGGCTGCAAATGTTATTTCCTTTTTCTTGTGTTGAGAAGTAAAATGTACGTTGAGGGGGTGTTTACGGTGTGAACTCGATTTAACTTCGTCTGAGTGCAGGGACAAACTTGTATTATGACGATAAGGAACCATCAAGTGACATTACCGATAGAACACTGTGAACAGCAAAAACTCCATCGAGTGAGCTGATGAAACGAGTTTTATGTAAATAACTGCATCTCCATTTGTGTTCTCTTCTGATACACAAAACTGAAATTTGTCCCCCTGGCTTCAGTTTCTAGTCAAGAGTCTGTGACCTCATTATCTGGTTAGTGTGTAAGCGAAAACTCCAGGGAATTCGTTCTCAGTTGGCACGTCAAAACAATAAGAGGAACTGAAGATTTTCTGCCTGTGTTTTCCTTGTAAAGTTCACATCTGCGTACTAAGATAGGTATGAAACTACTTACCTGAAATATTTTGCGACTGAAACTGTTTACTTCAGAATAAGTCTGTTATTAAGACAGACATAGATATAAGAAAAGTTTTAGAAGCGACACAGTTTCCAAATAATGTGTTACTTGTTTGTTGGTGACACTTACTTGCTTATGTGAAAAGTACGCGGATTTCTTTGTCTGTGTTGCGACGCTGTGCAGACGTGTAGGTAGATGGTAACGTATCAAAGTAACTTTTGCCCTCCCTGAAAATGGAGCCAATTCATTCCTCCGAAACGTTGGTAACTATTAACAGGATTACACGACATTACTCTCCAGAAGAGACAGTCCACATTTTCATAGGAGTGAAAACCTCCAGCTCATGTGCAATCTCTGTGCTGAAATAAGTTACTGGTCCTAATAGCCATAAATTATTTGCGCGAAGATAAAATTTTTTGAAGCAGCATCGGTCAGATCCTCGTGTCTCAAATGCCTATATGCCCTCTCTCGAGGAGTGCGTCTCGCCGTTCAGTCCACCATACCTGAATAAAGTAGGACTTTTGAAACTGTCGCTTGCAGGTGCTGGCTTTCAGTGCGAGATCATGTCCCAGATAGCAGAAGAGCTTATAAATGCTTTCGGTGGTAGTATAGAATGGATGTCTTTCTTACAAAATGCAGATAGAATGGAATTTTAAAAATTATTCAGTCACTGTCACCGCGTGTAAGAAATGTTGGCTCTATCGGTTGCCTTCAAAAATTTTGCGATTGATCACGACTCCTTCTGTGCTCTTTTAAGCCATTTCTTGTCTTATGTCATGTTTCATTGTATTTCATTCTTTTCAGTTCTCTCATTTCTGTTTTTATGTTTACTCCCTTTTTACCTTTCACTGTCCTTTTCCTTTCCTTCTTTCGATGTTTGTTTCTGAGAATTGTGTAATTATTCATATTGAGTTGTATTGGTTTGTTGAGTGCTTGTATGTGTTTATTGCGTCCAATTACTCCACAGTTGTAACGCAATGTAAATAACCGGGTCCTGTTTCGGGAGTATAATAACCCTAATGTCTGTTGCCCATGAACATGCATCGGACATTCAATTTCGCTGCGTCTCTTAACACGGAACTACGGCACGTGTCATAAACCATGTGATCACGAAGCAAAACCCATACGATTGATTATTCCTAATGCACACTGCACGTAATGGAAACCTGTAATCACGACATGCAGCTATTGATTGTTAAATAGGTGGTGCATATAGTTACCATTGGGCTTCGAGAGTGCGTTTCGGTTTCAGGAACTGAGACAAACTAAAAATAAATATTGTTCTAAATTTCGTTTCTACCATTGTCAGACATTGCACGAAATGTACGCAGGCAGCGGGTTGATAACCCCTCGTTTAGATTAGGCGGTGTCTCGCAGTGGATCGGACCAGAGAATACCTGTGAAGCTTACAGACGACGACGGTCGGCGGCTTCAGATAACTCTACTGTCTGCCTCCCTGCCGACTGTAAACCACAGGATAGAAGAAGTTGTGTTTCTCTTGTCTCTTATCAACGCCGTTAGCTCAACTCCCACCGACAGGGCGGTCCTCTTTCGGAGAATCAGGTGTCGCGTTGTTTCAACATCGCCTCGAAAGTGCTGATCAACAAATTTCAGACTCGTCAAAACTTTCTTAAATTTAGTAAGGACTGGAAAGAATTAGAGAGATTCACGGAAGCAAAGAAATTAGAAAGAAAAAAGGAAATAACGTGGGACGAAGAAAGTTCGAAGTAAAGTAACTGCTAACCTGACCGTCCACCCCAATCTGATGTCGGAGGTGTAGAATATTGTGAGCAGAAATTAAACGTTTCCTTTGCACCTTCATGTGAGGGTTCGCCACAGGACTGTTTCAGTTTAATATCGCCACTGAACTTGCAATGCATAGGCTAGACTTAACTTTTTTAGGGCAAGGGAAACTGCGTGTGTGCAAGCATGCCACTTCTCTTGACGTTCGGTAGCGATGCATTTCACCCACAGAGTATTCGTGGGACTGAATTCTCTCCCAGAATAAACGCGGATTCATTTACTGCGTTGTTTGTTTTAGGTTTTATCAATCCTCATTTTTTAAAGGCATTAACGGTGGAAGTAGCTCGGTCTGCCGGATCCAACAGAATAGGTATCTGCCCCCTTTTTATCTGAAGACGAAGCGATTCTTTAATTTGAGATTTGTTAAGGCTTTAAAGACCCATGATGGATAAAGCTTACAACAAGAAAATAGTAATATGATCACCAAAGACATTCAGAGAAGAACGGATTGGTTTACTAGGCATCATTAACCGAGTGAACTTTGTAATGATCTCTCCCTTTGCGTTTTGTTTGCGATAGGAACTGAATTCTTGTGCATTCTCAACAAAAATTACACGAAATGAAATTACAATGCAGAAACCGGCTGTGTTTTTGGGTGTTCGCATATTTCATCTTCGAAGCTAATCAAACTTGGATTCCCATTAGTACGATTTTTTTAGTAGTCAGCACGTACGGCAAACCCTGTGCTTTAGAGTTTATAGAACAATACAACGCG
Source organism: Zootermopsis nevadensis (assembly GCF_977971745.1). Lineage (NCBI taxonomy): Eukaryota > Metazoa > Arthropoda > Insecta > Blattodea > Termopsidae > Zootermopsis > Zootermopsis nevadensis. The sequence goes on from NW_028259161.1 coordinate 1,448,298, forward strand.
TTTCCTCAGCCTGAAATGTCTTTTCGTGTCACGTTACCGCCAACTTTGTGCCATTCCTTATGCGTAGCTTAATTAATTTTATGACAGGTTATTGTTTACATGCTACATTCATTTTCAGAATATTCTGTAGACATGAATTTCAATTACGAAACAGTACACATTAATCAATTTCAAGGACCTTGAATTTGACCACAAACGGAGGAAATTAGCATCAAAACATTATACGACGTATTTCTCTCTCGATTTCTACTGACAGCCACAAAATCAGATTTTAGCAGTAAATGCGAGACGCGACGAAAGAAAGAGTATTTGCCCCGGGAAGTCAGATGATCTTTTTAAATATTGTTGGTTGAATAATTGGGTACATGAATACAGTTTGAAGGATTATTACTTCCAGTGTCAGATCCAGCCGTTTGGATACTTTGTTCTTTCTTTGCTTGTAGCATTATCCTACCATGAAGGTCAGTTGGGAAACTTGAATTCACATTATATCACGACGTATCATCCATCGCCTGCAAGTGTGCTGAAAGCTTCTTTGTTTTGCGACGTGTTCGCCAGGACACCTTTTCGGGGAACACTTGCACTTTCCGCCTGCAGTCTTAAAACTTTGATTAAAATATACGAAATTATAATTTTACCGAAAGATGACTGTCTTCTGAGATTTTGCACCGTGTTCTTTAGTAGAAGTTTGCCGACTATTTAGAGGTGCTTCCTCTCTTCATCATCGCCCTGATGACGGAGGCAGTAGGCACCCCTGAAACGTCGGTAAACTTCTACCAGACTTCGCGTCTCAACATCCCAGAAGTATTCTTTATACTCCTCTATGAGAGCCCTAATCTTACCTATAATTTTACCTGTTGTTTAGTATGTTTGCGTACTTCGTTTTGCGGTGTGTCGGAGCGTATTCAATAATTCGTGCGTTATGGTTTGCAGATGATAGTAATGTACCCGCGACCCAACATCTACACGTGCACAGTTCGTGTCTGGCTGAGAGAAATTGGTTTCTCGCTCACCTACGGAGCCCTTATGCTGAAGACATGGAGGTAAGAACTTGAAGGGAAAATCTGTATCGAGCAGCCAAATTTGCCACGGGCGAGTGTTGACGTATATGCAGTCTGTGTTCCAAAATTTTCACAAACACTCGACAATCTTGCATTGCCTACCCCGGTTTTGCTACGTGCTTCATATTTTATAATTGTATGGAAAACTCGCCCTTACGTGCGGTATTAAAATGGTGTTTCCACGCAAGACGCCTGTTTGCTGCGTTTGTATCTGCGTCATAAAATATGCTGGCACCTGGCAGAAAGCTGTCAGGGGCTTGGAGAAAGTTTCTGGTGGCGTGCACTTACAGTAAAAGGTTGTTTTGTTTGTGTATGTGTTGTTATCGACTTTAGATTTATTATATTTTACTTTCTTTTGTTAGTTAATACATAAAATTTATTTCAGATAAAGGCAGTAGAACTTAATGAAGTCTGCATTTTATTATACGCGGGTAATTCTTAAAAATGAGCTGAGAAATTATGTGAAATTTTATTTGGGATGAATGGGACACAGGGGCTGCATTAGACAAATGTATACAAATATTTTTTTGCTGTAATACATTTAATAGAAATCTTGTGAGAAAATGTTTAGTTAAATATGCAGATGGACAAACACTTTGCATAGAGAATATTTTCATCGTCTTAACGTAAACGTGGTTTTTTTTCACGAAGGATTTCCGTGATTTTCCGAGTGAGGTCAGCCAAAGCTGTGAAAATCACAGATCTGGACCTTCTGAAGAGACTTGGAGTGATCGTCACCATTTTCAGCGTGTTCCTGGTGATACGAACGCTTGTAGCGCCACCGCTTGTGATCGTGGGGAGAACAGCTGACGATCTGAAAGCGTTTCTTTGCCGCACCGACTGGTGGGATCATTCCTTCACCACACGTGAGTAGAGAAACGCAGACCTATTAGAATTTAGTTGTATACTGTATGAAAACAAATTAACTTTCTTTATTGTTCTGAATCTTGTGACCGGAGTCCATGAATGCCTGTTTTGCGACTGATTGCACGTGACACAACCACCCTTTCGGCATATGCATTTTCCCTTTTCAGATGCTTCTCCACACGTGTGTAACTGAGTGTTCTTCCTCTTGTTCTAAATATTTGTCAGTGTGAGAAGAAGTTGGTGGTATATTAGGATGACACGCGAGTGATCATTTGACTCATTAATAAACCTTTTCTACGAAGGTGGTCATAGATCGCTTTTGCACTTTAAAGCCGGGTGCCTACCCACAATACCATTGGCGGAGAAACGGAAAACCCTGTAGGAAACTACTTAATGTGTAGGATAAAATCGCGTTGTGAAGGATAAATTCTGCCCACTAGACGCAATATTTCTCTCGTAGAGTTCATGCAGGATTGTGACTAGTAGATGCGTTCGTGATTCTGCCGTTGATATTTCATTGGATACATCCGAGTAATGATCGTGAATCTTATATATATGTATATATATGACATGCTGACAACAAGTGTTGGATTGACATGGTTTATTACCTACGCCTTTCATAAGTGGATTTATCTGATTTATTGCCAATGCTTTCATCAGCTTCCTACGTAATCGCGGGACACAGTCATCCATCCACAGTCATTAACCACGCAATAAAACGGCAGAAGCGATTAAGAAGTTTTACCGCGTTCCTTAATTCTGGGTCTAATGTGACAATACATTTTATCACAGTCATTGGCTTCCCGTGGCAGTGGGTATCAAGTGTTGAACAAGTGAAGGCAGACCGCTGCGTGTCACATCCATTATATTTCCTTGTCAGTAAATGGATTCAGAATAAATCAATATGACTGAGCTGATACAAATCATGTTCAGTGAACCATTTTTCTGTCAAAATGGCACAGAATTTCCATGCCTGATTTTCTTCAACCCTTTGAACCCGAGAAGAGGATAAATAGAGCAAGTGGTTATTTCCGGTTGTGTAAGTATGGGTTAGGTTGGTTAGGTTACCTCGCAAAAACGAAATGTTGCAAATCAGCTGCCTTGAAAGACTGAGATCCAAGTTTCCAGCGTCGTGAATGTCGTCCCGAATCGTGTCTTCACTATATATATAGAACTTTGTCAGGACCCCGATGCCCAGCGTCGACTTGAAATCGTCGTGTCTCACTGCTCCAAGTGGTACGTCTTCGTGTTGCGTCGGTTTTAAGCCGTTCTGCCGTATGGCGTCCCGAGTCTGGACTTCGCTTTATTCTGAATCTTACATCGGTGTCGGGACGATAAGCGTCTCGACGCCGATGGCGGCTGAATGCGAAGTATCGTATGCCATGCCGACTCTCGTCTTTGCTTCATTCTAATTCTTGTGGCGTCGTTAGGCGTTCTTTTCGTGGCGGGGTCCGCACTTTTGGTTTCTCTGACAGTGGTGTGACGTCACTGAACTTACGAATGCGTTCATCGTCCATGGTAGTTCACATCAGTGTACGAGCTACGATGTGGTGTGCTTTTCAGAGCGCATTTGTTTATGCCCTGACTGTGTAAAGCATTACACTATTTCACATGAAACAATACACTATGCTATGAAACCCTGAGGATCTAATATAATAGATTTATCGCGCTTTATTGAAAACAAATACACAGTTTACTCTTCGTATTTTTATGAAAATGTTAATATCCATGCCACCCTTCCTGCCTTTATTTCCGGAAAAATAAAACAATTCTCACAAAGAATATTTTAATAAATGAGAAGAATTGACTTAATAAAGTCATTGTCTTTCGCCTTTTCATATTTTTTTAATGACTAAATGTTATCGATATGTGTTTTATAGCCAAGACAGGAGAAAGTGGAATAAAATGGAAGCGATGGGAAGTGTGCCAAAAATTATTTTTGTGGAACCTAAAGATGAAGCAATTCGGAATGTGGGCGTTTTTCTTTACTTTTCTATTTTCTTTGAAGCCGAAGCTCTTCCGAGTAATATTTAAACATTCAGTTCCTGCCTCAAAGAAACAACATCCCGTCTTCATGATAAAGATGAGTTGATTAATGTTGTTTAGTAAAAGTAATGATTATTTACTCTGAGAATCATAAAAAATTTGTTGTGTGAGTAAAATTAAGAGTTATTAATGAAGATTGTAAAAGGTATGATGTGAGGTTTTCATCTGGATTAATCTGGCTTAAGAGAGGATTCGCTGGCTGGCTGTTACTTTTACATTAATGAACCATCTGCTTTCACAAAATGCTGTGTTGTTGTTGTTTTTTTTAAACTCAACATATGTTATTGTCTTGAGAGTTCCGTGGTGGTGTTCAAATAATCTTGCTGATGAACCGCACTCCTGAGAAAGTTGAATGCGGGCAGTTTGTTTAATAGGCTAGTAATAAAAATGCTAGTACATCGGGTCAGAACCCTTTACTAATTTAATTTTTCGAGGTCAGATTTGTCTGTGATCATCCGGGTCTTCTGAGTTCATTAGCAGCTAGACAGACAGACATATTATAAACGAATAAATCTTCTATTCTTGTAATAGAAATAATTTGTACGTTTTATACAAGTAAGGCGTATTCGAAGTTCTAACTCTCCGTGAAATGGTGAAAGTGTTCGCTACGCCAATGTATGAACACCACAAAAACAGATTGAGGGAGGAATTCCCGTAGGACAAACAGGAGCGATTTAGTGGCCTGGTAGGTTTGTCCCCGCAGGACTTCTTCCACTCCAACCGGTCGCAATCGCCTTACCATTATCGGGTGCTACCAACCTTCCATCGTTCCACGCTCTTTGTGTGCCGCCCCCCCCCCCCCCCCCCAACTCAAGCTTCTTTCTGTTATCACAGAACTTCAACAGTGGCTCCGGTGAAAGAGAAATTGAACGCGCCTGAAGAACGGGAGGGACCAAGTCCAACCTCACGCACAAAACTAGATTTCTAGAAGATTCAAACAACTTCTAGGTTGCGGTAAATCTGCGCATCATTATGCTTCACCAACCAGTTCAAGTTACCTCCTGCGTCATTATTGATGAAACTTTGTATTGATTTTCTTGCGAATTTCGTTTTGGTTTGAACTTGACAACTCCTCCCGCTTTACGCTAAACTAAAATGAAATTCCTCTAAAAGTTTTCAGTGCGCGAATTATTTTTGCAGGATATGATATTAAGATGTCTGACAAGTTCCTTAAACATTTCTCGGTGCGGTGTACGTGTAACGAAATAATCTGCGGCTTCCCGACTAAGGAATCTGTTGCTACATGTAGTGTGGTCATCGCACTTTGCAGTAATGAATTTGTATTTGCCACAGATTAACATTAAGTTACACGATTTGTGCAGAATCGCAAAGAATACGTTTGTGGGACACGGGCCTTGTGAAGCCTAGTGAGATTGTGTGGATCCCATCTGCGCTGCCCAAGTCTTTATTTCTGTGTTCCTCCTGCCCCAAACCCGAGGCTTCGCCATATTTCTTTGTTGCTTTTGGTGTGTGCTGTGTATTCTTACTTTTTTCGTGATGTTTTTGCCGATTTATCTTAATAATATCATTCATACGTAGGGCCGTGTTTCCATTTTGCCAGACTGTATCCGGACCGACATTTCTGGAATCTCCCATAGCCACTGAACTGCGGTATTCTGTCTCCAGTCCGTCGACATCCTAAAATGCAACGAACCGACGTCTAGTGTTTTAATATTTGCATTTATTTGCAGGCATTTTTCGTGATGTGGACTAAACGCACGCCAGTCTCCGTTCTGATAGGACACATTTAATTTCCAATTCATTCGCCATATGTCTCATCAGTTTCCTCTCCACTATTTATTCGATCAAAAATAAATCTGAGTGGGTGGGAACACACATGACGTGCGTTCAGACGTGTCCCTGCCAATTACGTGCTTCACAGGGTTTTTTTAGTAGGAGCCTCGAGCATTTTATAAAGCGTGGGCTGGTTGTTATACAGCCTCTACCTGATGGTGGAAATCGGATACCCGCCTTTCGGCGTTTGGCGTCTTTTATCAGAATTCGTTTGACTTTCTGTTATTGTTGACTGTGACAGAACTTGACTTTCGAATGAACTGCTGATAAATGAATCGATTTTCAGTAAGGTTACATATGGGTCTAGCCCAGAATTAATGTCGAATTGTTAAAATTATTGTGGCGTTTTTTCTCCCATGTGTTTTATATAAATGTTGAGATTAAAACATATAATAAAACAGTTTGCCACTTATTTTTTGTAGCGAGGAATTTAAATTCTTAATCTCGTCATTGTGCCTACGTTTCTCGGTCACTGTATCTACTGTTTGAAAATACATGAAATATTGAACACTTGGAAACCCTTTTTAAATTTAAAATAATATTCTCCATTATCAGTATTGCGTCAGGTAATCAAATGAAAGTTTTAATTTCGCCAAACAAATTTAATGTTAATTGAATTGCTAATTTGTTAATTTTAATTTAAATTCATATAATGAAGTACGTGATGGTATATAGATGTCTGCTACATATTAAATTGTTTTGTACGTTGTTAACATGGTTTGTATATTACGTTGAAAAAACTAATACTTTAATTTTATGTATTCAGAATGCATCGTGCATTTGACTGGGTATAGTAATCGGAGCTGTCATTAGCTAGTCCATCAGATTCCCAGAAATTAACCTTTGAAAGGGTTATTTAATCTTCAGGGTTCAGGTTTTATATCTGAGTGCCTGTTTGGTTGCTTTTTTAATGACTTCACCTAACTATCTTAACGCTAATTATTAAGCGAGCAACCAAATGTAACAAACGTGGAAACAGGCCATCTTCATGTTCGCCGCATTAAGAATATGAATTCGAAATTAATATATTTTATTCAATCGGATGACAATAATAATAGATAATCGTATGTAGTATTTCCTCTTCTGTTCCGCCCGTTCTATTAACATACGGGATTCGTATTTCATTAACAAGAAAACTTATTCTGAATTAAAATTAATTTCTCTTTGCCGATTTCTCAATCCTTAAACTTTGGAATATCTGTTTAAACAAACACCAGAAACGTTTTCTGTTCAAACACTCAAACTAATACTCTGATATCTTATACATTTTAAAGCTCTTCGTGTATGTGGGCGTGTTTATATATACTTCAAAGAACTTCACATAACTAATCTTGAAGTCAAGAAATTCTACTTCTTTTAAGTTTCTGTGGGTTGGGAGTGTTTGCAAATGAAAATGCTCTGGGGTAAGGTCGGTGCATGCAATTCACTTCAGCTGTCTTACGTGTGTGTTGACGTACATGAAGCACGAAATTGATGTCCTCAAAGTTCGGAAAATTTATATAAAACACTAAAATATTGGCAGAATTTTTCCCTGCGTTCACATCCCGTATTTGATTTATCATCACTTCACCTTGCTGATAGCAAATAAATAACCCCCCACCCCCACCCTTGCAACGTCTTTCTTCACCCCTACGTTGTTTTTCAGTTCCGTGTTGTCTTCTGGATGATGACGCCGTTTGGACTTATAGGTGGTTACTGACGTTTCGGAGGAACCTCGTATCTTCAGAACAGGAGTTTAAGACAGATGCTGTATGCTCTTCTGAAATGTTAGTCATCATCTACAAGACTGCATGGTGTCGCAAACATGAATACCACAAACGAAATTTTCACCGCCGTGAAAACCTCAAATCCGATAATAAATTTCTGTTGTTGTAGATACAGAATGCCCATCTCCGCTGAAGTAGGTATCTTCTTTTGGCTCTCTTGAATGGATGTGTCACACATTAAAGACGAGTTTCTCATAAGTATTAATAACTGCAGAATTTCTGGTCGGAGAATCCGTGTTTCCAGGCTTCCGCCTTTGGGCAGGGTCCTCGACCTTCCCATCCATCTCTCGTCCTCACAGACGTTATCATCAGATTTATTTCCGTAAATTTTATTTTAATGTTGTCTTACCTACACCTTGATCTTCGAGAACGAAGTAAATTCGAAACCGCCTAAGAAACCTTTTTTTAAAAAAAAAATCTTTCCCCCTGCTATAATGTGTTTATTTTTCTCGTTTGTATTCATCTTCATTTCTTCTAATTTTTTCCATCTGTTTTCATGTCCCCAGCCATCAAAGCCTAATTAATGTTACTTATTTCTGCAAATCATGTTGCTTAAGTTTTCGTCTTTCTCTGCGCATCTCCAAAGTCTGCAGATTCCATACCTGAATCCATGAACCAAAACTTATTATTGAATCTGCATTGAACCCATGTCCCCAAGCGGATATGATTATGATATTTACAGGGTGAAGAACACAAATACCCGTGTTCCAAGTGTTATTAAATCCATAACCGATACTTTTCCGTCCTTCAACAGAGCTTTGTGTTGGTCTGTATTGATCATTGATCATGTCGTCTGTCGACTCTTCGATTGTCTGCCCTATTATGATGCTTTTGACAAATAACTTTGCAGTCCCTGGTACTGCGTAGTTTCCGTTCTGTCTCCCCTTTTGGTTTTTATGCCTGTAATCCTTTCAAACTTCCGATGCTTTTGATGAGCTGATTTTGAACACAGTGACATCTGTTCTGTTGTTTCTGCTCCTATCTATGTCAGAACCTTTGTACTGCTCCGAATTCTGAGAATACCATTTTTATTAACTTCAAATGGAAACTCTGTTTGCTTTCTTTAAACTTGAATTGGATACTTCAGTAACGAGTCTTATTATTTTGGAACACTCCAGTGCCACACAGTTAGTGGTTCGTGTGCAACTTGTCAAAACAATCATCCGGAATTTCGTACGACGGAACAGCAATTTTGAGACGACTCTATGGTCACTAACAATAAAAACGAGACCTAACCAGTGTAGGAATATGAATTCATTATTATATTTAGCCCGATCTTTGGCTGCCTTGAAAACGCGCTCTCCTTGACGTCACACGTGGCCATTTTGCTCACGTATAAGCTATTCTAGTTTTAGTGCGATGTGAGGTTTTTAAGATGGCGCCGTGTAGTCTGGTAGAAGCTTACCAGTGTTTCGGAGGTGATCGCTGCCTCCGTCGTCAGGGCTATGTGTTCTAGTTCTTTCATATAGAATTTGCACACTTTACGTTGTTTTCTTTGTAATTGTTGGTTTAGGTTCATATTGTATTCGAGGGAGGTGGACTGAAGATTTTATTTACTTGCAAAGCAGAGGGACAACATGTCAAATAAACTTCTTAACTATGAGATTCATACTAGGTGTGATCACTTGTTTCAAGCGCTAAACGCAGTGATTTTCAAGTTGAAATGTATAAAGTGTTAGCAGCCGCAATTATTTTGTTGAAGTGGTATCTTAAAACGCAAGATTTCCTGCGTTTGTAAACCCCAGACGTTAATTATTAATGATAATTAAATCCCGCAGTTGAAACCTGTTCACATCCAAATTCTCTATGATACGGTTTAATATTATCCTCCCATAAATCCTTAAGTCTTCCTTTTGAGTCCTACGGTTAACATTTTGTATGCATTTCTCATCTTCTCAGTCATGCTACATGGATAACCGTTCTTATCCTTGTTCTTAGCCACACTTAAATGTGTTATTTATGTTAAAAATGCAACGCACGTACATGAAGTCATTTCAATAAATGTCGTTCGTCCAACATGTATTTGGTACTAGACCAAAGACAGACAGCTGCAAATGACTTTGCTTTCTGCGAAGTTCATTTAATAATTCTGACGACACTCATTGTGTTCAGGAGCTTGCTTTAGTTATAATATCTGTCCAGTCCGTGTGAGCATGGAAAAAAGCAGTTTTATGTCACAAGCCCTGCATGAAACACGAAGGCTTCCGTAATCAGCTACTTTAACAAGCAAAGTTTCTAATTATTAGTAATGAGGGTAGGTGTGTAACGAACCTTCATTTTTGGAATATTTATGTAACAACGGTGCCTCTGTTAGACTTTCAGTAATTCATGACTCGTCGTTTTTTTGTTAATATTCTCATCATTAAGGAGGAAATTGTTTCTTTTTATTGACATTTCAAGTTCTCACGGTGGCAAGTGTAACGATGTCAGCCTTCTGGGTTGATTCGCCGTGACATTTCAGAGGCGACAAGTACCTCTGAAACGTCGGGTAACTTCTACGAGACTACACTGCGCATCAACCCAGAAGATACCTTTGGATTGTATCCGTTAAATTAACTTCTGAATTGTATAACTGCTTAATAACTACATTTTAAATGTCTGTTCGTTCCATAAATCCTTCTTCATATTTTTCGCTACAAATAAATCCAAGATACTTTCCAAAAATGCATCTTCTTTCCAGTTGGACAAGCTTAAAGCAACAGAACATCGGCCGGGTATATTAATTTAACCCGCAACACAATTCATTGTTATAACGTGCTTCAGTCTAACAAAGCGTAGTTGTTGTTGTTATTTTTCTGTAAATGAAATTCAAGATTCGTCGGTGTATCGGTCTTCGAGATTTTGAAACTTTTGAAGAATTTTTGTAAGTTCGTAAAGGAAATCGTTACCAGACTCCCATTTTTATGTTCGTGCTGTTGGCCTCTATCTTTCGAGTCTCGCTAACGCAATTTTCTGGACACCGTTGACCTCTTGAAGTTTAAAGGAGATGTTTCCACTCACAGTAAAACAATTATGCCAGTAGATGACGAATTTATAACTTATACATCATATTCTTGTGACAGTGTTCAGTCAAAATTTATTCGAAACCGCAGTTCATACGTTATAGGCCCAATTGAAAACTAATAATAAAATATGCGTTACCGTTCTGTGGTTGACAATGGTATTTGCATGTATAAACTACCTGAAAACATTTAATCCAATTCTCGGAAAACGTTTTAATATCGCTGGGTAATTAATAGAATTTTGTTTGTCCGTACGTGTTTCTCCACCCACTAGCTTGCCTATACCCTGAACGCCTGTGCCAGGACCCCCCTCATTCACCCCTATTTGCCGTTTCCCCACCGGAAGATGCATTTGTTTCTTTATTAAGTGTCGCTAGTATCCCTGCCGTCTCACAAGGTCGTGTATCCGCCATATTGTTATTACAGGCGTAGGAAATTATGAAATGGCACGAGTTTGGGGTGATCATCAGCGAAATAATGTTCATGTCAAATGTAATCGAAATCTGCCCCAAGGTACTCCAGTTAAAACATGTTTACAGACGGACATACACGTCTTTCGGCGAACGCAAGAACACACACTGCATTGCCGTTACAAGTTTCAGCTTATTTTAATGATAGAAGTTGTTCTGGTAATCAAATAAACGTACGATGGGACTCCATGAATTACCTGTCGAGTTTCTGAGCCTTCAGACAGGTGGCGTACGTAATTTCCACCGTCCTGTAAATGCGTCAGATCTACAAGTGAGGAAACTGCAATTTTGGAATGTCCCTTACCACAGTTCTCCGGCTTTCTCTTGGGGCACATAAAGGGATTCAGTGGTTTAGCACATGCATTTAGTGGTGAGTGTACGTGGCCAAGTACAGTGTCCATCCTGCGCAAGAGCTTGATGCACTCCACATAATCATGAAGGAAGCTGGGTTTATTTATAGTCGCAAATAGAGGATGATTGGAGGCTTAGTTTTCATGGTCTGGATTTCGACAGCTTTGCATTAATGTGTGCACCCATCATCGGCTGCAACGCCTCTGAGAAAATTACCTAGAGACGTGTGCGTGGTTCCTGTTGTCGACGGCTGCCACGATGCACAGTGGACACTAATTAACTAAATCGACGAATACTCTGTACTTATTTTACGGAGTACCATGATGGATTCTAGGTAGTGTTACTGAAAGTTGTGACATAAGTTTGTCGTGGGTTTCCTCAGAATCCCAGTGGTGGTTCCAAGCAAATCACTGTTTTGCCTCTTTCCAAATTCTTACTCATTAATCGTGCATCACCATCGTGCCATCTCGCCTAACATCGAGGTAGAGTGGCTGGCGCGCCTTCTTCTTGTTCAAGGTGTCCCGAGTATCGATTCCCAGAACAAAGGCAGGTTGAGGAAATTCATGGTTCACCTCAGTTTCTCCAGGCAGTTTCAGGGCTATCATGTTAAAATATTTTGCAGCCGACTCCTTTCTCATTATTTCGATTCAGTATTCATATTCTTCTTTTTAGTCCGCTTTATCCAAAGCAGTTGAGCAAGCGTTGTTATATACACACAGAAACTTGTTTCTTCCCATCTCACGACTGTTGCAAAGCTGGTCGACCGGGGTTCGAACTCCCGAAAGAGGCAGAGGATTTTTCTTGTAGCCTCTGCGCCCAGACCGTCTCTGAGGCCCACCCATTCTCCTGCCTAAATTGTACCGGCGTTCTTTCCGCGGAGCAAAGCGACCACTTCGTGAAACTTACCACTCAGCTTCATCCAGTGCCGAGGTTAAGAATGTGTGGAGCTGTACCTCCACTCCCCTATATGATTACATGTCGTGGTGATCAGTTAACCTCCACGGAATAACTTTACTGTGAGTCAAAACTACTTCAGTGTGTGGTCTCCAGTTGAATGTAGTTTTCATGGAACGCCCTTAAAATCGTTACTGGTTACGTAGGTGTCGGTGAGGATAGAATGTTACACCGTGCACACTTTTGCTGCGGTGTTGCTTTATAAAATGCTGTTTCAGCTTGTCCTCTTTGTGAAAAAAACCTGACACCATATTGGTACTCTATATCATTATAGAGTGGACATTTCGGTTTGGTCACATTACATTGGTTTTCCTCACACGGATTCCTGGACTGTCACGCGCTTCGGTTAATCCTAACCTGTGCTTTTCCACGTACAACACCCTCCCCGAGAGCATAATTATCACGATAAATCATCAGGTCACAAATCCTTTACATGCGTTTCCACTAACAAAACTTTTGTAACACAATCACATCGACGGCGTACAAGGACATACGAGCCCAGTACTCGGTGTTTTGTTTAATTTCTTGTTTCACCACGCTGCATCTTATGATGTCACCAAATAAAAAAAGAGATGGAATAAAAGAAACTAAGAGAATAACAGAGTCCAGTAGGCTCAAATAAGAAAATGGAAAGCAATAACTTGGTAATGTGACGATTCTGACTTCATTTATTTGGCTCAGAAAATCTTCCAGTGGTGGACTCCGTGCACATCTTAATGCACCTTCGGGACTCGTGGTTGGCGGGAAATCTCATGACCCACTCTCCCGCTCAAAGTTTTTTGTGATTTTCCTCGTTCTCCAAGACAAATCTCCGAATGCCAGAATGAAGTGAGCTGAGCCGTCTTATCCCAATCCTTTTAAAACTGGCCTGCACGTAACCTCTATTTCTTAAACACCTTCGTTAAATACCTTTAACTATCAATGCATTCTCGCATTTAAATTAAACTGCATATTTATTTTTCCGTATAATAAACACTGCTCATTTGTAGAACAGAAAAGCTCAATACGCGAAATCTGTGTAGGTGTTACTATAATACCAGTTGCTCAGTTTATATTCACTTTCAGCTGAAGCTGGATCGCATTAAAATTTCAGTATAAATATGTCGTTAATTAATAATCCTGTGATCCAATAATCAAGCCTTATTATACTAGAGAGAGATGGAGAGCGGCCGAACGCATTTGGTATAACAAAGAAAAATAACCGCTTAAATTCCGTTGTTTCGGAGTTTGCTGAAACCAATCTTTCGTGACAAATTTTATTTATGAAATCCCATTGTTTCTCTATGGGCTATATTTACGTTTGTTGCTGAATTAAACTTTGTTTCAACGAAATGTAATATTCATTTGCTTTAATTTTATAAAGTTTCAGAAAATTTTCACAGGCCGGTCTCATGCATGCATCTTTGGTACTCGGTGTGATGAGCTTGAGTCAAACGTAACTTTTAGTGATTTTAGCCCAACTTAACGAGCGTTAGAATGTGTCACGATTTATTAAATTAAAACTAAAATTTTGGGAGTACGAATGAAATATACTGCCTGGTGATCAGAATGACCGTTGTTAACGAAGTAGTTCATTATAACACAGTCTTGAGGAGTTTATATTCCTCAAGAAGTCTGTGACCCAAAAACAAAAGTCAGTTTTTTATCACACAGTGAATTTTCGTCATTTGTTCAAAAACGCCCGCATTGAACCACTTGAATCCAGTCCACATCAAACTCTTACTTCCTGAACGCCCATTTTAATATTATCCTCACGTTTCCACCTGAAGTAACACATCCATTTTCGTAGACCTATTCGGTATCAGTGAGCGTAATTGTTAATCTGTAATATGTTTAAATTACGATTAACGAAGCTATTGTTTGCATTTTTTGGCATATTTAATAGAATATCAATATGAAGGTTATGCTACTCAAGACGACAACGTCGTATCTCCTCAGCCTCTTATTTCTATTCCAGAACCCAGCCATCTTGACTGACGTTTTTCATGGTTATTATCAATCCTTCTACAAAAGTTCTTAAATAATACTTCAATAAACACGTCGTTCATTTCTTTCTACGTCGCTTCCAGTTCATCGTTCTCGGTAATTTTAGCACTGGACGCCACATAACTTACGTAGTTGGAAAAGTGCCGTTAAATAAGCAGGCCTTTCTGTTCTTTATCGCCAGTTGCCCCGGTAATGCTGGTTCTAAACGCACAAAGGGGGAAGAACATTTCGAGGCAGTCTGTGATCCGTTCTCAAACACAACAGATCCGTGGGTGAGGCCGATCACATCTTTGGCACTTTGCATCGCTAGGCGTTACATCCCGAGATTACTACAATATGAAACAGTTTCCTTTCTGTAAACAGCGCTTACTGGATTGCCATTGTGCACGGAACAAGAAATGTTATCTTCTGTTTGTAATCGCAGAAATATGAGCGTGAGAGATCAGATACACTAACTGCCATCTGTAATTATCTTGCTTAATTACAGGCAGGACCACCCTTGCGGGCCCAGTCAAAGGTACGTGTTTCTATAGAAGTTAGCGTTTCCCTTTTGCTTGATTATATACCAGGCCATGAACACGCATGGAGGGGTGTGAAGATACATCTCCAAGCATTCTGTACCTAAGCCTTTGTTGTACTGACTGAGCTGTCCTATTTCATATTTACGATGACCCAAAAAGATGTCTACACGTAATAAAAAATATTAACCTTGTGTCCATCTGTATTTGTAAATATGCATTATGAATCGTCATAAATGGCACTGTTTGTGAGAAGCTATTAGGATGATTAAGTCAAGAGATGTGCAAGGAATGTAGCATGCATGAGGTAAATTAGAAATGCTTTCGAAATTTTGGTAGAAAAATTTCGAGGGAAAAGACCGCTGTGGAAACGCTGAGTAGCCTTGCAGTACGAGGTATGTTGTGTGTTACGGGTTGCCAGTGGAATATGCCCTGTCGGAACAAATCGCTGCCGTGAATACGGCTATGAACCTTTGCCTTTTATAAAACTTCGGAATGTTTTCCGAGTGAGACCACTGTACAAATTATTAACGAAATCACTAGTGTATTGCAAATGGACAGGAAGTTTGTTGACAAATAAATGTAGCGACCCAATTAAAGTTACATCAAAAACAAGAGTACACGCGGCCCTTAGAGGCAAGAATAAACAAAGGGCTGTGACAGAAAGTAACTTAAACGAAAGAAAGAGTCGGGAAGGTATGAGAAATGTTTTAAAGTTAATGAAATGACATAAAATCAAAGGATAACGAGAAAGGGAACAAGAGTCATGTTATGCAGAAGCCGGGGACACAATAGATGTTACTCATACAGATCAGTTTATATTTGGAAGGGGATAAAATGGAGTTACACGTCGCAAGTTATAAAGTTAATATTTATTAAGTGAACGGTATGATTTACACATTATGAAGCGCCTCATTATGGAATGTTAAACGTTACTGGCATTTTAGTTTTATTTTGAAGTTTTAGCAGTGTTTCCTTCTTCTAATGCTAACCAAGTTGCTCTTACATTTTTAATTTTTAAAACGCAGAAATTCGTTAAGAGAAATTAAAAGTTCTATAAAATGCGAATTGATCAATAGTCTGTCTTCGTAATTTAGCCCGAAATAATACCTTTCGCGCAGATTAGTGCCGCAAGCCGTTGAAATTTCGGGCGGTCAGAAGTGCGATGCTGTGTACTTCGCGTTCATCTCCGGATGACCGCTCTGCCACGTCAGACAACCTTTCGTTCTCTGCGTCAGTTCGTCCGGTTCCAGGCCACCTATTCATATTACAAGCCCTCGTTTTCAGATTCACCCAGTGTTCTTTTATTGAGACTCATCCTGTTCCCGCTTGAATTGTCGTAGGGGGACGTATAAACAGAACCTTTGACATCAGACGTCAGGGGAAGAGAGTAGCAATTAAATGTGCTCATTTAAAATTCAATGTATTTCAGAGGGGAGGGGAGGGGAGTTCTGTATAGGACGCAGTGTGATAGAGGACTCATGTAACAAAGTAAACGTATTTTGGCAACATCGTAAGCCAACATTTTTCTGTTTGATATGAATAAAATTGCCCAGTCATCCGAATTGGTTACCAAGGTAACGGTATTGACGCTGATAGACTCGACATACACCCAGGTATTTGCGAATGGAGGTGTAGTTTCATAAAAATCCACTGCAACCGTTAGGATCGCGTGTTCAAATTCAGTCCAGGGTTTCAAAAAATGTGTGCACTTATCATATATACACCCCCCCCCCCCCACACACACACACACAAATCTTATCTGTCGATAACGGACATCCGCCAAGAGCCTACCCTTCAATGCATGTAAAACGCTTATGGTTTATGTAGCTTAGTCGATAGAATCACTCACTGCAAGTTCGGCGACCGAGATTACTTTTCGGACAGCGTCAGGGATGCAGACGTGTTGTAGAAATGCAGTTACATCACAACAAAACATTTTTTTTTCAGAAAACGTACTGTGCTTTGTGAATTCTTATATATTTTTGGTGCATTTGAACCCTTAATCGCCTACCTAGGTGCGGATCTTTTCCTCAGTTGTTCGCCCATTATTTTATTCCATATTCCTCCATGTGATCGCAATTTTCTTTGATATTTACCAGACCATCTTACCGGTTTCCATTATGTTCCTTGTTTTTATTAATTATCTTCGTTCCTTTCACATCTTCTTCATTTCCATTATATTATCTTCTCGCCATTGCATTTTGTTTCCGTCTTGATTTCCCTGCATATTTCGCGCCTTTCCAATTATTTTGCCATTTTCAGTTTCTCTGCTTTCCAAGTCATTTCTTACTGTCTTTATCTTTCTTTTTCCCTTTCTGCCAGTCATTTACTCTTTGTGTCCTTCCTGTCTTAGTTATTCATCCTGCAACTTCAGTTCTTCTCTCACTTTCTTCTCACTTATTTCTTTTTGTAATCTTTCGACCGGCCTTCGTATACCTCGTACTTTCTTCCTGAATCTCGCCTTCCCTTGTCTAGTCTGCCTTTTCATCTGTACATGCCGAAGTGCTAACGCCGTTACCTGATTTCTGTTGATTTCCTTATTCCGCCTGGATTTGTCCGTTTGCAAAAATGCGTTTCTGTAAATCGTGTTTCGCCTTTTTTTTTCTTTCAAAACGTTGAGTTGCTCCAACAATCCCCAATTTGTGAAACATTTCATAGTAATCTATTAAATATTTCTTCTAACTGGTCATTTCATTTTTAGAGATGACCTTGAGATTGTAATTTTTGTTGCGACACAGTAATCCCATAGTTTATTACCAACGTTTCGGAAAAATCTGTTGCCACCATTTTTAGAGCAGCATTGGCGATGGGGGCAGCAGGTTCTTTGGAAAGATCGATAACCACCTTCATGGATCTAAAATTTCAGTCACGGTCGAGAGGTTGCACTCCTAATTTGTAAATAGAAAATCCCGGGTTAAAATTTCGGGGCCGAGGTCGTCTGCTTCGCTATCAAGCGCTGAATCATGGGTTCTGTAATTCAGCCTTGAAGACGGAAACATTGTTTCTCCGAAAAGTTTGCACCTACC
Source organism: Zootermopsis nevadensis (assembly GCF_977971745.1). NCBI lineage: Eukaryota > Metazoa > Arthropoda > Insecta > Blattodea > Termopsidae > Zootermopsis > Zootermopsis nevadensis. The sequence goes on from NW_028259161.1 coordinate 1,466,142, forward strand.
GACAAGCTTATAAGGCGTCAAAACCCACATCATAATCATCATCAAAAGCGGATTTCTATGTCAGCTTTTCAAAGATGTCTACAGGCCTGTGGCATCGAGTTTATTAGTGCACCTGCAGACGATTGTTTAGACTATACGCATGGAAGATGTGTCGGAGAAGTTGCCGCATGAGCAAGGCATTCAATAATTTAATATTTCTGTTTCTATCAGCTTTTGTTAGTCATCTGATGCTTTTACGTTTTACCGAGTTCGCTCAAGTCTGTAATTGGTTTGTGTGATTGTTAAACCACGTTTATTATGTTTTCATTGAAGCTAGCAAATTACAGAAACCCAAAATTGGAGTCGGTGTACCGCGGTATTTATGTCTGTGTATCCACTGCAGCTTCTGTGAAATCAATTAACCTCTCCTTTTGTTTTTACGCATACATCTCCATGACAATTTTCATGGTACGGAATTATGAATAGGTAGTTTGGATATATGATTATGACAGTAAAACTTTTTTTCAAATTCAGAAATAGTTAATCAGTTGCGTTGTCATTTGACCAGTTTTGTTTGATTAATTAATAACAATGGAACAAGCAGGTGGAGCAGTGAATTTGTTCAATAGAAACATAATGAAAACTGCGCTTACTAATATAATACATGCGGTTTTAATAGTTCAAATGTTTTGCTCACCGTACGTAGGAGAACAGTAATATTTGGCTTTGCATTCCTAGGTTTGACGAAATGCGGCATTGCTTGTTGACATCAATTTCGTTCTGAATTATTAAAAATTTGAATGTGACACGAATTATAGATCAGATATCTGTTGTAAATATGCATGCAGTTCTGTTACGAATCTGTCGACAAACCTACTGTAGGACATCATACTCAGAAATGGGTCATTAAATTGCATTCTTTTTAATTTGTATTTATTGCTGGCCTCACGATATACATTGAAGGATTTTATGGATATTAGGCGCCATAAATTCTTCCCAGAACTTGTCGTTAAGAGTAATGGTATCGTATATTTGTCTCGTTAACCTGCTTGTGTGAGGATATTTGATGAGCCCTTTCTGATGACGAACGAATCCAGTGACGTGATTGATGGCTCACAGGAGTCACGCGCTGTCACCAATTTCTTATGCCGATCAAGTTTATGTCCGTAATTCTAACATTTGTAGCATCGCAGTTCAACACTTGGACCGCAGACCACATTCGACCTACCCACGCCACATCAGTGTAAAGCCAGATATCTCAACTACGAGCGTGGTAGGGAAGTGTAACTGGATTTTGCAGGAACAGCCAGTGATTTCATGACCTCGGTTGAACTGTCTGAGGATACAGACATTCATTGCGGTTTCCTCTACGATAAAATAACTTTGTGTTTGGTTCATAAACTGTCAGATGCAAAGTAAACATCGTGTATCATGGATTAGTACATCAGCTCATTAGAGACGCTGATCATTTACCTCCCCGTGCCCCGCACCCGATCATGGCGTACTGTTTAGGTACGGTGTAAAACGTACCTGTTCCTTCCCGTAGTTAACTTAATACTAATCTAATTCCACTGCAGTGTATTCATGTTATATATAGATTAATAGTTGGCCGTAATCCATCAGTTATTTCGTAGTCTCATGAACATTTTTGTCTTTCGGAACTCTTTAATACGCCACGTTAAGTGTAAATTAGTTTATAGTGAATTATACTAAGTTGTATAACGCGGTGTTCAAAGCACGAAAGTTTTTATGTAACCAGTTAGTTTAAATTATACTATATTTGCTGAATTGGAAATAATCGTATCAGTTAAATGGTTTTAAATAATAAAACCATGCACTTTATTTGTCGCTGGAACCAGCTATTTTAAACAATTATATACCTTTTGAAAATGATCGCATCAGTGTGAAAACTGCTATGTTTAAAAAGGGATTACTGCCAATAAATTGCAGTGCTATATAACTGTAAATAAAAATGACCAGCTAGAAATTAATATTCTGCATTAACATCTTTTATTCCAAATTCACACTTGTATTAGTTGATATGAAAAGTTTCAAATGCGCATGAGTGGCTTTATGTGGTAAAAGTTAATTATCTTTTTAAAAACATCTTCATAATCGTCACCGTGACAACCTCAAATCTCACAAATTTTACTTTGTTTCATACACATGAGTTATAAGTCATCTTACACGTTTGTGTCTGTATTTTAACGAAGCATTATACAAACACAATTTATAAATGAGCAATTTTTTTTTTAAATAGCTATACTTTGTATTAAAATAATTCAAATCAAGCATACACGAACATTATGTCTACCTGTTATTTATTTTGTTACATTGAAGTCTCTGAATCACTTTGGTGACATTTATTGAAATACGCTATGCTGATAAAGTTTTGCGGTAGAGATATTTGTGAGACCATCTGTCCTTCTGAGTTCATAATGCCGAAGTTTGAAGCAATTCATCTGGCCAAGAAATGTAACACAAGTTGAAGCATGAACCTTTAAACCACTATCACGATGCAGATTCATAGCTGTTAATCTCACTGCCATGACCAAGGATTCGTTCCGTTATTGACCCACTACAGGTACTTCGCCATGAAACGAACACGCTGTATATGAGGTTTATTTACTTTGGGCGTGGTTTCGTGGCAGCAGGAATTTCACTCCCGCTGCACTCGCAACGATTTTCGCCATCTAAGATACAGAAACATAAATCACATATTTCTGGTCGATCCTGTAACAAAAGTTCAGATTCTGCATCCAGTGAAAATAAATATTTTTATTTTCAACGCCTTAAGCTATCCTCATATTAATCTTATGTCCACTAGTAAATTTCGCAGTTTACTGAAAATCATTCTCAACCTTTGAGAGTGAAAACTACATATAAATAAATGTGTATGTACTTGATTATGGCTGTATTTTGGGGTGTTTTGCCGTGTCGTCTCGCGGAAATCTACCGTTGTTTCAGAGGTGTTTAATGCCTCCCCACGATAGATGCATCGGATGGAATCGTCCCAGAATACGGTCGTCTTCTTGCTCATGCAAGTGGGCGTTTTCTAGGCCTCCCATGAAAATTCTGTACGCAGTTCTTGTCTCACCCATTCTAACCACGTCATTGCAACCTCCGTGACTTGAGTAACACTGCTAAGAGACATGCATAAATGACATCATTCGTGCTTCTAGGGTGTAAATTGTGAAAGTTACTTGAAACTTAGGTCCATATGACCTGAACTAGGAACACGCGTTGGTACGTATCTACGGAGTGCAGTTCTAACACTTTGAACGATGAAACTTTCGTAGAATCGATTGGTTACCCCGTGGAATGGCTTTGGTGCCTTTTGTTGTCAGTGACGATAAACTTCTACCTCCTGCCGGGATTTGTTCCGCCATTTAAAGTCATTCTGCAGTATGATAAATAGCGCCACGTGTAATCTTTTTGTATTGTGTTGTTTGTCATTTTCATTTCACTTTTGACGTTTTATTGAGTAGCTGGATATCAATTACTGGCTCATAAATATGCATCACAATACATTTTTCTACTTCTGTGGAGTATGAAAGAGTTTGTGTTGGGTGAATTAAGTTATCAAAGTCTCCTCATTATAACTTAGTTAACAATTTTCAGTGGATTTCGAAAATGTATTATGGCATAAAATATTGGATACAATAATTAGTTTCAGGTCTCGTTATGCCTAAAATTGTTCCTTTATCGGTTCAGTACATTAACAAAACTGAATTTATAAAGAGACCGTTCTGATATATTTGAATGAAATTTTAGCTGTAGTTAAATGGAACGAGAATGTGTATTATGGACGGATCCAAGTAGTACACTTTGAAACTTCGGTAACAAGCATTCCGCAGGCAAAATAGTGTATCAGAGAAATGTCTCAAGATTCTGCTCCGTTTTAATTAAAATAACTGAAATGTGCCGCAAAGAGTTGGGTCCACTTGGTCTCACTTTGCTTCCACGTCAGACGTCGGTTTCGAAACTGAAATAACCGACTGCTGGGTTTCAACACCGCCGTCAGCAAAGAACATATTAGACACGACCTGAACCAGTTTCATCTGCCTTCAATCCTCACAACCTCTTAGATCCATTTTAATATTTATTTCCTTCTCTCTATTGAGCTGCCATGTGGTCGCTTTCTAAGAGACTTTAGCAGAAATATTGTGCTTCAAGTGTTGCCGACAGATCGGAGGTGACACGAATTATTTTTTCTGACAGTGTGACAACTTCATAAATGCGTTTATTTAGCATTGTGCAAAAGTTCTGCTGTTTAATTTCTCCTTCCTTTTAATTATTTCAATCATTACTAATCAGGGTTATTTCTTAGAAGCTATATACTTTTATAGGTTTGCCGTCTTCCTGGAAGTCTGATCGATTCGGGGGTGGAAGTTTATGTTATTGTGAGTTACCAGTTACGAGCCAGAAGTTTGATAAAGTGCTTTAAAATTGCTAAAATTTAGAGAGAATCTCAAAAGGATGCTGTATTCAAAGTACCACTTCATTAGTCTACCTCGAAACAGAATTAGTTACAGAAACCTTATTATAATGCGTCACTTGGAAGACCTAAGTGTAAATGGAATGATGGTGTGTGATATTCTGCGTTATGAGTCATACGTTCCTGTACGTTATGTATGTTTAGGAGGAACATGTCACCTCCGTCTTCAGTGTAGATGGTAGATGTGAATGTTCATTCGAATTGTCACTTACGAAAACAGGCGTCACAGCCCGGAAGACTACAATAGTAAACTGACTAGTAGAGAAATAGGTGTTTAAGCTGTGCACTGGAATCAGGTCGATCAGGATTGGTTCAAGTGTCGCTCTTCTCTCCCTCTAATGGGCCTTTGCATTCTGTAAAAACAGACAATGTCTGTCTCTCTGAATATACATTCTAGGAGACAAAGTATCACCTTCAATTTATTATGGGCATTGCCTCGAAAGCATTTTGTTTGGAGATCGTTATGGGAAGAGAGTGTGGCAGACGTATGTAGATGGAGATACAGTATTAAAATGAATCTTGTAGAATTAGGCTTCGGAGATATGGACAGCTTTGAACTTTCTGGTGCCTGATATGTTGAACGAATGCAAATATCCAGGACCTAACTCAAAGGTAATAATAGTACGCTACGCCAATCTAATCAAGAAATTCCCCAACTTTTACGGAGCCCGAAGGTTTATTGTTGTATTTACCGCCGATCCCTATGTAGAGTCGGGTGAATCCAATCCACGCCTTTCAGTCCTCTCATTTATGCCTAGTACTTCCGAGTGGTCTCTTCTCCTGAGGTTTTCTAGCTGAAATTTTGAACGCATTTCTCATATTCCTCCACGTGCGATAAATGCCCCATCCGTCTCATCCTTCTTGATTTGGTAGTCCTAATAATATTTACACCTTCGTTTGCGTATGTGTCAGTGTCGTGAGGACATCTTAGAGTAGTGGGCTGACGTCACACGAGGCTTCTCCCGTGGGGTTAGTGGCGCCAGCAGTTTTTCATTTAATCGAGAATATAATTTCGTCTTTGTCTTTCCTAAATGCTTTACATCTGGCACATTTCAAAATGATTTGTATTGTTTCTGCTTGCAGTGGAAGTGATGTTTCTCGTATGGGGAATTCGCCTGTGCATCGTAGTTCGCAAGGCCCCTTCTGAGTTCAACGAGAGTCGTTTCATCTCCATGGCAATCTACAACGAATTCTTACTCTCGGTGTTCCTCAATGTTTCCATGTGAGTCCTTTTTTTCCTTCTGTCTTTCTTATACAGGGTGTTTCGGAATTGTTTACAGAGTTTGGCAGTGAAAAACACGCATTTCGTATTTCACATGATAAAGATAAGTAGTACGACATTTCCACTACAGACGACGCCACTGTGTGAAGAAATAATCGCGCATCATCACGCAACTGTTCCTCATAATGCAGTGTGTAACACGCGATGCACAAATTGTGTCGATTTCTCAGTAAGGCTAACTGAAGCTTTCTGTCGGTAGAGAAATGCGTGGACATGCCTCTTGTAAATTAGGCGTGGAAGTGAATTTGTAATCGAGGTTCCGTAATATCGATAATTCAAGGTGTCATCTGGGTACCTCGCAGATTAAACACGAGGACGATGCGGTGTGTTGGCAGCAGGAACACGGAGGTCGGTGATCGCGTGACACAGACCACTGCATCTGCACACACTTGTTTGACATTCTGAGTATGTATTTTTCTTTCGGATGCGATCACTCCTGAGATTTACACGCAGATGGGAGGATAATATTAAAACGAAAATTAAATAAATATATTTTTCCTCTCCTGTCTCTGTCTGTAGACACGCATCAGAACGGATATTTTCGTTTCAGGTTGCATACGTAACAATTTGTAGCCTGGTAGTCGTATAAGAGTCCAGTGTTTAGTTGTCATGGTGGTAAGCACAGGAAGGCAGTTTTTCGTAAATAGGACGTAATTTCGCTGTGCTTTAAGGATGTAAGCGTGTTAATTAAATAAATATGAAGGAAGAAAGAAAGAACTTGGCATGTTGAAACAGTGCCGCTAGGATACCTTCCACGGATTCTTATTCGGTGATGTGACTCTGGTGTTCTGCTCCCCCTGACAGAGCGACCGGCCTGAAGAGTTAAACTGGTAGCCTATGCAGATAATTTGCTGCTTGTAGTCGCTTTCACTGTAATTAGCAGAACAGAGAAGAGGCGCAGATGAGCTTATCGGTTAATTCGCCCTTATCCCAGCCATGCAGCATCTTCGCCTTGCTTTTTGTCTTGAAACGCTGCTACTACTGACTTCACAAACATCGACTTCTTGATTTGGCGTAACCCTCTATGTCCGACCGAGATGTGAACTGGGTACCATCCGAATGCAAATTTTGTGTTACTGCCGCGAAGTAAAAAGTAGCCTGCTTGCTACTTACAGTTCGTAGAAATTGATCGACGTTTCAGAGACGCTTACTGCTTAAATAATCAAATCCATTATGATTATGGTGATGATGGAGGCAGTAAGCACCTATAAAACGTCGGAACTACACGAAAGAAGATGCCAGAAGACACTCCTCTTTATACTTACGGCCGTAAGAATCTGAAATCTCACAAATGAAAAGTATGTCAGGAAAGACAGACTGTTGTCGCTCAAGTTTCGAAGGGAACACTTTCCTAATTCGTAGATAGATACCAGCGTGTCGAAGACACATGCTGTCTCCATCTTCAGGGCTGAAGCTGCGATGCTGGAAGGCCCTGAAGATGAAGACAGCATGTGTCTTCGACAACAATGCGCTGACTTATTTCAGCTGTCATGATCATCTGGGTTGTTATTAGTTGGTAATATAATTATAAGATTATGAGCACGTGTTGTGATTTCAAATAATAGGAAAGGGAGCAGTCGAGGTGTATTTCATTTTTCGTATACCTGTCCAGGATTCAAGTTGGTTCACGTTCGACCGTGAGTCGCACGAAACCTCATGACAGAACGAAACATTAATATTCTCCGTGTTGTGCCCTGATGCCTGCCTTGTTGACTCGATTGTCAGATGAAGCTTATAACCAGGCCCAGCACAGTCGTGGTTGTTCATATTAATGCCACGCTATTTGCAGATGCATCACCCTTAATCTTGATGTCCCCATTACACACTCAGTAACTGTCGATTGCCATGCCGTGGTTATCCCATGAAAAGTATTGGTAAACGTCTGTAGGTGTTCTACCCGCTCTAACGTGACCACCCGATCGACTTCATAACTCCCGTAATAGGACCCGAAGTCCTGGTATCAGTGGACAGGGCCGCTTTTGTACAGTTCACACCTTCAAAACCTTCGTATTATCCCTTCATTTCCTCCCTCCTTCCAAGTGTCGCGTCGCTTTCCACGTATTTCCTTACCAATATTCTGTACGTATTTATTTATTGCTATGCTATGAGATCTCTACAAACTCCTAAGCCCCCTCGTTTCATAAAATACCCCGTATTTGTCAAGTTACGAGTCACAGGGTACGAAGCTGCACTTTTATGTTCTGTACCATTAATGTTTCTTACTTTATATCTCATGTTATTGTGGGCTTATTTTCTGCTTGGCTGGCAGCCCTGTCTTATTACGATCGTACTGTGTGATGCATGTATATTCATAATCTTTTTATAAAGAATATTGAAAAGTTTTTGTTCCCTTCGTAACGAGGTCTTAAAGTTACAGGTTGAAAGGGCAGGCAGGTCTTATCCGCTTTAACGAAACTAACATTCTATCTTAAGATTGTTAGAGATCGTAAGTGCGGTTGTCATATTGTCAGGTTAAAATCTTTACACGCACATATATGATCAATTGACGAAGATATATTGGAAATATGTCTAAAAATATGAATGTCATCTATACTCGTTACATGTAAATTTAATTACGTCCACTTTGGTATCTGTTGATAATTATCACACCTTTCGATGCCCTAGGTTGTTCTTGCAGAAGCCTGCCAACCCCGACTTGCTGTACATCATATTCTTCTGCCACACCCAGCTGACCGTCACACTTCTGTTGTGCCTCATCTTTGGCAGCAAGGTAAGAACAGTAGTTATGAAGATGGCACTGAAACTGCTGGCGAAACATTGCCACATATTTGGCACACATGCATAAACATGATGCTTTACTTTTATTAATGTGTCTGCATTCAGAATTATTTATTTAACATCTTACTGTGTAATTATATATTCATATCAGAATTGACTCACCTGTTATTGAGATACGTAAGTATTTATTTACGTATGCACTCAAACAGTGGGTTCTTACTGTGAGGGGTAAAATAAAGTACGATTGTTCCAAAATAGCGTTCTTAGGAAAGTATTTCGGTTTAACAAGGTTGAAGAATCAGGATAAGGAAATAATCACAAATTAAAATCCGGTCGATATTTCACGAATACAAATCTAAAACGTGAACATTTCACCAGCCCCTTTGGTTGTCCTATAAAATATCTTGTTTCTTATGACATTTGTTGATGTTAACGTACCAGTATATTTAATATTGTCAAGAAAATATTTCGCTGTTTGACTGCCACATGGCGTTTGAACTGGTTACATCCTCGATTCTTATGGAAAGTATGCATTTACTGCATATCATATTGTTACGCAAATTCTGGGTCCAGAACCACCCTGGTCAACATTTTAAAATCAATCGGCGTCACGAAAAGACAGAATAGTTAAATCAAAATTAATTCCATTGTCAGGTGACGATGTTGCGCGACTTCAAATCGGCTTATTGGATCAAGAGATTAATTCATTCCATTTGAATCAAGATGCATGCGTGACCGTTAGCATAAAATGGAAACACGTAGGCTCATACAAACAACTCAGGTTGACTCTTGATTATCTGTCTAAATAAAGAAATGTTAGAAGGAAAATTTGCGTTAATTATTCTGTTCAAAAATTCGTATTGATCGACATTAAATTACTGATGTTGCAACAATATTACCACATAAAAGTAAGGACTCTGCATATCTCTTGACAACTGCCCTTTGCAGCTTGATACACATTGCATGTTCAGTAACGAGGGAAAACTTTAGGACGGGTGGATGAATATCAGGATACCCTCATCTCGACCAGGAAGGAAATGAATACATTCGCTTATTACAATGTATTGACATTGAACGTTCAGAAAAAACAAAAATTCTTCCTAAAAATCGTCGCTATCAGACACGGTTATAAGCCTCAGTCCTCGTATTAGCGATTTTCCGATGCAGAACAAAATCTGCTCGTGTATCTTATCCGTACGGAATTGTGGATGGTTTTCCTCAGTCCCTTCCATGCGAATCTTAGTATTCCTGCTGTCATTTGATGTTACCGTAAGGACTCTTGCATGTGGGAATGAAATTAACCAAGGATGTGGCGTCCAGTCGGATGCACGTGTGATTTCTCTCATTTACAGTTTCGACTTTATTCGCGCACGAGTCCCGTCTGTCTCTCTGTTCCCATAGGAGCCTCGCCAATCGATACCTCAATATTGCAAACATCACTATGTCACTCACGTGCCTTGTTTCATGGTCATGTCATCAGCTGGAGTCGCAGAAACTTTAATTTTAAAAAAAACAACATTGAAATGGTTCAGACGGATGATGGACGTTGGTGTGTTCAGGATGTTTCTTTATTAAATGAATTACTTATTTAAAGTGCACTTATAACTAACTAATTTAGTAACAAGACCTTCCTAAAAGTACATAGTTACTCAAATATTGTCTGTCTTTATTGCGTCTGAGTGTTCATCTCCTTGTTCACAAGAGCTCACCGCCAAACTGTAACCTGAGCCAGTTGAATCCAACCCTCATTTCCACGCCTCTTTTGTGAAGATAATTTTAATATTATTCGCCAAGCGCTAGTTTCCGTTCAATGTACAGTAGCCCTTACAATAGCAGGGTTATTTCTTGTAGTAGAACCATTATAAGATGCGGTACTTCGGTCTTACCCCACCCCTACAGTTATATAAGAGAGACACAAATATTTGTATTCAGTACAAAATCCTGTTGTTAGATTCTGTGTTCCTTAATACTGGAGACTATTTGTCTAGATTCGTTTAAATATTATATCCCTGTCTATGCCAAGGTCGCCCAAGAGTTTTTTAAAGGAGGGTTCTTCTACTCCTTTCTCGTTGATTTAGCCGTTAAAGTATTGTTTTATACATCACGCAATTCTCTCCATAGTCTTGTGATTTCTTCCTTCTTTGTGCTTATATTCTCAGCGTTTCTTTCGCTCAACACTCGCGTTCTTCCCTTAGGGCAAGGTCAATGTTTCACGTGCATGAAGTTTGATAATTATGAGTTTGCTGTCGTAATATTATCCGTCAAATTTGAAAGGAATGAACCTTTCCAAATTACATTGAGAGCACAACATTTGTAGTTTTCTTTATAAAGTAATTAAATCTGAAAACATCTTCATAACAACTGAAGCCAGATTCCTACCAAATGCACCTACATAAAACCCAACTGTAGACTCAAGAATCTTGCCATTCACAGATTTTGCCAAACCCCCACTGCAGGTGCCACCATAGCCTCATTTGTATGTCTTCCTACCTGAGTTGCACGGACAATACACACGCAGTCGATCGCGACTGGCATCGACTATTATATTAGAGTATATAAGTGTCCAAAAGCACTACAATACTCATTAATATTTAAATTAAATAAGTATTCTTGTACCTTACATGTAATTTAACATCATTTCCAGGCCTATATGGTATTCAAGGGCCATGGCAAATCTGAGGAGAGTTCAAGTGCCATCCCTAAACCTCAAGCAGCAAAGTTTCTGTCAAAGCCCAGGTCAGGCAACTCTCAGTGTGCCATTTCTACCAACTCATCTACAGCAGGAATGCAGGAGTACGCCAGACTAACTGAGATGGACGTGCAGGTACTGACGTCTGTGGTTGAATATCTAATTGAAGATGACAGGTCTTTCGAGGGTTAACATATTGATCCATATTTTTTGCAAGTGATGTAACAGTTTTAAGACTTTTGTGATGTTTTGTGTTTCCAGGAGGAGTTTCAACGACTGTACACTCAGCTTGGACAGTTGAAAGAGAAGAACATGAGACTAGGGAACAGACATTTGGCAGCTAAAATCACTGCAATGCAAGAAGCAGCCAAAAAGAATTACAATGACACAATGCGTGAAGAACAAACACCCAGTGGCAATATGGCCGCTGATCATTTGAAGCTGAACAATGTGTTGGCTGTTGTCACTGACAAGATAGTGTGTGCTACTGTGATATCAGATGCCACAAACAAGACGAGAAGCCCTCCAAAATCAAAATGTGGTTCAATTGTTTCTAGTCCCGACTCTGAAACTCCCCTTCATGAGATATTATCGCCGTCATCGCTTCGAATCGGAGTTTCCAGCTTGAGCAAGTCTGCGAATGACGTAGGAGGGCCTCGTTCGGAGACGAATGGCAGAAGCCTCTCAGAAGATTCATCTGCGAGTGACCGGCAGTTGCGGGGTCATAAAGGGAAGGACAGTGAAGGTGTCGGTGACGCTGGTTTCGGACAAGTGGATCTCGAAATGGCAAGTACTTGTAAGAAAGGTTCATCTGGTGATGGTAGTCATAGTAAGAAAAGGGTTAAAATGAGAAATAGTAATATTAGTGGTGGCGGCGGCGGCAAGAAAAGGAACAGACGTATTGGTGACGGTGAAGTTGGCAAACAAAAAGAATGTAACAGATATGTTGAAGCAGCTGATGACGGCCAACCAGATGTTGCGTCAGCAAAGTCATCACATAGCCAATCCTCTTCTGAAGCTGCTAGTCCCAACAATACAGGAAGCAATAATAGAAATTTGAAATCTGGCCACGCGAGAACGCACGCCATTGTCATCAATTTGGATGACAAAAATCGGTTTACGGAAGAGGTGACAGTTTAGTCTTTCCTCTTTGTCCTTGTTGATGACGGAGCGATTTTAACTTTTAATTGAGGACGCAGATAAGAAACAAAATTTTCCGAAGGTTAAAAGTTAACATTTTCAGGTTACAACAAAAGTCTGCCCTGTCAACAATGTTTAAGCTGAACGCGTAACAACAGTTTTTCTGGTAATAACAAAAATAACCATAATTGTAAATGGGACTTTACATAGACGTGGCAGAGTTTACATAAAAAATGTAAATGAATATCTGTAGATTCTTCTACAAAAATTTTAACATTAGAAATGCGAGAAAAATTAAATGTAATAAATTCCAAGCCAAACTCAATATTTTTAAGAAGTTAAAAAAAAACTCACGTGAAGTTTTATTTATTAATTTTTACAGGCCTAGAAACTTGAAATGAGTTTGACATTTCAACTTACTTCCTGTTTCTAAAATATTCTTTTTAGTATAAACTCATACGATTTGGAACTGTGATGCCGAAGACCCATTTCGCAAGAAACTTTATCACCCACAATTATCTTCTCTATTCCAAACCATCAACATGACCCACAAAGAATGTTAAAAAATTAGCATTTCAGGCAGTTCAGTGATCTATTCTAATTCTGCCTGCAAAAACGTTCGTGACGCTGCCAAATATATTATCTGACGCGTATAATAATCGCTTGATTGCAGAGCAAGCCAACCGCTGCGATACATAATCAATTAAACGTACATGATTGTAAGATGTGATAAGCCAGCCACAGTGTCAAAGAGTCAATCAAACGTTGATAACAGATTGACTTGGACAGAAGGAGATTAGTATGCATTGGCGGCGGATTATTTGCTAGGCTGCGTAGTGTATCCCTCCGCTATCTGCGTACACACAAACAAGAGGGGATTTGCGAACTACTGCAGGATAAGCATGGCGTATAAATTACGTATAATGTTGCATTATCATTGCTCCCCCTTGCCCAAATCCTTTAACAAAGGATTACACGCATCACGTGACTGGAGGACTGCATCAAATTTTAATAGGATTTTGGTTCAAATGTATTGCTCACTGTTATTTGGGGGGGGGGGGGGGTTTCGAAAATAGAAGCACTTATTAGTTTCGGAGCGATATACTGACCAATGTCCCGGAATTAGAACTGGCAGTTTCAAGTCCATCGTCCGAAAGTGAACACGATGGATGGTGCAGAATCTGACCTGGAGATCTGATTACAGCGTGTCAGTGAATTGTCTTCCTGTTTCGTATCACGCAGTTTTTCCGAGGTACTGCTCCCCTTGTATGTATGAACTCGTCCCATCACATAAAATATCAGTGGTCCATGTCGCAATGAAGATGCTTTGCCTGTCGTCTCCACTTACCCTCTAAAACGTCGTGGCATAACATCCCAGAAGACTTCGAACCTGAAATCTCGCATTAGTGGTTTTGGTTTCTGTGCCTTATTACCTTCTTGGTCTTTCTGAGGTCCGTAGATTATTTGTCGTTGATGAGAGAGAGTGGAAGGGCGGGGGTAGTTTCATGTTTTAACGCACTGTAAGGACTGAGGGGAAACGGCAACAGCGCGGTGCCGAGAAACAAACCCGGGACCTCCTGAGATCGCGTGAGAGTCGTGGTTTGATGTATGTTTTTGTAAGTTTGTATCAAGGTGTAACGAAACGGAAATTGATATTTTAATTTCCTAAAGCCGGCAGTCTGTAATTCCTGTCAGTTTGTAGTTAACTTTTAGTCCATTTATACCTCCCGGGCATCCCGTAAAATTAAAATTAAAATTAAACTCTATGAAAACAGCAATACTGCTGACTTGGTGTGACCTTTTTATCCGATTATTTGCGTTCAAATAACAATGTTCACCGAAACGCCGAAAGTATAAACGGGTTTTCACTAATCTTGAAATCAAAACATTGGCGTGAATTACGTTTTTATATTGCCACAAGCCAGAAAAATAATGTCCGCCACATTCATCCATTTATTTAAATAAAATATATGTCGAAAGTGGTCGACAGCGCTCTGTACACGTATTCGAGAGGTACACGGTTTGAATCTCACTTGGTCTCCCAGTTATCTTGACGGTTATTTCGTGGTATTCATCAGTCCCTCCGTATAAATGACTTAAAATTGGTCCGGACCATTCGTTTCAAAACTCTCCGCACGCACTGCCCTTGAGCGTTGTAATTTATTAACAAGTTTCAACGCTTTTAACAGCAGAGCTCGTCATTGTACGCGGGCCTCTGCCAAATTTCTGAAAGAAACTGCAATATTGAAACTAACCTTGACGATTTTCGAAACAGTGGAGCAAGTAACATTTTTTATGCAATAAATTAACCTGTAACTGTAAAATATCTGATGAGTTGAACTAATTGTTATGATCCTGATGACTAATTCTATAAATTTCGACACATTCTTTCATTACTACTCGTTATTTGCAATAAATTAATAGGGAAAACACATTATGGGCTGGTCGTGTGCGTCCGTCTGTCCAGTCGATTCAACTGGAGAACCATTGGACGGATTTGGATTAAATTTTGTGTGGGGGATTTGCTATTCTACACGACCTCACGATCACTCATTAGTGATAAAATGAAGGGCGAGGGTGGTGCGATCTGGTGGCGGATTTAATTCCTCTGGATGAACGTTGATAAAGGCACAGGAAGGTATCATGTGTATTCCGCCGTGGAACACATTTTCCGTGTGTGTTACTCTAAAAGGTGAAGAGTTTTGCACCTCACAGTTATTTAGGAAAAGGAACATTTACTAAATATGACAAAATTTGCCGGTCTCGAGGTAAAACAGTTCAGGAAGCGAGAAATAATTTTTCGAAAGTTATCGCAAATCGTGTTTCTCGGTTTCTTCAAAAAATTATACAAATATGATTGTAGAATTTGGACATGAACGTAAGGTGGACTTGACTGCTTTGCTAAATTGTAGGCCGAGAGGTGATAAAGTCATCTTTTCCCTGGACTTACACGTTGAATCCATGACGAACGAAAGATTGAAGTCAGTTGCAGCTCTGCCCTGTTGAGCAGGTGCTTTTTGTTAGCGAAAGTTGGAACCTCCTCAGCACATTCTGACCCCTGCGTTGTTAATAAAATGACCAAACTTCCGACTTGTTAAATATGGTTCCGCCCTCAATTGGAAATAAGTAGAGTTGGAGTGAAATCAATGGAAAATTACCGACTTTTAATAATCGTGCGATATGTAACACGTGTTTTCAAAGTCAAGTCAAGTATGAGCGAAAGTGTGTAGTCGGTTGTGAAATTTTATAACATAATTTATTATGGTATAATTGAATTTCAATAGAACAAAATGCCATTTTAATAAACCCGTAATACTATCGCATACCATGTCACAGACTTTGTTCAGACGGAACAATTTGTAAATGATAACGCTGAATTTAATCGACGCTTGAGTGTCATGTCATGATATGTAATGACACGTGAACTGTTTCAAAGCAATTAGCGAACGGGCAAGTTGAGTCAAACCCACACATTAATAGTTATAACTATCCGGTATAAATGTATTAATCCACCACTGTCAACTACAAACATCATACTAAAACGTTGTAAACTGTAGCACTGTTTTAAGAGAACATATCTGAAGATAAATTAGAAAGGAAAAGGCATCTTTTTAAAATGAATGAGGTGTGTAAATTTTGATGTTTTATTTTTATCACGAACTTCACTTAAAAAAGATCAATATAATTTTAATGTAATATACATACAATTAAATTTCTATACGTACTAAGATTTTCTGCATTTTAAACGTTTCCGACGAAGAACTGTTTGTTTGTTTTTAGACTTAATAGCATATTATGATTATATATATTTACAAGTACTACCAGAAACGTATTACAAAATATCAAAATAAATGCCCCAGAAATATTACAAAAGTTTGATAAAGGTAAAATGTGTCTGTTGTCCAAAGTTTCGCAACCGTCAAAGTGGACAAGTCGCTCTTCAAACTACACCGTGGGTCATTCGTTTATAATGTGCGCTATTTGGAATGTAATCCGACTTACTCCAATTACGCAATAGACTCTTTTAAATACATTTTAATATAGCTTAATTATCGCGCTATATAATTGTTTCGATCTTTAATGCATGCAACATTTACGATATACTGTAATGTAACACTGTCAGATTTATGACGCACTTAATCTTAGTAGATGTTCATGTTTATAATTGTGAACCCTCAACGCAAGACAGCGTTAGAGGTTTGTAAGAAATGTAATTCTTAAGACCTGGTCATTTAAATTGTTCCTACTTTTTATAGCATTTAATCGTATTTTTTATATAATCGCCCCATTTGATTGCCAGTGATACAGCGCCTGATAGCTATGTTAATACAGTTACCAGGTGCTGAAAACACGATAAAACAGTTTACCTTTGATCAGGTCTTATAATTATAATTATGTTTATATCCAAACATTATAAAATGAATTCTTCTGTCCAATGAACTGGCGAAAACTTACGAATTCTTATCAGTCGACTGAGCCCCTACTGGTACTAGCTCGTTAGTTGACAATCGCTAATGATACTGCGAAGTTTTTACAGGTATAGTAACTTTAGTATTTTTCTTTCTGCAGCCACGGAAATTCACGTCCCTTCATAATTGACATTTCGTTTTAATTAATTATATGCCATAGTGGTAGAAGATTATTTAAGGTCCGAAATTTCATCTTCAAAATGTATTAAATTATTATTAATATTTAATATGTTGTAAATATATACACAGAGAAACTCATATCAAGTTAGTGCATTTATAATATCAACGCTGTAAAATATGCTAAATATATTTGTGATTTGTGAATAAAAGTTATCTGTGATATAAATAATATTATACAAGTATTCGCCTTCCAAGGAGATTCCCTAACAAAATTCCGTGTTCGCTTCTTGCCGATCATAACCCATACATTTCACTGCCCTAACATTAGGCGACTTGTATAAAACCATGCTTCTTGTGTCAAGTCCAAAATTCCCCATTCACGTCTTCCTTCTGAGGTCCGAATACTTTCCTGAACTCTTTGTTTTCAGACGCTTGCGACTTATGGACTTTTCACAAAATAACAGCAGCTGGCAAAGTCACTGACACAGTTTGCCTCTTGTAGTGTTTGGAAAGTAGACTAGTGCTAACCAATCTTAAATTTAATTTGCATGTTGGGTGTATTTCTGAAGTATTTTGGTGTGGTTTATGCATAAAGTTTAACGTGTAAAGTTCAGAAACTCAAATCAGATTTTGTGTTCAGTTGATGTATCTATCGAATATTTCACTTCTTATGTTTCCACAAAAGTGAACACGAAATTCATCGTCGCCGACATCTACGCTCCCGCAGCCGCCCTCGGCATTGACCTGGTTCAGTACTCAACTAGCGCACGTGATTAACGATGGTGTACTTGCAAAATGTTTCTGCATATCCGCCCCGATAAAGCGCAGTGTTAATTATATGTACCACCTTTTTAACATTGTGACTGTATTTTCCCGCAGAGGATACTTACGGGTTTTGTATATTGCCAAACAAAATATTTGTTTGAATTTTTTAAAGAAAATCTTTATGGGTGTACACACTATTGGGCCTTCACGTGCTTTGAGATGAAACTTAATCCGCTATTGCGGCGGGAACGTTAAATCTCACTTTCGGCTTAAAACACGCTGGATCATTTGTAAAAGTTAGTCTATAGTTTTGAATGAACTGGGAATATGTTCGTGAATGGTAAGGATTTCGATTACGGTCCTGTCTTAGTGTTCAGCTGGACTGACGAAAATCGCGTCTGAAGGATGAAAGAAAGAAAGAGGGACAAAGTGGAGGAGAGAAGGGATTATGAGAAGAACATAGAGGAAGAGAGATGGGGAGTAAGGATGAAGAGCGGAATGGTGATGAATAAGAATGAACGACTGATGAAGGGACTGTGATATGGTGTCTTCTTTGTTTGTTTGTTTGTTTGTTTGTTTGTAGCCTGTAATTAAGCTAGTTACTATACCGTCGTGCGGAAGACCACAAAGAGCAGAGACGTTAACTCTGTCTTGCAGTGACAGCCAGCCGGTGTGTGAATTCAGTTTTGCTTGACGTCTGACCCTCGTAGGAAAAACTAGCGTATATTTTAGTCATTCTTTTTTTAATTTTTCTTCCAGTATGTGTAGTTTTCCCTCATTTTCTGGCTTTCCCCCTTTCATTGTTACTATTCTTGTTTTAGAGTAGATAATTCAGTTTTCACGATCAGTATATGAACATGAAAGTTTCGATAATCTGAATACCACATTTACTTCGAGCTTCTTGTTATCTCATGAACTGTATATTAAAACTTTTTGCCACAGATTAAACCCAAATGTGACATTATCGCAGATCCTGCCACAAACATTAAACTGGTAATTAAGTTTTTTTTTCCCACAGTTTTGCAAAGATTCTCTCCAGCACTAACAGAGAACAAGCCCCACTAAAACACGTGCGTCAGACCACGCATTGAAATTTACGTGTGTTAACAGACGCACAAGGTACTGAAACAAATGTGTGATGAAGTGGTTTGTTTTCATATTTCAGCTTTAATTTAAGTATTCATGCAAGGTTTAATTGCAGTTCGCAATTACATCTTTCCATGCTGAATTTTATTTATGTTTCCATGGTAACTTGTAGAATTCATTTTGGCAAACGACTTTAACTGCGGACAGAGGGCGGAAAACATTTCATTCAGTAATATAAGATAGCTTTTACATCCGGGGCATTAGGGGATATAGCTTGTGAGATGTCTCATGCTTAATGTCGAAAGGGTTAATAAAAAATGTAAACTCCGTTCAATAAATCGCTTTGTTTACTTCGATAATTACATTAGTGTGCTTCTGTGTTTCCAGTCAACGAGATTAAGTACTAAAACTCCAGACAACACCAGTCACTCCTCATGAGCGTGTTGATAAAATAACGTACACCGCGCAATGCGAGATAAACGTACAAAAACGAGAAATGAGATTAGATCGCTCGGCACTTGTTTCTTATGGCAGAGTGCGAAGTAGAAATCTTTGTCCTGACACACACGAACTTCTGTGGGATTCTTTACAGATAATTGAAAGGTTTGGTACGTACAGAAGTGTATAGTTTCAAAACTGACTCCATGCAAGAGTCTTTCTTGAAAAACTAATAGTCGCTTGGATGATCAGTGAGTTCCAACGTTCCTATGGAACCTGAGGGTTCTTAAGATTCCGCCGCAGGACCCAGCTCAGAGTCAGATGAAACCAATTCACGTCCTCCCTCTTTGTTTCCTTAATATTCGTCTCGGTGTCATAAGAGCCTGTCTCTTCTCTTTCTATCCCAGGACGATTTGGTCAACAGACGAGACGCTGCGGGATTTCGTTCAGTCTAATTTTGGTTCATGCAGTTTCCGCGTTAGTTACCTTAGCCGATGTATTAAGAGCGCAAATACCCTTTCTGTACTCCTCTTTTCGTTATTGATCCAGCCAATCTCCATCAGTATAAAGAATTACCAGAATACTTTGACTTTCGTCAGTAGGGAAAACAAAACTCATGGTTAATCACATTGTTTTCTTCATTTGAACAAGTGAACTCTCTTATTTTTTAAATAGGATGTTCTTCATTCTGGTATCCGTTTTGGCCTCAGATCGAGGATTTTGTTTCCAATTCCTGTGAACATGCGCCACTGTTCACGCGAAATCGCAGTGGAATTCTCGAATAATTGATGTTATGAAAGTACTGTAGTTTCATTTTGGTTTTTTGTTATAAAGCGCTACAGGACTTTTAATAATTGAGGGTATTATCGGATTTAACAGTGATCACATTCATTGATAAAGAGTATAAGTAATTTATTATTTTTGCCTTTTGTTATGTGTAGATAATTCGGAAAACTAAGTGATTTGTTTCACCGATAGACGTTCTGCACGCATAAACCAGAGAAATTATTGCCTCGGTTCTGTAAATGTGATTCTTGTGTTCCCCTGGAAATCCGAGTACTTCAGTCGCAATAATTCACATCGCTTGTTCAGTAACGCAAGTAAGCAGTTGTGGGTCTTACCGATGAAGTTAATTCACCTCGTGTCACTACAGCGCCGCTCCGTTATTTTCGCAACCTGAGAGATTGGATATTTCTCCTCTCTGGCCGGTGGAGTGTAAAGCACTAAGGATTATATCATACCAAAAGCCACATCCGCACGAGAAGCTGTTTTCGGATAAAATCCAAATCATCGAAGCGATTTCTAATTAGAGGCCTTCTCATTTTCCAGAGCAACGAAGCAAACATTCCAGCTGCTGCAATTGTTCATGTCCACGAATTGATAAAAAAAAAAAAGGAAAGGAGGACTTATGACCCGCTCGCCAGAGACAAGCTAATTGTAGGCAGGGGTGAGTAAAAATTCACAGTGATAATGTATATTAGCGGATTTTGCCTTAGCTTAGATATAAGCCATTGTCGATGTTTCCGGTATCTTCCACGTCACGGCGAGTGGTTAATTCTCCTACCTTGCATTCGGGAGGCCACGACGCCTTCCTTCCACACACTTTCCGCTCATCTTTTTCTGTTATGCTGTTATTCCGTTGTATGTATGATTATTCATTTTAATTGTCATGTGGACGTGTGTGCCGACCAATCTGCCAAGAATTGCGTTTGGCTGAGTGGAAATTAGCGACATAAAAAATATCACGTAATGACGTTGTCGGTTTGTCGCGGGAAAGAAATTTTATGAAAAAATATTACTTTAGTCACAGTAAAATACAAATTTTAGCTTTTGTTAAATCTCTTAGGTTTTATTCATCAGAATGCAAATAATTTTCTGTATACATATTTCCATGGCAATGTATCGTTTATATACTTAAAATTAGACTTAAACTGTTGTTAGGTGGTCATTCATGCTTCTCTCTCTGGTTTTCTGAAACATCTACCGCATTGAGACCAAAAGGGCGGTGCTTTTGAATGAATTAACCTACGTTGCGTGGACCTGAAAAAAAAATAGGTTGCTTTGCACAAGGGAAGAGTCGACAATCGAATCATAACACTCGATGAATTGTTGTTTAGTCCCCCTAAATGCGTTTAACCAGGAAACATGAAACCGCATATGCATATTATTTATCCTCTTCACCTCTATTTTATCAGGTCTCTTTCATTTTATTTAAAATGAATTCCAGTGGCTATTGAATCGTCATCACATCTCTCCCTTCCACCTCAGTGCCGTCGGGTAGCTATGAAACAGATAACATGGATATCTAGGAATACACATCACATCGGTTTTCATTGTGGGCTTTAATGTCAACCTTTAACGTGTCTCGGTTTTTTTAAAAACACACAGATCTCGTTTTATTTTAGATTTTCCCACTCTCGTTCAGAACTTTAGTAAACAAATCTTTACGCCACCACAAAATGGTGTATGTGCATATGTGTCATGGTGAATTTTGCATCGCTGCTGTTAAATTATTTCCATACGAGGACTACGGGTTGCCAACACTATTTTCGACGTCTTAAATGCTAGTAAAATGTTTTAGTTGTTATAATACAAAGGTTCGAACACATGGCAGCTGCGTAAGACGTAAGCAAGCATTTGCAAATTTAGCTGAATATTTTGCGTTGAAGATCAGAAAATCCGCTAATTGCTTAACATTACGAATATGTAAACCTCACATCTAATGACACAGTGATTATTAATGTCTGGCTTGCAGATCTGAACATTCGCCTCTATCTGATTTCGAGGTAAGAAATGAACTCCCTTCATTACCTTGTTTGTTAATTAACAAGCGCAGTATCAACTACAGGGTTTGCTTCAGAGTGCCCCAAAAGTGGGCTTGTCTTGTGCCGCAAAAGACAAAACTGAGGACCAGTTTGTCATCCAACAAACGCAGAACACGTGACGTACGAGGGTCGCTCATTAAGTAATGCCCCACATTTTTTTCCTCAGAACATATTTATTCAAGATGGCTCAAATTTAGTGACAATATAAATCAATGTTTCCTTTACACATACTATTTTTCCACATAGTCCCCATCAACTTGTACGGTTTTACGCCAGCGTGGAACAAGTGCATGCATGCCTTGCCGGTACCAGCTCTTGTCCTGTGCACGTAGCCATGTCCTCACTGCTTGAATCACGCTCTCGTCATCTTCAAATCTTGTTCCGCGGATAGCATCTTTAAGTGGCCCAAAGAGATGGAAGTCGGAGGGTGCCAGATCTGGACTGTAGGGTGGATGGGGTAGCACCGTCCAACCCAATTTGGTGATTTCTTCCCGGGTTCTCAGACTTGTGTGAGGGCGTGCATTGTCGTGCAGGAGCAAAATTTCTGCTGGATGCTTGTGAGGCCGAACTCGTCGAAAACGCTTCTTGAGGGTTTTCAGGGTCCTGATGTACGCGTCTGAATTGATGGTCGCACCTCTTGGCATCACATCCACAAGAATGACCCCATCACTGTCCCAAAAGACAGTCATCATGACTTTTCCGGCGGAGGGAGTTGTCTTGAATTTCTTCTTTCTCGGTGATTGAGGATGATGCCACTCCATTGACTGCCTTTTTGTCTCTGGCTCAAAGTGGTGTATCCAGGTTTCGTCACCTGTAATGATCCGGGACAGAAAGACCTCTCCCTCAGCATCAAAACGCTTCCAACAATTCAGAAGAAATCGTTTTCCTTTGAATCCTGTGGTCTGCTGTGAGACTTCGTGGAACCCATCTTGCGCACACCTTCGAATATGCAAGAGCCCGGATAATTGCAATTACAATTCCATTGCTGACTGAAAGCTGTTGGGCCAATTGTCGAGTTGTGATGCGCCGATCCTCACGAATAATGGCATCCGCGCGGTTCAACAGCCCAGAGCGCGGCAGATCACGGAGCTCGGTTTCTTCACTTCCTGAAGCTTTAACTCTCTTAGCCCAGCGACCAACGGTGCTCCTATCGACTGCACAGCTTCCATACACAGCACACAAACGTTTATGAATGTTCACCACCGTTTCTTTTTCAGCAACAAGGAATTCAATTACAGCTCGTTGCTTGTAACGAGAGTCGTTCACAGACGCCATTTTAACAGTTCACTACAGCTCCGCTATCGGTTGGAATCATTTGAAACTCCGTACACGAACGCGGGAAACATCAAATCTCAAGCATGTAAAAGTACACTTTTCTATATTCATTATTGGCTGAGAAAAAAAATGTGGGGCATTACTTAATGAGCGACCCTCGTATTTGTCCGCCCCGGTCGCGTAAATAAGGATGCAGATTTAGTACTTCCTCCGCTATAGGTGTGTGTCTTGCTCACACACAAGTAGCTTGATTTACTGCAGTGACGACGTGTAGTTGACACGAACTAATTTGTGGGTCTATTGTTTGGAATTCAGATAGTACACAACCTTTAAACGTCAAATTGTAATAGAGAATATTCATGTAATGCGTCCAGCGACGACCTGAAATTGTGTCTGTTCAGAGATGTAATGGATCGGAGTTGTACCGATGCCAGACACACCGACGGTCTGTCCTGATAAAAGCCTGGATGCTGGTCTAGCGACATATTTCCCATATTTTACGAGCGATAACCGTGTATTTAGAGTCTATGAATTGCTGACATCAAATACCAGTGGAATCCGATTAAAACAAGTCAAGTTTGTGCTAGCAGTAGTAGATGTGTTTCCAAACAGTTTGGACACAAAGTTACTTCGTTGCATTTGTAAATTTTAGTTTCATTTGTCTTCTAAAACTTTTTAAACACAATTATAATAATTTCACGACGTTTATCAAAATATGACTTATATCTTGAAACCATAATTATTTAGACTTACTCATTCTATGTAATCAGTGGCAACCTTCAGTCTTTCACATTACAATGGACAGAAACCCAATAGTAACTTAATAAGTGTTTTTATCAAAACCAATGTGTCTTAATTAATAATACCTACTTTCCAGAAGGGAACAATATTTATCAACCGCACGAAATTTAGCCAAGGCACAGTGTTAACAAGGACTTACAACTATTTCTTGTGTTGTATGTGCATTGGTTGAGCCACCTTTTTACCCTGTCTTTCAGAATTTTGGAAACGAAGATTAAAAATGTGTGAAAGTTGAAACCTGACATTAATAATAAGTGTGGGTACAGACTGGGCGTGTTTATAAGTGCTGAGGTCGGTGTAATTACCATGCAGACACGAAGTAACGGGAAGACAGAAGAAATATATAACGAGAAACTTCGTAATTTCAACTTCAATTTTTTTTGGTCGACTAAAGAATCGATTAGCTAGTGGTTAGCATTTCTGCTTCGTACTCTGGGAAGTCCCGAATTTAAGTCACGGTTCAGAGACCGCCTATCCTGACTGAGGTTTCCGTGGTATTCCTCATTGTCTCCAAGCAAATGGTTGGTGGTAATTTCAATTAGACTACAGGCACTTCAATCCATATCATTTCCAGTTTGGTAGTCATCAGCCATTCTGTTGTTAGGCATTGTAGTCTGAGCTACATGCAGCGTCAGGAAAATAAGTGGATTACAGAAATGCACTCATACTTGAACTTCGTTATTATGATTTGTGTTTATTTTGGAACACAGAATTAGCTTCTACATCTGTATAAACATAATTATGTACATAATGTTACATGCCACAAACATGAATGTTGCAAAGTAGACGATCAGGGCTGCAGCTGCAACGCGATTGCGTGATGTCCCATCTCCCACAGCAAAATCACCAAACGTCCCACCGTCGCTGTCGGGAGCTTGGACCAGAGTCTCAGCATGTTCTGCGCCATCTTGAACAGAACCATTACAGTCTTTATTGGATCTGAATATTAAAGTGTTTAACCAATCGTATACTACTGACGAGAGATTTCTCGCCCCGAAACTTCAGCTACTTCTACTAAAAATATTTTGGTGTATAATGATACCAGTAGAAGTAAATTGTCTCCTTGTCAAGGAGGCTTAATTTTTTATTTTCGTCACCGCTGTGTTTGAACATGAACTAAGGACAACCTTTACTGTACCATACTTACTTCAACAAGGGGTTAATTTGGTCAGTTCCTTGTTTCTAATTTTTCAGCTATTAACATTTAAATCTAATTGTGTGGTGATTTTAATAAGTAAGCATTACGAATTACCATGGAAACATGAAAGTAGCGTATTTATTTTCAGAGTTCGCATAATTATGGAACTTTGTGTAGATGCACCCACCTGTTCAAAACTCTTGTCCGTGAAGCGAATGGCGGTTGCCTTCGCGATGTCGTCCAGGGTTTCGGGCGAGAAATTGAGGCGTAGACCAAGGATGCGCCATGACGCTCCGAGCTGACTAGCCACAATACATATGTCTCTCTCTGTGAGACGTCTCTTACTCTGCATGATATCGGCGTCTTCTCCGGAACTTCCCGTTCTCAGACGCTTGAAATCCTGTTCCAAGGCGACGGCTGTAGACAAGTAGAGGAAAAGCGTTGTTGTACACGTGCATAAGAATTTCCTTCTAATACAACTCGGCACAAGGCACAGATATTGTAACTTCGTGAAAAAGACGCCAGAATCTGTTCTCGAAGACCTTGCGTTTTAGGATTTGAGGTTTATGGCTGTGTTATGAGTTACAGCAACGTAGAACCAGAAGACGGCCATCTTCCTTCAGTTTTGTTCACGTTAGGGGAAAGATATGTATTTTAGGTGTTTGATACAAGGTGCGGGGGAAATGTTTGGGCGTGCAGTAGAGGAAGTAACAGGAGCACAATTTGGACCTCATTGGAATAGATAAATATTTGTAGGTGGGAGAATGTGTTATAAAATTGTCCAAAGCGAGAACGAATAGTTAAATTTAATTTAACTGGTGGATCATTTACAGCTGTGTGAAATTTTATATGATACCAAATTTTACTCGCTTCTATGAGGTGACAGACTCTTATGAACACTGATAAATCTTAGGGTTGCGTAAACGCCGCGGAGATTCCTTGACCCCTTGATATTTGCGGCTTTCATGGCAGTGAAGATCTGTATGGCATCACAACCCATATGACCACCACTGACCGGCTGACTAAATAATAATAACTTTATATATATTGTTTAAATCTTGTCCGTCTAATCACAATAAATTCTTATTAAATATTAAAATATTACAATAATTAACATTTAAAATATTAAATGATGTTCCTTATCGAAATATTCGATTTACATTAGACCATCATTTTTCACTGTGATGGTCTAATGTAAATCGAATATTTCGATAAAGAACACCATTTAATATTTTAAATATTTTAAATGTTAATTATTGTAATATTTTAATATTTAACAAGAATTTATTGTGATTAGACGGACAAGATTTAAACAATATATATATATATTTATTATATCACAATATGACGCAACTTTACCATCTCAATAATAACTTTATATAGAGACCCTGAAAAAATAATTAATTAGACATCAGTTACCTTTAGTTGACTGTGCAGGTTTTTGGAAGGCCTCTGTAACTCGACGCCAGGAACGACGCGCAGCGTGATGTTCACTTGTTCTCAGGGACCAGTTTGCCATTCTCCCAACTGTTGAAGTGTAGACTGCCGTGTATCCTGAGGAAGGCATGTTTGAACACTTACAAAGTGATGTACTGAATACGCGTCTCGTCTGAGCCACAGGTCTATAAGTACTGAGGTACAGTCGGTCGGCGGCAGGTAGGCAAGGGCGAAACAAAAGAACTGACCGACGCCGAACGCGGCATCAGATCTAATATGGCGTCATTAATATTGTGGTTTTCGTGCGGTGTTGTCAGTTTATGTGTTATTTTAGGACGAAATGGCAGATTACTCACCTTCTGACCTTCGATTTGGCCGCCTTAAGATTTGTTGAGGGTTCCTTAAAAGGGCTTACAGTTTTCTTTGTTATCATCAGCTTTAGCGGTCATCTTTGACACACAGCGCACTTGTGTGTTGCGTCCTTATGAAAAGTAAAGGGCACTTAGCTTACTTTATAAATGCCGTCTGATATTTGACGCATATGCACACTTGTTATTGCAAAACCATTCAGCTGTGTAAAGGCCTGTACGCACTAGGGCACATGTTGCGATACAAGTTGAGCGACTTGTATCAGGGGACATGAAACACCGATACATCCGTCCACATTGTATGTTAAGATGTCGGAAGAGGTGGTGCTGTTGACCTGTGCATTTAGCTGAAAAGAAATCGAAGCGCAAAAAGAGAGTGTGGGTAAGAAACTTTTTAGAAGAAAGGGATAAGCGTTGTGAACTCTCAAACCTACAGATGTCAGACGGATCATTTTGCAACTTCACCAGAATGACGACTGATTTCGAGGTACTGTTGAAAATGGTTGGGAGTTCAATTGCGAAGACTGTCACAAAATTTCGAGATTCAGTGGAACCAGAGACAAGATTAGCCATAATCTTTAGATTTTGGCTTCTGGGGATTCCTATACATCTCTGATGTATACATTTATTTATTTATATTTATTCCACCTGAACATTGGCTGTGTTGGCTTAAAGTGTCTGATGAATCGCCAGGGTCCACATTATTCAAAATAAATTAATAAATAAATAAATGCAGGTAGGCAGACCAAGCTGGAACATACACTTCATCAGCTGATGCACCACTCTTCATAGAATTTTGAATCTTCTTTCTTTCGCGCATAAACTGTAAGCGAATGCTGTGCATTTTCGCTTCGATGATGTTTCGTGGTGTTCCCATTTCTTCCGCGATGCTGTTCCATGCATCTGTTTTTTTATTCCGATTTTTATAATCGGCATGTTGCCAGTTCCATAGACATTGATTTCCATGGTATAATTCAATCAATTTTAAAACACGATCGTTCGACCACTGTACATTCATTGCTGGTCCCTCGACACGTCCACACTGCACGCAAGCTATTGCAACACTCGAGACGTCCTTTGATGTTCCTTCGTGTTGCCGCCTCTCAACCGATAACCGGGCACATGATATTTGTTGCGGAACACACTGCGACTTGTCGAGGCACATCAAGCGACTTTGTGCCGATACAATATGCCGCGACATTTGTACCCTAGTGCGTACAGGCCTTAACTCAACACAGAGCCCTGTTTTTTTTCTTTTTACAGTGTTATGTATAAAACGGAAGTTACACTTAATATTCAACATAAATTATTACCATTCTATTCAATTAAATATTTATAGCGATAAATGTTTCAAATTCAAACTGTGCTTCAGAATTCTGTCCGTATCTTATGCTGTATCCGGGTTTCTTTCCCTGAATTTATTATTATTATTATTTATTTATTTCCTCTAAGTGTAGAAATGTTTTTTGCCATGAACCAGTTCTGAGAAAACTGCTGATTCCCATTCGAATTTTATTTGGGCAATTGGTAACATAAATGACTCCACAGAGCAGAGGCCTTACTAAGAATCTGCTCGTCGCTCAGCCAATAGCGACAATTTTCCGCCGCGTATGGAAAGCTGAGAGTTCATTACCGAGTTCACAAAAGACAGCCACCGATCTCTATCGTGATCCACATTAAACTCGCACGAAAAGCTTTATTGTAGACCGCCAATATCGACTTAAGCCCTTTAAATCCCAGTGGAACGTGTGTCACCTGCGTTAGAATAATCTCTAACTCTGTTTTACCCAATGTATTTGCTTGTTTCATATTATTTTCGAAATAAACAGCGATTATTCCCTCAAACGCATAGACCTAGACAGGATTCACATTACGAACATGTCCAGTGTTATTAATTAAAACGGTAACATCTGATATCATCAGTGTTTTGCGAGATTTGAGCTTCTCACTGCAACGTGAATTGAGATGACTGTCTTCTGAGACGTAGCAACGTCTAGTAGATACCGACCGACGTTTCAGAGGAGCTTGCTGTTGTCGGTCAGTGTCTGATAGACCAAATGGTGCAACCTTCCAGAAGACAGCCACCTCGTTAAGGGAATTTCATTTGAAATTGTTACGTTCTTGCAGCAAACCGCCCGGTTCTCGGAATCGATTGTTACAATTAATTTAGCGATTATTGGATGCGCCAGCTTCCTTTGTGAATGATTCTCTTTCACGTGTTTATCTTCGGCCAATCAGGACTGTTGTTGACGTCACAGTTCGATTTGTCGACAGTGAATCACGGGAGAAGAAATTGATTCGAGGCTACCTTGGATGTTTGATGCACAGAATGCAGGATACAGAGAACGAAGTGGACGTACAAGAACTTGGAAATGTGAAATGGGAGATCGGTAAGAATGTGATGTACAAAGGAATCGATGAAAAGATGTAGAACAATTCGTAGGAGAGGTGTGAAATTGTCAGCACATAGAAGAAGAGAACCAGACACCGTGTGAGGAGGAGAAAACGAAACGGACAAAGATTGTGATAAGAAGGAAAGAAGAACAGTAGCACTTACTATTCGTTTGAGTTCCGCAAATTATTCTTGCGATCGTTGTGTGAATGGTCCAGAGAACTCTGCAGCACCAGCTTCGGATTCACTCTTTGTCTTCTACTTCAGACACCTTCTTGAGGTAACAGCGAAACATGGAGAATGCCCTGTCCTTCATAACCACCGCCGCGTGTCTCATCTGACGAAAGCTGTCACTACAGAGGATTCAGTGAAGGTACACGACATAAACTGCTCATCCTTCACGAGTTTTTCATTTATATTCACAGCAATCAGACTGAACTAGCCACAGAAGTAGATTCGTTGTCGTTAAATAATTAAACAAGCATCATTCTTGATTCACTTTTCACTCGCCGTACGATGTTAACCACTACACATGATAAAGCGCCGTTAAACATAACCCACAGAGATGCGTTATTATCTGCCCTCGGCTCCGTAGTGAGGCAAAGTGTCACTTATGGAAAGCCAGGCGGAAAGTTCCGTGACGTGAGTCCGTATTGCAAGGCCCAAGACCTCCTAATTGCATGCCTGTAATCTTATCTTTGTGTATCATTCAGTCCACGTTATCTGCAGTGCAGTATTACACACCTAACACCAGATACAAAAAAAAAAGGTTTCAGTTAGAACGTCGTGACTAAGTTTGTGTTAACACCACCGGTGTAATCGAATCCCACCGCTGGACACGATCCTGAGCCAGTTCAATCCATCATTCATACAAGCTATTTCCCTGGGATCAGTTTTCACATCGTCCTGGATTGAGCACATTCGAGTATCGACAACGCTTCAAACCGGCGGTCGGCATTGGCTATTGGTTCTTTGTTGAGGGCCGCAGAAAGATGATGATAAGCGAGATTGTTCTTTTCTTTTAACTTAAAGGCTAAAGGGGGAAAGCTGCATTTCTCCATACAACTAAGTTTATCGTAAAGCCTTTCTTTGTTAACTCATTGTTTCTGAGTGTCGGCAGAAAGAGTTGTCATGGAGCCGTGGTTCACCCCGATATGATCGATGCGTAGCAGACTGCGGAATTGCTGTCATAGGGTCAGCAGGTTTCTAAAGAGTGGCCGCTTGCTGGGATTAGCATTGGACCTGTAGCAAGTTGATGCCGCTCGGCGGAAAACTTCAAAGGTTAAAGCAGGAAATACCGAATCACTCCCCACATTTTCCGTTACTGGTTTTACTTTCCCAGTTGAAACAGGTTCTGTAGGCATAAATGGGGGATTATTCTGCTTCCAAACACTAGTTTCACTTTAAAAATGCACGAACTTCCTAACGCAGATCCCCTTTTTCACAAGCTAATAGTCGCTAAGCTAGTCAAATTCCGTACCTTGTATGAAACACGCGGCTTCTTTACCTTAGATAACGAACCTACCATGTTCATAAAAGTCTTACTTTATTTTCCTCGTACCGTTAAGGCAAATTCCCTGCTAGAACTTTAAATAAGCCACGACTCTTCTTCCGCACCCTTTCAAATCAAAATTCGTTAAACGGTGTATAGTCTGGCACAAAGTGTTTTTAAAGCATTAACAGTGTTGTTTGTATGCATGATTTATATATTTTATATAAGTCATATGGTAGTTGATGTTGTTACCGGCTGGGCTGTTGGAAGTAGTTTAGACCGTGGTTTAATACTACCGTTTCTCACCAGATGGTTCTA
Source organism: Zootermopsis nevadensis (assembly GCF_977971745.1). Classification (NCBI taxonomy): domain Eukaryota; kingdom Metazoa; phylum Arthropoda; class Insecta; order Blattodea; family Termopsidae; genus Zootermopsis; species Zootermopsis nevadensis. The sequence goes on from NW_028259161.1 coordinate 1,497,393, forward strand.
GCAATACGTGGATGACGTCATACTCCATTATGTTGCCAACATTAACATGCAGTTCCCGAGTTATGTGTTATATGGTGGTTAAGTATTGAGATAGGTAGATTATCTGCGTTTAGAACATTCCAAAATCTAGAGTATCGTAATTCCTTTAGCAGCACCAAGTCAGTGGAAATCGTGCACTACGCAAACACACTGTTCAAGCTCGCTTGTTCTCGTATGTGCCTTGGCAATCCATACTACCGTTATTTCAAAGATGGAAGTAGCTCGGTACTAGAAGGTCTGAAAGTTATTTGTTGGCCATATTTGGTGTTTTCCCTGTTATAAATGTGTAGTTCGACGTGAATTCATCTTTATTAACATATATTGTAGGTATGTAATTTGTTGTATTGACGAATATTTCTGTTTATTTAAGTTGGAATGCAATATGTCGGAATGTATGATTTTACATTGAACTATTTAAATTACGGCGATGTTACTTGAAAATGACAGGATTGCGACATTGGACAATTTGCAGAATGAGATTCGCACAAAAAACTTTTCTATTGATACTAGTGATAATTTCACGCCATGTTTTCAAGTTTTTAATGTCATCAGCGGTACAACTATGTTGAGCACCCACAAGTTTATTGGTTCATCAGTAGCCTGCTTTTAGCAGAATACCCACAAATTTCTTTATAGTTGGTTTTCCAAGCTTTGAGTTTTCTCTTTCTAAGCTTGATGTTATTGTTTTTGTCGTTGAGGAAGTTTGGAGCAAAAATTTGACCAGTTGCTGCTTGTCTTCTGTAATTGCCCCATTGTAGTGACAATCATTCAGTATTTACTTTCACTCTTTTAAATTGGTATCATTACAGTTTGTATTAATGTTCTGGGTTGAAGAGTAGTCCTTTATAAATGTTTTTAATAAATTTGCAGCCAGCAGACAAAATCATTTTTTGTATCGTGTGCATATTTCAATATTTGTTAGAGAGGATTGTGAACCTGTAAATTACCTGTATAATCATTCATTAACTATAGACATTTTTCTAGTCAGGTGTAATGTTAATTGTGAAACTGCTGTACAGCAAAGGAGGCAAGTCAAACTAAATTATACACCAATTAAGTTTTCGCAGACAGAATTATGTAAAAGACCATTTTACCTAATTGCTTCTACCATACTACATGGCGCAATAACACAGAAGACAGCCATCTTTAAATCTCTTTAATTACAAGGGAATGTGTTAATGACGGTTTATTAAATATTGATGTAATGTATGGTCTGAAGCTTTCATGGTGACTAAGTATAATGACTTCTTCTTGGGCTCCCAACCATGTAAGGTGTTTCCTTCAATAAACTACCTGAACATGAAGCCAGCATGCACAATAACAACAAAGAGGCAGACTCATAAAGGTATGGTGCAGTATCTTAACGGCCATACAAAATATAATGTGTTCTTCCCCTAACACAAGACCAAGTGTCACACACGTGCAGAACAGTTGAAACAATTTTAGTTTCGTGTATTTTGAACTCTACATTTTCAGATAGCATAAGGAAGACTGAGTAAACAGTCCCTGAATTTAGTCTGCTCTTAATTTCCTTGTGAATGGAATTCTGGTTTTTCTACTGTTTCCAAATATTTGAACTTTGCCCCACTTTAATTACCTTTGTAATGTGTTATAATTTTTGACAGTGTCCATATGTCATTGTACCGTTCCGTATTTTCTTATTTGACAAGTATGAAGTATACCAACATGAAACTGCCATATGTATTCATTGACTGACTAAAATTGTCTACTATTGGTACCTTGAAATTTAATGTTCATAATAGCAGTGACTTTTTAATTGCATATTAAAAGTTTTGGTGCATAAAATTCTTACATTTTGTTGTGTTAAATGTGTGACATCTGGTTTTTCTAAAAATATCATCTTAGCTTCCCTGGTTGTCAGTGGTTAGGTTCAGTCCATATTTGTGATTTGTGTAAATTATAAACAGAAAAAAATATTGTTTGTGTATAGATGAACTGAGAGTTTTTCACCTTCAAACTTTCACTGAAAGTATAATCATGGGAAAGTCCTTGGTGTGTGAGACCATTATGGGCAACCCTCAGTGACCATAATAGAAGTCTTGGGCCACACCTTGCTGGAAACATCTTTCTCAGTTTCAGTTCAGGATAGTCATTTATCATGCAGTTAGGCCCATAGTCAGATGCTTATTCAAAGTTGTTTGCCAGTTACAGTACAATAGTCCTTGTAAGATCGGTCTGGAGTAACACACTTCTTCCCAAAATGTTTATACTTTCTGTGGTTCATGTGAGTGGCATTGTTAAAGTCAATAGATTGGGTAATATTGTTTAGCTTGTGGTAAGGTAGAACTGTGATACTGTTAAACACACTAAAATAACACGTATGAAATAGCAGGTATGCATCATTTTGAAATGACCCAAAAATGCGAACGTAAGAAATTTCAGTACATGTATTTGGTATCAGAGACGTTGTATCTTAGAACTGCAGAATTCAGATTATAGGTGAAAAATATTTAGTGCTGGTTACATAAAATAATTGTAAAGTTATAACCTTATAATATTGATACAAATTGATGACAAAGGTATTTCAGGCAACTGTTTTTTATATCCATCATGTGGACTATTTAATTTTCTCTTCTTCTCTGTTTCACCATAAATCTCATATGTTCAAGATAGCGACTGGTTGCAGGCTCTTCTGAACCCTTGGTTTAAGTAAACTGTGAGAATTTTTTTAAATAGGTCATTGACTGTCAACATCTTAAGAAATATTCTGCCCCTTGTAGTTACACATCAGAAGTTTGTTGAAGCTATTCATTAATATGTATTTTTTGGTGAATTGAAAATATTGTTTGAAATGTGATGAAGTTCCTGGAATGCCTGCATGTCACATCAGGTAGCAAGAGGAATAACCAAGCAGCATCATGTCTGTGGTTGTGTGTTGGTTAAACTAATAAGGTAGTAGTGAAGCAGTGGCAATTACGCAAGTGTGTGTTTTGTCTTGGCAGATAAAGGAGTGATAGTTTTTTGGAGCAGTGTATTATATTTTATGCAAAGTTAGGCAAAAGTGCAAGTGAATCTCAGCAGATGTTAACAGATTGCAGTGCTGATGCCATGAAAAAGTTTAGTTTAAGTGGCATAAAATCATAAGAGGGTCGGGAAGATTCCAAAGACAATGCAAGAACTGGGTGTCCAAAAACTCTGGACAGATGAAAATGTAGGAAAAGTGAGGAAATTGGTTTGTTATGACAGATGATTAAGTGTACAAATTGTAGCAGAGCAACTAAATTAGGAAGAGAAACTGTGAGGAAGGTTTTGACTGAAGATTTGGGAATGAGGAAAGTTTCAACAAAGGTGCCACGAATTTTGTCTGATAACCAGAAGTAGTCGCGGTGCGAGGTTCTGTTCTCTCTTGTCAGTTGGTGAAATGAAACAACAACAGCGTACAAATGGAAGACGTCACTGAGACCAATAAAGACGCACGCATTGAGCCCAAGTGAAGACTGATTTGTCTTCCCTTCTGATCACAAGGGCACTGTTCATGTTGTTGAACGTGGTTGAACAGTGAACCAGCATTTTCATTTTGAAATATTGGAAAGGCTGTTTGTTGGAGAAGACCTGAACTCTTGCCTGATGCTAGGATCTTGATTCATGACAGTACACTTGCTCATGATACGCTTGCTGTCAGATATTGGAATTGGGCCATCCATTATGTGTGCCAGATTTGATCCCATGCAGCTTAATCTGAAGACACTGAAGGACCTCAGATTTTCAGGCCTTGCGAACACTCATGGACAACCATCCTGATGAGCATTCCAGAAGAGGAGTTTCAGAAATGTTTTGAGTAGCAGAGACTGATTCACTGAGTGTATTCATGCACGAGGAGACCACTTTGAAGGACTGCAACCATTAGTATGCAAGTAATTAAATGCAGCTTTTACAGGGGCATTTGAGGAACTAAATTGTCACACATTGTACGTTAGTCCTTGTTCTTCATTGGAAAATTATATATCTACTAGTCAGAGTCAAGACTAGATTCTGCATTGCTTCCTAATTGATATCCAGCAACTTTTGGTTTTCATTTTATGCTCATGTGAACCTTGGACATTATATGTATCAAAAGTGATTGAACTGCATTTTTGCTATCTTTTGTGGTCCAAAATGTTCAGTGCTTGTCTGGAATCCCCATGAAGTTTGGTTTCTGACAGTGCAAAATTGTTTTCTTGGACTTTGTCTATCAGCTTAATTATAATAAAATTTTACGGAGCAGAATCCCCATATTCTCTTGATTCCAGTGCTCCCCACAGGTTAAGAACTCTGGCACTGTTGCTTGCTGGGAGCCAAAGAAAATTTGGCCTTCCTTCATTCTTTTTTGCGGTGTCTGGTGGAAGGTCTCTGGTACCATTTTTTTCTGGTTTTTACCATCTATGAAAGTGTATTAAGAGTGGTGAGTCCAGGTTATGATGGTAGAACATTTTAGTAAATATTAAAAAAACAGATGTTACAAATAACTCCTTCATTAATAAACTTGTAATGTAAATAAGGAGGTTAATTGTATAATAGACAACAGCCATCTTTACAATAATGTATGAACGAGAACTGTATTTGCTGCAACATTGAAAGGAAAGACGCTGCATGACAGAAGAGAAGTGAAGAGAAGAAGAGAGAATGGATCAGTCTAGCACACTTGGAGGAAGAAGACCAGATCAAGGTAAAACGTAAGATAAGATTTTAGTATGTGGTCTTGCCTTTACTGATGCAGTTACAGAACAGAGTTTTGGTTAAGAGGTAAAGTTGTGGCTGTGCTTAAGCTTCATGCCTGAAAGGTGTGTGGAGGAGTTGTGGTAACTCTCAATTCTTAGCCTCTTTGCTTAATGGGATGAGTGTGGCAAATAGCTGCCAGAGAGATCCCAGACCCATTCTGGGGGCATGGTGGGGAAGAGAATTGTTTTGCCCTTGCTTCAAATCAAACTCAGCCAAGTTTTGACTTAAGGAAACTATTTGTGGTGCAAACATTCAGACTTTGAAGGAATTGGTTATTGCAAAAGTTTAAGAGGATAGGAATATCTCTTGTTATGTAGTGTGTTGAAAGCAGTGGCTGAAGTTCCAAATTCAAGAGGTCATCCCTCAGATTAAAAATATAAATACATCTTGGCATAAAATCATGTAGTTCAAAAAGTATGTTAACTCATGTAGGTAGTTGCATACAGAGCAGCCCTACTAATTGAGGATAAGACTAATTGATTTTTCACATTCCTTTAATACAGAAATTTTGTGCAAAGAGTAATTAATGATGCTGCCCTTTTGCTGCTGGCACACAATTGGTGGAATTCCCCACTTTTTATGGAACCTGAGGGTTTGTTGTGTTCAAATGAGACTGCCACTGGTTCTTATTATGATCCAGATGAATCTCGTCCGCATGCTAGTATGTATTCCCAGAATTTAATCAGATCTTGATATCTCATTGAATACAGTTTTGATTTGTTACCAGATATTTGGACTTTGCCAGATTTTTAACCGTCGAACTTAATCTATCAGAAATGTTGAAACTTTGACTTTAGAGCTTCGAAAATTAAGAAATCAGTTTCCCAGTGGGATATAAAGTAATTCATGCTTAAGAGTGGATTATATTGCTAAAATTTATGTAGTTTACAAAACTATACCTGATCTTCATGGGGATATGAATCAAGCAATCATAAGTGTTGTGTTCTTGCCACAATACAGAATGATAAAAAAAGTTGTGCAGCCCATTCCTGGCACGTTCTATTTAGACAACTAGCTCTGAAAATGGATGTCCGTTATGCTTGAAGAGTATAAATAAACATGAAAGCAGGAGAGTCCTGGCCCAAGAGCTGCCGCGTACTCAAGAATAGCGAACGTATTGAGTGTTGTTCATTTTGTTAGGATCAAAGTACAATATGTACAAAGGCTATGAAGTGGTAACGGTCAGTGTTTATGTTCTCTAGGTATATTTCTTTAGATGATAACACTTGCACTTCTCATATTGCACAAAAGGAAGGGCAGTGTCATGGTAGCCTCTTAGTGCACATCTTTCCGTGGAAAGTGCGGAGTTTGAAATTTGGTCCTTAGTCATGTTTAGTAGAGGTTTTAGTATAGAGCCATGTTCCAGTTGATAATGTGGTCTAGTTTGGGATGTCCTGAGTTGCTAGGATTACAGCTGCAACCCTCCTGATTATTATTATGTAGGGCGAATGTTCCAATTTGTAATTTTGTCAGTTATTTGAAAGATGTGGGTTTAGTTTCTTGCCTCTGAGTGAATCGACTTTTCATAACTGACTACAGTAATTAGAATCCTGTTAATCTTGTTCTTGCACTTCACACTTGAAAATGATTTGTATCCCCCCCAAAAAAATGAAATACAAATTTGAAAAGTAAAAAGCCTCAGCCTTTTATATTGCCTACTATGATGGAAAACTTCAAATTTTGCTTTTATGGGTTAGAGTTGTCATGTGTCTAGGTGCTTTTGCTCATTCACAATTTTATTGCCTTTTAGAATTCTGAGTGTTGAACATTTGTTATTAAATTATGTGTCATGGTTTAATGATTACATATTTGTTTATAAAGACCTGCAGGCCCCTGTATACACTAAATTTATTAAAACTGTAGAATACCTTGTATGGAAAATTGCGTGTAGTCTGTACTCTTTCAGTTGCAGTGTGTAGTATGTCATTTTACATTTTTAGGTATTCAGCATAATTATAATTATAAGAGCCACAAGCATAAATGCATATACCTGTTTCTTATTCAGGAGGCCTCAGTTCATATCTGAGCCCAGAAACGAGGTTTCTTGATGGATGTATCAGTCCATCCAGTGGAGGGAAGATTGTACCTTTAAAGATGGCTGTAGTCTGGTAGAAGTTTACTGACATTTTATTTGCATTTAGCAGTGCAGATTGACAGTAGCAAAAAGATGACCTGTCTGTTCTGTAATTGCATCAGTCTGTTCCGCTGTTTCTTTGTCAACGTTTCTGCCTTTATATTCTTTATAGTTCTTAACCAGTATAGTATTTTATAAACTGAATTTCTCCTGTGTCATGCTTGTCATGTATCAGTCATTCATACAATGCTGCTAATTTATTACCATTCTTCATGCATAACTTAGGGGTGGGGGGAAGACTATTGGAATATGTGGTTTGGGGTACTGTGTGTTGATGTGTGGAAAAATGTCTGGTACAAAGAATATGAGAAATGCTATGGGCACAGGTTCTCAGCATATTATCTTGTTCATTTTTGACTATTTTGTATTGGCCTTTTAATGGAAATTCACTCTCATTAATGGTTGCCATAGCAGAGGCAATGTTATTAATAAGATACAATAGGGAGACATGTATTTCTTATTTTGAGGTTAAGTGTGGTGTAATAACACCACATTGAATTGTGTATGTGGTTTACAACAAACATATTAAGTCTGTCATTCATGTCAAGGTATAGAATTGTCTGCATTTCACTTTTCTCCTTTATCTTACATGTGTCTTGTATTTCTGTGTCTTGGAATTCCTTTCTAGTGTGCTGATTGTTTTTATTAAGCAGTGTTTGTGGTTTACAACAAACATATTAAGTCTGTCATTCATGTCAAGGTATAGAATTGTCTGCATTTCACTTTTCTCCTTTATCTTACATGTGTCTTGTATTTCTGTGTCTTGGAATTCCTTTCTAGTGTGCTGATTGTTTTTATTAAGCAGTGTTTCTGAAGGTATGCATTTTAATAGTATCAAGTGTCTTATGAATTGAAAAAGCATGTCCAACTATTAATTTTATTCAAATCACTTTAAAAATCAACAGCTGGACAACAATATTTCAATGCATACATTAATGTGCTGTTTCTAGTTCAATAAAGTTTTAGCTGTGTTAGCGTGCCACGTATTGGCAAGAGAATTCCCGATTATGCATTACCTTATAAAATTCCTGACCTACTTAATAATAATATTCTTTGTCTGCTTCAGTGCATGCATGCGCCATCTCTTATTGGCAATCGGTACTATAATTTCCTTGAGTGCATGCTCATGCCATCTATTGCAATAGTTGGAACTATGAAATATGAGAAATTTAGCGTACAAATCAAAATTCCTGCCAGGCTAATAAAATTTTTTGCCTCTTCAAAGTGCATGCATACGCCATCTGTTGCAGGTAAATGGTACTATAATTTTATTGAGTGCATGCTCATGCCATCTATTGGAAGAGTTGGAACTATGAAATATGAGAAATTTAGCGTACAAAGTAAAATTCCTGCCACGCTAATAATTTCTTCCGACTAATTTGAGTGCATGCATACGCCATCTTTTGGCGATTAATGGTACTATAATTTCCTTGAGTGCATGCTTATGCCATCTATTGGAGGAGTTGGAACTACGAAATATGAGAAATTTAGCGTACAAAGTAAAATTCCTGCCACGCTAATAAAATTTTTTGCCTGTTTTAAGTGCATTCATACGCCATCTGTTATCGACAAATGGTACTAAAAGTCTTCAGAGTGCATTGTATTGCCATCTATCGGAGGAATTCGGAACTAAAAATTATTACAGCGCTGAGAAAAATTTTCGGTGGCAAAATTTGGAACTAAAAATTGCTGCCACACTAGTAAAAATTTTTACTAGTGCAGCTACAAAAATTTGTTACCAGATGGCTCTGCTGACAAAAAATTCTTCTGCCGCCCGGTGGGATCGAACTTGCGATCTCCGCATTACTGGTCTAGTGCCTTTGCCCCCTAGACCACGGGGCTTTCTTACTAATAATAATTTTGGAACTTCCTGATTAATTGTTAAGTTGTTCCTGGTGCCATAATATATTACTGGGGTCCTAGTCTTCCCTCATAACCCCCAGCCTCTTCATTTTACTAGTGCAGCTACAAAAATTCGTTACCAGGTGGCTCTTTCAGCTGTTGACAAAAATCTTCTGCCGCCCGGCGGACTCGAACTTGCGATCTCCGCATTACTGGTCTAGTGTCTTAGCCCCCTAGACCACGAGGCTTTCTTACTGATAATAAATTTGGAACTTCCTGATAAATTGTGAAGTTGTTCCTGGTGGCCCTCTGTATTCCTGGGGTCCTAGGCTTGCCTCATACCCCCAAGACCACCAAGCCTCTTGCACTACTAAGAGTTTCGGAACTTGTACAGGTGAAGTAGCTTTCGTTTACTTCACATCGTGCTTATGTTGTTGTTGACCCGCCATAGTAATACCGAATACACACTCTGCTGCGCACACAGATGCATCAAAAGTATCAGCGCCATGACAGTATTCAGACCAATAGTAATAATACTGCAAGTCATTTGTTTCGTAAGTGAATTTTTACGACATTTTGTTAGATCGCCATTTGTAATGTCAACGTCATACGTGATATTACGAGCAAAAGGGGTATATATGACGCAAAACTTGCAAATTACAAAGTGTGAAGACTTGTACGTGCATATATGTAAATAATGGAAAATTTTATTGGGCAAATATCCATTTTGGAATTGCCTACAATTCTATTACTGAATTGAGTAATAAAATGGCACATTTACTACTGATGAAAGAACGTAATTTCACCAGTATTTGAACGGGAAATGAAAATCTATCCAATAAGATTGGGGGATTTTTGTGCTGAAATTACAGTGTTCCGTCGGTAGTGTAAGTACAATATTACTCAACTGAATATTAGAATTTCAGGTAATTTTAAATGCATATTTGTTCAATAACATCTTCCAGTACATTTTATCTTAGTACTGTGTTCCGACACCATGTAACTTTGCAAGATTTTTCCGCCATATGCCCCTTTTCCTCGTAATGTTGCAGTTGTGACGTTTGGCTTTACAAATACAGACCTGTAGGAAAATGTCTAAAAGAAACTCACTCTACAAAACAAACATTTTAGAATTTACTTACAGTATTATTACTACTGGACTGAAAACTGTCATGGCGTTCATGCTTTTGAAGCAACAATGTAATTTTGCCAGTGTGCATGCAGAGGGTGTATTTGCTATTACTATGGTAGGTCTGAAGTAGGAATGATTGCCATGTTTCATATATAGGATCTACTAGCTCTAACAGCACACAGGACTTCTGGTGGGAGAAACTTCTAGGACAAAGGACACTTTTTATGTGTTGAAATGGACACTACGCAGTAAGTCTGTGGTGAATATATATATATTCATAGAATGACGAATCTGTCCAGTGCCTCAAGGCAATAACTTATGATTTTACTTGTATAACAGCATTCTATCACCAGGAACAGATTTAACAACAGGAAGGTAGGCTAATATTAAAATGGATCTCACACAACTAGGCTTGGAGGGTTTGGACTGAACTGGCCCAGGACAGGAACCACTGGCTGGTTTTTACAAGCACAGTAATGAACCTTCACATTCCATAAAAGGTAAGCAATTTATTGAAAGTGTACTACATATTAATTTTGAGGACTGTGCTCCACAGAGTTCATTAGAATGCAACAACAGACACACTTAATTCTATGATAAATGCCTGAAGTCAATTTCAACTCTTCCTAACATAACACATTAAACATTTTGCTTTCCTTCCAAGTGCCATGCTATATTGTCGTTAGAAAGTTACAATCAACATGGCTTATTTACTGGTGGCTATACATTTCAGTGATTACACAATCTTCAGAGCATATATCATACAGGACACAGACTGCTTCATATGTTACATACATTACTCAGTCTCATATACTGAGTGGTAATTATTAAATATGCTGGAATTCTCTATTATTTACATGCTGTATAACATAATATAAAACCAGTACAACAATGACACATCTTACAATATTAAGATTTTCAGTTTCTTACCTTCATTGGGGCAATGTTATTCACTGTTGGACAAACAAACATATTGCAGTAATTTCTTCTACTTGGCTAGTTACATAAACATATACCTACATGGCCCAACTTCCATGCATACTTTATATTATCTTTATCTTCCATCATTCAAAGAACATTATTTGTTTATCTGATTTGTTACATGTGCTACTTTCCTACTGCACAGTATGAAGCCCAAGTTACACGTCACAGTTACTTATGAAGTCTCACTTTACGGTTTACTTTTATGAACATGTCACTTGTAGTCAAATTAAAGTTTCTGACAACGGTATGTGAAATTGTTCTTTTATAAGCTGCCCACTGTGAGAGTTATAAAATTACAGAATTTGGGAAGCTGGATTCTGCTTGGGGGGGGGGGAAAGACAGAAAGCTATCTATTGGTCACCCTAGTTGAGCTGGAACTTGGACCCTGTTCATATTCACCATTCGGTGCCTTAGGAGGGGTCCAGCCAATACCAACTTGTTCATTCTTGTGTCAATATGCAGTGTTTGACTCCGGAGAGGAGGGAAGGTGATAATATTCTTTGTAACAATTCTAGAACTAAAATATCTTTCTTTAATATCATGTAAATGCTGTTACAGATACTTTTCATAACACCTTATGTCAGATCAACCATGTTTTACGAGTCTAGTGGGCAATGGATCTGAAGTCACTACTGTTGATTACTCAAGAAAAAACTGTGACCATGGCAGTACAGACCCACATGGAAGTCCAATGGCAACAAATATGTGGCTAGAAACAAACGCACTGCAGTCGAGAAAACGCTGTGCCATCGTATGGTCATGTTCTATGTACAAGTCAATTCAACTTTATTTTCTATTGTTTGCTACTTTATATTTGTTTGAGGTATAAACTGAACACTTTACAAATGCTCAGCAGTCAAAAGGGCAAAACCATTACAGTAAGGCTAGGGAGATGATAAATCGTATGAATCACCAATGTAAACAGGAAGCAGTGGAGGAGAGTATAATTTTGCCTATTTGCCATGCAGATGAAAGAACAGCAAACTACTGTGGAGTCGTTGCAACAGTGGAACAAATCAGACAGAAATTAAGCAGAGTTAAAGCCTTATATATTTGACAAGGTCTGTATGTCCAACCCTCAATGTCAACATGCACTGCCAAGGTCAAAGTTGTTCTGAGTAGCAGAGAGTAATTTTGTGTGACTGACCTTTTCCTAAATTACACTTTAAGGTCAAACCGCAAAGAAAAATCATCATAAACGCTGATGATGGGAAAGGCTTCACATCACACGTGATTCAAGTTGCATCGAGTAGGGTCAATTATAGCAATATGAATTTTATAAATTACTGAATGTGACTGAAAGAATAAATAATTCTGCATCTACTTCACACAGTGTTGTAGTTACTGACAATGCTCCCCATCATAATGACAAAGTGAACCAAACATGAAAGGAATTCCATATGCAAACAACTGATCGACTCAAACCCCATTCAAGAAGCTATAACAAATAGTGCATTTAATTTGTTGTATGTGCAATATATTTGCATGATTTAGAAGTGCGGCATTTTAATTTACTTGAATAATAATTCACTGATAATAAAGTACTTTTCTCTTCACACACTGCCAATGAACAGATCAATGATGCAACCTGTCAGCAAAACTTTTTTTCAATGGAGTGTCCACATTAAGGAAGATGGTCACCAGGCACAAGCATCATATTCAATATATACCAGCCTCCTCCTTCTTCATCAACAGCAATGACAAAATACAAAAATATCTTTTAGGCTGATGCATATGAAATCAGCCAAAATGTAGAGAGAATCCCAGTACTTGAACACTATGAACTATATTATTAACCACTTCAGATGTCCTATCAGACTGATAAACAATTTGCCTTTGAAAAACAAACCCTGCATTTGTTGCTGGAAATTATAATTCCATAAACTTGATACTAATACACACACTTCCAGGAAAAGATAAGCCCTCATTGAATGCATTCAAGCAAAGCTGATATTGAATATTATAAACATATTACACATAACACGTTTAAACACATAATCTGTGGCACTTTCTCAAATATTTTACTGATGGGAGAGGAAACCCAGTGGGATTGAAAGCAGGACCTCCAACATTACCAGCTCACACCCTATCCTCTATGCTACCATCCCTGTTAATCAAACACTGTAAATTTATGTGCACATAACTTGAAAGACTATTTTCTGAAGCTGAAGTCTACTGGGTGAAAGAATTGTTATATTTTCTGCCAAACTCTTTTTCAGAGCTCATTTGGGCAATCATCAAGAACTGGGTTGCCAAGAAAAGTTTTGCCTTGAAGTTGGATGACATTATTAATCCTTAGAAGACCTCATCTACATAACTTTAATTCCTACACCAATAAAAACAACCCATTTCCACTACAAAGATCAACAGGGTAATGCTGTTTAAAGTAATAATTGCAATTTATTTTGAATATCACTAAAAAAAATTTGCAACTAAAATATAATTACCACTGGACTTCAGAGGGTTGAATTTCCTGACAAAATATTTACTTCCATTTCAAAAGGCTTAAAAAACAGATGTTAGTACATCAATACTGAAGGTCTTTTGGGTAAACAGTAGGAAATTTTTAATACTACACTTGGGAGGTGAAAAGTGAAGATAGTAGTGACAGCAGAATCAGAAGACTCTGGCAATGAACCTGATAATCTTAATGGTGGTGAAACTTGGAACACCTCTGTAGAACAGTGAACATTCTCTTTCGTGTTCCCATTCTTGTGCTGTGGTGCTCGATACAAATTACAGTGAAGAAGCAATACATTAAGTAAGTCGAGTCAACATTTTATAACAAGGCCTTACTTACACCATCGCCCCCTCCTCCCTCCCACAATGCAATTGCAACTGCTCCATTCTTGTCATACTTCTACTCACACAAGGTACTAAATATTAAAAAGCACAAGTTTGATTTGTATCTTCTATAATTAGCACAGAACACAAGTTTCATTATAATGAGTGCTATTCCAACCACCATATTATTTTGGGGCTACTCAATTCTTCATTTGGGATCTGCCTTGCAAGTATTGATACTCACATTTACCCATTTTCAGGCATGATACAGACACACCATTATTATGAACACATGTACATTTGAGAACAATGAAAGTCTTCTTTTCATTAAATTAATAAAGGAAGCTCTACTTGGAGAAACATGTGAATCTTGAACACCGAATTGTTATTTCATGCTACCTGTGTCTCAATGACACACAACTTTCCCCTTGGCTTGAAATAGTTTTAGGTATCTGATTATGCTGTATGTACCAAAAAATCAAGTATGCTGTTTTTGAACCTGCATGCAAGTCAGTCCATCCTTCAACATACATATTTTAAACCACTTAATGGACTCTGATTAAATAAGATACTGGATATGTACACCAAGTGTTGGACCAATTTAATTTTACAGCAGACACCGTTGTATTCTGGCTATACTGAAGAAAAATGTCCTGCATGAAATATATATATACCAGAAAAAGGTATGCCATGTTTTGCAATCATTAGGCTTTTAATGGTTTTATCTACTGACCAAAGGATGTAATGGTTTGCAATTTTTTGTGTTCTGTTCTGGAGAAGTGGGTGCCACCTTACCAAGAAACCTCCAAACTAACCAATTCTTTCCTCAAAATGTACCTAATTTTTCTGGAAGATAATATGAGAATTCATTTAACTGGCTCAAACTTTGTGCAAAAAATACCCAGGATTCAAATGAATCTAACTCATCACAGCTTTAAATTTTTCTTGGTACTGATTATGGTCTTTTATATGGGTATAAGGGTTTATAATGTACTTCAACGAAGAAGTACGCCAAAAACAGGAACATGTGGATTACAAGTTTAAACATGTACTCTCCACAAACAACTTTGTTCCATATTTCATGGCTGGCAATTTAGAATCTAAAAAATGGCAAGAGATTTCTTATTATCTTTGACCTTCAAAGAATTCTTGCATGTAATGCTAAAAATAAGGCCGTAGCTATCTGCTGACAAATCCTGGGTAATGAAGACTATTACCATGTTCAATTTCTTCTAGTGCACATGGGTCACTGTTGGACCCAAGATCAACTTGGGAAATAGAACACACACATACACATGGTACACTCATGCAGGTGTGATGTGCATAACCTGTTCTTGTAGGTGGGCTTATACATCTCTTCTGAGGTACTTTATGGATCAAGGATTACATGGTACTTGGGTGCCATATGTAAATAAGACAAAATGAAGATATACCAACTTTATTTCTAACCATTAGTAGTACAACCGAGTGGATGTTTCAGAAACATTATGCTTGCAGTGTCCCTACTCACATTATTCACGGTAAAGAATATAGCCATTCAGAATTAAAAAGTACCTACGTTCTCACACTTCTACCTTTCAAGTAAATACAGAATTCACTCTACACAGCCCCTTCGCCATTCCACGTCAAATCAACCAGATTTTTAACCTAATCCCTTCAGATTAATGTAACTTATCGTGAGACTAGACCCTGTATATGCGAGTGAAAATGCCTATTAGCTTTGCTATTCTACGTAATGTTTTGTCACAGAAATTAAAATTTTCAATGAAATGGGATTTTCTGGAAAGACATGGCTTTAAACGTTTATAGAACTGTTACATATCCCACAAAAAAAAACTTTCCTGTGAGCTATCCTAACCCAACAACTTGCAACAGGTCACCCTGAGATAAAATGCTACCACGCCACTCTGACACTGGCTGTAAGAGTTTCTGGGAACAATAGGCTTGCTTACCTTGTTATATCTGTTGGCAGCAACAAGAACCCTGTTCTTCCTTCTTCATATCCCTCAGTTTCTGTACCAATCTTGTGTCTTCACTGGAGCAGATGCAGATCAGGTGGTTGTATCTCAGCATCACATCTCCTGCTTTTTAGATGAACCAGCTCTCTGCAAATGAATAAACCTATCAGCTGCAGTCAGATTTCAAGGGGCCAGTCATTACAATTTTATACTTGATCAACAACGGAGATAAAGCTCCACATATTATTCTTCGGCAGTAACACTAAAAATAGTTTTGAAATACTTAAATTTGGTTTCATAATACTAGTTCTCATGTGTCTGAATATGTTCTTTCACTCCACTACACTATGTCCACCAATGGAACACATTTTCATGCTTGTCTGCTATGGCCTGTGTAAGTCTTGTACATGTGTCAGTTTCCGAGGTCTCACATTAGTGAACAGAAGTTGCACAAATATCACTACACTGTATTTTCTGATTTTTTGTTCTGAACGCCAAAATAAAACACGAATTATGGCTCTTATAATTCAGTGTTCACTTTATATTCTTACTTTCAATAATGTTATGACTCGCACATAAAATTCTCAGTTCCCATTACCATGGACCTTTAATATGTAGCATACAATTTACAGTCAATTCCAAACAGTGCAACCTTGATATACCGCTGTGATCATGTCCCTTAATACGATTACATGTTTTACGCGACTATTTTCGTAAGGAAGCATAAATGTCAATTTAGAGTGGTCCATACCAGGGCTGGTCAAACATAATTTATATAAAGATATAAATTTGTAGATGGCAACCATCTTGAATTTCTTGTTCGCATTCACTTCAAGGGAAATTGTGTTTCGAAATATAACGGCTTCCACCATACGATCAAAAATAACTAAAGAGCGATCTGTGCAAATCTGTTACTACAAAATCTTGAATGCCGATCTGAGGTCCTACTTCATTCCGTAATGCAAATTTCTTCAGTGACGTCTCAAAGTGTGTAATTGCTTGAAAAGTATTATTTACGTGACCAGACTCCATCATTGAACGAAGATTCATTTACTTAATTATTTTGAAACTAGATAATAAATCACCTTACCTTTCTTAATGCTTTCGTTGCCAGATATTGAACCCCAACTGAAAACATGGCCAAATTACCCTTCTCTACTAATAACAACTATACGCCAGCGTCCAACAAGCCGAAATGAGACAGAGTCAAGTCCTTTACCTATTGCATTGTGGTCTCGACGTCATCACTTACGTCACAAGATCGGGTACTTTCATAAAACTTAAAAACGGAATTTTTACAGAATTCAATCTAGATCCATTCTATAAGTGAGGGAATACTACTTTTCTTACAAGCTAATGTGATTTTGCCGTACTCACATCACACTGATGGCATAATATAATTTATTTCATAGGTCCTTCATAAGACAGGATAAGGATGTGAGCACGTCATAATATGAAAATGGTATTACTATCAAAATAAATCTCCAAGAAACAGCAAGTGAACCAGATTAAACTGATAACCCTGACTACCAAGCAGGGCACATCAAGGGTTTTCTCGACAAATTCGACAACTATCAGCTTAGTAACTCTTGCTTCATACAGTTCAGCATATGAAGATATTCTTTTGCCTTTGCCAAGATCTCATAGGATGTGATGGATTCTGTCGATCCCCCATGCCTGTGACCACTACTCCCTTCATGCCATCATTCCATTCTTTTATGGTTTGGAGTCAAACCTTGTTGCCAAGAGTACATGCTGTGAGGCATGGTCCCAGATCACTGTACCTTTATTGGTCTATTCTTAAAATAATTATATATATTTGTTTACCGTCAAATCACAATAAAATAGTAAGATAAGATAACTGAAATGATTAAAATATCATCTTATGTTCCATATCGAGCATTCGATTTACATCGGAACATTCACAACATGTTTCGGTTTATCAAACCGTCATCAGGTGTAAATTATAAACTTTTAAACTCAAATTACAATTATTTATAGTTTTACAATTTTATACTTTTATCATCTTTCTCAGTATATTTCTTGGAAGTTGTGTTTAGATATTATTAATATAACATTATTTGTTGTGGTGGTGTTATTGATGTTTATACCAGTCATATATGAGATAGCAATCGGTTCAGATGTGTTCACAGGAGAGATCCAGAAGTGTTACCATCTCGGAACAAGGTTCGTCACAGAGTGCAGAATGGCAGGATGGTTACGGGCGATGAATTGGGAATAAAATTGGAACGAAGCGGTCGTGGTATATTTTAAAACGGTCTAGTATTCACTAAGATCGCCTGAGAGGAAACACACGTAAACCACACGGACGGCCACTGCACTCCGGCCCCTGGATGTAGTATCCCATAAGGACACGGGAAATGAATGGAAAGATTACGTTATGACAGATCGCAGAACCAGGTTGTCAGTGTTTGGATTTTGTTCGCCTGGCTTTTGTGATGACGATGTTGAACCTTTTGATTCCATAGCAAGGGACAATTTTGTGAATAGCTGAATAGTAATCAGCTGCTCAGTT
Organism: Zootermopsis nevadensis; assembly: GCF_977971745.1. Taxonomy (NCBI): domain Eukaryota; kingdom Metazoa; phylum Arthropoda; class Insecta; order Blattodea; family Termopsidae; genus Zootermopsis; species Zootermopsis nevadensis. The sequence goes on from NW_028259161.1 coordinate 1,515,521, forward strand.
TGCTCGGAATGTATTCACAGATGTTTGATAGGAAACATCATTTCCGTACAACAGCACAGAAGTTTTAAGTTGAAATGTCCAGACCAGGCATCAAAACCCATACAGAGTCAGTTTAATCCACTCTACTTCACCAGAAGAACAAGTCTTGCAGGTAAGATTTCAGGGTAGTCTGGCAGAAGTTTTCCGACGTTTCAGAGGTGCTTCCAACATTGGGGCGATCGCAGCAACGACCCTGAAGACAGCCTTTTACGACAACAGGCCTTCGTACATGTCCCAGGTGCGGTCCGCTGCTTCTCCAACAATAACAGGGCTGGCTTTTAGCGAACGTTTTTACATTCAGAGGCAGTTGCGGCTTACAATTCGCAAACCAAACCGACCACCAGGTGAAGTAATGGAAATGTAATATGTTCTTCATCCGAACCCTACAGTCGGCGTGGACAGTACAGGAACCAAAATGCGGCCAAACCACACAAGAGACAAAGAAACGTTTTCAACAGCCCTGCATGGGGTAGCCTCAAAACGCACTCCACTGCATAATCTCGGGTACACACAAAAGGCGGAAGGATGTGAATGGACAGATGATGGAGAGCGCTACAGAATGTTCAAAAATTCTGCCTTACCAACACAATTTATGCAAGCGTACATACCGAAACAAATTCGTTTATTGCAGACAAATTTGTTGTTACAAGACACATCACACTACAGATATCACAGCAGAATTCAATCATACACAACACTTTATTCCTTTGGTAATGTGGACACTGCAGTAACGAAGAAAAAATATTGTCACTTTCGGGAACCAAACCCCGGTCGTCCAGTCTGTAAGCCCTAAGCAGTGGTCAGGACTTTGTGAAGGAAAACCAAAAACTCAAAACCTGCACCGGGATATGAACTTCGACCGTCTCGGACAGAGCACTTTCTCTGCGTGGATCGCTAATTAACCAAAGTGAAGCACAATTTTGATGAGCTGTCTGTATCCGGCCCCAAGGACCGTTGAAGAGGGTGAAGAATTTCCACAGTGTATTCACCACAGCACACAAAGCGACTGACAACCATGTTTTCTGGATACACGCCGTTGAAAAGGTAAACCCGAGGGATCCTTTTATTAGCAGGAATAATAGGTTTAGGGGATGGTTACAAAAATCTTAACACTTGTATCAAATACAAAGTGGCTGTGTAATACTGTGGGGGGGGGGGGGGGGGTTGTCTGTCGTAACAACCTCATTTTGACACTGAAAGGGAGGACAGCAACTTGATCCCTTGTAGACAGACAGGAATCTCTCTTTCTACGTGTTTCTATGTTCAACTGAAACTCTGTGTTCAGCCTTACCAAAATTTTACTTATGCAACACGGTTAAGGGCTGTCTCTGGACACACCAAATGTAAAAGGCTGTTGAAGTAAACTTACTTTCATATGTAACCCTTTCGGACTCGGCGAATCCAGTTAATTACCGTCGAAAAGCACTGATTTACTTTCGTGGATTGTGGCCTTCTGGGCTATGTCAATGTTTTCGAAGGAACATGCCGCCTTCTTTTTCAGGAGTAAACTTTGTTGACAGGCTGATTAGACTACACACACGGCTTCATAATCGAGAAGACCACAGTCAACATTTTCACCGCGGTGAACACCTTAAGCTACTTTTCTTGGCAAGAATATTCGGTAAGACGCTCCCAACAGAAGAAATGCAAACTTACCTCTTCAGCTTTATGTTTCTGGCTGAATTCAATGCAGGCGAGCCGCGGTGGGAAGGTGGAAATACAAGTTGTGAGGATGGAAACTGGATTGAGCAGGTTCAAGATGTGGTCCAGTGGCGAAGCTTTTGTTATCAGGGTGAGGAACACCAGGGTTCCATAACGGTATATTTCTTAACAGTATTTTACCAAGGTGTGAGTTGGTTAGTTGGCAACTTCCACTCCATCGGACGAGTCTGACACCTTGAAATGTAATAGAAATAAGTAATCATCAAACAAACATGATTGAAGTTATTATACAAATTTCGTCCTTCTTCGATTTAAAAAATCTAGTGGTTCATGATTCCACTAATAACGACAGTAATGCTTCATTTTGTTGAGGACAGACAATGCTCATTACAGTACGTAACACATAGATCACAATCTCTATTTTTTCGGATTTGTATCTCACTGCATTATAAAGAAAATACAAGTCCATGGATTTCTGTGTAAAGAATTTTTTGTAAATTAATTGTCAGAGTGTAAATTGGATTGCGCTGGCTCAAGATTGCGTCCGATGGTTGATTTCTTTACGTATGAAGATTAACTTTAGGGATTCATAACGGATAAGGTGGTGATGTCCCGAGAAGCATCACGTGCTCATAAAACAATCTGTAGTTAGACATTTATACTGAGGTAAGTTCGGTTGACGAACCTCAAGGGGCAAGGCAATTTGAGAGTAGTACAGTTGAATGATAATATTAAAATTAATCTTAAAGAAATGGATTGTGAGTGTAGACATTTAGTTAAGATGCTTTAGGATATAAACTAAAGAAGAGATTTTATGAACACGTTAAGGGAGACAGTGTATATGGAGTTATTAACCAGTCAGATACTTGTATCAAACCAAGTACGTACGAAAATCAGTTACTTCAACAAGTAAAATGTCTACAGAATTTATACACATAGTATTAGGGTACAATAAATAACAAGGCTTACAACACTCAATATCAGAGTCTTACGTTTTAGTACACAACAGTATCATACACTAATGTGCGCATGCTCATGTGCAGACAAGAACGGACTAACTAACAAATATAAGTATCCGGCGGGACAAGACTAGTTCACAAAGAGTCGAAGGTTGTAAAAAGGGACTGCGAATTTATTAATGCCAATTTTCTCACTTAAATGACGACGAATCACAAGCATATTTAATTTCTTTACTTATTTTATGACGCCTGCACGAGACAACTAGGGCGTACCAGAAATTACCCGGTTAGGAACCCAGCATTTTGTTATTACCTATGCTCACTCCACACACATCGTGAACGAAGTATAAAGCGACGTCTATTGAGGGATGTCAATAATATGGAGAGTGAGGGCGGGTGTGCCAAAAATCGGCCATAATGGTGTTTTTCAACCCCTTATAAGTGTTAGTACCGACATTATGAGCTCAGTGCTTCAGCCAGAACCACCCATACCTTGTTTCTGCAAGACATTGTAAAGACACGATCGCAGAATTTGTCTTACAAGTGTTTAAAAATAATACGATACGTCGCGGAGGAATCATAAAAAGCGCCAATGGAGTCACGAGCCACCACATTCAGAGAAAACTGGCGGAGATACCAAACAATTTAGTTGCAAAGCACAGACAAACATTTCATCTGTGATGACGTACTGACGTGACAGCAGTGAAGAACGGTTGTAGGAAGGCCGACTAAAAACTTATACCCAAACAAGCAAATGATTATTATCTCAAGATTTGTTTTATTCGTTGATTTATAGTATATTTAACGACGCTGTCAGTTGCTCACACTATACACCGCGTCGAGTCAGCAGAGGAAAAGAATACATCCAAACTGTGTAATTACAGAGATTCTGTGACCCTTCAAAACTAAGTCGAACTGCTTGTCAGGTCACATCTAGACGGAGGCCTTCACTAACATGTAGCTTTAAGGTTTTACACACAAAAAAGCACAAGAAAGGAGCAACATTTTTATGAACACCCTGTTCTAACAATTTACAGTCATGCAATTTAGAACGAATTTTAATATCACAGAAGAAGAAGAAGTAGATGATGATGATGATGATGATTATGATCAGTGAATGGCCTCTTCATGCTGTCTGTTATCATTTGTAGCTGTCTATTGAAATGTCGATTGACCGCGGCCTGGCATGGGAATCACTTGTAAGGATGTGATCTCCAGTCCTTATTTGGTGTTCCAATCTGCCCTACAGCCAACAGTCCTCGTACAAAAACAAATTAATGACGGACGAATTACATTACATGCTGTTCCTGGGGACATGCATTCGGTTCCCTGACACGAACACGCTGCTACAAAAGAAAAAAACAACAAAAGTTTGAAAACGTGGGACTGAGCTGTTTTCGCCTGAACCAGAATGCTCCCCTGTCGTGAACAGCAGTGGTTTCCAAAATACGGTCCAAGATCCATACGCCACACGAAAGCGGCTTAATTAACTAACAAAGACACCAATAAGGCACGGTCTGAAAAAGCACGAGTTTGAAACTAAAAATAGAAAGTAACTTCTGTTTCAAAGTCAGTGAGGACTTGTATTCGGAAAGTACACGGTTCAAATCTCGACCGGGTCTTTCGTGATTTTTCTGTCTCTCCAGACGAACGTTGGGATAGTACCTTCAAACAAGCCTTGGCCACCTCCATACTAGACTCTGCTTACTTATCATCCATGATAATCTTCCATTTGCAATCGTTGCACTCGAAAAGAGTCGTCAAAGCTGTGAATGTCACTATCTAGGCTCTGAAGTGAGCTGTGTTGCAAGGGGGGGGAGGTACTTTTCAAAAGATTTGCTCTACGTAAGGAGGACACGGAAGATACATCTCAAAAGTAGGCGGTACGATCACAAAGACCCGGACAGAAGAAGAATATTGAAGTTGAAGTAAGGGAACACGATTGTGGTTCATGGCAAAGAAAACTGACAACGGATGATGCTATTGAAAAGCGAAGTAACACAATGGAAACAGAAAAGAACCCTTCACTCCTTCATTAACCCAAATCGAAATCTCGCACGTAGTTAATATTAATAGAAAGTCTCACATTTTCCCCAGTTTTAAACTTCAGGGCAGTTTAAACAGTGGACACACATATTTTCCAAATGCGTTTTTACGAATCTGTGTCTCGCTGAACTTGGTGTTAATTTATATTACAGATTCAAATCTAAGCGAATCACACAGCACAGACAGAAATAATTTACCTTTCTGCTGAAATATTTACCACATCGAAAAACCTTTCAAATTCAAGATCAGAGCACAAGGAGACCTATGTATCCTACGCCTAGCCTAAGCACTACATTTTGTACAAAGAATTCTTTTAGAAAAATTCTGCGTTCGATTTGTACTGTGCTGCAAGTAAAGCAGAAATTATACGCCGACCAAATTTAAACTTCTGGGACGGCGATAGGCAGACACTCTCCACAAAATTCTTAGTTTCATTAACCTTCTTCCAGATTTCTTTTTCTGAAGCGATCAGGCCGTTAGAAATAATATCTGGCCGTTCGTTCACTCAGTTTGAGGTCCTTACACTACCTGACATTTAGCCTACAGCATGTCATTCGGGGTATATTATTTTTAAAACCCGCTGACTGTTTCTTTTCTCAAACAAATCTAACTATTGGAAACTCACTGTAAATTTTCTTGGATTAACAGACAGACATTCATGAAACAAAACTGAGACTTCCGGAAAAGAACGTCGAATCTGACTGGTTCATAGACAATCTTACAGACTTACACACATAACAGTGCACAGAAAACAGGACCTAGCAGCTGCTATGAAAAGCTGCTTGTGGTGCAGTGCAATTTCATGAAGAATCATCATTTCAAATAAATAATTTCGATCCTGTTACCAACGGAATGAATCCTAGTTTAATTCCGAAACGTCCAAATCAATTCAATATTGTTAGACCTTACTTTCAAATCGTTTTAAATTCAATATATATGTGTTCAGTTTTATACAGTTATTAAATGTCAAACCCATGAAAACACAAGAAAATCTACTGCAAGTTTCATATACGTACGTATTTAATAAACTCAGGTGTCCCATTTGCCTCCACGGCGAAAGAAAGCGACATTTCAACTTACGTTCTAAATAAATTACACGAAGCCAGCAGACATGTCACACAACGAATAACACACTCCAACTCTGCAGATGCCACTTGCACACAAAGTGGTCTCTTAATGACGTATCTTTCTCTGTGCCACCTCTGAAGTCTCGGCTTCAAAACCCAACAGTTATCGCGAAGAACGAGTCATCTTCCTGCAGCTCTTACAGATTAACTAACGCCGGCTCCAACAATTATAAACACAAATAATGGCCCAAACCGGCGACTATTTTCACTTGCGACACAAACATTCTACACGTTGCAGCCAATCAGCTGACATCACACGTGTCCTCTTGTCACAGTGACTACTTACACGTGTACTCTTCCGTCCGTTCACTACACGTGTCGCACTTCACATAGCAGCACCAATGGAACTTACAGCGGCACTGCCAAGTTCTGGTGAACTGGTGCGTGTTGTAGCCTCGACCACAGCACATCAGGTCGCAGCCTTCTGTGCCTGCGAGCATAACAGAAACATAGCATTTACAGCGCTTATCAGCTATTTATCTGCAAGATTTATTTGCACAGTTACCACATCACATGAGAAACTAAATAAATAAGTGCTAGGCCTACATAATTCAACAGCAGTGGAGTCGTTTTATTGCCATTAAGCACATCTGGTGCAATCCAACGTTGTCATGGCAACTACAGATCAGCGTCGTAACTACTACAGGTGACCGAGAAGTCACGGAACCCATATTAAAACATTTATTGATGGTTGCAATTCGAACTGATTAATAAACGCACAGTACCGCTGTGACTATACAAGGGCCCATGCAGGTCACATCATGTCGTAAGCTGCTCGCGCCAGTCCGCCGGTTACCTTTCGACAGTCGAAGGGCAATGATTTCCTTTTCACTGGAGCAATTAGTGATCATTGTCGACACTACCTGGCACCTCGTTCTGACTTCAGTTTCCAAAATGAGTGTAAGGACGCATTTCTTATCGATTCTCCTGTGCCAAAGAAATCGACGGTGTCTCGTCTGGTGAATCGTTTCAGTGACACAGAAACCCTTCGCTGGGCTGCACCAGACACGAGAAAAAGGGCGAATGCATGGGCATTTCCAGCACTTTATACAACGTTGCTACTTTGTTTCAACGTAATTTATTTGTTACTAATATAACGTACGTTAGGAACGGGTTGCATTACTTTTAGATCAGTCTGCACAGGCGCAAGACCCAACAACGACATCGCTCGCAATAATGAGATGATTTCGTACAATTTCTCATTTTCAAGCTTCGGGTATGAATGGTGTGTTAAAAGGAAAACAAACGATTCTGCCAGAGCTTTAGGCTGGTTGTCCCTGATCTCACCTCTGGAGGTCCGGTTGCAGTGGCGGCCCACCGTGCCCATGGAGCCGGTGGCAGGGTCCCGCTCACAGTAGTTGGGCGACTCCTGGAGGAACACGAGGTCAGAGCGTCGCGGGGCCCTCTTCTTCTCCAGCAGCTGCTGTCCACGGGGCGGGGGCTTCCTGAGGACCAGCTGGAGGTTCCTACTTCGCCGTCCCGGGCGGGACCCAACATCCACAGCCATAACCGCGCGAGCTCGACTGTACTTGCGCATGAGACTGTCGCCGATTTGACGGAACGCGGGCAGCGTCTTCCAGCAAGTCTTCATCGTGCAGCTGCCAGACACTCCGTGACACTTGCATTCCACGTGCAGGTTCACTTTGACGGCCTGCAGAGTTCAGAGCAAGACTGGACTATAGTGTACCTTGACTGTACAACCTAGGACATTTTATAAGACGGCTGTCTTCTGGGAGGCAGGAGGCAGAAAGCAATCTGAAACGCCTGTCAATATCCACCAGAGTTCAAGTGCGACATCCCAGAAGACAGCCATCTTCATATTCGTCGCCGTGAAAACATAAAATCTCATCTAGCACATCTTAATTTTTCCCGATGATGTAACAGGATATATGGAGAGAGATGGAGACAGCAGTACCATTGGCCACATTCACCACCACCTTCACTTCCGCTCTGGAAAATTGTCACGCTTACGAACGGGTCGATCTGGCAAAGACTGTGCCGAAACAATTTCAGCGACTACCGAACGTCGCCAAGTGTTGGTTAGCACTCTTTCTTTCGTATTCGGGAAGGTATGGATTCAAATCTCGGCCCATACATCGTCTGATTGAGACATTTGTGACCTTCCGTATTCGAGTTTTTACTCTTGATCAAACAGCATCAGCGTGATCAAATCTGGGATGATGAGATGAGTGGGGAATGCAGCACGCACTGATACTACGAAAAAATTCGTAAAACATTTTAGTTGTATAATCTGATAGAAAGGGTCGCTTGGAAGAATGAGGCATGTATGGGAGGATAATATTAAAACGGGTGTGGCTGGTGTCAATTGGCTCAGAATAAAGACTAGTTGCAGGGTACAAATTTTAATGGACCTTTGGATTACATAGAAGGCGGGGAATTTCCTGCTCATCTGAGCGACTGTTAGCTCATCTAGAACCACACTCTGGAGTATAAAAACGGTACTAGGCGAAACCTAAAGAAGACAGAAGACGCATCTTCACCCTGTCGGGCATCTGTCCCTTGCAGCAGGGGCGTGGCCCACAAAAGGATTCTGTGGTGCCGAGGAAAGATACGAGCGAGAGCAAGAAATCTAGAAATGAAATCTGAGAAGATGTGAACCTGTTCCTTGAAGAATGAGAAATGTTCGCGCAGATACAGGAACGCAGTCAGCTTTACCTGTGTCATCACGAACAAAGGCGCACACAAGACGCTTCTGACTTTAGCATAGAAAGCCGCATTCCAACTTGAACCATGCGAAATCTCTCAGACTTTGTACGCCTTATTAACTCTGATATCCATTTTCTGCTGTTAAAATACAAATCATAGAAGTTAGTGAGGTCCATATTTTATGTTACGAACCATTTATTATACGATGAGTCATTTGTGAAAAAATACGACGTTTGATTTGAGCACATTTGAGGACATTGGGCCGTTAAGGAACTAAATTATATCCGAAATTTTTTTAGCGTGGAGCTACTAACACTAAATTTAATCGAAATCCTTTTCGTAACTTAAAAGATTAAACATTAGATGAATATCTTTTTCGTATGTAAGATTTGAGGTTTTCGCAGCGGTGAGTATGAAGATTTCTGTCTTCTGGGTTGTTGCGCTGTGTAGTCTGGTCGATGTTTACCAACGTTTCGGAGGTCATACTGCCTCCATCATCAGGGCGATGACGGAGGCAGTATGACCTCAGAAACGTTGGTTGGCATCGACCAGACTACACAGCGCAACAACCCAGAAGACGGAAATCTTCATACTCATCGCCCTGATGACGGAGGCAGTATGACCTCTGAAACGTTGGTAAACATCTACCAGACTACACAGCGCAACAACCCAGAAGACGGAAATCTTCATACTCATCGCCCTGATGACGGAGGCAGTATGACCTCTGAAACGTTGGTTAACATCGACCAGACTACACAGCGCAACAACCCAGAAGACGGAAATCTTCATACTCACCGCCCTGATGACGGAGGCAGTATGACCTCTGAAACGTTGGTTAACATCGACCAGACTACACAGCGCAACAACCCAGAAGACAGAAATCTTCATACTCACCGCCCTGATGACGGAGGCAGTATGACCTCTGAAACGTTGGTAAACATCGACCAGACTACACAGCGCAACAACCCAGAAGACGGAAATCTTCATACTCTGATGATGGAGGCAGTATGACCTCTGAAACGTTGGTAAACATCGACCAGACTACACAGCGCAACAACCCAGAAGACAGAAATTTTCATCTTTTTCGTACTTGTGCATACAGAGGAGATAAATCAAAATGAAGTGAGTGCGTCTGAAGGCAGAGAGAGGCTCTGCTCTACATTTATGTGAAATGGCACCCCACCACACCCCGAAAGAGTGGCGGGGCCCCGTCATAACGTTGTACTTGTGACTCGGAGCCCCTTGCGTGATATCTCGACGTTTTTACTTGTGCAGGAAGTGGACTCAGGCCTCCGGGCTGTCTTCAATAAATCCTTTTTAATTGAGACAGAAGTTCCTCTAGACCTTTGCAGACAAAAACATAAAACTGCAATTAAGCGTCTTGGATGGACGGTGAGGGGATCCGGTACGGTTTTCAACAAGGTGAACAAAAATACGATTTTTTGTCAACAGAAATGAGCGGGCTAGATCCGTCTTAAAACTTCTCATTTGGAGGTTTATTATTTAGAGAGAACCTATAGCTAAGTGAAGCTAAATATTTGTCAGTTTCCCTCAGGACCGCTAGATGAAATTACTATTTTCACCTTTAAATATTCAACATTCCTTATTATACGCCATTGGTTATTACGCTAAAAACATTTCATGTTTACATTCTACAGCAGTTGATACAGGGTCTATAAATGACCACAACCCGGACTCCGTTTGTGTGTCTGTCAGTGAGGCTGAAGTATATGTGCTGAGTAAGTTCGTGACAACAGAAATGCTAATAAGACAATTTAGAAAGATAGTGGCAATTATATCGAACAAGAAAAGGCCTTGGAAATTGAATTTTTTTTTTTAAACAGTTAAGGAAAGCGAAGTTTAATGTTACGTGAAGCTCTCTGCGGTTTTCCTCTGAACGTATATGTGCCTACGGTTTTCAGAATCCTGCCCCTGGAGGGAAGTTCATCCTTGAATTACAATATCAACGGAAAACACATCACGAATTTGCTGAACACAGAATTGTACAAACGGACTAATAAACACAGGCAATCAAAGTCCTCCCTTCAAATTGTTACAAGTTTTTACGTTTGACTCAGACGTTTCAAGGAAGCCAGCGGCGTTCTGAAAAAAAAACCACTTCGTCAGTATTCGGGTTCTCGTTAAGGCTGCACCGTGCCCTTTCATTTCCAGAAACCTAAGAAGAAACGAAGTGGGCAATTCCCACTCCTAAGTCAAGCAGTCCTACGCATATTTTCCGTATTCGTTCTTAGCAATTCCGCGTATTCAATAATCTGAGGCGGTAGTTAATATATAAATTGCAGTCTTATGGGCTGTGAGCCATGCATTCTTTCAAGTGGTTAGCCTCGCTCTTGGTGTTCGACTCTCGAGGTAAGAGATGAGGTTCTGCACCGATACAAAGCAACGGACAGGATTACAATTTCGACTGTATCGAGACGAAGGACATAAGTTAAAGACAGAAAAGGTCGTAACTACGTCACCGGTAATGCACGTATAAGGATCACGCTTCGTTCTGAAAGAAATGAGAAAGAACCGCCTTAATGCAGGCTAAAGCTGCTCCCAGCCTGCAAAGCATTTCTACATGTTTCCTGTAACACGTAACAGGTACCCGCAGGCGGTTGTACAAGTCTGATGCACCTGCACATACATACATTACCCATAATCCCACCAATGATACTCCTGCAAAACAGATGGAAGATTCGTTTACTTTTTGTATTACACTCCCAATAAAACGGAACAGGTTCTGACAGCAGCGGACACAAACTGTCATGGCGTTTAACGCAAACCCAGGCTCCACCAACACGAGACTCAAAACTGCCCGTCTCTGCTATTAGACGATTGATTCATTTGTCTTATTACTTTCTAACGGCCTCTCAGACACTGGGATCGTGGGTTCGAATCCCACTCAAGGCATTGTCGTGCGTCTGCGTTCTTCTGTGCGGGTATCTGCCTTGAGACTGGCCGACTCACCTTCCAAGGGGTCCGGCCGAATGTCGAAGAGGGTACTAAAATTTAGCAGAAATATTATACAGAAAAGTCCAAGGCTCTGAGTAGGTTATATAACACATCTGTTGTGTGCGCGTTCATCTGCCTTCGAAATGACAACGGACACACAAATTCCAAGTTCGGTAATGATAAGGAACAAATTATTTGACATTTCAAGTAAAGATGTTTCCTAACTGCGCACCACAGAAAACGTAGAACAAGAAACGACAATCTTATAAGGAGTACAAAGTGTGTAGTTTTTTAAACTGAATGTCACGCTCCGAAAACAAGGATTTAGTGCGCAGGATAATGACAACCTAGACGATGAGACAAGCAGTTAATCTTGCAAAGTGGGGAAACGTAGACGGTATAATGAATATCGTCGTCAATTACAGTGTTCTCCAGAACACTGCTAGGATGATTAAATCACAGAGGACGATAAGGGTGGGATATGTAACACGTATGAGAAAAACAACAAATTCATACAAAATTTTAGCCGGAAAATCCAAATGGCAGAGGTCATTTGAAAGACAGGAGAATAATATTAAAATATAGGAGACTTGGAGACTAATTAAATGGCTCAGGATAAGGTCCAGATTTTGTGATGTCATCTCCGATTCCACAACCGTAATAAATTTAGTAACTGGATGATTAATTATCAGATCTTCAAAAACACTGTTTAATGGAGATAGTAACATTGAAGAGGGAACTACTGGTCGATCAGTATGATAAATATGGGGCTTAAATTAAAATTATTTTTACTTGGACTGAATGCTAACCCAACGCACGCACCCTTAATGGTCCGGAGCAGAGCTCTTTTATTAGACGTACAACAGTTCCTGGTTTAGGGCGCACGCAGCTTCCGTTCGGAGTCCTTTACTCAAAAAGAAAAAAAGCTCCGGGACTGGATTTTGGAAATAATTTAAGTATCCGGACTGCCGTGTTCCCAGTCAGTGAGCCTTATAAGACAGCTGGTAATAATTCCAGCTGGCTGTGTCCTGAAGGCATTCCAAGGTAGCACTGAGATTATGAAAGACTTCCTTCATGTCTTCTTGTTAACTTGTCCATTGTTTCCTTGTGCACATTGCTCAAGTACGGACTTGTTTATGGAAGGCCTGATATCAATCCTTGTCGTGTCCCCTCGCTGCCAATTAGCTCGCATCAGAATGAGTGATGGCCGAGGCTGATCGCGAATACACAAGCATTTTAGCACGAATAAATCTATCAACTTGCAACACGCACACAGCAACTGAGCCCGAGATTTAAAGAGACAGAAAGATTTAGCGCCGAAGAGGAACGGCATTCATTAACGATAAGCCTCGTTTCAGTTTCAGACTTCTGACGATGAATTACTTAACCAACATGACGCAGTCCACCAAGATTACTCAACTACTCTGCCAAACGGACAAAAATGGAGAATAATGTCAGACGTAGGTTCTTCGTAGCGAATTTTTACAGGAAAAGTAAAAAACGCGACCGACAATCCATCGTGGCATGAACTTCTGATTTACTATTAGGAGCACAAATAATGCGTTTTGCATACAAGAACTGATAATTTCTTTTATGTGCAGCAGCAAGTCGTCACAGATCAGAGATCGGAGTGTCACCACTTTTTAGTATCGGTACCTGTACTCCATGAAATATGGCAACAAGCAACTTTCCTCTACAGCCTGCCCCTCTCAGTGAACATTTCCCTCACAAAGCGCATGACAGAGATCCACTTAAAACAGACAAGCTGTACCTACCTACCTACATGAGATCTGAGGTTTTCACGTCGTTGAACATTTTGACGGCGCTGTTGCTGGTTGTGACACCGTGTAGTCTAGTAGGCGGCTACCAACGTTTCGGAAGAACGTACCGCCTCCATCTCACTTCTACCCCGAATACAGAGGCGTTGGGAACTACCTATAACGCTACATGATGCCACAACCCACAATAAACTAAGCAAGTTAAAAAATGCGCGCTGAGTATAAAAATTCGGAAGTATTTGCCAGAATCTGGCCCCTGACCCTAGCTAACGGCGTCAGAGTTCATTAGGTCAATGACTCCACCTGTCTGACTGGGGACGACACCATCACGCGATATTCGTCCACCTGATTTGGCGGCTGACTGAGGATTCCTGACCCAGTCACGTGCAAGTTAAATAGGTCTTCAGGCCTGCATGGCGAAGGTAACAGGGGCGTATCTGGAAACTTGTTAAACAGATTCCGTTTTGCTCCATCCCTACCTTGCGGCCCGCCTTGTTGTTGTGCAGGTTCATGAGGCTGCGGGCGTCCCCCTCGATCTCGCGCGCGTCCAGGAAGCGTCGAGCGAACTGCATGCCGTAGCCGACGTCCGCGCTGCAGCCACCCCATTTCCATCCCGCGGGTGCCAGCTCCTTGCGGGCCTTGTGGCTCGGATCGCAGCCGCAGTCCGAGATGTTTCCCCGGCTGCAGGCCGCCGTCACGGCGTAAGCGACTCCGGCGCTAGAGACGGCGTAAGTGAAGGCGGCCTCGCGACTGCCTGTGGGGCAAAGCGGAGACACGCGTTACCATCGCGCACAAGAAAACTGAAACTGTGGGCACGTGTGAATGTTCCCTTGTAGCTCCAGAATGGATGAACCAATCGCCGCAAACTTGGCGTGGTTGTGCCCTGTAATCAGGAGGGCACTGAGGAAAGGTCACAGTTCCGAGAACTGTCCTGGGTTCGAATGCCAGTAAGATGGTTTCCGTATCTCGAAAACTAAGCGTGATAAAAATCTGCGACAAGACCAAAGTTGTCTTGGAGAGGAAACTACAAGAACAAGGGTCAAAACCCCCAAAACCTGTCCTGGGTTCGAGGTCTGGTGAAGATTTTCTGTACATTAAAACATAATCGCGGTAGGCAATTGTTCGACGACAAACAAAGTAAAGATGATAAAACAACAGGTCTAATACCAAAATTGTTCTATTTGGGGAGGAGATTATGACCCAAAAAACTTAGAAATGAATCAGCAGACTTCACCTGCAGCTCTCCGCCGCGCGCAGATGTTCTACGACGCGTAAGAACACGCACTAACTCATAGACCCACCGGCCAGCCTGGCGGCTCTGAATTAAAACGTCTTGAGAAATATGAGAGGCCATAATTTTCATCACTTCCTTTTCTGGTTTGTACACTCGCGGGTCGATAGAAAGTGTGGAGAAACACCACGCACTCCTTGTTACCAGGCTGCACGACATCTTGTTCAGGTACTTGGGGTCAATAGGAGACAGACCTAAGAGAAGGAGAGGGCCAACTGACACCGTCCTGACCAGAAATCACGGGAGGCCACAATGATGGGCAGTGCATGCAGCTCGGGAAGGACAAGAAATGAACGCATCCAGAATTCTGTCAGGGAAAATTTCATTGGGAAGACTGAGTTGCATATGGACGAAGTACACAAGTTAGCAAATACGTCATGAGGATGGAATGGTCCGGCATCGGACTGTTGAGATTTCGAGTTCTGATACCAGTCAGTTACAAAATAAAACGCACTACAAAAAAACGTGGGAATCTCGGGTGTAGATATCAGAATATTAATACAATAGATCTTAAAGATACAGCGTGTGGACTGGCTTGCTGTTGTGAATAAGGTAATGGATCTTTAGATTCCATAAAATGCAGGCACATTTTGACCAGATGGGCAACATTTAAACAAGCTATTTTCTTCACTTAGTTGGAATATTAAAGAGTTTCCTCACTAAAGTAGTCCTTATAACATGTGCGTCTTCCATAAATCTGCAAATCGCAAGTTTTATCATAAATCTGCAGGGCCCATCGCAGGCCTACAAGTTTTATATGGAGTGGTGTTGATAATAGTACATAATAGGGCTGAGGTAACGTGGCCAGTAAATTAAAGTAACTGGTTATGTTGTGGACGGCCGGGGTTCTGATTCCGGGGAAGGCGGGAAAGAAATCTCAGCTGCTGTGTGCACCAAGCCCCGTTCCCAGTGCACGCCGGTGGCCCATTCTCCGACAACAAGGCGGCCGAAACGTCAAGCTGACCACTTAACTCGATCTGTTGTTGAGGTCTAAAATTCGGGGAACGATACCTCTACGCCCCCATACGCCTTCACTGCGCGTTCCTTAGGCACGGGAACTACTGTAACAGTGCCACTACTGCCGCGATGGCTACCAGTGGCTATTAAGCGACTCGTTTAAAACCCGTGTCACGTCCCACACGCTCCTTCACATTTAATAGGTGGGTCACTCCAGATCTCTTAATTTATTACACAGTAATGAATGAATAAATCAGACAAAACGACGTCGTGCTGGACAGATGTAGGTCTGCCAACCTCACACACAGGGTGACACCGGTCTCATGTTTTACACAGACCCGAACACGCGGCGGGATATTCCGTGTTTGGAACCAGCCCTGCTGGGTCGAACTTACAAAAAGTGCAGGACTATAACGCGCAAGGAGAGACAGCAAAGAAGAGAAAAGCTGTCGCTTGAGAGGGCCTGATTAAAGACAAAATTATGAGGGCACTCTATAGACTGAGCGGCAGCCTCGCCCACTCGATGACGTCTACGACTTCATAATATGAGGAAACTGGGAAGAAAAAATGTTTGTAAAACATATTTAGAAGTCAAACTGTCATTTGCATTCCCACAAGCGTGCGTGCAATACTGGCTCATCAGCAAGCGATAACTGCACGCTGGTTAATTCGTAAAATATGATCGAATTAAAGTACATCTGAACCTGTATAACGAGACAATTCAAAATAGAGCACGGTATTCTGAAACAGAGCTACCACAAAAGACGAAGTTATTTACTCACATCAGCCAGAAATTTCCTGAACGAGATATCAGTACCACAGAATAGCAATCTCGCAAAGAATAGATGGCCAATTAAAACGCGACAATCGGGGAGGTAGAGGGGAGTGACAACAAAGCTGACTGTAAGGTAACAACGTCCGAAGGCTCAACACTTCTCACATAAAAACTGTCATACGACAGAAAAGTGAGCTAGTGTAATCCAATCCACTTCAAGACGGCGTGTAACTTACATCAGAGGTGAACAAACTGGAAAAACTATGGCTTGTGACTTTGATTGGTCATTCGTAGAACAATATGGCCTTTAATTAACTCCCGCTTTCTCATGCACCCGCAGGGAAAAGTATCATAATATCGCAATATCGATACAAATCTCGATATGCACATTCTGGGGTTCCAGTAGGCTATTTACTATAGACCTAAGATTGGATACGAGAGTCCAGCGGGCAGACTCCAGACCGGGCTCAATCCGTGAACGCACCAAATTGCAATTTCCGTAGCATTGATCACCGACAAGCTATGTTCATCCAGCACAAATAACTTTTATAATTACTGAATTTTCCCCACCAGCCCCTCCGGCCCGCGGTCACTTATAAACAGCCCCAAGCAGCCCCCGAGTAAAATCAAGTGACTCTCCATCCTGTGTTAGACAAGATCTTTCAACCGCCCGGATCTTTGAGGTGGCAGCTGAAGTTTCACCACCGCCGATCTGCAGAGGGCTGCTTTACCGATGTTCGGGGCAAAATTCTGTTTCGTTTGTTTTCAGCTGTGCTCCTAACTCCACTGCTTGAGAAGACAGTCTGCAGTACGAAATCCCTCCCTCAGTCAAACGATTCTGTGCATGGGACCTGCCACTTTACAAGACCAAGATGCTGAGCTCAGAGCATCCCCACATCTATAGTTGGGTTATTACAAACATGACTGGTCCTCACCCCAACACAGCGGCAATTTCAACCAATCACAGCACTGGAGCATGTTCTGCGACTGGCTGCTGATGTTGTCATGGGTGGAGCTCTTGCAGTGCAGTGGGAACACATGCGCTGTGGTTCATGGCATTACTGGCATTACCGGATCCATGGGGCACATTACTTGTCTGAGACTCAATCTGACAGTCAGCCATCCGGCCAGAAAGTCTGTCAGTGAATATGTGTTCAATTCTGTCAATAGTCAATCAGTCTTCAACCAATCAGCCATTCAACTGGTCAGTCAGTCAGTGGTCATTCATCATCTACGTACGCATTATATCCGAACAAATGCATTATTGTGTGTTACGTTATCTGACGATTATCTGTTCATCAACTCGCTTTAAAAAGTCTGTTATTTCCACCCACTACCCTAAACCGTTTGTTAATGAAAATGAACGCTATGCAAGCTGCGACCCTTCTGTTATTGGTAAGGATACGAACCACAGGCGGCTTCACAGGAGTGCGGCACGAGGCAAGGTTTTAAATACGGATAACAAACAATACCACACACCTCATAACATAAGGGCGTATATAACTCACAACCCTACACGAAAGTTGGTTACAGGCACTAAAACAAACAGGTCTACGTCGTGAGATGACCAACGAGGCTAAGAACACGTGGAGCTTTCTCTTCTCGCCCCCGCACGCTTTCGTGAAGTGGCGACAAGACAAGGAGATGATTTAACATTTCAAGCATGGACATGAAAATTTCACTGCGAGGCTTTCGGCCACGTTGAGAGCAATTCGCTGTAACAAAGAAATCTAGTCTTTGCAAGGAGGACCGAACCCGTGAGCTCCGTACAATATGGCGGTATCAGAGAGTAGGAAATACGTGCTCCAAAAAGGGAAGAGAGATTCTAAAGCTTGTCAGGCTCAATTATCATTTTGGAGGCTTACACTCAGTTCAACGGCAGTGTAAAAGTACACGGAATCCGCTCTGCTGGCAAAAGACCGAAGCTGGGAACTGGAGGAAATGAGACTCAACTTGAAAAACAAATCTTTACACCCATTTTAGAGACAGCACACGAAACTTACTGCAGGTTCATTCAACCACATTTCAACTGTGGTACAGCACCGTAAAACGAGAAGGAATCGTTTGTCTACTCACCAAGACACAACTTTATTACAGGTCTCGTTAAACATGTTTATTAACATATAACAACGTAAAACAAAGCTTTCACGGTTGCCACGAGGTTCATATCGGCGTGATGTGACCGCCCCTCGCCGTGGAGGAGGACTCTCTAGGTTGTCAGTGGCAATAGCAGTTATACCAGAGATAATATGGTTTACGAGCATGGCCACCTATGATTCCACTTCATGGGCGTGTTTGGAGGCACCGAATTTACTGACATTCCATGACCCAGGTACAGCGACGGTTAAGAAAGGGAGTCTGTTGTTCTTCGTTTTATTTTCTAAACGAGATTACCTGCACTTGGGTCGGTTTATAATATACACTCTCATTTGACGTGTCTCTTATGCGTGACGTCTGAATGTCTGCAACCCCCCTCCCCCGTAACAGAACTAATTTAAAACCCAGACGGTGTAACAACTAACTAGCTAAATAAAGCAGAATCATGTGATCACAAGATCCCGCCATTGGACGTATCCTGAGTCACGTGAATCTACTTCACACCACTCCACACACATTTATTTAAGGTACATTTTAATTACATCCTCCAGTCTACGTCTAAATCTGGCGTGCTACATGCCCATCCTCTTGAGCACAAATGTTCTAAAAGACCATTACCTTTATTAGAGACGCCAATAACCTCTGTCTGTCGCGTTAGCGTAGTTCAGAGCGCACAAACCAGTGTCTTACGAATAATTGGAAGCTAAAACCTGCGTATGTCAACGTCCCCACGTCAGATGGCCTGGCGGTGTGCATCGGCGTTTGCGTTACTTTCTTTTACACCCAAACAGAACTAGCTTACCGTCACGTAAGTTGGCAGGTCTGAACGCATCAGTGTCCACATATTCAAGCTAACCAAAGAGCCAACTGGCTTAAGTTTTTAAGTGAACTATTTAACAACCGTCAAGGTCGTAAAGTATCTCTGGTGCCTATTAACCGCCACGCCGTGAAAAGTATCAGGGACTGGAGTGATGGCTCCATTCATTCTTGACTTTGGCACCGGGCGAAGGTGAGTGGTCAGCATCACAACCGATTTACCTCCTCGTAATGGGCCCCAGGTACTCATCAGATAGGTTGGATGGGCCCCAGAGCTAAAACGAGTTTTGCCCCTGTAAGGACTCGGACCCCGGTCGTTCAGGCTCAACTAGGTACAGGTCCGTACGGAGATAATGCAGACGCCTATACAACAAATTGCGCTTGGATGAAAAGTGCCTTCTAGGTTCGATAAGCGACTGAGTCGTTATTTTCATGCAAGCAAGGCATCTTGCTGACACAAACTGATCGGCTAACAGCGGAACGTAAAACGAAGGAAGGACACGTTCGGTAGCGAGGAACAAATCAGTCTGGAGGCTGGGTGGCCCGCCACTTCCATGCCTGAACTCAATTTACGAGCCTGCTGTCCGTCACCACATACCTGGGCGCCTGCTTTAATTAGAACTGCCCTTCTCAACCTTGCAGGGACCCCGTTGCTTGATTGATCTACTAACGGGGATAACAAAAGCTTCCACTAGCTTCAGCATTTATCTGTTCAGCACGGGACCACGCCTGGGTGTCAGGTTTGTACTCTGTATACTGCATTAAACCGTTTCTGGCCGCTGGACTTAGTGAATTGGAACCTCGGAGCGAGTCACTTACCAGAAGTTTGCTGGAAGAAACGGCAGCAGGCCGTGTACAGTACACTCCAAATAAAATATCACCACGGCATGTAATACAGGAAAGACAATTTCACTACTCTACACATGACTAGAAAATTAACACTGCAGAGAGTATTAGATAACTGTATCTTCTTCACAACTCTTCGGCCCTCTTTCAATTCTTCCACTTCTCACAGATCATCGCTTTCTGACATATCGCTCGATTCATCACAACCGCTGCTGCTGTCCACTCCATTATCTTCAATTAAAATACGTTCAATAGCATCTTCGATTATGCCTGAACAATCACATAATATTTCTGCTTTGACTTATTTAATTTGATTAAATTGTACAGTTGAGCTTTCAATATGTCACAAAATTGGATGTTTCTTTCCAATAACCAGGCTTTCATTTCGTCCTTTGAGTAAGTCGTCGGTGGTTTGTCTGTCTGTCTGAGTGTTGTGATATGAGGAGTTATCAATGACCAGGAAGGAGATTGCAACAAACATGTGGTATGTTTTTAATACAGATCAGTCACGAGACAACATTTATCAGGCTTCCACACTGACACAGACTGTACTGACCGATGGAAACTCCTTCCTTCATTGAATGGTTCACACACTGGTCTCTCCCTTCAAGGTCAGCGGCCATAATCGGTGGATCCAGTTCAGCTACACCCCAGTTAAAGTTCGCTCCATGAAGACAGTTAGTTACGGCTAATCACATTACATAAAGTGCAGACATATGACTTTGCTAAGACAAGAAACGCTAATTTCTATTGCGTTAGATGTTCTAAACAACAATCGTGGATATCAATTTGACGTAGGTGATAACTCATGCCACGTAACAATTTTCATCAGAGGAGCAATCTCAGAGAAAACTGGAATTTCACTCGAGCGCCATATAAAGTAGAGCTTCTGTCTCAATCAAAATGAAGTCCGATAAGAGTTAGTGTACACCCCTAACAGCAAATGTCACCAATCTCCGTTGTAAAGTTTCGGACATAAATTTTAAGTCTTCACAAGTAATGTGTGTTCCAAAACGTCCATTTGGGCGTTACTGCTCCTCCTGCAGGTAAAATCCACTGTGTTCGCTGTCAAATGTCATAAATATGGAGATCAATGAAGCTGCATATACACCAAGAATACTGCCATACGGTAATTTATAACAATTATGCTTCATCTGTCAATGCAGCATAATAGGCTGACCCACAGCGAACGTGTATAAAGACGGGCAATCGCCCTGATCATGGAGGCAGCAAGGACCTCCGAAACGTCGGTGAACTTCTGCCAGTCAACAACCCAGAAGACGGCCATCTTCGGACTCACCGCCGTGAAAACCTTAAATCATACTTACTAAAAAACAGAGACTTGAACTGTGCCAATCCTGTCGCTCGCAAGTTCGGTGCCCGAAAAATTTATAGCCCCTCCGTCCTATTTCCAGTACATAACAGGATGGAGGGGCTACGTAATCTTCTCTTTTGTGCGTAACTAAACATCACGCCACGCAGATGTAGGGGGGGAGTGGAGGTACAGCATAAATTAACAGCAAAAGAAATGAAACCGGCAACTCGTAGTAATTAGGTACTACATTCGGAAACGAAAAACGAATTGACACTCAAGAAGAGAGGTTATCTGTTATAATGCACGAGCGCTAGGCTCTCAATAAATGAGTCATACGGCGGAATACTAACCACGACAGTTACGGTCGCGGCTGTCGCTTTATTGAAACCGAAAACAATAAGCGACGATGGAGGGTGGGAGCCACAGACACCCGATTACACGGCCACAATTGCCACCTTCAGTCACATAATAAAGCATAATGAAATAATCTGCAGCCCGCCTAAGAGTTTTCAATGTCTATTATAATCGCCGCTAATCGACTCTTCCGTTTAACGTTCAAATATTAACAGCAAACGTATTGTCATGCAAGCTAAGAACATTTTAACCGACTTTAGGGCGAAAAAGTATGGAGCTAATGATAGGGCAATAATGCCTATCAAAACTCTCTCATATTCGAACCTATTATTATTGTTTTTTGTATAAGAATCTAAACACAAACACTATTATGTTGTTACTCAGTGCAAAAAGGAGTGGAGTGCACAGGTCAGAGGAGACGAAAGTAGTTAGCAACAACGCCAATGTCTGAGACGGGTTCGTGGTCATGGGTTGGTATTTTTCTCTTTGCCACCGCGCCCATCGTCCTGTGCAATGGATACCGGTAATACAGCGATGGTATTTACATATTTATTTAATACTTTATTTATTTGTGTTACAATATGAAGCTTTCGGTATTTCAGACTACAGCATATGGCGTCGAATATTAGGATGAATGATGATTTTCAAATCATAAGGAAGGAAGCGGTCGTGGCCTAATTTAAGGTTACATCCCAGCATTTAAAAATGGCTCTTACCCCATCTAATGCCGAGATTGTAAAAGAAACTTTAACTCTACTTCGTCAAACGCCTTCAACTTCACCTGTAGGGTAATTCCTTAAGTTATCGAGCGGTTACTTCGGACTCCTCACTTATAATCTCGACCAGGGTACTTTGACCGAATTTGGTGGTTTTCTTTAGTCTCCCAATAGCTGCTCCTTCTAGATCCTTACGTTTCTGTAAGCCAGATATTCAATAGAGTCTTCTTTTAGAAGCCGATAGTCGTCGAGCTGGCCATGAAATCCTCCGGCTATTGTGGAAACTGAAGTTTTCATTCCATCCTCACACCTTAACCCAGTCATGAGCTGACTGAATTCACGCAGCATTTAGGAGAAATGTAAATATTATCGTCACATCCACCACTAGGTCTCCCAAGTTTTCGTTGCTTGATGTTCTCTGACCGAAATTGCACAAGCATTTCTCACCTCTCCCACGAATGTTACTTGCTCCGTTTATCTCATCTTCCTCGACTGAATCGCTGTAACACGCCCAATATTAGGAGGTGATCCTAAATTATAAAGCTTCTAATTATGTAATTTGATCGGCGCCGGCTGATTAGCCTGCATTATCCCCATAGGTCGTTCTTCCGCTGTGGTCGGATGTGGGCGCCTACACGACAAGAGGCAGACAGCCCCGTGAAACGCCCTGATGCCCTGCCCCAAAACCCGTCCCGTCCCGTCCCATCCGAGAAGAAGCAATATCCGCGCCAAACAAGAGCCGCTCCTCCACCCCCCATAAAACACGTGACAGATCTTCAACCTGACCTGCCACCCACTGCAGAAATGCCAATTATTGAAAATATGGAAGTGGCGAGACAATAGCAAACCGAACCTGAACTTAGATTTTTGCCGAAGTAAACTACACAATGATCTTAACCATGAACCACTCGGATTACATTACCAGGCGAATATTTGTAATAAAATGTGCTAAAGGGACGTTTTCCAATGCCTGAGATTTGCTGTATGAATTGATGGTAACACTGCATATGAAAACAAGCAGTTTCGGGAATGCTTCATGAGTTAAAAGTTCTTCTAGTGAAGCAATCAACAATAATTAAGCTTCCATTTAATAACCCGTTTCTGGAAGAGAACTAACAAGGAATTAAGTAACTCCCGCCAAGCGGATACGATGGTGACTCCTTTTCCGATGCACAAACACAGTTTCACTGACACCAAACTTACCATCCTCCCATCTTCTTCTTGGTACTTCAAATGACAGTTTTCTAGTCAAAATCCCCCACGAAAATCCTAGACTCACGTATTTTTCGTTTCTCCACCAAATCCCATTTACATAAGCGTCATAAAAGTGACGATTTCAGCGTCGAAATCAGGTTCTGAAGTAAACGTTCCAGGATCGTTTGTACAGCACTCGTGGAAAAAATGTCCCGACATCCCTTAAGGAGGTGATTGAGGTTTCGAAACATCTTCCTCTTTACGGTACAAGGTTGTTAGCCTTGCGACCAACCCCCAACCAAGTAAAATATAGGTTCTACATTTCAAGTAGTCGCCATGTTGATATTATTCATGGTAAATTAAGGGTAAGAAAATACAACTCACATTTGGAAAACAACTGAAAGCGAATGGATGACGAAAGATCATCTGAGACATCGTAGTATAAAACCCCATTGAAGGAGACATGCTGAGAGACCCCAAAGTTGATGGTCAGATCAATGAGATGTGAGGATATGAATTGTGTTGTTGTAACTTCGTGCTATATGGGCGGCCAGAGACACGAACCTGTGTTCACCTGCAACTCCATGTCAGGTTCCCCGCTGTTCTGAACACACAATGCTGTGTCTTCAAACAGCATCGTGAGGCGTTTTACTGTTGCTACATGAGCGTGAGTACTATGAATAGACAACGCGCTCCAACTTCAGAACAAGGCGAGGGAGAACACCCTGAGAGTTCCTGGATTGTCAATCTTATCGTCTCCTGCCAAACACCGCGAAGATGAATATACACGAGATCATCATCTTGTCTGTTTCCTTGTACGGTTCCGATCCACTTTAAGGGAAAAACACAGATAGAAGGTGAGGTCAATTCTGAAATATAATAATTCCTCGTGCGCAATTTGCAACTGCCCTTTTGCGTAGGTGTGGACTGCCAACACGCAGGGTCAGTTGTGAGCGGAGTATTTCAATAATGCGAGTCAGCACCCACCATAAGCACGACTTGAATATTTCAAAGACCGGATAGGCGTGGCCCATGCACAATGAAATTCAGGACACGTTCATATCAAGCGGGAATTAAAATAACACCATTAATTAGGAGTTTAATTAATTAAGGAGACCATTACGTATGTGTGAAACTTACAAACGAGCCTAATCAAACACGCCATACTTTAACTGCCTAATTGAGTTGTTGGGATCGCAACTACTGACCAGCATAAATACACTGGGACGTTTCAGCCCTGCCCTGAACAAGCAAACTTCCTTCATCGTGCAGGAACGACAGCCCACTGGGACGTCATCTGAACATGTCAACACCTAGAAAATAAAAAACCGCACTAAATTTTAAACACGCACGCATTATCAAGTCTAACGGAGTGTTGGCATCGGTACAACCTGCCTTAAAGTCCAATAGCTCGTATCTGAAACTTGACAAACGACTTTAAATGCTTCTTTTCAATCCAAGAGTAAACTGCAGCTCTCCTTATTTTTAAACAGCTGGCAGACCTTACTTAAGCCACCTTCCAAGTGGTTTGTCTTTGTCTTTCCGCCAGTCTTCTTATCCTGTTCTTCACGGATGCATGAAACAAACGCAAGATCGGGTTTTCGAGACAGTTAATTTTTATTTTGGTTGACATTGGCACGATATAACCCCTACTTTTCGTGAAGTTAACGTCGAACCTAATAGTTTTCTTTGCAAAACGCTTATTAACATTTAAACCTATAATTTATATTTGAAACATTATTCGGAATTTCTTATATTTATAGAAATAAACGATTGACTGCTGCCTTCGTATGTTTTCACAGAAACCCATTATGTTGATCGTGAGGAAAATTATATGTAATTAAACTGAAGGGTCTAGTTCTCAAAGCACACCAAGTCCGTTCTTCTAATTTTCAGCAAGTGTCTTTCTTGTTACTAAACTAATTCTGCTTCTTACTCAAAACTTTGTTAAATCGGCTAACCTAGTTTCGTAAGTGATGTTTTCAATAAACTACTGATTTGTTAAATTTTACAGCTAAACCAGAATTTTTAGCCCGTCTGACTAAGCACACATTACAAACAGGTCGCCCGATGGCGCGTTACCGCGGTGCTAACCCGCTCAGTAAGACGATTGGAGACCTTAACCGTCACCTTGACTGCAGATAACAATCTTGACTGAATCCGATGCTAGTATCAGATGTCTATGTCGCTGTGGTGGAACTTCTTTATAGGCCTAAGTTAAACTTGATTTATAAAGAAGAATCCACTTCCAGCTTCGTGAGATAAGACAGAATGACTGGCCTTCCCTCACACAAAACCTATCACTGTTAACAATAGTCGGATTGAGTTATGCCACCTTATCCAGCACCATCTTGGCCAGGGGTGTCCAAGTATGCCCGCGTTGCGTCGTCTGTATCTGCTGACTCGGCCTAATTCATTACATCACTATCATTACTAAGTCTTTGTTTACAGAACCCGAGGATTCAACATTGCAAGAAACCAAATCCCAAAAACAAATTTATACTTTACAATAATTATATTATTGTCCTCACTTCTACGCCTAAATGCGCAACTGCTCTCATCAAATTATGTTTCTCATGACTTCGCATGTGATTATTTTTCCATTCGTTATCAACGTTTAGCATTCTTGATGCAGCTAATCATACGAACAAGCTAACTGCGGAACACAATCCTCGTGAGCCACTGGATGTTGCCAGCATCATTACGTACGATAGAGCCACTGGATTCCCCTGGATTTTGTGCAACCGGCAGCTCACTCTGCAAAGGCCACATCAATTTGAGATGACAGGCGTGAAGATTTCACCGAAACCTTCTCTCTCGGGAATTAGCGAAAACCTATCTTCCTTTGTAATGGGGGTCTCAGCGGGAAGCTTGTAGGCCCAGTCAACATGTGTCTGCAGAATTCAGATGCACAGGGTTTGAGCAACTGGCGGCCAATAAAGACAACGCTTCAGCGACCGAGGGAGTTTGGTTCGGCGCTCACCACTGAGATTCTCTATTTTAACACTGACGTACTTACGCCTTGTTGCAAGGCAATACAACCAGTTAAACACTGGCTGCAAACAGATTAGCCCTCCAACTAATGACTTACCTACCGCCACAACTAAACCAGACTGAAGCGCTTATCTAATGACATCTACACCCGAGAATTCTTTTTTCTCTCGCGTACACTGAATAAATTCACTACCTAAAATACAAACACGGTCGCAGGTAAAGTCGTCCCCGTGCATCACTACGAAGCTGAGTGTATTCTTAATCTCGACACTCGAAGGAGGTGGTAGCTTCAATCTGCTATCGTCTTTAACCTCGAAATAAAAAGAGCCCATGGTACTTTTCATTTGTCTGTTGTAATTTGAATACAAGTATACAATGCAACAGTGGAAATAACAAGAAAATCCATACTATAAAACATAAGCGTGTCAGAATTTCGAGCGATCGTCCGTAAACGCTGTGCGATGATGTAGAGCAACTGCAAGTGTTCTTCTTAACTTGAGGAACTTGAAGCCTATGTCTCCAGCACAACACCGAGACCATCAGGTTCATAACTGCCTTAGAAGAGCCAATGCACTGAAAGTGGAGAGTTAACAGATAGACAGACAGACGGAGAGGTAGGCGGGCAGAGGTGCTGGTCGTGTTTATGCAACTTCTGAACGTCACGACAGAACAGCACAATCGTACGTTAAACTGAGTAGACAAGTAGCAAATGCGACCCAGTGACATAAACGCCTAGACCAAGCGAGTTGCCACTTACAGTCTAGAAATTCACTGACGTCCAAGCAACTAAAGAGGCTATAAATTTATTACATACATCTCGAATAAAATCTACTTCAGAGTGTACAACCATTCTTATGATATTTCTGGTGCACTTCCGTAACAGATGATGTTACGAGAGTAAATGCATCGAAGCTCCAAGAGAGAAACATTTCTACTGTCTAATCGCCCTGATGACGGAGGCAGTATGACCTCTGAAACGTTGGTTAACATCGACCAGACTACACAGCGCAACAATCCAGAAGACAGAAATCTTCATACTCATCGCCCTGAAGATGGAGGCAGTATGACCTCTGAAACGTTGGTTAACATCGACCAGACTACACAGCGCAACAACCCAGAAGACAGAAATCTTCATACTCATCGCCCTGATGACGGAGGCAGTATGACCTCTGAAACGTTGGTTAACATCGACCAGACTACACAGCGCAATAACCCAGAAGACGGATATCTTCATACTCATCACCCTGATGACGGAGGCAGCAATGACCTCTGAAACGTTGGTAAACATCGACCAGACTACACAGCGCAACAACCCAGAAGACAGAAATCTTTATATGATTTAAATTTAAACCATTTTCAGGTTATAAAATAAAACATTTCAGAGGTGTTGAGGGCACATAAACTAATCTACAGAAGAGGACATCACATACTGAAACGTTTCTGAATTTAGCAATAAGCAAAAATAGCGACACATATTGCACTGCATAGATTATCAATCAGTTTAGTTAAATACTTTACAGCCCAGTGGTAAGAATATGTACCACGTAGTTTAACAGCCTATAACTCTGTACTGTGCCCACTGCATGTATTTATGGGTTTCGTATGATTCTAAAAATAAACAGCGATTATTTCTCTCAACAGCGTTAACCAATCGATCGTTGTAATGGAGAAGTGTTGTGTTTCTGTTGAGCTAAGAATTGAATATTTAAATACTGTTTAGATGAGCTTTGGAATGAGGATGTGGAAATCAAAGCATGTCGGTATAATTTTTATGGTCCTATATGCTGTATCAGCATGTAATTCAAAGTACGTACCTCCCGAATACACGCCACAGCGTACATAACAGTTCCAGTGTTCGCAACGCCGTTATGTTGGTAACGCTGAAAGCAAATAGTTAGAAAGCAGTCCACAGCGTCCTGGTGAACTCCTTGCAGATTTTCGTGGAAGACGTAAATTATATCAGACGTTGTTTCTAGAGGCCGTGTTCACACGAGGTCCCCGCTGTTATACCAGCGTGTGTGTCCGGCTGCCACCCGCCCGTTAACACTTGCTTCTAATGGACCGAAGTCATGCGAACCCATCGGGTGGCAGCGCATTTAAATCAGCATCACAGAGTCTCTTCCGTGTTAACACGGTTGGGCTCACTGCCCCGACTTGGGAGGTCAATATGATTTTTTTATATTTATCAATCGACATCAAAAATATATATTAAACAATTTCAACATCGCGATAGAACTTACAGCAGTTCTTCAAATATCGGTGAGGATGGATTATACCTCAGTTACACTGAACATTGTGCACTGCCTACGTTTAATGAAATCAAAGCTTACATTACGTTTCTGGGACAGGTTTTACTGCATAAGGATATCATCTGAAACCGAAACACATACACGATATGGTATCAGTAAAAATACACGATATGGACTAAGTGAATCGATATATTGAGTAATTTATTGGCAGAATAATTCCTTTTACTTACTCTAAAAGACAGATAAACTATAACTCCGACCATTGGAGAAGATTTGGAAAGACGTTTCAGATGTTTAGTGAGACACGTGCCATGTTGGTACCACTGTAAAATATCCCCTCTGGCCGCCATGTACTTCACTAAGACTAACAATTCAAATTCAGAGTTGTTATTAACTAACTAACTGTATGATACAAATCTTTCTTGAGCAGTCGAATGTCATGCCGTTTCTAATATTACACTTCCTGTCGCTGTGAAAGATGGACATCGACCACTATCTTCATAAAAGCCCACGACGACAGTCCACCAAGTGGATGTACAAATCCGTTCATTTCGCAATTTATTTCTCTGAGATGTATTTGAATAATATCTTGAATGACGTCATCGAAAAAAGCGAAAGGGCATGATTTGAGGCATTAGTCAGTGATGCACATGCGAACAGGCCTGACCTTTCCGCCACCTGATGTGACTTGTGCAAAACGTCCACTGAGCCATAACTGACGGTGGATATAAATAATGGAATTAGCACTGTAAGCTGAATGTTGCAGAACATAAAATATGAGAATGTTCGTGTAATGACCGCTGTTAAGACTCTTACAACATTTTATTTGTACCTGCAATATTGTCAGTAAAATGGCCATAAAGACTGTAATGTGTGATCACAAATTAGAAATAAAGCGATGAAATACGATACACTGTGTTCAGAAGGCAGTGTCATTCTCTGGCCACTTGGGCATAAGGACGGGTGGCAATTCATTTTAATGTCGACAGTCCAACATTTATGAAATGCATACTAATTCAGATTTTGGCAATTCTAAGTTTAGAAATTACAAGCTCTGTGGCTGCTGCGTTGAATGGTACAGATGTTAATCCGATATCTAGGTAACAGTTCCCACGGTCGCCATGTTAGGATCCATGAAGGTATATATTCAACTATTTAAGCCCGAAACGCATAATATTTAAAAATTAAGATCCTATCGCAAAAAATTAACAACGAATTTCCATTACAAAAAATCACTTGGTTGTTAATGTTTATGGGAATCATATCAAACCAGTAAATGCACTGTAGGCAAAATTCAGAATAAGTGATTATTAAAACAAGTGGTACATATAGTCACCATACGACTTTAGAGGGAATAACACGACTCTTGAGAACAGACAGATTCGTGCAATATGAGGACAGAGCTCGGCCTACAAATACATTTGTATTTCATGTTTGGCGTCAAATCGTATCGAAGACGTGACCGCCCCAGGCGGCATCGCCCGACACACACCAACCGCTCCGTCCCACAGTGCGCGACGCTCTGCTAACGCCCAAGTGGTAACCTACTGACCCCAGCCCAACGTGCAGCATGCGTTCCTAATGATCTCACATGAAACTGCATGTGACAAACGCAGGGTTCTAAAGTGTGAAATTTGTAAATATATTATGCAAAAGTTGACGTGGGGCGAATACGTACAACTTCAGTCGCACATTTCCACGATCGTAAAATTTCTGCAAACTCTATTCTTTGTTGTGCAATGTCAGAAGTAATTCCAAGTACATCATCAAAAACTGACTATTTTACCCTATTATAAACCATTTCAATTCAGAACCTGACAGGCAGTTGATACTAACAATTATATTTCCGGTACAGCCATCTTAGCTGACACAAATGACACACACGCCAACTTGACAGCCAACTGCTCATCCGCTTAAGGTCCACTTTAATATTATTATCTCCAAGTGGCCATTTCTGACTTCGTACCTGAACGCGTTCTATGCTCGTATTGCACGTGTACATGACGTAACGTCGTCTTCATTCTGTCAGTACCGCGGAAAGAACGCGGCCTATAAATGTTTTCCAAGGCTATTAATCTATTACGCTTAAGTACAGGTACTGAAGAGCAGAAATGCTTCCACATGAGGCTTGAACCGTAAGCAGCAACGAGAACCACAAAGAAAAACGACCGATTCTGCCAATTCTGCGACGAGAAGTCAATTAACAAAATAAATGCACTTCGATCCATCATGGCGGAGTGCTGTATCTTGTCGACCACCCGGTATACACTGATAGCGCTAATGGTCTGTCTGTCTGTCTGTCACACAGTAGTTCTGTTTCACTGTGCTGCGTCGTGCCCTGGTCAGGGCGACAGATGCTTCAGCCGGTCAGTGTGGATGAGAAACTTCAGCAGCTTATCCTGAGACACGACATCAGACTGTACCAGGGATCCTCGAGGAAATTACAAGACGGCCCAGTCTTGGGATTCTTCTGTACGCGAAGAATATGAAATGAACGCGTAAAGGGGATACAATTTATGTCCGTCAGCAGATTTTTAACCCTCCAAACTACTCATCGAATTCTGATAAAATCTGGTACCGACGTTTCTGCACCAAACGTCGTCGGGTAGATTTTGGGGTACATTTGTGATCCGTATCGGCTACTAGAATCCTTACTTTACATCAAGTTCAAATAAAATTCTATAAGTTCTTAAAAGCGTTCATATTACAACAAGCAAATAAGTGGTATAAGAAGCGAACTTTCCCCAGATGTCATCCATCAATACTCAGGCCTTACAGGACAGTGCGCAATGGTGAACAGTTGCGAAAACTGTAATGCACCTTTTGGTTTGCAAAAAGCGGGGAACTTCTTGACCATTTCAGCAACCATCAGCTTCTTAAATACGGATCTTGACTAATACCTGATGCTCCTTATCTGCTTTAGGAAGATCACATGGCAACATTTAAAGCATAATTGAGCTATAGTACATTTTTGCTTAAAACTGCTGGGATGCAAGGAATTAAAATGTAAGTGGCAGGGACGACCAACAGGTAGGAGTCTCTTGCGCCGGTCTAGCTCTCAGCCCCACGCCACGCCGTTTCTCCACTCAGTTCTGCTCAAACGCTATCTTAATGAGCTGATGGAAACTGCTCAGAACTCTAATTTCTCCAGATATGCGCATTCATGTCGGCAGAGTAATGGAGTTGCCAGTAAAGCTGATTATTCTCGGACCTCCCAGCAAATGGCAAAACTAAGCAATTCGCCCACGATCAGGGCGACCAACCCAGATTACACACACAAAAAAAGACCGCAAGTAGCTATTAAAATTTATTCCTGTCAGATTCTGTCCGACAGAAGAGGCGACAGTTGTCACGAAACGTTCGCGTTACAGAACTCTGTAATTATTTGCGGTTGCGAGGGTTGTTTTGTTTTCGGACCGACCGACTCTAGAGCTTAGTCCTTGGAAACCTAGTATTTCCTTACAGTTTATTTAACGATGCTTTTTCAGTAGCTCAGACTATATAGCGTCGAATGGGAGACTGGTAGTAACAGCCACTCAGTTTCTTAACAAATACTCCGCCTTTTATGAAATCCCGGGCTTTATTACCGTGCTCACAACATCCTGCCACTGGTTCGTATCCTGGGTCAAATAAATCCAGTCCACAGCTTCACATTAATTTCCTTAAAGCTCATCTCAGTATTATCCTCCTACTTCCGTTTTGGACTACCACGTGGTCTCTAACCTTATGGTTTTCCGACTAAAATTAAGTAATTGTTTCTTATTTCTCCAATGCATGCTACATGCCCCACAAATGTTACCCTCCTTGATTTATCACCCTCACGATATTTCGAGGGGAGTGTGATAATTATATGCAAAAGTCTTGTCAGTACAGCCACTGCTAATGAAATGTTCTTAGGATATTCTAATTTAGTCTGCAATGGCTAAGCCTGCAACTAACGCTATTTTACTCGCTTGTTTTAATAACGAAAATTCTACGTTTACGGTTCGTTATGAACGGATTAACGTCAGCCAGCGCTGAACGCAATGTGCTGTTAGCCAACTCATTGACGGACAATTAAACCTAACCTAGGAGGAGGCGGGTATGAGGCGCCTACAATTCTGGCTGCATTTGCTTGATTTGACCCAATCAATTGAACCTCTTTCGCGGGTGCACAAGTTTAAGAACAGCAACGCACATGTCTGAGCAACACTAAACATCAGATCAGAAGAAGCGTAGAAACATATTCGCCTAACCTATAAAAGCCAAACTGTGAACCTAACAACACATGCCAGTTCCGAACAAATGCCGCGCTCCACCTAACTAAATGGATATAAATTTAAGGACACAGAAAAAATACTAAAATATACTAATAGTGCATAACTATAAACATATGAAGAAATGAATGATAATCAATATTAAACAACAAAATAACAGAATAAGTTAAATAAATAATTTGCAATATAAGTGATAATTAAGGTAGTAATAATATGTGACAAAAATCCGCTGAACCATAAAGCAGCGCCTGCTGATAAAATATGTCATGTCGTAATAATATAAAATATCACAGTTGTCTTGATGACATACGTATTTATGTATCTGAATCAATAATTACAGTCGCTGGACTGGCCAAGACTCGAATGCAAATGAGGCGCTCGGTAAGAAACGGAATGAGAGGAAAACGATTTCGAGGCACCCTATGATGGCATTTGCCGCGAGACTGACCACGTGGTTTTACTGAACTAGAGGACGTCGTAAAAATCGTAAAGTTAAATCATGCCGAATCTCAGTTTCCTATGTCAAATGAATAAAACTAACATTCTTCACTTCAGCAGAAAGAAGTTACAAGGCAGTCTGCTAATCGATGTGATGAAACCGTATTTTTATTACGTGACCAGAAGCAAATCAAGTCCTTAAATATTAATAATACCTACATTAAAATCACGACGAGTCGACTACTTAATTAATGAGGTTATAAATTATACTGAAATCAACAGAGCTCGCTGGCTCCTTGTTTGTAGTGCTATATCAAAGCTACATTCAGGAAAAACAGTCTGAAACCGACAGCCAAATTTGTATCTCTCACTGAACTGTAAATAACAGACTCCGAGATGAGAGGCGCAGACAACAGGCACTCTGCAGCGAAAGGTATCCTAGCAACCAGTCGTGTCACATGGCCAATCGACCGCCGTTACACCACGACGGGATAAACCTCTATCCCACTGGACTCCGGGTCCAGTCCCCAGCCAGCTCAACCCACTACATTTCATCGCAACTGTGTGTTCGAGTTGGCATCAGAATCCTTGTCCTTGAAGACGTACCTCCGCACGTCCTTGGCCTAGGCTGCTGTGGCTAGCTTCAGGCACCCGAACATTTTAACCCTGGATAAAAAATCGCCGATACCCATTGCACAGGAGGCAGGGCGGACCTTTAGCTAGTCTGGAAGCGGGATGCGAACTATGGCCGCCCAGCTCTAAAATCAATTTTTTAAACATTATTCCTAGAAAAAGATGATTACCCGGCGACACAGAGTGCTACCAAGCCTTATCTATTCAAGCACGAAGCACATTTCAAGCTGGCTTAACTTCGGTGATCGGGCTATAACCGATGTTAGTTTGATTTTTTTTCGAAAAACATGCACATTTCTGCTCCAGAATTATTTGTACTAGAGCATTGACATGTTCTGAACTACTGTAGGTGAACTGCGGCCAACACACAGCACCTCCCTCAACTGATGCAGTGCCACGCACAGACTGCTTGCTGTCAGTGAGACATGGACCCCACAGCGAAAGTGTGAAGTTGACTGCCTCTATGTATCCCAAGATCAGCGCTGCTTACTTAAATGCCGGGCAGACTGCACAACTGGAGCAAACTGGCTCCGAGAAGTGGAGATGACATTTATGGCTTGACGTCTATTAAGGTAAGTCAGAATAAAAGCATAATCTTTAGCATTCGTTTCATTAACGACCAAGACATGTATATATAAGTCGACAATGTTATAAGTTATTCAAAATTGAGTTGAAACGTGGTCAACAGAACGTCGCGACTGAGTGGTTAGCACTCCTGCTTCGTATTCGGAAGGTCTCGGGTTCAAATCTCGATCCGCAGACCGGCTATCCTGAGTGAGGTGTTTCACTATTTTATTCATTCCTTCCAGACAAATTATGGGAATGGTACCTACGTACTGTTGGGTCCCCTGATAGACGTATGTTTTCCTGCATTTGTGCAAAACCGGCCGAAGTTCGTAACATCGTAAAGCAGAGCTCAATCATGCAGAAAGACGGATCCAGTGTAACCAAAACTTGAGCAACGTTAGTGTATTTGATTGTAACAATTACGTTAATATGACAGCTGGTTTCCTAGCAACCAGACGTGTGGCTGAGTCACCACGTGGGCTGTATCCATAACGCAATATGACGGATGATTCCAACCTCCACACCTTTCTGTCAAACATATTTGCTTACGCGGTATACATGTGAAGAAGAGTGGCGTATGGAACTACGTTCTTAAGCCTGTGTTTTACATCGTTTTCCAAGCCTCTGGCTTCAGTTTTCAGAAAAGGAAAAAAAAAAATTCCCCGCATCCGGAATAAAATTCCCACCACTCTCACTAACATTCAGACGAATCTAGGTGCTCACAAACAAAGCTTTTCACAGGATGTAAGGCACTGCATTGATCTCGCTTACCGAGTGTTTCGAGATCCTTTTCAGTGAGGAAGTGGATATGATTCAGCTGGCTCAGCACACGGTCCAACAGCGGATTTTGTGAATACTGTGGTGAACCTTCTGAGGACCCGAGGACTTTCTGACCAGCTGATCAACTATAAACTTACATGAAAGAGCATGCATCATATACAGCCTAAGCCTGTATTTGGTTCGCTGGGTGTGCAGATAGTTGTTGATATAACAAACACGCAGACGGCAAACAGACAGACAGACAGACAGATACATGGCTGGCTCGCTGACGCTGAGTGGGTAGTTACATATGTATGTAGTAGGTTGATGCAGCGTATACACAGACACAGTTGGATAGGTGAATGGATGAGTATACTTTCATAGTGAAGGGACATGGACTGTTGGAGCATTCAGCTCTGTAAGGTTGGTAAGCAATACAGTAAATCACCTGAAAGTGGACTCTATACATATAACGACCTTACGTATCCATAAAGGTTAGTAACAATAAATAAAGCATTTAATTTATAAAGAAACTGACGTGCAACTGTTTTCTCTTCTGTAGCCATGGAGACACAAGGAAATGCTCTATTAACAGACGTAACCATGCAGGCTTTGGGAACGGCTACTCTTTAATTACGACACAACGAGGTGTGTTATTTATGACGCTTAAATACAAATATGTAACCAAATCAGAACACGATTTTCGGAATATCGTGGAAAAATGGCGCAAGGGAGACCTCTTGGGATCTTCCCAGCCTTGAAATGGACCGGAGATTCTAGCCAAGCAGAGCTCGTGGAGATAAAAGATCTAAACAAATCCCCACACCAAAATAAAAAAGGCAGTTGCATCAACAGGCCATAAACCAGAAAATGAATGGGACTTAAGTCTAAAGAAACGACGCTGGATTATGCAAACTACTGCCGCTGACCCGCTCATGAGAAACTCGACCACTGCAAGTCACGCGATAGGCCTATGGGATTCCTCTCGGGTTTTTAGCAAGATCTAGGCTATCGAGCCTCATGGCGTAGCTGTTGGTGCTACTATTTAGTACCCTCTACATGAAAATGCTGGGAAAAGACTCCGCCTTTACGACATACGATAGCCAGAATTCCCGAAATGCCGGTAACTTAGCTCGCTTAAACACGGAGTCATCATCCAGCAAGCTTACGCCCGGATTGTGGCCTTCCGGTTTGTGATGCTTTGTAGTCTTGTAGGCGTTTCGGATGAGCCTACCGCTTCTGTTTTCAGAGCAGGCAAATCCAGCTCAGGACAAAGGCCTATGTGTTTGAATGCGTTTCAGCAATAAAAAGTAGAATCATCTAAGGTTCCTTTCGCTACTGCCGTCGACGGATTTATAAGAAACAGACATTCGGGATAATGCGGTAGGCATTTACAAAGTAGCTGGAATAAACTCGGGGAAACAGACTTAAAACACAGTTTCTAGTTGACGATATCCTGTCGCCCTGAAGACCGAGGCAGTATCTCTAAATGAAACATTGGTAACTACCAAACAGTCTAGACGACCCAGAAGAATCATCGCCATCTTCATCGCCGTGAGAAGCCTATTTTCTTCGTGTACTGAACTGGATGACTGTGTTGTCTCACTTAAAAGCTTGAGGGTCCAAAATGCCACAGAGAAGCACTTAAATAGAAAATGAGAGAAAGACATTTACAACTGGGGGCCCGCTTTGCATAATACGTGGCTGCTAACTTCTGTCTCCCACCAACTGCACTTCACCTCTAGAGAGGTCCATCGCGGCAGGACTGATTGCTTCTCAGTTAGACGCCGTAGACTACACTATCGAAGAGGTTCTTATCACCTCTCATCGAGCTACCGGCCATTCAATCTGAATTTCTTCTTTGCCTTCCTTAGCCTTTTTTATTATTCAGTGTTCTGTCTGACGACAGGTCCATATGAACAGGATCCCTCCATCCTTTTCTCGGACTGGGACCTGTTCATATACGTTCTTGGCAGATGATCCAGAAGTGGTTTGCCATTGCCTTCTTCTGTGTGTGAATGGAGTAATTGTTGGGATGCCACGGAGGAAAACTCCGTGTTGCCTAGACCACGGCCTTGCCCAACACAAGTTATAAATTCGGGCACCGCCGGGAATCGAACCCGAGACACAGGTAAATGTCGGGCGAGTATTTTGAAACAGGCCATAATCGCCTCCTTCCAGACCCTTACCCTTACATTGTAATACTTTGTTCAGTATTCAACTGAAGACTGTATTCAAACAAATCACGTTGAGTTAAGTAAACACCGTAGCTAAACAAACACGCAGGGCTCGCCTTTATCCCGGAACTGGGCGATGCTTGCGTCACTGCGTAACGGCATGAGACATTATCACGTATTAAAATCTGATATGCTCCCGGGAGATCAGAGAACAAGTCTGGAGCGCCGCTTGAGACTCGACCATCACATCCCGCCCTAGGCAACTGCACACAGCTGGTCTAAACCCATAACACCGACTCAAACCTAGAACTTCCTCCTCGTATCTCTCCCCAGGCCTCTCAGCTAAAACAAAACGAATGCATTTGTGTGGGGCCATGAAGGAAATTCTTTACGGACACATAGCTCTTCATCTGTACATGTGCTTGAATTTTAATACTCGTTAAATAGGCTAACTCAATCAGAGAAGCATACAGAGATCAGAGAACAAGTCTGGAGCGCCGCTTGAGACTCGACCATCACATCCCGCCCTAGGCAACTGCACACAGCTGGTCTAAACCCATAACACCGGGTTCAAACACCGGTGTAAATTTCTGGATAAATTTAAGCCAATTTTCTTATGCTTCACTTAAGAGTAAAGAAGGGAGTGTGGAGGCAAAGCTCCAAGTATTAGCATCCTCGGCACCAATTGAAGCTGACAGGCCGGTAATGCGGGAAAGAAAGAAATTCCTGCTTGCGTTTGGAATATAATTCCGATCGCTTAACCCAAACTTTGACTATTATCATCCTATATCTCACTTCTCTTTAGGGCCAGAATAAATTTCGATTGTATTTCTTGTTTCCCCTCGTGAGGTAAATGTCCTACCCTTCTCATGCTTAAGCTTAAACGTGGAGTAGTAACACGGCTAATACCCCACACTCTTTCGATCCGGTAACCATATCAGGTGAAATCGCTTTGTTTACTACGTGAAATTTTCTATTGTGTGAGACTACAAACCGTGTAAAATGTTTCTGGTTCGTTAAGGACAAACATGGCGACGATGCGAACCCGTGAAGTCACGTTTAAAAAATACATAAGAACAAGTCTGTGGTGTCCGGCAGGCCAGACAAATCGACTGTCTCAGATTCAGAAGAAAGTTGCTCCATGAATTGTCGTGTTTCTTTTATTTCAAATACGTTCTCTTCTTTCACAGTGGCGCACAGCAGCGCGTTAAATGACTAAATTAATTATACGAGGACAGCAGAAATTAATCTTAAGAAGTGCTGCAACAACGAGCATTCTGTGCCAACGCCGTGCAGCCTGAACTACTGAAAAAGCACTGTTAAATAAACTATAAACAATAAGCATCAGACACGTTGAATGTCAATACGAGGTTCCAAAATATCTGACCTTTAACGGGTTTTTTTTTTGTAAAGGTGCCTCTGTGCTTAAGAACTACATCATAAACAACATGGAACATGGAGGTAAAGGCCTACTAATTCTCAAAATCGGCACTAGATGAAGGTAAGTGGACAGCTTTACATTCAGAGGAAACAGTAGGATACCCACTGCGTCGGCTCCTGATCCGGCCTGGGTGTGTTGGCGAATAGACAGATCCCCGGCCCCTGTCTGGGGTCAAACACCAGTCATCCAAACCAGAGACAATCACTAAGGCTCCCAGACTAATCACCAGTGCATTCAGCCTTCGACTTAGTTTCCCGAGGTGGAGACGTTTCATAAGATCAACTTAGGAAGCAGCTACATTTAATTCTGTAGAGTCGCAAACTAAATTAACCACTAAATACATTTTAAAATAAATGCATCATAAAACACAACAGTTTAGGGGCAGCAGGGTAGAGGACACGGCCGACATTTGAAGCCGCTGGCCGCAACTGTCACGTGTACATTTTATTTAGACCTTGGCTTTGTTGCGCACTAACAAGTGACTGTCGTAAATTAGACGTCACGGTGCGCCGTGGCATGGTGTGCACGCCACACCAATCCCTTCCTGGCCGAGGTCGTCGTCTTTATTAAATCCAGATCTAGAAACCGTTTTATTGCGTCATAACAAAATGGTTTACATGCACCACGATACACAATCAGGACCTGATTGTGTGCTTTAAATTATGGTTTAACTTACGTTGAATTTTGTTGTCATAATATGCTGGATTAATCACAATTTATTACGAACGACAACTGCAGCGTCGTAACTATGAAAATTTGAACACGACAGGTCCACTTGTAACCACGGACTAACGTGAGAATAACGAGGAGCATGGCCATTCATACAGGCAACTGCTAAGTAGGGGATTCGATCAAACGTTGCAACGAGTGATTAGCATTCCTGCTTCGAATTCGGGAGGTCCTGAGTTCCAATTTAGGTCCGGAGACCGACTATCCTAATTGAGGGTGTACTTGGGTTTCCTCGCTAACTCCAGGCATATGTCGGGATAGTAAGTTACCATACATTAGGTCACGACCGCTTCCTTCCATATCCTGTATAATTCGTTATTCATTAATCATCATATCTTTTGACGCTGTATAATTTTCGCTACTAGCAGCGTCGTTTCATACAACACAAGTAAATAAACAGAGTGACCATGTAGCTTCAATTGTGAAGTTATGCATAGAGAAATTTCGTGGGGATATTTTATAGAAACATACCGAGAAAGAGATGAGTAGTTTTAAGTGGACGGCCAAAAACTGTAAGGAAACAGTGAGAGAAATAATTTGTGGCGGTGTGGATGGTAACAGTTCTGGTAACACAGATTGAAAAGATAACATTAAAACGGATCTTAGAAAATTCGGTTGTGAGGATGAAGCTGGCTTAGGACAGTGTGAGCTGTGGTATTATGGGTGTTGAAGCTTGGATTTCTTGGCCTACATCCAGACACTTAGTTGTTACATTCTCCTCGCATACGTAAAAATATATTTATGTATAAATTTTCTTTAATATTCATTTATATGTGACAGCGAATGACTTACTGTACATGGCATGCTGCTACACAATATGTGTTCTTGTCCGTGTAATGTAGAAATAATAATTTGAATACCTGCATTCATTTCAATTTCACAGCAGCTGTAGCACGTCCAACGAAAGTTATAATTTGTAGCTTTAGTTTACATTTCATTATGCAGCAAATAACATAGTTAGCTGGTTCAAGTAACTGACGCACACCGTTTCGTTGGCTCGTGAGCAGTAAATACAGAGTGCATGCTCGTGTTAACCATGGTAGCCCGGCTAAAATGCTCTCAGCTAGCGTAAGCCTCAAACAGCCGGCAGAACAACATAGAAATATGTGAAATTTACGGTAAGCACCTAAAGACCATAATCAAGATGACTATAATCAAGAATTTAATGACTGGCTACATTATCCGGTTATTTCAACGAAAAAGCGAACCTGCAGTTTCATTTCTTTCTAAGCTGGTATATTTATTTAAAAGCCGTATTCTTAGAATTTAATTATGTCGTGACGCAGAAACTCTAGTTCAAAAGTCAGAATAATTAGATGTATCAGAAGTCGAGGATTACCGAGCACGTTTTCTCTGCTGATCTCAAACACAGCATAAATAAAGACCAAAACGGCCAGTCTTTCTAAACAAGATATCTCTTTGTAGGATTTGAGATTTTCACGATGCTACAAACCAGAAGACAGCCATCTTAAGACACCCGTTACGTACCATGAAAAAGGTTAAAACTTAACGTGATCACATATCATGGCACTGAATTGGAACTATTTGCCTGTACCAGGAAGTAACCATGGTGATGCCAAAGTACTCACCGACCACTACGACATGGCCGAAGACGCTGCCACTTCCGATGGCGGAGCAGTTCCAGCGACGGTGCCGGAACTGTTCCTGACACTCGACAGTGCCGAGGCGCACACCGTCCCCTACGGCGACCATGGCATCGGGCGAAGAGCGACACATCTCACGCTGTCGCGCCGTCAGGCCGGGAATTCGCCCGCAGATCACGTGGGCCTCCAGAGCAGCCACGACGCTGGACATCACCCTGAAAGCAACGCGAAGCCATGATCAAACTCTTCGTTCGTTATGAAACTTTGTTCAGCATCCTGGTACTTCAAAAAACTAAAGAAAATACATACACCTCGTGTTAGTTCAATAACGATTACAGAAACATCAATAACACTAACCATAAATGTTGTTGCTAACGCCATAAACACACATTTTTGTCATAGTTATAATTATGCACATTATTATATCTAGGCGTATGTAAGCCCGTACTTAAAACTGATTTGGTAAAGTTGCTGATGACAGGTATCGAAGGAGGAATGTGAGAGTGACCCATGTTATCCGCGGGTGGAAATCGCTTTAAGTTGGCCTTGATTATGATGCTCTGGACGCATTTATATCACCAACATGACTATAATTCACTTTAATTGGAAAGCCATTTTCATACATAATGACGGAATCAAATAGCCAGATGTACAGCAACTGTTATAAAAAGAGATTCGTGTTATTTTTACAAGCTACTCAGGGCGGTTCAGGAGATGAAAGAAAATGCTGCAATTCATTTACATTGGAATGTGAACCAAAGAGAAGTCGTGTGGCTGTAGAAGAAAGCGCGATACAACCTGTTCAGAACTCTGTGCTTCCACTTTAGTGAAAACCACGAGTACAGTCATCAGGAAAAATTATTTTTCTAGCGTGTTCACTCTCCGTTCCACAGTTGATTCTCATGATTTGAGGAAGAAGAGCATTAGAAGCACTCCCCACTGGCTCGATATATTTTTGGGTTCTGACAAATCAAAATTTGAACAGTAAAAAGTGTGTTCTCCGTAATTTACTAAGTGTAATTTACAACTTTACTTTCTACGATAAACAGCTCAAAACAAAGATTAAGTTTCATCGTTCGTCGAAACGGAAATCGGGGCCGATTTTATAAAATTCTACAAGTTCGTAATAAGCAGAAGGAAAGCGAAACAAAATGCAAAGCTTCATGCATAATTTGTGTCGGACTGTGTGCTTAAAACATGCCCACACACGTCCTACGTCATATTCACTCATTTGGCGTGGCTTATGCAACCACTACATCTTGGCCCGATTCCTATTATTTAATAGTTTTCTAAGAGTTTTGAGTATTCTGCCTCAAACCGTGGTTTAAACTGCCTTAACTCGTAATGACCTACACTCTCTTGGGCTGAGAGTCGGATATTCTCTACAATACGAGCAATGACACATACAAAAATAAAGAAACAGCTAAATAAGAAATTTGAAAAGAATCCCCATACATAGGTTATCACGTCTTCAGGAGACGTTGCTGTCATATTATACCGTTTAACCGAAAAGCTATTATACACCGCACACCTGCAGGTTACCAATTACTATGGGGAGACAAGGGTGGACAGAAGAAGTGAACCAACCGAGTGAGTCAACGGCGTTTCTTGGTAACCGATCGAAGTCAATCAAGCCGAGCTCTTCACAACAAACACTGGACGGGTTCCGTTAACGGGGGACAAGGATGAGGATAGTGACCCAAGGTTAGTTATGACGCTTCACATTATACACCACTCGCATGGTAATTTCAGAGTTCCGAAGGGCAATATTTATTAAAAAAGAGAATAATAATAATACAAAACTAAAGAAGCGGATAGGGATTAGAGGCATGCGAGTGGAAGATGGAAAATGTAAAAATAAAGAACGATGAAATAAATGAATAAGAAAGTAGAGATAGATGGATATAGAGACAGACGGACAGATAAAGGAACATACGTAGTTATAAATAAATAGGAAGGAGGTGAGAGAGATACTACCCAGACAGAATAAGAAATAAAAAAACAAAATGGAATTAAAGAAAAACAGATAGAATGAAGAAATAAACTTTAATTCCGGAAGTAATAAGCCTGCAGGTCCACATGTACCACGAGCTGACAGCCATCGACACAAAAAACAGAAACAGCTGACAAGGAGTAAAGAGAATTTCAGCAACAAGGGTTAAACTCGGCATAAAAATGAATCAAAACTTCGTTTGGTATTTTTAAAATTCGTTCGCGGTTGGAGAAACTGCACCAAGAAAGAAAGAAAGAAAAATAGAGAGGAACTGGAAACAGTTCGCTGTAGCTGCATCGAAACTTCAGGTGGAAGTCGCGTCGCATTCCTGGCATGCGAGGCGCTCTCCTCACAGCCTCGAATTTCAACGCATAAATTACGTTAACCGGTTGCAATCGCCACGCGGTAGGTAACTGGCGACAGTTCTCGGGGTGGATAGAGAGGCGACCGGCACAACCAGGTCCACAAGGCGTCGGACCAAAAACACACGACGATGCACAGCGAAACTCATCGTGACAATGCTAATGAAGATACAACGACAGCTAAACTTAGGATACAGAAAAGTTTCTAGCCCTTAGTCCACA
This sequence comes from Zootermopsis nevadensis, assembly GCF_977971745.1. Taxonomy (NCBI): domain Eukaryota; kingdom Metazoa; phylum Arthropoda; class Insecta; order Blattodea; family Termopsidae; genus Zootermopsis; species Zootermopsis nevadensis. The sequence continues at coordinate 1,559,539 of NW_028259161.1, forward strand.
GCATCTGCTTTCGCCTAATAAACTGACATCATCATCATCATCATCATCATCATCATCACACGGTAGTTGCAGTCCTCCCTTCATGTCAATCACCTTTTTCTCTTGGAACTTTTAACTCGTTACTGCCCTTCCCAAAGACTCCCTTACGCCTAGCATCAGTCAACCTAAGTTTTAGAAGGACAAACCTCAGCTAAACATTATTTAAAAATTCTGTTTATATTCAGAACACAAAGCGTATCCAATATAAATATAAAGTGATTAATTCATTTTAGGAAAATAATCGTCGATTATTCTAAGAATCACACAGAACCCGTTAATAAACCTACACTCTGCGGGCAAAATGCAAACCGCAGTGTTACTGAATATTAAAGCAGGTGGTGGACTGCATGCAGTACGCACAGTGATTTAACAGTTATTCGAGTGTTTTCTATCTCTGTGCGAGTCCGAAGAATTTTAAGAAAGTTTTGTTCTCCAAAGTGCGCTGCAAGGTGCTGACAAGGAAGGGGGACCAGTGGCTTGTCATACACAGTGGTCAGCCGACCACCTGCTGGGATTCGTAGATACAAGATAGCTCAAGCTGAAAAACACGGACAGGAAGATATCAGATTTTGTGCTGTCAGGGCCCACACAAAAATACCATGGATATCCATGGTTGGCTATACACCTCTGTGATGTGGGGAGTATCTTGGAAAACTTAACAAGAAACTGCCTGCTTTTATGGAATCCTTACTCACGAAAGAAAGTCAATGTATCATATTCTAAGCCACTTCAGTTTACTCCCTTTTTCCTTACGATTGATCTTAATATTCTGCGTGTTACGAAGATCTCTCATAAGGTGTTTCTTAATTTAGTTTACAGAACAAAACTAGGCAAATAATATAAATGTATTATGTTATGTATTATGTGTTATAACATCCACACGAGTTTATCAGTTGAGACTAAGATATTTTGAACTTAACTGCCGACATGTTTCGACAACAAACTAAATCATTCCAAATAAAACTATTTTTAGTATGCTGATGTCGGTGCACTACTTTACATTTACGACAAGCTTGGCCAGATGATATGATGTAGAAACTTTTGCCAGTTAATTTCAAAATACAGGCATCAATTGATAAACTCCTCGAGTAAAAGGTGTAACAAACAATATGGCATTGTAAAACACAACCAGAATCCTAAATTATATAAGAGGACAACTTATGAGGCTCCTTTGCCTCCTCCCGCTGCCTCTTGGCCTGAATGTAAGAACTGGGAGAACTCCGAGACCCCTTGTGATGACATTCTGCAACACAGCGTCGAAGCCCTTAACCCGCCACCAGAATGCCCTCTCGCAACTGCCTGTTAAATACATTCGCGGCTGAAGACAGTCCAGTCTCCTCCATCTGGAACCTGAGGGCGCGCCACGCTGTGTGTGACAAAGTGCCCACTTAACATAGAAAGAGATCACAAATAGTTGTTAACCTATAATCAGACAGGTTTGACAAAGGAGCTGCAGTCTTATTCTCTTGTAAGCTTTACAACGCTCTACAGGCTTGCTAAATGAATGCGAGAAAAAACTAGCCAGGACCGGTGAAAGTACAGGCCTATGTGAGCATTACGTTTATGAATTCCATGTTTGTAACTATGACAAAAGTTATATTTCACTTATTCTGTTCAAGTGGTGTAATAAGTTAGCAAAAAGTGGTAGCACCTTATAGGACAAAATTACAGGCTTCTTTCCTTTTGATCCCGTGTGCTACTGCACATTAAAATGGCAAGTCTATGAATGCTCGTTAACGTCTGTACGGATTCTGTCTTGCGACTCGAGAATCGTGCTGTAAAACACAACAGCGTATTTGACACAAGAGGGAGTAATAAACAGAAAAAATGTTCTCAGGGCCTTTGAACTGAAGCAATTTAGGAGATCAACACTGAAACCGAAAAATACATTAACACAGATTATCGAGAAATCGAAAGAAACAAGTACAACGGCTCGATCTCTCTCTCAGAAAATGATCCGGGTTTATTGCAACGGTGATGAACCTTCGTGTTCCATAGCACAACGGAACGTGATGTGCACAGTAAGTTTGTCCTCCACTATCTCCGAACCTCCCTTACTTTCCAAGCTTCAAAACAAAATTTGACATAATATTATCATCTACTTCTCCCATCTCATCGTACTCAGTATGAAATGTCCTCCACCATGCTCTATTACTTCAAAACATTTCCCCCCTTCACCCTTTTCTCATACATCCTAAATTAATGTTCCCTTCAGGACGAAACATCCAGTTCCCCACTCACGTTAACAACAGGTAAAATTATACGACTTTGCAGCTAAGTGTTAATCTTTATGATTTTTTAAAAGAGACGAGAAGACACGTAAAACTGACTGATGGAAAAAGAAAGAAAAACGCGTTTATGATAGCGTCAGGTTTCCTTCTCTTCTCTTTTAATCTGGATTCCTTAAACTGGTCGTGTTGAAAGGTGTAAAGACAAGATATCAATCTGGCAACACCTTTTTCTTGTGGTCAATTAGAGAAGTTCATTTGGATGCGTTATCGGCGTCATTTGTGGGGATGGCAGAACCATCCGAGTCCATAAACACAAACAAATGTGGGGCGCTGTCTCTAAGAATTAATTACTCGACGACCAGAAATTAGATGCAGTTGCTACAAAAATGTCTACTCTCGCTGTGTAATTAATATGAAGTCGCCAAAGTGCTGATGCTGTATAGACGAAAACAACAAAGCCATAATAATGTGTGGTATCACACGTCTGCGGAAAGACCTAACTCTTTATGGTTATTCCCGTGATAAGACGGGGGAATCAAATCAAGAAGACAAGGTGGACTAAGTGGAAACTTACGTAGCCCGGGAGGGCGTCACCATAAAATAAATAGAAATACCTCGAAGTCTGAAATCAACCCTTCTATTAACAACGGAGTTCGTCCGATTGGGTCCCGACAGGTAACAGGGGTGATTTGTTGATCTCTGTGTCAAGTTGCCGCTGCCTGCCATGGAGTCTGCCCCACTGACATGTCTCCAGCAGGTCAGAGAGACAGGTGGAAAAGGAGAGGAAGTCACTAAATGGAAAGAACCAGAAGGAAAAGAGGTGTAAAAGAAGAGAAAGGAAAACGATAATAAACGCCACGTCTCTCTGCCCATCCGCAGGCAGCATCCATCAACCGTCCATCGGACTAGACCTTAAAAGACGGTAAAAATAAAACTCGACATGCCATAGCCTGTAAGATAATGCGAACTGAATGCTAGTGGCCACATTCCACAATAATTAAGCTTTTGTGTGTAAATGCTTTGGAATGCAGAGACTGGTCTTCACATATATTCAATCCAGCAAATGCGCAGACCTGACAATCCAAACCTATATGTATTACGGCAGAGAACTGAGCTGTTCCCAAAATTCTGGAAGGGGGCGTCGCAAAACTTCCCTCTTTACACAACTTTGTTCACAATGGCTCTGGGGTTCACTCTGCATTAAATAGGGAGAATACTGGGGTTCCTTCTTGCTGACGGCCACTTTACTGGTAGAATCTTAGAGTGAACATAGCAATACCTGTACTGTACATCTCCATCCCCCCCTCCCACACTCACACACAGTCTATTACGAGGGGGCGGGGTTATCAGTTGGGGGACAGAAGAGTAGTCTTTCATGTTGAAGCGACAAGCGGACCGAAGAACCTCACGGGGAAATATCTAAGCTAATTGGATTTTGTAGCAAAAGAGCCTATTTTTGTCCTGGATTTCCTGAAAATAAACTACATACTCTTGAAAAAAAACCCAACAAAACTGAGAATTTGTTGCCAGAATCGTACATATATCTAAATTCCTGTTGACCTGTGAAATATTAATTTTTCTCATGGTCGGCATAACGCCGCTCTCTGTAAACTGTACGGTTGCCAAGCAACGAAAGAGCGGTGGGCATAGATCGCTTTTGTATTATGAATCCGGTTATAGTCGCTTACTAACAAGAACGGAGACGGAGACACGGAGAGCATTGACGCAACTGATCGCCAGAACTGCGGCAGGGTTTTTCTGAAGTCTGAGCCACTGCGAACCGGGCAAGCGCCGAACTGTTCAGGCGGTACATGCCCGACGAAAAAGAGATATTGCCAGACCTAGATGAAGACGGAGCATAAGTTCGACACAGGTTTATGGACCTACTCGCTAGACAAATGTGGCGATTAAATGCAAGTTATTTACTATTTAAAGTATCACTTTACTATCGAAACTAAACCTTCCTTTCTTGGTTTAGACGGAATTATAAGTCCCTCCAACAAGGCCTCTCGACTTAAACAATATGTCACAGCGTTAAATGGAGTGTAGATACATAAAAGGCATGCGCAATCACGCCCATTCGTTATATTTCTTTTATCGAATCACGACTTGTGTGCACAAGGACGATAAATAACCAAAACAAGTGCCCAACCCACACACAAACCTGTTGGTATATTACACACATTAAAACATTGCATATGAATAACAAACGCATGATGAACCAGTGTCAAGAACTATTTTTCTTTTTAATTTATATTCACCTCTGTGTGTGTGTGTGTGTTTGGAATATAATGACGGAGTGATTAAATATCTGGAGGGATAAATTAATACAAACAATCCTGTGAAAAGAAGTGTGAAATCGATCCCTGATTACTCGCACATTTGCATGTGTAAGAACGAGGACCCAGCGCCCACTCGTCCAGAACCAGCAGCTACCAGTATTCAAATGCGTCTGCCTTAATTTGTAGTGCCTCCTGACTGTCGCGTGACAAAAAATTGAAATTAGACAAGGATTGATTCTCCCGGGTAACTGTAGCAACATTTTTCTTTCTGAACTTACAGCTCAGGAACGACGACATTTATCTCTTATTTAAGCACAGTGGTGTGCCTATGTACTGCCACTGGAACAATGCAAGAGAAGCCCACGCAACACGGCAACAAGCTGTCCACTAATTTCCCACTTTCCTTGAAAACTGAAAGGATTTGTACAGGTCTACAACCTCTTTAAATACATCAACGTTCCTGCCTAAAGAGTACAAACAAGAATAATTTCTTCGACAGCGTCCTTTACTTAAAAATGTGAGCATTTTATGAAAATTCTATTTGTTTCGTGGTTCACGTAACGCAGGTTGTAAAGCATAAGATGGGAGGGTAATTTTGAATGATGGATTGGGAGACGTGTGTCTCTAGGTCAGCTAATCAGTAAATTCGTTCTGATGAGGCGAAAACTCATCGCCATGATCCCCCACCCCCAAACCACCTCCACTGGGCCGTACTCAGAGCCACTTCATCCCATAATCTATGTCTATTTACCCCCTTTTACGTCCACCAAACGACCTTTTAATGCTGAAGGGATCTGTTACGTGCTACAAGTTCCACACGAATCACCTACGGAATACATTTCAAGAGCAAGGCGTTTGTAAATTAGAGAAACACTTTCAAGAGTCTTAGTAGGAGTTACTGGTGCGTAGAATGTGCCGAAGGCCTCTTGCACGTCCACTTGAGATCCTCTGTCTTGAAGTACATCGTAAGTTAACACCCCGAGCTATTACCATGTCTCTCAAGAGCACGAGTTGAATCACCTCTCAGTTCCATTACCCCACAGACAACCTTATCAAAACTTCCTACTGCTTTCATTTCATATATATTCGAGAACAAAGGGTACAATCTTCTAGGAACGGTCTCGGCTTTGTTTGAACCACATCGAAGTCTTACCACAACGAAAACACTCTGTGTCCATGGTAATTAAACCAAGTGTGGAGGCGTGGGGCCCCTCGTTGTTTTCATCATCTGGATATTGCTGCGGGCAGTTCGTAATATAAATATTAAACGCATGGACCATAACACACAGACAAAAGCTTAGTTTGCATTCGCTCACGCATAAAACAAACAGTTGCGACTAACAAGCCCGTTATTACACGCCTGGGTAATTGATTTTCTATTCTGGCAATTAATTCAATAGCTAAGGACAGAGAGGAGGGAGGGTGTATCCTCCGGCGAAATTTCTCTTTACAGAGTCGGCTCGTAGAGGGTGACGTTTCGGTTACCTTGCAGGACAGCTCCTCTTTCCGTTTCCAGCTCCAGACCTTGGAATTTTACACTACTGCACCGGGAATACAATTATACACGAGTACCGTCACCTTCCACCCTCACAAGACATTTCCTTAAGGTCCAACGTATTATCCTTCTATCTCTTTTTTGTTCTTCCAAGGGCTCGTTTTACAATAGGTTTCCACACCAAGAAAGGCATTTCTTCTTTCACCATCCTAATTAAACGCCCAGTCCATCACAATTTTCTCATTTAACAACCATAACATTGTGAGGTAACACGTATAAATCACGAAGTTCCTGCCCATGCAATGTCATACATTTCTCGCGTATTTAAATCTTCTCGTGTGTATGCATATTTGATATTTCATAAGTTCAATGAAAGAAATCTGTCCGCTGTCTCTCAGCTTCTCGTGGATTTTAAAACGTGTAAGTTATACATTACCAATGAGACACAGGTTAGAGGGAGAAAAATATTTTTTTTTAAAATACAAAGACAGCACGGAAAGAGTGAAACGGAGTCATCACTGAGATTGACAGTATTCAGGCTTTACTTCAAGTTTAAACCTTATGCTTCAGGTCTGCAGTTTCCGTCCACGGACGGCAAAGCCAGTCATTGTAGAGGAGCCGCCTCTGTTAGGGCTACGAGGGCCCTTCACTTTGCAAAGGTTACGAACTTTCAAACAGCTTCAAAATGAAGAGGCTGGAATGGAACTGTGTAAACAGCGTTTCGAAAATGACAGCATCCAAACCACCGCGGCTGTATTTACATTTAAAAAAACACAATGCAGGCTTCACAGGCATGAATACACGTCCAATTATACGGGCTGACCGTGTCCCCACTGTCGGCTCACGAAAAGAGACTAGTTCTGACAAAACAATAAATAACATTTGTTATCTTCATCCGATGCTCCTATTGTACGTTTAACTAACTAACATAATTATTCCAAAACGATTGTAATATTTCATTTTCGAAATACCTTCCCATGGCACGGCATTTTGTTCGTTGTCTGTTCAAACACCAGGGTAACTCATGAACTGTCTGCGGTCAAACCTCGTTCTTTGGCCAACAGAAGATCTTCACAGCGAAACTGGGTCCTAGCTCCATGGAGCTTATCAGGTACCCGACGGCTCACTGCCGCGTTCACGAGAGCCACACACCACATGATTATGTATTTTAAGTGGTCTCTTTCCTTTAGGTTTCCCTACCTAAACTTTTGTCACCAATGCCATGCTTGCTACATGCCCCCTTCTTAATGTTATCATCCTAATAATATTTGGCGAAGATTAAGAATTGTGACGCCACTCATTGTGCAATTTTCTCCAATCTCCTCTTGCTTCCTCCCTGTAAGGGGCAGATATTCAGCTGAAGTACAAAACCGTCAACATGGTGCGCATTAGGATCCCCAAGGATTAAGCAGTAACCTAACATATACATCTACGCACTTCTGTTATTTAAAACTAAGAAACTATGATAAGAGTTCCACTTTATTCGGTGAAAATATATCCTGGAGATAAATATTAATTCACAGTGTGTGTGTTTACATAATTTTCCTTTCAAGTTCAATTCTAATAGCTTACATTTTACAATCAAAATAACCTTGACATCATATCTGATGCCAGAACAAAATATTACGTTATTTTATACATTTCTTGGTGCAACTGACAGATTTATTAATGTAATTTCAGAGTAAAGAACACTGTTAAGCGCGCATTTAGAGATGTGTGGGTGGGATACTTGGTCACACATTCGGACGGCGCTATATCTACGTAGGACTGTGAGTTACAACCTGCAAGTTACATCCAAATGATATATTGGAACAGATGTCGCCGCGGCTTTAAACACAAAGGGTTTACGTGCCCAAAAAAGGAGCCCCTCTCCAAACAATGCCAGAAGTACTTGAGGGCTGTAAACCAAAGATTACGATACAAACAATAATCACGGAGAGACAGCAACGAATACAGGACAGATGTTGACGGAAAGTTAATTTAAGGCGGTAAAACTTGTTCTGCTGCAAGGAAATTTTTCCACAGTTAAGAGGCGAAAGGAATCATTGTGTTGATGTCGATAACTGAGAATGAAATATGGTCATCATGGGCGTTTTAAAATGTGCTCCTAAAGCAAAAATACATCTTATTAAAATCACTTAAGGCTTTGACTGGGATGTTCTTTTGTTAAATCTTATGTGGTACCGCCTGATTCGACTTCTAATGGTTAAGTGAAGTGTTTTCTTCGCGGTACGGTCTGGATTCGTAAATATTATGAAGACGAGCTTCGGCTTCAAAGGGTTAACCAGCTGATTTTCGTAATGGTGAGGTGTAGTGTTTTCTTCGCGGTACGGACTGAATTCATAAATAATATTCAGACGATCTTCGGCTTCAAAGGGTTAATTGTTTCATTCAGTGATACAAAACATCTTTCATCTCAGTGAATTCAATCATTAATTTCAGGTGAAGCCAATCCGTAGCAACTGGCAGATGCAGTGGAAGAAACCGAGGCAAGTAGCACACAAGGCGGAAATAAGAAAACTTTGCAAAATTTCAGTGAGAAAACATGTAGATGAAACACTACTTGTGAGCTTAAAACATAAACGTTGGCAAATAATTACAATACTGCGTGGCGGCGTAGCCCAGAGGACGGCGAACTGAACTTTCACAGCCGTGAGAACCTCAGACCACCTCGTGGCAAAACAAGTGCAACATGAAAGTCTGTTGCCGACGGAGCTCTTCGAGAACATGTGCGCTGGCTACGGTACATTTGCCCTGAATTTTATTGATTACTCTAGACGCAAAACATCAGAAACAGGTACATTTTTTTGAGATGGGTAACTTCCCAATTTGGAAATCACGTAAAATATTACCAGTCCATATTTATTTTAATATACAGCAATCTTGTAGTCAAAACAAGCGCTAAAATTGCTGAAACAGACAGACTTTGTATTGCACTTTGTTAATATTCAATATATCTAAAATGGCTGTAATAAATGTCGCATGCTTAATATAACCTGTCAGGCAAAACCTCTGAAAAAGTAATAACATCTAACTATTCGCTGAAAAGCAGGATGGAGGACGGCTGAATTACCGTGCCAATCCTGCAACCGGAGTCTCATGAAAATGGCACAGTTCATTGGAACATTTTTACGAGGAACATCCTACGGTGTTCTCAGTTTCTGAAACCAGTGCACAGCCAAAAGTGGGGCTCGATCACAGATCTTGCAAATGCGAAGTGTAACAGACTTCGTTAGGAGTTGCATCGCCGTAAATCCATAGCCACACACAGGCACGTCGTCACTCTCTGCTGAATAAAACTGGGAGCCGCATTACGAGTTAATTACAGGTTGGCAAACCTACATACTTATTACTTAGCCGTTATAGACTGCTAACGATTTCAGCGTAGACTCAATTAAACGAACAAAAAAGAGTTCAATATACGTAAATAGAATGTCTTCTGTGCCCTTCTTGGAAAATAATCTTATTTATTTAACGACTCCTTGTCATCTACTTAAGTTAGGCTTGTAGTATCGAGTATGAAATCACTAAGTAATTAGTGCAACCGCCCTTCCGCTGACTGTTTTTCTTCTCACTCTGGTTGCCCCGGGATCAAACCCAGTAGCGTGCCCGGTTTGCTCGCGGTTACAGCTTGATATAAAGCGGAAGGATATAAGGGATAATAATTGGGGTAAGGTTTGTCGGCGAGCAAGATTTTCCGACCCTCAGGGATTATACGGGGACTGTGATAGTTGGAGCGGCCGTGCGCCAAGGACGTGAAATCTGTGGGGATGACAAACTGCAGACCACACCGAAGTCACCTTGGAAATATTTCACCTTTTAATTCCTTTTAACAAGTTATTCTTATTTTTGGGCAGCGCGATGATTCGGCTGTTGTATTTTGATCTTGAAGTTTAATGAATCGAGGAGAAACTGTCTGCTTGCCTTTAAGAACCGAACTTTTAGAGAGCGAGCCCCAACGCAACCTCGCTTTTTATATTCCCTGATCGTAACAGTTTTTGAATTTTGAATTGAATATGACAATCCGATTCGTCCCCCAAAAAGTCACTTATGACGTCGGAAACGTGCCGAACAGCCACATTCAAATTTCATTGGTCCGAGTCGTAGTGGAGCAGCGGTCATCTGGCAATCGTCACTTCACACCTACTAGGGCGCCCCAAACCAACGGTCACTAAACCGAATGTTGGGGGAAGAGACTTTCACACGCCAGGATGGCGCCACTCTCTTTCCCAATGTGATACATTGGACAAAGCCAAAACTTAATAAAATCACTCAAATTTTGATGAAGTGAGGTGTACCAAGTATCATCTAATCACACCTCCTTCGTTCATATAAACCAGATTAATATGCCAAAGTCTGGTTTACCCCTCATCTCAAGTTTCAGTCCGTTCGGGAATTGAACCACGGACCTGGACTGGCACATTAGTTACAATGTAAACAGAGCAGCTGTGTTCTGTCTTAAGGTATTATCCCAGCATTCTCCATGAGGGACTACAACAATTAGCCAGTCTCCGCTCCAAGTTTGAAACCCAGAAGTTCCCTAAAATGAATTAGGACTCTTAGATACTGGACTCACTGCGATTTACCCGCAAGTTACTCTTTCTTACCATTTTAAGATTACGAAGCTCTGATAATAAGCACCACGCCTTGAAGGCGTATAAGGGAATTTGAGGTAATAATCTAGGCATTCTTAACTGGGGGGAGAGTAATCAGCTCCAAGCTGCGGCCAAGTCAAATTAAGATCTCTCGGTACCTATTGAACAGAAGGCTCGGTGGAATTTATGTAATTTTCCTTCACTGATTTATTGTTTCGACTACATAACTTATCTACGAAGACACGGACTTTATTCCAGTCTTGCATTACACATCACCACAAACGAAGAGACTGCTGGACGAATTACTTTTAGGTTTTCACTTCCAACTGAACTCCACCAGGTGACACGAGAAGGAAAAAACGTAATTGCTGGGCATGCCTGAATACAGGAGCTGGACACACAGCAGCAAAGACAGAGAGACAGACCCAATCCACCTTCTGTCTATTGATCAAAAATAGGCCTATTACTATTTGTCCTGCAAAACACTTGACTTAACTTTGCATTATCCCACCCAATGACATCGCACGCTCCCGAGTTTCACGAAAATCGGTCAGTTGCTTCAAGAATTTATCAGACAAATATTAGGAATCACTCCATCAGGAGGACCTTTCATTAGAAAACCAAGCAAATAATTGCAAACGCAGGCCCTACCTCTCCAGTTTGGAGGCAGCGTTAATTAAGTCTGCGGTGAGTGTCCGCCAACAGGGCGCTAAGACAATTTGTGCCTCTTAACATATCAGTGCAAAGTTATTCTTAAGACAAAGCCTTCACCACTCCGCTCCGCGCTTAAAACCCAGCGGGCGGTGGAAGGGGTGGAGTAGCAACTTGAAGTTTGTGTTACAACCTGATTTCACAATCGAAGTGCAAAAAATGTAGCCTAGTTTAATTCCAAGTTTCTGTTAGTCATTTTCTTCAGTGGAGTGAAGAAAAAGTCCAGGCGTCATCACATTTTAACTTTGTCTCTTACCTTCGCTGTACTTCTGACGTTTTTCCATTGTTTCACATATTCCTTAATAGCAAGACATTTTATTGTTTATGCCACCTTTAGCTTTAGCGGTGATAAATATTTCATTGTTGCCATTGCAGTCTTTTGGGAGGTTACCAATGTTTCAGAGAAACTTGTCAGCAGAGAAATGAAGATTGGCGCAACAAAAGTTCCTCCGAAACGTCGATATTCACCTACAAGATTTCATCACGGCGTCATAAGTCAGAACACCACAATCGTAAAATAATTTCACGTTCCAAGTAGTTAAAATGTAAAATTTTGGAAAAAAATTAAAATAAATATACGATTGGACGCTTTAGTTTAAAATTAAAAAATGTCTGTCAGCGATATTTTTATTTCAGATTGTTCACCAAGATTCTGAATGTTTTATAGGGGACTTTAAAATAAATATTTTACAGGAATTATAATCTTTCCTTTAAAATTCACAACTTTCAATTTTGTTGAAAATATTTCCATACGATAACGAATAACCGAGGATTTTAGATACAAAAAAGGAAGTTAGATTACCATAACTTCTATGCAGCTAAAGGACCAGCCCGCCGACCATTGGTAATCAAACAACGAAATAACCAAAGAACAAACGAACGAACGTTGAAGACTCAAACTTCATAACAACAAATGGGAGGACTCTACCAGCCACAAGTCCACCTCCACACCCACTTGAACGAGATTATGGCTGGGTAAGGACAGACACAATCATAAATCTGTCACCAGGAAATCGATTCGTTTTCTCCACATTTCAAACATATTTGTTACACGGCTTTATATATCACTACGGGCATGAAATACTGTCAGTTGCGAATAGTGGCTACCACTTTGCAAATTTCGATTTGTTCCAGCCCACAGGTACTGCGTTACATCATTTTTATTTATAGCTGTTCATGTAAAATTATTCCTACGCATTCGTTTCTGTAACTACGACACGTGGGGGGAGAGAATACAAGTTTGTTCTGAGCCTCTAAACGGAAAACGGAAATTTTTAGGGACAGTCGCAATTCCGGCTGTCTCATAATACTGTTAGACAGGTTAAATAAAGAATGGAGGGATGGGCGGGACATGTAGCACACATGCTACAAACAACAAATGCATATTTGTTCGGATCACCACAACGTAATGACAACTCAAGAGATGAAAACGCCGACAGGTGACAGGAAAGACACACTTGAATGGACTGTACGAGATAAAAGGCGACGAATTTGTAAAATAGACTGAACTGGCGAAGGGCAGACTTTTGTAATCATGGCGATGAACTTTCAAGTTCCATAACAGGAAATTTATTATGTCACTGAATACCACCAAACTACTCACAAAATAGCACTTTGCTAAGGGTTCGGAAATTCAGAAACGCCCTGCACAGTCTGTAACTTAAGACAAATAAGACTCGTTTTCTACAGCCTATTTATTATATGTAATCTTTCTTCAGAACTCTTCTACGTAGACACTTACTGTAGTCAGCGTGGCTTGAGACAGGACTCCTACAAGGTCCACATAACGAAATGATTACTGCAATAATTATATAAATTAATTAGAAAGCAAGATGTAGGTAGAAGATATAGCCAACAGTGACTGTGTACCTTCCGGCAATGTTTCTCAAACAGGGGTCCATTTGTGCCTTGAGGGAAATAAAAAATTATATTGGATCGATAAGAACCAATATTAAATTCACCGCTCAACATTTACTATAGATCGAAATAAAAAATTTAGTCGAAATCAGTCCAGTACTTTCGGCGAAAAGACGGACGGATTTCTCTCGCGTGTGCTCATTTCATAAACTTTTTACAAAAGACACACAACTGAAGTTATACCGAAAGCGAGGAGTTACATATTTTCATCTGCAATAATTCTTAATTACCGTTACTATGACGACCGAGCTGCTTCAAACCACCGAAATGAGACCCTAATATAACGGAAATGTCACAAACTATAAAAGGCAAGCAGAAAATGTCATACTGTTTCATAAAGCCGTTGCCTGGCACAAGAGGCTGTCGAATCATGGGTGGTCCACAGGGAGGGGTACCGAGGAAACGTCAATATCAGAGAAGACAGGTTTTTATTTTACACCGAAAACTAGTTCTTCTCTCTCTCATTCAGCAACAAACTACCAGGGATGTCGTGTAAACGACTGGGCGATTGTCATAACATCACGATTAAAAACTGCAACTTAAAACCGAATAGAGTTTTATGATTCTTAGTAACTAGTTGACACTGGCCCGAATTTAAAATAACTCTCAAATTCTGCAAATTATCTTAGAGCTGTTTCCTTTCGCTAGAATTGTACTGTTTCCCAAAATTCTCTACGGTGAAAACAGCGATATTGCGCAGTATGGAGAACTGCAAATGCATTTAATTCAACGGTAGAGAACCTCGCAGAATTCACCGGGCAAATTTTATGAAGTATTTTAAATCGACGTTGATAAGAATGAAAGAGTTCAAAGAAGTCTATTATGTGAGATTTGAGGTTCTCACGGCGACGCTGTCTTCCGCGATGTTGCGCCGTGTAGTCTGGTTGACAACGGACGACGTTTCAGAGGTGCTTACTGCCCACATCATCACTGCGGACTGTATGCGGCAACATCACAGAAGACAGCCTTCTCAAAGCCTATTGCGCCAGACTAAACTAACTCCGTGGCGCAGAGACCTTCTTGAGAAGCTGACAGTCGTCCAGACAGTCAAGAAACACTCCGTCTTCTATGGAATCAAAGGTGTTCCTACCGTGTTCACAAGAGCCCGCCACAGGTCTGTATCCTTCGCCAGATAAATCCAATCCACACTCTACCTCATTAAGATCCATTTCGATATTATCCTCTCATCTGTATCTAGGTCTTGCCAGTAAAGTCTTCTCTCCAGGATTTCCAACCGTACCGCCTACCTCATATTCTTGGCTTCATTAGATTACCAGCGATGTATCAATACAATTCCCATTACCAAGCGATCAGAAGCACAAGTACGGACGACAATGACTGTCCAAAGGAGTCAGCAGCGTAGAAAGAAATGAATTCAAAGATGCAAACTCTGAGCCGTAATGCTGTTTTAATAGTACCATACGTGATCGGTGGTCAGATTAGCAGTAAATGAGTTAGTCTCCGAGTTGAACCGGATGCAAGATTTTAGCCAGTCGCGCACCACAAGTTGCAGGCCACGCAGTGTGCAATTCATCATGAAACTGGACTGTTCATGACTTAGTTTCGAACTTCCAGCTCCATTTAAGATAAGAGCGCAGAACAATCTAAAGGCTGTCAGCAGAGATTACTGATTTAGTCCATCAAGACCACTTCTTACGCAGTGCCTCGACTGTAAACTCGGTTCTAAGCCCAGCGCGTTGACCGGAGAGGGGAGGGGGGGAAGGTGCTGCACCCACAACCATGTCCACACAACTCGGCCACTGGGCCCTGTGATGAATCGTCCAAGTCCGAGGCGCTCCGTAACATGCTAGACTCATACCGAGGTGCTGTTAACCCCACGCCCATCCCCCAGAATGTCTGCGACTGCTTATAACCACCCTCCACAAGTGGAGGCCGGACAACGCCAGAAACCAAGCACGTGCCGTGGTGACAGAGAACCCGGAGGCAGACGACCTCCTAGTAACCATTCACGTCATGTTACCATTCCTCACCGCACGCTACAACACGTCAGCAGTTGATACAGCAGTGAGACATTAACTGAATGAAAATAACAATCTTCCGAGATTCCAGGTAGAATTTATATCGCGTTGAGATTCCAAGAGTCTTAAATATAAATCATGTAGCGGCAAACCACTTTCTGCACACCCGATGAGATACGGGCCGAGTCCGTCGTTATATCCACGCACGCACGCACAACTGAAGCCTGGAAGCTCAAGTCAGTTTCTGTAAATTGCCTCATTCATATGCTCTTTACGGCTGCTTCAGAGGCATAACTACATTAGTTCAAGTAAACCGTTCTTAAAGCTCCTACGGAACCGGTTTTATTGACTCGTAATAAACACAGTAAGTAAGGCTGTGCAGGGTTAATTGTGTCCAGGAATTGAAGTTATGCGGGCATAGTCGAATTGCCTGTCTCCAGTTTTATTCACACAGGAACTCCGTCTGCAGCTCCCAAACAGAGGTCTAACGAACTCACACATCAAAGCACACTGAAGGCTAGGCACACGTGACTGACTGACTGACTGACTAGAACACTGACAGAATGAGCCACTAAAAATTAACTAACCGCCCAACCAACAGATTTGACAGAAGATGAAGATTCAGTACCGTGTTCACGGAAGTCCGACAACATATCTTATCCTGAGCCAGTTGAATCCAGCCGCATCCTCACACCATATATCTGACCAATTAATTTTAATACTATCCTCCCATTCGTATAAATAATACACCCATTCCTTAAAGGTCTCCAATTAAGATTCTGTGGGTCTACGCATTTATTATCACCCAAAATGTGCTACATGTTCCACCTACTTTATTGTAATCTATTCAGTACCCCGATCAGCCTTAGGCGAAGGATACAAATGACGACGATCTTAATTATGTAACTCGTTTGCTTTCTCCTTCTTGGATACAAATACTGTCTTCAGCAACCGAAAAACCCTCAGTTCCTTAGAATGACAGAACACGTTTCACATCACCTGCTAACATTCTAAATCCGTGTCACAGCTCTTCCTTGAAACGTTAGTAGCCACACAGACTCGAGGCTGTGCCGCCCACTCACTCCTCAAGTCTAGAAAATCCTCGCTTTAATGTAACCTGATGGATCATCAAAATAAATACTTGCGATTAAATAAGGAATCCCTTTTCCATTTCGTTGGGTGTAAAACCAAAGCAGCTCCACTTTCATAAACAGACAGAAGCTAATATGTCAAGAACATTCTGTGCAAATACTGCATCCGCGGATGCTATAAACAACTGAACTCATGTCACGTTCTTACAGTAATCCGCGACTGGCTCCTACATCCAAAATAACTGCAGACCCGCGTGACTCTTTCGCCAGACATTCCAACTACCTACTGACGATGTAAATCTAGTGTAACCACCCCCGGCCTTAATTTCGAAGTCTTCGGCGTCTGTTCAGACTACACAAGGCTTGAAGGATACCATATACAAAACAAGTTCCCGTATGTCATATCATGTCAATTCGTTTGTGTTTTGTTTTTCTCAGCTGAAGGCGGACTTGTAGACTAACCTGGCCCAAGGGGTGGGGGCTCGTTTATACATTGTCTTGATTACATCCGATAAAATGCAGGGCAACCAATTAATTTTGACCCGGGAAGTTTACACGGCCATTATCAGCTTCCCGCATATTATCTTCTCAACTTACAGTTCTGCAACAGAAACAGCGACCTGGGTAACAAGCAGCGAGGCGACTGAACACACTTCTAGTTTCGCCATCTTCTGAACAATTATATCTGACACAGCCGAAGTTCTGGTAGCGAGAGACATTTCCGCCATCTTCAGGGCAAGCACAGTGACCTTGATGTTAACGTTTAAGTCGCGTTGGTCACAAGGACTGTTTCAGGAAAAGCAGACAGCGAGTTAATCGCCTCTATATCGGGATACTATCTCGCGCTCCGCCAAGTCTACAGTTCCCGGTACAGTACAAACGCTTCAGGGAAGTTTACGAAACCTGAGAATACGCCATAAAATCGGTAGTACCTGAAAGCACGTACCACATCATACAAATTTAAACCAGTAATTACAGGATAGTATCAAGCACATGCTTCGCCTTGCAGTTGATAAAATATGAGTCCAGATTTGCGATTGCCACAGGAAAAACGGCAAACGAACAACACATCGCACAGCACAGGCAGCTGATCTCTGCCTGTCTTTGTCATGAAACACAACGTTTCCTAATGTCCACTTAAAATATCTGATTAATCTGGACCTACGATAAGCGACAAGCTGATTATATATGTGGACAAAAGGAATTTTATGAAGGATTTCACGAATGTAAAACAATACAACCTAAACGCTACTATTTGTAGAGAAAGTTGGGGTTCCTTCGTTAAGGACCGCGTTACAAAGCAGTGGGATGGGGTACGTAGGTCGATTGTAGCGCAATGTTATTGAGGAACGACGTCGAACTGGAACAAGTAGTCCACGTCGAGCTCGACCTAACCTCGTCTCCTGGATTCTCTTTCCTCGTCTGTATTCGTTAAGAGTGGAGAAATCTTATTAAGTTCCCACGGTTGCCAACTTAGTAAAATAAGGTTCATTAATCAGTTCCCACTGAAATAACCAACACACTGCCTGGTTATGTAACTCGAAGTTTCAACAGACCAGTTGTGATATCATGATAAACGCCAATCACAGGAACGACGACGTTTCAGAGTGTACGGCCGCTTGTGACATCGCGATGCGTCCATCTCCAGTCCAACAGGTCCTGACAAATGCCTAAGGATTCACTGCTTCAGAGTAACTATAAATCTTACAGGTCGAAATGCTTAATCTGCGTTAACCAACAAACAACATGGAGCACAATAAGCTTTGAGGAGGTAACAGTCGCTCATCTAACCAAGACACTTATCGTCTTTCATACAACCGAAATATTTATTACCGAGTTCACAAGAGCCCGCCACTGGACGCTATCCTGAGCCAGCTGAACCCAGTCCACACTCTCATACCCCATTTATGTTTCATCTTAACATTAAGCTCCCATCTACTCCTAGGAAACGCGAACGGTCTTTTCCCTTAAGGTTTTCCAACAAATTCTTTCCCTAACACGTGGCAGATGAATAATATGAGTGCGTAAAGAAAAAGTACACTTTGATCAAACGATAACTTTAAAACCTGTCAGTAAAACGATCAATGCATGATTTAAAAGGTCATATTAAAATTCAGCAAAGTCTTAAAGACTGAGACACAATGCCGAAGGAAAGAGCTACATAAAATACAGCAGTCATATGAAGTTGTATGTACTGAGATTCATATTTGTGGCTAACCGATAAATCCGCTTAATCTGTGACACACGAAATGGAATTAGCAGACAAACAACTCTATCTGAATGGCTTGGTAACGAGGCTGTCAAGTCCCAGAATGTTATTGTGGTACTGACAGTGGCGGCGTTCGCTCGGACGTGTGAGGTCAAGAATATGAACTTGGCTTCATCATGTCGATAGAAAGATGCATATACATTCCACGCACTATCGAGTGATCTGTGGAAAAACAACGCTCGTTACACAAAGTCATGCCTGACCGGACAGTTTTAAACAAAGCTCTAAAAAAGGGTTTAGACGAACTAAGCAAGATCTAAGATGCGAAAATTCGGGGATCATTTCTCTTCAGATCCCTTGCACGAGGACAACTGAACAGGTTCTTAAGGACACAACAGAATTATACACAGCCAGACCTTTGTTACTGTATATGCGATGTAAGATGGTACTGGGTGCACCATAGTTACTGATGTTATTTATAAACAAAAGTAATTATAATAAATATTTATATACAGAGTTCACCACGCGGTTGTCTTCATTACGGTCAGAATCTGAGAGACTCCAGCGACACTAGAATAAGGCCTATTAAGAAAAATAAATTCGTAGTTTCGTTTCGATTTTTTCTTTCTGTGAGCACGGTCAACAGTTGCCTTACGTATGGCATATCGAAAATGTTTATTGCGACGAAACTTCTGGGCCATCCTGTGGACAACGTGGCAAATTTAATGTAGAACGGAAATATTTAATTGCTCTCTTTTATGCAGGCTTTAGCGAATTCTGCGTACTTTAGGTATAAGGCATATACATCTAGCCCATACATATAAATGACCAAATAATTCAACATGAACAAATTGTATTTAGTAGTTGACAGCTACAAACGATGCTCAGATGTAAGACATACATGAGCCCTAACCGACGCCAGCTTAATCCAGTTCTCACGCTGTTCTAATCAGTGCCAAACACTTCAAATAGAGAACTGTTTCAAATACAGAGCACGGCAAAGAATCCTCCCACGAATAATCGAGACGAACAAACAGACAAACTGGGTCTAAACAAGCATGAAGCACTTGCTCTGTACGTGCTGGGAGGAACTGTCATCTCATCATCTGGAGCCACCGTCAGAATCGTACGTGCTTCGTTTCCCTGCACATCCAGAACGTGCAGACAGTTTCTATGGTTTCTGCACCCCGAAACGGCAGGCTTATTCTATTCCCACGTCTTTCCTATTCATATTTCACTCTATTCCCCACCGCCTTCACACCGTAGAAAAACCAACTAGCTACTTTGTTCGAAAAAAAATTTCAACCACCAACCGTGAATACGGAGGCAGTATGTTCTCGTGAAATGTTAGTGCGACCTTTTATGCTTTATTAAAAAAAAACCATCGTATTATGAATTGTATGATTTAATATGAATTAATTTGTTTGCCACTGACGATGACCCCTTGAGATCGAAACGAAACAAGTGTAAACAGTTTTTTTTGTATGCATGATTTTATATGCCAACACACTGCACGGCCTGCAAGGTTTCAAGATGTTACATCCCAGAAGACCAACGACACATTCTGCACCGAGGGAACCTCAATTTTGTATTTCTGTGTCTTGATTCTGTGGTTTTATGTGGGTGTTAAACTTGGTCCCATTATTACAAGTAGAAAACAGATTAAAGGTAACCAAGAAAACGGTGTCGAGGATAATATCTGAACCTAAGAAAGACACAAACTAACAAACTAACAAGGTAACTGACAAAACTGAATAACGATGAGATTTATATCTGGACTCCTCACCGTAAGTTACCAGGGTGATCAAATCAAAGATGAGATACACATTCACGAAAGCTATGAGAAAAGCACGGTAAGGATGAGATCACTTATGAGATCCAGTCACAGACGGGAAGACAATATTAAAATGGATCAAGGGACAAAATCAGTGTGAACCGAATTCATCTGGTTCAGAACAAGGGTCAGTGGCTGGCTCTTGTGAATAGTGTATTAAACCTTCGGATTCCATAAACTGTTGGAAATTTCGTGACCACATAAGCCACCATTAGCTTCTCAAGAATAATTTCATGCAATTTTATTCTTCATGTTTTATTCATATTAGTAGGAGTAAATTGCGTTACAAGTTGGTTCAAAATAAAATTTAAAATAGTTTATATTTCCTGCGTAATAGCTCTAAATAGCAGGACCAGCCAAACAAATATTAATAACCTAGACATAAAAATTGAAGACAAATCTAACCCCAAGTAAATACGTTTCACTGCAGAACGTAGAGCTCGATGAAGAAAAGTGGTCAGTTAGCCTACATATAACGAGAAATACGTTAAATTTCTGCCCGAGATTCAACAGAATCTGTAATGTACACGAATCGCGTACTTTCACAATTGTGCTATCAAATTTCAAATTACGTTACTTCAGAGAATGATGACGCGTGTTCTAGGATTACTTCTCTTCTTCTCTTGCAACTCGTGAAATCCACTAACAGTCGCCTTGTACCAGAAGTCTTTCGACTCGCACATGTCTTGTCTCTTGGCAATCTGCCTTTGTTCATTCGTTGCACGCGGTCTCACCAATTATTTCTATACACGCCATCTTTTTTCATTTTTAATAAGCAGCGTTTTAACAGCTTCATACACAAGAGTTCCTTCGGTTGACATGCAATCTGTTTTTTCCTTAAAATACTCCAGCTGTACATCAGTACGTCCTGAAACTTTCGTCCAAGAGAAAATGGAAAAGCTCCGAGGCATTTAGCAATATATTACGATACACTTAGGAAGGCTCTATAGAGAACTATCAGGCTTACAGCCGATCTTGTTATAACTTAACTCTTCTTATTATTTTGTTCCGGTAAACCTTCCGTGTGCAGTGAATAAAATTAACGTACAAGAAAATGTGTATTGTTATTATTCCGTATTCATCCACTGGCTCAGGATAGGGACCAGTGGCGGGCTCTTGCGATCATGGTAATTAACATTCGGATTCCATAAAATGCGTGGGAACTTTTATTTTGAGTGGCTGAGCGACTGTCGGCTTCTCAGGAAGGACTCGGCTCCATGGAGTAAGTAAGAAAGCGAGTTCATCTTTTTTGGGGCAACATGTATTACTATATTTATTCAGCCTCCAAAACAACCCGTCAAATATATCGACGAAATAAGGTGTTCAGAAAAAAATGTGGGTGCAATTTTTCTGCAGTAGGACATACTTTAGCTTACATGGAGCTGAAATAGTACTTTACAATTTTTATTGGGATACTATCGTACAAATAATTGTCAAGTGAAATAAACTATAATAATTGTTACCAAGATCTGAAAATGTTATTACAATATTAACTAAATTTATAAGGAAACGTGTTCTGTCTCTATCCTCGGCTTTTACTTGCAACAAATGAACATAAATGGAAACTGGAAACAAAAGCAGAGCTCTAATTAATATTACACTTTGGACTCTAGAATATGTAGCGAAATTCAGTGACTACACGTATCACCACGCCCCATTTTTATCTACTCCAACAATATCACGCGAAACTTCACGTCCTGTGAATGTCCGCTCACGCAGACGACGAAAATGTCCCTGTGCCAAAGCATCACACAATGACAGCTCATAGCCTCACGCTTAGTCCGTCATACACACTGGATAGCGGGTTCACACAATAGTCACCGAGAGGAAACATTCTGTCGCTACTGTAAATCGAACCCATAACCAGTCACTGCATTGGTCGAATCGCGTTTTCTTGGGGTTTGTAGTCCAAGGCAGTGATACTGGCTCGGCTCGTTTCAGCTTGGTTTTACAACGGCACGCCGATGCAGGTATTCACCGGTCTAAAAACATTCTTCGCGGCAAGCTTTGCTCCATTTTTACACGCACACTGCTCTTACTGTTCGCGCAAAGAGGAATTGTTTTGGAAGGTAACACTATGCAGAGCATGCACAGAGCGTACCACATGCCTCCGAACCTTCCTCCCTCACGGCTTTCCCTCCATTGCATGCCAAGTTAAATGACGCCGACAATACCGAGACTGCTCGTCTGCTTGGAACGCATTCTGCAGCGTGTTTATAGCAACAGGAAACAGCCCATCGCTTCAGCAGGCAGGGAATGATTTATTCAGCAGAAATAGTAGAATGTAGCTCGGCGGTAACTAGTACATAAATCCACAACAGAAGGTTTATTTGATATATCCAGAGGTTTTGATACCATCTTAAATCAAGGCTAAACTATGATCTATTAAACGTCAATAAAATCAATTAACCAGTGTCACTTATAATGTTTGCATAAATATCAATTTATTTGTTACATACGAGACTACGAATACTTCCCGATACACAGGTCTCACGACGTAACCACGAACTGGACCAGTGCACACGAACTTACAAATCAAAGCCAACGTTTTGAGATAATTCAGCTGACTATACGAACATTTTCATTAGCTGCTATGGCGACGCCAGAAAATATTTCGTTGATAATACAAATATATGGAGAGAGAAAAAATCTTTAACCCTTCCCATGTTACGCAGGAGGTACCCTGACACTGGAACTTTGGTGTTCGAGATCAGCGAAACGAAGGTGTGCCGTCCTTTCTGAACAGTCGAAGTAAACTCACAATGAAAACAGCCAAGAATGATCAACAGACCGGCGAAGAAAAGTAAGAAGACATTTCAATTGATGATCTTGGGACCGGTGATACCATTTCGTCGGCCGTGAATAATTTTTTTTTTTAAAAAAATTGGAACTTACTACTCCGATAAAAGAGTAACTTTAGGTGGGTCATGTACAGCGGAAACCAGTTACATAAAATCGGTGACATGAAACTGGAAACTATGGCTTCAGTAAAAAAAATTACAGTTATTTCAAAATTGGATGTCACACAAAATTATTTCTGATGAAAATAAGCCGATGAAGCGTTCCTTCAACTTTGTTTTCACTGGATTAAAATACTGTATAGTAATATCCTGAATAACGAGCAAAGGAAGTGTCTCATACAACTTGATGCCTCTCTTCTGAACTAACTGGAGTCCATTTTAATAAACGTTGGCTCAAATAAACGCAGAAGTGTCGAAAGAGGTTTGACTCATTGACCAGAATACACGTGTACTGTCACCTGAAAAGTACCTCCATACAGGCCGTCCAAAAAAGCTGTATACACATATTCAATGAATGAAATAAAGACATTTTAATAAACTAAAGAATTAATAACTCAGCATTTTCACTTAGTAAATCAGTGAACCTAGTGTAGGTGTTCAGAATGATCACCGTCAATGTCCTCTGTAAACACAACACAAGGTTAATATTCGGTATTTTAACATGTAGATATCTTTTTGTGACTTAATGTATTTACATTTTCGAACTCTTGAAACAAAATAAAGCGTCTACAAGCAAGACGCTGCCACTGAAAATCATAACAGAAAGACAATGCGAGAGTTTAAACCTGATATATCTACAGTGGTAAGTAAGACGTGCATAGTGAGAAATAATATTAAAATGAATGTTCGCAAGTGCATATCCAAGATAGGTACTAAGATGCCCCCTTTTTGTGGACACCCTTCTTCGGATTCACAAAGATACAGAAGTTCTTCAACACCGAAGTCATTATCAACTTTTCAAGGATCATCCTGCAACACGGTGGCTGTAGTTTGTTACATTTAGTTCATTTGTAGCAGCCGTGTAAATGAATGCCAACAGTCTGACCTTTGTCTGCCTTCTTACATCCCAAGTGAGTGCTATTCAGAGCTTAGAAAACTGTAAGAGCCTGTAACATATGTAGAGCAAGTAATTAGGACCTCTACCTGCACGTGAGGAGCAATCCTTCATGTGGCGCCTCGGTTATAATACGTTTAAAATAGACACTCCTTTCATCTCGAGGTCAAAATAATACACTGAGTGGTAAAACACGAAGGAAACGAAAAGTTACTGTACAATATTCCAATTGCAGGTGATCACTTACGAATATCCTGCAAATTCGCAGCCCGTTTCCGAATCTACCTCTTACTCGGCCTCGGCTATGGTAACTAACTCAATGGTTGACTTCAGTGCAAGGTGCAGAGTCTGCATTGACAAATTTTTCAGCTGTTAAAAATTCACAGACTTCTGCGGAACCCGAAGCTGCCTTACCGTGTACGCCAGCAAAAGCCAGTGGTCCCTGTTACGAGTCGGACGAAAGTACTCCTGGAAGATCGAACTCAACAATATCATTCCATCTGTGCCCACATTCGTTCCGGCAGCCACCTGCTTTTCCGACGAGCACTTTGTGATGCGAGGTTTTCTGGGCTGTGACGTCGTGTTTGTTGCAGGCCACATACAACACTACACACATTAAAATCCTGAAGAACACAATCCACAAAACTTCATATGCATTTCTCATGTCTCTGATGCATGATATATATTTCGCACATCCCATTCCGAATCAATTACTAAGTTACGCTGCCGTTTTTGAGAAACTCGATATGTTCGTTAAAATCCGTGGAACGAACGCTCCGTGGGTGCTACTGAGTACCATAAGGACGAACAGCACGCCAAGAGAACACCAAACGCGATGCAGCTTTGTACCGACAGATGGAAAATCGTGTTATCACTTGCAGCGACTTTGTACGTTTCAGTACCTAGTGTTTGATGATCGTGCGATAATATCACTCATTATGCGCATGCTTATGTATTACACGTGGACCACACCCGTGCGAGAAGTGACGTGCACCCCCTTCCCACCTCGCCCTTGTCTGCAAAATGTTAAGTAACGCACGCACATCCGGGAAAGTATACTCACAGCACTTGCAACCGGATTTATCTTAAAGTAAAATTCAGGAGATTATGTATGTCCAATTCCTGAAAATTAACCCAAATTATGTCATTATTATGAAAGAGATTTCCTTGGACATTGTCATATTAACTTCATAAGCATGTCGGATCGAAGCTTAATTCATAAATTACGACCAAAGTGAAATCGTGCTGCTATCGGAAACTTCAGAGATTATTACAGAAGTAGGCACTCAGAAAAGAACCTGCCCCAGTGTCACTTTTGACACCGCAAATCCCTCACATCAGTTTAAGACGTGGGCAGACAGCGCCCAAAGAGATGTTATCAGAAGACTTATGTCATGCAATATGTTCAGTACGCTGGAGTCACGTCCAGCGTGAATCATCACGGATGTCAGGCAGGGCTGTGGAGTCGGTACTAAAATCTCCGACTCCGGCTTCGACTCCGTCTCCTTCATAAGAGTTCAATATGTATTAATAAAGATAAACCCACTAAAATGGTAAATGGCACCATAAGCGATTTCATCACCACCACGTGAATCATTAGCCTACTTTTTAGACTTATAACCTATATTTAAATATAATATGGGATTCCGTCTGTCGGTGAACTGCTGAAGAGGCGCGCATACGTCTTGGCGTACAAAACAGACCCGGGGGGGGGGGGGGGGGGTCGTTTCCCAGAGATCAAGCGCTATCACTAGCCTCCGTGGAACGCGGGTTCCCGTGCTTTCACCACCACCACGCACTTCCAAAGCTTCGTATTTGGTGACAGGGGCTGATTCCAATTTCCCGACTTTAAACGTCAGAAAAACAAACGTTTAATATTTGTGAATAATTCAAAATGTCAAATAGCTAAGGTTAGCAACTTTGAATAAAATACCAATTCAGAAAAGTAACAGACGAGAAGATTAAAAATTGGAAGACTCGGTGCAGCGAATACAAATTTATGATTAAACAATAAAACCGACGTTTCAGGGGCCGTCTCCTTCCCCATCATCAGAACCCTGATGATGGATACAGAGAGAGAACAATGAATCAGCAATATTAATCGAAAGTAATATGAATACAGTACTACTATCTTAGCAAACTGATGTCTCATAACTCAGCACAAGCCTAATCGCAGTTATTTTGAAATATTCATCACCGCAAAAATAATTTTGCTTCAAATTTACAGCAAGTAACATATCAAAGACAAAATTCGGTTCAATCATCTGGCAAGCAGATGGAGAACGCATGAGCCTTCTAAACACAAGATCGGTATATGCACTTCGAAATTTAAGGAAATAAAACGTAGGTTGCGCCCCATAGGCAGACCACAGTCGATATCATCAATATAGAAACTGTTAATAAAGAATAGCTGGCCACTCCACCATTTATAAAACAAGATCCCGTGAAGTCAGCACATCTGCCGACAGCCGAGTATGTAAATTTGTTACTGTCACTGGAAAATAATTCTGGACAGTAACTTTTAAGATATCAGAGGATAATAATGAGACAGAATCCCCATTAAATTTATGGTGCCACCAGGAATTCAGTTACTCAGCATAGCCTTTATAACCACACAGAAAATGAAAGTAATTGAGAAGGCTTGAAGAACATCAATTGGCAGAAAGTTGAAAACTTGCAACACCAACCAAGTGTTAGAAAGTGCGAGATATTATCAACAAGAGGCTGGTAATAACTCACTGACTGAAGGGACAATTTAGAGTTCATAAGTGGTAGCACTGCTAATGCAATTTACAGAACTAGACCACTCATGTCTGAATTACTGTATTCTCAGAACAAAATTATCCATAAAAGGAAACCAGCTGAAAAGCAACGAGGCAATTTCAGCAGTCTACCGCATACACGACTGACGTCAGGCACCATATAAAGCTAACAGTCCTTCAACTACTCAAAAAATTTACCGTCTTTTATGGAGTAAGGTGGTTCGTTACCCTCTTCACAAAATCCTGCCACCAATCCTTGTTCTGATCCACATGAATTCAATTCACACCCTCTCATTCATGGTTAAATCTTTCTTGAAGTCTCCCCTTCAGGCCTCCGAAAGAAGATTTTGTACCCATTTGCTCATCACCAGACATTATCAGGGTGACCAAATCAAGGAAAATGAATAGCAAGCATGCAATATTATTGACAGAAAACTTGGGGGAAAAGACCACTTGAAAGACGTAGGGTGCAAGTGTGTGGTCTGGGTTCATCTGACACGGGATACGATCCAGGGGCGGCCTCTTCTGAACACGGTAATGAAGCTTCGGATTCCACAAAAGATGGGAAATTTCCTAATCAACAGCAAGAACTTTAGTGTTCCAACAAAACCTCTGCCTCCATGGAATTATCATTAACGCTAACTTGCTGACATATATTGTAGTGGAACGGGACGAGAGAAGCCAGCTTAAAATTTTGTATAGTGACGCGGGGGGGAGCACCCTAAAATCTGTGGACTAAATCAGGGCGGTTACGCTTCGGACCTCGCATGAATAACTAGTAGGGGGGGTGGACTCCAAAGAAAAGAAATACATTTAGATTGCCTCTCAGCCCTAAATGAACGTGCTTTTGTTATTGCCTTTTGTGACTTCGGCGAACAGTTTTGCCATAAGCGCAACCCAAGTTACGTGGATCCCTGTAACTTTGTTTCCTTACCAATGAATTTTGCAAAGTATTGAGCGAAACGAAACGAAACCATACACGCTCATCAAATCTTAGTGTAGACAACAAAAACGAAAGTTTATGAGTCATAATGCGACCCGAGAAAAGACAAGAAATATTTTCTAATCCACAGATCTGCCAACCCTGAGACAGATGAAGCAACAAAGCACGTGCTTCATACGAGGCGACTAACGATAAGATAACAGCCTGATATTTATTAGCGATGTTGAGGTGAGAATTATTCAACAGAGGTTTCGTAAACGAAAGCCAACTACGTACAGGACATCACAACGGCTCTAGTCCGAAGTTATTTAAATAATACGTTTAGACCTAATGAATCTCTCCACTCTGAAACCAAGTTTATCAGTTATCTAAAACGGCTACACAATGGAACATTTGTCTCGATAACCTCTCTTCCTCCTCCCTGTTCTCCTATCCCAGACCTTTCAGTGGGCTGGTTGTGCTTTACACTTGTCTTAGGTAGGTATTGGCGTTTCACGTCATCTTCCCCTGTCTCCATATTTACTGACAAATGCTGGCATAATCTCTTGAAATACTCCCTGACTAAGGTAATTTAAACCCTAACCATTTCACATTCATGCAGTCGCTTACATCTCCGTCCTATTCCATAACGCAACCTCTGAAAGCGAAACAGCGTCGAGTACCTTCATTTCGATTCCCTGCAACGAGAATAATTTCCTTCCGACGTCTTCCAGTTGATGTCCAGCAAACTGGTTCCTTTGGAGTCTTCTCCGATTCTTTCTACATAATCATGACACCATGTTTCAGTTTCCGTCCTCTGAACAAAGTCTACTTAATTCGATCGAAAGTCGAGGGTGAGTGATTAGCACCATTGCTTGGTATTTGGGAGGTGTTTGAATCTTTCCCCAGAGGCTGACTAACCCACTGATGATTTCTGCAATTTATGGCGCGTTCGCAACTGAAATTTGCCAAAATTAGCCTATTATCTTCGCCTGAGGACTCTCCGTGTTACCTTGGTTACCACAGATGTATAGTTACCATGGTTACCTTGGGCTGATAAGTAACTTTGGTTGCGGTGGATAACTTGGTTACTTGAGTAATTCCCGGCCATTCGCGAAGCTATGTGGATCCGTGGTGACGTCATCACCCATCCAAATAGGCGCCAGATACCAGGCTCCGTCAAAGGTCATCTTTCCTAGACAAGTGACGTCAGTGGAGACATTCGCAGATTCCAAATTCCGGAGAACGTGACAGATTGTTAAGCTATGCGCACATTTCCTAACTTGTTTTTATTTTATTTTGCACCGACTCTAACCCTTCAGCCTCCAGCATCCTGAATCTATCGATTTCAGCTGAACTGTTCAGCATTCTTACTGTTTCCTTCTTTGTAATCCTCCAATACTTTCTACATACCTTCTATCCTGTCTAGACAGTTCACGACATGCGCTACCGGTACTTGAATTCACCTGGTCTTGCGCGAAGAACCGTATCAACACGTGAACACGGTGTACGAACTGACCGCAGACCAGACGCTTAAAAAATAACAACGTCCCGAGTCAGTTGTCGAACACATCGGCCTGTCTGATAAACATACACGGGCCTACAAGGCGTTTCGGAAATCCGGTCTACTCGTCATCAAGTAACAGGTTTGCTATTATACAGTCGATTTATTATTTGGATGGGGAGAGTAAGTCTCTTTGCGTTCTGTCAACTTGTCGTGAAGCTAACCACTTGCCTCCATTCAGCGTCGAGATGAAGAATAACCGGAGCTTTACCTCCACTCCCCGTACGCCTCGGACACCCTTAAATATTATCGATACAATTAACCACTATAAGAAGCTAGTGTATCAGATGACACTTCCGATCACGTGGTTTTCAGACTTCCGTTAGAACCTGCTATGTCGGAAGTCTGTTTCATAACAGCCGGTCCACAAACAGCAATGGATGTTGACACAGTGACACAGAACTGACCACTGGAACGCAACTAAGCGAATTTCGCTTACCACTGCCCATTGTCCTGCTTCTCTTGTTGTTGAAATGCAAAAATATGCTCCAATGACTGTGTGACTCCACACTTGAGCGCCTCTTATGAATGCTCGTCCACAACAAAAGATTATCGAAGTGTGTGATTCGTGGGATATGCGTCATTTTGCGACATCTTTCAGAAGCGGCTTTACACGGACGGGATAAAACGGGGACCGGAAAGCTTCTTCAGGATGCAAACAGGAAACCGCGAAGTCCTTCGACCCACCGCTGCTGTCGAACACTGCGTGGGGTCAGTGGTACAGGAACACACACGTTCTTGAAAACGTTCCTTAAAGAAACGGGAAATGGGCTCTAGAGTCATCTGGCTCAGGATAAGGCCCAGTGGCGAACTCTCATAAACATCGTAATGAGCTATCAAATCTAAAACTTCTTGACGATGGTGAAGAGTCAATTGAATAACATTTTTGGATATTACCCCTATCTCCGGTCCGGAGATAGGGATTAGCTCTATCTAGTGGGCCCAACTGTGTAGGAACCTGAAGACGGAGATAGAGTCCCATCTCCGAAACGTCGTTTTACGTTTTATATTTACTAGACGATGGATAATATCCAAAAATTTTATTCAATTGATCGTAATGAGCGCTCGAATTACATAAAATACGGAACATTGAGCTAGTTGAGCAACTATTGGCTTCTCAAAAAGATTTCTGTTCCTTGAATTTAGTCACCGCTTTCCACTAATATTTGGCCATATACAGATTATATAACTGAAACAGCATCATTAAACAATACAAGAATTATTAACTGAGTTTGGAGTCAGGTTAGGTTAGGTTTTGTGTTAGTGCATTTTGGCAGGAATCTCGCTTCAGTCGCCGTGAAGATATTTTAACAAAGAATTTTCTCGTTAACTTTGTACTTTCAATGCGATTTGCAAACATAATGCAGCAATTAATTGCATTGCTGTTGAACACAAAGGGGTATCATTCCCGCAAACTTTGACGGGTCATAATGCGGTACTTAATTTATAGCACATGCCAGGCCTTCCATGTAGATTTGGAGGAAACTGTCAAACAGACTAAACGTCTTCTGGAGAAGCCGCACCGAAAAACTGATATAGCGGGAGCAACATGTTCACACCTCATTAAAATGTCGGCTGCTGCGTTACAAAA
This sequence comes from Zootermopsis nevadensis, assembly GCF_977971745.1. NCBI lineage: Eukaryota > Metazoa > Arthropoda > Insecta > Blattodea > Termopsidae > Zootermopsis > Zootermopsis nevadensis. The sequence continues at coordinate 1,590,616 of NW_028259161.1, forward strand.
AGACATCTCTAACACCTGGTCATTTAGCTAAGGATCTACACCAATATCCATCGGAGCTGTCACCTCGAGATCGTATTTCGTCTTCCTGGCGACAACATCGATAATTTGTTTTAAGATCGAACTTGTTAGGGCGATCATAAAATCGACAGTCCGTGCAGATTTCAGTGGCCCCAAACGTGTCTTGTAGGCCTACGTGAAAGCTATAGTCATTCAAGTAGAAACAACGTTGGCTGTCTTCTGGGTTGTAGAGCCGTTCCTCCATTATCAGGGCGATGAGCACGGATGGACCTCTGAAACGTCGGTAAACTTCTACCAGACTACACGGCGTTACAACCCAGAAGACAGCCATCTTCGGACTCATCGTACCGAAAAAATATCAAACCATACTTAGAAACAACGTTGTTTTTCACGACACCGAACACTTGGCGATGGGCCGTTTGCTGAGGCATTGACGAAGACCCATGCCCGTGTTCAGTAGGCCACAACACAGATGAATAAATTACAGAACCTTCTTTTTGACTGACCGGCATTCTAACAGCGCCATACCTTTACTTATAATTATGATATTAACAACAGACATAAAACATTTCGACCCGAACTACCTCCTCTTCCATTATTACAACCTCAAAAATATTATGAAGTATCAAAAATAAATACACCACTACATGCAACGGCTAGTAACACCACAGATTTAGGGCTGAGATTAAATTAAAACAGACGAAATACAAATTAATAAGAAGATCGTGCAATCCAAGCCCGAGCATTTAACACCCTCAACACCTGACCAGCCAGTCCCACTTGCAGTCTGCATGAATATTGCAAGAAGTTCGAAGGAAAATATCTATGGTTACTCAATATTAATACTGTTTCCATCTACATAACATTTTGTTATGATTTATATTATGAGGCTAATACATGTTTCTGCACGTGTGTGATCTTCAGGCTACGCTGTCTCTCATGCTTGTTTACAACTTGCCAACATAACCAGTAAAAAATGTTATATAACGTACATAAAATTAAGTTTACAGCAATGACAACAAAAAGGGGTGCACAGATCAAGACTGGCCAGAAAGACGGAGGAAGAAATATTTAAAGAGTACGCTGCATTTTTCCTACTCCTAATTTTGATTAAATACATTTTAAATTAAATTTCACTACGTGCACATAAAAGTAATAAACAACTGTGAGACAAAATTATCTATTTCGAGTATTTATAAGAATACATATAACTTAAGGTTTAAAACAGCGGCGAAATTGGAAACCAAAGTAAACACATGTTATAGGTTGAATATAACACACGGCAGTCGATAAGCGTAAAATGAATATAAGCTTAAATTCAATATACGTAAAAGTAAATAGATTAACAACATTCCCATGAAAGAATATTGTCAAATGGATCCATTTAGTCAAATTATAATAAGATTTCGTTTAATTGTACAGGACAGTATGCACAGTACAAAACAATGGGGCAACAAGCAACATAAGTATGACAGCCTGAAATCATAAAACAGTGTCGAAACACGTAAGGGCATAATACATATCATAACTCACGATAAAATGGTGTGTTCTGGAAAACAATATCAGCGTTAATTAGCGACAACAAACAGATGGGATGTTCTCATACATTATTTAACGTGTCCCCAAATTTCATTCTGATTCTGCAATTTTGCAGATCCTGAAAGGTTTTTAAGCATTCATTGGTTTAAACTTCAAATATTTCAGAATAGCAATGACGTAATCTCGTGCCTTAATAACAAAAATTTCGTATTCACTCAGTGCACCCAGTTTTGTTTTTACAGACGAGGTGTAGGACACCGAACCACGGTGAAACCATTGTATCTGTCAGGGAAGAAATTCCTCTGCCAACACTTGGTTTGATTCATTTTCAAAAATGTCAAAGAAGATTCGCACAATTCAGACTCCGAATGGAAAAGTCAAGAACAGATAACAAGATAGTGTCGTACAACATCTGGCAAAGAAGAATTCGTCTTAACTGCTATTAAGTTAAGGTATGATAATCCAGTGAGGTAAATTCAGCTTTAAATCCACTTACTACAAAACAAACGAAAATATTTTTAACTGAACGCGGCCATTTAAACTTCTGTCAAATTTTCCTTTCCAATTGAAACGTGGGACAACTCTCATCAACGGAAAAGCATTGATGTCCTGTAGGTGTACGTAACACAGGTCATATTAGATTCTGCAAGAGTTACAAAGATGATATAATTATGTGAACGGACTGATAACTAAATGAAACCAGCAAACAATTTGTGAGCAAAATGCCGAGTTATTTATCGTTACAGAGGCGTGTACACATAGTTACCACTGTCCGCTGAAGGTTTCGCGGACACTTCTCACTGACATCAGTATTACGAATAATATAATGCAATATTGACCTGAAGCTTCCGTTGCTTTGCAGGACGGAGATGACAGCCAGAAGACAAAGCACTCGGAGCCGTCGGCCAGGGCAACAGCAGCGAGACTGGAGCATAATGTTTGTCACATCATCATATCATCACATCACCTCGTGAGAACGATCACCACACATCTTGTCTCACCACAATCACCACCACATCAGACTTGCAACAACGGAATATGAGTCTCGTTTCTTGAAGTTCCTTCCGTCTTCACACAAAACATCTGACGACCAATTCACAATACACTGGCCCTGTACTTTTGAACAACGCATATTTCTTAGTATTTTGGATTTATTACAGCATCGGCACTGTAAAAGTGTGAAGACAAGGCATTTGTGTAATATTTTCAGGATTGTGCTAGATATTAAATTACAACATGTCACAACTGTTTTACATCAAATGTCTTTTTTTCTCGCAATTATTCAATAAAGTTCTTGTTCTGCTATTCAGTCCCAGTGAGTCATACATTCAAACTCCGTTACAATTATCTGTACTCTTATTTAAAACAGTTTACATGGATCAAATAAAAGAGAAAGGTTGTAATGTGTATAACTACTCTCGTCGCGTTTTCAGGAATAAATTGAGTCCATCAATAGCAACAACAACAACAACAAACAACCGCTTCGAAACTAACATTCTCAATTAACTTCGCTGTGCACACGCCATATTCTTGAAGTAGCTCAGATGATATTTAACTTCCTTTAAACATTCACAAATAAGAAGCAACACTTCAAAATACTTCTCAGCAGACAGAAATCCCTTAACTATCGTCAAATGCCTTGTCCACGATTCCTCCACTTCCTGCCGTAGCTGCAGGCAATCAATCGCTCGCTGTAACCAGTGAACTTCTAAATAGGACCATTTCAGGGTCCAGTGAAGATCCACTCATTCATACGTCCACACTTGGAGCGTCCCTAATCAATCACAGAGCTCAATGGCATGAAAGCAAAGGTTCTCCACTCTCCGAAATGTAGTGCCAACTTGTATGATCAATTGGCAGACCTGGCGCTCGAACAATTACCTACTCAATTCAAACGGTTTAAAGTAATTTCTTGCTACTATCAATAATTTGAAGAGTGCACAGAAAACCCACAAGGACTTCTTAAACGCCACAAAGTTGCTGCTATTTATTTGTGACGGAAAGATGTGTACAATAAACACGTAACTGCTATTAACATTTGTAAATGTTACAGAGTTGATTCCTGTAACGATCAAACTCCTAAACGAACACGCACAATTATGCCTACACAATATTAACCCTGTGATCTGCCGGAGAAATTCCCTGTTAAATCGAGAGTTGCTGACAGTTGATGAAACACGATTCTACTCCTGCTTTGTGGTCCACACCACTTGCAGCTAGCAGGATCTTCCGACACGGAGCCCTGCCTGTTACCTACTGCTGGTACAGAGTGAATCTGAGAAAGTTGAAACTACCTGCCCCGCTCACTCTGTCTAACTGCCCGCCGCAGGGCGCTCTGATGCTTAGGTCACTTCTGCACACGAATGCATATCCACCGAGGGGGTTGGGAACTGGGGTGCTACAATGTGTGGAGCCCCGCGATGGTCCTTGCACCCTGCTGAAGGGATTTCTGCTGAAGAGAACGGACGACGGCAGAGTAACCACTGTTTCGTCGACTCCAGAATTATTCCCTACATGATGAGTCAGTAAAGTCATGATCACTCTCGGATGAGAGAAAAATATGAAATAACGAAATAAATTAAAAGGAAAATGAGTTAAGAAGAGAGAAGACATATGGAAAGCGGGAAATAAGGAATGAAAGAAAGAAGACAAAATAAATAAACAGATACGGAAGACGGAATGAAGGAAATAAACAATAATACGCGGAAACATGCTCGCATTTGGCCGGAAATAAAATCTTAGCCACGGCTTCGAGAGGCAATAAATATCGCTTCTGTGCGGCCCTGAACCTGGGCCTGCGAGGATTAACAGCACTCTAAGGATGACCCGTTTTCAATGGCTGACAAACAGAAGCGAACTGCTGGGACGCTCGCTCCATCGCCCTCGTCAGCAAGCTGCTCCTCCTTGTAAGAAACATTCTCTGAGTCGGCCCGTGAGTTTTCGCAGTTCCTCAACGGGAAATTCGTAGTTTTAAAGGGGACGGACGGTGCGCCTTTTAAACCTCTCCTATTTCATTTCGGACCTAGTGCACAACCTTTTGGAACCGAATAATCGAAATGTTAGCATTATGTTTATAATGGCAGAAACGCCGCTGAAATATCCATGATAAGTTTCAGTGTTTAATTTTTTTTTTCTCCTTCGGTTTGGATTTGTTTAATCTGTAAACAGTCACGAAACATTTCAAGTGAGTCTCAGTTACAGCGGTATTTGGCAGGTCCATACCAGGTTCGAATTTCGGTCGGTACTCTGTTTGATAGTTCCGATGGTTTTCTCGGTCTATCGAAGCGAACGCAGCAATATCGTCTTGAAATAAGCCATGGCCACTTCCCACAACATAATTTTAAGTTCACAGTGCATACACGGTAAATAACACATGTAGTTTGTAAATTGTAATGAAACAACCCATATACCGCCCAATTAATAGACATATGTAAACTCTAGTTTATGAATGAGTCACAAGCGTTTGTGTTTTAAACAAATTAACGCTTAAAAATGTAATGCCGGCAAGTTGGCAACGAGGCAAAGTTAAAAATAACCCTGGTTCAATCGGTTATGAAGGTTAATTCGTTAGCATACATTAACGTCTGCGGAATATTGCCACACTAATGTCGAAATATTCTACTTGCACAAAAAAATTACGTATAGTTTACCCTTATGGAAATTTCGTAATAATTCTGAGGCATTCAAATCAATTAAAACGTTAATTTTATGGCAACAGAACTTCATGAGATAACTATTGTTTCTTCTTTGGATCAGTAAGACTTGCAGCATGTTTCCACTTACTCCTTTTTGTCCTGTGCTTATAGAGACGGCGACAGAGATTCAAGCTGTAATTAATGATGACTCGACGTTGTTAAAAAGAAAACGTCATTTCACATTGAGCTAAAACTTATCATGAAAATTAACATGGACACGCAGAGCGTCATTGTTTAGTACGACGGGCTTTATTGCTCATTACACATCAGATAATTTCCAAAGCAAAACACACAATTTCAAAATTGTGTCCAACACTGAACATGGAATTCGTATGAGCTGTACGTCTGCCGTGTATCACGTGGTTGTTTGGGCGATTACGACTTAAGTACATTGATTATTTCCGGCCGTAAACCCCTCAAAATCAATATTCAAAGCTAAGGTAGCTTTATTATCCGTCTGCGCATAAGTTTCACTTTACGCCTTGCATTTAATTCACTTGCGACATGATTCGGGTCATAAACCGATCTTCAGACCATAATTGTCTTTCCCGTATTACTACACTGTTGTTTAACACTGGAGTTCCGATTGTCTAAAATGGATCTGAAGATGGGATTATAACCCGTAATATGCCGCAAGTGAATTAAGTACAAGGTTGAGTATAAACCGAAAGTAATACTTAAGACAAATTTACCAACATCACGCTCCTCTATAATCTTCAGAGCTAAACATTAACGACAAGAAAAGAGGCATTTCCTCCAGCAGGGATTTAAAATTTAAAGGCTATAACGCCATGGTTCGGTCGCGAATGCCTCATTTGTTGAACGGGGTTGTTCATCTCGCCTCTTAGACCCGATAATAACTAGCTTGCTATTAATACGAGCTAGGATTCTAAAAACACAGTAGAAAGAAGATGAGATTTCAGGTTTCATGGCGGTGAGTATAAAGATTGCTCATTTCTGGGACGATACGTCGTGTCGTTTGGTAGAAAATGACCAATGTCTCATAGGCGCTTACTGCCTTCATCGTCAGGGCGCCCTAACTCTTTCCTCGGAGGTACAGCGACCATAGCGTGAAGCCAACTACTCACCTCCGTCTAGTGACGAGGTTCATAATGTCTGGAGCTGTACCTCCGAGGAAAGAGATAATTTGGGAGATGTAAGCGTAACCTAGATAGCATAATATCAAAACGGATTTCAGAAAAAGTGGGTGTGAAGATAAAAAATAATTCAACTGGCGGGCTTTTGTGCATACGGAAGTGAACATTTAAATTTCACAGAAGCAGGTGGCCAGGTGAGCAACTTCTCATTGATTAAGTAAACCGCTTCACCATGAAGTTCGCCGGGATTCTAAAAGACAGATCATTTTTATAACAAGCTATCTCGGTAACCAGAAGCCAACTATGGCTGCGGCCGGCTTGATCTTTAAATCTAAAAGCCTCAAATTCAAAGTTACGCGATCCAAATGCCTGTAGAGCAGCGAAAAATCCATCTTCTCGATGCCATAATATTTAAACTTTGTCAGACGGGGCTTGTCCATAAATTAGCAATAAACTCACACCTTATAAATTAAAAGGGAAGCTGGGTACCTTCTTCCAGCCTGTCTTTAATTTATTTGCGACATAGGAGGCCATATGTTCAGGTCTGTTAACACGTTTATAAACTACTTGGACTTATCGCGCTTGCTTAATAAATTTATTTCTGATTTAATTGGTTGATTCTAACGTCGTAAAAACTGCTGAGGTCAGCGTAAAATGAGATACGCTTCAATAGTTGTGAATGACAGCTTTTGAAATTCTGTAACTAAAAGGCTCGTACAAAAGGCATCAATGTTCGACAAAGATTCATAGAACGCGGAGATACGTAACTGTTGGGTAGAAGAAACGAATGCACCAAGCATCGCTTGGATAAACACTTCTTGTAAAATTAACCTGACGCCTTCCGACACCAAATGGACGCTTTAAGAAGATGGGCCGTGTAATGTGAACTCAGTTTTATATTGAACAACTAGTGTTGTGTTCCATGCCTACTTCTTCCAAATCAATACTACGAAATCTAAGTCACTCAAGGCATTCATACACAAAATTAACAACAGAAGTGGGATTCTACTCACCGATCCCTGCATGCTCAGCTGTAATGACGTAGGAGGGGGCTGAGCACTTCATAAATCATAACACCACAACGCGCCTGCAAAAGAATAATGAGTATATACGTCTGCCCACAGAACAATTAGCTTCGTACTGTTGATCGATTAAGTATATTGACCAATTAACATCTCCAGTAATTAACGTAACACACATCTCTCAAACTGGAGACGTCCCTTATGCAGTGTTTGCGACTGTCTGTTGAAAACATAAGGCTTGAGGCTGAACACGGTTCTGCTACAGTAGGACTCAACGACTGGCGCAGTTCCTTAACGGAGGTAGGGCTCACCCCTTTTACGTAAATGAGAGAATTGCTCAGCCATGAACAATAAGGACGGACGTACAGAATCGCGGATACCAAAGGGCACGCCAGTTCTTTAAACGCAGAGATACTACAATTACCCAGTAAAACAACATAATAAAATGAGCAAGCAATATTACAGCACGCCATAATTTTTCTTTCCCTCAAACACTATTATAGCGATTAAATCAGGAGCAATTAGTCATTCACACATTTCGTTAGTTAGTTAGTGAACAACAGTCAGAAGAACAATAACCTTGCCAAACCATGCAACTGAGTACGCTACGTGTGGGCTGGTGTTACGATTCCACGCACTGTATCTAGCAGAAGGGCGGCTAATTCCCTTCTAAACAAAAATGCGAACCCAACGCGCGCAAGCATGTAACATAACCGCAGCCCCCTTCCCCCCAGTCCCATCGCCCTTCAGTATTCATACACAATCCACATTATTCCGGCATTTCCCATTGGAGATACACAATTTCAGGGAAGGGGTGACGTGCATTTCCCATTGGACCGCTGACAAGTCATCCCCTAGTGTCGGCTGTTTCTTTCCTATGCGTCAGTGCGAGATAATTGAAGCGAATTAGTTGTGCTAGAATGCCACTGAACAATGCTTCGGACGTGGGCATGCTCCATAGGACGCGCCCCGCCACAAGCGATGGGGAATTTAGATATTCAGTTAAATTGAAGGAGTAATTGGTTACAATAAGAAAGAAATTGTGTTCTACGCTGGAGAGACTTGGTGAACGTGAAATTACCATACACGGTCTGCCACAGTCTCGTTTTAAATAACAATGAGAATGTCCTTAGAATGCCCATCCTCAGATAGACTCTTTGGTTGCTTAATGACGCTCTTTCAACTTCATATCTTGTGTAATGTTGAGTGGAAGTTCGGGCCCACAATTATCTCAATTATCTCAGGAACAGATTTGCCCCGATTCATTCATCTTCGATTATATTACTCGCTTTTCGTCCTTAGCAACGCCACTTAGTTCTGTATTTACAAGCTGCACCTCAGCATATGCGAGGCTCGTTCAGCGTCCCGTGCCTCGTTAGAATTATTTACGAGTCCGGGCGTCTTGACGCAACGACCAGGTTGTGACTGGCGTGCGTCGTGTTTCCGCCTTACACGATGTATTTTAGGAACAGAACCATAATCCAAATCTGCGTACTCCTGCATTTAATTTGACTAAAGCCTTTTCTGTAATTTGAACTCTTGTTAGTCAGATGCAGGTAATCAGGTTATAATCCAACACGGACGATCTACAAACTCAACCGTTTATCACAAAGCATTTGAGATAAATACATTATTTAGAATTTCACAAAGTAAAAACAAGACCATTCAAGGTATTGGTATTCAACGACGCTTTTGAAATTCTAACAAAGGAAAACATACCACTACAAACATCACATGACAAACACATTGTCTGCCATATAAAGATTGGTTATGATGTAGTAATAAAAAATAAATTGAAAAATTCCAATGCGCACGACAAAAAAGAAGACAAAGAAGATCAAGGAGAAGACACAGACGAAGTGCAGAAGCAGGCAAGATGGAATCGTCAAAATTAGTGCAACTGAAACTTTCTCTCTCGTTTCATTCCTCCTCAAATAATATTTTGATCTTCGGCGATGAAATCAAATTTTTCTAAAAACTACATAAAAATCCAACAACTTTCCTCGGGGGCTGTTAAATATTTTTATGATTTATTGTGGCGAAAGCCCCCCATATTTAAAAGGACCGCACAGCATGCCTTCAGAAGATCTGTAAACAGCAAACATTCTGTGTAAACTGCTGCCTCGCAAACCTTTGCTTGTTTCTGCTCCCATGGCAACAGAAACGGAACAGACTGGATTTTACGGCTGCAACAATGTAAGAGCGAATGTGGTGTCACACACACACAGAGCCGTAAAACGCTGCGAACTGACCGCGTGGGCAGGACAGAGCCGTGCCAGCATAATTTGTCCAACAGCCGGCCTCAGGATCATCCGAAAAGGATGCGTTCGAAGCTAAGTACTGACGAGTACAAAAACAATAATTTTATTTGGCACATACTTGCAATCAGCTGCATCATCCTACTTTGACTATGTTCAAGAACCGACTCGCCGAGACACGTAGGGGAAAGCTTGTTAAACCCTTTCGCGGGGTGGGGGTGGGGGGTAAGATAATCCTTTGAAATTCCGACGTTCCAAACTGGGGTTCGCGACCTCGGCGTACGGTCAGTGATGTACATGGCAGTTCAACAAATTAAAACACAAATTTTTAACAATTTTAGGAACAACTTCTTTTGGAAAGACATTTCTGGACTGTTTCTTCTTCTTTTCTTTCTTTCTTTCTTTCTTTCTCTCTCTCTCTCTCTCTGCCTCTGCTCCTCACAGCCTCCGAAAGACGGGCTGTCTCAATGTCCATACTTCGGAAACACAAAGCAGTCGCGATAAGCGCTGGGCTGCATTCCTGGCGAGATTCGAGTCAGATCCACGGCGCTGTGTTTTCTGTTGTGCCCCGCGGGGCTCACTGCCACGTCAGGACAAAAGAAGGCAGAGATTGGAGGGAGCCACAACGGACAAGAGATGTAATTACTCCTCAGCTTACGGTCCAGCGCTGCAGGTCGCCAACGGACAAAGTCCAGTCGTCGATGTAGCCCACGGGATACTGAGACCGCAAACACAGCGACCAAGCGACTCAAACCACAGTGTAGGACCCCCTTTAACAGCTGAAAGTCGCTCGGCCAAGGATCCTCCTTTTTTAATGTAAACTCGGGCTTCATTAACGTAATATCCGGCAATGAACTGTAGCATAAACCAGCTTAACCCCAGTCTACACCCTCATGCTATTCCTATAGAATATGTCTTCACAGCAGTTTATCTAGTAAAGATTTCCCAACCTAAATTTACATGCACTTGTATTTTCTATCATGTCACATGTACCACAAACAGAGACCCCTTGATTTATTCGTCCAAACAGTATTTAGTGATGCTCGTAGCCCGAGAAGAATTTATTGTGCTTCTATACAGTGAAAGCTCCAAATCGTAAATTTTCCTCCACCATCCTCTTCGGCCTACTTCCTGCTTTCATCCAAATTTTCTCCTCAGCACTTTTTCCCCAAACACCCTCAACCTATTTATTTTCCATAAAATGAGAGGTCTAATTTGACGCCCATTTAAATGAGACCTGTCGCTACAGAACAACTCGTTTGTAAATGCAAATTACAACGAGCATTTACAAACAATTCAAAAGAAACATAGGAGAAAGTAAGGCAAAGTTCTTTGTGATTAACTAAGTACAAGGCCGTGCAGTCGTATGGAGAGTGGAGGTACAGTTCCACGCATTCCTAACCTCTGCGCCAGATACAATGACAGTGCGCTGCCTCAGAGGTATACGCGCAGACATGTAGACGTTTCCAGCAGAGGAGAATTGTCCTGATTCCCATTAACGTTTTTCCAGCCACAGGTCTTAAAGCTAGTGCACAATTATTTATCATGTTTTAAACTATTATTTCTGATGGAAACACCGAAGCTTCATAATCTGTACTCTTTCCTTCAGTTCATATTATTGTGACTCGTGGCGTAAAGGAATAGATTGTAATGTAATAACAACGGACGACCGTGTTCCATTCGTTTAAAATTGTAGAGAATGTCGTGTGTGCCGATAAAATAATTTCGCATTCGCTCTGACAGATGTCGCTCCAAATTCTCTCGAGTGCATGATGCGGTAATTCTACATCCAATCGCAATTTAAATGAACCTCCATTGCAATTAAATTTCGCGTGTCGAACGTTCCACATCAGAGTTTTCAGTGGAACAATTCTGACTGCAGCGACACTCATCCACGTACATAATTTGTGCTGCGTAACTGAATTAATTTACAAGCGCTAAACGAACGAAATTTGGGATTCTCTTAACTGTGAAGACGACGACGTTGTTGTTCTGGGCTGTTACGCCGTGTAGACTTGCATATCCACACCAACGTCTCGCAGGAACATACTGCCTTCATCTTTAGTGCTGCAGAATTCTCGTGGGTTAATTCCTTCTAAATTTGCAACAAGTATTAAATGACAATTGTTTCAAGTGCTTTTAAAACATCTTGCAGAAAAGCCAGAACAATCCTTTCCGTTCACGAGCTACTGATATTAAGCCCCAAAATCCCTCCGGCAAGTTGCGACAAAACTCTTCTGTCTTGTATTTAAACTCGAGACAGGTATTTCAATATGACTCTGTAACAGGATGAAGGGGAAATGTAAATAAACACAAGGTATATACGCGTAAGACCTTCCGCCGAAATGGATAAAAATTGAGTCAATAAACCAAACACTTTCACCTATTTGATAGACACTTCTCAGCTGCTGTAAATGGCAAATTCAATACCCTCAACACGTCTTATTTTCTGTTGCACAGTTGAACAAAGAGAGTGTCAGGCGAAGTGGCCATCCGTACCTGAACCACAAATCACATTTAAATCGAAACGACAACTCAACACAATAGCGACATAAAATGAGACGATCACAGTTCTAAGAAACTAACAAAGTCTTTCGATTTCTCCTACATCACACCAACAACATCAAACATCAGTCACTTATACGTCTAGTAACCAGGCTCTTGAAGTGTAAATACTGCAGTGTCGGTAAACAATTACAAAAATTGGGGGAGGAGGTGATTTGCCTCGCCACGCCATGAGAATGCAACATTAAAATTAATTGAAATTTCACCTGCCCGATATGTAATAGTTCAGGTTATAAAAGTTTACTAATAGGCGCTACTTCATCACCACACGGTAACATTACTTTCACCGTCTTATATAAAAAGTGTATTTACTTTCTTCCAAAACATGAATCGGAATGCAGCAGGGCGGGATTTCAGTTTTCTTCTTGCTTTATTGGAGGGGATACAGGAAAACAAATGAATAGTAGTGGCCTGCACAAAGCACGGCGCCATGTCCACGACGTCTCGGAAGGTTATAGGGTACACAAAGTCGCGATGAAGTTGTTCGTCCTCAGTGTGACAGTAGGTGACTTCGGCAGTTCTTCCTAACAAACAAAAACAAACAAACAAGAAACCAGTCCATTACCCTTCGTCACCCCGCGTCTGTTCCCTCCGGTTTCAATTGCACGAAGTCGCGACGCATCTGTCTCGTGGTCCATCAGAAGCATCTCAGCAATTACATTGATTTCGACTTGTAACGCTCAACATTATGTCGGTCCATATTTGTAGAGGGGGCGTGGTCAAAGTTTATAATCATCATGTCAATCAAAGGGGAGACTCGGTAATTACGTCAGCAGGTGTCAACAATAACGAGACCCTCTTCAAAATAGCTTCTTCACGATGCAAACACTGCTCCTGGCTGCTGTGCTCCTTGCGGTATGCAGCTACTAACGAAACAACGAAATGTTTGTTGCGTAAGGGGTACAAACTGAAGAACAGTAGAAGAGCGCGTGGCGCAAGGCACGTGATAGGTGAACGAAAACATGGGAGAAATGAGAATGCACACAAAATTCTGGACAGAAACTCTTGCGGCAAGAGATCACTTCGAAGACCTAGGTGTAGATGAAGGGATGATATTAAAATTAATTTTCGTTTAGATATAGAGTGTGAGGATGTGGACTGGATACAGGACAAGGTCTAGTACTTGCGAACTCAGTAATCAACCTTCAGGCTAAAATCGTCGGTCAGTATCTACCAGATTACATACAGAAATACCCCAGAAGACTGGCATCTTGATACTCGTCGCCATGAGCACCTGGAATTTCACCAAGGTGTTCATTAGCTTTGTCATCGGACTGCAAGGAGATATGTCTGTCTCAGCAACTCCAATAAAAGAACCTCAAGCCAGTGGCTTATGCAACAAGCACGCAAAGCGTAGTCTCTTGCCAGTGCTGGTTACCAGCCCCCTGCAGACAATCGTCAATACACCGCCACATTATCTGTGTTAAGATAAGTTTATCCTGTTCCCTGGATACAAGAAGAGCCTCACTGTACCGCGTACCGATAATTTTATTCCAGCTACAGCCTAGTGAGGTTTGGCTGTAATTTCTGGCCTGCAGGTGCCATGTGGTATGACGAGACTTTCCGACAAGCTACATTACGTCCGTGAGAAATACTCCAATGTGCACGAGGTTAACAAGCTTTCTTGCCTCCAAACTATCAATCGATCATCTTTAAAGTTGCCTTGCTATATGTGGACTACGTAAAGAAATCAACGTCTATATCTGTTTTACTCTTAACTTAAACATTTAAAAATCAGCTGCACGTTTCAGAGGAAGACTGGCGTAACTCACTTTCCATTACACTTATATTAAAATAACAAGCATTACCTCTAATCCTGCACCATTTACAGCGCTGTGTTTAGGCCTGCACAGTAGGTTTACGGGTTTCATAACCCGCGTAAAAGTACAAAGGTACATTCCACATGAAACAGCCTGTCTGAGCCATAAGTCTAATTTCCAAATGCGTCTCTTCGTGCGTTCGCATCACCAGTGCACCTTTTACCTTCGCCGTGTCTGTCTGTCTGTCCGCCGAAGATCTGTTGATCTGTACAGGGGGCTAAACCGTGCGAACAAGCGTACAGTTTGGGCAAAAATGTCATAAAATTGAGGAATGCGTTTCAGACGTACTTAATTCAAGTAACTCTATGTAACAGAGTCTAAGCAGCTGGCAGCATTTACATAATTAATCACATGTTTCACAAGTTATTTTCAATATTTCTTCTTTGCTCTGTCATAAAAGATGTGTGACACCCTAGTAAATTAACTGACTGCCCTACTAACTTATTAACAAACTAAACTCCGTGGAGCAGAGTCCTTTTGAGAAGCTAACAGTAAGCTCAGGTAGTCAAGAAATTCCCCACCTCTTACGGAGCCTGAAATTCATTACGTACTGTATTCGGAAGAGCCTGCCACCAGTCCTGAGCTAGACTAAACCAATCCGCACCCTCCAACCCTATTTGCCTAAGATCAATTTTTACACTGGATTCATCAACTTCAATATCCAACAAATCCTGGAGGTTCCCAGTTCGAATTCAAGCAGAACGACTGATATCCTCAGTCAAGATCTTTCCTTCTTGTATACGACTCTGGAGCCGAGGACTTACGTCACTGTTCCTTGCAGTCCAATATGTACCAGGAAATGATATAAACGTGAGTAAGTACCTTAGTATTCTTGTACGCATATTTTTATTTTGTAAAACGCTAGTGATACATTCACAAGGGGAGTAATAAAACATGCATCTGATGTGATCTAGGATGAAAAGGAATAGAGACTGCAATGAAGGTGTAAGAAACGAAATCCTGATCACAAGTCACACAACGTACATTCCCACAGACAATGGTTGGATGTAGAACGATACTATAAATGGAATGCCATGGGAAAGCACAAACTGACAACTCGATCAGAGAGCGGTGCAGAAAGAGCGACTTCAGCACGATTTAACAAGTAGGACGGCTGGTCACTGAACAAAGCTGAAGCAACTGAACACCGACGACGTCAGCTACACGAAGAACAGACCGCAAGGTTCCACCTGTGCGATAAATGCGTATATTTGGTGTGGAGGTCGAGTTCCATTCTTTCATCATTTCGCCATAAAGAAAATAACCCACGGAATACTTCGGACGCGGGGCTCGTGGGTCCAACACGTGACGTCGAAGAGAGAAATTCCTCCAAGCACTGCGCACAAAGGTTTATTATCAGTACCCATAACGACGCTGTATCATCTGCATAGGTTACACAATTCAGAATTTGTAGACGAATGAAATGTGGGAAGGTCTGACCAGTTTATAATATTGTTACGTCTCCAGATCAAATTTCGTGTTGGTAGTCTTCGCTGAACGTTGTTCAGCACAGTTAATTTTGGTTTGGCTTTCTTTTTAAATGGAACGTTATCTGCTTTATAAAAGGTGTTCACAGTGAAAACTTAGGAGGTAGTGAACATCTCTCAAATCCTGGGTAAACTACCAAACTACAGTGAGAAAGAAGACCAATGGGGCATACAAAATCCAAAGAACGGATTTGTAGAAAGTGCATGATGTACTGAGTCTACCTTTCCACTCTGTGACAAGGAAAAGGCTCCAAGAGTGATGAAGTTTAAGAATCGCTTCTCACGAAGAACAGCAGAGATGTCTGCGCGACCAAAGACGTGCGTGGGCCAAAGTTACAGCCACAGGTAAGACTAAGGATAAGGCCGGCAAATAAAATGTCACAGCGCAGTCACTCATTAACTCAAATCACTTTTTCCAACTGGTTTAATGACACACACTGTAAACTGTGGAGGTGGCAGACTGCTAATTAGTTCCGAATTGTGACCCCCACGCGGACCACCAACGTAGCAACTCGGCTGTTCGAGGCCTGGCATGTCTGCGTGGATATCGCCAATCCCATCCACAGTTAATAACCCGTGACAATAAAGTCACGAAAAACGGACGGGTATTCAGATGGGAATTCGAAAATACCTTTGAGGAACTTGTAACCACTCGCAAGCCTGTTCACGTCTCAAGTTACAATATGTCACGTGGCCACCTTTTCTATTTCCATGGAGATTCTATGAAACAAAATTTTAAAATCTTTCAAAAGCAAATTTCACACAAAAAAATATTTTCTATTGTTCTCTGTCTTTCACCTGCATGGTTGGCTACCATAAAAGGGTTCATACCGCTGCGACCCCTTAACAAATCTTCATGGCATGGTTCTTTTACACATTCGTAACCTGCTACCACGACATGCAAGAAATTCTGCAGTTGGTTCGAAGTTGTGGAAACAGCAACAACAAATTTCACCGATCTCCGAAGTTCCGTTTGTCAGTGGTTTTCAAACGCTGTCGTGACACGGTCCGTTATTTATAGCGACGCAATGCAAGTTATTGGACTCGCAACAAAGAGAACACGGCAGTAAACACCCGTGCGTGTCAGTCAAGACGGTACACCTATCCTTAACATATAAAACTTAACTTATGTGCTGGCTTAAGCATGGCCTTATAAGACACTCATCTCTTAGCCGTAAATATTCCTGCCACCTGCTACATATGCTACACTGCACAACTCAAATGTGCAAATCTGCATTTAAATTCATCAGGACGCCCATCGTTCGCCGCAACGCACTTTCATCGCAGGTCACGTGTTCAAAGCAAAAACAGACTAACAGCACGGGGCAGCAACCTACTTGAACAGCTGACAGTCGATAAACTAGTCAAAATATTCCCCGTATTTTATGCAGTCCGAAGGTTCACAACTGTGTTTACAAGAGACCGCCATTGGGCATTGTTACAAACCAACAAATCCACACAGATACTCCCATCTACGCCTATGTCCGAAATGGTCACCAGGTTTCACAACAAAAATTTCGTCCCTCCCATGACTAGGTCACGCAAAAACTGGCAGGGTCATTGTAAATAAATGAACACAATCACGAAAGGGCCAATTCCTAGAACTCTTTAGCTCGGATCACGGCGCACAAACACAGTAGTGACCAATCAGGCTCGTATTACAGTGAACGTACCTTGTTACAATCTTGGAGAGGTTATCGGTTCTCCTGATTTATGCTAGTTACGGGATATTACCTCCAATTACGCAAGGGGGGGGGCCCTCCTTCCATATGCTAACCCACTCACAATCCCTCACTTTCGTCGCTATTATCAATTTGCAAGCACTGCATAATCTTTGCCCAGTCGAAGTGGCTTCTAACAGTTACGCACGTGTTATTTTCACATTTATTTCGAGCACAATTTTTTTTTTCAAGCTGAAGTTAACCGTTAAAGAAATAAAGTACATTATTACAACATAATTGTCAAGAAACATATATATTTCTACATTTTAAATGGGATTTACGAGACAATGTAGAATGTTTAACACGTAACTGCTTGTTATTTAAATGATATTTAATTTCCCCTGTTGTGCTGTCATTAGAAATGTCATGTGACCATCACGTGACTCATTAACACCACGGAAGTACTACAGCGAAGAGGACGGGTGGTACCTGACGACTGGGCGGTCTTCAGTAGTCCACAAACTGGCATTGCAGGTTCGAATCCTGTTCATACGTTTTCCGTTTCTCCGCTCTTTTTTTAAAGTTGTGATCTGAACGTAGTTTTCTCACACATCTGAAGCCAAGCCTTGGTACAGAGGTTTACAAGCATTTCCGTTGTGACTGTACTGTTCACTTACTGGCAAAGCCAGAGTCTAGATACATCAATCATTCTGCCAACGAAGGCTAATTTTTTAAATGGCTCTGGTGATTAAAAGAGAAAGAATTGCTACAAGTGGATGTTCAGCTGTATTTACGTTACTTGATGGACGTGCCGAGACGTGCATAATAAATTATCCGTATCACCAAGTTCGTCACGTGATAGGCCACAAATTGCTCAACCACGGCGTTTCATTACGGCTGTAATAAGCAAAATGACTCTGGGCGCCGTACGGTAAGTGGACAATGACCATTTGTCTTTATTCACGCTCTATTCAAGGGCGTTGTATCAACTGTTGAGTCTACTACCTTCCTTCATATTGACGACTGTAAAAATCGTAGAACGCTTAACTTCAATCAGTTATAAACTCCAACACTGTAATATCAGGGCTGAGCTCTCTCAAATGTAAACTCGCTCAAAGGTACTTGTAACAATGTCTGTAACTCAACAAACGTCACATCTACCATCCCGGAATTGTAGAATGTTCTAGAAACAAAGAAACAACTAACCCTATTGTTCATGACCGCTAACATCAAATCCGCAATTAAAACACGACTTGGAGTCAGTTCCACTACACGATGTTTTAACAAGCCATAAACTTCACACGTCCAAATAAATTATTGTTTAAAAGCTTTTTTTTCATGCAGTAGATGTGACGCTACGTACGAATTATTTTTTCTTTATCATTGATCGATAATCAACGCGGGATCTGTATTTTATATAATTGCGGGCTACAAACTTTTGTACGTAGAACAGGCTCTTTAAACAGCATCAGGCCACGTCTCACAACTTTTAGTGCAGACCCCAAACCATAAAAATGAGATGAATATTTCCTGGAAAGCCAGGGGCAACGTTCCCCACTGACACCACTTCTTACCCTTTCCGCAAATTATCTTAGCTTTCAAAACATGCTAAAACCTTGGCACGGAATAATTAATATCCTTGTCGGACAGAATTAATTAGAGACGTCGTGACGATGAAAGTTCTACCATAATTAACACCTCCACTGTAAGACATTCAAACGCCATTCGTAATCTGTGGATCTGGAACCATGACCAGATAGACTATCACATACGGTTGTCTCAAATGTATTTTCTCAACACAAGTTTAACGAATCGTCAAAGTGTCCTCCGTGGCCTATGAAGACCTGTGACACTGACACGACAAAATGTGAAATGTAGGCCTATTTAGGATTTGCGTTGATTTAAGCGGTAACTGCCCATTTTGGCAGGCAATGAATGGATGAATGAATGAATGATCTAGCACTGAGGTCATTTGCAGAGGCAGGCACCAGCTGAGGGATGTCACATGTTGCCGGCCCGCAAATGATTCATACCCACCCCAGGAGCGCAATACCAGTCACAGAGGTTGACATGCTCACAGGCCTTGCTATCTGCATGTTCCCCCTCATTATCAGGTGGTTTATTAACTTGTCACATCTATCCACATGCAGTCCAGCTCCTCTGGTCAGAGTAACAACGGCGCAACTACCTGTTTACAAGTATTCCCATCGTCATCAGACCACAGGATTATATTTACAAAGCATGATGACCGAAAGACGGTGGCGTATTCGTGAGGTCGTGGGTTGCAATCTCGGCCCGAATACCGGCTATCTTGACTGATGTTCGTGTTTTCCTCAGTCCCTCCAAGTAAATGCTGGGAGAGTATCTTAAACGTTTAAACCCCAGTGCCAAATCCGTGTACCGTCTGCTTCAACAAACAGCAAAGCTACATTTTTGTAATTCTGCGTAACAGCATAAACAAGTTCATTTCTGTGATGGAGAAGTGCAGTGTTTTCTTTGCGGTGCGGATAAAATTCTTTACGATTATTGAAACAAGCTTCGACTTCAGGGAGTAACATCAGGATACTACGGACTCTTGAGTGTCATCAGCATTCAGGTTGTTATAAAATATTATAAATTTACGGAACCCGAAAGTCTATTTCCCTCTTCACAGAAGTCAGCAATTTTACTCTATCCTGAGCTATACAGACTCATTCCTTAGTTTTATACGATATATTTTGTTATAACCCCAGGCCTTCCACGTCTGCGTGTACCAAATTCCCTTCCGTTGAATTTTTCCTAATAAATTCTGTATGCATTTCTCTCACGTGCGCTACAAGCCTCACCCATCTAAGCTTTCTTGGATTCAGTCAGGTCACCTGAGATGGGTGCTGAAAATGTTATGTGAACCACACAAATTCCGGAGTCCCTCCTCTTGTAATTTTCTGCGTCCTCGTGTAGAGTGGTTGTCTCTGTCCAAGTAAATTTTTATTCAATTGTCTGTCTGAAAATTCTTTCCAACATCTTGTTCTCAGTCTCTGTTAACCGTCTGATACTTTGCCAGCAGTTCGGCCAAATTGCCAATGCGTATTTATCACGCTATGACACAAACAGGTGGAGTTGTATCCTTCTTCCACTTACCCTTTTTACCTCCCTTCTACGCTCACAGTTGTACCACAGTATAATAATCCCTATATAAACCTTGTATGCATAACTTAGATCAGAGTAAAGCCATACTTGAAAGCGGCCTCAAACTCTAATACAAGCAACCCCCACCCTCGACCTGTCCAAACCCACGCACACACTCGCTGATTCAACATGAAACATAAGAAGACAAAGACACTGGAATAGAAAGAAAGAGTAGGCAGTGATCCCAATTTGTGTGCAGGACGCGGGGCAAACGTAGTTAGTTTTGTAGCAAGCCAACACAACTCTTCCCGAAAGTAAACTTGTCCACTTGGTTCGCAGGCAACCAAGGCGATAACACTAGCTCCTGGGAGAATAGCAGCCAGTTCTTGTGCAGGGCAGGAGTAACCTGACACGATGACACGTGAATGTGGAATACATTCAAGGCGTCTTATTACTGTCGAAAGAAAATAATGACTGAGAAGCAAGGCAAATAACCGACAGAACGAGTAGCACATTAAAATATGCCTGGAATTAATACACCGAGTCGGAGAGAGAAATTTGGGAAATAAAATACAAATATTAGTACATAGCTGCGGAGCACTACACAGACACTTTGCTAATATAAAGTCTACGAGCACGCACTTGAAATTGCAGACGTTATCGGTTATATCAGCGGTAAAATACGGCACTGAGACAAGGACGTAGAGTAAAGAGACAATGATAAATATAAGCGGCATAAATGAGAATTTGTAAAACCTACAGGTGGGTGTACGACAACGAGGTTACACAAAAGAAGAATAAGCATTTAAATTCGTAAGGCACTCCTACAAACAACAACAACAACAGCACAGGTTATTACTTCAGGACAGTGCAGAGCAGACGAATGCGTGATAGCAAGTGGCCCGCAAAAGCATGGAGCCAGAAATCTACGGGAAATACTGGGAACGGGGTTTTTAGGTCGGTACAGGCATCAAGTTACCTAAAACTTCCCTATGATTAACTGAGGTAAAGCAGGAGGAGCATGAAGCAACCCGTTCACCTCAGTCTCATGCCGAGGTTAAGAATATGCAGAGCTTCCATTATACGCCTTCTCAGAGTTATACTCAGGCACACGGGCAATTTTGTCTTTCAAAACCAACGACAGACAACATTTGACTAAGGGCAATTTGATAAAATCAAACTCACCTATAGAAGTCCGTGACGCGATGAGGTATCTGCCCGTTTAGGTGTTAATTGTGATACCAGCGCCTGAAACACAAGAAGTAAGAATAGCTTTAAGGCTTCGGGAGATTATTCTTGAGTACAATGAAAAGGAGAGAGAGAGACCTTGGAATGGAACGAATGGGTATACATCGCCCGCCCAAGCCTTGCTAAGAGCATTTCTTACAGACGATGGATTATTAAATTCGTGAATAAGCAGGAAACACATCCATTGGAAGTTGTTCTACTGAAAGACGCCTCAAGAGTCAATGACAAGGCACTACAAACGCCACATATTGCGTCTTTAATTGGGCATGTGTGGGCTGCACACCCCTCCACGTAAAAATTTTATTTTTAAAAAAAACGCACAGGAAGAAAGGCAGAGTGAGCTGTTCACGAATAAGCCACAAGGGGTCAGTTCAATATTCTATCAGAAAGACATATTATTCTGATCAGAGGGCTCTGAATCCTTATAAGCGTTAAGCTGCAATGAATTTGTCACGTGTAGAATTACCGGGTGATTATCAAAACTGAGCAAAGCTGCCAGTCTGAAAGTGAGTTCGCTTTTGACAGGTGTCTAAAGATTTGCTCATAAGGTATTGAAGGACTGCAATAATTATGTTCATTCGAATGTATGCTGACTTGAAACCGCGGGGGGGGGGGGGGGGGGGGTATCTTAGGTGCCAGGCATGGCAGACACTGGGCTTAATTGCACCGCGTATTTCCAATCTCTGTAACTGTGACCAACTTAGGTAACTCGCTTCTTATACAGATATTGCTATTTCTTCACATCTCGTTGCTGATTCACCGTTTGGAGAGCTTAAGCATGTACGAGTGTAGTAATAACAATAGAAATTTATAAAGTTCGCAGTGAAATCGATACTTGTCCCATCGACTACAACATAAACAGAGCCCACGCAACCTGTCCCAGCAAGTGTCATCAGATGTTAGGTGCTGCCAAGTTGTTAGTAACGGAACAAACACAAAACACAGGGCTGGGTTTTGCAGAATCAACAGAACCGGGCGTACAAATGTGCTCAAACACTGCAGAAACATGGAACTATAATCAGTTTACGCAAATACAGAAGAGCCGGACACATTTTTATTCGGGGACTGGTCGCAGGAAAAAAAATGCTAATTTAAAAAGAATGATACTCAGTTTACATTTTATAGATGTAACAATAACATACAAATATAACAATGTTCCGTAATTACATGTCAAAAAGCATATAGGTACAGCGTTCTTCTAAGCCGAAACAGGTTCAGCCGAAACCTGAGTGAAATACACTAATCTACTCTTATATCTCATCAGTTGTCCCAAAACCCTTCGAAGCCAAAGTTCATCTACATAATGTTTAAGAATTCAGTCCGTACCGCAAAGAAAACACAACACGTGTCCATGACAATTGGTTAATGCTACTTAAAGAAGTAACAGCTGTTTATTCTGAGAATCATGTGAAACACATAAATACACTACGATGGCAACCTGCAGAGTCACTGATTGTTAAAGCAGGTGGTATATATAGTCACCACTCTTTCAAGACCTTGTATATTCTTCGTTTAAGTGCCATAAGCTAAGAAAATGTGACTTGCTGCAAGCAGACTTCAGAACTTGTGTCGCACAAAATTTCACACGCTTAGGACAAATGCGTCATTAAGTAGGATTCGAGATTTTTCAATGCGGTTGTAGCGCCGTGTTGTCTGGTAGAAGTTTGCCAATGTTTCAGAGGTCCTTGCTGCCTCCATCATCGGGCGATAAACGCATCGTCGATTATCGCTGTCAAACGAAAAGCTAAATAAAGACTTCACGAAAGAGCAACACAATTGTTTTACATTATACAGAAAAAGAAACTTTCTTCAGAAATCGTACAGGCCTAGTTTTCGAAGATGCATTACCCACACTGACGTAAGGGCCTTACATTTGTTGGCGCCATGAGTTCCCATTTCTAGGGGGCTACTGCGTGTGAGTTGAAGGGCTTTTGCTCTCACACACAACCTGTCAGCCTCACTTGTACGCCCACATAATGGCGCTAATCACTGATCCACGCAGATTGTTGTGTTCCGCGTTATAAATCTGAATAAAATCTCTTGCAAACACACATCACTCCTTGTCCGGAGACAATAGCCATCGGCCTGGATCACGCTTCATCCAACAAGGACAACACAACACAATACCAGCCGCAGTCACTTCTTAAAATAGACTTGTAATTCAATAAACATGTCCCGTTGACAGACATTATTATGTATTTTATGGTTATCAACCAGGGGTTCTCAAACTTTTCAGGCCTGGGGTCGTAATGGATCTTTCTTAAAGACTCGCGATCCGCGGGGTCGTAAACGAGGACATTTCATCGCAGTTCATTAAACGCGCTGTGACTTACTATCACAAACACATGAGAATATTTGCAATTGCTTATGTATTACTTTTATTAAGTATTCGCCAAAGATTAAATACTTAATTTAAGCTGTAATTCTTTTCTTATTATACAGAATGATTCAATATTATACAACGTAGATCTTCGTAACTACTGTTCCTACAGAGTGGGACAAACATGAAGTTACGACGGACGAAATAGGTAATATACACACAATTTTGATTAACAAGCGAGCACTTTGGGAAACAATACAGAGAAGCTAGGAAAACAGTAAAACGGATCATAGGGAAATAGCTTTCGATAATGCGAACTCGATTAAACATACTAAGGATCGATTTCAAAAGTGAGCTTTGTTACTAGGAACACTGCATCTTAAAATTCTCTTACCAGGAAATTATCTTGTTACTCGTACAAACTGCACTACAAATGAACTAAAAGTGTCAGACATTAACAACACACTCTACAGTCTAGTGTTTTGTTTCGTATAAATTTGTACATAATAAAATGTTTTTGAGACAATAGATACAATTTCTATTCCAGCTTCTCGTAAAGGAACGGGGTACATTAAACGGACACGAACAGAATATTCCCGGGATAAATACACATGTACAGTGCACAATACAGTAGTAGTAGTTTCGGAGATGTTTCAAACTCAACCTCATTTTGTATTCATCGTGCAACGAACGTATAATAACGCGTCTACCATTTTGAATGCAAGAACAAAAGATGGGTTTCTTTCAGAAACTCAGACCAACACATCCGGAAGACATGTGATTAGGAACACCATTACTCAATTGCGGCAGGGCGATAAATGCTTAGTCAGTGCTGAATTTGTTCCGGCATACAAAGCAGCGCGCTAAATAAGACAGCCCGTCACCTGACTGCCAAATGCATCTCGTCAAAAGCACGCATCATGAAACCGTCTGCTACAGACATGCAAAGTCGGTAAACAACTTGGCAGATACATTATTATAAGATAGTGAATCAGATCGCTACCTCATCATCCGAAAATCGCTGTCTTTACTTTCAAGCAGTAAATATATACATTAAACAGAAGAGCGAAAACAAAGCAAAACTAGATTTCCGTCTTCTGGGTTGTTTACCAACGTTTCAGAGGTCATACTGCCTCCGTCATCAGGGCGATTCTTAGTATGAAGATATCCGTCTTCTGGGTTATTGCGCTGTGTAGTCTGGTCGATGTTAACCAACGTTTCAGAGGTCATACT
Organism: Zootermopsis nevadensis; assembly: GCF_977971745.1. Taxonomy (NCBI): domain Eukaryota; kingdom Metazoa; phylum Arthropoda; class Insecta; order Blattodea; family Termopsidae; genus Zootermopsis; species Zootermopsis nevadensis. The sequence goes on from NW_028259161.1 coordinate 1,615,687, forward strand.
GCCTCCGTCATCAGGGCGATTCTTAGTATGAAGATTTCTGTCTTGTGGGTTATTGCGCTGTGTAGTCTGGTCGATGTTAACCAACGTTTCAGAGGTCATACTGCCTCCGTCATCAGGGCGATTCTTAGTATGAAGATTTCTGTCTTCTGGGTTGTTGAGCTGTGTAGTCTGGTCGATGTTAACCAACGTTTCAGAGGTCATACTGCCTCCGTCATTAGAGTATGAAGATTTCTGTCTTCTGGGTTGTTGCGCTGTGTAGTCTGGTTGATGTTAACCAACGTTTCAGAGGTCATACTGCCTCCGTCATCAGGGTGACGGAGGCAGTATGACCTGTGAAACGTTGGTTAACATCGACCAGATTACACTGCGCAACAACCCAGAAGACGGTAATCTTCATACTCACCGCTGTGAAAACCTCAAATCTTACAAAACAAAACTAAATTCAAATAATCGATCTCAACACTTTCTCGGCCTCAAAGCAGACACTGATTTTTTGCTGATAGTGTCCAAAAACCTGCGTAAGCCATTTGCAGCACTGATACCCCTAGCTCAAAAAACCGTCTTAGACCATTTGTCACACATGCAAAGTAGAGAACTATTCGCCTTGTAGGCACACGAATGCCAACGGTGTCAAAGATGGAATGGCAATAATAATTTTTGCATCTGCGGTAGAACAAATATAAACACATATCAAATCTAAAACTTCTTGACGATGGTGAAGAGTCAATTGAATAAAAATTTACTTGGATATTATCCATCGTCTAGTAATAAAACGTAAAAAACGTAAAACGACGTTTCCGAGATGGGGCTCTATCTCCGTCTTCAGGTTCCTACTCAGTTGGGCCCACTAGATAGAGTTAATCCGGAGATAGGGATTAACTCTATCTAGTGGGCCCAACTGAGTAGGAACCTGAAGACGGAGATAGAGCCCCATCTCCGAAACGTCGTTTTACGTTTTTTACGTTTTATTACTAGACGATGGATAATATCCAAGTAAATTTTTATTCAAATATAAACACGTCTATAATGCTACCAAAAATTGTGGGCGGTGTAAGCTGAGGGCTTGAAAACGTGACACAGCAGGCGCTAATGACCACAGAATGTTGTATCGTGGCAGCACTGTGGAGCACCAACACAATAAACTAAAATTCGACTCTCTCAGACGACTGAAGCTTAACAACCCTGTATATTTTCCTATCAACGAAAATGAGCTTCAGTACACGGCTGGTAATGCTAACAGGCATAAATAAGTTCTCAGCTTTATTACTATCCATCACGGCTAATTAAGAAGAAACGCCTGGAAACGAAACGAAACGAAGCCCGAGGTCTCAGCATCACCCAAACAGCAGATGTGGTGATAATGATGAATTCGCTTGTTACTAGAACAACAACAAAAACTGGAAGACCCATCGGCCCAAACCTTCGTGTATTCGTACGACCATAAAACAAAATTTTTAATTAAAATACGAGAAGATAGCCAAAGAAACGGTTCACACCCACTGGAACAGAAAAATACTCGAATGTTTATAGTATTATTTTATTCTGAAGGGAAAGAGAAATCTATAGGGTCCTCATTAAAATGTGTTACTGGCGCTGCGGGCGTATTTAAACTGCCAATGCAAATTAACCTCATTAACAGGAATACGAAGGTATCTACCAATTAGTATTCCACATAGATTACAAACAAGAGTGAAATTAATTTATTTCCAAATGTTTAATTAAGAGATATGAACTATAAAAGTTGATCTCTTATTCATTAGAAATATTTATGTTAAATGTTTTCTTCACTAAACGTCTGAGTAAATAGCTGTGGTCACAGGTGAAAGTTCTTAACACATTCAGAAAAACAAATCTTGTCGTGTGGGCAGAATGAAACTTGTAATGAAGACGACAAATTAGTACTCTGGCTGTTTCCCATCTCAATAATCCAGTCTCATCACTAGACACGGTTTAATAGGCTACTACACCGGGTGACTCAAGAGGAAATACACCATTGCAAGACAGAAAACTTTGCACGAATACACGAGGGAGCAAGCTTCGTGGCTGTCATGTGGACTCCAATGAAGACCGTGTCAGAAGGCATACAGAATTGAGCGGTAGGAAAGCAGGTCTCCTGTCGAGACTCTGCATTGGCCACATGTAAAAGTTGTCAGTGGAACCATGGTTCCGGAGAATTTGACGTAAATACGTCTATACAGAAAGGAAGTTTATATATTGGCTTTATTCTAAAAATTTCCTTTATACATGCTTTACAATTGAGTAAAGTTTGATTAAGACATTGCTTATTTAACTTGAATTAGTAAGGCTTCAGATGGGTCTGTGATAGATGAATGTAATGTAAAGTAATGTAAAGTAAGGTAAGGTAAGGTAAGGTAATATAATGTAATGTAAGGTAATGTAATGTAATGTAGTCTTATGACGTATCTGTGCACGTATATACACCAAGGAAATGTAATGTAATGTAAGGTAAGGTAATGTAATGTAATGTAAGGTAATGTAAGGTAAGGTAAGGTAATGTAAGTTAACTATGTAGGTAACCATTGTTGTTTATTTCTTGATAAACACATGACGTTTCCAAGGTAACATAACAATGAAGTTACACTTTTTCGTTTCCCAGGTAACATAACAATGAAGTTTGACGTTTCCTAGGTAACATAACAATGAAGTTACAAATTTTCTTTTCCCTTTTTCGTTACATTTTTGCCGAATGACAATGACCCTAAAATATAGACGTATTTACGTCAAAAAGGTGCCGACATGTATTTCGGAGATACTCGCTTCTAGACTTGGCCGTGCACAGACTGTCCTGAACAAGTCCCTACAGGCGAATGCTGTACCTAGGAAACTACGGGGCTGTCGGTTGTTCGCGAACTATTCCAGTTCGTTCACCACCTCACCTCAACATGCAGTTGAGGAACTATTACTAAACAGCATAGACTCTACAAACCGCACCGCAGAGCATTCACAGTTTGAATATTTAACCAACTTTTTCGGCGGAAATTATCATTTATATTACTGAATTGCAAGAATCTATGTAACACCTTCTATATTGCATCGAAACCTACAGGATAGTAAGAAATGAAGCACCGACAAACTAACTGACTGTTGTAAATGTGCAAACCAGAGGATGTGGAATTTATTTGTTTGGTTTGAGAGTTAATTTGCATTTAGACTAATAGGCATTGTGATTCGGGATGAAGGACCTTATTCTGTCGTTACAAATGTGCGGGTCTACGAACTTTCTAGGCATCGGGCAACACGTGTAATAAATGACGACCATCCTACAGTAGCCTCAATATCTACGACCTGACAATGCAATGACAAAATAAATATTATATCAATAAATATCTGCGTGCAGTTAAAAAGTCCGTGACACTAGCTCCACAGCCATCATTATTTTTAAATGACAACTTCCATTCAAAGAAGATACAGAACATATTCACATTTCACATAAAATTACTGTATTTAAATTTCTAAATATTTATTTTAAGGTGCCTGATATATCCTGCGTTGAATATTCACGCTCATTTCCAACTAATCAGTCAATAATAATAATAATAATTATAATAATAACAACAACATTAGTAGAAAAGTGACACTGGATGAAATATAGACACTGTAACACTGACCAGATTCAGGCTGAAAGAAAGAAATGGATTTGTCATGTTGACAGAATGCAGGCTACAGATGCAATACAAACTGACTTGAACAAGAAACCGAGGACGACCGCTAAGGCGGAAACCGGTCAACAAGTGATCCAAGTCCCTTACATGACAAGACAAAGCTGCCTCAGCATAAGGAGTATTGACAAGCAGAGCACAACGTCTGTCTCTGGGGGCATCCAGATGATGTGACGGAGCAGATGTAAGCCGTGGTCAAGGGGTTTCATTAAAGTGCGTGGCGTGTGTAAGCCGACTTAACTCGGGCGACAGAGCTGAATCTACGTTGTAAGCAAACGGAGGATTTTCTCATTTAAATATAATGGTGGCCAAAGACTGGAAACAGAGACTAGCCATCTATTTCATTGGGATCGCAAGGGTTCAGATGGATTCTTGTAACCCGTTTTCTCAGAAAAGAGAGCCCTGTTAGACAGAACACTCTCATTAACGTTCTATAGTGACATGGGGGCGGTGTTTCTAGGACTATCCACGTGGACGTCCTTAGTGTCGTCATGAGATATAGGTCAAAGGTCAATCTTATGCTTACGCCTTCGACAAAGGTTAAAAGCATCCAAACGGGTTACTCCAAAATATGTGGAAGCTGGCACAAAATTAAGCAAGTTTGAGATCATGTGCGGAAACTTTCGTAGGGCTTGGATACAGCATTTCAGCAACGTGGACGAAAAACTGTATTTGAGATCTCAACCAAGGTCATTGTAGATTCAGAAGATTTGGAGGGGTAACTCAACTGGCTTTACATCCTGTTATAAACTGACGTGTGTTTAATTTGTACAAAACAGCTGTGATCTTGGCCAGGCAGTTCTACCTCACTGACAACTGTCTCAAGCGCTGCGAAAATTCAGCGGCATGAAGAAACTGAAAACAGGAAGGAGAAGCAACCTTGCATGTCAAAAACACAGTATTATAACAAGGCTGGAAAATGTTTGAATTTGGTGTTGAGCTTCTGTGTTTATCAGCCCGTCAGTCGGTACCAACTGTACAAGTCTTTGCAGGTCTGAGTGTTACAACACCAAATAAACAGGCTGGCAGGATTCGAGTATGACCCAATCTAAATATGACTGTCTTTCGGGACGTTGCGCCATGTAGTATGATAGAAATGAACAGACGTTTCTGAGGCAACCATCACCCTGATCATGGAGGAAATAACCACTGAAATGCCGGTCATTTTCTGACGGATTACGCGGCACAATATGCAGGAGACTGCCAGCCACGTTACTTCTTGTCGCCGTGAGAACCCGCATCAAAGACACAATCTCGCGTCCCATTCAGTCTACGAATTTATAGCTTTACTAGCGGCCGGATGATAGCGTCTCATTATAATATCACATTATATTAAGCACTGGGCGATGAAATCAAAGTTCATGCAAGAGCCTGGGTGTTGCTGCTTGATTGGGAGGCCAAGATTGATGTCACATTGTTTTTTCCGCCCATGCGGAACATAAGAAGATCGATGAACAATGCTTACAAGACTTGTTATCGCACTGCGGGGTTAAAAATAGAGATGTATAATCAAGTTGTAGTACATCGTCCAGACAGTGCAGTGTCCGGGCCAAAGGGCGTAACCCCTTTTCTCGAAACCGCACAGTAGTCGAGGGTCAAACGTCCGCACTCTTGTATTGAACATGGTCTTTCTTTTTTGTTTCCTTCCTCTGTTCGGGACTGCGTCGTTTATTTATTTCTGTTGTGTCTTGCCCTTTGCTTTTATTTCTTTGTCTTACATCGTTTTCGTCAATTCCTACTATTTTATCTTATTTTTCTTCCAGATATTTCTTTTGTTTTCTTTCCCCTTTGCCTTTGTACTTTCCAGCGCACAAAATAAGTGGAAACATACAGGACTATACTTCCACATCATAACAATATTTAAGTTGCTGACATAAGATCCAAAACACTCCTCGATCTTATCTGACACCCCAAGTTTACAATTAGGCTACCTTAAAAAGCCCTTGCCTAATTAGAATTAGAATTACGGTATGGGCAGCTACGGTTCGATTTTAAATGTGTTATTTTTTTTAATCACCTTGTTTATAATGGCTTTGGAGGCCTTAAAAATTCACTTAGCTTTATATCGTCTGATATATTTATTTTCTTCATTCATCATTCGCAAACGAGAACGATTCGAATTTTCAACGCAAAATGTAAAAAAAAGTTCCCCTCCAAGGCAACCGAAAACTGGGCCCATCATTTAAACAAGAAACAAAACCAGACAGAAACATGTAGTCTACTACGCTAACGTCTGGTCCACCTTAACTTTGCTGACAAAGATAAGAAAAATCATTAACATTTTTCTATCAAATTTGTTAGAAATACGTCTTTGCTTAACAGATAGATACCTGACACAAATAATTATAATTAATGGAAGGCAGAGAAAAGTCACATGCAGACAAATACAAGGACATACGAATTACTGGAATTTCCTGTTGCATATAAAATATGCGCTTCAACTTTTTCAAAGTTCCAGACCAGATGCAATATTAACATACAGCTGGCGTCATACATTAATCCCCCGTAAACTTCCTCTTATGCACTGGCGATAGTCTTTGGTTTCGTAAAAAGAAAATTGGTGAACTTTGGTTACGCCTGTTTACTTGTGCTAATTTGTATTTATTACATTGCTGAATGTGTATCCGCCATGTCATTTCCTGTCATGTGGCCGAGGATTCAGCACTGTTTTTTTTTATTTGTTACTTTCTTGCCTTTCTCTCTGCAAGTGTAATTCATTTCGCCAATTTATAATGCGTGTTAAATCATACATAATCAATGTTATTGTAACAGTAAGATAAACACTCTGTTAGACAAACCACAAAAGGATACTTACAAGCTAAGATACGTAACTTTAACAAACTTCGTTTGGGGTATGAACTGTTGAACTAATCATTATCTGTGCGATCTGGTCCTAGAATCTCGGCAAAAAATTCTGAATTCCACGTGCAAACGCTGAGGCAGTGCTATGAGATAGGACACGGCCGATTGCTTCCAAATTCACAAGTCATCGTAACATCTTACCAGTTGACACTATATAACCAGTGCAGAAGATGAAGTGTCATTAAACAAACTTTTCGTAAAAGAAAATGCGATCCTGTTATACACCGACGCAATTATGTGGCAATAGAGTAAAACATTGCAATCTGGCCCCTGGCTATTCATGCAACTTCTCCCACTTCAGTATTGATTGTTGGTAACATAAGCAAAGTTTCATTCCTGCGATAGCTAACAGATGTCAGCACTCGTTCCTACTAAATTATATTTTATTCGCTTATTTGTGTCTCCAGGCGATATACGAGGAGAGACGTTTCCACCACCTATTGGGACGATAATGAAGCAATAAGAGAAACAGTCGACTACCGATAATTGAAATGGATCTACAGACCATTCGATTAAACAATTCTCCCCGCAGGTACCATTTCTCTAAACCTGCATGTTTTGTTTTGCGTCATTTACGACGGAAACTCTGCTTGGTGGATTGTTACGAAGCTGGATGTGAATGAAATAAAGCAAGTCTCGTAGAAACTTATTAGCACAAATGTGATCATAAATCACTTTAAATGTACATATCCGAATAAACGAAGATTCCTTCCAATAACAAACTCACTCGTCTCAGATCTGGGTTAAAGCCCCGGGACGATTAAATATAGAAACGTCAAATGTGCAGTGCATGTAGCACACTCGAAACAAGAAATGAATATAAAATTTTAATTACAAAGCTCCAGAGAGAAAAAAAGATTGGTTTGCCAGATATAGGGATCCGTGGAACGGTATTCAGATGGATTTTGACACTGTAATATCGGTATTTTTGTGTTTTTATAGGGTATCTTCAATTTAAATTTTGTTTTGATTTCTATTAGATGGATCGGTAAATTATTTGTTATATTAATTTGCACATGACAGACAGATTTGAAGTCTATGAAGATAAAATTGTAAAAATATGGAATGTGCACCTGATTCGCAAGTTTGGCACAAGAGATTATAAATGACATACACGAATAAACCCAAGCTGACATAGAATTTGTTAACTTTGAACGTCAAAAGTACATGATTTTGGAAATAAATAGATTAACTCTAAATGGACTACGCACATTTGAAATAATGAGAATGAGACAAAACAACCAATTGATGTATGGAAAACATTGGAAATTGCAAAGTGCGGTAGAATTTGTGGACATTAACGCTACCGGAAACGACGGACATTTCAAGGCATGGCGACGTTATAACGATGAATGGCTTATCTTCGACGATAATCACATTACAAAATCTAGAAAATTTATCGATAAATGTAAAAGTGTAACACTCTTATTATTCGAAAAAATCATAGAATAAAAAATGTTACGTCATTTGTTTACTCTCTTTGTTGTGTTGGTATATTGCCTTCAAAAATTCCCTTCCGTTATTTCTCATAGTATTTTAACAGAAACAATACGTCTTCATCGAATAATAGATCGTAGAAAGTTGACTGAATAAGAACAGCGAAGTAAAGAAGTAAAATATCAGATTACAGAATGCGCTCCGGAAGGAGCGCGTTGCTCTAGTATATAATAATATACCTATTCAGACTGACAATAATTCAAACCTAGCGATGATTACTCAAGACTTCACTGTTTCTACATGCATAGTGACTTTCTGTGAGGAGATTTCGCCCTGAAAATCAAATGCTCTTATATAAAGCGTTCGTTAGAAGATACAATTCTCGGCTTGGTACTCGAATTACTAAACGTCCTGTACTTTCGTGGGACGTTAACTGCATTTCAATTCTGGGAGCCCTGCGGTGCCTTAGCTATTAATACAGATTAAAAGGATACCTCCCCTTGCCATGTGACATCTAAATTCCCGCAGGTAGGTACATAAGTTTATTAATTTTTGCTATAAATTACAGCTATTTAAAGTTTCCAATAAAAAGTGTTAAAACTCTTGGAAGAACAATATTTTGTTGGAAGCTGAATTCAGATGACATGGACACTAACAATCCCTTGGTTTATGTGCTTACGCACATAAATCTAATGGGTATCAGGACGCGTGTTTGGTAACAAGATCTGGACAGGAGTGGACACAACTGAATTAACTCTTTAGAGCACAGTAGTAAATTACATGCACCACCTGCTATAACAATCCCCTACTCTGCATTTTGCCTACAGTTATTTACGAGTTTCATATGATTCTAAGAATAAAGAGCGATCATTTCCTTAAACAAAATTAACCATCTGATCGCTGTCATGGAGACGAGTTGTTTTCTCTGAGATAAAGTAAAAGTAAAGTTTGTCCCACTATACGCCATGTAGGCGCTTGGGGGGAGTGGAGGTATAGCTCCTCTCTTCCTTGACCTCGGCGCTAGATGGGGGTGAGTGGTCAGCATCACGCCCCGGCCGGCTTTATCCCTGGGAAAGGACCCCGGTACCCATTGGACAGGAGGCTGGGTGGCCCCAGAGCCGGTCTGGACGCAGAGGCTAGAGGAAAAATCCTCTGCCCCCGTCGGGGATCGAACCCCGGTCGCCCAGCCCGTAGCTAGTCACTATACCGACTGAGCTACGCCGGCTCCTGTTTTCTCTGAGGTAGGGACTAAATTCTCAGTTATTATTTAGATAACCTTCGTGCTTCAAAGGGCCAAGTGTTACATATAAAACACAACGGACTTACTGTACAACTTCACTCAGTAATATTAATTAAGAGGAAAGTGAAGATCCAGCGCCTCACATTCTTTATCTCACAACTAGACGAAGGCTTAACTTCACGTTTCGGCCGCTCTGCCCACGGGAGAGAAGTCCGCCTTGGTTTATACACTAAGCCATCCATAGTTCAGATTATACAGAATCAAATAAGAGCCCGATTAATATATAATGAATTGAATAAAATGTTAAGAAGCGGCCGTGGCCTAATTTAACGTACTATCACGGCATTTTCTTGGAGAGACTGGAGAAATCCATGATATACCTCAGTGAGAGCAGGATGACTTGTACACCAGAACCTCTCTGCGGTCTACAATTCATTATTGCCGCTGTTATATGTGAAAATGATTTGTTGCTAACTGGAACAAGAGTCATTTAAAGCAAAACTTCCACTCGATAATAACAACTATTATTTACACAGCAAATATATAGTCAACATGTAAACTAGGCACGTCTTTTTTTGCCTTAGGGGCTGCAGGTTTCGTACTAAATCATAATAATGAGATATGAGTTTAACTTTCCACATCGATATGTTATCTCCACCAATAACAGGTGTGTCAGTACGAGTGCAGGGGCGTGGCATGCCGAAGTGGTCAGTCCCAGTTTCATGTCTCGGACTGAACGCGGAACATTAACAACTTCCCGTGACTAACAAAAAGCAGTCTTACAAAATAGAACAGCCCCATTAATTTCAAGCCACTGCGGTGTTACTTGAGAAGAGTTATACATTTTCGGACACTCGATCGAAATTGCACCATAGAAAGGATTTTTATCAAAACAGAATTGAAAACGTAGGTTTTTGTGTGATGCGGAAGATGGACAAAACAGGAAATAGGTATTTTGCTTGTGTTTCAATTTGTTTCTGTTTGCGACCAGCTTCGTGACATCTACAAAATTCCTTCGTCTCGAACGTGATTCCCAGAATATGTGAAGCACAGCGCCATAGGACTTCCCGTTACTTATTAAGCGACCTTCAAATGGACATGTCGATTTAACTGTCTCACGACTGCAAAGAACATCCGAGTTCCACAAGAGCAAGCAACATCTTTGGCCGCCTGAAAACCAGCTTTTCGAAAAAAAATCTACACTGGGGAGTTAGGTTAGTCAGCTGGTACTTAACGCGTATAGGTGATGTGCCATTTTATTTTATCTGGCAAATCAAGTTACCACTTAGTCTGGCATCCAAATCTCCAAGCACTCTACGCTTTTGAAACTTAGTGGCAGAGTTCTTAGCGTTATGATTAAGAAGGGAAGAGCGAAGCATAAAGGGAACAAGAAATGCGCACAAAAATTTGTATTAAGACATCACTTGAAAGTAAGCTGTAGACGGGCAATGGATGATGTAAATATAAGGTGGGAAAAGCAGATTTGTGTGTCGACGGCGATGAATATCTGGATTATACCATTTTCACAACTCTGCTTCTTTGGTTATTTTACTACGCATTCTCAAATTATTAATCATCAAATAGTAAGCTGTGAATAATAAATTTGCAAGAAAATTGTGGTTCAGCTCTTGCCTGCAAGGGCTGAGGGAAACAACAACAAAAAAGCCAGGTATTGATACTTGGCCTCCGACGTCCAATTCTCATATATTATCATGCTGCTCTGATACGAATCCTCAACACAGCTACTGTGCGGAAGGACGTCGTGATACATCAACATTTCTATACGACCGTCACCTACTTCTGTGTTGTCTAACAGCTAACTAGCCCCTTACTCTCCTCACACCGTATTCACAAAGGAATAAGTTGGGTTGCAGCAAAGTAGGCGCACTTGTCCAGTCCTAACGTTCAACACAAGAACGTTAAAAACAACATTCTACCGCTTCCACTTTCTTTTAGTTAAGTCACCGATAGCACGTCATATTATACGTATTCTAACACTTAGAATTACTTTAACATCAAAAAACAGGCTATAAGAATATTCAGTACTATCTTTCTTTGTATTAACATATGTGCCAGTCCAGGTCCGTGGCTCAATTCCCGAACGGACTGAAACTTGAGATGAGGGTAAACCAGGCTTTGGCATATTAATCTGGTTTATATGAACGAAGGAGGTGTGATTAGATGATACTTGGTACACCTCACGTCATCAAAATTTGAGTGATTTTATTAATTTTTGGCTTTGTCCAATGTATCACATTGGGAAAGAGAGTGGCGCCATCCTGGCGTGTGAAAGTCTCTTCCCCCGACATTCGGTTTAGTGACCGTTGGTTTGGGGCGCCCTAGTATGTGTGGAGTGACGATTGCCAGAATTTGAATGTGGCTGTTCGGCACGTTTCCGACGTCATAAGTGACTTTTTGGGGGACGAATCGGATTTTCATATTCAATTCAAAATTCAAGAACAGTTACGTTGCGGGAATATAAAAAGCGAGATTGCGTTGGTACTCGCTCTCTGAAAGTTTGGTTCTTCAAGGCAAGCAGACAGTTTCTGCTTGATTCTTACAATTATAAATACAACAGCCGAATCATCGCGCTGCCCTACAATCAGAATAACTTATTGTACAACAGCGTCTCGAAAGGGAATAAAAGGTGAAACGTCTGCAAGGTGACTTCGGTATGGTCTGCAGTTGATCATCCCCACAGATTTCATGTCCTTGGCGCACGGCCGCTTAAAACTATCACAGTCCCCGTATATTCCCTGAGAGTCGGAGACTCTTGCTTTCCGACAGAATCCTACATCAATTATCCCTTATATCCTTCCGCATTATCCGAAGTTATATCAAGCTGTAACGGCCAGCAAACCGGGCACGCTACTGGGCTTCATCCCGTGGCAACCAGAGTGAGAAGAAAACAGTCTGCGGAAGGGCGGTTGCACATATATAACTGTTGTTAACGGAAAACTTACAAAAATGTATTATATGGCTTGTAGAACCTTAAAAATTCTCTCTCACGATACGCAAATAACTCAACACTAATGTAGCAGTATTTATAAAACATGCTGTACATCCCAAAACTTCATCATACGACACTAACTGTTAATTTCGACTGGATACGATACAATTGTCATGGATAGCCACAAGAACAAATAAATGGATGATTTTATGGTAAGAATATAATGTCACATTTGTAAGTTTATGCCTAAACACTGACCTTTGGATCACCGAGCGATGTGTAACATCACAGAGCTGCCATCTGTGAGCCTACACTAGAAGTATATGCACCGTAGCAAAATATAATCAATATCAACGACCTTCTACGTGAAAATACGAAGACTCAAATTTCAACATGGCTACAATCCCTTGTCCTGGTTTTCCTCAGTCCTTCAAGATAAATTTCATAATATCGCCTTCCAACTACTCATGGTTGCTTTATCTGACCTCATTTTCAGTTTACTGTCCATGATAACCAACCCCTCCAATCTGATGCCTAATAAACTGTGCAGTTGATAGTGTCTTTGGACAATGAACTAACAAACTTCTACTAATACCTAAACTATTCAAATAAAAATGACACACAGTTCCACAGTAAAAATAAAACAAAATGTCACATAAATCACTTGATGCCTTCAAAATCTGCAGGACCAAAATGTCTGTTCAAAATTACAAGATGAACACTAATCAGACAACTTTCACGTGATTCCTATATTGTTCAATGAACTCAATGACAGTATAAACCAAATACCAAGGAGTAAACAAAAGGAGATACTTGTTGGTCATTACATAAATATAATATTCTATATTTCCAAAATCTACGGACATATGCGCAAGCGCACGCACCGAGTTCCCAAACTTATACATACACATTTTTATCACAAAACATTACAAAGACGTCTTTCTATCAAGGGGCATGATGACAATCTTGCTCTCATCATCTGCGTGCAGGGTAAGACCCATCTCAAGGAGGACAGACGAATCAACTGTCCCCTTGCGAGTCATAGAAGCAATCACAGCCTGGTTCTCCAAGTTGTTCTCGCACAGGTTTCGAATCGCCAAAACAACCCACTGTATGATCACTGTCAGCTTCGTCAAGGAACAGCACATTTGTAAGGACATACCGCGCAATTCAGCTCAAATATGTTCCACGAGAAAAACAACAGAAATACAGATTTTGCTAGCAACACATTCAGTACAAGACAACAGAAGAAATTGCAAGGAGCGCGCAGAAAGAATAAATGAGCTCTGATGGGCTATCAAAATACGAAATATAGAAATATTAACTAAAGGAAGATGACAGTTACGAAGATTTTGCTCAATAATATTCCTAAGACCAACTAAGAATATCTTTAGAGTCAGGCAAACGTCACAAAAGTAATCTTAGGCTGACTTCGTTGGACAAGAGTTGGTAGATGGTTCTACAGGGATCTGAACAAATGCAGGTGGATGGAATCTGTCACAGTCACAATGTTTTTCAAAGAAGGGAAAGGCGAGTTCAGAAAACTTCACAATATCTGGAGGCAAAGAACTGTGCCACTCAAGTGCAGCAACATCCTTAAATGACCACGATTTTAAACGAGTATTCAAAATAACAGCAACAAAACTTGTAATGCTATAAATCCTGAATGCTGTTAGTAAAAGCTGACAAGACTCACCTGTCTGGAAGCAAGACAAGAAAAGCAAGAGTACAACACTTGTAAAGTAAAATTAAATAGTTGAGGATACATGGATTTCTTGCATCAATATTACAGCAATCCAAGAGAACTGAGATGCAGTCCAGCTTCCGAACCTGCAGAAACACACAATAATGCCGATCACGACTGAAAAGCATGAGACACTGGACAGGAAGAAATGCATGTGGAACAACGGGGCTGAATCCAGGAACAGGATGAGAAAGAAAACTCGGAGGTGAAACAGTATCAGAAATATTGAACATCTTCACAAAAAAAAAGTTTGACAACATATACAGCAGATTTAGGGACGAAAACTCCAAGGAAAGGGACAAACTGGGAGAACAATATTAAAATGAATCTGGAGGAATCAGACCAGCAGAACTGAATTAAACTGCCTTAGGACAGGGTTTAATTGTGGGCTTTCATAAAGGTAATAAAACCTTGGAGTTGCATATATGCCAGGAATTCAATGACCAACTCAGTGACTATTAGGTTTTTAAAGAGGTCTGTACTCCATGCAGTTACTTCATTACTGTAATATTAAACACAAACCAAGACACAAGCAACCACATTTTTATGAGTACGAGATGCAGGCTTATAGAAAGCTTGCTGGTAATTGTAAGGAAGGAAATGAATTGGCACTATGAGACATTACTCCTCACTCCAATGCTACAATAATTCTCGTATGTTATATGGTCTACAAATTATTATTTTTTTATATATTATTTTGCGTGAAAATTGGCTGGAAGCCATAAGTGTAAAGGTAGCTCATCCTTAGCGTGTCAAGACCGTTATATTTCACTAGGACAATACCTACAAAATTGACAGGATTTTAATTAACTCCATGAAACAAAGTCATTAACGAGAAACTAATAGTTCATACGCTAATGAAGTAATTCCCATTATTTTATGGATTCCGAATGTTCGTTACAGCCGCACAACAGCTCATCAGTGACCTGCATCCTGAGTCAAACGAATTCGGTCCATGCGCTCACACTTTCCATTTTTATGTTGTTCTAAACAATTCATAAAATATAAGACCCAGCGCAGCAATTAAACACTAATTTTTAAATGTGACGACATGTTAACAAAGGCACGACCCTCAAGCCGAAGAACCGCCCCTTGTCGGGTGACGACTTCTTATTCAAATATTCAAAGCTATCCTAAATAACTTGAAGCGGACTCCTCTGTCTGCAACCTGAGAATGCGCCATGCTGCAGTGACAAGGAGCTGACTTAAGATTACAGACTTTTCTTCGCCAAATGGAACTTATAAGTCAACAATAACTTACCTGATTCTGATTTTCTGGGTGTCTCCAGCAGAGGTTGCCCAGCATCTGCACCAAACAGCTCTTGAACCCAAATGCAGGGTGCTCGTGTATATTACTGCTTTGCGTAAAGCTTGACAAGTCAGCCAACTTCTGCACTGCTGAGAAATTATTCTGCCCCATCTTGCCAAGATTGTGCATACTGCATAGCAGCACTGCAATATAAAAACAAATGCAGAAATGTCAAATTCTCCGTATCTGAGCAAGCCACAAAGGTGTACAGTAAGCATCGAAGCACATCTCTACATATTCCAGACTTCGGCACTTGAGAGACGCGACTACTCAATTTCACACTCTGGCTGTGTTAATAAGAGACTGCCACTGCGTGTAACAACAGAGATAAAGAACTGAACCCTGGTTGTTCAACTCGTAGCCAGTTACTTTACTTACTGACAACTGAGCTTGTGAACAAAACATGGTACTGGCACACCATTCACATGTTTTAGTTAATAAGTCAGTCCAACTGATAATATATCTTAATTTTAATATTTTCTTCCTTTTTTCAGTCAGACAGGATACGTAACAGACACTGTGCCATCTGTTTGCAAATTTCAGACAAAACAGACCAGAAACTTGAGAGTGTGTGTGGTCTCTGCAAACTGTTGACATTTATTATCCATTATAGAACCTGAGCCTAATCTGACACAACTTAATTACATCCTCACACTCTATTTCTCAAGGCCCATTTTAATATTTCTGCTTTTATTTATTTGAAAATTAACATAAAAATAAGAAATATTACAATGCTAAAGTGCAACTCAAGCAATGACATACAAGTATAAATGAAGCTACACACCAAACAGCACTTTTATGAAAGTTAGAATCACGTATTAAAAGGTTTAAACCTTACAGTGAAATATCAGCTACAAAGGAAGAAGAAAGTAGTGTTTAAAATTCTGCCCTATGAGAACACTGGGAAATTTGAACCAACAAACAGCTACGTCATGGCCTGCGAGTGTGAAGTGGGCCAGATACAAACAGTAAGTCCTCATTAAATCCTGCTTCCTCAAGAATGTTTCCTTTTTGACAATGGCTCTGAAGTCATGAAGATAGACAGTAACTTACTTGAACACGTAATAAGAAGAGAGGTGTCCTTCTGCAGCTCTGAACGATAGTTGCCGTTGGCAGACGCAGAAGCCAAGAGTTGAAGCAGTTTTGACACTTCTGCAGGCTCCAGACCTTCAACATACTTCTCACAGGTCTTAAGAATGCAGTCAGAATGAACTTTGAATTGACTGGCCAAGAATGTTATAGAAGTGACAGGAATACGGGCGTCACCGTCTGCAGTAATCATAAAATGCACAGCATCAAGTAAGAAGAGACGGTGTGTCACAGCTACTTTTTCATACACCTTTGGTAGATAACCCATCCTTGACAGCAGCAACTCAACAGTAAACAGTCTGAAAACAGGAAGACACTGTGAGACTCCACAAGCCTTCTGAATCATATTCACAATCATAAAATATGACAAAAATCAGACGCATGCATAAAAAATACAGTAATACAACAAATACTCAGCACACAGCCTTTAGAAGAGCTTGTGGAAACACATACAAGGTGTTCGGGATCTCACACAAAAATTTTGACGTAAATACATCTATACGGAAGGGTCATTCGGCAAAAACAGGGTTACGAAAATGTGTAAGATCCATACCAACAATGTGTAAATATGGACCGACAATGATCAGCTTTTATATGAACTCCTGCGTGTATAACAATGCAAGAAAAAGGATTTGAATTTCTAACACACACCTGCAACAATACTGGCTGAGCTCTTTTCTCATTTATTATGCATGCTGTATAATTGCCTGAATAAACAGTATTGCAATCCACTCCTTTACCTAAGAAACTAATTGTTATGTCATCTGTTTATTTGGCATTGTTGTGTTTCATTACTGCTGTCACCAACCACGGTTCCGGAGAATCTGACGTAAATATGTCTCTGTATTTAAATTATATTTAAGCAATAAATACAATGAAAGGAAGGTAGCTGAACGTAATGTAATGTCAAAATTATCTAGTCTATGATGCACTTCTTCTACAAGCGATTCACAGCTCAGCTCTTTCCGCAATAACGAAAGCGGATTGTTGATGGCAGTAATGTAACACAACAATGCCGAGTAAGCAGATGACGTTTCCTACGTAACATAACAATGCACGCAAGCTGACCATTGTTGTCGGTCCATATTTACACATTGTTGATATGGATCTTACACGTTAGGTAACAACAATGCCGAGTAAACACGACATTCCCTAGGTAACCATTGTTGTGGATTTGTTGATACAGATCTTACACATTTTCGTTCCACGTTTTCCTTTCACTTTTTTGCCGCACGACTCTTCCGTATAGACATATTTACATCAAAAATAACGAAAGCTTACGCAAATTCTGAGTCCGCCATGGCATGGTCTATCAGGATTTCCAAGATTTCTTTACAGTTTTCCACAGCAGCACTTATGTCTGGATGACCCAATAAGATGTTGTATATGACCATTGATGAATAATTTGCAACCTTCTTGTCTTCATACTTCAATAGATCTCTGGAACAGAAAAATACTTCTGAAACATACTATTCCTTACTTTCACCACACAAGTGATAATTTTATTTAATAATGCTTCATCAGTTACACTGGTTATGTAGCATCATCTTACATAACAAAATAGTTGAATCATTTTACTAAAGTCTAGCAATGAAAGATAGATCAGAAGTCATTTGCAGGCATATATACAACTTTCAACTGCCCTAGAGGACTGCAATATATGGCCAATCTGGCACACTTTCCTTCAGTTACTTACATTAGGACTTCTGAGCATTTTCTCCAAACTATAGGTTGAGTGTCCTTGTTGTTCACAACAATGTTTCCTAAGAATTGTGTTCCAACCCGTAAACAAAAAACATTATGTTCATTCCTTGGTAATAAAGACAATGCCTTCAAGATGTTGCATGTTTCATCAACAGCTACAGTTTTTTCAGTTACATCTTTCTGAATCTTAGGTTCACCAACGCAACTGTTTCTCAGGGCTCGGAAAGTTTCGCTTACAGCAGCCGCTACACTTGGTGAATCAACCTTGAACTCTGCAGCTGACACATGCAGGACTATGCCTAAACTTTCTAGTGCCTGCAAAGGCACACTTTTCCTGAAACAATACAAAAATACATTAGATACTGTAATTATTATGTCTTGAAAAATACAGTTTCCTGCTCACCTTGTAAGCATGAATTCATGTAATTCATATAATAATGAATATGTTTCTGTAAAATGTGAAATAGCATGTGAGAATCAAAATACACCTATTAGAAAAAAAGAAGACAAAGAAGTTATAGTTTATTAATATTTTATATAAAAGTTCATGAAGTTTTGTGGTAACAACATAACCAAAAAATTTCTCAGGATTCCATAAAAAGATACAATTTTTCCATAGTATATCACTGCTATTCTGTATTTTCTGTACTTTCAGACTTACTTGTATATAACATTTTATAAAAATTGATTTATAAAATCAGATTCCACAATTTAAATAAATGCCAATCATCATACATACATGCAAATGTAAAGGGGGGTTGAAATTCCCTATCCTGACAAGTTAATTTTGCTTATTATATGCTCCATTACCTGTTTTCTGGTTTTAAAAGAGCCTTTGAAATTGTAGTTAAAGTGTCACCAATTTCAGACCACTTTTTATTTCTTAAGAATGTAGTCAAAAGTTCACAGCACCGAAAGATATTTTCAACACCTAAAGAATCCGTATAATTATCATCTTCTTGCTCCAATTCCGTTACAGCCCTTAAATTATTCGAAAATTTTTTCGCGCTAGCCATTTTCTTTGCCAAAGCCCACCTTCCTCTAACACTGGATTATAAAATGACTGCTAAATTTCACATAATTTTATTATGAATATTTGCCCAAAGAGGACACTAGCATACATACAAGTAGGATGTAGGTAATACATTTCTTATTTTTAGTTTCTAAATGTCGTATAGATGGTACTAATATCGCATAACTGCATTGACGCTAATTTATCATCACTTTCTGCCAAATAAAATTAGTAGGTAAGTATAGATATGTGTATTTGTTTTCTAGATTCCAACAAATATTTTTACAAGACTAAAATTTTAAAACAATATAAACAATGAGCGACTATTCTGCCCGCTTACATTACATCATTCCTCATTCTTTCCGTTGGCATCCATGGTACATGTCGAACTGAAATTTACAAAAGAATAATTACTACTACTATACCGTTTGACTAATAAGCGGTTGATGAAAGTTTAATCTAGTATTATTTTATATATCCAGCTGTAAGTACTGCATTTAATAAACATTTGTCCAAATGTATACCGACGTAGATCAAGGAATGCAGGTCGGCAGGAAGTAGATAAGTTTCCCACTGATCTGTTTCATCAAATTTATTTAGCAATATCTCCTAATAAATAAATTATATTTTACGAGCCGATATCTTATTTAGTGGATACTACACACTGAAAGAGAAAGGAAAGCCACATCTATTTTTAACGTCTCCAAGAGAATAAGTTTATCAATCTTAAATAGGGATATTTCGGATTTATATTGGAGACATATTTGTGATCAAATGTTGGCATTAAATCGAATAATAATTGTTGCTGGCTGCTGCATTGTCGACAGTGACTAGCTACTTTAGAAGAGCAATTTTGAACTTGTAGTCGAAGGTAATGTATTTGCAATTAGGTTTAAATATTTACTGTTATTGTTTTAGGACAACTGAAACAAATATGACATCTTAAAAATGCAGATAGCCATTCTGTATATAGTATATTCGAGAGAAATGAAATTGGGAGGTTAGGTTCTGAAAGTGTACAATAATTGAGCAAGTGTATATTTGAATTGTGGAGGAGTAAAGCAAGTACAATTAAATCTAACATTTTATTTACAGATGTTTCTTACTCGTTCTGAATATGACAGAGGAGTTAATACCTTTTCTCCAGAAGGAAGGTTGTTTCAGGTAAGGAAGATTGAAAAATCATTTGTACCATATTTTTCATCTTCGTTGCTTTTTGTTACTCTGACCACTGGCATTTCGCCGCCGGTAACGTCTCAGCAAAATTCTAGAATGTTGTGAGAAGCAGAGTTCAGTCTTTGTATGTACATTGTGTTCTCTGATAAAGTTGAATGCAGATGCCACTTTCCAGCAGGAACTTCTATATTATAGGCAAGTTGATTTTGTTGTTTTTGTGTTGCACTACTAGACCTGTATTGGGAAAACCTCATAGTGCTTGGTAGTGAATAATGTGGTTCCACCCAGGAGCTAGGAAGTGACAATGTTATTCAACTTTATCACTGTATTACATAGTCATCCCAATAGGTTTCTCATAATAAATTTGTATTAGATTCCTTCTGGTTTTGTTATATTCTGCTATTACATTGACAGGAAGCTAAGCTGTGTGATTTGTTGACATCAATATGTGGTTCTTATGGTTATAAAGTTTTGTTAAAATGTTCAGCGAAGCTTCCTAATACTTCTAAACTGATTGAGGGCTGCATATATTTTTCTTTTGCAAGAGATTTAAAATCTGAAGAGTTCACATAGGAACTTTATTTATTTATTTATTTATTGTTTATTCTGCTTCCCAACATTATGCATTGTCTACTCACCAGCTCCAGATAGTTTGAGATATAAATGTTACAGCATCGTTGTTCTTTTGCCTTGTGACTTATATAAACATATTCAGCATTTAAACAAATATTGATGTTGCCTACTTCATGCAGAAATAATGAAGGGAATTAAAATGAATGATAATGGAGATGGTAGTTGAATGTGTTAATGAACTTTATCCTTCTTTTATCCTGCTCTTATTTCTATAATTTCCATGATCTCTCAGCTGCTGGTCATTCCAGTTCCAATATAATATTTTGCTGTAAGCATATGTACAATAGCATATATAGCTGTGAGGACAATTTTAGGTGGAGTATGCAATTGAGGCAATCAAGTTGGGTTCCACAGCAATTGGGATATGCACTTCTGAAGGGGTTGTTCTTGCAGTGGAGAAGCGTATCACCTCATCCCTTATGGAACCAACGACAGTTGAAAAGATTGTGGAAATTGACAAACATATTGGTAAGTCTGTTGATACAGCTGTTTTATCTGAACTGTGTTTGATTGGTGAGGTGTCAGATACCAGCACAAACAACTCCTCCTTTTTTCTCATTCCATTCACATCTGTTGTTTAGTGTCTCATGAGGGGTTGAAAAATTGTTCAAAAACCTACCTGCAAACTTATAAATTCAGTATCTCCCCCTCCCAATTTCTTTTGCTGAAAAAGTTTGTGTCTGTGCGTTACGTTATGTGAATTATTTGGAAGTCTTTGTCCTGCAGTCAGCATGTATTAACTTTATTAACTCTTCTTGCTTGTGACATTTTCCAGTCCTTATGGTTTCCACTTTACTACAAGTGCTAACAAATAAAATTAATGTTTATGTATATCTAAATCTTCTTTTGTTTCTTTTTTTGGAAAATTTTCAATCCTAATTACCCTCATCTGTATTTTAATATAATTTTGTATATGTTATTTGAATGCACTTGTGCATAATTCAACATAACTGATTATTCAGCAGGCTTTAACCTGATTATAGAGTTAAAATTAGATTTGTGAGATCTGCAGATATGTTACACATACCTACATGTGTTGACAGTATCAGAATTCGTTATACTTAGTTGCTATGGAAGCTTCAGATCATACATCAGGTTTCAGTGTGTTAGTAGATTTTAATATTTTGTTTCCCTGATGGGGATTGAAGATTGAGTGATGATATATCTTGCACATTGCAGGCTGTGCAGTGAGCGGGCTTATGGCTGACTCACGGACCATGATTGACCGAGCAAGAATTGAATGCCAGAACCACTGGTTCATCTACAATGAGAAAATGAGTGTGGAGTCAGCAGCTCAGGCAGTGTCAAACCTGGCCATCCAGTTTGGAGATTCAGATGATGATGGAGGGGCAATGGTAAAACACCTTCACATGGGTCACAGTACATTATAACATGCACTGTAGCTTTTCTGATTACCATATAAGTCTTTTAGATTGATACCTTTACTTAACAAGGATCATGTAGGAGTGAAGTTATGTGTCTCTATGCTTAATTACCAGCCCATGAAGAGGAAGGATGTAATGGAGGAAAAGCTCAATACATTCTTAACCTCAGCGTTAGGTGGGTGTGTGATTTGCTTTTTGGCGTGGGAAAAGGATTCCCACCCAGTGCCAATTTGTTACGAGGCTGTGTCACAGAGGTGGTCTGGATTTCTTGACAGAGGGAAATATCTTTGTCTCTTTTGCAAATCAAACCTTAGTTGTCCAGTTTGTAATTTGTTACACAACTGACTGCTCTCTGAGTTGTCTCTGTTACAGATATTTTAGCTTTTTATAATTAATTGAGGAATAAGTTAATGGAACTTGTCTGCATGTGGAGAGAAACCAATGCCTCTTCCATAAATTCAGACCCCAGTTGTTCAGATTGTAGTTAGTCACTTGCAAAAATATCCCTACAAAATCTTTTATCGATTTTAATGTAATATTTATTCTAAATTTGTAATAAACCTATATTTTAACATCAAGTTTTTTAAGTACCATGTGTTTCAAAATGCTCACTGTTTCAAGAAGATGGCTGTCTTCTGGGTTATTGCACCATATAGTCTGATAGAAGTTTATCTCAAACGCTATGCACTTTGTTTCATTTTTAGAGTCGTCCGTTCGGTGTGGCGATCTTGTTTGCCGGCTGTGATGAGAAGGGCCCGCAGCTTTTCCACATGGACCCATCTGGAACGTTTGTTCAGTTTGAAGCAAAAGCAATTGGATCAGGAAGCGAGGGTGCTCAACAGAGTTTACAAGAAGTATATCATAAGGTGCTCATCTCAACTCTGGACAATTTTTTCTGTTATACTGTTATAATATGTAGAAAATACCTTGAGTAGTGCATGTTGGCAATCATTACTAGCTTACAGTCCACCCATATACACTCTGCGATTCTTACTTGTGGCAACTGACACAGTTGCACCATGGTGATTGATTCCGAGATGTCCTCTAAGAGGGTTAAACAAGAGTTGTTTTCTACACAACATACTTTCATATCCTGTGGCTGCAGATGGTTCGGTGCTTTATTTCACTACCCTAGCAATACTACATGAGCTGTATGAAGTCCAACATTTGTTATGTCAAAATAATTGGCCGTGTTTTTACAACCATACATAATAAATGGAAACATTCTAGTTTTGTTTACCTTGAGCAGTGTATTTTGGAAAGAATACGGGATGATAAGAAATTTTGAGCTGTCAGTTGGAATTTTCTCCTGTGTATTATTTTTACACCTTGACATTTCAGGAGAAGGTTCGAGATTTTTAATTGCCAAACTTGTTGTTTTCAGTCCATGACGCTGAAGGAGGCTCTGAATGCAGTTTTGACAATCCTGAAACAAGTAATGGAGGAGAAACTGAGTTCGACAAATGTTGAAGTGATGACTATGACACCAAAACAGCTGTTTCATATGTTCTCAAAGGATGAGGTTGAAGAGGTGATCAAGGATATTGCATAATGTGCCGAAGTATTTGTAACTGCATTTTTCATCTTGGTACTAACGAAACAGGTTCTCCAGCTAGGTAACGGATGTGTAGTGCAGTGATACTGCCTGAGAACTGAAGCTTTATATTGTCATGGTTGATTAAACTTCAGTGTTTCAATGTGATGGGGCCTGTTACATCCTTTTCTTTTAGCGCTGTCATGCACATAATTTTCCTCATCACATAAGGAAAACTTATACCACATTGTAGATTAAAATTATACCAGGTATCTTCAGATTCAAAATTGTAAAAACAATGTTTTCATGACTCCAATGTTAAATGTTTATATAAATGGCTTGTTCTGCACCAGGTAAATGAGTACAGAGGAAGAGATTCAGTACTGACGAATTAATGCATAATGGCAATGAATTTTAAACCAGACTTATTCTCATTGATGATATCTAGGATGATGAATGTTGAAGTGAATGGTGCCTTCCATACAAGACAGTTTCTTGTCACCTGATTTTTAATAATAATGAAAGTTAGTCTGAATCTTTTTGCACCTTTGTGGCTTCTACATTATTTTTATTTTTAACCGTATCACGTTAGGAGAAGCATTTACACGATGTGATCCTGGACTGATGAATTTATTTATTGTTTTCTCTGCCTACATATTCTCACTGCACACAGATTTTGGATTATCCAGTAGCTAGTATGGATAGCAGTACAGAATTCTCAAAATCAACTCAAATCTGGGACAGAAGTTATTTTGGATTAAAACTGCACCATTCCAAAATTGGTTGTGGTTTAGAAATTTATTTTGTAGGATTTGAGGTTTTCATGGCAGTGAGTCTGAAGATGGCTGTCTTCAGGGTTGTTGCATCTTGTAGTCTGGCAGAAGTTTGCTGACGTTTGAGGGTGATGGGTACTCATCGCCCTGATGATGGAGGCAGCAGGGACTGAAACGTCAGTAAATTTCTACCACACTACAGGGTGCAACAATCAAGAAGACAGCCATCAAATTTCTTTGGTTTAGAAACATGAATGCTTTGACTACCAGATATTTTACTCCAACAAAATTTATCTATATTTGAAACAGTTATACAGTCTGTCCACAAAGTCCCTTCGGGTTTGAAAATTTGTGGCGCGCAAACAAATTGAGCTAGCCACGTGCGGTTTGCGGCAGATTACAGTGAAACTCTGGAAGTTTTTTACTGACCTCAGTAGACCTCGATGTGGGCTCCCTTGGTAGCACGGAGAACGTTCAGACGATATTCGCCCTTTTGCCATGTTCTGTGGAGCATGTCCGTTGGAATAGCTGAGATCGCATTCCTGATACGGGTCTTCAGGTCATGAAGTCTGTTAACTGGTGTTCGGAACACATTGCTCTTGACATAACCCCACAGGAAAAAATCCAGTGGTGTTATGTCTGGTGAACGTGGAGGCCAAGGCATTGGACCGTCTCTGCTGATCCATCTTGCGATCTCGGCTATTCCAGTGGACATGCTCCACAGAACATGGCAAGAGGTCGAATATTGTCTGGACGTTCTCCGTGCTACCAAGGGAGCCCACATCGAGGTCTACTGAGGTCAGTAAAGAACTTTCGGAGTTTCACTGTAATCTGCCGCAAACCGCACGTGGCTATCTCAATTTATTTGTGCACCACAATTTTTCAAAACCCCGAAGGGACTTTGTGGATGTCTCAGAACAAGAGGTGGTGACCTCTCCTCTACTCTCTGTCATTCATGTATCATGTGCATCTTTTGTGGTATGTTATATGTATAGAACTGTGGAGGCTCTTGTGATTGGCTCGTAGGATAATTATCGCGTCACTGTCATAGGATTACTGTTTTTATAGAATGTCTTTTCTCTTTTGGATTAATGTTAACCTGTCGGGGATAGGGAAGTATTTCCATTAGCCTGGCTGAGACGCCATCCTCTCGCATCTTGCTTGTGGTGTGCCCTGTTCAAGAGTCTGAATTGTGATGACGGAGTCGGGGCGGAGTAGCCGCTACACAAAGCCTATCCAGAGTCTGAAATTACCACTTACTGACAATTGGGCAACCTGTTGGGATATAGAGACGCCATTTTGTAAAAGAGTGTTATGCCATCATCGTCGGTGCAAATGGCCGTAGTAGCCGATGCGTCTGTAAACCCACTAGTACTGATAGTACCTGCGTCTTTCCTACTTGCTAACTCAAAGGTTTTCGTGTTTGGTAGTCGGTAATGGAATGTTATTCAGGCACTTTTGTTCACTGACTTAAAATCTGACGTGCACACTTCGGTTCTCAGGAGATGTTTTAATAGCTGGCTTTTGTTGTTCTTGTGTAACTTCTTACGTTCTGTCCATAGAAGTTCAGCTTTTTTGTGAGGTGATTTGAGAACGACACAGAGCACGTGAATTTTGCTGTGGCATATCCAAGCAGACACAGAAGTGTTCTTGTGACTTGAAACTGACGTCTCTTGCCTTTAAAACAATTCTGGATTTTTCCAAAATCAGGTTTTTTTTTTTTTTTTGTGTTTGTGGTGGAACTCTGTGGCTGTGAGCGACATCACCTGAAAATGCATTGAATGAAAATAAAGGAGATCAATAACACTTGTTATATGTAGTGTTTCTCTTACCTTTGCAAAAATGTACCCTTTATGCATTATTTTGCAGGTTGCTTAAATTTAAAATTGTAAGATGTGTTTGTGTCACACACAAGAATTTCCTGGTAAAAAATAGCAACAAGCAAAGTAACTCGGTGTAGTATCTTATTTATAAAGAGTTTAGATCTTATTAAGATTTCCGTCTTCTGGGTTATTGCGCTGTGTAGTCTGGTCGATGTTAACCAACGTTTCAGAGGTCATACTGCCTCCATCATCAGAGTATGAAGATTTCTGTCTTCTGGGTTGTTGCGCTGTGTAGTCTGGTCGATGTTAACCAACGTTTCAGAGGTCATACTGCCTCCATCATCAGCGCAATAACCCAGAAGACGGATATCTTCATACTCACCGCTGTGAGAACATCAAGTCTTACACAGTTCAGATCTTGGTTGGGGGATTTGCTTATGCAGTTCCATTCTCGACCAGACCTGATCTGGGATCTACCCATCCTGCTATTCAATGGGAACTAAAAGTTGTTTTGTATGGGTGAAGCATCTGAAACAAAAATGACTTGTTTCCATATACAGATATCAAGCATTCACGGAATTTTACCTCCACGCCCCTTATACATTTTAGAGGCATTAAAAGTAAGAGACGGTCGTGACTGACGTTCACATTTTGTAACAACATTTATTCTGTTACAAATTCTCTGGTCACTTAGGATTTCGAGTCGCACGGTGCATAGGCAACTCATACTACATGAGTGTTATTTGGGTTGCATAATGGGACAGGTTAACGTTGCTGATTTTTAACGCAGTTGTCTGATCTTTCATTGTTAAAGTTTATTTCTGCACATCGTACACATTTATGAGTTTATGATAAGCTCGATTTTGTACTGAACAAATTAAATCGTATATTAACAAAGCATTTTGAAATAAAATTCAAAATTGAACACCGATTGTACGAAGGCTTATTACTGTACATTATTTTAGAGAGACTTCAATTCGATATACATTCTCGTAACCAATATCCGTTTTAATATTATTTTCTCACCTTCTCGGACTTCAAATTTGTTACTATACACGGCGCCAGAACCCAGAAGAACATCATCTTCACCGCCGTGAAAACCTCCAATTTATAAAACTGTGTAGACTTGTCGATCGGTGCCAACGTTTCGGAGTAACATACTGTCTTCATCTTCAGGGTTGAAAATAAATTATGTTTTCTTTACCGAAATGTTGGTATCTAACGACTGATGTGTAAGTTCCAAGAAACTAAAACATCTGTTGGTTCACATCTTTGTGCAACACGTCCAGGCCACCCTGGGGTTACGGAGTCCTCCAAGATGAAAAGACAAACTCAACGTTTGCACCTGGAAACTGGTTTCAAGGAACCTGATAGTTGTGGGAGAAGATGAAGAAAGAAAGAAGAGAGATGTGAGATTATTTCTGGATCGAAGTAATGTATTCCTGCATTACAATGCGTTTGTCATCCGAGACTAAGCTACTCCTACAAAGTGATATTACAACCGAAGGACGCCTCTTCGAAGGTGCGACTGTTCGTGGTAGAGACACCGACAAAGCCTCGAGTCTCCATCTACTGGCAGGTATGAGAACTTACTTGTCAGGCCAATACGTGCAGCAGGCGGCCCTCATCAGCAGACTTGAAGTCACCTCGTAACAGGCCAGGCAGTCGCCATTTTATTGTGTTCAACCGAAGTTTTAACAAACTGCATGAATCGCTCGTAAGTTTGAACATTTTGTGATGTTGACGATTGTCGAACATTCGGATAAAAGTGTGATGACCGTCCTACAGTGTAGGTAACAGCTTGTGACGTTGTTCTGGCTGCATCTATTATTATTATTATTCGTAATACTGAAGAGAGAGAGTGCAGAGTACGTTGGTTTCGAAGCAATGGGCTCCAAAGTGGAATACGTTGAGTCGTCACACATTTACGCTACCAACTACGTGCGCAACTCGAAAGCCATTGGGGTATTGTGGGGTATTTTCACTATATGCTACGCCATAATCGTGGTGGTGGCATTTGTTACACCAGAGTGGATAGGCGACACCCTGGAGTCGGAATATCCCGGGCGGTTTGGGCTGTGGGCGAGGTGCTACTTCCACAGTTCGTCAGGAGGCGGTGAGGACTGTCAGGGTAGCCTGGATGACCTGTCCACTGTGTCCAGCCCTGCCTTCAGGGCGGCCACCGTCTTCGTGGGACTGGCCGTCATCCTCGCCCTCCTCGCCATATGCGCCATGTTATTGTTCTTCTTCTTCCAATCTACCACCGTCTTCCACGTCTGTGCGTGGATCCAGGTTTCCTCAGGTAGGTGATGTTTGTTCTCACGTTGTCGATTCTTAGTTATTTAACCGTATCTTATGCGTGCTATATGCCCCGCCTCTCTCATCTTCCTTGACATGCTTACACTGCTTCAGCTATAGAGCTTATATATGGCGTTGAATGATACGATGATTATGAATGATGGCTGTAACTTTATAGTACGTATTGCCTCTTTGGCTCATATGATGTTTTGATTTTTTACATATGACAGCAGTCACAATGAATTTTCTTTTATTCTTATATATTTATGCTATATTTTTGCAACACAATTGAATTCGGTTCAGGTTATGTTGATTTAATTTATGTGTGTGTCTGATTTTCTAAATATTAATTAGCGAATTTTTCTACAAGTTAGGAGACATGACGTCATGCAGGTGAGTGCTAAGTGAGTGTCTTGGAGTAGCGGAGTAAAACCACTGAACTCCTCAGTCAAAGGTAGTTCGTGTCAGGGCCGAAATTGAAACGTGTGACCTCTAGAACACCAGTGCGTCGTAAACCTCCCCTTCCCCAGGGCTTCCAATGTCCCTACTTGTCATACAAATCTGAACAAGTACGAACTTTTAAAGAGAGGCTTGAGTCAAGTGTCTGAATGTGAAAGAATGGAGCAGCTCAGGTAGAAATTTAACTCGCAGCATCTGTCTCAGATCTGTGCGATTAGTCCATCGTCATGGAACATGCAAATCATTCCGTGAGTAGTGACGGAAAAACAGATGACGCACGACCAGCGCGTGACTTTGTTGTAACAAATTTCTACGGTCACCTGTACTTTCTTTCTTAGAATAAAAAGACAGCAATTATAAAAGGAGCAAAGACGGCTGGAGTGTGAAACTGGCTACACACCTCCGTGAACTCATTGGATGTTGCATTGTAATGAACTGAAGTCCTATTTTATATTTGGGATGTTTTTGATTGCTTTTTTTTCACAAAGACGTGCCACTGGATAGTTTATTTCAGTGTTAAATAAAATAATATTGATTATATAGCTTAAAGTAGAATACATACCGAAAATGCTTGCTAACTCTCAACTTAAGAATGCCTTGATTTCTTTCTCTGTTTTTATGTTATCTGGGTGTGAAATTTAGTCTCTTATTCGGAGGAAAGGAAATGAATATAAATTACAGAGAACATTTCGGTCGAGCACAGACGAACGAAGAGAGAATCAAGAAAACTAGACAACTAGAATCTTCATGATTTATTTTCTTCATTTGGCGGCTCCCCCAATCTCGTGGGATTGCGCGTTTACATTCCGCAACAGGAGAAAGTTTTCGTGTGCGCGCAATGTGGCGCAGAGAATCAGCAATTGGTTGACATATTCATGGAACGTTTTCTACGGAAAGAGTGCAACTTCACAGTAAACACGAAAATGGTGTCGTGTTGCCGTTTAACTCTCCAAAAAGCACTGAGATGCAACACGCAGGTTTCTTGCTTTGCCAGCAATTCTGCATTTCGTGTTTAAGGGGTATCGTACGAGCTACATTAGCACGTATAAGAGACTCAGAAACTGTGAAACGCTGTAATAAAACTAATCCCAAAAGGCGGTCAGTCAGGAGTTAGGATTCCGCCTCAGAAGACGCCACGCCACGTCTCCGGATCTTCCTCAGTGCGTGGGTCTGCTTGCCGCATTCCGTTGGTAGGTAACGGTGTCTCGGGCAGCCTACATGTAGACACAAAAGGCCGTCCGCCACTCTGATCCTTGTGGACGGAAGCTGCGCTGTGTAGGGATTGCAATGGGCCTTCAGCAATCAGGGCGAAGGCACAGACGAGAGTAGACTATGATGTTAGATAGGTTCTCGAAGGAAACAGAGAAGACTGGGAGATAGACAGACTAAGTTATTAAATGAAGGAAGAAGAAAGATAGAAAGAAATAGACGGAAAGATGAAAGAAAGATTGTGAGGATACGTGAACGAGGATTAAACTGGCTCAGTGTAAAAAGGAATGATTTACCCTGCTGTGAATCGCTGTTTAATTACGTCAGCGAAACAAAGGACCTCCAGAACAAATGAAGGTGACACCGCCTAAGTGATGTCACTTTCCAGTCGTCCTTGTTACTGGCACCCGAACGGTCGGTCGGTCGGCGAAACAAAATAATGAATACAGAATTTTAGTGAGGAAATATCTTCAGGAACGGTCACTTAGTAGACCGAGACAAAGGCCGAAGGATGAAATTAAACAGGATATTTTGTAAATGTATTGTGCAGATGCGAATTGGATTCAACAGGCTCAATTACAGGACCAATGCCAAGCTTTTCCTTCAACGAAGTTTAGTGTTGACGTAAGTAGTGTGCGTGGGGTTTAATTTCGGTTTTATAAAGTGAACGCAAACGAATCACGTTTTATTCGATTTCATTAAAAGCTACCGACGTTTCGTGATGCACTCAACATCGAATTTCTCTAGCACAACTGATTTCGCCAGGGCAGACACTCGTTCCTTGGGCCCCCACGCTCTGCACACGACGCTGCATTTGATTCTAATTCCATCGCCCAGTGGTTTTAGGTCCTTGTCGATTTAGTGACAAACGAAAACCTGTGCTACTTGCAGCACATTCCATGGCCACCCGGTGTCCAAAAAGTCAGCAACCACAACTTCTCGCGAGAATACACACGGTTTCTGTGCAGTCATAGCGTTGTAGCTAAGGCAGTGAAGGTCACCCGAATAAGGTCATTGGGCCTGTCTCACCGTTGCTCTGGCATAACGGGACTCGAACGGAAAGCAACTCTCGGTCACGCATAGGAGTCTGCCTGCCTGCCTGCCTGCCTGTGTAACTTGACTGAGTAACTGAGCCACAAACTAATAACGAAATTAATTATCTAGATGTACCAGCTAACTAACCAATCAACGACATAACAAGCAAGGTTATTAACTAACAAACTGATTAATTAAGTTTCTAACTAACTGACTGACCCACTGTTTAAGTACGTAGCGAAGTATCCAGTCACGAGTGACTGAGTAACGAACTAATAAACCATTTAAGTAGGTATTTAACCGAGTAATTAACTGAAATACTAACTCTGTAACAATTGTAAGTAATTAAACAAACAAGAAAGCAACGAATCGAAAAACGATCGAGATAGCAAATTAAATAGATCGCTAAGTACCTCTCAGCAAGTAACTAAGTACCACATATAATTAACAAACAAATTAAGCATATTACTGGAAACAAAACCTGACACACAGTCCACTACTCGTCCTCAGCTGACGCAATATTGCCAAAATCCACTTAACCGAGATCCACTTTAATATTATATGCAAATTTCGTCCCTGTTTCAGTGGGTTGCCCTACGTTGCGCACGTAATTGTGTAAAAAGAGGAGAACATCTAAACACGACATGAAGAAACACCTGCCATGCGAATAACAAACAAACAAACACAATACATACATGATAACCTCGAATCAGCATATTCCGTCAGGTAGCACAAACATGGCGATCCAACAAACAAACAAATCCGGGTCTTTAACCCTTCCAATGATGAATTGTTACGCGAAGCAACGAAGCCTAGAAATCGTTCTACGCAGCCTAGACACGTAAGGATACTCAACGTTGCTTGTAAACTCGCTGCTGTAGTGTGAACGACCGATAAGTCAAGGGCTTCTGCTTAACAGTACGTGGCGTTCTTTACGAAGACTTGCTGCAGACTTAGCCATAAAATATGCGAGAATTTGAAATCAACTTCATATTACGCCCTGCAGTCTCACCTTGAAAGTTTATAATCATTTCAATCTCCTGCTATTATGCAAACTGTATGTTCATTATCGTTAAGAAGACGTGGAACTGGATTCTGTCCTGAGCCAGCTGATGCCAGAACACATCTCACACCCTATTTGCACAAGACATAATTCATTTTTGCGTTATATACGCAGATGATCTACGTTCCCTTTCGTTAAATTTTCTTACCGTCGATCTGACAAGTCTTGGCCCTGCGATGATTAAAATAAAGAACTCAGCAGATAATCGAGTTGAAACAAATTGTGTTGACGCTCAATTAGAAACGACGAGATTATTATGAACAGAATAGGCCCAGCCTGGACCTTTCGATTTCTATCGCCAAAGCCTCGTGTCTGAACTCACATTGACCCTTACGAAACGTAGTGAAGGAAAGTTCTGTTCCGCTCTGAATGCAGTACGTGCTTAATTATACGGACAGCATTATGTTCAAAGCGACAAAAAGCCTTTCGGTGGAAACGAAAGGCAATTTGTTGTGTCATGATTTATCAGTTCAATAAATAGACTTAGAAGCAAACGCCTTTCATTTTGCAAACGCAGCGAACATGTTCAATATCTCCGCCTACGAATCCTGGGATGTCGATGTTCGGTCCCTCGGTAGAGACTGAAACCGACTTCCACCTTCTGTATCTTAAATACTGGGTAAGAATGCATGATTTTGAATATATTGCTTAAGCCACAGACCTGATTTCTACGACTGTGCAGAGCCTGCAATTCTACTGTTTCTTAATGGACTGAAAAATCCCAGGCTGTGGCCTGGTACCTTACGTCTGTTGAAACTGCAGACATTTAGTAACGAAATGTTCCCACCATAGTCATAATATCATGGTGTGAGACATTACCACCTGCACTGGATGACGAAGCTTCTGTGTTTCGTCCGGGGCGATGTAATTACGCCAGTTCAGGGTTTTCATTTAAGGTGCAAAATAAGCCGTTTCTTGTTCGACGGTGTATCCATGGTAAATACATTCGCAATTTTAAACATGAAAGACATTAACCCAGAAGAATATTCTTACCGGCACTACTAAATATGATATTTATTCAGAACAAGTGGTCTGTGTGGCTGAACGACATATCTCGGGCATAGCATATAAAGGGTTGAAACGCTGGGATACATAACAAGTAATCTGTCATGTGGCTAAGGATGAAACTGGTCGGCAAGATTTAATGTCGAGCTCGTCTTTAGAATCTCGTCTGTACTGACGGTGGACGACTGGCTGACACTTCTTTGGACTGGCGTTAAAAGCGCGTCGTTTGCTTCCGGAAATGGCTGCCATCAGACCGGAAACGCTGAGGCTGAAGTTGCTCTGGCCCGGTCAGGGGTAAAGGTGTCCAGTGACGCAGAACTCGGAAGAATACGATACTTCACTATTCTAAACAAATTAGGCAACAAAAGCGAAAGTTACTATGCAAAGTGAACAATGTTTACCCTGTGCCTGTCTCCATCCATCTTATTTTTCCCCTCTTTCTCTCAACATTCTTCGCCTTTGTACCGTAATCACAGTGCAGCGATCAGCTGCAGTGGTATTTTGAAGACCACCTAATTCACGATCATATATCGTATTACATTTTTCATATTAATCCGCCAACATCTTGCATTATTACGTATTACTGTAGTTAATTTTTAATGTTAAAACGGAAATACGAAGGTAAAGGCAGACGGACAGACACAGCAAGCGCATTACGCGATTGGCAGGTCATAGCAACTGCGTCACTCCCGGAATAAACATTCAGAATCTATCTAGTAATAATCGTATCCATAAAACGAAACTTTATTTTTTTTAAAAAAAAAAAAGCTAGCTTGCTGTACGCAGTAGTGAGAATATTCTTTTAACTTGTAGCAGAACTTTCCGTGTTGCGACAAACCTCAGTCTTGGGTTTGTGTAGAGAAGCAAGAGATTTACTGAATACGCAAATTTACCGCTAATAGGAACCGCTGTTAATTCACATGAAGTGGCATGTTTGAACTTTCTAGTGAAAGTGATGTGACATTATTTTGTTTTATCCAGCTGTTTTTCGCCCTTCTTCCTTCTTTCTTCCTTCCTTTCTCTGCGCAGAGGCTGACAAAGAGCACAATCGTCATGTTTCGTCTGCCCATGTCATCGCTTGATGACCAAGATCCTGAAAACAAGTGTGATAACTACTGAAGAAAATTTTAACATTTCTAAAGTCTTTTTTAACATGTGTTTGTAGTCGAAGTTATTTCAATTGCGTTTGTGTCCTAGGTCAGAATGAAAAAATGACTATAAATAGGTAGTAAGGATTTGCAAGGAGCCGGTCGTCGACTAGAGAAACTGAGCAAAACTATAAATACACTAGATTCGATTAGACCGTCCCCTTGAGTCACAGGTACAAGACGATCGAAGCGATACTCGTCATGCAACAAGTGACCTACCAAACATCTACGGAAAAAGCCGACGCACTGATGGCTATTGTCGTAGAAGGCGACAAGTCGTGCCGATGCGTGGACGCCAGACCTTTTTCGTAATGAAATTAAATTCTAGTTTACTGCGTTTCATTTTCAGTAGGCTTCTGGGACAACTTAACTGTCGTGTTTAGTGAATAATGCGAGAAAATGGGGCTGTGCGTGAAACTGATCATCCAAAATGCATGGAGCCTTGTCTCCTCCCTGGCGTGTTGCAGCGGTGTGTCTAATTGTGGGCGTCGTGACGTACCCTGCCGGTTGGGACGCCAGCGAGGTGAGGCGCACCTGCGGCACATCCGCGGGCCGCTACGAGTTGGGGGAATGCGGTCTGCGGTGGGCCTACCTTCTGGGCGTCATCGGCTGCCTGGACGCCGTCATCTTGGCGGCGCTCGCCTTCATCCTTGCAACCCGCCACGTCAGACTGCAGGTCGAGCCAGGGTACACGGCCAACGGCTCGCTCTACAAAGGTGAGAGTGCACGCGCCATGATACTGCAAACATAATAAACTTCATTTACATCCACACCGCATATGAAAATCTCGGTTAAGCTGTCATAATGGCATATATTCCGATGATTAGAACATGTTTTTAATTTAGGTAACTTCTGTATCATATAGCACAATGCAAAGATAGTCAGAATTAAAATCGCAACTCAGTTCATAATAGATTTGATACAGCGTTGTTAAATAACAAATTTAATACCTATCAAGTGATTACAAAACGCATTTCTTGAGAGAAACGACAGAAAGCAACTACAATATCGAATAATAACTTAACGTAACTCCTGTACCGCCGCTAAGTGTCGATGCAGAGACCCGGATTTGTAAAGCATGAGTTCATGACGCAACGCGCTGTTATCCCGTCCTTTCACTACTGACCTCAGGCAGGTGTGATTGCAGGTGAAGTGAATGGAGGTTTCGTGGGCGATGCACAGTCAGTAGGCGGGTCCAGGAAGTCGCTGAACCTCCACCCCGTGCTCCTAATGCCTCAACCTCACCACCCAGGAGGTGAGACCGACCGCTTCTCCGAATTCTCTAATCGCACCGGTCGCTCCAAGTCGTCGGCATATAGAGCCGAGTATGCGTCCAGCATCCAGAACTTCCAGCTGTGAGGACTTCTGATGCAATAATACAGGATGTTAATTTTGTAATGGAACCATCTTTAACCGAAGACATCGCCGGGACATTCCACTTGTAATTCTGGGACATGTCCGCGGCTCTCAGTTTGATTTATGGGGGGTTTAGTTATATTGCAGACTGATTTGTCTGAACCGTCTCCTCGCGTCCATGCGGATAGATTTGGAGATGAATGTCCCATTAACCATCCGTCTGTATGGTGAAATAATATTCTTGAATTCTACTTTTATGCCAGCCTTGTATTCTGTAAGTATTCTGGCCTCTGTTTACTTCATTCGGTTTCAACAGTTAGTGTTGATACGAGGAAACAAAACAAAATTTTTCACCAAAACATAATTTATGTAACGTTTGTTTACTGTGTGATACCCCGTTAAGTAATTTCTGATTTTAACAGTGTCTAGCATTCCCTTTCCGCCACATAAAACAGTAGAATGGAAATCAATAAAATTAATTTCCGTTCCCACGTGTATCCAGAATTTCTGAAAAAACACGACTTGTTCTGCATTAAACCGGTTGTATATTTTATTAGTCATAAAAGAGACATATGTTTGTGTTAAATGCAGTAATCTCGTTCTTCTTAAAAGAAAACTAGTTAAAGAGCAATGTAAAATGACTTGTCTTCTGTTTGAAGGACTATATCCTGTGCCAGCTCAGTCCAGTCCACACCTTCATATCCCATTTCCCTATCATGCCTTGATATTGAACTCCCGAAGGTGAAAGTCTAACCATTCCAGTCGTGATCTTGAGTGAGTTTCGTAATGCAGAAGAAACAGAGTTACAGTCTCCTAGAGATTTATTGCATCCACTCCAATCAAAATATTGCATCCTCTGAACTATCCCAGATGAGAAAAATACAGTACTGCACACTCACTCACCCGTTCATCATT
This sequence comes from Zootermopsis nevadensis, assembly GCF_977971745.1. Classification (NCBI taxonomy): domain Eukaryota; kingdom Metazoa; phylum Arthropoda; class Insecta; order Blattodea; family Termopsidae; genus Zootermopsis; species Zootermopsis nevadensis. The sequence goes on from NW_028259161.1 coordinate 1,652,526, forward strand.
CATCACCTTGATGATGGAGGCAACAAGGGCCTCTGAAACATTGGTGAACTTCTACCACACTACACGGCGCTACAACCTAGAAGAGGGCCATCTTCGTGGTTCACATCGTTTACTTTTAAGCAAACATCGTATGACAGGATCCAGAAAAAGAATTTTAAAAAAGAAAAAAAAAAGCGAAAGGAATCGTGGTACACGAACTTCAACGCGTCGGCACTTATTGATTATGAGCACCATGCCTTTTACCACGCGGCTATTTCAAACACTTACTAAATCATATACTAACTTTATATTACTATACATCATTTGTTCTATTCAGCAAGCTTTCGCAGAGCGTTTGTCATTTGTTGTGTGTTTGTTTGTGATGGAAGAGGTTAGACATTGGGTCCGTGTTATTTTTATAGTGAAACAGTACAGTAGGAAACTTAGTGTTAACATCACAAATGCCAGCAGTGTTAAAGAATTGTTTATTGGATTATAAGTGTGGATTAAGCGTGTCCCTGTCGAAGTGGGTTCCAGAAACTTTCTGGACGGCATACATGGCTACGTGGATAGGTAAGTTTCCTTAGTTCAGGTTCAAATGATAGTCTTTACTGTAATTGTTGGGTATATTTATATGGTTTTGTACATTACAAAGAAAAAAAGATTAAGTAATGGAATTCTCTGTAAAATGTGTTTCTGATCAGAATTAACCTCACAATCTTTTCGTGTAGTTTCATCTGTTGGTCAGTAGATGGCAGAAGCAACACTATGTCCAATGCAAGTGCTTGTAGTTGTATTTTGAAAATTTGCCAATAGATAGCAGAAGCAATACTACGTCCAATGCAAGTGCTTGCAGTTGTATTTCGAAACTTCGCCAATAGATGGCGGTAGCATACATTCTTGACCCCACAATCGATAACCTCACTTAGGGAAATGACTTGTGAATTCGCCTGTAGATGGCTGAAGTGTGTCTGTATTGGGAAAAAGTTGGGATGCCGATTAATTTATTTCTGTAATAAAGTAATAGATAGGTGGAGACGAAGGAAGTTGCGTCGTGTGGAATTACATTACAATGATTTTAAAATGAATGACGTTGCTGTTGCTGAATTTGTGGTTATTGTATTTTTGATATTATTGTTTTATCGTCATTATTATTCTAAAATGTGACCAAGAGCGGTGCTGATGTGCGTTTATCGTTGTTTCATCATCATGTTATATCACATCTTCTTCTTGGTCTTGCAAATGGACGTATTATAAGAGATGTTTCTCACGAAAATGTATGAATTCCTCCTCTGTTCCATTCTAGCCAATGACCAGTCTGTCATTGCTTAATGTCCTTCGTTATTATAAAACTACTAATGACGTATCAATCACGTAATTCCCAAACACATATTCTGTCTTGCTGTTCAATTACGTACTCTGTTCTAAGGTCAAAGTGTGTTCTTAAGTAATTTTTTTTTCAAAAACTTGGAAACTGGTGGTTTTCCCTCGAAACAAGAGGCGTTTTATACCCCGACAAAACAAGTGACAAAATGATTGTTTTGTGCGTCCTGATCTTCAGCGCTTTGATGGAGTGATAACAGTTTTCAATGTTTCCAGAATTCATTCTTCTCCTAATTTCTGATTATTAATATCGTTCCCAGGTATTTTTATTTTTAAACATTCTCACACAGTTATACAGTGAATTAGCCATTATCGCTGCTAGCTGTGGTCGAGCGACGGGTGGAATAATATTTCCTTTTTTGTTTGTGCGTGGATAAGGAAATAGTTTAGAAAAGAATGTCTGTCACAGCGGGAATCTTGTTACCAGAAGGGGTTATCTTGGGGGAGGATTGGGGTTGAAAGCTGCTGGCCTAGTTTTTATAACGAGCACCATATTATTTGCCATTCAATCGTGAAGATTCTTGTAACGAACACAGTTAATTTGAGCGCCCAAAGCGAGTGGGATTTGTTTCAATGATTCCAGTTATAAACATCGGGTGTGTTCGTAATCTCAGGTTTGGATGCCGGAAACTTGTGTTTTGCTGCGGTGGCAGAACACTGCTTGAGGCTTTTGTAAACAATGGCGCCACTTGTCAACTGAAAGAGACAACAAAGGGTGTGTATGTCCCTCATGAGCTACGCCGGCTCTCCCCCCAAGTGCCTACATGGCTTATAGTGGTCAAGGTCACAAGACTATCGCAGTTCCTAGATTGACGTAGGCAGAAGACGCATCTGAGATGACGTTCTGCTCTACGAGGCTGCATAAAGTAACGAATTAAGCAAAATCCCTATGAACTGCTTGAGAATTTGATAGTTTCTCGCACCCTCAAAAAATTCGCCACGTTTTATGAGACCCGAAATTTTATTAGAGTTTTCACAAAAGTGCGCCACTGGACCGTGACCTGAGGAAACTGAATCCTGCTGACAGCCTCACAATTAATATTAACTTTCTATGTAGGTTTATGTATAGGTCTTTCAAGTAGTCACGTTCCTTCGGGTTTTCCAACTAAAATGCCGTGTGTATTTCTTGTATCTTCGATGACTGCCACACGTCTCCAGCCCAACGTCTTTCATTTGATCTCCCTAATATGTCGTGACTAATAAGTTATAAATCGTGAAACTCTTCTTTATGTAGCTTTTTGCCATCCTCGTGTTACAACTCCGTCTCTTAGCAACTCTTCAACTGTTTCACATGCCCTTTGACTGTAGAACACGAAGGTTAATTCTCCCTCCCAGCCCTAACTTCTATCTTAATGGTGTCTCCATCTAGTTCACATTTTTCACGAGATACAAAATGTCGTGTAGCAGGTCAGCTCAGCGGTAACAGGCATGACGTCTTCAAATAGACAGGCCCTGAAAGCTCATTTATAAATCACTTCCGTCGTTGAATCTTACTCACAGTCTCAGCAAACAATATGAGTGCGTATAATTCCAATCGCACAAGATATTTGTGGTACTGTTCCGTGAGAGGCAGAGGCCTCGCAGTGGGCCGATCCCCGACCCAAGGAGTCATAGCAAGTGTCAAAAACGGCTCGTAGTAGTTTCAGAAGTTAATTCTGAATTGAAACAGGACAGTGGGTCTAATCCGTGATAAGTGAATAATGATTAAGTAGGCGTACATATGTACGAAATTAAGGAAATTAATATAACAAATTAATATTAATAATTACCTACGAAAATTAATAAAAAAGTTAATATACGAAAAAAGGAAGTTTAAGTAAATATTAAATTAAATTCTAAATAAATAGAATGAATAGATAGGTAATTCAATAAGTGAATGAATGAATCTTTTGACATGGGGAAGTTTTGCTTGCCTCTCTAACAAAACTCCTGGACACGACCACATGGCTCTCTGAATGTGTGTAGGCACGTAGCGAGGAGCCAAATAAGGCAGAATGAAAACAGGTTCGTTTGCAATTAAACGCTCTAATGAAACAGTCAGGCCCTCGTAATTTTGTTGCGAGGCCTGTACTTTAGTAGGTCGACATAATTTTCCTGAACAAACAAAGACCCGTAGTAACATTGTGTAATTCAGATGCAGATTTACCTCGAGGGCAAGATGCCATCATTGCGCGGGGTAACCTTTATTTTGTCGCGTTGCTACCCCTAATTACATAGGCTGTCCTGCGTACACGGCAATAGCTGGACTCTTAACATGGGGAAACCCGGTGCAGATCCACAGATACGTTGGTAGTATCTGTGGATACTCTCGTCTTGATCCTCCTGCTTTATGCTGCCTTTAGTTGCTGGATCAGTCGGCGTTCAGACATAAAAAAACATATTTTTACTTGTTCGTTGTCAGGGGAGAATATAAATTTAACAACATAAGAATTTTGCGATTTATACAAGTCGCCTATTATTGTTCAGGTGGTAAAATGTAGGAGGCTGTGATTTGTTCTAGGCACGCAATTACGCACGCCGTCATGTAGGCTCCTTTGTAGTAACTGAAAGTCGAAATAAAATACCGAAATTACGTATGGCATTTTAGGTGTTGAAAGTGTTAACAAGAAATGTGGGTTAAAGTGTAGTTAGGTGCTTCCTGCACTCAGTCCTTCTTCTTGCACTCGAATTGTTATTACTCCGAGCAATCATACAAATTAAGTTTCTCGCAACGTCTTGAGGCTTCGTCAAAATTACAGAACGCTGACGGCAAGCAGTGCGTTTGTCAGACAGATTACACAAGCAAGCTGCTCACTCCACTACTGGAGCTGGTAGCTGACATCAAATAGCTCTTCTTTCAAGTGCACATCCATTCCCCCTTCCCCTCCCTTCCACCCTTTCTTTAAACTTAATCATCCCCAACATCTAAAGCGAAAACCCTGGCTGACCTCTTGTAATTCCTTTACAAATTTTGACAATTACAGAAGTTGATAAATGTTCTATATTTAAAGTGGCTTTAATTTATGAAGTAATCTCGCGTTTCTATCTGTATACGTATAATTCAAGCTCTTTTATATATGGCAGAACAGAAATAACGTATTTACGCTCGTGGTATGCAACTGATGACCCATGATCTAAGTTCAAGCAAGAATAACTAAAATGATTAATTAGTCTGTAGAGGATTTTAATGACTTTCTTTCACTATTCTTCTTGGTAGTTTTATTCAGTCCCTCCAAGCGAATATCTGAAAAGCAGTTGTAAATATAACATGAAAATTTGAAAGCGTGCATTTTTGTATTATTATTATTATTATTATTAATTATAATCACTTTCAGGGCCATAGAATAATTTGCTTCTTATGTGCCCAAGAAGTGCCGGTCACAGTGGGCTCGAATCCCGCTCAAAGGACCCATACTGGGATTGTAGAGACGCAGATGCGTCTGAGAAGGATTTTAATTTATGGGGTTTGAACGGCGGTCTTCCAGTTGGGGATCATATAAGTTACAGCTGCAACAGTCAGCTGGAAATGAAGGTATCGAGGGATTGAGTTCGGAGCGTTGTTCACGTGACGGAAGCAGGTTTTCTGCAGTTGGTCTTCAGCACGCAGGAGGAATCACAAAAAGTTAAAAGTTTGTCGGTGCTTTGACACGATTTCTTGCATTTCACAGCTAACAGCGACGCGCCGAGCACGTGGCATCGCGTCGTTAAGTTCGTGTGCTTGAGTTATGCTGTCTGTTAGGTTGACATTTCAGACACGCCAGGTGAGAGCCGGCATGAAAATGAAACGAAGTCTCTTAAAAATCAGAAAACACTTGCCTACAATGGAAAACTCGTGGAACTGGAAAGATGACTGACTACCAAAGTAACTCGGTGGCTTTGAATCTACCTTGAAAACAAAATGCTAGGCAACTTTTAACGTAGCAAAATGTAAGACCTAACATAAATCACTTTCTAAATCTACTGAAGAATTTCGGGGGGACGGATCGTTTCATGTTTGGTTCTGTGAAATATTGTGGAAGTGTGCAAATTACGCATGCAGCTACCATCCGGTTTGGGACTTAAAAAAATAAAATTTCAATCTCCATTACTTGAGAGTTTATTTTGTTGGTTTTAACGATGTTTTATCAGTCACTGAAGATAGAACAATACTAACGAAACAGCCATTGCTATGCATAAGTACTCAGTGGAACTGGTAATTAGATAACAGTTATTAAAATAAATACGTAGACCTAATGTGATTAGACTTTGCAGACAAAAGAGTTGATGGCTTTTTATAAATTAGAATTAAAATGTCCAGAAAAAATATATGTAATATATAATAATAATAACAAAAATTCAGTTATATAAGACTTGAGGCTTTCAAAATGAACAACTCCATTAGTTTATTTACGTACTTAACAGCAATGAAACGAGGCCTACTACAGCCAAGCATTAAAATGACAGTACAATACATAAATGAAATAAAAGATATCGAAATACGTTTCTTTAAAGGAAAATAAAAGAGAAAAGGTCAGATGTACAATGGACTATCTGAGCTACTATTATTAGCTTCTTAAGAAGGACTCTGTTCCATGGAGTTAGTTACAATAGTAATGATTCGGTCCACGTGTAATAAATGAAATTAACTACCTAGCCGGCTTCTTGACACTCTAATTACGTTACTTAATCAAGTATTGATGACGTGGCTCCAATTCATCGTAGGTCGTCGCTGTGGCAGTAAACAATTTCGCTGGCATCATGGTTCTAATAATCTGCAAGCATTTGGCAGCCCATCGAAACACCTTTCTATATATTTTACTGACAACATAATCGTGTTTACATACCTAATGTGGATTAAAGTTGCAGAGCAAGTGATCTGTGTTAGTATATTCCATTCTAATTAATCTCGCTGTCGGTTCAGTACGTCAAAAAGACCAGTTCGACATCACAGTTTAATCTGCTCTCACCCTTATCACTGGAGACCGAACGCTGTCTTGACTTGTCCAATCAGAGGGCTCATTCTGCACTGGAAGTGGGCCCTCCACCCTCCGGAATTGGTTTCATGGTTGGAGGGGAAAGCAGATAAGAGTAGGTACGTGCCAGAATTAAAAACGTGATTGGATAATGGGATTTGAGAAATCCACATCAATGTTTATAGCTCTATACTGCCCGGGAATCCATATTTTAAAAAAACGCTGAAGGTATCCTTGCCTGAGTGCCTAAACGTCGGTCTGTACAGGCTTCACGCGTTGAAAACCACGGCACTACATGGAGGTGAGTGGTTAGCTACAGTTCCCGGCTGCTTTACCCCAAGGAAAGGAGCCTCAGGTAGGAGGATTGGTGAGCCTAGAGCCATGAGGATATGGTAACGGTGCGGACGAGAAAGATATGCCCCTGTCAGTAGTAGAACAAATGCCATCAGTTTTGTAGGCATTGATCTTACTAGCTGAATTATTTTGATTCTATTTCAAACAGGAAGTGTGTTATCAACCCTGAAGATGGAAGTAGTATTATCCTCCGAAACGTTGGTGTCTATCTGTAACTCCACATGACGTTACATCCCAGAGGATCAAAGATCATATCTAATTAATTCACCAAAAATGTGCCCAAGAATCTCCTCATTAAACAGTTCTTTCATTGTCATGTTACTCTCAGTTTCTTAGGCGCAAAACAATTATACACTTTAATACATTGTACTAGCGTAGTGTGACCCGTCAAGGTTGACGGGAATTAGCATTTTTGCTGTGAATAGTAATACAGTTAATTGCAGAAATCTTTGCAAATCGCACTGATGGTACTACAAATTTCTACCAAACGTAGACGCCGCCAGATTCGTTTGAATTTATTGCTACCAGAGTCTCCACTATTAGAAATTAATCTTAATTTCTGTCAGCATCGAACGATCAGCGCATTGTGCAGTTAAGCGTGACGGATAATGGCTCTTGTACCGGGAGTTTAAGTTCTTGACTGGAGCCCGCAAGATAAAATATTATTGCAGTAACCATGCTCTTAATTTCCGTTACAAATGGGGCTCGGATCTGAAGAAGAGACCTGAGCCTTTATCAGAATAAAGTGAAGTTGCTAATGTTGTTCCAGCACCCTATCGAAAAGCTGGAAATTCAAAATTGTTTAGAGGGACAAGTGCCTGGAGCGCCACTGGGTCTCACCTGCTGATTTATAATGTTGCTCGCTCGTGTCCTAGCAACCACAACGCCAGCTGATATAAACTAAACTAACAAATGCCGTGCCATTACGTTTAAGATTATAAATCTAAAATAGTTTACTGACTGCGTGAATTTTGGGGGAGAAGGAATCACATCAGGTAACTATGGGCCTCAGTAGAACTCTTTCTTTTTTTTAGAATTTTGTGACATTTTGCCATCTAAAATTGTAGTTTTGTATATTTGTATCTAATAGATGGCAGGATAAAGGATTCATAAGAGTGGATCATGACATTAAAATGGATTTCAGGCCAAAATGTGAAGCCGTGCGCTGGTTCTGGACAGGGCTCAGTGGTGTTAAGCAGCTGACTATTTTATTCGTGTTCGGAGTGAATCTGTTCGGCGATTAGAACAAGAACCCGGTCCAACCACTTGCCACAATTAATAAGCTCGCTGTGAATGTCCTGGAAGCAAGGAGGTCCGGCATTCTTCGACTTTAAATGATGTCTTCCTATTAACATGGACGTTTAAAGGCTTTAATTATTTTGTACCTAGATTATATGCCTGTCATACTTGTAGGTTGAAAAAGCAGGTTCCATCACGCATGGCAGATAAACAGCTGACGCCTGCCCTGTAGCACAAACTCTTGTAAATTCCGCTGTTACCAAATATACTTCAAGAAGTAACAGGCCACTGTCTCCGATGCTGTTTAGCGACAGTAAAAATAAAGTGGAGGAACATTCCATCTTTTGCCTGGTGTGACTCAGAATCGTAAATCTCAGTCGACAAAGCGGGTCTGCGGACCAGAGTTCGAACCCAGAAAGTTCTGGATACGAAGCGGGAGTACTAACCACACGACCTTAAAATCGGCCTCAGTCACTTCCTTCCAGTTTTCTGAGCGTCACGGCAGAGTGGTTAGCTCTCCTCGGTCACCTTGACCGAAGTGGGATCCGAACCACGGTGCGAACCAGTTACTCTCCACAGTGTTTACTTTGACAGAAATGAGGAACGCCCAGAGATTGTAACTGGACACAGACACTCCCGAATCGTGACGTTTCTGTTGTAATCTTTTGTTAGTTGCATTAATTTAATATTACGTCTCACACTAGATCTGCTCTTGCGTGCGTAGGCCTATATAAAGACTGTGTGTGTCCGTCCGTCCGTCCTTCCACGCATGCGCTGTAATGTCTCTGGCGCTTGTTTTTTACCGGACAACACGCCCAGTAATTAAGAGCTACACGATAAACCTGATATGAATGAGCAGATGTGGAAGTGTTCAAGAATTGATTGATTGGGTCATTGATCAACTGTGCAAGTTACATAATGCAGTCTTGTATGAAATTAATCATAATGGGAAGACAGATTCTGAATTTTGAATACGAACACGCTGGAGGCCCCAAACCGCGATAACTGAATAGAAATGGAGAGTGCAAAAACGGTGGCGTGAATTACAGGGGAAGGAAAAGTCTTCCCGCACTCCACGACAAGGATTGCGTTGCTGCGTGTCTGCAAGGTTTAAACTTGAAACCGCTTTTTTGCAGTAAAGTCCTGCTTCGTGTTCGGGAGATTTTCGGTTTGACTCTCGTTCCACAGGCAGGCTAATCTGACTCAGGGCTGTAGCAGATTTTCTTCAGTTCCTCCAAGCGAGTGCTGACGGCAGGATTCAGCCGCAGTTTAGCAAGTTACATCTCAGCAGTTGATGAAACGTAGTTAAATAATTTAAAACGAACCACCCATCGATTTAAACTGACGTCGTGCGTTTCTTCTAAGTATATTGTGATACTCCGTTTGTGTCAAGTTTCGTGATTCATAAATTAATATGCCTATAACTAAGTGAAGTTATTTACATAATATGGGGCTTACTCTTAGCGTTATACAGACCACCCGCGGCACAATATTAATACGATGTTTCTCGATTATTAATTGCGTAATGTGTATAGGCTTAAGTTCTGAGCTGCCATGACCCAAAACCCTGGTCCTGCAGTGTAAATCATGTTTAAATAACAAGGGACGTGATCAAAGTGGATACAGTTCACTGGTTAAATTGTGAATATTCTTTTGATCACTTCTTATTGTCTTCAACTGACTACTCGGCTTCAAATTGACTTCTCTGTGGGAAGCCAATAATCAGTCAGCTAGTCAAGAAATTATCGTATATTATTTATTATATTTCACAACATGACGCTACATTATTACCAAATAGTGAAGAAATTCCTCACATTTAATTGAACCCTAAGGTTCATTACTGGTCCCCCTTGTCATCCAGATTAATCCAGTCCATACCCTCCCGCACAATTTACTTAAGATCCAAGTCTTTTCCTTTCTAGTTTTCTGGCTAAAATTATGTAGGTCTATATATTTCTTCTCTCTGCCAACATGCTACATACCCTTCTTTGTTTTGTTTTCCTAATAACATTTTGTCCAGATCATGAAGCTCTTCATTATGTAATTTTCTCCAGTTTCCTGTCACTTCCACTCTCACAGGCTGAAATTTTCTCCTCCGGCATCTCGTTTTTAGACACGCTCAAGAAATGTTTTTGCTGAGAGACAGAAGATGAAATTCACATAAGGACATAGTAGATAAATGCATACGAAGTGGACGCGAGGAGATTTGGGGGGGGGGGGGGGGTATATGCAGCGCTTGTTGATCAAGTATGAGATTGTTTGACGACATTACATTTTGTGGTTGCCTTTCACCTGCGTTGTGCAGCAGCTGGCAGAAGTGAATGTCCTTACCCGAATTATTTTGCAATTACGAAATCTTATAAAAGTCGTCTTTGTCCAGTAGCGCTCCTAATAATTTGTGCACGGTTTTAGAAGCGCAGATTTGTAATTATAACTCACTTGCTCACAATATAGCTAAGGGTTTGTAATAGGATATTTAAATAAGCAAGTAATTCTGCGGACGTTAATTCCTATCATTTTGTGAGAAAGACATACTCGATGCTCCATCTGCCCCACCTGCTGGCCTGGGCACGCAGCCTTGACTGTATCAAGCCAGACAGATGAATTGCAAAATGTGCTACGTTCCTTACGCCCTTCTTGCACGTAGACCCAGCAGTCTGTTATACCTTGCTTACAGTGCTACCAATCTAATTGCATTACAATTACTTGCAATTGAATTGTTTGTTTTTGGAACTGAATGAATTACGCAAGTCAAATTTACATCATTACAGAGAAGAATTATTTTACAGAACGTTAACCCTTTCCACGCTACGACGCACGAGATACGTCGCTTAAGGACACCGACACGTACTTATTGCATTTACGAGTATTTGGCGCCGGAGGAAAGAAATTCCTGAATAATGTGGCCATTGCATTATCCGTTTATTGTGTCCGGTGGATATTAATCCAAGTCTGTAGGCACTCAAGTCTGGTAGAGAAACCTCATGAGACTCTGTAGCTTGAGAGGATAATATTAAAATAGATTTGTACAGAAATTGTTTATGAAGGTGTGAAGAGAAACGTTCTCTGTCTTGCTTTTGTGATGGAATTGATGAACTTCAGTGAGTCACTGAATTATGTACTGAGTTCTAAGAATAAAACACGGTTGTTCTGAGGTTCCTCGTTTGCCGAATGCCCAAACTTTTCAAGTATCTAATTAAAATTTAAAATTCAGACACAAACATCGACATTGCTGTTACGTTAAAGTTCTCATACATTCTTACCAGTCCACATTTCGTGGCCGGGTGGCGAGCACTCCTGAGTCGTAATCCGGAGGTCAAGGATTCTATTCTCTGCCATCCTAAGGGTTTTCATGGGCTTCCTCGGCTGCTCCAGCAATCACCAGCATAGTTCCTAAAGTTATGCTACGATCGCTTCCTTCCATATCCTGTCCAAGTCATTATTCATTAATCATCGTATTATTCGATACTATAATAGCTTTTTACAACGTCGTTAAATGAACCATGAAGAAAATACGTAACAAGCAAGCCGTTAAATAACTAGGAACCTAACCAAGAGAAATCTTAGGATTGTTGATGTTTTGGCGTGGATTTTCTAACCTGCCGATTAGAAGGATGCACAGGAAGAGAAAAGACATTTTACAGTTAACCATTTAATCACATATAAGTTCACAGATAAACTACAGATGTCCTCTTGAACATCTCGAAGTGAATAAGTTAAATGTTGTGAGGAATGTCTTCATCTCGCGAGAAAGAAACAACTGACGTCTCATATGGGCCATAGGCTACAGTTTTACTGACTAGGAAACTTAGTCTGCTGATAAACAAGATTCAAAACATTCCAGCTCACATCTTATCTCCAGCTTTAATAAGAACATATTTATGTTTGTCTCTATGGAAACCTGGGCCATGTGCCGTAGGGTAAATTGGAATCTAGAATTCACAACTATCCTTTGTGACAGTTTCGAATGAAGCATTTCATTTCAAATATTGTATTATAATAAGTCTCAGCTGTTGAAATTATTTTTAAAACATCAAAACTAATCGACGTACGAAATGGTTATAGCTTACTAGAGTCTCTGTTGCTCAAAATCGTAAGCAGTAATCCATCCGTTTTGTACCCGCGTGTCCTTAAACCATATTCCCGGAGTGTAGTCCAAACCTTTCTGTGCTTAGCTTACGACACTGGAATTATAATTTTTTAGCATTTCCGTGTTAGGATGCTCAAAGAATTATAGGCGTAAAACACAAATACAAAGATGGCGGGCGATGGATGCTATAGTGTTTGTGAAGAATGGAGTGGATGTAACCGGCTCTGGATGATGTCTATTGGCGAATTTCCGTAATAATCTTCGGGTTTTTTTTACCGAGCTGTTAATTAATTAGATATCTTGTTACTTTTTTAAATTTTGTCTCATTTTCAGTGTTTTCCTGTAATTCGCTTTCGTGTGAGGCACTTTGATAGGTTAACTGAATTTAATCATCTTTCTCCAACTTAAGACCGTCTCTTCCGTATTCTACAATTGTTTTTAATAATAATTGGTTTTGTTCATATCCTTCGTATTTTAGATATCTGTACTTTAACAATCTTTCTGTTTCCTGCTCTTCTAATTTTTTTAAATGAAACACGTGACTAATATAATCACTACAAGGATTGCACTGAATTGGTTTTAAGTATAACTGAAAAATAATTCTTGGTGGTGAGCTCAATTAAGACACAAAATAAAGATTTATAGGTATTCGGTGGTCTGTGGGGATCTCATATGCAAAGCAAGCATGGGACGAGAAGAGTTAAGACCCACTGTCTTAGAGTGGACATAGAAATTCCGTCTGTAGTTCGTAGATTTCTGCTTGCGATCAAAAGACAAGGACCGAGATTAAAGTTACACGGGGTGGGAAATGGTCCATACTCTATCTGAATATTGCTAAGAAGAAAAATGCTGACGTTTTCCTATGTTGCTTATTTGTTTACTATCACGGAAGTAGCTATGTTTGAAATAAGAAATGACGACCTTCAGGAGAATCTAGAACACACAGCTAGCTTACATATCAAGATTAACATGTTGACGTTTATTCATGTATTATGCAGTTTTGTAAATATTAAACCACATTTTGGAGCTATTCTGAATTTAACCCTTTCCATGCTTGGTTTTGGCTAAAAAAACATCTGATAATAGCTTAAATCTTATTTCTCCCTCCCCCCTTCATATTCAGTTCGCATCATTCAAAGTTAATTAGCCGTTTTGTCACACACTATAACCGAACATATCATAATTAATCAAAATGTTTTTAGTACATCGATATTTTACTCTATATGAAAAACATTTAATGTGTTTTTGTAAAACTGGTGTATAAATGCATTTTATTCTTACGTTTTAAATTTGAAAATTTTGGTGGGTGTTGTAGTCGGCGATGAAATAAATTCATAAAAATACGTTATTATATATTACTGTGTAATTTTCACCGTTGAAAACCCGTAAACAGCTTTCTTTAAGTTCTTGAGGGGGGGGGGGGGGTGATGATAAAGGAGGTTTCTTCAACTCATCAGACGCCAAATACATTCAGACTAACGTTTATTTCTGAGCGATATGCCTTACGCGTAGCATGGAAAATGCTGAATTCCTAAACTTTTAAGTGAGAGTTTTTGGTTTGAGACCCGTTTGTATCATGATACCTTTCGTTACCTCGCCATGCACTACGTGTTACAAGTGGCTGCCTGTTTGTGTAAGTTTTCTGTCTGCGGTATTGTGATGGATGAGGCACAAGACGACGATGACGAAGCCTCGGTGAGGTCGATGCCAGAGACCTCATGGTCCTGGTGAGGCCTTACCGCTGACACCAAGCTGCACGTACAGGGTTTGTCCACCAAGAGCCCACATGGCGGCTGAAGTAGCATGGCCTGCAGCGAAACGGTCGCTGGCTGCGGTGGCGACTTTTTAGCGTTGTCGGGTTTCTTGAGAAGCTCCTCTATGGAGTACGGATTGCGTTTCTTCTCTGCCTGTGGTGGCTGTTGCCGTTCTGGCTGTTTACTCTCTTTTCTCCTCTCTGGTCTCATCCTGACCTCTTCTTCCTCTTCGTCGTCTTCACTTTTGTCCATCGAGTCCTCCTCACTGCCAGCTGTGCTGCTGTTCTTGCTGTGCGAGCTCTGAAGGACATCGGCGTGTAGCTGTCCGCTAGAGAAGCCGCCCTCTGACATCAGGAGCCCCCCGTATCGGGGGTGATACGGCAGTGTGGAGTGGTGAGGTCGACATGAGATCATGAAGTTCGTCCAGGGTGACTGGGGTTGAGTGAGGGAGCTCTTGGCAGAGAGGGTGTTAGGTGCTGTGGCGGCGTGAAGTTGGTGCAGGGCTACAAGACGTCCGGAGGTGCTGCTCGTGTTGGTGGTGTAGTTGTGGTTCGAGTGGTTGAAACCTTGAGGTAGCTGGGGGTGTGGGGAGAAGAACCCCATCCTGCCGGATACCAGTGACGCTGTCTTGTGTTGGTATGTGGTACCACCAGTGGCTGAAAGGAGAACACTTTCTGTGAACATTTCGCTACAGTCAGTGGTCTGACCTTCACAGGCTGAATGCAGCCTGTTGACCGAGTGCAACACAACTGTCACTTCCTGGCTCCCAGCTGGAACTGCATGACTTACTGCCAAGCGCTATAACAAACAATAAAACGTAGAACCTGCCGGGAACCGGGAGGTGACATGCATTTAACTTGTCAGTTTTACTCAGTCTCTCCAAATTAAAAGGTTGATGTCTTGAAACAATTCACGAAATGACGAGTTATTGAACGGTGAAGTAGGTATTAGGTGTATCTAATAATTAGACCTGTAACTGGATTTACCGAAGGCTGCTATCACACTGTCGGTTAACATCTTGACTTACAATAGGGCCAATCTGTATACGTCGATTACAGAAAGAATGTAATTTTTTTTTCAGTGATCGTTTTGGTAATTTTCGATAAGTTTAATAATTTGCTTGTTCTTGCCTTGTGCTCTGCATAAAGTTGCTGCTAAGTCCTCGTTAAGAGGGGCGGTTAGGCTCTTCAATATCACAAAGTCACAGCCAACACAGGAAGAAAAAGAACAAATATTAACAGCCTCTCTAGCGTGATTCAAAGCCGTTATCTCAGTTTATAAATTCGCTTCGTATTTACGTAAGATTCTCGCTCAGGGGAGCGCCACGCTTCTGTGCGTGTACCCTGAAGGCAAAATAGACTAGTGAGGACGTAGGAGGGGAAAAATGAGCATAAAAATCAACGAACCTGGGGAATGTTGTGTGCTGCTGGGACCCTGGGGGCAAGGCCCTCCAGAAGCAGCCACTGCTGCCACGGATACCAGGTCTTCCTCCGTCCACGCGCCACTGTTCCGTAGGATGCGGTTCACGGAGCTGACGCTGGGGATAGAGTTCGGGTCGCATATCCTCTGAGCTAGAAGCTGGTCTCTGATCTCCCACGCGAACATTCCGGGGTTCTCCTGCTTGAAACGCAAGATCTTCTTCACGACGGTGGGCGTGGCCACCTGCTGCAATAAGACAGTAAGGGAACCGACTTTATCAGTCAAGTTGGCACTTGCCGTAAAAGTGGCACCCTCACGGAAGAATATAAATTTTCGTTGTTTACAGACAAACTTTAAATATAAAGTAAATTTATAGGTAATCTAGAATGCTGTTCTAAGATAGTTGAATCAGCCACATTCTGAAATTCTGCTTTCGGTCAAAATATTTTCATAGAAATGGAAAGGCTGCGATGTTTTGCATCAAATTTTCAGTATTTTATCTATAACGGTAATTATTTCCTTCTGCAATTGTAACGTAGGTGGGAACAGGGGACCGCATTTGCCGTGCTGACATTGTCCATGATGCTTCTCCTTACCGCAGTACATTTAAAAGTCGCTTATCTCGTCCATTTTTCAGCACTCAGTCGTTTGGCACGCTCGTAATGTACAGGAATGAGTTACGTGTTTGAAGTTGCACAAAATATTGTTTAACCCATTCGCAAAATAAGTCAAAGTTGGAAATACCTTGTAGACAGGATGGGTACAGACAGGTGCAAAAATTAGCAAAAAATGAAAACGTGAAGAGTAATGGGAAGACCTAGGAACCGATGGAAAGAGAACTTTGAGATCGGCATAGGCATTTGTTGCATGGTACATAAAGGTAAGAATTAGAGTGAAATTTGTACTTCTGTCGTTCCATCGTTCCTTCTGCAGTAAAAACAGAAAAAATGGCCGCTTGTCTGTCTCATGAAAGATACATCAGTTGATATTAATCTTCTGTCATACGATAAGTTCTTCTAGCATTCCGTGCTGAAAAAGTGTCTCATGCTGAAAGTTTGAAACAAGGTGTGTGTTGCAGTACTGGAGCCGCTGTCTAATGGCTTCTTTCTTACGTTCATCTCTTGAAGCCTTAGATTCCTAATGAATTTTAATTTGAAAAATAACAAGTTACAATCTGTTTTAATATACAGTTACCTAAGCAAAGTGAAAAAGCTCTCTCAATCTTGATTAAGCTGAGGTGCCATCACCTCGTTAAAACTTTGATTGAACTTTGAAGGCTTAATGAGACAGCGAGCCTCATAATTAACAAGCAGCCCCTGCCGACAGATGGCATCACAGGCCATGCAATTATCTCGTCTTCTGCATTCACTCTCATGCTTGAAGTATTTAGGGTAATGGATTCCGAGTAGCAAATAACAACTTTCAGCTTTGAGAACCTTTAACTCTTATCCTTTCTCGTAAACAGACCCCACTTTTAAAGGCGGCATTTTGGCAGCACTGATCGCATTTACTTTGTTACCATAATTCATGACAAATAAACAGGTCATGAAGCAGGTATATGGAAATGATACATTAATATACTCTAGAATATTTTATTTGAAATACCTAAACAGATGGCTCTGTGGGCTACGGCTCATGTTAATAAAATAACTAGTGACGGATTGAACTGCATTTATCTGCCTCAGGACAGTATTTTTTGAACACGGCGATGAACCTTTCGGAATCCGTGAAAGTTAGTTTCTCAAGGGCACTGAAGATTTTGAACTGCAAAAAAGGAAGCATTGCCCGAATTCATTGTTTTGTGGATGTCGTGTTAATATATTCATGTCGTTCAAAAATACGAAAACAGTGGCACATTTTAGAAAGATGTATTAGGTATCTCTGCGTTTACTAATTTCTCAGCAGTTTAAAACATGTCCCTAATTCCATTCTTGCATGAAACTTCTCACTTGCATTTGTAATCGCAGAATTGTCGATGTGTTTTTCAGGATAATTTTTTTCTTTATTTCTTCTTAGAAGGGCCATTTTTAGCAGCCACGATACTGAATTATCCCCTGAATTCATTTTTGTATTGCGCGTTTTCACACAACGTTCAATACGCAATTTCATTTTGATGACAGGGATTTTGAAGACCAGTTTGTTGTTGGAGGGGTGTGTGATCAACTCCTCTGCCCTTTACACGAACCCACGTTGCATTCTGACATTGCGGGTTCCAATAATTTGCACCTTGCTGAGAGTTTTGTGCGGTGTTTTATGACAATGATTGTTCTGAAGCTTGGTTCACACCAGGATGTAGCGTGCGCCTATTACAGAACATGTTGGCTGGTAAGTAGTAGTAGAAATGATGATGATAAAGATAATAATGAATGATACGTGTCCCATAATGAGCAATGAGTGTTAAGAACAAAATCTGACCATGGACAGATTTTCCGTTTAAAATGGAGAGATGATAATAATAATGGCACTGGTAATAACTTAAGGCTAGGTTTTCTCTACGGAAAAGTAGAACGTCATTAAGATCCATGGGAAGGGGTGAAGTGAACTTTAATGTAGACGTGTTCTCGAACTTGGCTGTAGGTGCAGAAAGGTAGGTAGCTTCACGCTTTTGCATATTTATCCCCGGCGAAAGAACCCCCGAGATGACGTAACAATCCGAGAGTAGCGAATAGGTTTGTGGCGTTTTCTCTCCACATAATAAGTAATTAAACAGCGGAACATTCACCTGCATGGTGAGATGTGCTCTGCGTGGCTCTAATTTTTGATACTTGGGAGGGGGGGATACATTGGTGGACTTTGGCATTTATGAGGGTAATAGTAAAATGGATTGTAGTGCAATGACTTGTGTGGATGCAGACTGAATCGAGTTGGTTACGGAGAGGGCAGCACAGTGCGAACCGCGCTTCTCATAATAAAATGCCAGGAGGTCCATCCCCTGGCCCCCACGCCGCGGCACCTCGTTCATCATCCGATCAGACTAATTGAATGTTACAGATGAAAACGTTGCTGCTAATGAAACATGACAGAGTTATTTTTAACACGTTAAAGAAGGACTTTGATAAATCGTCCTATACTCTTAACAAGTGCCATAATGATAGGCTTTAAAAAAAGAATGCCTGATCGTTTAGATCACCATGGTAACTGTTCGGCTTCCTGCGCGCCCAGCTTCTTGGTGTCATCTCCGTCATTGGACCTATCAATGCGATTGGCCAATTTTATCTCATCTCTGCCTTGTACTTTGTTAACCTTTCAGTCTGTGTCTTGAATCCGACATTCTGTGTGCCTTGAAACTTAGGGATTTAACTGTGAAACTCTAAACTTTCGTTCGGTCTCGGGCTATTTGAGACATTGCCTATTTCTGCTTATGTTTCGTGTAAATATTTCAAAAATACAAAAAGAAAAACATTACCTTGCCGCTCCTATCGTGATTAATGCCGGTTATTCCTTTAAATAGCAATACACTACGTTTCCATTGTTAAAACTGCTGTTCATATCATTGCATCCATACTACCAGGAAATCCAGAATTCTGTGGTAGGATAAATTTCTTACGCTGCCAGGCAAAATTGTTTCTTGCTATCCTCCGTTGAAATTCCGCTCATCTTTTGCTCCATTTATATGCATGTTTATTGACAGTAAGATAATCCATTGAAGGGTATTAAAGCGAAAACCCCCGTCATTGTTAACACCAAAACAGTATAATTTGTGACTAATGAAATACAGAAAAAAAAAATTCTGTGTTAATTTGACCTAATTGCCAACAATTTTAAGTTACAATTAATTACACGTTGTAAGAGTGTTCTGTAAATAAATGGGGTATGTGGGGGCTACTTTCGTACTAATTGTTAGCAGATACTGGTGGTGAGATTGGCTTTAATCACCATAATGACCTATAAAGCAACAGCGGTCGGCATAGAAATATTAAGCACTTCGTTATTATGTGTTCTAGGACAATGAAGTCATTTGAATTTTAGCTTAGTCGCCTTGTCTCCTTTTTCGTTCGCCCGATAATTATTTGTCTCTTAATGAATTACGTCAAGTCAAAGTCAAATTAATTCAAATCATTATCTGCCACTACAGTAAAATTTTAAAATAATTTGATATAGTTCTGTCTTACGCTGGCAGAGGAGCTTTATTCTCTTATCAAATTCGAATGAATTATAAAAGATAACGTGGAAATTGGAAGAATATTGAAAAGTTCAATATAAAGTTTGACAATCTTTACGTCAAACCTTGCACAATTTCAAGATACTCTCGGCCTAGACGTTCGGTGCTGTAAGTTGTCTGTCCGTCCGCTTCTTTCATCTCAGAAATTGTTCAGTAGATTTTGATAAAATTTGGTGTTTAATTTTTTCTCGTAGCGATATACGAGCTCGAATCGAAATATATTTTCCTTTTTCTAAAAAATAGCTCTTCATTCAACAAAAACTGTTTCGTGTAATTAAGAATCAATAAATTTGAGACTTAAATCAAATTTAGATGCCCTAAATTTAACAAAATATATTAAAATATTTATTTCACTGTGCATTTTGGTGTCTATAATGATAATTAGTTTAGCAACAGTAAATTTATTTCTCTTATAAATAAACTTAAAAATCAGTAATGTATGGAAAACTTCTAAGGGTACGTTTAGAAGATGTATTCCACAGCATTTTAGGGTTCCGGAATGTACATCCAGCGGATTCTTTACGAAAATTAACATATTAACATACCGCGTTCTCCGTAGACATTTATACGTTTTTGCACAGTATAATTATTTACAGCTTACTTCAGATCACACCTAATGATAGTTGTAATTTAGTAGTAACCTAGCGACGGGTCAGTGTTGAAGCGTTGAAATCGCTCTTTTTTCTTACTTTCACACTTAATGACCATTATGTTTCATTAAAGACAGGCATAAGAGACAATTTCCACACTTTTTTTTTGTCAGTTGTGTAGTTGCTTCTCAGTTTATACAAACCTTACATCTACTTTTAATTATTTATACTGATGTTACAAAAAAGTGATCATTTATCACATGGGATGTTCTCATCGCTCCTGGTAACATGATGCGTTGGTTTGTACGAATCCCTTGATACTGGTGGTCACAGATACTTTATTATGTTATGTTATACCTGACTAATGCACTAACTTACTAAATCCGTGTTCCAAGCCCTTTCTTGAAACGTTAATAGACATTCAGCTGTTCAAAAAAAAATCACTTTAATAGAAACAGGAGGTTCATCACCGTGCTTACAAAATCACACCACTGGATCCTATTCTAGGTTCGATGTTTCTAGTTTAAGCCTTCTTCACTTCTCATTTCTGGAATGCCTATTTTAATATTATCTCCATATACACACTCGCGCGCGCGCTCGCACACGTAGACCTGTAAGTATTCCACGAGTTTTCTTTCTCTGAAATGTTCCATCTAAAATTTTGTATGGATTTCTTATCTTCCCTCATCCGTATCCTGACACAACATGAAGAAGAACGGGGAAGTGCAGATGCAGCTCCAGCCATCTTTAATCTCTTTAGATTGTCATTTTATGTCCCGGGTGTTTTATTCCCGGGGTCCTAAAGCCAGTCCAGATTCCGTAGCGAAAAAAGGACTAAATTCCTGCCCTTTCCGGGAGTCGATCCCTGGACTTCAGTCCATGGCTACTACGAGCTGAGCCAGTGTTGGACTTTCGTGTAAACTGTGATGAGCCTTCAACACTGTAATCTTCTCAAGGAGGGTTCTTTACCGTTTACTTACTCGCCAGTTATCTGTGATCTTCAGTTTCTTTTTCTAGCCGCGTGTCTCAGTCCATCACATCTCATGTGAGAAGTTCAACTGCAGCTGCTACTGTTATGATATTATTAAAAAGAAGGGAAATGTCTAAAAAATAAAAACTTGGGTTGGAAAGAGGATTGCAAGAAGAGAAGAATAAGAAGAAGGGGCTTATGGAGAAGTAAACGTGAAACATTTTGCAAGAAATTTGTCTTTATCTCACTTTCCTTGTTTCTTACACTTTATTGATATTGTATTCTTGTCATTATTGAAGGATTTAGATTTCTGTTACAATAAACAAGCATATCACAATTACTCTGCTTGCCGTTTAAACTTATTTTAATTAGAGCGACTCCAGCTAAAAGAAACTACAATGAATACCCAACTGGCTCCACATATTCTCGATTAAATTTAATTCGATTTAATAAATTTTGTTCAGAAAATTTCTTAATTTGTAGTTTAAAGCCTTTTGACGTTTTGCTCGTGCTTTAATTTTCTGCTTCGTCGTTAGGCCGTCGACATTTTTGTTACCGGGCATTTGACTGATAATAAATTGCAAGGTTTGTTGTGAATTCCGTTCATGTAAACTTCCGTCGAGCGTGATCCAAGTGCGAGTGTTCAGATCAAAGATAATGTATTTAATTTATGATTTAGGCCAAGTTTGTTCTGACTGATATCAGAGCTCAAAGTGATTTATGCAGTTTATAATGTTCAAAAATGTTACTTACATTCATGAAAACAATTATTGAACATTATGCGTCGTTGCCACCGAGACTTGAAGAACTGAGCGATCAACGATCGTGTACTTCGTTATCTGTAAATTTGGATCAGTAGCAGAAAGTGTCAGAATTTCTTCAGCACACATGACATGTAGATACTACCCACGATTAATGATCGGCTTCATTGCTGAGCTACGCCCTCTGTGCTTATTTATGTAAGTCGTGCCTGAGCACGTGCAACATTCTCAATGCTCGCAGTAAATGATACCGCGAAACAAATGCATCACGGAAGCGTGTGTCGCGAGAGATAATTCTTCTTAACATTGATCGGTATCTATTGGGCAGGTTAACAAAGCGGTGTATGATTCTAATCTCGGTTGTCATGAAATATTTTACAGTTTTCTTGGGCGATTCGTTCATTGTTTGTGTGTGATTTGAGTGGGTCTGATCCCACACCCTTCAGCATTTAAGAAGGACGATTGTATGGGAGCACAGTTCTATCATTACTGTGACTCGAAGAATAGTAAACGTGGTAGTTAGTTAAACAGTTTGTTAGTTGCGTTTAATTGTATGTCGAGGACGATATGGTTCTGCATGTTGATTGCAAACTCTTTTGTAATGGGTGGAATCCCGGACAGACTAATAACAAGACGTCTGCACGCAGTATCGCCTTGATAGTAGGCAAATGGAATGACAATGTTTCTCGTCAGTTTAACGAATGGTAATGAAAGGTTTAGCAGAAAAAGTACACGAGGGAAAATAAATACGTTAAAGTGGCAGGAGAGCGGATGACAAATTGACAGACGCAAGCGGATGACAACAGAAATTTTGACGAAGGTTAAGCAAACAGGAAAGAACATTTGCATCATTATTCAAAGAAACAGCGAGGGACAAATTTCCGTTCCAAGTAATGGGACCGCCACATCATTCATCAGTGTTCCTACAATCATCATCATCATAGCCACGTGACGCCATATCAGGACATCGATTCCCGATTATTAGGCTACGAAAATAATGCGCAGGTTAGCTCAGCTGTAACACGTCTGACGGAACTTCGAGTACTCACTAGTCATTATTATGACTGCGGTTATTCGTGTTTGCATACCCTCGGGCTCATAGCTTTAAAACAGGCCACGACTATTTTCTGGTCAGGAAATTCCCCACATTTTGTTGGACCCGAAGGTTTATTATTATCATTCCATCTATATCCAGGTCTTCCGAGTAATCTCTTCCCTTCAGGCTTTAGAACCAGAATTCTGTATAATTACATTTCTTATGTCCCCCGTGAGCGCTGCATGCCCAGCCATTTTCAGTATCCTGTTGGACTTTTAACCAAATAGTCTGTTAGTCTCGTAGGATGACCGATCAATGATTGGTACGCATGCAAAAGATAATATTAAAACGGTTGTGTCTGCTTTTAAGAGAGTCTCACTCTGCAGTTTAATTGCTCGCTTTTGCAAAGGCGATGTTTGAACGTCTGAGTTCAACAAAGGCAAGAGATTTGTTAGCCAGCTGAATACCAATCAGCTGTTCAAGGAAGATCCTGTACCATGAAGTTACTCTGTTCGTGTTCACTTCGCAGGTTCCGATATTTTCCTGTTTCCTTTTCAGATACTTGTATTTACGTTCTATCATTGTGGGAAACCACTTTTTACGCGCGTACAAAACAACTGACAAACTAATGTAATATAGGCTTTATATCAACGCGGCAGTGACAGTTTTTGGTCCAAATTATAACAAATATTTGAAGAATTTCCTAAGTTCTTTTATGCACAAAACACCTGTCAGGGGTGACACTTTGTTTCAGTGTGGATATATTGGCTTATTAGTTTTTATTTCCCACCCCTCAGAAATCTAGCAGTAGCTACGCGTGGACAAATCTTTTGCCTGAACTGTCATGCAACACGAAACCTGATGACGCCCTCAATTTCCTCTTTCGAAGGTCGATAAGGCCAAAGTCCAGGTGCCGAATGAAGATACCCCCGTAACCTTACAGGTCAATTTCCCATGAACTTCTCTTCTAAACCCCCCCCCCCCCCCCCCCCCCCGGATGACAGTGCTGAGGTCAACTAGTAGCATTGTTTGTGGCTTGCTCACACGCAATTCAGGAACCGTGACAATGATTGATGAAACTCCACCCCAACCCCTAACAGCCACCCTCTTGGAAATAGATAACAACCAATCGGCTGACATTATAACGTCTGTGGCCCAATGGAAAGAAAGATTGTGTGGGTGGAAACAAGAAAAGTGTCTTGTTGGTAAATGAATTACAGTTTGGTATAGTGTGACGTACCGGCAAGACACGATAAAAGTCTGGCTGTTGTGAATTATTTAGCTACTTCATTAATTACAGGGGTGAGCGGATGAGCGATGGGACAGAGGACTTCCTGAAATTTATTATGTGGTTGGTGCTTAGGCGTTTCAAGCAGAACGGTGTTGAGGGGGCATGTGGACCTCATGCAGATGAGGCGACAGGAGAATGGTGAAAATTACATAACGATGAACTTCATGATTTGTCTCATATTGAAGCAGTTGTGTTTTGTGTTATTAAATTTGATATCTGTCCGTAGAATTTCATAAAGAAATAATTTCCCTATGGAGATACGTTTCGACATATATTGTGCCATCATTAGGCAATCTTCTAAAGCTACGTACTGTGCCAATTTCTTTTTCATAACACTTATCAAAATTTGTTAAGTTTCTTTAATTTAATTCATAATTTGTTTTGTTGCCCAACATATGAAGTTACTGGGGTGATCAACGGAGGTTATGACGGGACAACATACAGAAGGTGAGAGGTGTGTACAAAATTTAGTTGAAACTCCAGAATGTAAGAGACCAATAGGAAATATATGAGTAAATGGGAGTATAATATTAAAGTGCATCGCATTAAAATAGATTGTGAAGGTGTGAAATGGATTCATCTGGTTGAGGACATGGACCGGTGACAAGCTTTTCTGAACACGGCAGTGACGTTAGGTTCCCATGGGTATGTTTTGGCCAATCAGCGACTGTGAGCTTCTGAAGAAGGGCTGTGTTCCAAAGAGTTAGTTGGTACTGAAAACGGTGAGGAAGTGGTTGTGGTATATTTTAAGGTGGGCCTAATGTCTTTTGGAAAGTGGTCTCAGGATAGGTGTTGAATTGGACGACGTTTAAACTGCGTTCTTTGCGCTGGGTGCAGACGTAGCACATGGCGGCGGCAATGTCCATCGTGGATGTCTGGGTTGTGACGTCGAATCAACATAATATCTTCCATTTCCGTTCAGACATTGAGCCGGCCCCGGGACCTTCCGAGACGAGAGACGCGTTCTTTTGAAGATACTATAATTAATACATGTGTGCACTTCCGTCACTGTGTATTCACAGTGATGAGTAATGGACGTAGAGAGCTTCGAGCCATGCATCCGCTACATCCAGTGGGGGTGAGGGTTGGTTCTAGAACGACAAAGATGGCAACCGGATTCCGATAACATCTCCGCCATTTGCCGTCTGTCATGGCAGAACTCATGCGATCATATGAAGCGTCACTCCCTACCACAGCGCTCTCTGCAATTACTACGACCTTTGTTTCCTCCGATGTACTTTGCACGAGGGGCGTATCATATTAGCCATTACAGTGTGAACTCAAGCTTCCGTCCGCGCCATCTTCAGACAAGACACCAAAATGGTGGTTCCCAGCATATACAATATATAACATCGCAGTTCAGTGGGAAGACGTCCTACATTGGGCGAATCTTGGTTTATTTTTTGAACTCCATAGGTTATGTCACATATATACTCACAAATAGGCTGTTCATACATAGAACACACAACTTTGCAGTGATACAGTGATTATGATTAGTGTAACATTGGTCACTGCTAAGCTTTGTCTTTGCCGACACGTGGAATCGGTTGACAGACACTGGTAGCTATATACAGTTGATGCAGCGCTATTAAATTAACCAGTAAACAAACAAACATAATTATAGATTTTTTAGTAAGCCTATCATTAATCGATTATCAAATTGAATTGATTGTTCGACCACAATCAGTTCTGAGCATCGCCGCACTGCTGTACTTTTTTGAACACCCTGTGTCGTTCTGCTGACGTACGTTACAAATTTTGGTGGTCCGAGTCGAAAGCTAACACTGAAGTTTATGACTCCATACAGCAGTCGAAAGATGGCGACTTCAGTGGAAAATAATTGAATAATTGAAGCTTCCTCCGTTGAGAGCCCTCCGTCATTTATAGCAAACGTTTTTATCACATGTGTGAATTTATGGGACAGGTTTTTGTAACACGTTCTGTCTTAGTTACGGTAACACCTGTTGTCTGTTACCATGGACATGCGTGTCTTGAGTGGGATTTATCAAGGCAAAAATGTCCCTAGCTTTCATGAAGTTTGTTCAACTAATATTTTTCAGATACATGTGTACAGACAAACTGATTGTCCGTACTCTGTATTTTTAAGGTTTTGTAGACCTCCCGGAAATGTGTTTCTTCCTGCCTGTCTGCAAGGACTAAAAATAAGACGAGAAATCTCATTTACAGTAGTAGATCATTGGGACGAGATTCGAACCCACCCATCTCGAGTAAGAAAGGCACACACTATGTAGTGGTATCATGACATTTGGATGCACCATTCGCTGCTTTAGGTTAGTGTGAGAACTGCCATTACTTGAAAGCCCTAGCTTGTTTTTAAAGATTAATATTATAGGTCTGCACGGTTCACTCTTACAATCACTAATAGCTTTTCAGCTGACGGAGAAATTCCTGTTATTACTGACTCCAAGGAGCAGAGTTCAACTTAAGAAGCTAATGGTCGATCAGCTAGTCAAGACATTCACCGATTTTTACGGAACCAGATGGTTCATTACCGTGTTCACTAGAGCCCGCCACCAGTCTTTATTCTGAGCCAGACGAATCCAATCCACACCCTCCAAGCCTATTTCCTTGAGATCCATTTTAATAGTATTTTCCCACGTACACCTAGATCTTCCGTTCAGTCTATCTAACCAAAATTTTGTATACATTTCTTATCTGAACATATGCGCTGTAAGACCCGCTCATCTCATCCCCTTTTCAACCCCTTGACAAAGCACCGAGAAAACCTGCTCTGCTGTTAAGCTCAAGGACTTCAGACAGTTATGTTACTGTTAACTAACCTCAGTAGTTGATCCACTTTTCAAATAGACGAGCGCTACACACGAAAGTGAATATGAGTAGGCCTACGTCACAATTTCCGAGATATCGCAACCCCCGGGGGAAAAACATACAAGCGTATCGACTGCAGGTTATGTGTTAAGTGGCGACCGACAGAGAGGAATGTGTTCGCGGTGTTGCTGCTGGAAACACGCGACCTCAGATATTTTATCTTTTATTTAGTCACAGCAGCTAGACTGTGTGTTCAAAAAGTATTGTTCTCTTAACACAGTTTGGTGGTTTCTGGATTGGAAAAGCAGTTTTATGGCGCACAAGGAAGAAATACAGGAAACGTTAGACACTGTCCACCGTCCGAGATATATTTTATCCGGTTCGGCTGTTGGCTCTGATCCCATCTTCACGGGAACTTATGTTTGTTTGTTTGTGCCCGTTCAAATAATATCGGTTTTTATTAAACTCGGAATGAACTTCTTGTCACTGGGATTTTCAAGTGCCTAGTTTGTAGGAATCTTATATTTATCGATAATGACACAAAAACTACGTAAAGTTATTTATTTTCGAGTGACTATTTGTCATCATAAATATTTTTTGTGGCAAATAAAACGATGCGGTTTCACTTCACGTCTCAGGAAAAAATCTTGTATGAGTCTTGTATTTTGTAGAGCGCTAGCATAAACGTTTTCAGAATCGTGCATCGTATGTTCTGACGCTGTACGTCTGTCTGCCTCAGAATTTCACATTTTAGTTAAGGCGAGACGTAGAACTGTTGGAATCCCCAGCGGATTGTCCTTCATACCGAGATGCAAGAAACTCAGTCTGTGTGTTTAATCTCCGAAACTAATCGACCGACACAGGTGGAAAATTGGAAGGCCCTATTGAGCGTATTTCCCTCTTTATCTTTCGTTCGTGTCCGTTTAGTATAAAATCGAACGTCATAAAATTTCTCCAAAAACGGATCATCAACATAAAATACCCTAGATCTCGTCGTGTTTTAAAACCTTTGGTTTTCTCTTTACGTCATTAATATTTAGTGGCAAGTGTCTCTGCGGTACAATATGTTTCTAAGATTTGAGGTTTTCACAGCGGTGAGTATGAAGATTTCTGTCTTCTGGGTTGTTGCGCTGTGTAGTCTGGTCGATGTTAACCAACGTTTCAGAGGTCATACTGCCTCCATCATCAGGGCGATGAGTATGAAGATTTCCGTCTTCTGGGTTGTTGCGCTGTGTAGTCTGGTCGATGTTAACCAACGTTTCAGAGGTCATACTGCCTCCATCATCAGGGCGATGAGTATGAAGATTTCCGTCTTCTGGGTTGTTGCGCTGTGTAGTCTGGTCGATGCTAACCAACGTTTCAGAGGTCATACTGCCTCCGTCATCAGGGCGATGAATATGTTTGTTGCTGATCAAGAAGTCCCTTGCTCCTGTGGAGCCCGCTGCCTACCACCGTCATCATACGTTCGGACCTGATCCTTAGTCATAACAGTTCAGCTTACATTATGACAGCCAATTTCTCTTCGACACATTCAGCATGATTTACCCATCAACTCTTTTGTCACGCTAGTAATGGGATCTTACAACAAAAGTTTCCCGCTTTAACTTAATCACATGAATTGTGAATCTTATCGTTATGTGATCTTTGATCGGGGACGAAGACTTTTTAAATGAGATCAGTCGTTCCAACATAGACAGATCAGACTTCCCTGCCGATTTTACACGCCCCTTTAAAAAGGAAAGCCTCGAATGGTCGTAGGACTCATTTTACTGTACATCCTGTTTGATACAATTCCGGATCTTTGGCTTCAGTACGAAATAAGCATGCAAAGTTTATGTACGCACGGCAATTAGCAGACATTATCAGTTTATTTCTCCTCTGTACTTCGTTAATTTTCTTCTTTTATGTACAGTGCAATACAGTGCTGCAGTAAAACTGTGTCCTCAGGTTCGACCGGACTAATGTTATCTTAACATAATTTAATCCAGTATTTTGAAACGACAGTAGGGAACCGAAATTATATATTCATGATGAAATTGTAATCAGATCGAATTCGGGAAATGTCCCCTACCATTCAATTTAGAATTGTTTTGGATTAACTTCCATTCCTCTGTAAGAATACGTGATTAAGATATTCACTTTGTATGTGCAAATTATAGTTTTATTCCTGTTGCTTACGAATGTGAAATTTGGGCTTTAACAGAGCATCGATTGTGGGTGAGAGAGATGAATATTTTGACCTGTGAATAAAGAAAGAACAGAAGAACAGGACTGATAAAGTAACATAAGCGTAGCGAGAGGCGTCGTAATTTGCCCTCCGCGGCTAATATTCCTACGGTACTCAAGCCAAGCAGGCGTGGATTGGTGGGACATGTTGCACGTTTGAGGGTGGTGAGGAATGCGTATAAGAGGTTTAGTCGAGAAATGGTGCGAGACCTAGCAGTAGATGGAAGGTATAAAAATATTGTTTTGAGAAATTTCATCTGAGTACGTAGTCTGGATTGAACTGGCGCATTGGCCGTAGTTCGGGAATATGGTAATGAAACTTCGAGATTTATATTAAACAGAGAATTTATTAACGAGCTAGGAATTGTTAACATACCTAGTAAATTCTTAAGTTTGAATTGTCGGTTTGTATGTTCATATGTGTGTTGGTTTGTAGCTCGGGAAGGGATTAATCAATTTGCATCAGACTTATTTCTTAAATACTGGGAAGAGAACACAGGAAGTCAAACCTCCGGAAAAAAAAGTGTCCTGAGTTTGATTCCCGGTGGGGATGGTTTCTTTAGCACGAAAGCTAAGCACGATAGAAGAATAGCCCGGGGGAAAAAATTGCTTCTTTCGGCAAGAGGGATACAGGTGCTAAAGTCACGAACCCACAAACTGTCCTCGTTACGAGCCGCGGTGAAGATGTTAGGTTAGCGATAATAGTAAGGGGCTGGAATAGTTAACAGTTATGTCGTACGGAAAGGGCAGTCTCATATGAGTCGTAAAACACGCAAGGAAAATAAGAGGACTGAGAAGTTCTGAGTGTAGTCACCCTCTGTGACTCGTGGCAGGTGTTTTAGTTTATATTTTTTTGTCTTCTGAGCAGTTCATTTCATCCCTCAAATGAGGGGCTTCCTACTAAATCCAATTAATCCTAATTCGTAACCACGGTAACCATGAATCCCGGTTTATGGTCGTCTATCAATTTACAGGTCGGTTTCGTTTGGGGCCCATTAACTACTTACGAGCAGACTGATAAATGCTTTGTTGGGCTGATTAAATCTGTAATCCCAGATTAAATATTTTATATTTTAATTTAAAACGAGATACTTGTCTACCTGAAAACATCAGTTCTAATAGAGGCTTTGCCATTAATAGGTAGACCTATACGTCATTGGGGAATTCTTCGCTCTATCTAGCAGCGCGCCACCAGGCCACTAAAACTAGAGGAATGTAAAAGTTTTGCTATGTAGAACGGCGGCACACTTTTTTTATTATTATAAATTCTTCAGAACTTGGTGGGCAAAGTGTAGAGTTACTGAATGTTAAAGCAGGTGGTACATATATTTACCACAGTGTTTTAAAGGGCTGATTGTCTGAGAGGAAACCACCTGCACGGGATGAGGCAGAACACAAGAAACACTGCAGAGAGCTAGCAGACACGTCCTAACCCGGAGTATAATTGCTTGTACGAGGTGCGAAGTGTTGTACTGAGATGTTTTGTGGAGCGTCTGTTATTAAAACGTGGGTTGGTGAGCCAAGATCAACAGCGGCTGCTACAATGCACGTCGTACCATTACTGTGGTCACGAAAGGTGGTCAGGCTTCGATGACTGCACAATTTTGGGCACAGAAGTTTGGAACGAAAGGCCTGATGACTGACACGTACTCAGCTTTCTCTTTTCTTTGGGCTGATATATTTTTTTTAGATGGTTTATAGCTAACATCTCACGTCATTTCTTTTCGATTCTTCTTGAGGAAAAAACATGGTCTACCTCGTGGGATGAAACTTTGTCAAAATTCGGCGTCTGTGATTATAGCCACATGTTGCATATAAATTGGCTGTTCACAAGTGACGGAAGGACAGACAAGAGCCACGGAATTTACTGGACGCCACAATTTTATGAAATTGGACAAAGCCTTTGGTCACAGTCAGTCTCATGGTTTGAATCTTCAGCCAATAAAATCTTGTGTTCATAGCCTGTGTCGGCGTTCTTGTACGTGCTGCTTGTCAAACGCGTGGTCTCTTAGGTGAAGAATAACAGTTTTGAGGTCGGTCGTTGTGCAGTTTTCTCCATGTGAATTGAAGTCGTCGCCCTGATGATGGAGGCAGCAAGGACCTTTGAAACGTCGGTAAACTTCTACCAGACTGCACGGCGCTGTAACCCAGAAGACAGCCATCTTCGGATTTCATTGTGTTTGAATGTGATTCGTATCACGAAGGACCGTTTCTGTGAATATGGAAACGCGAGTTATCTCATGCGGCCTGAAAGTGCAACGTGCACATGACAGGAGTAATATTTCATCCCGACACGAAGCCTCACGTTTTATTGTGCTGGAAAATGATCATAAGTAATTGTTTCGTATTCAATCGATAATTTTATAGCTTGATTTTCGACAGAAACATTAATAAATATTATTCAACAATAACGGATTACGCCTTGCAGTCATTTTTAAATTTACGGATAATTTTGAATCAATGGAACCGTAATTTACCCTCTTGCCTAATTAATCTAGCACTCAGAGATAAGAAATAATTTTTAGAAATGCCGTCATAATTAATTGGCTGTATATAGTTTCGTCTTAAGTTTCCCATTACTAAATAACCAGGGACAGACTGATAACTGATCACGAGAAACATTTCGGACTTGAAGAAACATAAACTGTTCAAAATATGTCGACAGCCAATGAAACATCAAATTGTAGTGGTGAGGAAACATCGTATGTCAACCGACAGTGACACGTTAAATGTTAAACGTGTTATTATGAGCGCATGAACATTCATCTTTATTATATTAATGTAAGCCTTATAAAATGCCAATTCAGTGAGGAAGTCAGTCACTTGATCGAAGTCAGTTTAAATCGTCCAGTTCAAATATGCTTAACTATGCCCGTAAGTTACCACAGATTCAGTGCGTTACTATAGAAACACAATGCAAATTAAGAAGTAGCATTGTAAATATTGTATAGAAAAACTATCATTTACTTAAATTGTTGCAGGTGTTTCCAATTAGGGACGGAGGTTAAAATTTGAAAAACCAAGTTTTGTAATAATGTGTTAAAATGGCGGTGCAGACACAATTGTGTGGGTTTCTTTCCTTTTTTGTTAGGCTCGTAGCAGTGAGACAGAACAAACTACTTTTTTACTCAACGAGAAAACTGGCCTCATCAAACGGACAGAGTCTATAAGCGAAATTTAACTTTTCAACACGAGTAGAACACTCTTTGCAAACGGCTACTTAAACTCTGCTATAATTTTCTCCTTATTAAAGTGTTGAGACTAAAACAAAATTTATAAGGAGCCTCGTGCTAAACTAATGGTAGCATCTTCACCTGTGTTTTCTGTGAAGTCCGGCCTAACTTTTGATATAGGTACCAATTTGAGCAAGTGGAAAGTGGTTCTGCGGGCAGGATCTTCAGCAGCACACACACGTGTTAAAATGGCGATGCCACTTCACTGAGGAAAGAACGCCCGCCCACTCTCGTACATTCTGTCTACATATAATTATTCAGTTTCGGCTCCCATGTAATGCGTAAGAAATAGTGAAATTCTGTCTTAAAGGCGAGGCTCTGATAGCTTGTCTTTTTTTTAAATCTGATGGACATTTAGCATCACGATGTGTGATCAAGCTTACCTGGGAATTTATGTTTCTAGTGAAGAGATATAGATTTATGAATTACTCAACAAAGTACGTTCATGCGTGTGCGATACATCAGTAAATCAGTGAATCTGCCCGTTCTTCGAAATTCTGTGACGATAACATAAATGCAAACGTCATTCTTGTCCACGTGCTTTAGCACCACCTAGTGGAGGCGTATGGCGGGGAGGGGGGGAGTGGACTAGAACTTGAACCTCACGTATTTCTGGCTTAACCCCACAGGATAGATTTCCCGCTAAGTATTTGACTGAAGACGGGCGAACCCTTGGTAATGTCGTGACGTTCCTCACTACACTCAGAGAAGGGTTGGTATGCCACCTTAAAATGAACCATGACCACTGCCCTTCTAGTTAGTAATTTAATCGTTTTGATCGGAAACTTAAATAACAAAATTAGTTGAGTTTGAGTAGTTTGCACTTGTGTTTGTAATGAGGAGGTTCTGGGTTCACTTCTCAGTCAGAATACAGACTCTCCTACTCTTCAGTCTCGCGGCAAGTCATATATTACGAAATTTTCTTAAATTAGGCCACGATCGCTTCCTCCCACATTATTTCCGCACTGCCATTCGAATTCATCTTCGCATTTATACGCTATTCTCACAAAAACTTGTCACTTGAAATAATGTCTTCAGATAAACCGTCATGGGAATGTAAATGTCCCAAACAACTTTCAGTTTATGGCGTCCCTTGGTATAAGGCCGGCAGTTTGACGTGTTCGTAATGTGTAATGATGGAGGATTGAGATTATAGCTGGTAGTCGGTCTGACCTCACGGACACTGTGGCGTGTGACCGCTGTACATTCCGTGCTCCGGGAAACCAAACAAACACAACTGTAAATATTATCAGTGGAAACTTGGAACACAATAAAATGACATTAAATAATTCACATAGGCGTGCTGAGATGGATATAATGATGGCTGCGAGAAATGTCTAAATGCAGTATCGGCTTTCTGTGGTTCTGCTTTTACGCACGGAAATTTCGTCCTGTAATTGCTCGTTTTAGGGACTTCGGTTTTTATTATCACAACATTTAAAATAAACACGTGTTATAACACGAATAAGAGTGTTATTAAAACGTTTCGTGTGGCAATGGTGAATTGTTGACAGTTTGGCATGTCGCATGAGACATTGATGTGCCAGAATTGATATCGAAGTTTTCTGAATTTCCTTTTCAATCGGAAATATTTTTTACACCAAAGAAACACACTGAGAAAGGAATGCATAAGTTGACTTAGGAAGAGAAGATAAGAGGACATATAGAGGATATAAATAAACTGTAGAAGTGAAATAAGCTGAAGGGAGATCGCAGACTAACTAATTTGTGTGAACAGAAGATGGAACAGTTTTTGTTGTGTCTTCCACAAACTACAGGTTGTCTTCCAGATAATGGGCGAGTGTGTTGGATATGAAATGACAAAAGGAAGATTAATAAGAGAGATAAAGGTGACATATGAAAAAAGGAAAAGCGGGCGTATGCAATAGAAGTTAAAGAAATGCGTGGAAGTCAGAGTGAAAATGAATTAAAGGAAAACGGGAATTGACAGAAATAAGAAGAGGAAATAATTAGAGAGAGAGAGAGAGAGAGAACATGCAGTGGGTGACCGGCCCCTACCTTTGTCTTGGAGCCGCCAATGGAGCCGGGGCGAATTGAGCCGGTCTCGTAGAAGCGGGTCAAGATCTTCGAGACGCAGCCGTGGGAGACGAGTAGCTGCCGGGAGATGTCGCAGGGACGCACTCCCATGAGCGCCAGCTCAACGATGCGACGACGCACGCAGTCCGGCAGAGGGCGCCCGTTCACGAACACCCCTCCCAGCTGGTTCACCCCTGCCTGACCTGAGGGTAACACGACACCACGGATCCTCAGACAAAACGTCCAGCGAAGTGGCTGCAATTTGTTCTCCTCACCAAATACTACTAGGATGGCGAAACTGAGGAGGACAGGGAAGATGATAAATGCATATAAAATTTTGCTTCCAGAGCCTGAAAGTAAGAGCTCACTGGTAAGACCCAGACGCAGATTGAAGGTTAATATTAAAATTAACACTAGGGAATAGAATATGAGCGTGTGTACTGGATTCATCCAGCTCAGGACAAGGTCCAGTGGCAGGCTCTTGTAAGCCTGAAAACTTAATTTCTAACTCGTTATAAACGATTTTTACACACTTCGTCAAAATATCCGGAAGAAATTTCCCCGTCTGTAGGCACTTCACGTTAGAAACATAAAACTTAGATACAAAATGGCATATTAATTGAGGCAGTTGTCACCCCGGGCAACGTCCTTCACAAAAAAGTGACCTCGTGCCTATAAAAAATGTCTGGCGTTATGGAACTTATCTGATGACATAAGTGATCGTTTTGATCATGTTATGTCCATAGTCAGGTGGCTGTGTAATCGGTTTATATCTACAGGGCGTTTAAAACATTTGTTGCCAGACATCGTATAGTGCAGAAAAAAGACGGTAGCTTTACTGGATAGGAAATTATGCGATTGAGTTTAAATTGGCGGATTTAGCAAAGAGAAAAGTACGTTGAGGAACCAACTAACTTCGAAGAGCAGAGAAGAAATTTTCCTCCTTTTATGGAAATTAAGATTCATTACCGTACAAGACCCATTTTAATATTATCCTCCCATCTATGCCCAAGGCTTCCGAGTGATGTTTTCCCTTCAGGCTTTCGAGCCGACTAATTTCTTATCTTTTCAATGCGTGTTACATGTCCCATCCGTCACATCCTCCCTGATTTGATCACCCTGACAATCTTTGGCGAGAAGTACAAACTATAAAGCCTCTCATTATGCATTTTTCTCTCCTCCCCACAAACTTTGTTTCTTTTATGTTTAATGTTCCCATAACGTTAATTCTTGCTTTCTCGTCCGATAGAAACATGCGAGAAGCGTCATATAGGCACGTTCTTCCATTTACGGTATCTTTTGCTGCAAAGTTCTATCCACACTGCGGTGTGGCTATTTAGCGTGGATATTATTATTGGTGGTGAAGATGGGGCGTACGTAAGAACAACATGAGATTTTAAGAAAGCCTGTCAACACACAGTTGGTCCATGGCGAGAAAGAACGGACCGAATTTGCCATGTAGCGGTTCCGCTGCACTTATTTCGAGGAAGTGCACGACGGTGAATAGCCGTCGAATCAGCTCAATGGACATAACATGTTTGTTACATTCGCTGCGAAAACTGTCTTTCAGCCTCATTTTCCTCATATTTTATATTTTATTATGTTCACAGTATCCTATCAGGGCTATTGTTTGTTAATGAGCAATTCTATTACTGAAGTTCTTGTTAACATGGCATGGCACATGTTCAATTAGGGATGAAAGATATGGCCTCAGGCTATGGAGGTAACTGGGGGTATCTTGAATATCAGCCACTGACAGGGGCGGAAAGGGGTGGATCTCCAGCTAGGGTATTAAGCAGGGGGTTAACAAGTCTTGGCTGTAAAAAAAATTTACGAAATCTTAAACATCGCCTCGGACTTGGTCAGATTCCGTGGAATGGCCCAAACAACGAAGTCTGGCCGTTTGGAACTTGGAATGGCCTTGATCCTGTCTAGTTCAGTTTATTTGAAAACAGGGGCAATTGAATTAAAATTGACCTAAAAGAATCAGGATGAGATCTTGTCCACAGGGACCGTTGCAAGTTCATTGTGAACATGGTAATGAACTTTTGCTTCCGTAAAAGGCGACTAGCTACGTGGCTATAAGCTCCTTAAGAAGGACTCATGACATTACGTTTCCGTGCTTTGCACGCATTTCTGATCTCCCCCACAGAGCGAACAATTTTGTGGATCTCAGAACGCCATGTATTACCATCAGCTTCGATCAGTTCTGTTCATTTTTCCCCTCTACGTGAGATGCTCTTTCCTTTTTTTTAAAAAAAGTTTTCAATAGCAATTTGAACCTCATCAGAACTAGGCTCAGGTAGCTAGAGCTCATCTGTGTGCTTTTAAATCACGATAAACAGAAAGACAGGCAGTGCACAACGTTTTGAACCTTCCTATGAATGTGATAACTTCATAATTGCAACTTATGACTAGGGTTTGCCTATGAATGCAGTGTTAATGTGGTGGAAGACTGAAACGGAGGGCCAGCGGACCGATACAGGTGTACATTTTTTTTTTTCAAAAAAGTTTCCTTCTAGATTGTTTATGGGTGATTTAACGTCTTTTATCCCCGGTTAATTTTATGTTTTGCCAGTAAAGAGGCGAGGCTTTCTAAAAACTAGAATAAGCCAAACTGGAAGACACACTCCTCCTGCAGTCCAATAATATACCCACAAACTGTTAATTGAAGGGAAAACTCTAATAAATTTTGTAAGCGCACGTTTCTATGAAGCGGTAACTACTATGTTAACTGAAGAAGAGTGACATTATTAGCCTTGTTGTAGTGTATTTTAGGAAAGCGTAATAGCCTATTTGTTATTTCCCATTAAAAGTATCAAATGAAATATGTGTAGACCTACCTTGAGATACCAATCTCGAAAAGCAAGGTGTATCCCACAGCCAGGTAAGCCTTTTGAAAGGTGCATCCATTATCTTTATTGGCATCATATTTTGAAATTAGTGTTGGTGAAGGTATAGTGGTGAAGGGAAAAATAAGAATTGCATAAAAATATCTCGTTGATTACTTCATATCTAGGAGAAGTTAGTGCAAGTAAATTGATAATAACTTATTTGGTGATGGGTATGAATCATGTAGCTTGTCATTATGCAGTTTTCTCCACCTTCCGCTTACTTAATCCCTTTTAGGTCCAAATATTCTCATCACAACTCTGTTCTTAAACATCCTCAACTTGTATTTTTCCCTTAAAGTGAGGGACCAAATTTTACACCCTCAAAAAAGTTAGTCTTGTATATTTTAGTTGAAACATCTACTAACCACATGACACAGTTTATTCTGAAAGTTACATTATATTAGGAGAATTACTAATGCCAATATACTACTACAGTGAAGATGCTTTTGAAACCTTAGTTTTACAGCAACTGTAAGTAGTATAAACTGTTTATTAGAAGTAAAATCATGTATATCTAAAATACTGGTAAATTCCGGTCCTGTGAATCATTTGTAATGCTGTCTAAATATATTTACACATTACCACTACAAACATCTGTAAATATGGGATATTAGTATCGATGCGTTCTCCAGTCGATACTGATTGGTATGTCGATGAAAACTACTTTACACAGCTAGGTCTGCGTTTCAATTTCAGGTCCGACAGTCAAGCTCGCGCTAAAAGAATTATAATTCAAAGGCAGCTCCTCCGTAAATATCTTTTTAAGTTTTATCTTCACTGACGATAATGATGATGGGCGATGTCTTAGGTTTTAATTACATCCTCCCCTATAAGCCCATAGATTTGGGGGTTAATTTGACGTGAAGGAGATAGTTTGATGTCGGTCGGGAGGGACGACCTTGCTACCTGTCCCTCCGTTGCTTTAGATTGAAAATATATCAATTCGGAAGTTGGAAAAGCCAGTAACTCTTGCCTTCCCTTGGGTGCAACGCCCAATTTCACTTTGTGTGCAGTTAACAGAAGACCCACATTACTGGCATTGTCGCTTTATTGGTTTGCAAGTTATTTAACGTCACAGTTCCAAATGAAGTTATGTACTGAATTCTACTCGAAGATGATATCGATTCATGGATGATTGAGTAGGCAGAGTTTTCGAAACATAGGGCATCTTCAGCAGTTTCATTAAAACTGAGACGGCAGCTTGAGGATTGCATTTGCAGGAATTCTTACAACATGAAGATGGTTGTCTTCTGGGAGTTTAAAAAGACTGCTTCTGTTTAATACATTTTTCATTCTTTCCCTAGATTTCTAAATCCTGATTCGAAGTGCACGTGTCGAACTGCAGCCTTGTGATCTCTTGCAATGATTGAGGGCGTTTGTGGTTTTCTTCAGTTTCTCCAGGTGAACGCTGGGAAATAGCAACAGGTAAACTTGAAGTTATTTCTCAGAGCTTAATTAACAACTTCAAGAAGACGTATGAGAAATCGAGGTTATTCTTCACTTCAGTGTACAGCTTCACACCCCGGCCGCATTACCCCCGAGGAAAGAACCCTTGTCCAAGAAGAAGAAGAAGAAGAAGAAGAAGAAGAAACAGTTTTGATTACTGTAACTGGAACAAAGCAGGGGCTTAATCGTGCTGATGGTTCAGATGCAAGGAACCGTTCTCCTAGAGTCCTGACCGCGGCCAACGCGCTTAGCTCTCCTCAGTACAGACGTTTTACAGATTGCGCTGCTTAGGTAACCCGTCACAATAAAAAACAAGGACCAACTGAATCGTGCGCGAGTAACAAATAAGAGATACATGCATCACGCAATTTCCTGCTGCTTCTCTCGGAAAACCTAAATTAGACGACAGGAAAATCTGAATGCACCTGCCACAAGAAAGAAAAACAACAAATTGTTGTTATAATGTGAACTCGTAGCCTTGGTTTGACATCCAGTCTGAATCAGCTTTTTATTTTAGCCCTCCGCTCCCCGCGCCCCCAAATGTTTACAAAGATTTACTACGTGATCCCTAAAGGAATTCGCCGTGGTGAATTCTAGACGGAAAATGTTAGATTTGAAACAGTTCATTATAGTGCCCACTGTTGTTATTATAGCATAGTTTACACGTTGTTACAGGCTTTCATTCAAGAATTAAATGCGTACCCCTTTGCAATTGAG
Source organism: Zootermopsis nevadensis (assembly GCF_977971745.1). Lineage (NCBI taxonomy): Eukaryota > Metazoa > Arthropoda > Insecta > Blattodea > Termopsidae > Zootermopsis > Zootermopsis nevadensis. The sequence continues at coordinate 1,691,828 of NW_028259161.1, forward strand.
TCTTAACTAAGTTAAAAATTACTAACGTGAAGACGCCCTTCGTAATAAGTATAAATTATGCTTAATTCTAAAGATTTAAATATAATTGACGAGATTTGTGGAGGAAAAAATACAACTTTTGTACTTCATTTTCCTGCAACAAATATTCATGCCAAAGCATTTATTTTAACATTTATTTCTGTTACGTATTGTGGTGTAAATTTATTAAAACGTTTATTAATTTTTTACCTTATTAAAAATTATCCACCTACTTTAACAGTAATAGTACTTGATTTATTACATTTAAATCTTACAAGCAATTTTAACAGCGCTGTTAGTAGCTCAGATTAAAGCCTTTTTCGTAAGATGACCAGATGATAAATAAATTAGAAGTTATGTGGAAGAAGACGGTCGTGGTCTGACTGGAGGTAGTAGACCTGTATTTGCCTTGAGGGACTGAGGAATGCCACGAAAAGTCTCAATCGGCATCGCAATATTCTTGGGAATATTTGAATCCAGAACTTCCCGAACATCAAATACCAGTTCCAGACTTTCAGCCGTGAAGCTTTACGGATTTGGTTAAACTTTTTTCCTGTTTTGTATGTCCTAGATCCGTCATTTTAGCCAGAAGGTAAAACATAATGTGATAGTGGCTTATTTTAAACAAGTTCTAGAGGGAGATAATACCTGTATATGAACCAGATAGGGAATGGAGTGAATTACGTAAAGAGTAACGTTGTGGTTACATTATTCTCTTAAATTGATTAAGTTACAAGAAAAGGTGAACGTGTATCTCCAAATGCGGAAGGATTTATATAAAAGTTTTGACGATAAATTGACCACATGGAAAACTGAAACGAGGATGAAAAGAATATGTTGACAATTTTTTTATAACTCGGCAGATCGTCGCTAAATAGACCAATAAATACAATTTGTTCATAATCATCCTCTCAAATATTCTCTGCAGCTGATACTGCTTCGATAAATAACCTCCGAACCAACCCCCAGTTCTTGCGTACCAGAGTAACTTCCTGATGTTCCGATATCAATTAGTTTACAGAACTGTTCTTCTCCTAACACCCGCCTAAACGCTGCAGTGCTATTAACACAGCCGTGCGCTGAACGGTAGACGTTCAACCCTTCGGGCTCCGTGTTGAAATTATATGGATAATGAGGAAATGATTACCCCCTTCGCTCCTCCTCTTAAACAAATGAACAACAACACCGCGTATAAAAAACTGAGGTGGCCGACCATTTATCTTTTCAACCGACACCAATTGTTTCCTTTACTTCATATTTCATCTTTTTTTAGTACCTTAATGTTGTCATCTTTCTTCTCTGCCTTTTACTTTTCATTAAGTTTTCTTTTACCTCTAACACTCATTCGTTCCAAACTACGTTTGAAATATTCTTCGTACGAAACTGCTTGCATTATCAAGATAACCAGCGTAGCGAATTTTATGTGTAATAAAAATGTAACATCGCGCTGAGGAAACAAAAGAAACGAACAGGTGAGCATCGAATTCTGATGGCTTGCTCTTGCTCTCTTCTCAGATTTGCTAATTCGTTTATCTACGTAACTTAAAGCCTTACTTACTATGATAATTCTGTACTTCAGATTCGAACAGGTGTAACTCTTCAGTGGACAGATGGAGCTGTCATTCTGTATCACAATTTCAATCGGTTGTTAAGAATCACGTTATGCATCGTATTTCTTACTGATTTCATTGTTAGTAGTTGCTGATTTGTATAACTAATTTTATATCGTAATAAGCATTTAATTGTAATAAGTACTAGTCAACAAATACAAAATACAAAATTAAATGCTTCGAAAATGTAAGAAAGCACAAATAGGTCTATTTGGGAATGATAGTAACAGATCAAGAACACATTTACGAATAAATTAATAAATAACAGATTAAATTTGGCGACTGCGTGCTAACATTTAGTTCATATTCCGTTTCCTGTCTGGAAGTGTAAGGACTAAACTTATAGGCATATCTTCTTTAAATTGTACTTGTTTTTTTTCTCTATGGGTGAGAATTTTTACAGTTTTATTTTATATCCTGCAAGTAAATAAAAACAGTTGCACACTTTTTATCCATCTGAATGTGTCTCAGGACTGCATCAAATGAGAGGCTTTTTACCTTCGGGTTACAGTATTAGAAAGTTGGATGTTTAGTTACTTTCTTTGAAATTTTATGTTGTCCAGACGACGAAGCAATCGAGAAGACCAAAATAGACAGTTATTTGTTTTGTTTTCTGCAAAACCTTCGCCGTTTTAATAGATTTTATCGACTAAAGAATACAGTACTTGTGGTTTGACTTATATTTTAAACATCAAGTCATGACCCTTATCAACATCGTGTGACTTGGTAGATCATATGGATATTTTGTATAATATAATCTATAATTCTTTCATAAAACAATTGCATCGATTTCCGGTTACTAGGCGTGTCGATAGATGGGTCGGGCATATAGCATGGTGGATCATAATGTGCGCCAGAAAATTGGCCATTCAACTAAGATCTTAAAAAACGACATATCAAAGAAGCATATTAGAACCGGTTGCGTTTTGCTAGCGTATCCTGGCTAGGTCGAATCAAGGTTGTTCGGGAAGCAACATTGCAGTCATCTGTCTCTGCATCCAGCGGAGGCTTACGGACCACGTAACTGTATTGCCGTCTTTCATACGTGGGCGAATAAATATTTCCGAGGTTAACATTCCACACTTAGACTTTTTATAAAAACAAAACCACTTTTGTTTCTAGAGTAACCCAAAGTAAGAAACATTTCAGTGGTTTTCGGCTCATGAAGTCATGCGTCATTGTACAACCGTGTATTCAATTTTTGTACGCTTTTGTGTATAACTATTACATTAGTATTATTCTGAAAACTTCGTTTTCCTTCCTGTAATATGCACTAGAGTTCATGGATAAAGATTAGTAATATTTTAGAAAAGAATATTAAATGAATCCTTCGTATAAATGGTACGTTGAACAAGACTTCCTTCCGTGTCCATTTCAATTCATTATTTTAATCACCGTATTGTTCAACGCTATGCAATGAGAACTGTTTAAAGCAGGGGTGGCCAACCCAAATGATCTTTCGGACCACTTTGGAAATGCATCATAACTCCGCGGGCCACATATAAAATTATAGACATTTTTTTGGAGTGAAAAATTGAAACATAATGAGTTATTATTATTGTGTTTACTATTATTCATTATAAAATAAATATATTTTGTAAAAGTGTGATGAATCTCGCGGGCCGGAAAAATGTTCAAGGCGGGCCACATGCGGCCCGCGGGTTGGCACCCCTGGTTTAAAGCGTCATTAAGCGTAGAGTAACAGTAAAAGTAATAGTAATTAATAACAATAAATGATGAAAAAGTAAACACAAGTTAGGAAATGTCTGGACTCTAGAGCTTAATAATTCTACATTTTGTGTCTGTAAGTGATTCTGATGTTCCATATAAACAGGAAGGGCAGATGACTGAGGACCTTCAGCAGAATAAACGTTGGTCTGCCGTTGTCATGGCAACCACGAAGTCCAGTTTGCGCTTCATCAAAATGGATAATGCTCTTTGACCCCTTGAACCAGAAGCTCGTCTAAACAATATTTAATAACACAGTCCGTACCGCAAATAAAGCACCACACTTCGCCTCTACAGAGATCAGTGTTTAATTTATGCCAGGAAAATAATCCCCGTTTTCTTGTGAGAATTATACGAAATCTATAAAATACAAAAAATGCAGAGTTATTAATTTTTAAAGCAGGTGGTACAGAGGCTTTGGGGTTTAAAAATGAAAGGATATGTCAAGAAAATCCTTTCACGTAAACTCGTTATTAAAATTATAGTTCGAAATTAAAGTTTAAACGGCTTGACAATTTTTTCGTAAAGATCCAAAATACCAAATATGAAAAATACAGTTGAAGAGTTCTTGACTTTTACGTGAGAACAGATAATCGGAAGGACGGACAGACGGAACGATTTTAATAGTTATTCCGAGGCTATAATAAAAAGAGCAACATATAAGAAACATAAATAAATCTTCAAAATAATTAAATTATAACTTGAGAAACACGTACCATAGCTGAAGAAAAACAAAACGCTAGATAGTAAGGTTCAACAAATAAGCAGGAGCAACACAGGTCTATGAGACTGCAGAAGAAGATTTCACAGCTGTCTGCGAAATGTTACACGTTTGGACAAGAGTCCGCGATAAAAACGTCAGGCATTCCGCGGTGAATACCGTTTCCAGGTTCGTGAACACTGTGTCTTGTGGGAGGCGGGAGCAGTTGGAAGCTGTGAACGCAGAGGTCGTTCGGGCTCAATCATTGATTTATTATTTTATCTACCGTAAGAATACAAGATGCTACATACCAGAAGACCGCCTTATTTCTTTTTTTCTGAAATCCACAAAGATTTTACAACTCTACAAAACTGAAAGCAAATATAAAAATTATTGCTAGGCATATATTACTTCGTATAGAATACAGGAGTACTATAGACTGTCAGATAAAGAGAACAAAATGTGTTTACTTTTTTGATGGCTTAATTAGAGTTCAGTTTGTATTGTATCCTTTTACTCGAAAGCCAAACTTACGTAATCCGGTGAGGCGAGTGTTGGACGTAACGAAGTTAACCGTCTCTTCCCGCCCCTCTTTAATTTTACAAAAAATTTGGCCGTTGCTGACACTTGCTTGGTTTGAACCCCCCCCCCCCCCCTTCATATTTTATCTTTTCGTTCTGAAACAATCGTCCAGACTTTAAAAGTGTCCTTCTCCGTCTTGAAGAATTTCCTTTCCTGCGATAACCATCGGCCATTAGATAGAAATTACATCCACACCACGCGAGCTTTGTTCTGCCCCCAGGCAGCGCCTGTTTTTATTTCTGTGATGACTTACGATGCCAGTTGAGATAGAGGCAGGTAATTCTGGTCGCTTCTTGTCACACCGTGTATAGGCCTATTTTCCCCACCCTACCTGGAGCTGCCTCGGGCAGGCAACTATAATAAAACTAGAGTAGTGCCGCTCTCTAACTCTCCGAAGCATTATACTTTATAGGTTTATCATTTAAAACCCAGTGGTAACTATATATACCACCTACTTCAATGTCAGTAACTCTGGCCGTTAACTGTAAGACAGGTTACACCCATTACTTAAAGGTCAATTTTAATACTGTCCTCCCGTCTACTTCTAGGTCTTTCTTCAGGGTTTGTGACCAAAGCTCTCGGCCTCTTTACTGTTAACAGGCCTGTTGTTTGCGAAGTGTACAAATTAAGATGCTTCTCTTCGTGTACTTTTCTCTATTGTTCTGTTACTTCAGCTCTCTCAGATCAAAGTTTCCTCATCAGAAATCTGTCATCAAATAACTTCGATTCTCACGCAAAACAACACAGGCGTATAAAATTATATTTTTGTAAGCACGTCTTAAACTTTGCGTATTTAAGTATGGCGCTGGAAGATCAAAGATTCTGCGCTGAATGGCATCTGATATTCAGATATATTCGTGCCTTATTATATTTATTTTTACTGTTCTAATGACGTTGAATCATGACACATGTCATAAGCACGCTGATCTGTTTTCCTTCAACAGTCTTCTTTTGATTAATAAAGATAATGCCTTAATATCGATATTGCTCTGAAATATTTTCCATTATTCTCAGTTCGGCATTAACGGTTGAAAGGTCATTGTTCGTTTTGAACGCACCTCGTGATGTGTGACGTTGCTAGTTCAGCGGTTTCCCTGGCTAAGGGTTGCTTTTTATTTTGACTTTGCCTTTCTGAACAAAATGTGTGCTACCAGATATCGTGCCGGAATCTTTGATTTTTAATGTTTTCTATCTTAGATAATTACATGCTCGGCTTTCCAGCGCTTACACTTGAAATTTACGGCATCTTGGGTCAGATGATTATTCTTGATAGTCTGCCATATTTTCCATTTAGAAGAAAATTAAGAAATAGTTATTTCAAGTTATAAAATGCTCCTTCCTCAGTCCATTCTTTAAATTATGTAGACAAATGTAACATTGTTGTTCTGTGTAGACGTGTTCGTGCAGAATCATCGGAAATATATTAAACTTCCCCTTAATTAAGATAATATAACAATTCAAATGATGTATATATCTAAAAAAAGTTTGATAATGAATTTCAGGGTGACCCACATTATTGAATAGGGGATGTTCTTGAACATAATTAAGTAATAATCCAATATAATGGTGGCTTTTAACGACAATTGCATGAAGATTTCCGTCTTCTGGGTTGTTGCGCTGTGTAGAGATCGCCCTGATGACGGAGGCAGTATGACCTGTGAAACGTTGGTTAACATCGACCAGACTACACAGCGCAACAACCCAGAAGACGGAAATCTTCTTACTCACCGCTGTGAAAACCTCAAGTCTTACATAGACAATTGCATGTTTTTGGTCGATGGGCCTAACTTGTGAACCCAACCAGAGGGAATATTCTTGCAGAAATGTCGGCTCCTGAGTGGAAATACATGGCATTTTTCGTGACAGGAAATAAAAATCTTGGTCACACTGAAACCTACAGTTTTAGATGACTTATTATTTAGCAAACCGGTCTTTAGTGGTATTGTCGGTTGAATTACTTTAAATTTAGAAACTACTGTAATTCTTGCTAGAAGTAAATTATTCTGGAAAATATTTCTTTCTAAACAATGCTTTTTTTAAATTTCCTAATAAACATAAAGAATTTTAAACTATGGAAATCGTACGTTACCATGGTAACATAACAGGTTTCCTTTACTAAGTTCGATAAGTACAGAGAAGTGGTACAAGATCACCGTTTCTCATTCATCAAAAATAATAATCTACCGTATTTAGCATGTTAATGTTTCCAGCTGTTGTGTCATAAGCAGTTCCCTCATCTGAGAAAGATTCGATAACTTATTACTATTTTTAATGTTAGAAAGTGCTTAATATTCCTTGGCTTAGTCGCCATGTTAGCATTGGGTTTATGTTGTAATTGATATAAATGTATTCATCCCTCGTTCTTTGCCCATTTCCTGGAATTCTGGTCTTACAGCAACCTCCCTTTCCACTTTTACCTGTGGTGGAAGTAATGCAGGTCGAATGATGTCAAATCCTTGTTATGAGAGTCCAAAACTGCCGCTGGCTGCGTTCGTGAGGAGGCGATGGCCAGCAGCAGTTTCGTACTTGTTACTGCATGCACCTGCTTCGTTAACTTGAACACAAACCAAATCTTGTCAGAGCCCAGGTTGTGAAACCAATTATATAAATTCTGAAAAATAAAATAGTCTTACAAAAGAAGACAAGAATCGCACAACAAAGATTTAAAATGCTTACTCTGAAATAAAAGAAAATGAAATGGGGGAGCGTATTGGGTTGAATCATCGTAATGAACGTGATTCATATCGATTCCAGAAATTGGCTCGAGTTGTGTTTCTAGCATCGCTGTATCAATTAGGCGGGCTTTTTATATTGTTTTCTGGCTGTTTATACGTTAAGTGAATACATAAATTTGCATTTTGATGCCTTGTATGTTTGCAAAAGAAGGCGATGTGAACCCGTTCTTTAAAGGAATAGATTTTATTCTGTAATTAATCGAATGAGCAATTGTACAAACAGCTGTGTTGTGAAATAAAACCAACCAAGAAATCAATTAATCGAAGACTAAAGTTTTGCATTAGCGCGTCTTAGGTTGCGGAAAGAGCAGCGTGCCTGTCTTTCTGGCCGTGTTTCCAGTCACTCATCTCCTTCCGTTTGTACCTTCCTTTCCGGATATTTTGTTCCTTCAGGTCTTTCTTACTTTTACTAGGAGGAGGTACAAATCAGTTTGAGAGAGAAGTGGATTATTGTAACTCCACGCCTTGACCACCTGACGCCCTGGGAAATTGCCTTAACACTCCATATATCGGCTTATCGCCGCTTTTGAAGTCGTACGGCGCCTAGATTTTGCCCCTTTCTATCATTCCATTGATTCTGTCATTAGTCTCTATTCTTCATTGCTTTAATTATTTCTCCGTTATTATTCCGTCTCTACCGCACCTTTCTCTGTGAGTCCGCATGTTTCGGCCCCGTGTAGCAACAAATAACTTTTGGTCATTGTTTCATATACGTTATATTTCTCTTTCTGCTAGAAAATAACAAAAGAAAAAGAGTCAATATGTTCTGTCGGGAATATTTTCTCCAGCTTTCCCGTCTCTTAGCCAGTCACTGTACTGAGTTGTCCCTGTTCTTAATTCGGCCTATATCTGTCCTATATGACCCTACTTTTTACGCAACTTTAACGTCTTAAATTGTTCCCGAAAATGTTTCGTCGTTCAAAGGACTGGATGGAGCGCCTTTGTCATTGACATCGATTACTTGTGTCTGAAGTCGTTTTAATACTGTAAATATCTAATTGCTCTGCTAGTGGCGTCTTACTTTGCTGTAGTAGATCTGGTATCTGCAGTTTATGAAAAATAAACCCAATGAAGTATAAAAATGACAAAGAATGCGTTTGGAGCCGTTTGCACTGTTTATGCGCTGTAAGTTATTCAACTGTTCTTGGAACTGTCATGCGCAACGCAATGCGCGTCGTAACATGAATGTAATCTGTTCCAGTACGCAGGTTCAAGCATCCAAAGTATTCACGTGCCCCGGCATTTTAAACAGAACTCTTTTTTATTTTTTTGTCAATGAAATGTAATTGCGAACCGGTTTGAGACACGGGTTTATCTTTCTCAGGGAACATTTGTTACAGAACCTGTTCTGTCAGACAACCACGCTGATTGCATGTCATAATAGCTCGGTTTTATAATTCATTTACGATCAAAAATGTTTTTTTTGCCCAAATATTGTAATATAATTGGATCATAAACATAACATAAATTGTATATATTCCCTTCAATACGTGATTTATAACTGCGCTGTGTTTTGCTTCTTTGTAACAACCGTCGGAAAAAAAGTTTCAGATTAAATTAACTAGGCCTGTTCGGTTTCCTTTTGGGCATCAAGGCGGTTACAACTCGGGGCCCAAAGTGTCAGTCGCGGGAGTGTATTTAAGAAAGTATTTTTAGACAGATTGTGACTTATGTGCCGGAATTTGTAAGTCAGTGTCAGAGTAGAAAACTGACTGACCTATTGACCAAATCAGTGGAGGAGAATCCTTCTTAATAAGCTGGTAGTCACTCAGCTAGATAACTTCCTCGCCTGTTACGTAAGCCGAAGGTTCACATTAACTCACTACTGCTCCCTATCCTGAGCCACATTAATCCATTCCACATTCTAGCAGCTGCTTTCGTTCATTCCGATCTCAACATTTTTTCATAATTATATGTTACCTTGAAAAACGCTTATTTCTACCGCCAACTCTAATTCTTTATGGATATTTAGCTCGTAAATGCACACCCTTCTAAATACAGCCCAGGACATAGGGTTTCTACAGGTTTGTTCATCAACGCTACTTTGTTACAGAAGTGTTTTATGTTACAAATAGGAGGGTGAGGTCGGGTCTTGCCAGGTTGTGAATCAACACTGAGGGTCGGCTGCCCGCAGGCCGTTTCTCGAGAAGTAATAGCTCAATCTCACAGACTCGTTTGGTACAGCATGAGTCAGAAGCTCAATTTCGATTATTTCTGTGCAAATATTTGCTGTTATAACAGTTTTGTAGACATGATATTTATTTGAAATACCAAATGTTAGGACTGAGAAAATGGTTTATTACTTCTTAATCTGACGGTTAAATCGATGATTCATTTAGCCTTCTGAACGGTGATTTTTTTTTAAAAGAACCATCTTCAGGGCTGAAAAACCTACTTACGAGTTCACACGGTGCAACAAACCAGACGAACGGCACTTACATCTTTAGCGCCGTGAGAACCTCAAATGCCGTAATGAAACTTCTTGTGTTAGTTATATTTCCACGATAACTTATAATTTTCTTTGTTGAAAATCAATTTTAAGCTGGCTAATTGAGAGATGGTGGGTCATTTTCCTGTCACCGACTTTTTCAGATATCACACGAAGTACCGGTTATTTTAATGACATTTCTCATGCGTAGCTCGAAAACGGTAAACCACTTTTTTTTAAATTTTACTCGGTTGTTTAATCGAGAAAAATTTAATCCACGTGTCTCCTGACAGTTAAACACTTTTCTGTTCAAAGAACACAGCAGACAGTTAATAATCTGGTGAAAAATATTTCGAACTTCCCTATGTTACTACCTTTCAACCGAACGCTGGAAGATGCGACATTGAAGTCTGCAGAATCGACTGGACAAGCCTAAGCCTTTTAATCTCTGCGTATTACAGTCCTGACGCCTTTCAGTATTTCAGTGACAACAGTGAAATGTTATGGCTCTTACCTGCGGATTTACTGAAACTTGAAACCCGTCAAAGAAAGCCATTCCGTTTAGCTGTGTAAATATTTTGCGTATCAAAGTAACGGGATTGCTGTAATATCTCATGAGATAATTTGATGGGATTTCACGGTCTGTGTCGTTATGTTTACGTTAATACCTGGCATTTCACCGTTATCACTCCCTGAAGTGTGCTAGTGCGCAATGTTAACGAATTGCACTTCATTTCTACCATTGATTTAGCCTCGTTGATCGTAAACACGTGTCACATACTTCGTACTTACAGTTGTCCACAAATTGATTTAACATCGAGTTTCACGGTCCCTACGGATACAAAAATTTTATGATTTGATTTGCTGTTTTGAAAAATATGTAGGCCTGATCATCATTCCTTATACTTATCTTTAAATATACTAATTCCTTGATACAGGTTCATACTGAGCAGTTGACAGTGATTAAATTATCAGAGAAATTACCTTCTCTCTTCTTTCAAAAATTCACCAGCAGAATTTATCCTTAGTTTGTTCAGTCCGGTCTTTATCCTTATATTCTGTCACTCTGTGATCTTCTTAATATTATCCTCCCATCCACATTTAGGTCTACCAAATGGTCTTTACCCTTGACGTTTACCGACCAATATTTTAAACGCATTTCTAACCTCCCAGATACATGGAGCAGCCCGTCCCATGTTTAAAAATATAGTGGATGTATATATAGACAGACTTGGAGTGGCGCTTGTGTTTGGCAGCTAATGCGCAAAGAATGCATGGAGGTTTACCTCCACATCTCCTTCGGGGAACAATGCCCTGTCGGTGTGAAGAGGTGTACGTAACTAACTGATGTGCCCCTTTGAGCTGAGCATCCCGGCTATCACGAATAATGAAATCTGAATAACTTGTGGTATAAAAAATATCTGTCACATTTTTTATGTCTTGATTTAATGAAACGTCTGTGTGAAAATTCATGGGAGGTCCAGTCTTATTTCTTCTGTGTTAATTGAAAATTACTGTGAAATTAGTCTCAGGAACAATTTAGTCCAGATACATAACAATCAAAACGTTGATAGAATCATAGCATGCGTTTTTGATCGTGCAAGCACATAAGCGTTTTTTTGTATCTGTATCATGTCTCGAGTATTTGAATTTCGATAGCAAATTGAAATATAAAAATCTTATGTTAGAGCAGCACCCGTTGGGGGGGGGGGGGGAGAGAAGATAGACCTCACACGATGTGACGCGGTAATGCTGTCACTTTCTGGTAGGGGATGACCAACACTGTTCAATGCAGAACATTAATATTTTCGCTACAAAGATATAATGAACAAGTATTTTCACTAATTGTGGAAGAAATCTGAAAGTTGACTCTTTTTCCGTCAATTCTCCTCTTTTTTTACATTTCTGTTACACGCACACAAGTAAACTTAAAAAAAATTACATAACGAAGAGCTTCATTAATTGACCTCATTTAAGATATTATAGAGATAAAGTAAGTTAGGAATAATAGATGGGCGGGTAATTTAGCACTCGTAGAATAATAAGAAATGTATACAGCAAATTTTAGTCAGGAAACTTGAAGAGAAGAGGTGTCTTCGTACACCTAGGAAAAGGTGTATCATAATAATATTAAAGTGTATCATATGAAAATAGGGTGTGAACTTATTCACTGAATTAAACAGGCTCAGGATAGGGTCCAGTAGCGGGCTTCAGTGAACACGGTACTGGAACTTTTAGTTTCATAAACAACTAAAAACAACTCGAAGATCTGAACTACTATCAGTGTCTCAAGGACTCTATTCCATGGAGTTATTTTATGATATCTGATATTAAAAATATCGGACATAAATCCATTTAGTTAGATCAGCAGGCAGAAATCGGGTTTGACACCCCTGATAAAGATTATGGCAAAAGGAAGGACGCACGCGAGTCGTCTGGAACAAATCTGAAAATTATTGCTCTCAATTGCCCCGTTTAGACATTGGGCCTGCCCCATAGGAAAGAACCTATTTTCATTCGAGGCCTGTAATGTCCTGTCACACCTTTCGTGGCGCTAATTAGAGGACCACCCGGACTGTGCCTTCATGCTGACTGACTCAGCACAGCGCTCGGCGCCATCTTGAAATAAATGGGTAACGAAGAGAGCTCTTCGTTTCCGTGACTAGTTTGCATGTAGTACCAGCAGGATTGTGACTAATGACACCGTATCAACTGAGATGTGTTGTTGCGGTTACGATGGGCAACACGAGTGGAAGAGGGTAAGAACGTTTGTACAAAATTTTTAAGGTTACTTTTTAATAATATCAAGTTTAAAGACAGAGACAAAGATTGGAGGATACTATTGAAATGTGTCTTAATGGAATATATTTGAATAATGTAAGTTGAATTAGAGTAATATAGAAATGGATTCAGTGAAAGGCTTTTCGTATCTTTGAAATCTGTTACCGAGGGTTGGTGAATTAGTAACATAGATAATTGTTAGTTAGTTACTCAGGTGGTCAGTTATTAAGGCATCTAGACTGGTAGTTAATTACGAGGTTCATTTTTATTTGTTTATTTGGCACTGCTAATAGTTCATACTGTAACTTCCGATCATAGGTTGATCAGAGAATAATGGATTGGAAAGGATATGGAAGGAAATGGCCGTGAACTAATTTAAAGTACTGCCTCGACAGTTGCTTGGAGGAACTCACAAAAACAACGGAAATCCTTGGTCAGTATAAATAAGCCACAACTTCCTTCCACATCTTTTTCAGTTCATTATTCAGTATTCATCATTCCATTGGATGCTGTGAAACCTGAGCTACTGACAGCGTCGGTAAATTAATATGAGACTTTATAATGCGATGCCAAGAATAATGAAGCCCGTTTATCTGTAGCAACGTTATTATTCGTGCATAAGCTGCGAGACAGACATGGACCGCGCCTGACTTTCGACACCCGTTATACAGCGTGACGGAAGCGATTTGAGCCTGCATATACAATCTGCCAGGTAGCTACTTATCCCCGCCCCCCCGCCGATGACCCGTTCATAAAGCCAAACCTGTGCTTACAAATTTCACGCTCGGTTGCAGCAAAATAAAGGAAATGTGCTTCCTGCTGCGTCGTGCCTCGCCAGTCTGAAGTGTCTGATACAGCAACCCCTTGAACACCGAGATCACACGTTCGAATCCCGCTCGGGATATATGGGTGTATGTTCGCGAATTTATCAAATTCGTGAATATTCAAAATTATGTAAGACTTGAGGTCAAAATTAGTTTAGAATCGAAACAGAAGAAGTTATGAAACTACTTCTACTCTGAGACCAGCCATGTACCAGGCCAGAGGCGAAGACGCCTCCTTAGCACCGAGGACGTGATAATGCGCTGATACACACCTCGTGGATCGGTGATAAAAGAGAATGGAGCAGTTGTGGGTGATGATTAACAGGGAGAAACGGAAACACTCGGAAAGAGACGGCTCCTGTGCTACTTCGTTTGCTGCAAACTTCAATTGCCACTTGAAATCGCCGGGGATTAAACTCGGGCCTCCGCTTAACAAACCGGCGTCTAACCACCTGAGCTACGTCACGGCCTAAGTAGTTGATAGACAAAATCTTTGATATTACGTCATGAAATAGACGGTTGTCCTATTGTTTGGATGCTTCATCGCAATCTTCGTCATTGCTTTAGAATATACAAAGATCAGAGCTACACATCGCCTTACGGTTTATGCTGATGATGTTAATTTATTGGGTGCGAACATATATCTCACAAAGAAAAATACAGACACTTTATTTGTGCTAGTAAGGAGGTTAGGTTGGATTAGTGTTTAAGAAAATGAAGCTGAAAATAAGTAAGCACCTGTATGCCCATAGGTCATCAGAATTCATGACAAAATCATAGTACAAATTTATCTAAAAAAAATACTTCGGAAAAAAAAACAGGCGATCACAACGCCTCCACATTGTTGTGGGAAACAAAGTGGAACTAATTTAACGATACGCTTTTTGGTTCAGCCTTATTCATGTTGTCTACAAAACGAGTTGGTTTTTACATGCTTTGGAACTGCAACATTTTAGCAAGAAAGCAATTAATTTCTCCACCTAAGTGTAAAATCGAACTCGTGTTACCTTACTGACTCAGCGATAAGTGTGTATACCAGAAGTAAGATTATAATGCTCAGAGTCTATTGCTGAACCACCAGAGCTGCCTTGTTTATCCCATACCCTCGGTTCGCTGGATGGCTGAATACAAAATGAGACGGGTTGTCAGCTACTTTACCTGTGTGAGGCATGTCGCTCCTGCTGCTGAGTCCCGAGCTCTCTCCCAGCCTCTCTCTGCACCTGTGGAAACAATAATACGTTAAATCTCCCTGGAAGGGAACTTGAAAGTCTGACTTCCTTATATTCAAAGCTTCCAAGACATCACTCTGCTGACGACCAATTGAAAACAAGTGACTCTCTAGTATCGAAACTTACTCGCGTTTGCAGCATGAACTGAACGCATAATAAGTTAGTCGTTGCTATTCGACCGTTGACCACAAGATTCATTTCCAGCCAGAAAAACGCAGTCCATGCCCTGTTTCCTAAGATCCATTTTAAAACTTTTCTCCCATCTGCGTTTATGTCTGTGTTTTCTAGTTGATCTGAGTGACCTTCACATTTTTCAACGAAAATTTTACGCTCATTTCTGATATCCCCACGCGCGTTGCGAGCTGTGTCAACCTCATCCTTCGAACATTCTCCCAGCACTTATTTCTGCCTGCAATATCGTAAATCGGCACGTGCTCGCCGACGTTTTCTGAACTGAGAGAGTACTCCTACTTGCTGTTGCTGATATTAAGAAGCACATTTCAAGAGCCGCTGCCCTCCTGTTGGTCCTCGTTCCACCTCCTCATGCTTTTATGTTTCTTTTTCGCGGGTTTCCTCAACGGCTACATTTTTCAAGATATTTTCGTTGTGCCTTACGTAGCTTCCTTGCACGCGCGGTCTCTATCTACCTGCAGATACTTCTTAATGACCAGAACTTCGCTTTTCCTTAATGCAAAGTTTAAAAGATGCAGTGATTATCGGGACGTGTTCAAATCACGCGACAATCCGTCGGAAGCCCCGCCCTCAAAGAACTGCAGGTGTCCTTTATCTGTCATCACCAACCCCAGATTCGTAAACTCGTTTTAAGAAACATTTAAAAATAGCTCTAAATTATTTTGAACGTGGCGAACTAATCGTTATTACACATCATATTTCTTTGTTGTCGTCGCCGACAAGAAACAAGAACGCGTGATAAGTCTCGCAGCGTGATCTGACGTCATCACATTAGCATAACAAAGGAACAGCGTTGTGCCGAAACGTGATGTTCAGAAGGCACGTGAATAATTAATACTTAATCCGCAAACTGTTATTGACGGTTCGTACAATCGTTCTCTGTTAGTTATTGGCCTTGGCTACTAGGCCAGTATTAACAGTTATTCAGTTACACTTTATGGTGCGGTTAACTGTGCTGCAGGGTGTGGTACCGAGTTTGAATCTCGGTCCCCAGGTACTCGGCTTCGTACATGGGAGGCTGTGGCTTCGAATCTCGACTGAGACATATTCTGATTGTCTTCTTTCTCTGGAGGGAATGGATTCTCTATATTGCCCTCAATTGCTGGAGTAATTCAGGAAAGAACTGTTAGCTGTAATGTGTATGCCTACAAAGTGGCATTCCTAAATGACGGAAAAGGTCGTGTGCCTAGAGGAAGACTTTTCGCTTATTATGAACATTAGTGACTGAGGCTTGCCGAGGCTTTCCTCAGTTCTTCCAAACAAATGCTGAGATAATATCTTAAAATATGCCAGTACATTCTGCATATCTCCCATCACATCAATCAACTGCTTTATACAGCATCAGATCTTGCGAAAATATCGTTAAATACCCAAAGAATCAGTCGTTTGCTTTTATTTGGGTACTTACGACATCAAAAATAGATTAGATTATGTCAGTGATACCAACATACGATTATTGACTAGGTTCTGACACCAGTTCTTTTAGAAGCGATCACTTTGCATAATTCTACTCGCATGTAGTAACGCTAGCATACAAATGAAAACACTTGAACTGTTCTCGTTGCAGGAAGTGGTCGTGGGGGGGGGGGGGGGTGCTAATTTGTCCTGTTGGAATATTTTATTGTGCTTGGCACATGGTCGGCCACACGTACTGTGCTCATGTCTGATGCTTATCGCCTCTAATAGCTTCTAATAGCGCCCGTAGCCACTGCACCGCGTCTCCACGTTGCAATTCGACATCGTATAGGCGAAATCGCCTTTCGTGTTAATATGTTTCTGCCTACATCATTGACGAACGGTCCGGGGTTCGATTCTAGGCAGGGACAAAGATTTTGCTCTCTGTGTTTACATCAGAACCGTCCCCGGGGTCTAGCAAAGTTCCTACCCACGTAATATTTTCCTGGGGCTAAAGCGACCGGAGCGTGAATTTGAGTGTCAACCTATGTCTAGTCCCAGTATACGTGGAGTTTTACTCCCATGTTCCCCACACGCTTAAATTATCTGTAGGTCTGCAGTGAACGGTTGCTTGAACGCGAAATGCTTCTTACAGCTGTTCCCTCTTTCCGGAAAAGTCGTCCATGCCATTTGGTAGGAGGCCTGACGTTGGTTCTAGCACTCGGCCGCCGGCCGCACTTTAGGCAAGGTACACAGATGGCCTGCGGGCCTCGTGATGACATCCACTGATCTGCATTGCTTCTCAAGGTGAAACAA
Source organism: Zootermopsis nevadensis (assembly GCF_977971745.1). Taxonomy (NCBI): domain Eukaryota; kingdom Metazoa; phylum Arthropoda; class Insecta; order Blattodea; family Termopsidae; genus Zootermopsis; species Zootermopsis nevadensis. The sequence continues at coordinate 1,708,866 of NW_028259161.1, forward strand.
TTTCTTTGTAGTAATCAGTCACATTCCAGCTCTGAATTTTTGTTTCGTGATGTCTCTTTATTTTCTATTTTCTTGTGTTTTTAGTTCCCTTTAGTCTCTCATTCTTCGTTCTCTATTTATTTCTCTCTCTTGCCTCCTAGTCCTTTCTCTTCCTTCTGCTGTACTCATTATCCAGACATTCAAATTTCGTTTTTGTGTAGCCAGAAGCGAGACGGCAACAGTTTTCTTGTAAAGAATCTGACGAAGGAAATGAGCCCATCTTAAGATTACAGGGTATAAATGTTCGTTTACACGAACTTTTGCTTTGTAGTGGAGACACTTTAAAATTTTATTATACAGCAGATAATGCAAACTTTTGAGGTCTGTTTCCGTGGCTATTCAGTCATTTCACTATTTAATAATTGATGTTATATAGCCCGAAACTGAATCGGGAAGGATAGGTAAAGAAACACTGATCGTATTTTCTAAGGCACTACCCTACAGAGCATGGGGTCGAGTGGTTAGCATTCCCGCTTGTATTTGGATATGTTCTTAGGTTAAAATATTTGGCCCGGAGTACAGCTATTAAAGTGACTTTCGTGCTTTTCTTCAGTCATTTCAGACAAATGCAGGGCTGGTGCCTTAAGTTTGACTACGACCGATGTACTCTACATTATTTCAAATGCATTATTCAATAATATCAGTCGATTGTCACAAGTGGAATTTTATTAATTTCTGTAGAGGTAAAAAGGAAACCTACACACATTCGACCGATAACCAGTTGAATGATATTTTTATATAAGGGGCATTTGCCCACGGCTCCCACTAGTGCTTCTTAATAAAGAGGTTACGTTCTTGATTAAGTACGTAGGATGACAGGTCTCACATATATCGTCTGAAGAGGAGGGAGTCCAATTACGACTGTGACATATTATTTTACTTACTTAGGCTGTAGGCCTATTGGCGTAGAATGTTAATGGCATGATGTAACTTTTGGGACACGCTGTGTATAAAGGCTATAAGACCTACGGAAGCTTAAATGTGGCCTTGTAATGATGAATCTTGCTTCACTTTATAGTGCGCTGATTGCTTCCTATTCTACACGAAATTACGTACCTGGTGGAATGGTGGGGGGGGGGGGGTTGGAGGAGCGGTGTCTCTGGGTGTCACTAAAACAAGACTGCGATGATAATGACCGTCTGTGGTGCACAGCCTCGGGTGGCCAATTTAATATCTTTGATTATAAAACGGCATAAAAAAGCTATCAAATTTGTATTTTGACGTATAAGCGAGATGAAATTAACATCTGATAGCCACGTTCTGCTGGAGCCGGTTCGCACAGAGACAAATGATTTATCTATCAGTTGCTCCTGCGTTGCAACGGCCTAACCTTTCAGGCGCCGGTATTTCTCAGCAGGAACGTGTGTAGCTGAAGTCAGCACTGGTAAACGAAGTATGAAGCAAAGCTCCACACCGGTTGAAGTAACCTGCAGGGGAGTGGGTCTCTTATAGCAGGGAGTTTCTTGACCGCCTGAGCGACGATCAGCTTCTGAAGAAGATGTCCGCTCAGTCGAGTCGTATTCGGCTTTCATACGTGGTCGCGTTAAGAAGTATTACTGTTTAAATGTCACACACAACAGCAAGACTCGAACACAGAACTCGGGATACCACAGAGCATTAATATCCGTACTAAGCGGAGTCATCCTTAAATCAGTTGGCAGTTTGGTCACAGACGTGTTACTGAGCCATAGACATTTCACCCGTCCGTACTAATTAAGGCCACGCTTGGGCCGCGACAGAAGAGCGATGGAACACTAAGACGCTCAAGAAAGAAACCTGAGTCAGATAAAAGATAAACGAATCGCGATGGGTCGTCTAATGGTGCACTCACTTACATAATGCATGAATCTCTCTCTCGCCGCGGAACCGTGTAAAAGACCATTCAGTGGCGGAGATTTGCATAATGTATTGAAATACATGCAAATGAGATGCATGGTTGCTTTGCATGTTGCCGGGCTGTTAGGGGCTGTACAGTACGTATCAGTCAGTGAGCAGTAATTAACAGTATCTGACCTTGTAACGGGAAGTCGCGATGTCTGTTAGCTGATATTCTTCTCGGGCGTATTTCTTTCACGTTTTAGTATCGGCTGTGGCGGGCAAAAAGGAAATATTTAGTACAAGTTAATGTTGGACATTTAAAACTTTCACTTCACACACACGCACACACTCGTACAGTAGATTACCTCATGCTGATGTAATGCAGGCGGAGGTCACATTCCTAAAAATTTTGAATGAAAATCAACACCGGGGATTAGAAATTTGCATTTCAAATTAATTTAAATGTAACAGAAGACCCTTATAGAGAAACTTCTTTTAGGGACAATAAAAATAAACAAATGACCTTCGTAAAGCTGATGAGTATTTATGAAATAAGGCGCGTGTTGGGACAGAGAACAGACTTCACGTTGCATTAAATTATATGAATGAAGTCATGATAAAGAAGAGGTGGCATTTCATGCTTCGAGAACGCCTCTAAAATTTAAATGCCAGGTTTGTTCATTTAACAGCGCTGACTGAAGATTTATTATTATGCATTGGAATAATATAAGAAGAGTGTTTAAGATACTCTTGATGGACCAGCTTCAAGCTCCAGCCGTCTTAGTTCCGGGTAGAACGTCTCAGGTACACTTTCTGGGTTACAGAATCAGTCTGAATACGGTGGAAGCGACCACTTCCTCTGCCGGTAGTCGCACCCCGGCGCTGCCCCTCCCCCATTTGCTGTGATTGCACTGAGCTATAAATTACGCGTTATAATAATAGGGACGATTCGTGTGCTCCTGTAAACATGGCAACGATCGTATGAATGAAGTCTGGAGGTTTTCAGGGCGAAGATTTCGACGTTGATCTTCTGGGTTGTAAGACCGTGTGGCCGTTGTAGGAATATACTACTACTTCCATCTTCAGCAGGGTTGGCCATTTACCAATAATCTCACTTCAGCCCTGGAGATGGAGGCAGTGTGTTTTTCTACGTACCTACTTACAAGTCCACAGGGCGACACTTCTCGACAAGGACTGTGCGCCATGGAGTTCATAATACTAATGATAATAAGTAATAAACACCGTGGTAAAGTATTGTTGTCCTTGGTATAAAAATTTGGAAGGTAACGTGAAGACATGTGAAGCAAGCTACATTACTACTGCGTACCTGCAGTGACTACACGTCAATATACTCACAGATCTTGCAGCAGAAAGAATAATTACAAATCAGATTTCCACCGCTTTTGGTATTTAGTTAGCTTCGTGATTCATTTGTTCTCGCCCGGTTTACTCATCACCTGAAGGCCTGGGTGTTGGTCCGTCCGTCATAGCCGTGCACGAGAGGGATCGGCCAGAGCGAAACAAATTGCTGGTTGCGGTCAAAGCGAGGTAGCCAGTCGCGCGCCCACGGCGATGGGGTTCCTCTTAAGCGTGAAGTATGTTGGAGGTCGAGTGGCGTAACAAGTTTTTGTGGCGCCGCTCTGTGCACAGGAAAGCACAAGGAGAAGGAGTTCATCTGGAGCGGGTCAGAAGGCGGTGCTGGCTGGCTGTCGAACCGAACGGAAGCTCATTCCGTTATGTTCGAAACGTCAGTTAAAGTTGGTTCTGATGTCTGGTGTTATTTGAAAAACTAAACTATCCGAAAGCATTCGAGTACCAGGTCAGAGACGAAGCCCCTGACTTATGGCGGCGGGGGGGGGGGGGGTAACAATGTGCTGTTTGACCAAAGATCTCGGACTGAAACCTGTCCCAGTGCCACTTCGCCCACCACGAATCTCACTTGAAATCATCCGGGATAGAACCCGGCTCTCCGCGGTATGAAGGCAGCGATTACCCGCCTCAGCGTAGGCTCAGCCATCATCATTGTTATTATTTTTATCATTGTTGCTTTGGTTTATCTCATCACTATATTTAGATCTGTTAGGGCTAACAGTGTTTTTCACAAGTGCACAGCGACAGTTTGAATTCAAATGCATTTTTACACATTTAATCCTTTGGAATACGAAGCTAGTCTAAATAATATTTAAAAATGCATTTCACACCTTAGAGAAAACACAAAGCGCCTCCATAACGAAGATCACCTAGTAAAATCTGTCCAGAGAAATCCATAAATACACTGTAGGCTTTATGAAGGGTTAAAGAATGTTAAAACAGAAGGTAACATTTAACTTGAGTGACTGACACATTAATTAGTTGATCTTTGTAATGGTGAAGTGTTGTGTTTCCTTTGCGGTACGGACTGAATTCTGAACTATTATTGAATCGGGCTTCGGCTTAAAGTATACCTGCCTCCCCCCGTGTTAACATCATAATATCACCAAATGTAGTCCTCCCAGGGTTAGTAAGGAAATTTAAAATTCCGATCGACTGCAGTAAGACCTTGCTCAACTTCTGTCTTCACTCCACTTTTCATCCTGGCTTCTCTAATTCGAAACGCCTTACTATCTCTTCAACCTACCTTCATCAGGAGGACAAATGGACACTACCTGGTAAACCTCATAGGCATACATTTATCTGTTTCCTTCATTAAATATCGTCTCTTATTATCCCACCCCAATTTATCTTAGCTTTAATTCGGCTTCAAATGGTCAGTGTCATTTCTCGTAATTTAACTCTCAAATCCATATTTACACGTTTCTTCGCAGGTGCTCTCAGGCGCCTGATAAAGAATAACAGTGCCAGATAAGGAGTACGCAATTGATGACCTCGCCTGTTGTGATAACTAACTTCGCCTCACCTCCACCTATGCCTTTGTTGCGTGCAGTCCAAGCTCCTCACTGACTCGTCGTTGCAGTCTTCCTTAAGCATTTTTTTGAAGACCCTTAATCAGGCGGTCAAACGACTCCTTGTTTTTTTTCGGAACCTCCCCAGTGAGAGTGTCTCACGGCGATGTCGATGTTGGTCCTCTGGACTGAGAGGCCATGTGGACTTGGTAGATAGGCTGCCAACGTTTCGAAGAAACATACTGCCTTCATCTTCAGAGTGTGTTAGTGCGAAACGCTGGTATCAACCAATAATTCCACACGATGTTACAGTGTATGTGCCCAGAAGACCGAAATTGACCTTCGAGTGTTCGTAATCACGAAGTCGCGCCTTTGAATCATATCCTGAGCCAGTTGAATTTAGTCCACAACTCCGTACACTATTTCTCTTCGAGATAGGATCCATACCTCGGTCTTCCATGAGTTTTATCTTTCCTTCACGTTTCCCAAACAAAATTTTGTACGAATTTCTCATTTTCTTATGCACCATACATGTCCCTTTCAATTCGCCCTCCGCTATTTTGTGACTTTTGACCCAATTCGACGAACCCTAATTACGTGGCCTACCTTGTTCTCAATGTGTGAGGTACAGATATCCGTGGCTCGGTCGGTCACGCTGAGACACAAGTCTTCTTGTCCACTTGCACTCACTCACTGGCCCTGGCACCGTCATGCCCCCTGCAGGGGCGTCCCTCCGTCGTGTCACCATACACACCCTTCGCCCCCCACCCATGTGCTCTGTTTGAATGCCAGGGGCACCTGGAAGGCGTGGCGACCCGAGCCAGAGCACAGCCAATGACAGTCGTCAGAGGAACATCTTCCATCGGGAAAGTGGCGAATGAGAGGGCATGGTAGGCGTTACCCTGTCGACCAATGGGAGATCTTCAGCGTGATAATGCAGCAGGCAACATGTGCCCCCTCGCACTTGTAACATGAAATAAAGATTCGTCTTCACCCTAGCACCTGCTGAGCATCGATTAGTTCAAAGGGCACGTCACTCGGACGCAAAGAAGCGAGAGAAGACGCTGGAACTCGAACAGCTTTTCAGCTGCATTGTCCCTGAGATACCCCTTTCGAAGTACAGAGGAACCAAAATGTACCACACTTCAGTTTCCCTAATCACCATTAACCAAGTTCTCCTTGCGTGGATGGTGATGTTCTGGGTTCTTGACTAAGTTGCCTTCAGGACGGTTTTAATTTAATAGAGGAAGCTGGTTCGGAGATTGTCCGAAAGAAGTTCCCACAAGTGGACACCAGAATCTGTCTTCATTGCGCCTGGTTAGCAAAGAAAAATTCCTGTTCCCTACCAGGAATGGAATTCGGATCGTCAATCTCTTATCATTTGATTGGATTGGCTGTGCTGGATCTCTTTTAGATGGTCTTATTTGAAGTTGCAGGACTTTCAAGCAAATGGGATTGCCTGTCTATATTACAATAAGATAGTTGTAAGACTTGAGGTTCTCACAGCGGTGAGTATGAAGATTTCTGTCTTCTGGGTTGTTGCGCTGTGTAGTCTGGTCGATGTTAACCAACGTTTCAGAGGTCATACTGCCTCCGTCATCAGGGCGATGAGTATGAAGATTTCTGTCTTCTGGGTTGTTGCGCTGTGTAGTCTGGTCGATGGTAACCAACGTTTCATCGCCCTGATGACGGGGGCAGTATGACCTCTGAAACGTTGGTTAACATCGACCAGACTACACAGCGCAACAACCCAGAAGACGGAAATCTTCATACTCTGATGACGGAGGCAGTATGACCTCTGAAACGTTGGTTAACATCGACCAGACTACACAGCGCAACAACCCAGAAGACGGAAATCTTCATACTCTGATGACGGAGGCAGTATGACCTCTGAAACGTTGGTTAACATCGACCAGACTACACAGCGCAACAACCCAGAAGACGGAAATCTTCATACTCTGATGACGGAGGCAGTATGACCTCTGAAACGTTGGTTAACATCGACCAGACTACACAGCGCAACAACCCAGAAGACGGAAATCTTCATACTCTGATGACGGAGGCAGTATGACCTCTGAAACGTTGGTTAACATCGACCAGACTACACAGCGCAACAACCCAGAAGACGGAAATCTTCATACTCTGATGACGGAGGCAGTATGACCTCTGAAACGTTGGTTAACATCGACCAGACTACACAGCGCAACAACCCAGAAGACGGAAATCTTCATACTCTGATGACGGAGGCAGTATGACCTCTGAAACGTTGGTTAACATCGACCAGACTACACAGCGCAACAACCCAGAAGACGGAAATCTTCATACTCTGATGACGGAGGCAGTATGACCTCTGAAACGTTGGTTAACATCGACCAGACTACACAGCGCAACAACCCAGAAGACGGAAATCTTCATACTCTGATGACGGAGGCAGTATGACCTCTGAAACGTTGGTTAACATCGACCAGACTACACAGCGCAACAACCCAGAAGACGGAAATCTTCATACTCTGATGACGGAGGCAGTATGACCTCTGAAACGTTGGTTAACATCGACCAGACTACACAGCGCAACAACCCAGAAGACGGAAATCTTAATAAGATAGTTCCTTTAAATGAAAATCATAACGTTAAAGCTCAAAACTGGTTTAGCTAAGAGTATTCTTCTTCATCTCTTTCGGCCTGGTGATCATCCAGAATGCCGTTGTTACATCTCCCTTTGGTTCCAGACGAGCCCTCCGAAGCTACAACGCCATTTATTTCAGTTGTCTGTAAATGAAAAATTGCAGTCGAAGCTCTCGGCTTCAGAAACCTTACTAAGGGGCAGGTGCATTTTCAGCCAGGGAAGAAAAGTTGTTAAACCTTGTAACATCCTGACTTATGAAATGAGATTATTTTTGCAAGTTGTTAAAAGCGAATTGCCTCCGGCTGTTCCGTGTCGGACACCCGGCGGTTTAACTAACTTCTGTGTGTTTACCTCGGGGTTATGAGCCAGGGCATGAAGCCAGCCATTAGTATTTTGAACTAACAAATTGTGTCCACCCGAAACCGACTGCATGTGGTTTCATATTACAGCGCAAATGGTACAACATCGTAGGCCTACCCACGTAATTTATGCTAGTCAGAGGAGATCGGCCCCATTGTGGGGAAAAGCGGTGTCTTTGTTGCATTTTGTGTTTTGTAGTCTCAAGTCCCTTTAGCGATTCCATCTATCGACTTTCAGCTGATGTTTATAAGCATCATTAAACATTTCACGTGTCTCGGCGCGCGATAAGGACGAAGGAGTTGTTCAGGCTGACAGGATTCTCGTTTTTGTGCCGCCTCAAATTTGAAATATAACAACAGCCAACTTCCTGCGAAACGTGAACAAAAGGGGCTTCATGTCTTTATGACGGCCGTGGCGTGGCGATTGTAGATCAAGGACTCCGGTGTCCTGTCATGTTTGAACCGTCTTAAGTGCCGACCCAGTCGAATATGCCTGTTACGACCGAGAAAGATTTCTCAAAAGATTAAAGGCAGCCAGAGCTGGACACTATTACTAAGGTGTGATAAGTCATGACCGGGTGATGTAGGCTTATTAGGGTAGTTCTAGCCCTTTGAAGGGCGAATTTCATGCAAGAAATTGACTATGTAAATATTTTGGCTTTACCTGGGCATGCAAGAAATGTGTGTAAGGAAACAATTATGGCCGTACACAGTCCCTGTTTCTTCCCCAAAAGTGCTCTTATTAGCTTTGTATTATATATTGCCGAACTTTGTCGAGATGAGTTATTTAAATTTTAGTTACAATCAGACAATGACGGGAACTTTACATAAAGATCTATGTGCCTTTCTCGGCGTCGAAGTGACTGAGTGGGGAATTTCCAGGCTACCTTACTTACCTCGATTGTCTTTTTAATGATGTTTTGTCAGCAGAATAGGGTAAATGGCGTTAAATGTGGATGATTGCTTGTTTTTACCCTTTGAAATCGAAGATCATCTGCATGATATATATAAGAACTCAGTCCGTACCGCAAAGAAAACGACACTTTACCAATACAAATATCGGCTGGTCAGTGCTGTTTAAGTAAATAAACGCTGACCACCTGACCGCCTGAACAATTGTTAGCTTTTCTAGATGGAATTTTGCTCCATGAAAGTAGTTTTATTTGCTGTTTTGTAATAATATGATGTCTGTTGCGTTGCGATGAACTCTCTCTTAATATTTTGTTTACATCGACAACTGAGAGACAATGACGGCCTTCGAAATTATTGTTCAGCCATTAGAAATAAAAATTGCACGTTTAGCCGTGGATGCAATGAGGGCCGAAGTGCCCTCTGCACTGGCCCTTTCTTTCGAGAAGTCTGCATGTTTCGTTCCAGCGTTTAAGTTGATAAGTTGCCTGATCAATCGCTTAAGAGGTAAGGATTTAATTAATTATTTAGTCAGCGTGTGATTTAGTTACTCGGTTCAGAATCGATCGGCTTATGTAAAATGAAGTTTTGTAGAGTGTGGTAATAATCTGAGGCTAAAACAGCCATGAGACCTCGAATTTCGAGGAACTTAACAAGTCAAAGCAGTTATATCGTCGTCAAAGAAAATAGCCCCAAATTGGTGCTAATAGGACGTTAATTGCTTTACGTTTAAACCCCTGGACGTAAGAGGACCGCATAATACTGCCGGCAAAGAAAAAGTGTTTTCTGCAGTGTCTGTGTTGTTTTGTTGCAGTTAAACACACAGTGCGAGCCGCAGATGTCCCTGTCACACATACTGAGAAGCAACGACGCCTGACGTTCTTCTAATGCAGAAATAATCATGCGGACGTGTTGTGATGTCGTTGACAGTTTTGCGTAATGGCTTATCTGGATGAATGGTGCAGGTAGGCAGGCTGCCTTTAACATTTTATAGTATTCATAAAAAAATTCATTTGCAATGCACAATTTATTACTGCATAAATGTGAAAATGGTATACTGAATAAGATATGTAGACTGGAACGACTGTTCTAAATGTCTGCAGTATTACGTACAAATATTAGCACTATTTTCTCTCTGCAGAACAGATTACACCTGTCGCTTAAGTGTTGTAACAAAATTCACACATGCAAGTAGGCATATACGGCCTACAACTCGCCGATTGGCCCAACACATCAATTGGCCGATTTAGTCATTGCAGAGCTTTACATAAAATAAACTGCGGTATGTCTAATATTAACGAAAGTCGTTTGTTGGTTTTACTTTCTAAGATCATTTACGCTTATAACATTTTAGTTGGGTTCAGTAGGTCACGACAACGGGCTAATTCGGCGGTGTAGGCCTTTAACCCTTGCAGTTAAAACATCGTCGTTAAATAGCCTTGGTACTTGACGACAAACTCCGGATACCATGCATTAATCGTAGCCTTTCGGTAAATTAGTTAATCGAAGAAACTTTAGTGAGCATTATCGTGTCTCATTTCTGTTGATAAGCCCATGCCGACAAGAGTTGGTGGTCTGAATAGGTTATTTTTAAAATTCTTTGTTATTCCATCGGCGTGCCTCTTCACTCCATTCCCCATCTCTCAGTCTAATTTACTTCTCTCCTTTTTTTATAATTTCGTACTAATATTTCTGCATCACTCGCTTCTGCAGTATAAAATTGAAATTCACAGCCTGTGGCGCTCTGTTGAATCACGCTATGGTCCTACACATCAACACTGTTTCTGTGATATGTCCTGCGTCTGTACAGGTTTTATTGGCCCTAGCAGGGCCGCCAATGTCATAGCACTCCAAGAGCCATCGGTCGATCGTTCTACATTATGCATTTATTCTCTGTTTGTACATTTTCCCGAGGCATTCTAACCAATTTATAGCAATAAACTAAACAAAATACAGTGGTTGATTCTGCTGCTATCTCTAGTCATACCAATGCGTCTCCAACTTGAGAGATAGGCTATCAGGTCGAATTCTGACCTTGAGACTAGCTGTTATGATGTTGAATCTCCGTGGACTTTCTCAGTTCTTCAAATGTCGGCATAGAATATTCAAATGGGCCACGGTAGCTTCTCATTACTCTGTATCTGTTTCTATGTTATGTGCTTTGACTTTCAGAAATTTATACAGCGCCGTAAAACACCCTGATAATCAACTTACGAAATTAACGATAATATTTCCTGGTTCGATTCATCGATGTTTCGGTTGGCATTCAGCACAACAGCGTTATATTGTGTGGACACAGCCTAACACATGTAGGGATGATCGCGTTGGTCCGTTTTAGGAAACACCCCCCCTCATTCTCCATGTAGGCACGACTTAACCCTTTAAAACTCAGTGGTAGCTACACGTACCACCTGCGTTAATGATTAAAAGATCTGAGTTTGTTCACAGAGAATATTATGGGTTTCGTATGATTCCCAGAATAAAAAGCGGTTATTTCCTTAAGCTGCGTTAACCAGTTGATTTTTGTCATGGTGAAGTGTTGTGTTTTCTTTGACGTACGGACTGAATTGTCGAATGTTACTTAGAAGAGCTTCGTCTTCAAAGGAACAGACCACACGCCACAATTATAGCAATATAAAAATTAATCTTGAGTTCTTAATAAAAGCGACGAAAGATCAGAGGGTCTGGGCTTTGTGTCCGCGTCACTAACGTCATCGTGATTTGCTCTTAATTTCGTGATTCCTGTGCCGCAGATTCACTGCACGACATTTATTCCGAAGAGGTCGTGTTGGTTATTAGACAATGCAGAAAACTACGTAATGAATTCTGTTATTAAGTGGGGAACAACTTCATCCATGTTTTCATTAAACTTTTTTATGTCAAACTTGTGGTTTCTTTATGCGCTATTAAAGGCTAGCCGCAAGTAATTTAGCGCTGTAATGACTGTTATACTTAGCGAACGCGAAACTGAGTGTGTTTATGCGATGAAGGAGCGTATCACGTGTGTGACGTCACTTCTTAGTGTCAGATGTGTTCAGAGGTGCAGTTCATGAACAGGTAATGGATTTCATAAATACATTCATTCGGTTAGGCTACTCACTTATTGGTATGTTTATCCAAATATCCATCCATACATGCGATGAAGGAGCGTATCACGTGTGTGACGTCACTTCTTAGTGTCAGATGTGTTCAGAGGTGCAGTTCATGAACAGGTAATGGATTTCATAAATACATTCATTCGGTTAGGCTACTCACTTATTGGTATGTTTATCCAAATATCCATCCATACATGCATATATGCAACCATTCCATCTCAATCCATCATTCCACCCTTTTACTCACCCAGACTCAAACACTTCAAATGCGCAGATAAACTGAATGCGAGTTTTCAGGTTCTCACGGCAGCGAATATGAAATTGACTGTCATCTGGAACCTTGCGCCTTGTATTCTTATAGAAATTTAATTAATTGTCCTGATTACGGGGGCAGTAGAACCTGGGAAACGTCTGGAGACTTCTACTAGACCACGTGAGGCAGCATCCCAGAAGACAGTCATTTTCGGATTAACTGAAATGTGTGCTGATAGATGTTTTGTTTACCCCTGCGCCACCTCACCCCTGCCGATTGCAGGTGCGAGCTATGAGATACATGTGAGATCGCCCCTTTAGCCCAGAGCCTCACGCAACATGATCTTCAACTGTCACTGAGCAGGCAATCTGATTGGCTTGTCAAACGAAACAGGTGATAATCCCACACAAGTGGCAATGACTAATATAATTTAGCAAAAAGAATCAAATTTAATTATCAAGGGAGGGCTTAGACTGATCTCGGTCAAATAGCATGATGGTATTACTCGTGAACATCGGTACAGAAAATATTGAAGTATTAAATAGGTTGGTATGACCTGCGTTTCGTGAGTTTTTTCAGAGAGATATTCTGTAAAATGGAACGTTATGTATAACCAGACAACAAACCAAAGACACCCGAATATTCAGCAGCCTTTCTAAACCACGTGACCATATTCGTGTTCTGTGTAGCCTATCCATACTTTTACCTTCAAGAAACCAGGTGCAATGTTAACGCAGTTCGTATTCAGGAGGTCCAGAATTCAATCCTTCCTAAGAAACTCTTGAGCTGGTTCTGAAACGGACCGTGTCCACTTCCTTCCTAATCATAACAACTGTATCATTAAGCACTACATAACCTACGTAGTGAATGTGGGAACTACAATAGATCACTGCATTTCCTTACAATCAAACTTATGTGGCAATGCACCTTTTGTAGAAGTGAATTATGAAGTTTATAGAAAGAGTAGTACATTTTGTAACACCCGTTTCTTTTTCCGTAAAAGCTTTGGTGAGCAGTCCGTCATGCTATCTGGTGGTAATTACGAACAACATCAGGGCTTATCATCCCTCGATCCGATCAGATAGGGGTGCCCTCCCCCTCCAAACTTTGAACTGTGACAAAACTGCACCCACGTACGCGTTTACACACCGAAGACACTTGTCACTGTCTGGTTGCTAGGAGACCAAGTGTTGCTATCATTAGAGCTGCTTGGGTTTATAGGAAGAGAACAGTCAGCCGATATTATATATAATATTTTTTGTAAATAACTTATGAATATTTTGCTCGGTTTCTATTTTGAAATAATTAATTATAGGCAAAGATAAAAAATAAAGAAATCCAATCCATTCATTAGCCAGGAAAAATAGGAAATAAGGGAGAAGCTTCAATCTTCCTGTCTAAAATACTTATGCAGCGGGTAAGAATTTTTGACTTGTATTAGGACGGCCCTAGGTTCGTATCTCGTCCGTGCTGCTGATTATCTTGATACCTCTTTCATTATTTTCCTCAGTTTCTCCACAGGCAGATGTTGGGCTATTAAATTTATTAGAATCTAGCTTATTTCTCTAAAATCTATTTCCTACTGACCGATCATAATCAAATAACTTACTTGTCTGATTCGACGATATAGGCCTATGACCCATGCACTTGAAACATTGTCGTTAAATAACGTCGCATTAATGACCCCGGCCGCGGAAAGAAAGTGAAACTTCCGCCACGTTTTGGTTTCCGTGATGAGAGTTATATTTCCCAGGAAGTTGTCGACTTCACTGGGTCCTGTGTTCCTTCAAGGTCCCTGGCCACGGCTTTGCGCATGTGCCGTGGATACGATCGAGAACGTGGTCCTTATTCGAATGTTCTTACCAATGGCGGAATAGGTGACCAGTGGATGCAACAAACTGCAAATGAGGAGATTCACAATTCATGCTCTTCGCCAGATGTCATTAGGGCGATGAAATCAAAGAAGGAAGGGATGCGTAGGACGTGTAGCACGCATCGGAGAGATGCATGTAGAATTGTAATAACAAAACCTGAAAGGAAAATGCCTCTCGGATGACCTAGACGGAGGTGGAGGATAATATTTAAACTGGTCTTGAAGAGATAGTGAGTGAGTGTGGACTGGATTCAGCTAGCTCAGGATCGTGTCCATTGGTGTGATCTTGTGATAACGGTGTTCGGCTGCTGCTGAGAGTTGTTTAGCTTCTCAAGAAGGACGCTGCTCCACAGAGTCCATCATCTTCACCTAATGTCAATTTAAAAATCTTCCTAGGAGCAAAAATACTTACCGTGTCACTTCAAGTTAAATTGTGCCCCCCGGGGCTCAGAACTGTCCCTGGGGGCCAAGGATGGAAATGTTGCGGTCACTTTTTTTACGTCGGATGTATCTGTCCTAGCTGCAACTAATGAATGGGGCGCCATACGTAATGGTTTTCTCGTTTAATGGAGTTGTCGCGTGCGTGAGGCATCACTAAATTCGCTAATAAACGCTGTATCCATCACCGAGATCTGGATTCCTGCCTGCTGTTACTTCACCTGGATCTACGTGACAAGTAAAAAGAAACTGGATTTTATTTCCGACCAAAAAGTAAGCATTAGACAACTACTGATCCTCAAAACACCAGACAGTGGATTTAGTTCTTAAAACCACTTCTTGGTCGCTCGAACAGATAATGTGTGGCTTCCTTTCATTGTAATCTTCCAGGTGTATTTCCACTTTCAAATTGTTCAAAAAATTAGACGTATCCAGACAATGCTTTTGTGGGACTACATAAATGTAAAAAGCTTTTTTTTATTATTTAAAGCTGCTTCCAACCCACAATCTATCAAGTTAAGTGGTTTCCAATCATTATTTCAGTTTCAACAAGTCTGCGTTGCCTACAAAATAAGTGATGTCGATTTGAAAACTTGCTGTTTCAAATCGATCGTCAATCAGTTACACTAGTTCAACATCTTGCGACAGGAATTCTATGCCGTGGTCTCTAAGCGAGAAGAATTTCAAAGGAATCTTGAAAATTTCTTTTAATTCAGCCATTCAGACGCAGACTGGGCTTAAATCAGGAATTTTCGAAAAGCTCTGTTAGAATGTTTCCGTGACACATTTTTGTTTAAGCAAAGCTGCTAATTGCGCGGTGTTAGGAATGTTGATAAGCCCGGACATTGTCAGTGTTTTTATCATTTTTATTGTGTGCAGGTCCACAGTATTCATCACCTAACTATGAATTTAAACGATTTAAAGCAATGAGCGTACTATATCTCTGAGTTTACGAAATTACTGAGGTGGATAACGGAAGTGACATTTGAGTGGATGATCCAGAAATTAAGACGATATTGTGGCACTTGAAGCGATTTTTTGTGGACTGCCTGAAATCTGTTTCAAATTAGATTAAATAAGTGTTACAATTTTATAAGGCGAGTAAAACATTCAGGACACAAGAATAACATAAAAAATCATGTTTTCGAGAGCCTAAAAGAATGAGACATCTTGGAAGAATTAGAGGGCGAGGGTGTGAACTGGACTGACATTTTTCAGAATAGCTGCCAAATATGGGATTTTATGATGAAGGTGATGAACTGACCAGCACCATATTATCATTGGCTTTTTAATACATACCTATATGATGTCAGTAAAATGAAGAACGAAGATTTATTACCACGTAGTTAGCTAGTTAGTTAGTCACTTGTCAGGCCTACGTATTTAGAACTTCGTAAGTAATTAGGTTGTTAAACGGTTAATTAGGTGGTCCATCATTGTTCTAGTCACATGATTAATTATCGAGGTAGCTATCTCAGTCAGTTAACTAGTTAACCAGGTAGAGAATTATCAAGTAATTAATAAATGAACCGGAAAGTATTGTCTTCTAATAGAATTCATTCAATGAATAGCCTGTACATGTAATTGTCTCAGGAAATAAAAATAAACGGTAGAGAATATAGAAAACGCATGACAAACGAATCGGTCTGAAGAACAGAAACCGCTGAAGAGAGCTCCTTCGGATGCATACGTCGCCTATCTGCTGTCCACTTTTTCCTCGAATCCATTGGATTCCGAACGAGAGAAATCAAAGGCAATCAAAGTGACCGCCAGCTTGGACTCCAGTCGCAAATGAGAGATAAAAACAGGTGTTTAATTTAAAACCGGTCACAGCACAGCAGTCTGATGGTCTAATTGCTCACTCTGAAATCGCCATGAACGGGACGGGAACCTGTTGTCGTGTGTTACAAGAAATGAATACTGAATTTTGGCTGTGAAACTCGTTGGAAAGTGACGGAGATGGAAGTAGCATACAGAGTTTGATTTTAGGGGTTCTGGTACTGTGGTTTGGAGGTGGATTCAACTGGCACTCGGGTCTCGCTCCCTGCGAGTTGGTCGGTTGGTTATGACCTGATTCTGTTTCTCGGAAAGTTTTCTGTCTCAATTCCTTATCGTGAGAGTCTTTGAAACCTACCCGGAGCCATTTAATCTCTCACATCGCATTTATCTGAGATTCATATTAATGTTATCATCTCAACGTCGGTTTCTCTTCCTGCCAATCTTAAATGAGTAGATTAAGTTTCTCATTCCCTAGTTCTTCATCTCTCTTCTCTGGCAACCAGAGGTCGTCTCTCCAGAGAACTGAGGAACAAGTAACTTAACGGACGCACTGTCCCACCCAGCCTCCTCTACAATGGGTACCGGGGTCCTTTCCCGGGGGTAAAGCCGGCCGGGGCGTGATGCCGACCACTCACCCCCATCTAGTGCCGAGGTCAAGGAAGAGAGGAGCTATACCTCCACTCCCCCCAAGCGCCTACATGGCGTATAGTGGGACAAACTTTACTTTACTTTACTGTGCGAGTAAGCGTCATGGAAGTATCGATCAGTGTCGATATCGACTCCCAAGGAGCAACTCTCTCTCTCTCTCTCTCTCTCTCTCTCTCTCTCTCTCTCTCTCTCTCTCTCTCTCTCTCTATGTCTCGCTGTCACATTACTTTCCTGACAGACGGCGGACTGTGGTTCTCTTAATTAGGGCGAAGCGTCTCCTTTTTATAATCTGCCCAAGACGTGATCTGCACGGTCTGTATGCGAAGTAAGCTGTTGACTCGCTCAGTGGCGTACTGGCCGCGACAATTTATCTAAAGTATTTCCGCTGTTGCTAATTTCTGCTATAACGATAGACGATTTTGTCTTTCAATTGAATTATCTGCATCAATCAATCAATCAATCGACCTTCTGGAATGGAATTTGAAGTCAAAAGCTAATCCACCTTAAAGTTCTGAAGTTTGATCTGATAACTATATATCACCATTTGTCATGATCATAATTATCATCAGAATCTCGACTGCTGTTTGATTGGCCCACCCACGTTGGTGCAGTACCATGTAACCACCCGAGGTGCTCATTGTCAGAGTAAATCAGTCGATGTATGTTAAGTAGAAGCTTTGATACATTGGTCCATAACCTAGTTCAGAATAATCAGAATTTGGACTATGTAGGAACAAGGATCTCAATTAGACCTCCTTCTAAACCAATTATTGAAGCTCCTCTTTGTACAGTTTCGTCCATTCTTACGTCACTTCTCCCTTTTCGGTCCAAACATCCTCCCCATCACCTCTTCTCATTATAAGAGAAGCGTTTGCAATTGAAACAAAACACGTGCGTGTGTTGTTGGGCCCAGAACATCATCGGGCGATGGAAATTATTGCCCGCGGCTGTTGTTGTAACGTTGTTTATTATGTCGTGCGACATACAGTAGTTTTGTATGGACGCACTGCGCATGCTCCTTCTTAATGGTAGCAGCATGCAAATTAATACGAAATGTACAGCTGAATATTGAACAGCAATGGTCGTGTTTCTTCTACACTCACTGTACTTGCGATTTCGTCAGGTGTTCTTACGCCTCAGTACTTGATAAAGATAAACGTGTTTAACCGTGGCTTCGTGGGGGTGTGAACATTGACCTAGAATGAGAAAGAATATTCAGGCTTCTGCATTTAACATTTGATTATCAAGTGACTCATGTTCTAGGCATTGCAAACAGGTTTTTGTTAAGATGATGCACAGCGGTCTAGATATTAGTCATATTGATTAGAGGCTGAATTTTCGTGGCTACCCCGACAGCCACCTTTCACTTACTCCTTCCACAAGCAACCACAGTCAGTATTGACCCACACCTATTCGAAGACACTAGTACTTCTGGACATATCGTGACACTCACTCCTACATCTTTGATATGTTTTATTTTTATTTTATTTTATTGATACTTTCTAACTATAATTTATATATTTTGCATTTTACTCTCTAAATTCTTTTATAAATTCTTTCAAATTCTTTAGTGTTTCTTTCAATCATTTACTTACAGGCCGATATGTACATCTAATAACATTTAAGAAAAACAACACCTTCGCCCAAAAATGGAAAAAACAAACGTAATGAAACATCACCAAAAAACTATAGAAATCATAATTGAGTTTTAAGTTCTTAGATATATTTTACACCTGATGATGGTTTTATAAAAAACCGAAACATGTTGTGTAAATGTTCCGAAATGTAAATCGATCAATCGATATGGAACATGAATGATATTTTATTATCTTAATTATAAGAAATTTTAAATAAAAAATTATATTGTGATCAGACGGATTAAAATAAATAATTGATATAATATTCACAATATGACGCAATTACGCTATCTTATAACTGGGAAGACAAATAGCATGGGCCTATGCATTTAAATTATTTATGAAACGTAAAATGAAGAGAAACTACGTTGAAACGTTGGTATATGACGGACAATAATATTAAAATGTATCTTAGAGAAATAGGGTGTGTAGCTGGGGAATGGATTAAAATGGCTGACGATACGGTTTTAGACGAACCCTGGTTATCACGGAAACACAGAATTTATTGACTGGCTATTGACTGATATCTAACACATGGAGTTAGCGCTCGTAAGACTATCTGCCGGCCCACACCTTCTGTCCAAATGGTTTTGTAGTCATACAAAAGCTGATTTCGGACATCATGATTTTTTCCAGGCAGTTTACTATATTTTTAGCATTTGTGCGTAATAAATTCTGCGTATAAATAATGCTTTGTACTTATGCAAGGGACATCTCCAGTCAACCACAAAATGGAAAATTTCTATATGAACTGTTGCCCCGTATGTCGCCTGAAATGAAAGAGGGTGGGGAAAATGTGGTGCGCGACCCAACTATAGACAGAAATACTTACGTTTTTCTTCTTCAGTTATTAAAGGCGCTGACAACAATTAAATAGCTGCTGATATTTTTATTGTTGCTGAAAGGAATTGAAAAGGGATAAGGCAGAAAAGATGGACTGAGATAAAGATAGATTAGGATCCGATTGGAAGGAGTTGGGGATGACAATATCGAAGAAGTCTTTCCCGTTGAATTTCAACGGACCTTTCTTACTGTTTAAACCGACACTAATTCTACGGTATTATTTTAAAGCAGGTAACAGCAAGACTCTTGACGATGTCTGCGTCTCTTACGTGAAACTTATGCCTCATATGGAGGACGCCAGAAATATGAAGTAACAGATAAATAGACCACAAAGTGTTTAGAACGATTGAATCAAGGGGAATCGGATTGGGGAACAAGTAGCACGCATGGTTAAAACATATTTTTGGCTATGTAACATTTTGGTGTAGTGTTTAGTACTTATGTCTCATAGACGGCTTGTCCTGGCTTCGAACCTTTGTCCTGTTACGGACTACACTTACTAAGTTTTCCTGTTGTTTTCGTCACAACTCTGGCATAATATCTTAAAATTGGCCACAACCATTTCCTTTTATGCACGCTTTACTATGAAATTGCCAATGCTGTATTGAACAGCCAAGAACCTACTGTAGAGTTGTTGTCAGGAAGTTCGTCGGTGAGTGAGTTAATTCCTTGAGGGTAGAGAGACCGCGATCAGACGAAATGCGCTCGTCTTTTGGTTACACATGGGGACGGAACAAAAGAGGGTGGTGACGCGGAACCAGGACCGCGGTGAGCAGTTAGCAACAAAAGAAGATTTATGTGGTGATGATAGTGACAAATCAACAGCTCTGGTCCTCTGGGGCTGCGCGTCATATCACGGTGCACTGCATTTAAATGTAATTACCAAACATCTGAAGATCGGTTCTTCGCCATATGGACCGAACGAGGTGTCGTGTGTTGGTAAGGGAGAGCATCACGCGCGCTCACACACGTACAGAATTTCTTCAATTGCTGAGCATATATAATTTATATTTTGTGTCGACTGTAGCCCATTGCCTGTGGAAATGAATTTCAAATAACAGATTGAGATGGCATAGTTCTAGTAGAATTCTTTCATAGTGTGAAGTCGAACTGACCGAGAACTGAAGCCCTGTCCTCCTGAATGTGTCTGTCCCACATTTTGAGGAAGAATAAATCACTCGTCTCACCTGCAACTGTAAAGGCACGGTTTGCAAACATGTTTAAGTCCTACGTATCTTCGGGCAGTAGGTTTGTTCTAATGTATAATTTTACGCTCATAATTCAACAAGATTTATCTTCCTTCGTAAGCTCCTGACGCTATTGCTTTAAGGTCGGTGAGCGTGTAACCGCAGAGGGAGACACCCGTGGTCTCAACCCGAAGGCATATCTTCACGGTTGCCGGACGTCCATCCGATGAAGTAGCCTTATCTGTTTTTACGACTGCGAAGTATCGCCAGATGAAGGCCAACACAGCCGTGTAGTCTTTTTCTGTATACTAATGTTTCGGAGGAAGATGCTGCCTCCATCTTCGGCCCTGAAGATGGAGGCAGTACAGCCAAAATACTTCATTGCGTAACAACCCAAAAGAACGTACTAGCCGGATGGTTTGCACTCTTGCTTCGTATGCGGGAAGTCCCTGGTTTGTATCTCGACCTAGAGACCAGATGTTTTAACTGACGTTTTCGCGGTTTTCCTCAGTTCCTCCGGACAAATTCCGTGACAGTACCTCGAGTTAGGTTGAGACTGCTTACTTCTACATTTTTCCGGATTCATTGTTTGTTTGTAAGCCTACCATTCGACGCTGCACAGTCTCAGCTGCTGGCAGCGTCTTTAAATAAGCCGTGAATTAATAAACGCGTCGCCATGAAAGCCTCAAATACCATTGAGTCCTGAGGAACAAAACAGAGATCAATTGCTGACAATGATGAAGAAATGAAACAATAAAGGCAAAAGGAGAGAAAGATAAAAGGAATTAAAAAGAAGTGAATGAGGGAAAGAAGAAAGAAAACGTAGCAGAAATAAATGAACAGGTAGAGAGAAAGAGAGAGAGAGAGAGAGCAGGGCTGCAGAGTGGGCCCGTCCCAAGAACGTGAAAGACGTTCGAGTGGCTGAGTGACTGCACAAGTCAGAAAAGAAGCTCCTCTTGCGGAAGTGGGAGGCTCGCACCAGTACAAGGCGTTCTTCGCAGACCGACATCCTCAGTTTAGGCATGGTTCAAACAGCGGCCGGCTGGAAAAAAAGAAAGGAAAAAAGGAGGAAAAGAAAAAGAAAAGGAAGAAAAACTGAACACTGAACAAATTGAACGGAAGTGCTCAAATTGCTCGGTGCGATTACCATCAGAATG
Source organism: Zootermopsis nevadensis (assembly GCF_977971745.1). Classification (NCBI taxonomy): domain Eukaryota; kingdom Metazoa; phylum Arthropoda; class Insecta; order Blattodea; family Termopsidae; genus Zootermopsis; species Zootermopsis nevadensis. The sequence goes on from NW_028259161.1 coordinate 1,730,409, forward strand.
AGAACGCACAGAGGTAGGACTGATATACACATAGATAATCGCTAATTGTTGGCACCACTGTGTAATTTAAGAGCATCTAATATGTTCGAATGCGGTGCAGATGGGCCGGAGTTTATACTGTACTTTTGCGTAATGTAGCGGATTCACGTTAATTTAGGAGTCACGACTTCTTGGACATCTCCCTCAAACAAATTCTGCTAACCAACTCCATGGAGCAGAGTCCTTCTTGAGAAGCCAATACCACCCTCAGTTAGTCAAACCATTCCCTGCTTCTTTGGAACCAGAAGGTTTATTATTGTGTTTAGAAACGTCCACCACTGGTCCCTATCCTGAACCATATGAATCCAGTCCACACCCTCTCATCCTATTTCCCAAATATAAATTTTAATATTATCCACGCTACGCTTTTCTCATCTCTCCCATGGTGCCGTATACCTTACGACATAACAGTGTGAAAATAACTGTCTTCTGCGACGTTGTGCCTTATAATTTGGTGGAAGTTTTCCGACGTTTTAGAAGTACTTACTGTCCCATCATCACAGCCATCACCCTTGTGATGGAGGCACCTAACACTTACGAAACGTCAGAAAACTTTTATCAGAAAACACAGCGCAGAATCCTAGGAGACAATCGACTTTAACATCGACATGTTCACTGCCGTGAGAACCTCACTCTCAAGATTAAAAGTTTTTACCACGGAACAAACCCAGACAAGATACAAGTGTATATCGACTAAGATTAGTCGAAAGCCATATAAAAGGCAACACAGAAATAAAACTGGACTATCACATGACGGCATTAGACTAATGTCACAAAGCTTTGTAGCCACACGAACATCAGAAGCTTTCTGTTACAACGTGTAGTCTGATAACCACGGCGTTTAAACTTCTGAATAGCTGAAGGTCGCCAGTTACGAACTATAGAATCTCTGGACCAACTCTACTCATTTCACCTGCCTATAAAACATAGAAATCACATAAATTGTCATTCCATATCAAAAACCACGTGAAGTCCTTCCGTATAGCCACAAGCTAGAAGCTGGTAATTTGTAGCAGGAACTCCTGTCGAGTCATTTGGGCAAAGTTTGCTTTTGGCCACAACGGATCATCTGACCACACGCACGCACACGCACGCACGCATAGATCTTAATGACAAAGATACGCGTTTGATGCTGATTACGGCGCGGTTTGAATTTGATACCAATAATTGATATTAAGTACTAAGTAGACGTGGCATGCGTGTAATCATATGAACAAGCGTGGCGTGTGTAATAGAACTTCGCTCACAACTGCCTCACGGTAAAGTAGACTATTTTAATACGTCGTTTCTGGTCAGTTTCCTAGCCTCCTGCTTTTATCAGTCTCTTCATGTAGTTTCTTTCATGGTTACTGAATCTGGAATGTAAAGATTTGCTTATTATGAAGACTGATGGATCACCAATTGCGAAGAGCGAATGAGTGTCTGAGTTCGGTATATATAATTTATAACTTGTGTTGGGCAAGGCCGTGGTCTAGGCAACACTGAGTTTTCCTCCGGGGGCTTCCCCGGTTTCTCCGTGGCATCCCAACAATTACTCCATTCACACACAGAAGAAGGCAATGGCAAACCACTTCTGGATCATCTGCCAAGAACGTATATGAACAGGTCCCAGTCCGAGAAAAGGATGGAAGGATTCTGTTCATATGGACCTGTCGTCAGACAGAACACTAAATAAATAAATAAATAAATAAATTGCAGTGACACACGTAGCAAGTTTCAACGAAATCCGTCGAGGAGCGTCGGAAATGAAACATGCTGATGCAGACGGACGCGACCTCCCCATTACGTTTTAATTTTATTCGCATTTAGCAGTCTTACAGTGCAAGACTGAAATAAATAGTGCAAAGTTTTGGTAAGTATATTCACGTTATTTGACAACTTTTTTTGGTAATGTACGTGTTAAATTAAATACGTCGTTAAACAATGCAATAACCAATGTCTGAAGGTGACTGTTTTCTGGGATGTTGCCCCGTGTAATCTGGTAGCAATTGACCGACGTTTCTGAGGTGCTTACAGCTGTTATCATAAGGACAGTATTTCAGAAATCAATTTTCGTACTCGCCGTGAGAACCTGAAATGTCACCTAATCTATATCTTCTTTCTGCTGCTGAAGTTTATTTTTTCTCCTGTAATAAATTTGTTTTCACAGTAATTCAAGATAAAACGGAAAGAGATTTATAAAATCGTCAATATTTCGTTTAAAGTATGCTTTTCTCATATTTTAATTTAGCTTTTGTGGTTTAGTAAAAATTTTGGTTTAGCTGCATGGATCTCAGAGTTCAAATACACGGAATTAAAGAGCACATTTTCCCGGCTTTGTCTATCAGAATCTCAGCATCCTGTGGCGAATTTAAAGGTGTGAAAACTCTGAAAGATGAACAGATTATCACAATACAGTATAATCATTTACACGTTCACAGACCGAGAAACTGTAGACTTATTTCGCCTTTCCTGCAGACACATTAAACATCTCTGTATCTCCCGTGAAATAATTACACCACAATTACATTGATACATGTGTGTGGATACATATAAATACTCTTTAATGCGAATTAACGATGTAAAAAGAAACGTGTAATTATGAGACACTGCAGATCAGTAACGGATACAGATAAGCAGGAAACGCTGTTCCGGTGCTAGTGGTCCAGCGTGAGTCGCGATTCGCTAGTTGTTTTATGGCGCACAGACAACTTCAGAACGTGTAGCAGGTCTCATGTCGATCAGCAGTGAATGCTATTAGATTCCTTCTGTCACCAAGGCATCAGTTTCCTTTCGGGACGCCATTGTCACAGGTATGAAACGTCTGTCGTCGTTTCGCCTTAGAATCTCACGAAACGCAACGAAAGTTTTATTTATTGAAGCGTGGCATGTAATTATAGATCAGTCGAATGAGAATGGTAAGAAAATTATGAATTGTGAACTGGTAAAAATGAAGGCTAGTGAGTGGCGTGTATCTATCAAAATAATGTCTTGTTCCTCCTTGTTTCCTCATTACGTGCCATTACGTTACGAAACGCTGTGTCACCATTGTGCCGCTGAGCTGTGCAGTTCACCTGCCGCCACCAGGGGCGCTCTGTTCTCATGTCTCCGGGGGTACAGCGAGCGGTCTTCTCGCGATGACTTTTGGGTCTCCAAGAAAAGGAAATTATTTCTACACCAACTCGTAGTTAGTTACAGTCACGAGAATTGTGGCAGACCGCCCGCCAGGCAAAGTTGACTACGCGCACCTTTTATGACACCATCCTCTCACCGAAATCATTCTCTCTTTTCTCATGTGCTTCGTATCCTCCTACTTTGGCAATTCAGATATGTATAACGCTGTTTGGAAGATTAGTTAAAATGCTTCGTTGTGAAATAAATGCTTCCTTTATTTTAAAAACGTTCGTTTTCCACTGACTTTGTCAAAGAATTCTCCCTTCTCTCTTCACAGTTCTTCGCCTGTGTTCCTGTCCTCGTCACTTGTCGTCAAATTGAATCTAAGGAATCCCGAGTCCTGTTACACGTCCTGCTGCCAGGCTCGCAGGTACGTGTTTCTGTGCATTCGTTTTTCCTTAACGAGCCTCCAGTATTTGCTGTGAGAGGAGACCGTTGGCAGATTACAAGCGTGTGAGATTGATCTCTGATTATTACCGGAGTTCAGCATCTGCTACCAGAACGAGTGACAACAGGTGAAATACTGATTCTTACTTCTGAGGTACTCGGCGGCTTCAGTTAATACAAAGTGATAGGCAGTTGCTGGTCGTAATCGTTGAGACCCTGGCGCTGGCATGAAAATGACAAACAATTAGCTAGAGACAGAGAATAAATAAGGTTCATAATAAAATGAAGAGACAAACAGTCCTAGATTCAAGAAGGTTTTGTTATTAAATTGGTGAAGGCGAAATCCATGGCCAGCTTCCACTTTTCTTAAAAGTAGGCAGTGTACAGGCTGAAGACAGTCCGTACAGAATCAACGTTTTTATGAAGCCCTGGTTTCTTCTCCGTCTTATGACAGATTCGTACATAGCCTGTGTTTTTCTTAGCTATTACAGCCTGCCTTCTCTTGCATTTTCCAGCTATTACGATTTGTATTGGCATTTTCTCTGTTTATCTGAGGTGTAACATGTTTCTGCTCTTCTGTCCCTTCAAACTTTTTCTTCGGTTTTCTAAATTATGCAGTGCATCCGCTGCTTCGTCCAATTAGAGAGCTAATTAATTACGTGCATGTGTGTGAGGGTATTGTGTTGTTGGTGTAGTCCCAGGAACGTAAAGTTTGAGGGGAACCGTTTGAGTATTTCTTCGCGTGGAAAGTTCAAAACATTTTAGATGTATTTGAAGTCAGTGGGTGAAAGTAAGTGCCCTAATAGGGTGATTGTTGTACCAGTAATGACGAGTGTTATGTTCCGCGGATGTTCTGAAGACTGGCTCCTCAAGAGACCTCATTAATAGGGTTCAGCGTGCCGCCAGAATGATGAGTGAGAGCGACTGGACAATCAAGAGGCCACTACAGAGAGCTCCCGAAACTACTGACACAAAGAAGCAGAGGAGATCAATTTACTTACTTTCGTTGTAATGTGCATTTGTGCTGTACACAGTAGCACGCAGCGAGTGTGAAGCTTGGCCAACCGTAACACGTCATTGCCTTCTGTTTTTATTTTACTTCTCTCACCTTTATCTTCCACTGCTTTATGTGTCTTTATTTCTTTTCATTTCGCTTCCTCCTTTCTATTTTGATTTATGTTAACTTGGTCTCTTACGATAATGCAGGGATTATCAACCCGCGGCTCGCGTGTCTGTAAGAAAGTATGTGTATTTTCCTCTCTGCTCCTCCTACCACATTCTAGCATCTGTCCTCCTGCACATCTGCGTGCAGGCTGTAGGTACCAGACACACACTTACCTGCTGGGTTTTGATTTCTGGAGGGCAGAGTGGCACTGGGGGGAAACAGGTTTGTCTCCGAGTTCTTCTTCAGTTTCCCCCCGTCAATGTCATTCCATCGCTGCTCCATTTTCACTCATGTGTCATCTGCGGGATGGACAGAGGCAGATACATGGTCTCCCCCCGTCGCAAACAACAACATTAATATACAGTTTACATCGGGATTAGACCTGCGGGCTTTGTTTATGGGGATGCGTTTGATTTGAAGTGTCCGTGTCTGGTCTTCATTGTATGAGGGATGTTGTGTTTCCCTGAGGGAAACTTTATAGGAATATGCACTAGCAGAGAAATATATAAAGGTCAACGCAGTGTGGAAACTTAAGGACCAGAATAAAATTGAATACTGAAATTTCAGGTTTTCAAGGCGGCGAAAAGAATTATAGAGAAGTTTAGTGACCATGATACTATGTGAATGCAGATGGCCAAGACACCATGGAATTGTAAACCTGCTGAGTTAAGAATCCAGAATTTCGAGGACTTGTTTCATAAATGTTTTTTAAATCTGTACAGCTATTAAATTATTGTGAAGATAATGGCACAGTATTCGTTTCTATGTATGAGGATAGAAAATGATTTAAGTGTGAGTTCCCTCGAAGTCATTAATTTGAAGGAGATACACAATAGTTTTGTTACGATGTAAGAGTGACACGCATGTGGAGTATAGTGAAGGGTGTCGTCACCATGGAATGTGGTTCGATTCTCAATGAAGACATTTTCAGTCTCTGATATCAAATGATTGTGTTACTGACAAAACAAAAACTGCACGTCGGCAGTTATCTTTATTGTGACAAAGTGCCTCGTCGTCTCAGGAGAGGACATTCCGAAATGTTGTCACGTCCATAGGGACCGCACCGAAAGCTCTGTCTAAGGCGTGCAAAACATTACAAAGTAATCCACTAGTTCTTTTAGCTTTGTTTTTTATTTGCATTCAACCTTTCCAAAACCTTCTCCCGTTCCGAAAGTTCTGGTCCCAGTTTTGTTTTGCAGTGATTACGTACGTGGAATAAATTCCGGTAGACTGAGGCACGCCGTCAAGGTCACTCCGTCTACTGATGTGGACGTCGTTTTGGGTAATCAGAGATGTTTCATCACAGGTGGCTGCTCTCCGCACAACTGTGCTGCCTAATCAAATGTCGCACTGCCATGCCTCTGCCCTGCAACTTCACATTTATTTTCTCTCAGATTCAGTCTTGTTCCTCCTTCTGGGTTTAAAACTCCAAACAGGCCTCTATATTTCATTCTAACTCGTCTGAGTATACGAGTAATCCTTGTTGAAGAGTCATCAGTCGCTTATCTGGTAAAGACATTACCCACCTTTTTTTGTAAACCGATGGTTCATTGCCGTGTCAGTAGAGCCCACCACCGGCCCCTATTCGGAATTAAGGTAATGCAACCCGCCTGGTTAAAATGAAAGAATTCTTTAAGTTTCCACTCTGGTCCTTTCGCAGCCAGGGAGAAGATCTTGCTAGAGTTAATTTTATACGTTCCTATGACAGGCAAATAACTTCGGCTTTGTTCCTCACAAACGGCTAGTATTTTGTAAGTGTTTGCTAGAGGAAGTAAGAAGAGAAGGTGGGATTGAAATCAAAAAGAAGACATGATGGCAATAATGAAGAAAATGGTACGATGATTATAGTAATAAAGAAGGTATAGTGGAATGGATGAGAAGTAAAGAAACTGAAGAAGGATTCGAAAGTGGAGGAAAACGGAATTTATGAATGAATAAATAATAATAAATACACAGAAAAATAAAGGGAGAAATAAAGACGAAAATATAGAAGAGAAGAAGAAAGAAAGAAAGAAAGAAAGAAAGAAAGAAAGAAAGAAAGAAAGAAAGAAAACGATGGAAGAAGCAAAGGAAGAGAAAAGGTCCGCCGAACTTTGGTGGCAACTCTTGGTTGAGGACTGCAGCACTCACTGTACGTTCGTTTGACCATAACACACAACAATCCCTTCGCCTCTGTGTAGTTCCCAGTGAACAGGGTTGGGTTTGGTGGAGTTGAAATGATTGGTAGTGGATGTTTTCATTATATTGTACAGCCACGGCCGGGCGAGGCCCCTCGGGATACTGGGAGCAGGGGATAAGAAATCGCCGCTGACCAGCACGACAGCATTGAGAGCGGTTGAGCTCTGCTGGGTCCATTCAGACAGCCTGTCATCATGACCGGCGGCTGCGCCGGAGTGGCACGCACAGCTTTCGGTCCGTTCCACTGCGGCCTCCGTCCTGTCCGTCTGACTGACTGCTCAAATGCTGTGTGCTTAAAGATTCCACAAATGCGACTTTTATTCAAACGGTTTATTGTGTGAAATGTCAAAATACAGAATGGCGACGTCTCGAAATCAGTTTTACCTTCGGTTTTATGACAATGAATTATTCATCATTAAAACTAGGTTGGATACAGAACATGAATGGACTTATAAAACTTATTTAAAATATTTCTGTGTATGTTAACAATTACAAATATGGCGCCGTTGCGAAACTCTGGTAATTGTGATGTAGTCGGATATAAAGATTTATTGCGAGCTTCAGTATACAGATTACAGATTAAGGGACAGGGAGATCAAGAAACAAATAACCTAAATAAATAACGTATTAAAGAAAAAGAGAAACATTAATTGTATAGTCTAAAGAATAAAGAAATGTAGATATAAATATATAATAATAGAAGTGAATAGGTGAACTGAATGAAATAAAAAGGAAACAAAATTTTTCTGGACTACTCGTACACCTTTTCTTTTTTATTTAGAGCACTCAAGAGAGTGAAATGTTTCCCGTCTCGGTAGGTATTATTCAGCTTACAGGCGTATCCTAGTAGGCACACAAACTCAATTAGACCCACAGACATCTGATATATGTATCACAGGCGTTTCTATTTCTCTTATGCTAATTAGCTTGAAACCTCTTTCTGCACATTTGTCTTGTAACATTATACCGAGTTTAACCAAAGCATTTGCTGCCATGTTAGTTGTCCATGAGCTGATTCCCGCAGCTGTGGTCAGTTATAAGCCTTGGCGCTTCAAGTCCACCCTGAAGAGCTGTTCTTTTTCGGACATTTCAATTATCAGTGCTCTTCGCCGATAATTAAAAGATAAATTTATGTTTTCATACTTGCTTGCCCTCTGTTTGAGTTGGATCATACCTAGCAGAATGTGTTCAAAGTACGTAACACGTAGCACGGCGTATCTTTTAATTGTTATCCTTTTGTGACGGCACTGAGGGCGATACAGAGGGATAAAAGGAAGGAAGAAGGAGGGCGAGGTGTTAAGGTGGGGAAAAAATCACTCCCCGTTGATTTTCAACGAGCTTCCTACATCAGTTGCTGCATGCTTATTAGAGAGAAGAAGAAAAATACAAACTCGTGCTTAACTGGAACCGCATTTAGACTTACACGATTGATTAACTTTGATACTGTGCCCACTCTCGGCTCTAGCAGGAGAACAAACTGATCAAAACTTTAGAAGCCATAACCAACTCAAAAGCAAGCCATTTGCCCCGTTAACAGATTAATTACTTATTGTTATTGACATTCAAGTTCATCAGCAAAAGCTCGCCATCAGATCTTATGCTGAGCCTGTTCACGTTTTCAAAGTCAACTTGCCTCCATTTCGTGTCAGTACTAATCGTCCATAATAAGTGTCTCATACCCAAGATATTTAATCTCGAAATAGTGCTTTGAAATAAGCCACGCCTGCTCCTTCCAAAAACCTTACCTACTGATTATTCATCAAATAATCCGTCTAGTAACGACAGATTCGGGCTGCGATTATTGAGATTCCTTGACCAGCTAAGTACTTTCTAACTTCATCATGAAGTTAATTACGTAGTTGCTTAGTCCCATGCATTTGTCGTTAGCTACTCCATTTCGTTACTGGCTTCGCGGGAGTGGAAGACTGGCCACTCCAATTCCTCCATGACCCAACCGTACTGTGGACGCACTGCATGCGGCTAAGTATAAAATGATGAAGTGGGTGGGGCCTATCAGGCACCGACCAAACTGTCCCCTGGGACACAACATGACGAAGAGTGCACCACCTCTTAACACAGCTCTGACGTAATCTAATAATGCGCCGCCATATGTAATCCCAGATATAAACACACAGTGTTATGTCACGAAACACAACGTCCTGTCATGCATGCTACGAAGCAGCAGCGATTTTCAAAACGGGCGTCAACGGTCTCGTTTCTAAATGAAACGTTGCTGGATGCAGCGAGGACAGCTCCTGGTTCGAATCCGAGTTCTAGGGTCTGAATTTTTAGTGGCGAAATGCATACAGATGAAATGATAAGATAAGAATATCTTATCTTATCCTCAAAAAAGAAGTAACCCCCCGCCCCGCCCTCGACAAGCTGTCAGCGTGCATAGTTCCATTCGCGAGGCACAGTGTGTCTAGAGGCAGAGCCCCTAGAGGTATACGATCCGCTTATCTGACTCTGGACGTTTTACTGAGGTACAGCGGTCCCTCTTATTTTTGCTACGCCCTGGCTATCGGTAGGAGTTCGATTCCCGGGCTCTGACTAAACGAATTCCTCACCACTGTGTCAGGACGGCTGTAAGGCCCACCGGGTCTCCTGCCTGCACTGCACAGGAGCGTGAGGCTCAGAGATCGCCTCGGTGAAGTGCCGAGGTTAAGAACACGTGTCTTCATGACACAGGCGTTCTTTGTCGTTCCCTCTTTCTTCGTATATTCGTTAAAGGAAGGCAACATTAAACGTCGCCCCTTCGTCTAAGCCCCATACGATAAAGGCCTGCGTCAGTCAGTGTGGTGGACGCCTCGTCCGAGGCAGACTTACCTGAACAGGACAAGCCAGGCTCCTATGAATGAACGGCACTTTATACACCCTCGTGGAGCGATGTACTTTGTTGCTTGTAGAACGAAGATTTCTCAAAGGACGTGAAGGACGATGTGGCGCGTTTATATTGTTCTTGGAAAATCATGAAAAACTTCAGAGCCGGGAATGGCTGCCGAGACCTCTGCAACATAGAGCAGGGCGTTTTTTTTTATTTATTTTTGTTTAAAAGGAGAATCGTTAAGTAGTGACAATGTTAAACTTGATTCTGCGAGTGGAAGGCAAAGAAATGTCGGCTTGGAGCCAAGCTTAAAAGCTACAGCTGAGAAATTGTAATAAACTTTGCCTAATGTCTAAATTCTCAAAGTTTAACTCGATATTCGAAACATTTAAAACATGTATTTGTGCCGGCGCGGTTGTGCACTGACTGCTCTTGAACGTATTCAGACTATCCAATTTAATTTCCATTCCAACTAATCTGAAGTTATAAATAACCAGTCAACTACTGGCGCCATAAAACTTCCTTGACAGGAATGCAACCAGCAAACCACGGCTCAGCCATCTTCCCATAAATAATCCGTGAACAAACGACAGGCAGTCTGCGCAGCTCTAAATTACTCGTCGTTTTTGTGCCGGTGCCAAGGAAATACATGGACTACGCCTTCTGGAATAATGATAAATTAGCGGATCCGACTTGCGCACGCGCGTCTGATTGATACTCAAGTCGCGCAGGTGTCTGTGCGATTACTATACTATTGAAGAAGTCTGCCACTTTGGTGCAGTGGCTTAGTGGTTTTTGCCATTATTAATCTTAGATAATAAATTGCCGTAATTTATTTTGCAATGCTTTTTAGTTACAAGTTTATATTTTAATATATTTTCGCAGTATATAAGCAGGAACAACTGCTGACTGGAGCTGCTGATATACGACATGCTCTTCTCCCTTTTGGTCGTCGTACAAGATCAGCAGCGAACCACTTGCATCTGTGGCCCCCAAAAATTTAAGTGTTACTTAGAGTTTTACTTTACACAAAGTGTAGTTAATTACTTCCCTCTGGCGAGATGGTGCCTGGTTGAGCAACCGACAGCAAGTTTCTTCCTCCGGACTTGTAGGTAAAACGTGTTATGTGGATTCAGCACTTAACGTTGCATGTCTGTTTAAACATGGATACTCGATAGACAGATGTAGTCCTGACTCTGCATAAAGCTCAGAACGAAATGCGTCATTTTCATAAAACAGGCCGCAATATGAAAAAATGGCACATGACACATACGTAATATAGGCGTTATTGAGATCTTCAACTTTTACGTGGAACGTTTCTCGATACAAGCATTTAACGAAATATGGGAAAGTCGATTTTCATTACAAGTTTGATAGTCATAAATGCGCTGATTACCATTATTAAGAAAGTTGACTGACGAGCGCGCATGGGGCCATAACTGTCTTTGTTTTGAGGAATAATCGACTTTTATGACTTGAGAACCAAAAATATTAACTAATTATAGTAACTGTATCATCTTGCCTTGCGTGGAGATATTTATAATTACGGAGTGTTATTACAGGCTCTGTAACGTTTTAAAACCGATTTGTATTTACAATGAAGGTACTTCAACATCCTTGAGCTTTATTGGAGCGAATATTGACAGCTGATACAGCGACTTAAAACAACGTACTAGATGTAGTTTTAATGATAGAGAACACGTGCCTGTTTGTGGTATTTGCCGGCAAGATGACTCTGCTGTCTGTCCTTCTTCTTTACGTGACGGAATATAATTTATACGCGTCCTAAGAACTGTATTAACCTCCAGTGGCAGGTTGAGAAACTGGAAATTGGTGGCCTAGAATCCAGTTTTTGTATTAATTATAGCAAGGCAACTTTGCACTAAAGAAAAAATAATAATATGGCGAAATGATGGAGGGACCGCATTCTGGGCAGATCGGTAATTACTCGCTTGCTTTACGATTCTATAGGCTACAGTGGAATGATGATGGCTTGTTCTTACCTTAAAAATCTCTAATTTTTTCTTAATTATCGTTCCTTGATCCCAATCAGCTGGCTACGCCCCTTTTGTTAAACACGTTCTCGAAACAAAAATTATATGTACCCTATTACACACAACATGTCCATTTGCACTTTCAAATAACTTAGCCCTGACCGAACGAATTTTTACAAAATTCTGTACTCTTATTTGTTGAGCGTATTTCTTTCTTATCTATAGCTCTATCAGTATTGCCAACATACGAAGGTGAGAATGTTCTAGTCGCCTCTCTCTCCCCCTGCTTCTTATTTTGTTTTTCAAAATTTGTATGGCCTGGTTAAACAAAACTAAAATATTTATCAAGTTAATTATTTTGTCGTTGAGGTCCGTCTCCCAGTGTTGCCATCTTACAAAATAAGTTACTTACGCAGGCCTAGTTTCTTTATTTCTCTGCACTTCATTGAGTAGGCAGTACAGCCTGTTCCGGCTTCACTGATCACTCCACTTGTGCTTTGGAAGTCCCAAATTCTGTCTCATTTAAATCTGTTTTTATTTAATTTAAAATTAAGTATTCCACTTTCATCCCATGGCTGTAAAGTGTGTTCCAGCCATTTCTGTCCACAGCCCTGCATCACTTGTTTTGAAGAGAATAGTTAGCTGTGTGAGATTTGAGGTTCTCACGGCGGTGAGTTGTGACACCGTGTTTACTCATAGGTAGACAGCAACGTTTCGGAGAAACATGTTGTCTCCATCTTCAGGGCTGAAGATAGTGACAGTGTGTTTTTTTCCGAGATGTCCGTGCCTACCTATGAGTAAACACGGCGTTTTAATCCAAAAGAGCATCGTCAGAATATTTAGCTAGTTAATGATAAAGCACAAGACCATTAAGTCTCTAGACGTTCAGCTGAATATCAGAATACTTAACTTGTTTTCAGGTGGCCCAGTCTCCCCTGGTGTGAGTTATCAAAAGTTGTTCCTAGTGATTTATTCAATGGCGTTGGTTAACATGCGTCGAACGGCAGGATTTAGAGCAGTGATTAATTGAGAATGGTATCGAAATAATCAGTTATTCTGTATTCTCAGATAGACCTACTATCTCAGAATTTGTTTAGAGGGACTGAGTAATACCACAGAAGACCATAAACACGTTAGCCGGTTACCGGGCTGAGATTCGAACTCGGGACCCCCAGAATATGACCCAGAGTGTGGCATTTGACAGACTTGAGTTCCATCCGGTGAGTACCGGAGGCTCTTTTTCTTGAGAAAAAAATTAAATTTATCGCCAGGTTTCCGAATGCCCCTGTACGCGGAGGTTATGGACTATTTTATCTATCAACTGTCTCAATAGGAAATATAATTTTGAGCTTCCCGGTGTTGCCCTACATTGCAGCCATAATATCACCCTGAAAGAGAGAAGATTACAAAATGTTTCGTGGCCGATATCAATCAGATAAAGAAAAGAAGGCTTGTTTCGACCGCAATTTTCTGTCGTCATTAGAGAAATCGCCATTAGCTAGCTGAATCCGACTGTCGCGTCTTCCCTGCCGAAAGAGGTTCACTTTGTCTTATGACAGTTCCGCTGTAACAGCACATTAACCAAGCCAGTTCATTCTTTACAGCAGGTGCAGTGAGGGTTCAGATGGGAGGACATGGCCACGTATGGGAGAGACGAGAAATACGTTCAAAATTTTGGATGTAAAAACCAGAAGTAAATATTGCACTTGGGGAGAGATAAGACGAATTTTAAATACCACGTGTGGGAGTGGAGTGGGCTCAGCGAAGTTCGTTAGTTATTTGCAGTTAAATTGATAGCTGCTGTATAACACGTACGCATGTTTGTTTTTTGTGCTTTGTTGAGCGGAAATATAGTCTCTTATACAAAGGACAGAGACTTAATTTGATTTATTTGATTATGAAGCGTCCATGTTATTAAGCGTGGAGTAACCTGATACGAAACAGGCCCGCTTTTTTCAAGAGACCAGGTTATAAGCGCACGCCATTCTAATTAAAGCTTGCTGGAACAGATAAACTGCACCTGTGCGTATCTTACGATTTTAATGCAACCCACTGGAGTAGAAGCCCAAATATTTAAAGCAGAATAAAATGTCTCTGTCTTATTCACTAGTAATAGAATTCCTGTCACTTATAGTTTAAATAAGTTTACGAATATAATACAAGTACATTTTTCACTGGCGACCTAGCAATGAAATGTATAATAAAAATACAGAAATCGCGCTTTCTTAACCATTGTTTTCGGTATTCTAATATTACGACATTTCAGACATGAACGGCTTACTACTGGATTCAAATCGAAGCCCAAATGAGCTTATTTTGAAACTCTTATTTTGAGAAATACCAGCATCATTACACCATAAATTTCAGAGGTGAGAGCAGGATTAAACTCAGTCGATTCTAGACTTTTGCGCGTGATTGGGTAATGAGGCAATATTAGAAACTTTCAGATACTGTAGTTTTCGTTTTAAATAGGGAATAAGAAAATGGCTGCCTTCTAAGTTGTGGAGCTGTGTAGTCCGGTAGAAGTTCACCGACGTTTCAGAGGCAATAAGCATCTCTGAAACCAGATTTCACGGCGCAGCAACCTGAAGACAACCATTTTCATAATCGCCCGCCGTCAGAACCTGAAATCTCACAGGAAACAAGAACATGGCTACATTCATTTTTATGTTCTTTTCCTCGTCGGCTTATGAGTGGCACAAAGAATGAATACGTTGTAACATGATGTCTGTCTGTGTGCTCCAAGCTTTATAGGATACAGAATTTATCTGTTTGAAAGGAATTTAGACGAAGATGATGCTGTCGGGAACTGAAATACTTGTTTCCGACTGAAGACAAGGAACACGCCTCAAGGCTGGTAACAAAGGATTTACGGTGATTCTGAAATCTATTCATTAGGAATGCTGATTGGAATTTTTATTTTATTGAGAGGTGTGACTGAAGAACTCCGCAGTGACTTTAATTTATATAGGAAGAAATATAATAGGCTGCATAATGGAAGACATCTTTACAGCAAGCGACACTTTGCTATTTCGAGATTTCAGGTTCTCACGGCGTCGAGTATGCGGGTGACTGTCCTGTAGGTTGTGATTACTCATCGCCCTGATGATGGAGGCAGCAAATACCTCTGAAATGTTGGTAAAACTTCTACAAGATTACACAGCACAACAACCCAGAAGGCAGCCATCTCATTACCTTTCTGTTTTCCATTAATGTAGCCATTTCCCCTTGATGGACGGACATTTTCGTTATACCTAGAAGAGAGCCTGGTTTTCCATTAATTTAGCGTTGAATAAAGTAGTGACTGGGTACCCATAGTGCGATATGAAATCAGCATAAACTGAAGAAACGTTCGCTGCTTTTACAGAGTTTCATCAACTGGTGATGTTATATACTAACAATGGTTGTGTAGAATCTCAGAGGGACTGAATAAAACAACGAAAAGCCTCAGGTTAATCAGTCCATAGCTGGGATTTGAAAGAAATACTTCGGTAATATGAGTCACACGGTTCACCGCTGCACTAACCCGCTCGGTATCATCTTATGAAGTCCGAAATTCTCAGCAGCAGGATGAATAACTTAATTGCGTTTTGGTGACTCCCTTCTGAATCTGCAGTTGGAGGACGTAGACGCTTTGAAACGCGCTGTGGTCTTGTAGCTGGAGTTCTCGAGGCACTGAGCCTAAATGTTCTTGTTCTTGTCTTCATGGATATTTTTTTAAAATTACGATGCGCGTAATCTTACACCGTCGTGCTCATATAGTTGTATCTCTCTCTCTCTCTCACTGTCTGTCTTGTCTGACTCCGAAATTTTCTTTGTTAATCTCAATTAGTTAATACAATTGAAAAGAGATGGAACAGCAGGTTCCTGTGATTGAGAACAGGTTCTGTTGCCATGGCAGCTGTCGCCTCATCCCTTTGTATCAGGTCAATGCACAGCGCAATGAGCAAATGAACCTGAGACAGCTTTTCAAACTACTCACTCACTGAGAGACTAAGGCCAGAGTCTAAGTCAGTCAGGTCAGGTCAGGTGTATGCAGACAATCGGTGTCCAACACACTGTTCTTTTGACCACGGAGATTCATTACCGCCATCACAGACGTCCGTCAGCCATTGGTCGCTATGCGCAGCCAGCTTATTCTCCTTACATCCATTTCAGTACGTTCTATCCATGACCGCTTTCTCTAATTGTTAGCACGTCTACGTAAACCAGGCAGCAAAACGCTGAGTTGAAGAAAAGATTAATTGCATTTTAAGGCATTTAATGACACTGTATCCTGTAACGTACCGAAGGCAGTGTTTCTCGTCCGAGGTTCCGCGGACCCCTGGGGTTACGCGCGTTTTGTCTGAGGGGTTAGCGAGTCAAGTAGAACACCCACGCAAAGTTCTTTCCTTCAGACTTGTTCTCATATTACTTTAATTGTCATTAATGCCACCATCACGAAAAATACTGTACCTTCTGTCTATTAACCTTTACATTCAATTTAATCAAAATGTGTGAGATAATTTTGGGGAGGGGGCATTGAAAAACACTGATGTACCTGACGAAAAAGGGTGGAGTAAAGGTCGTGGAATTTAAAGCAGTCTGCGCCGAGATTCGACCCAGAGATAAATTAGATTGTAAAGGTTCAAAATAGATCAATGGGTATTAATAAGGCTTTGTAGCTATTGGATCTCATAATTTGTACCCATGAAGTCCGGAGTTCAAAACTCGGCCCGGAAGACGTCTTAAGGATTTGCTTGCCTTTATCCAGACTTCATACCTAGAAGACTCTTTTGACGCTGTGTAATCTTTTAAGTTGATACAGTAACGTTGAATAACCAGGGAGATACATTTATCCTAGTTTCTTTGGATCATTATAACCTGGTTTAGCTGTATAACAACAAATCAGTTGCTGCATTACTGGACGTTGAGCATGCACTGGCTGTCTTCAGCTGTTTCAATGACAAGTTGCCACGGCAGCAGGCTGGAATGTGTCTCCAAACAATGACACTAACTGATGTAGAAGGCAAGGTGCAAGATATTTATACGGTACCAAGCAACTATTTGCATGAAGATTTCTGTCTTCTGGGTTATTGCGCTGTGTAGTCTGGTCGATGTTAACCAACGTTTCAGAGGTCATACTGCCTCCGTCATCAGGGCGGCAGTATGACCTCTGAAACGTTGGTTAACATCGACCAGACTACACAGCGCAATAACATGAATATTCATCGCCCTGATGACGGAGGCAGTATGACCTCTGAAACGTTGGTTAACATCGACCAGACTACACAGCGCAATAACCCAGAAGACAGAAATCTTCATATTCACCGCTGTGAGAACCTCAAGTCTTACAACTATTTGCATGTAAGAATTCTAGATTTTTTCATTGTCGACACGTCACAGTGTTCGTTATTTATGAATATAATCACTTGATCTCCTATCATTGATCACATATAGACAGCTGTTATATCATTTCCGATTACGCAGATTATTTCAACCAGGAATTTGAACAATGATAACGTCCAGTCGCATGCATCTCGTTAGTATTGGCTTGAAAATTATGACTTGGTTTAATCTAACGAAGGACTTTGAAGAGCTTTTAATCTACTTTACTTGTTTTATAATAGGAATTTTGTTTCAGTAATGCCCTGTCTGCGCGTGTAATTTTAACAATACCAAAGTGGTAGCCTTGCAAAAGCTGAACTGACACTAGCGCCACGAAACGAGTCATGAATATTTCCAAAAGTGTGTACGAAATATGTAGGATTATCTGTAGGATATATTAAAAATTACAAACAATGCGAAGCTTTTTTATTTATATCAGATAAATATTTGAGATATACAGAGGATGAAACTTCTCACGTTTACATGTGAGTTTTATCGAAGGTTTAATCGTATTCAATGCAGTAACTTGAAAACTGAACAAGAAAAAAGGAAGATAAGTATTTATTTAACTGACATCGTGTAGTATCAAAGTTATTCAGAGCGGAGATAGTTCTGTTTTCTGACTGAGAAATAACGTTATACTAATAGCACGAGCGGTTTTTCTGCCGTATTCGTAAAACTACCGAAACCTCATAGTTATGTTGCCTTTGCACACGGAACCCATCCTAAGTCAATACAACGCAACCTAATGCAATGTAACTTATCCCAATCAAACTTAAACAAAACAAAAATAACCCACAAACCCACCACCGCTTAAGGAATTCCACGTAACCATCCAGTACTTCTCCAATACTTCCCCAGGATTTCTCCAGAACTTCTCCGTGACCAAAGAAATTTCGAAAAACTTATCCAGAATTTCTCCAGGACTTTTCCAGGAATTCTCCAGCACTTCTCCAGGACATCCCCACGACCACCCAAAAGACACGCTAGGAATTCTCCGGGACAATATAACCCATGTCTAAGCAGCATAAACCTATCTAACCTAACCTAAACATCCTAAACGTAACATAGCAAACCTAACTAAACCTAACCTAACCTGTGTGCGCTTTTTGCTAAGAGCATGAGCAAAGCGTATAAATAATTTTTGATTCCCTCCACTTGTTAGTTAAAAATTGTTCAAAGCCCAATGTCAGAAGTTATATGAGGTCCTGGTTATGTATCCAAAGAAATTATTCAGATACTTTCTTTTTTGTCTAGTTGGCTCTAGTTCGGCAGCAGAGCTCCACACATTTCTATCCACAGTTTCTGTCACTGTACTCCCGATATGGCGAAATATACATTGCCTCCTATTAAGTTACACCAAAGTCGGTCATACAATGGTCGCCGTGCTGCACAGGTAGGGTTCTTCGTGTCCTATTGCCACCGCCCCGCATCAAAAATGAAGCATTTTGCTGCAGAAAAACAGCAGCGATAAAACTACCGCTCGGTTCCTACTGAAAAGTGCGTTCCATCAATGCGGCAGAAAAACCGCTGAGGCCCAAACCGCTCGTGCACTTGAAGAGACAGAGTGAAATCCTCAAC
The DNA here is from genome assembly GCF_977971745.1 of Zootermopsis nevadensis. NCBI lineage: Eukaryota > Metazoa > Arthropoda > Insecta > Blattodea > Termopsidae > Zootermopsis > Zootermopsis nevadensis. The sequence continues at coordinate 1,749,097 of NW_028259161.1, forward strand.
GCCGTGTTGATGAAATATACGACAGACAACTGATACATCTGCTGTGTTACGGAGTAATATTTTTGCCAATTATTGAACCCATAAATCAGATTTCTGACGGTCCGCATTCGTCACTGTCAATTAGCTACTGTAGACAAGAAAACAAAGCCTGCATCGATTTATTAATCCATCAGGGTGGTCCCTTGCGAGTTACTCGTTTCATGGCGTAAGTCGTCCACTGTTTTGTCCATATCACCTAGTATTGAACTTGGGAGTACCTGGTTCAAATCTGAGCTGTTGGCGATTATTCTTTTGTTTGTCGTTGGTTTATTGTACTGTTCAAAAATGTTTACAGTCTTTACCCTTACCAACACCTCATCCCGTAATTATTCACAGAAAAGTACCCCGTTTAAAGGAGTTCACGTCCATATTTTTATGAACTATATGGAGCAACGTGACAAAATATAATTTTTAGGACGAAATGTAATTGAAAAACAGAATTGATGCCAGCAAATGATTTATGAATCAATGTAATAAAGTAAAATTTTATGATAATTTATTTTGCTTATTAAATGAAAGCACATTTTAAATGTATCGTCCATCAGCCCGACTATTCATCGAATTTCGGTAAAATGTAAGAGATATTGAAGGCAACCGCTGTTTTACGTGGAGCTGAAATTGAGATTTTTCGATTTACTCGAAATATAATTATCGTACAAAAATTGGTTACACAGAATAAAAATATGAGAGATCTGGTTAAAATATAGCTCACAACTTTACTTTAATTTTCGGTGTGATTTTCATATAATGAAATGCTGATGACATAGTTTAAGTCTGTTCCCTAATTGATTGCAGGAAATGCTGTTAGGTCAAAGTTTTTTACGATGTGAAGGTGTAAATTGGAATCATCTGGCTCAGGATAGGGGCCAGTGGCGAGTTTTTGTGAATACAGTAATGAGACAGGATAGAATTATGAAATGAGGGGAGAAGGAAAGAGCGAAAACATGAAAGGAAGAAGAACGGAGGAGAAAGAAGCAAAGAATAGAAGAAAGAAAGGGAGAGCATATAAAATAAAGGAAGGAAGGGAGTAGGAATAATAAAGTAAGGAAACAAAATGAAAGATTTAAATCAAGAACGTAGAAACTAAAGAAGGACAAAATGGGTTTTAGTCTCAGAGGTTCTGTAGCATGATTTGTATAAAGGAACTGGCTTCTCACACAACGCTGAACCTTTAGGAGACATCTTAGGCTCATTATTTCAATTAAACTTCGCCTTTCCAGTAAGGTCGCCTTATCTCAGACCGTCTGAACGCTCAGTGAGACTATATACACCCGCGGCTTACCCTGGATTCCTCTTTGTAATCTCGTATCTTCCACCCTGTCGCCTCCAGACTACAGTAGAATTCGCCCGGTCCTGTGCTACTTCTCAGTTTAAAGTCTGTTTCACAGCATTTAAGCCTTTTGTTTTATTTCCAGAAAACAGGCTTTAAAGCAGCGTTTTGCAGCAGGGTTCCTATGATATATTTTAATTGGAGTTATATTATAAAAAAAATAGCTCTGTTTAGAAAAATTACGGGCTGAATGAAATATAAAATTACTTTGATAATTTATGTTCGTCTTCACATTCAGCATTGCGTTCTCGATGACTTCTGTTAAACCTATGAACTTGTCAATAAACCAGAGTAATCTATGACTAAATCTCAACTTAAGTACATTTACTCCGAGACCAGCCAAATCCTTGGCCAGGCAGGAAGGAAGTCTTTAACTTAGGACAGAGGGTATCGTACACCTCATGGGACGATGATAGATTAGCATGGAGCAACGAGGGGAATTATGATTAAAAGAGAGAAACGACTTCTTTGCCACTTAGTCCGCAGAGAATCTCAGCTGAAGAATAACTTTCACTTTAAAATGTTTCAGAGTATTTGTCCACAACATTAGCAACCATAAACCAGATTCAGAGTATGGAATTAGTAGAATAAGCAATAAATTGAATACTTGTTATTACTCGAAAGTCTTTCGAAAACAAAGCGGTTAGAAAAATTTGTTAATCTATAAAGAGTGAGTTTGGAAATTTAGAATATTACGTACAGTACGAGGAAGTGCGTGATTTGAAGACTCGATCTCGTTCTATGGTAGCAAAATTAAGGAAGTTATGAAGAAATATATATGTGCTCGGGTGTGGAAATAAGAAATGTATATAAAATTTTCATCATTACACCTCCATAAATGAGTGAAAAAGTACAGATCCATTTCGAAAGCCATGGTGTTAAACTTTCAGTGATTATGTACTACGGTATGTTTCTGTGCTATTGAGTAAACTTACATTATTAACCGAACAGACGTGTATGTATTCCTTCGGATGATAGGATAATAGTAAATTATTAATGACACTAAGGATTTTGAAGGAATTCGTTGTGTCAGATTTTAAGGTATTCCAGCATTTTCCTGAACTGAAAAACACACACACGTACACACACAGAGAATATTTCTGTGGGGAAATCTGGCATTCGGCTCGACAAACAAACAATCCGGAACCTGCCGATCATTCAGTTCAGGGGTCAAACCCTGCACCACGACGTTCGGCTCCTACCGTCGATCTAACCGCTCCTGACACTTTTAGAGCTACAACAGATTTGGAGTGTGAAAAGCGAAGTGCTCGCTTTCGCCAGACTAGCGTTAAATTTGAGTGACGTCAGCTCCACATGACTTCGGCTATACACAGCGTTTTCTTCAGCTCCTTCTATAGAATTTGGCCCTAACTTAAGAGAGATTATAACTTTCACTCCGCAGTCAGGGTTATTCTGATTAGCTTAACACTTTATAAAGTTTTAACACCCACAAACAGAGACGGTTTAGCGGCACAAAGCTTTCCTATTACGGTTGGAAGGAGAATTTGCCGATAGAATGAAAGCCTGCACTTTTTTTCCCCGACGGGGGCGGAGATTTGAGTTTAAATGCGAAAGGTTGATTGGCCCAGCAGCCCAGCAGCGGAGAGCCTTTGTGACAGGTTGCTTGCTGACGAGGAATCCCTTGAATTTTCAGATCCACGCACAGTTATCATTGTGAAGCGCAGTTCATTGCAGCCGGTTCACAAGGCTCGGGGACGTCGGGAGTAGACACGGACAGCTTCTGTCTTGGTTAGAAATTAAACATATATACTAATTAACATAAATCTCTAAGCCCAATTTTAATATTATCCTCTAACCTCCTTGTCAGTATTTAAAGTGATCGCTTTCCCACAAAAAATTTACGCATGTTTCTTGTATTCCTCATTCGATCTTTATGTCCAATCCTCACAACCTCATACATTACACTGTCCTAAAAGATGTTAGGTGAACTATCTCCGTTATGTAATATTCAGAATTATTCGAGGGCAGGTACGAGCTGGTTTCTCACCGCCGAGACCTGGGTTCAGACCCAGGTGACTTAAAGTGAGGTTCGTGGTGGTCGAAGCGGTACTGAAGCAGGTTTTCCTCCGAGATCTTTGGTTGTCTCCCTCTGATGTGTGCGATATCCCTGACCAAGCAGCACATTATTACACCCTCGGTACTAAAGTACGGGCTTCATCTCTGACCCTTGTCTGGTCTCGGTGTGAAAGTTGTTTAATCGTTCATTACATCCTAGGTTTAAATGATTTCCTAACCACTAAGCAGTTGCCTTGATGTTAGAGATAACATAATACATCGAGCACACAAAAGACGCAGACCCAGTAAAGCTGTTATTAGACGGTCGTAATTAAATGTTACTTTGGTAGGGTTAAAACGGTCGGAGCACAAAATAGAAATCTCACTGAGGTTGGAATACGTGGAGCTTCGGCTCCCACGCCCATGCGTATCTATTGCATAAGCACCAACACGACAACCAACAGCTTCATTAGCTACTTTCGTCCACATTAAGTGTCTCCTTTCGGCAGCCATTTTTTTAATTTGTTCTCAAAATTCGTTTTTCCTCGGAAATCGTAAGCTAGTCCAGAACTCTTTGGGATAAAGTTTCATTCCATCCTTTCACGTTGCACCCACACACGTTTCAGAGGTCCCTGCTCTCTTTATCGTCAAGCACCTCTGAAACGTCGGTAACGTTCCATCAGACTACACGGTGCAACAACCCAGACATCTTAGTATCACAGCCTAACAAAGAAATAGTATGAATTGGATTCATCTCCCTTAGGACAGGGACATTCCTTGACGGGCTGAGCAACTATTGGCTCCTTAAGACGGATACTGCTTCATGGATTTAGTTACGTTTGGAATTAATGTATGATGCCAATTCGAATTAAATTGTTTGTGTGATAAAATTTTATGGTCTGGCTACGTAAGCCAGTGCATCTCGTGAACAGCGCTCTAGCCACTGGGTGACATGTAGGAAGGAGTAAGTAGGGTGTGGGAGGTGGTATGGAAGAGCCAGTGGTATGGCACAGCTCATGGTATTATTATTTTTTCATATAAAAAGTCTAAATTACCAAGCTCTGCGAACCTTAATTATTCGAGCACTATGTGGAGTCCCTAGGGATACGCCGTATCAGAGCTCGGCAGCCCTGCGTTCCAGTTGGAAGAATTTCAATTTAGTTCGGAGCGAGCTCGTCGCCCCGACAGTGGCGCTCTCTAGCAGATAATCCGTATCGTTTCCGTCACATGCCTTGCCACAGCGACTGTCATACGTGCTTTCTGCCGCGGTAACGCGTCTGGGGGCCCAAGGCGAGGTGGGTAACATCCAAACACTTCCCTGTAGGATATGTAGTGATGTTTCATTATTTCAGGGCCGTGTAACTTCAGCCAGGCCACCCCTTTGAAGCGGATGCTCGTCGATGTGATGTTTAAGAATTCAGTCCGTGCCTCAAAGAAAACACAAGACGTTTAAAGATCAGTTAGTTAAATCTGGTCAAAGAAACAATCCTTGTTCACATCAAGAACCAGACGATACTCATTTCTATTACATGCAATCCACTAGAATGTAAGGGCGATAAGTGATTTTTGGGCTCTTCAACAGCACAACCCTTTTCCACAACTCAAACGCAACAAACATCTAGTTCTTAATTCATAGGTTATCTAAAAATACCAGGAGCGTTTGTCGGTTCTTCTCAATCTTGAAAGCAGTATAGTATCCTTAGCACAGAATGAAATAAAACGTATTTAACCATCGTATTTGTCTTTCTGTCCTAAAACTATATTTACGGTCTCAGGACCAATATTCTGAGCTATGTGATAAGCAGTGTACCTTGGTCCTTATTTCTACCAGAAGAGTGCAGCAGAATGCAAAAAAGAAACAAATTGGACATTTCCACATTTTTGTGTAATTTTAAAATCATAAAATAATCCCTGCTTGAATACTTATCTATTCTTGATATTCTTAATCTCGTATCTGTTTAATGAAAGCACGGGGATGGTAAGGTACCCTATTAACCAATAATTTGAAGATGGTCTCTCCTGGATTGTTTCGCCGTGTAGTTTGGAAGAAGTTTGCAGATATTTCAGAGGTGCTTGCTGCCCTGATGATGGAGGCAGCAAGCACTTGTGAAACGTTAACTTTTACCAACGCAGTAGACAGCCATTTCATAATCGCCGCCGGGAGAATTTGAAATCGTACAAAAATCCCGAAATGTTTCGAATACTTGCCGTTAGATGGAAGAACCAGCTGAATGATACGTGCTGCCACCTATTCTGATGTAGGTGGCAGCACGTATTATACGAATATTTACGGCATATACTATGACAATTATTTCAATGGCAGTGTCAGGCATAACTGGGAACTGGGGATTTAGAGCATGTATAAATAGTAAGCTTTGTTTTTAACATGGCGAACCGAACTGTGAAAGACGCTAAATCAGTTCGTGGTACAAATCCACAATATTTGATCGAAAAAATAATAAGGTCAAGAATATACGACTGCAAATACTGGAAAGAAGAATGTTTCGCGTTGAGTGCAGAGTTATTGGTTGATAAAGCTATGGAATTGAGGTTTCTTGGTGGTGTTTATGGAGGAAACATTAAGCCGACACCATTTCTGTGTTTAGTACTGAAAATGTTACAAATTCAGCCAGAAAAAGATATCATTGTAGAGTTCATAAAAAATGAAGAATTCAAGTATGTGCGTGCTTTGGGTGCAACATATATGCGTCTTGTGGGTACATCCTTAGACTGTTATAAGTATTTGGAACCTCTGTTTAACGACAGTAGGAAACTTCGTAGACAGAACCGGCAGGGTCAGTTTGAACTTATTCACATGGACGAATTTATAGACGAGCTTTTGCGTGAAGAAAGACTCTGTGATATTATTTTACCACGTATACAGAAACGACATGTTTTGGAAGAAAACAATGAACTTGAACCCAAGATCTCTGCATTAGAAGATGATTTAGATGAAGGTATTGAATCATCAGGAGACGAAGAAGAAGTCGTAAAGCCAGCCGAAGTTACAGCAAATGTGGAAACACATTGGCCCCGTGGTCGAGAAGATAAAGTTCGTCGGCCTTCCCCATCACGACGTAGGAGTACCTCACGTGAAAGAAACAGGGACCGTGAAAGGAGACGCAGCAGGGATAGAGAGCGTAATCGCCCAGACAGGGATAAGAAGACTCGAAGAAGTAGGAGCAGAGAGAGGCGACACCGATCCAAGTCACCAGGAGGTGGTCGAGTAATTCATCGAGAAAGAGAACATCCTCGAACAAACCGAGGTGGTGAACAAGAGAGAGATGTAAGACGCAGGGACAGGGACCAAGACAGAGGTCGGGATCAGGATAGAACACGTGAACAGGACAGAGCTCGTGATCAGGACAGAGCACGTGAACAGGACAGAGCTCGTGATCAGGACAGAGCACGTGAACAGGACAGAATGAGAGACCAAGAGAGAACAAGGGATCAGGATAGAGTAAGACCTAGACATCGTGACATGTAATACAGGGCAAAATTTAAAATATGTATCTTGGATTGAACAGATAATTGGAAGAGTTTTATGTACAAACTAATGGACTGAATAACAATTTTAATTTTGTCTTCAGATATTAGACCAGAAATTTCTTTGGATATTTGATTCCTGTTACACATTTTGTACTATTTTTGGAAGCCATGTTAGTGCAACATTGGTCATGCAGTTTAGTAATTTTGTGTGGGAATGAATAAAGGTAGATGGCTACTGTTTAAAACTTTGATCCACTCCAATGAATATCTTCACAATCCAGTTACCATGTACCTTCCAACTGTTGGTGCACACAGCAAACACCACATTTTATTAAAATATATAAGCAATTTTCAGAGATGAAATGCATGGATGGACAGATTGCTCCCCATTTATGCATTATGCATCCAGTTTATGCAAAGAACAAATGAATTTCAATCTTGAATATATCATTGCTTGTCAGACCAGTTTCCCTTGTCAGTTGCAATATCCTGGGATGTTCCATTGTGTAGTCTTTTGGTTACGAGCATTTAAGAGTAACCTATCACTTTCACTTTCAGTGTATCAATACACTGGAAACGGCTTACAAGCCTACATGGTGTCAACCCAGAAAACCACAACTGAAATCATTGCTGTGAGGATTTCATATGCCACCCATTTCCCTTATTTGCAGAATACTGACTTTTACAGTTTTAAGCAATATTAATAAAATGTTATAAGAAAAGAAGATGACTGTCTTTTGGGGTGTTACACCACATATCCTGGCAGAATTTGTTTCTGAGGAGCTTACTGCCTCTATCATTACTGCACTGATGGTGGAGGAGTACACACCTCCGAAATGTCAGGTCAGTTTCTACACATGTACATGGTACAACCTCCTACTTGCTACCTTGATAAACCGAAATGTTATTAACATTAGTGGGGTCAAATCCCCATGAAAATTATTTGGAGAAGAGAAGGCAGAAGAAACATTCAAATGTCATGTCGTAATCTTATAAGAAATTCATGCATCAGGGGTAAGAATTTGCTTGCAGTTTGTCCATTAATACTTGCACTTTATTTTACAAATGTTGATTACAGTACTACATATGTATGTGCATTACAAAACAATATGGCCATGAAAATCCTTGCTACACAGTAGCAACATTTCATTGCTGCAATCCTGTTTCTTGCATCAAGCTAAAATATAAATTGACTGTGGTCTCAAGTAATTCATGATAATACTGAGTATATAAAATGTTACAAAGGCTAAAAAGTAGGTCTTGCTTTCCTTAATACCTTCTGAAATGTTTCAATCTGGTTTATAAGATTGTTCACAAACGAGTGCCAGTAAAACATTATGCACGTTTCAAGACATGTTTGTAAATTGCCATGTGTGTAATATGTAAAGACAAAAATATTTAGCAGTTACAGTAGACTCTTGATTATCCAGGTTGGTTGGGAAATGTATTTTTCCAGATAATGTGAAAGAATGAGACAAACATGCAAATGAAACAGATACATAAGTTTATTTACAGGCATTAATTTGTAAAGATTTTCTAATAACAGAAAGGATCTGATATAAAATTTTATACAGTATATACCAACTATTTTTTAAAATGGATTCCAGTGGATAGTAGTAACATTCTATTGTCATAAACTTCAAGTTCTAGCAGCAGTTAATTTTAATATGTAATTTTTGTATTTATTTATTACTTTTCAAATGTTTTAACTTTTACAACAGATTTTCTCAATAATTTCTGTTTAAATCAGATAGACCCTGGTTAATCTGCCCCCAGATAAATAGGAGTCTGCTGTGTCCAATGTGTAACCAACCTTGATAAAAGTTACATTCAAGGACAAGTAATGTACTTTCAGTTTTTCTTAAAAATACAAATATAAATGCTTTCTTCGACACTTCTTGATGATTCTTTGAAAACCGAGGATAATCCCCAAAATCATTTTCCAAGCTAGCACACAAAGCAGCCTCATGCTTATTACTAGGTTCTGTTTCAGCTTCATGTATTGAATGAGATGGGAATATTATGATTGGTGGGTAAATAATCTATCTGCATATAATTACATGTGGTATATTTTTCATTTTCATGGACTGTTTCCAGAAAATACATATTTTTTACTATTAACATTTACATTAGATGTAGGAGTTGAAGTTTTCACAGCAAATGTGAATACAGACAGTCTTCTGGGTTGTATCTTCAACCCTGAAGACAGAGACAGTATAATCCTCTGAAATGTTGGTACATAGCCTAAAGGTTTCACAGTGCAGTGTCCTGATTTAAGGTTGTTTTAGATAATTTTCGCATATTAAATGTTTATAATTGAGTGTTGTAGCTTTGTTGTTCCCTAATGATTAAAAAGGTCTGATTCAGGATCCATGTTGGTGGCAGTGTGTGATGCTTCAGACAGTTTCTGAATTACTTGCAGTGCTTTCTGTATGTCTCTCTGGGCATATGAAGTGCCAAAAATTTGTAAAGTCATGATTTTTGTTTCCCTGACGGTGGTGGCATACAGACCGGATTTTAATGTCCTATTTTAGGTCCTGTATATTTTAGCACAGCTTCAAATTTAGGGATAATTAGGATATTTTTCTGAGATTTTCATTATTCTTTGTTTTTTAACAGAGTAGTACTTCTGCTTAACACTATACTTCATATTCTTTTGTTAAGTTCTGTGAAATATTGTGGTCATTTTAAGAATTCAAATGGTATTTAATTTGCATTAAATCAATTATTTACTCTTGGTTATCTCAAAAAGATGCTCGATACAGGTATTATGGCCATACAAAGTTCTGACAAATTAAATTATCTTAAAAAAGCATGGGTGATGCATATGTTATGCTACAGTTGTACAAATACTACAAACTATAGTAATAAAACAAGGAAACACCCCCAAGTTACATTTGCAAAGATCTCGGTGAGGAGTTACAAAGATCCCACAAATCCTCCACTGTATGATGAGAACTGCTGTTTTTCATTAGCTATACTAGAATGTAGGTGCATTGAGAATAAACAGTCGATCTTCTTCCTTCTTGATCCACCTAAGAAGTTTGTTGACAGCATTGATAGCACTGTGCTTTGTCACTAGAGGTTCAAATGTTATGTATAGTTCAAAACCAGATGTAACCTGAAAGAAAAATTCATAGAGCAATATGTCCATCTTCGGAAATCTTTGTTGTAGACAGAACCCTTCTGTTCAAGCATTGCAAAGAACTGTAATCACTTAACAGAATTTCATCCTTTTGTTTCTGATTGCTTCACATTTTATTGTTCCATTTATCACACCATTTATTCCTTAACATCACTGTATTTTATGATCTAAATCATAGAGTCATACCAAGGAAAAAGATAGAGTATTAATCTTGTTCTATATTTGGATTTAAAACAATTATTTTGCAGAAAACTGAATAATTTTAATAATTTTCGATTTTGCAGTGAAGTTTCTCAGGTGATCTTCTGTGTGAAAATGGAGTTGCTGCAATGAGTGACGGACAAGGACACCAGGCTGTAAGAGCCAACCAGCCCGGTGCCCTTGTCTGAGAATGCGCTTGTCGGATACAGAGGATAGGATACGTCAACTTCTTTCTCACGTCTGATTACTTGAGAACTTAATTGCATTGTAAATTGGACCTAGCTGTTCAGTCCTCATCCAGTCACATTCCTGATTCAATTATTCCAGCTCATGAAAGATAATTATTTTAGAACAAAAGTTTCTATAGTGCTTACCCAACCCAGCATAGTTTCTTTTTCTAACTGCTGGTGCAGCAACTTGAGCGGTCGTGAGGCAGCATGGAGGCGGTGATGTAGGGCTTGATACAGGCCCAGTAACCGCTCTGATTCCTCAGTCACATGATATGGAGGCTCCAGTGCTGGGCTCCAGAACTGTGCTGTTGACCTGCACTTGTACAGGAAATGTCGCATTTCAGGCACCCCTACCTGCGATGCTGTGTAGCTTGCTCTGTTCACACTCTCATTGATTGCTTCTAGACAATTCCCACGTCGTAGTTTCTGAAAACAAAATTACTTGGTTCAAGATTATATAATAAATTTACAATTTCTGTATTTCCTGTAAAAGATTCTCTCTTTTACTGTTTCATATATTATTCTGTCTTTCTCCAAGTTATTTCATTTATGATTCTCAGTAAGTACATACAATGACTTTATTAATCTTTGTATTCAAAAGGAAGTTATTAAAAACTTTCTAAAAATTTTCAAGTTTTTTGTAGGAGACAATGTTGATATAACTTGGAATGCAAACAATCAACGATGCTATTGAAACTTGTATATCCAAAAAATCTAAATTTGTGGTAGCAAAATCCACCATACAGTCACATGTTTTGCAGGGACTCTCACAATGTATAGAAGTGTTTCTATGTTAGTTCCACATATAGACGAGACGAAAGAAATGGGTTCACTATTTTGGTCTGGGTATAATGCAGCCACTATGAAAAGGAGACTCATGAAAATAGGTTGTAGAGATGTGTACTGGATTGAACTGGTTCAGAAAAGTGTCCAATGGTAGTCTGGTATGATGAGTAATGAACTTTAGTATTCTGCTACAAGAGTTAGTACATATAATTTTGGTTGGTTCTCACCTCTACAATTTTCTGCTTTGCCTCCGACAGTGTGAAGAATACATCTCGATCCACAGTCAGTAGTAACAAACATGCCTGACAGTCATCTGACAGATAGGATACGTGCCCATGTAAGAATCCGCTTGAAAAGAACAGATAACCCATGTTTCTGTAGTTAACACTTTTACTGCGGTGTTTACATCATTATTTTAATTTTTATTGCTGTAATGACAAAACAGTTGAATATGGAAGTAGACAACTTGCAAAACAGTACTTATACTAATATAAGCCAGAAAAAGAACAAGTCTCCAACATAAAATCAGAGTGGAAAGATAATAAATGTTTAGATCAGAACTTCAGCAATATGTTCTTCTACTCACCACACACAAGTCACTGGAAATAAGTGCAGAGTATGAAATGTGATGCATGTCTATGGACAAGTAGATTTTGGTAAGTGGTAAACAGATTTAAGTTGTATTTCTGGACTTCTGCTTTAGAGATTATAAAAAAAATGTTGCTTAAGTGTGTCCTGAAGTTCTATAGGCCTGAGTATGTTATGGATAAGATGTCATTCTGGAGAACATTACAGATAGTTTTACCAACCTTGAGTCAAATTTGGGTAAACATATAGGTGTCCAGCTCTCTGCGGCTTTGAATGACTCGGATGAGTTCACTAGATTGAAAATCAGATGCAGGTCTGCTGGATGAATGAAGTATTTCTTCATGCGTACCAATGTAATAAGCTGGTTCTTGGCAAGCAGTATACCAAACACCAAGTTCTGAAATGATGTAAAGTGAGTTTATTCTTCCATATCTCACAACAGAACTTTTCTATCATGTCAAAAACTGCGTTATTAATAGTGACAGCCTTATTTGCTTTTTGCACCTGCATCTGAAAAAGTATTTATGGTACAAATATGATATAAAGGAAACAAGGTCATCTTTAAAAAGTGTCACATCTTGCTCATAATGTGTAAACAGCTTACACATTTTAGTTCCATGACCAACCTTAATTTTGCCACAAGTTTGTACGATTGTCTGTGTAATAGAATCCCTCACAGATGGTGTTAATGGCAAACATTTCACTGCACCAAGAAGAAATGCTGGTTCTCGTTCCATAAAGTTCAGTAGGTGGTCAATCAGTCGTTCTGCGCCAGCTAGCAGACGACGAAGATCATAATTACGCCGCTGCTCATAAATTCTGGTCAGTTGTGAGGATGTAAGAACACTTACAATTTGATTGTACACATACCTGGAACAAAATTAAGGTACATTGTGCAAATCCATGACCAGTAAATTATATTGCTGTGTAGTGTGGAGGAACCTGTCACCTCTACTTCAGGGCAGAAAATGGAGGTGATAAATTCCCTACAAATGTTGGCATAACCATAACATCAGCATGGGAGGAAATGCCTTTGCATAGACTTGTCTGAGGCTTAAAAACAATACAGTTCCAGAACAATGCTATGTTAAAAATACCTCAAAGAACAATGTACAACATAATGGCAGAGTAAGGACACACTATACTGTTGTATCCATGAGCTGCCAAACATGCAAAATATTGTGAACACTTACAGAAGGCCTTAAATTACTTACGTGAGCTGCAGGACCAGTTGCGACACACTTTCTGTTGTCCGTGACACAGAAACAAGGATGATAGGACCTTTTATAAGGAACACAAACTTAGAGTTCCCTGCATGGATGGACCGAATTGTATCTTGATTTGTTTGTACAAATGACACTAGTGCCTGCATGACCCCAAATATGGTTACCAGTTTATCTTCACTACCATACCTGTCAACAAAGTAAGCTCAGTGAAATTTGGTTTTGACTAGGAAATACATTAAAATGTTATATTGTTTTAAACATAAAGGTCTGAGGCTAGCTCAACCAGGAGGACCAACAGCTAATATGTATGAAATCAGAACCAAACATTGTGGTTACTACTCCTTCATATTCAGGAGGTTCTGCATTGAACTCTAGGCCCAGAGACTGGCTACAGTGACTGAATGATTTTGTAATTTTCGTCAATCAGTCCATTTCTGAAGTTAGGCCATAACTGTTTCACACAACTTTTCATTCTCGCATTTCACAGTATATAATCTGAGATACTGACATCATTGTTACATAAGCCATAAATAAAATACATTCTGCAGTATAGGTCATGAACAAATAAGTGCCCATTAAATACAACCTTGAATATATTGGTTTCCCAGCTGCACTAAGAATAAATACATGTTTCTTCCTTTCCTTCCATTCAGGGTTTTGCCAATACTCTTCCTCTGGCAAGGAGCCAACGGGAGTGGCTGCAGTGTTACCTTCTTCATTGGATGTGAGGCTTGTTTCACTTAACTGTGATGCTACTTCTTCCTGAAATGAAATACAGTTATTTTAGTTGCATTGCTTATTAGGTTTTTATCTTCACAAACAGGAAATCAGTTGTTTAATAAATATATAAAATCAAAATAAATTTGTAAAAGGGAAAATGGTCCTGACACATCCCCATTTGCTTAAAAACCCAATTGCCCTGAAGGTAATCCATGAACAAAATTGTTACATGCCACTTCATCATTTTCAATTAGCTTGTCATCCTGATCAGAACTCGAGTCCTCAGGGATAGTTGTATCATGCAATTCTTCTTGAATCTCACTAATAGTGCTGGTTGTACTTTCTTTCATTTGCCTTTCATCAAAACTAGAATCCATTTCCTGTTCCAGTTCCTCAAAAGAATCAGTTGTAACAAGCATACTCTCAAGAGACGCCCCTGGTTCAAAATCTGGAACAATTTCGGATTCTTCATTTTCTGTGTTATTTCGTTCCTGACATAATCCTTTCGACGCCATACTGCATCAATGGTATGTACTTTTTGAACACAGCTCATTTACAACGGGTGTATGGATTGGGCTTGGTATATACAGTTGATGCCTTCATGGCATATGTTATTCTGAATTTGGCACTTTTAATAAAACCAATATTGATATCATATTCAAATAAAAACTGTGTTTGGAATTTAAAATTAAGTTTAGATTCACACCTACAATTACTTCGTTACTTTTCCAAATATATTATTACATTAGTGTTGTTGGGCGGGCGAAAGTTATAGTCGAATCAAATTTACATGTTTACAAGGCTGCGGTTAAAAAAAACCAACAGCACTGCTGACATCTATTCATTGCCTCATGTGGTGTTGTGTAAAGTGTGTGAATTGTACTGATTTTTGTGTTCAGAAAACAATTGATTATCAGTAGTGCTTTAGTAACGTTTGCAGCGCAGTAAAGCCATTTTAACATGGGTGTTACCGTGTATGTATTAGAATATTTGGCGTGTGTTAATATTAAACTAAAATTTTTGTGTATGATTTGCTTAACCTCAAATAGTTTAATAAATTCTTGGAGGGCTACCAGCAGGGTTCTGAAGTCCCTGAGGACGAAGATGATTCTTGAAACGTTGGGTTTTTTTCGACTTTCAACCACCTGACATGGCTGGTAGCCTGAGAAGAATTTATTGTACTTTGTCGCCTTGAAAGCTTCGGATCATACGTAAAATAGTTTGACATTTAAATATAACTAATAGAAGTTCTAAATTGCATACTATTTTCATTCCAGTTTACAACAATTTCCGATGGTGGAGAATCGTACTGGGCCACAGACCATAGAATTTCTCACAAAACGCGTTATGGCACTTGGCGCAGTGCAAACTGGACAGTTTCTGGTTGACTGTGACACCTTCATGTCAGTGCAGGGTCTCGGTAAGTCCTTTCTTCGGTAGTTCCATTATCATAAGTAGAGAAAACAATTTATTCTCTTCACTGAAGTGTTTATACATATCTAAAATATCTTCTCATTGAATGTGAGGTGCAGTACCTCATATTGGGTCTCTTGCTTTCATACATATTTCTTCACTTTCAACATTACCTCTGTTTTGTTAATTAGGCTGCAGTTGGTGACCTGTAGTAATGCCACAGATATAAATGCTGTTATTAAGTTGGAGACATTAATAAAATACTTCTAATATTTTGTTCCATTAATTGATTTGCAATGTCAGAATACCAAAGGTAACTAAGAAGTATGTTGGAAATAAGTAAAAGCTCTGCTGTGGTTATAACAACAGTGTTCTAATTTTGAGATCATGTTAAATTTTGACAGCCAAATCACATTCTCAGAATTATTTCCCAGTCGCTTTAAATTTTGTGCTTCATTATAAATATGCCACATTTTTGAGGTAGTAGTTTTTCATACCTTGTCAAATTAATTACATGTACGTAGGATTTGAGGTTTTCACAGCAGTGAGTATGAAGATTGCTGTCTCCTTGGTTGTTGCGCCATGTAGTATGGTAGATGTCAACCAACGTTTCAGAGGTTATACTGCCTCCATCATCAGGGCTAGGTTTATAGGGACCAGAACCTATAAACCTAGCACTTGGATTGGCTCATTCATCGCCCAGATGACGAAGGCAGTATGACCTCTGAAATGTTGGTGGACTTCTACCATACTACATGGCGCAACAACCCAGAAGACAACAATCTTTAGTTACATATACAATAAGTACATCTTACGAAATTCACTTCAAAGGGCACATTGAACTTCATATATTGTCGTTACCTGAAAATTTTCGTCACTCACAGTTACCAAATTCGATAATATTGTGGCAGTACGTCACCAGTTGTTCTTGGACAGAACAATCTCAAAGGTTAAGTGTCATTTTATCGACAGGTTCGGTGATGTACATGTTATGGACCGAGCAAATGAAATCTCTTATCGCATTTCTCGTTTTAACCACGAGATGGCAGAACGGACTCAATTCATTGCCCCGTGCGGTACAGGCTCTATCAATACGTTAGGACAATACTTCGGTGTTTTAAAGCATGTGTGTGCTTAATTCTGTCATATTAAACAGTTTAAAAAGATTTAGTTGTGCACATTGTAGAGTGAAAGTTTTTTTAAATAATAGTTCTTAACATTCGGTCGTGAGGTGGGACGTTGATGACGCCATCGCATTGAACCCCTGACACCCCCCCCCCCTGTTGTCTGTCAGCATGCATTTAATAACTGGAGGATGGCTGGATGGATTTTTATGAAATTTTTGTTTGGACGTTATGCCGCTGGAGAGTACTTAAAACGCACATTTTTTTAATTTCCTATTTTTGTATACAATGTTTACAAGACCCCAACAGTGGACAAAATCCTGAGCCGATTAAATCCATTTCCCACCCTTTTTACAAGGTATGGATTATTTTAAAGTTGTCTCTACCCTTCAGTTTTTCAGGATGCAATTGTGTATGTGTGTCTCAGTTGTCCGATGCATTTTCCATGCCCTGTCAAGCTCTTCCATCGTGAATAGAAATACGTCGTCTATTATTTAAAGTATCGCTTAATTTTTTAGTGAGTAAACAAGACATTCACAGTGAATTAACAGTTTGAATACCACCTAAAACATGAACCCTGTCCTTAAGTGTAGTGAATACGTAAAGGATGAACAACAGCAGGTCATTAGTATCTTTGTAGGCAATATTTCTATTATATGAAATTAAATACTTGAGTAATTTGAAGAGGGGTTTAGAGGAAGGATTTTATGTAGTATAATCTCTATATCTTGGCTGACGAACTCTGGAAGTTTTCCTTAGTTTAAGGTAATAGCTACTGTGTAGCCCATGTACAAATTATGGACTTTGTATTAAGACTCAGCTATTCAAAATTTAATTAAACCTCGTTCTTGTGTCCCTCTGGCTGGTTGCTCATTCTGTGTATCCACTTTTCTGGTCTTTCTCTGCTGCTGCTCTGTAGGGTGTGTCGTTCTGTAGCTGCAGCGATCAGAGACGTCAGTACGAACGCGTTTTCAGCAACACAATTTCCTAATGATGCTATTGCCGCTTAAAAGATCCATTCAGGCCTGTTAAAGAAAGAAACCTAAACGTGTGAAAGACATACGATTTTTTAGTCACAAAACTTGGAAGAGCTAGGCGTCGATGGTAGGATAATATTAAAATATGTCTTGAAGTAGGGACTGAGGGTGTGAAATGGATTTAACTGGCAGATGATGGGGCTAATGGCGGGTTTTTGAGAACCCGGTACCTTTGGGTGTGTAATAGGCGGGGAATTACTAGATCAGCTAAGGAACTACTGGTTTGTCAAGGAGTTAGTTACACCCAACTTTCTTTTTTTAACACTAAGCGATGTCCCGGGTTAAAAAAAAATTGGAATTCATTCCGTTGACTGGCAGAACATGTTTTATGTGCGTGGGGAGTGCCCAGTGGAAGAAGGATTGGTGGTCAGTAGATCGATGCGGGATGACGATAAACACGGGTTCATACAGACAGTCAAGACGCGCGTTGATACTCAATTCAGTTGTACGTGAAATATGTTAATGCTTGGAAAACTAATTTGGAAACTTTTTCCACATGCACATTGTGGGTAGGCTGTGTCCGTCCGCCAGAACTACTGAGATTTTAGTGAAATATCGTATTCATTTAAAGCTGTCACTCGAATTTGCTGTCGGTTCTTATTGGTGAAATACTGACGTGTGTGGACTGTAGGCTTTACGCGCGAATGGAACTCGTACATTTTCTTAAAAATTATTTATCTTACAGAAATTGGTATAGGCTGAATATAAATCTTGTTAAGATCTACAACCATTATTTTTACTTTTTTCGGTGTGGTGAATATTTAACGGAATGCAATAACAAAATAATATCAGACTTTGCACTTTAGTTCAGCTAACTTTGCAAAATACCTCTGTATCAGAGATTATCATTTGTGTGCTGAATTTCTGAGGATCTGGTAGGATGCTTTCTTCTGATTCATTTCGTGATTGTAGATGGCTGTGGCTTTTGGATCGTTGATTACTGCTATATCAACTGTTGCTGTTACGTGGGTCGGGACTCATGAGAAAGGAAGTGGTCGTTACATATTTTAAGACACTGTCTGAACATTTAACTTGGAGGGACATAGTAGCACCACGATAATCTAACCCGGCCAGGAACTGAACCGGGTATCTTCCGAATGTGTCAGAAGTATTGTTACTTTATCAACTCGCTCGGTTATTCATGTGGCTACTCTTCAGAAGATGAATTATTTCACTTTATTGGAATAAATAACGAAAAGAAACTTACACAGCCAATACGTGGTTTACATTAACAACGTACAAGTCCATATCAAAACAGATACTGTACCAAAGTGACATTGTATATGCTACAGAACTACAAAAAATATTGTCTTGTTGACAGAGATTCATAAGAATATAGTTATGATTTCTCGTAGCAACTAGCATAAGCCATTGATCTTATTACTAGAGTACACGTATGGGAGATGAGCGTGTAACTGCTGTAGAAATTAATTGTCCCTTACACATAGCTACTTACTAGGACCTTTGTCTGTATATTATTATTGTCTTACAAGTCTATGATACATTTCTTTATATCAGTTACAATATTTATTGATAAAAAGTGCTAGCTACAATGACTTAGCATTTTAAATTACTTCGCCAATAACGAAAATAGTTTATTACTATTGGTTACATCGAGATGGGATTTGCCATAAAATCATTTTTATTTAGGTAGTTCAAGGTATTTCTTTGCTACGGTTAAAAATGTAACTCTTCGGAAGAAATTCGTGTCCCTTTGTATAAGTTTCATATTATTGTCATTTTAATTAAAACTTTGATTTACTATTCAATAACTGGAGGCTTCTTGTATTCTTCTGAGCATTGTAAAATCAATATATTATACATTAAATGGAAAATCTTTAGCGATAAATTCGCAGTAATAACTTGTGTAGTTTATAAATTGTGAGCGTTTTATCATCTATTTACTTGTGTTACATTATCAGGGGTGGGAAAACTATTAGATAACCGGTCATATCGAACATGCCCGAAGTTTTGCTTCCTTGGGCAGAGAAACCACAAAACAAATGCAATGCATATTGGTGTTTTTACATGTCTATACTAAGTTGCTTTTTTCATAATGTTTTAACGAAAAATGCCTTTGTTGACAGTCAAATTCGTATGAGAAATTGTAATCGTCCCGTAGTTTTCACACCCCTGTTCCTGATTAATCTATTGGCCTATTTGGTGTAACAGAATATAGAATTTTGTGGAAGTTTTTAGAATTACAGGCTGTTCTACAGGCACGTTGTTAAGCTTTGACGTTTTACTTTTTTTTCTATCTATAAGCCTTCTACTTGATGGTTGCGAACTTTTCTGTGTATGTCTCTTAGAAAAGTTTTCAGTAAGTATATTATGCTTAATAAGAATTATTGTCGTATTTATAACATTATACCGTGTTTACCCGCACAATTGTTATCAGTTTTAAACCTTCGCGCAGGCTTACTTAAAACAATTTTTAAACAGATACGAGGCCACACGAAAGGCCTGTTCTATTTAGCGTTGTCTGGCGTGAAGCCGGAACATTGGCCTCCCGCGTACGGGCCGAAGACAGTCTTTTTAAGAATTTGTAGTTCTATGAAAGATTTTTCTTATAATTTTAATTAACCTTCGTGTTTAGTACATTTTTTCCTGTCGTTAAATACATGATACTGAGTTGGATGTCAACCTAATTTAATAGCTTTCTGATCATTTTACTCAACGAAATTCCTGTACGTATCACATAATCATTCAAAAATAGGTCTACTTATGCTTGTTAATACGGTATATGTTAGGTGGTTTACAGCCACAGTAAAATACTTAAAATCGAATACAATTTCGATTGCAGTTTCTATCAATAGCGATTGTTAACGTTATAAATATTTTTGACGGGCATATAAATCCGTTTTTGAATGTAGCTGAGTTGCTTTTCTATTGTTTTTAAGCTACTGAATTTATTATAAACAACACTTTCGAAATTACATGTTGTTTAAAATGGATTAAAAGTTTATTTTAATTTGTGCGAATATTTGGTGTATAATTGTCGGACTGTTTGCTTCTAAAATGGAAATCAGTATTTTAAAGCGACAAATATTGAACGTGTCTGATGTTTAATGAGCATTTATGACGATATAAATTGTTTCGTGATGAAATGAGAAGCTGGGTTCTGTACTGGAATGTGCGATGTTTCTCTAAGATAATTATTTTGGTTTTTGGTCATTTTCACTTGCGTGTTGTATCTTTTTGTCACTTATTTCTAAGATATTCTGTTTTGTTATGGTGTATCATCCATGCGAATTATAATCAGATTTGAGTATTAGTTCTGCATTCCTGTCCAACTACTTTTGCCATCAGCAGAGTTGTGTTATGAAATTTGGTATTATTTTTGGATGATATGTGACCTTGGAAAATTCTTCCTCTTAAAGTTGTTATTGTTTTTGTTCAACAGTTTAGTCATAAATAATTAGGCTTTACGTTTCTGTTACATTTCTTAAACAGTAGATTTTTTAATAGAATCAGTTGTTCACAAATTACTTTTTAGGAAGAACATGCGTGGAGAAATTTTATATCAGTGTTTTGATTGTGATTTATTGTTTCTTGAGTCACTTCAGTTGCCAAGAAACGTGTACTGTGATCAGACCGTGTTAGTAAGGAATGGTCGTTGGGTCGAACTGGTATAGTACTGTAATAATTTTCGGGTGTATTGTTAGCCTTGCAACCTTTGATGGTTGGTACTAGTGTAGGGACTTACCCTAACAATATACTGCATTATGGAGCTTGTAGTTTCATTACTTCGTTACCACAGAAGCTTTGTCCAGTTCATATCCCATGATCACATCTTTATAACAAAAGTATGGAGCATCGGTCTATGACACGTGTTTTGTCTCGTTTTAGAATGCTGTGTATCTCCGTCTAGTATGGGTAGCCAATTTTGAAATTCAGTATTTTAAATTCAAAATCTAAGAAATGAATGAAGGTCATCATTATGATTAAATAGTTAAATATGAGAACTAGTACGTGGTATGAGAAATCTCAAATGGCGTGCTTTTGTACCTGCCAGGCGCCTTCATTGTGATACATCATGAATGCTTTTCGTTTTCACTCTCAACCATCAAAATTATATTTACGAACCCTATATTTGAATGTCCTTGACAGTAGCAACAAAATATCGGAAAATATTTTTTAACATTTCTGTATCCTGTTTGCTTTTTCATGTGGCGTTATTATTTATTATTGTCTTCTAAATTGACGTAAAATATTTATGAGAAATTAATGTGGAAATTACCATTTATATAAAAAAATTTGAACACTTGGTACTATATGTTACTGGCCAATAAATGTTATCCTATGTCTACACTGAATAACAGGTCTAACGGATTTGCAATTGTCATTTCGTCTCATGCGGTCTATTTGTTACAGTATAAAATTAATGTTTTACACTTTGTGCATGAACTGGGCTTATTTGCGTCACCGTGATGCTTCCTGTTATATGTCATAAAATCTAAAATATTAATGCATCAGTTCTAGCTCTACGTGCCAGCCGACGCTTGACTGGTGCTGCTGTAACGTCTAGTACGAGAACCGAACTGATTTTACTGTCAGCAGAAACTGACCGAGCCGCGAGCCCGTGTTATTGTCATTAATGTTGAACTGCCATACAGACGCTTGAACATCGCATGTTTCTCCATGGAGACAAAAGTTACGACATGGAAATGTAAAAAATCCTGTTATTGAGATTTCGAAGTTTCATCGGCGGTGATACTAAGGATTCTGGTCTTCCAGGTTGCGATACTGCGTTTTTAGATAACACGGTAAATTCTGGGATAGAGCCTTTAAATAGCTAACGAAATTCCTACTGTCGCTTTGCACTTCCTGACGCCCCCCAAATTTTGTAGCCTCATTGGCGATGGAGAATGCTCTTCAAGTTATGAAATTATTTCTGGCAATATATGACTAGTGTAGGCCTGTTTGTTCGAATTTGTTGAAAACAGGAGAAATTTTTACTGTTGGATAAATTTCAGCGTATATTCGAGACTGCAGTGGATTTGGTTTTCCACTGAGCGTTACGAACACTCTGAATTGTCTGTTGTGTAATTGTTCGTGAAGCTTCCCGTCTATATACACGACTGAAAATCCCATACGTTGGAAGTTGCGGCAATTCTGTTCAGTCCGCTAAATAAAGATTCTAATCGATTCTCTGGTGAACTTTTGTCTCCATTGAGCATTGATTTGCATTGTTGTGACAGTGATAAGGCATATCATTTAGTTACAGATTAGAATACAGATTCCGTGTTCGTAGAAAGCCCGTGGCTAGAGTGTTGCATCACTTTTTTTACAGGCTGTCTTACGTTAACGCTACAAACGGTACGATACTTGATATTGCTTTTTTAATTACGCCTTATTAGTGAACAAGATGGATGAATGTTGACCTAGAAACATAGATGTATCTACACAGAAAACGTATTCTGTGAACAGAAGTGTATACTATACCGGATGTTTCAGAACATCGTATGAATTGAGGTAACATTTCGGGAAGGGCATTTATGATTAAAGAAAACGCCATTATTTAGCGCACCAAGACAGAGCATAAAACTAGTAAGTTAGTCTGAAACTTCTTAAATAAATCTCGATAGGATTCATTAACATAATAGAGGAAATATTTGGAATAGAAAAATGCCCAAATTGCGAAAAGAAATTTAGCAACCGTGTAGTTCAGCCATTGGTGACTAAACGGACCAAGTGAGTGCAGTTTTGAATGGTGATGGCCTACATCGACACATAAATGTATTCTATTGAATATGTATGCCAATTGACACCCCTGTTTTAAACTACTGTGCTCCGAAATTAATACCGTTCGTATTTCTATTAACCTCTTACGTAAATACTGAAGTTAATACAGTGATGCATTTGTAGCCATTGGGTTACATCAGAGTGCCCTTCGTTTTATCACGAACATTCAACTACTTTTTCTTGTCAGAATCTGGCAATGAAATTAAGAGTAAGAGACTTATATTAAGGAAGTATAAATATAATGATAATGTTCGTAGAAGAACTGCGTTGGAGTTTGTGTGGATGGAAAGTTTTAGGAGTACAGACCAGTGGACAGTAGGCAGTAACAGCATTTTCATAAGTAGGGGGGGGGGGGGATTGCCGTTCATAGTCTAATTGTACGGATATCTTTACACTTCTCTTCAAAATGATATTCCGAGCACCGGTTATGAGTACCATCTATACTGCATTTATAAATTATGATATCACTAATAATTGATAGGGTAGATGTATAGCTAGCTACACGTCCCGGCTGCTTTACTCCCTTGGGAAAGAGCCCACTGGCATTCATTGCATAGGTTGCTGGGTGAATCCGAGAGCTGGCTTTGCCCCCGCCCCCATGGAATTGAACCCAGGTACGCCCGTTACTCGGTATAGTGACTTAGTTTAATTAATTATGCCAGTCCTTACGATGATTCATTTCGAGACAATATTCCGGTATTTGAATTCGTGGCATCAAATAATGATTTTTTTGCTTGCAGCTCTTACCCAATGATAACCACAGATTACTAAAGATACAGATGCAGTTATTCTTAGTTGGAGTTTCTTGATACCGAACGTAAATAGGCGTAAAACGTCGTTTCAGGTGAAAATATTAAACATTCTAGGATAACTTCTCTAAGAATTTGCTCTTTTTATAATTTTAGATAAACTTTTAACACATTAAAGTGGGTTCTGAAATCATGAAAAGTATAGATGGAAGGTGAGCTGGGGTGTCGCTGTTATCTGCCTATTGTATACCAGGCTTTGGCCTACTCCAAACCATCACAGTAGGCTCTGACAAGTTTCGTTGTGACCCTAGAACACATACCCTTACTGTTGGCAATCCTTATTTCACTTGGATTGTCACAATTTTGTATCCAAGGCACCGAGTTGATTGATTCAATGAAATAATACGCAGTCCGTCCGTCTTATACATTTCAACGTCTTTACCATTATGTGTGGGTGTATTTGGGATGCATCTCATCAAGATCGCGTCCCTTCGTCTCAGGGACGAAGCATACCACAAAGCAGAGCCCTCCGACTGAAATGGCCGCGTACAACCAGTACGCCCCGTGCAGTCCGAGAACTTGCTGGAAATCTACGAAGGTTTTGACACCAACGAAAGCGCACACGTAGCTGAAGGAGGTAGCCAAGGCGCTGCCCAAGCCGCGGTATTCTAGCGGAAACAGTTCACCAATCAGCAACCACGAAATGGGGCTGATACCTAGAGAGAAAGCCACAGTGAAAATGAGAACGCACAGTAGAGGGATCCAGTCGTGCTGAGCCGCGGTCAGGCATCCGTTACGGTGCTCCTTGTGTACGTCTTCATAATACGCGAAAGATCCGAACCCGGCTAGAGCCATAGACATGAACATACTGCTCGCGATTAAAAGCGGGAGGCGGCCGACGATATCGATCAGAAGTCCGGAGACGCAAGAGGCCAACAGTTGAACGAAGCCAACAGCCACGGCTCCTCCGTGCGGATTCATGCAACCAGTCTGGCGGAAGATGGACACAGCGTAAAAGTTGAAGGCTGTGGCCCCAGAGAACCTCTGGAAGAACATTAGACCGCAGGTGGTGAGCACCGGCCTCAGGACGCGTGACGTAATGGTGCTGAAGGTGTTTCGGCATCCGTCGTCGTACTGCCTGCTGGCGATGATATTGGTGCGGATAGTGGCGATCTCGTGCCCCACGTCGATCTCAGGGCCTCTTAGCCATTGTAGAGACCGTGCTGCCTCCTCGTCTCGACCAACGAGCACCAGGTAGCTCGGTGTCTCAGGGATGTACAACACGGTGGCGAACAGCATTATGGGAGCTATGGCCACCACCATTGCCAGCTGGCGCCAGTCGAGGTATGCTCCCACGGCGAAGCTGATGAGCATGCCAATGTGTCCCACGATCTTTAGCACCGCGCTCAGGCACCCACGGATATCCGGCACCGAGATCTCGCTGATGTACACCTGCAGCACAGTCCCATTATCGGCTGAGAGAGACACACACTGACTTATATCATTTAATAAGAAACATGTATGGAATCTGAATAGTCATTATTGATTGTTTTTTGCATTGCGACAGCATATAGACACGCAAATTATTTTTCTGTCTAGCTCAGATTCAAGTTTTATTCCTTACTCTTTCATATAGGTCATTTTCTGCGTTCTCCAAGTGTGGAAGGATACTTTTACCATTCAAAAGACTGTTGTCATAGAGTCCAGTTTCAAAGAAACTGTAGACCAAGTTCATAACTTAAGCCAATTGGATCAAATCTATACATTCACGTCCTATTTCTTTCAGTTTCATATTACAATTAGTCTCCCATCTTTGCCTTTGGTCCCGAAGTCGAGGCTGTTATGGTCATGGTAGATGGCTGGAACCGGATCCAGGTCTTGCCGATGGCGTTCTTTGCTATTAACTGCGTTGGACCTTAGTGTTAAGGCTACTATTGCCGGAGATCTGCTGAACTAAAATACGGAAGGAAAACAAGGAATATCCTCACGATTAGTACGTGGAAGTCTGTCATAATTTTAGGTGTAAATGCGTTACTGCTTGTGATGAGAATTCCGTTATTGATTTTTCGGGGGGGGGGGGGGGGGGTTCGCGTAGAGACTCGGCCCTCATCTCATTTCTACTTGGCAGCTGTACAAAGCCCCCCTGACACTGATGGACATACCGATCCACATCAGTGGCACACGAGAGGATGCCATTTCGGCTGTTTTTACCTCTCCCTCCCCCCTGTAGTTCCATTTACAGTGAGAGTACCCGAACAGTGTACGTTCTTTAGAAACGGTTATATTCTGATTGGCGTATAATCTTTGTTGAACAGTGTCAGTAAAATAAAAAGTGAATTGTTTGTGGGTTTTTTTGACACCGAGAACTGTGTGAAGATTTCTCAGAAAATATATAAACTAAAGATTCCGTTTACTTTTATACAACTTGCCAGGAAAAATATTTACACGCGTACAAACAAGTGAACAATTTATGCAGAATTTAAGGTAGTATTAGTTTTCTGAGGATATAGTTTGGCCTTGGATAAATACACAAAAAAATTGTGTTCAAATTGAGCTTCACGTAATATTATTACGATGGTGGAATCCAGAAGAGTGAGATGGGAGTGGTATATAGCTTACATTCAAAATGTTGATGTAAGAACTCAAGGGAAGAGAGACAAGTGTTTATGGGAGGAGGACATTAGAAATATTACGTTTTGTGACAAATTCATTACCTGCGTGACAACAAGTACGATGGCGCAGCAGAATCCGCCCACGAAGGCCGTGGCGAACATCATCTCGACGCTGCTGGCGAACACCGTCAAGAGCCAAGAGGCAGAGAAGGGAAGCGATGTTACGAGCAGCACCCTCTTGCGACCGAAACGCATGGCGAGTCCACCCAGCATCCCGCCGAAGAAGGCCCCGAGGAGGGACAGGCTAGCAACCCAAGAGGCTTGCTGCTCGCTGACCGTGAAGATCCCGCTCGACGCGTTGGCCACAGCTTCCGGGAACCGCTGCTGCTGTTCCTTCAGCGAGTCCACGGCTGGCGAGCTGTAGCCCTTGCCGAGTCCTGCCGCGAAGGGGCCCAGGGACACGGCGAGCGCCGCCAGGATCTGCGGGACGAGAAAGAGTGAGACTGCGCAAGAATTTAACTCGGGTCTGTACGACGGGAAATAATGACTTCGTGCAAGAATTTTTCTGGAGCGTCCATGACTGGAAATTCGGAACTGTGCAAGAATTTGCCAGGGTTTCTGGACGGGAAACTGAGCTTTTGGAAGAATATGCCGGGGTCTGTAAGATGAGAAAGCGGGAGCGTTTACAAAGATTACCTGAGATTTCTAGAACGGGAAACTAAGAACTTGTGCCAGAGTTAACTCGTCTCAGGAGGGAAACAATTAGTATGTACAAGACTTTACTCTAGTCCTCACGACAGGAAACCAGGAGGCTATACAAGCGTCTGGTTGGGTCTCGGGGCATGAAGCCAGGGACCTGCATAGTAATATATTCTGATCTGTAGGACGGGAAGGTATTTTTTCTTGCATATATATCTTTTTTATTTGTCCTTACTCTTTTTTGTTTTATTAATTTATTTTTATTTTTTCCTTTGTTTATTAATTTCTCATTTTTCTTTGTTTGCGTTTCGTTTCATGACGTTTAGTCTCTGTTGTATAAGAGCGTATGCTGACCTGACATAACAGTCAGTCAGTGATTTAAGTAATGGATTTGTTTTCCAAGTGGAGTTAACATTCTGGTGAGATATTCCGGTGTACGCTTCCCTGCACTGGCAGTCACACAGTAATATGCCTCATTAAAATGAATACCTCGTGACTTGTGTACATGCATTATGCAGATGTTCTGTCGTAACACTGGCTTACGACGTCTGGCACCGAACAATCTTATGCTTTCCACAGACTTCGGTATCCTTGACTTCAAGGCATTCAAATGGACGGACTTTGAAATGGAATTTGTCCTCCGCAGTTTTCTCGTTTTGAGCGTTGCTGAACGAACACTTAGAACACGTTGCTGTTATTTTTATTGTTTTAATTACTATTTGTATTTGTTTGACGATGCCAATAACAACTCTTATCTTCCATTAGACTTTAATTAGTAGCTAAGTGTCATGGGCCTTGAATCACCACATCTTCTGCACATTATATGGCAGCAATAAGTACAAGCCCTAATTTCCAGTTTACTGCGCGTAACCAAACGCCCTGCTTCGTGTTCCCGAGTTCGACTCCCGTTCCGGAGACTGTCATTCTTGAGGGGTTTTCGTGACCTTTTATTCTCCCCATAAAAAGACTTCTTGGATTGTAACTTCAGCAGACCATTCTAGCTTCCTTCCACATTTTTCCCACTTCATCGTTCATATTCTCAGCTCTGTGTAACCTATGCAGTTGGAGCAAACGAAGAGAGAATCTTTTTGCAACTAGTACACCGTTGATAAATACTCAACAAAACGGTGATTTTTAGTTGACAGTGAATGCCAAGTACCTCTGCATTTTATATGAATTTCCTGTATATCTCACGTAATCATCCTAATCTCTCAGTATATGGTACAGCGTCGATAAATACGCTGAATATCAGTCTGCCTGCGTTGAAGTAGTGAATGCAGAGGGACACCCGCAGGCTGCATGTCTCATGTCCTAGTCGAGTGGTGTCTGATCACTCGCTCAGGGCCAATAGATGCGTGTTTATGTACGGGACCCTGTCACTTGGTATGCTGGCATTAGCATATGACGTCATGATGGGATCGGTGCATTAGCATCATAGGTCACTATTGTTGTGACATGTTTTCTGCGATTATAAAATTTACGACAGTTCCTACATACTTATGTGGGGGCATCATCTAACTTGGGTTAACCTGCTTCTGTCTTGTTCATTCTGCAGTTCTGTAAACTTAACACTTCTTTCAGGAGAAATTGAAAGTTTAACACAAAGCGTTCCATTGCATATGATCGTAAGCCAGCTTCAGCCACACAAACCGTCTCCTTAAGATCGTGTTAATAATGTCCTTGGAGCTCCTTGGTACTGCAAGAGGACATCTTACAAGCGATTCTCCCACCAAAACTTTGCGTGTCTTCATCGCATCCATCCGATCTACGTGCGTAGCCATTTGTAGCGTCTTTGTTTGTAGTAGACTTATCTGTCGAAGCTAGTTTGTATCGCTGAAGTCGCCGAGGAGTTATTTTGGAATTTGGTCACATTTATTTCGAAGTTTTGTCTGAACGTGATGTGTTTGTCCGCTTTCCTCTCTGTCGAAGCTAGCCACTGGAGATCGGAAACTGTTGTTAATGTTCAGAAGGACGACTTCTTCCCGAATTTTGGAGGAGTCTGCCGTGTGCGAACTACTCTACGCACCTAATATTTGTCTATCATCCAGTAGTCTACCGATCATGTTAACCGAATGGCGTGATGGCGCGATGGTTAGGTGTTTCGAGTGGGCTTCCAACCAAAGTTTTATATGCATTTTTCATCTCCAGTATGCGCTCTACATGTTCGTCCGAGCTCATCCCCCCCTTTTGTCATCTTAATAATATTGAAGAAATGTTCAGCACCGCAAGACATTAGATTGTTACAGAGTTTCTCGCAAACCTTTTCGTTGAGGTTCATTCCAATACAGCCCGCTCATATCTCCATTATAACGTGTTGCAATCCTCGTTTTCGTAATGGAATAAGACAGCTGAAGTCTGCGTTCTGTAAATAAAATCGCTTTCCTACAAGTGAAAATTACATGTCGGGGTAATTTGTGCTGGAACCTGCGCGCGTGAGGTGGGGACTTCTCTGTCTGCGTCGCTTTGTGTGTGGCTGCACCAATCGATTTCATCGCCGCCAGTACACCGTCTCCTCACCTCGCAAACTTCACGTTTCTTAGATCACGAGTGAACAAATAGGCAAAAACTCATTATCACGATTGGAAAATATATGGCGACGAAGGTGGGTAATGAAATGGGAAGTGGGAATCGAATAAATGAAGTCCCTCACTCAGACAAGGCGTGCCCATGCATTTTAAGAAGCTGCGTACTTTCTGCTGAAATCATGTGTACGATTGAAAAGACACTGGTTTTCTGTAATTAACGCTGGATATGTTTAAGGGGCTTCCTCCAAGAAATGCAGTAATCGATTGTTTTCTTTTGCCTTTCCGTTAGTGCAGACAAGATCGGACACATTTTGCTGCTAGTTCCTCAAGGTTGGGATAGTGCCAAAAAATAGGCAACGACTGTTTTCTTCTGCATGTTCCCCAATTTCTTTCAGAATCGTTTCAGCTGACACTTGTGCAGTTGATATAGCGCGGTTAAACGATCCAAGGATTAATCAGTAACACTCTTCTTGGTGGTAGAATTTTAATTAAATTTGGCATCTGTCCAGGAAATTGGAGCAAAGCACATAATGGATTTTATAATTTTGTGAGTCACGTTTTTGTGTTGAGGGTATAAGCATCCTGAAGATGACGCCAATATGTCTCTCCGAAACGTTGGTAAACACCTATAGGGCTGAAGATTTCTGTCTTCTGGGTTATTGCGCTGTGTAGTCTGGTCGATGTTTACCAACGTTTCAGAGGTCATACTGCCTCCGTCATCAGGGCGATGAATCGCCCTGATGATGGAGGCAGTATGACCTCCGAAACGTTGGTAAACATCGACCAGACTACACAGCGCAACAACCCAAAAGACAGAAATCTTCATATTCACCGCTGTGAGAACCTCAAGTCTTACACCTATAGGGCTACACGACGTCACCACCAAGAAGAACATGATCCGCTCCTCCAGAAATAGAAGTGTGATTAAATTAAAGTAAATTAAATGAGGGAAACGAGAATATAGACAGTTTTTTATTTCAGGCGAAGTGAACGCTTGTGGGACTTGAGATTTCGGTAAGAAGTTATTAACACACATCATATAGAAAGAAATATATTTTCATCTGCACTGAGTAGGCTCAGGATAGTTCCCCCACCCAGAGGGCGTTGTGGAAACGATGACGAACATTAGCTTTCAATAACAGTAGGAAATGTCATCACTGTGAGTCTAGTGTTGAATACCGAACGCCATGGCGAATTTGAATTGATATTTCCCAAATCATTTTCGCAGAAACACGTTCTTAATTCAGCTTCAGTTTTCCATCCCCTGTAATGTGCAATGTACGTAGTACTTGCAGTTTCCGCTTCGAGCGCTGTTGCAATCCGTTTTACCACAGAAACAAATATTTCCGTTTTAGCGGAATACTATGGAATGCCATTATCGAAATACCGTAAATCATGAGATGAAATGTACAGTCAGGTTGTATGATCGTAGTGACAATCGTCATTTACTCCGTTAACGAATAAAAGAGTCTTTTAATTTGCAGAGCTCCTCACTGAGATTTTAACCCTAGAAACGAAGTTGCAAACATGCGCCTTTAGCTTCTCCATGTCTGTCTGTCTGTCCGTGTGCACTAAATAACACAACCGCCGAGCGGATTTTAATGAAATTTGACGGTAACTTTACTAAATCCTGTCGTAGTTAAAATCGGACATAAATAACGGCCTCTACATGATGACCTGCAGGTTCGCTGAATATTTATCACAGCGAAAAATTCTTCGGACATAGTCGTAGAAACAAGTCAGGCACACATTTTTATGCTCAGTACACTTTTTATGCAAGTCTTACCCCTTGCGATATATCAAAAGTTCTTCTTGCCTTATTACGTCATAATTTCAAAAACGCTGAGATGATTTTGATCAGGTGTTATATATAGGCCTACGAGATTCTTGCTCGTGGTGCTTACTGCTTCTGTCATCGCTCTGACGACGGAGGCAGTAAGCACCTCCGAAACGTTGCTCGGTTTCTACTAGACTACATGGTACAAGACGACAGTCATCTTCGTACTTCTCGCTGTGAGAACCTGAAATCTCACTAACTTTATAAGACAGCATCAGAAGTTTGTATTCACGAAATGAAAAACTGATGGAAAGAAAGGAGCAAAGACGTAAAAATTATTACGCTATGCAGACGTTTCCGAACTTGTTTGTTTTGCTGTGTCTGGAACTGTGTCTATTTTCCCTGTTGTTGGTGTACCCTACAGAGATTATCATACCACAAGCGACACTGGTCGGGCATGCGCAGTGTGACATGAAGTCACTGCATCCACTCCATTCTTCACTGATTCCAGAACATAAAAGTTCTACCCAGAGTCGTAAAAAGTTATACTTTGTAGAGTCCCATATCATGTCCATGTAATGGGAAAAAAAGATACAGGATCTTGAAATGTTTGCTATTATATTTTAACGCTGTTGCCTCAAGTAGAAAGGCAGACTGCCATTCTGTATCATGGAAGATCGCGGTAGCTATGCTACTTGTGTCCGGGATATCTAGGGTCGAAGGCTCGACGAACCTGAATGATAGTTTTTTTTTTCTCCCGAAGTTTTCAGGTCTGAAGATGGAGACAGTATGTTATCTAACACAGTCTTACATCTCAGATTTTACTGTTAAATTCTGCTATTTTGATTCTAAAGGGTTCTGACGATGTCGTATTACATTTAGTAGTATTGAATCTCTGGACTTGTACACCGTCTGTTATTCTTATAAGAACGTAGGATTTCAGACACGGAATCTGTTTCTATTATTGGGTGAAGAGATGTGTCTGATACATTGAGTTGAGTTGGGTCCAGTTACTGAGGTTCTTCTAACCTGAGGACTGAAACAGATCTTCCTTCCGAAACGGGATGCTTTTAGAATATGCCTTGTAGACGAATGACGAGGTCCAGAAATATAGTAATGCTGGATTTACTGCTTTAGTTCTATCAACAGAGATGTTCGTTTTAAAGCTTTCCATTTGGAATTAAGACATGTATTTGGAAGCGATATTAATATTTGTACATGAATGGTCAGGGAATGCAGGAAGACTTCTGAAGAGATGGGTGGCTCAGGTATACATTCTAGACTGACCTGTGAAGTTATGCTGATTGTATTTATGGTGTTCGTATTAAACATTAGACAAGTCAGACCAACACCAGGTGAAATTCTAGGGCACAGAACACAAAATTCCTTCAAACTATTCGCAGTCCGGTGAATTTGGGTCGACTCCTCGTATTTCCAGGAACAAGTGATATCCTTTCCCTTGGTGTGAAGTAATGTTCAGTTTGATGAACGACTGTTGTACGTCTCCTGACCTAACCGTGACGTTTGCCCCTTCGCCTTCTTCGCTGCGATCCGTCACCCTGACACACGCAATTTTCTCTTCTCTGCAAGAGCCAGCGCCCCCGTAAGACACGATGCTGGATACGTGACTCGCGTTGTTCCGCGGCGCGCACCTGATGATTGAATCTCGCACAAGGATCTTGTGGCAACCTCTGCAGGTCCCTCGTTCGAATACCACGGTATCATTCTCGGATCGAATCTTGCTGCTTGGCGGAGCACTGTGCAGCGTTCGAAGGTAACCGCAAGTTACAAGCAAAGTGAAGAGCAATAGTCCTTTGGTTCCCATGGCAACTCTGAACGTACAGCTAACAACTGAGAAGCAGCCTCTTGCAAGCTTTACAGCAGAATGTTTAGCAGTTCTATTCTGTTATTCATTATCTTTAAGTAAATAACCGCATTCAAAGTCAGGGTCATCAGATATTGTCACTCCGTCATTGCTGAAGTAAGGTTAAGGAGTCATGCAATTGGAATTTCAGGCTCATGTTTGTTTATTTACGCAGTGATGCTGTATAATTTCTACAATTTAAGTACGCGTATAGCGGCGAATGGTGGATTGATTAATGAATTGCAAGTGATATGGAAGGAAACAGTCGTGGCTTAATTTAGGGTGCTATCCCGGCATTTGACTTGGAATGAGGAAAACCACGAAAGCCCTCAGTCAGGGTAGCGAATTCCGGGCCGAGGTTTCAACTCATGCCCCTCCAAATACGAAGCAGGAGTGCTAACCACTTTTCAGTTACAGAAAGATCTTCAGGCTGTAGTGTATGATGGTAAGGAATGGATCGAACTGGCTTAGTATACGGTCTATTAGCAGCAGTTTATTAACAAGGTAGTTAACTTTAGGTGTCATAACCAGCGTAGAGAGGACATCACGCCATGTAGTGAGTTAATTTAAAATTTCTCTTTATGGAGGTCACTAAATATTTGAGTCAACTTTATTGAGGTCGTGGTTTCAGAACCTGAAAGATTGGAAGGGGCATACATTGGCAGTTTTGAGCCGGGACAAATATTCGTTGCCCGAGCTCCTTGACGGCAGGGGAAGGGTTCCGAAGGATGGAGAGAACGACGCAGAAAGAATGCGACTTAGTTCATTTCATTGGGTAGAATGTCTGCCTCGCCACTCCTCAAGGTATGGATGCTGGCGAAGGGCGCTGGGTGGCGCGGGATCGATTTTACGCTAGGCATATAGGCTACATACAACACTCAGCGTTCTCATTCCGTCGTTGTTTTGATATTCCCTGCCCTTAACACAGTGGATGCTGATGTGGTAACTCTTTTGAAGATTGCCGTCTACCTTCGCAATTCGTATTCTTCACCAGATATTATTAGAATTATAAAATCTGGAAGGGCAAGGTCAGTGACGGATTCTCGTGAAACGGTGATGAATCTGCAGACTGTACGAAAGGCGTGGAATTTATTGGTCAGCTGAGCGACTATCGTCGTCTGAAGAAGGGCTTTGCTCCGCAGACTTGGGAATTTTCCTTCGAAGGAAATTGAATCGCAAAGTTGCGGGATTTCTTTTTGTGCCAAATGGTGGTAGCGGGTGAACGGCCGAATCCGCTTCAACTTGAATATCTCCTTAGAAATTAACGCAATCAAACAAAAATAATTTGGAATGTTTGCTCAGCAGAGACGTCATTAGACATTTCCGCTCGTTTCCTGTCCTTTACTTTCTGTTGAAAAATTCTGATCATAGCGTACTACAGTGCGTCGTGTAAAAGTGAAATAGGTGACGTCTCCCATTTTTGTAAAAGGTTGTGAGGGTGGGAGGTGGGTGGGTCGTGTCTTATGGCAGACAGAATTTCGTATTCACGGTGTGAACCTTCCAGTCATTTTGATTGGGGATGCGCCTAAGGAATGCCTCCGTGGTTAACATTTCTCATGTTAATGCATGCCAGTGTAAATAGAAGGGTTCAGCCAGGTCTTCTGCTTCCGTTTCATTCGTTTATTCCAGTTTCTTGTAATAAATAAACAATCCGCTGACTTGGTGATGGAAGCACACGGTGAACTCAGTGCAGGGACGCCTTAAACTTTTAAAACCGAAGTTCGAATGAATAATATTTAAGAATCCAGTCCGTACCGCGAAGAAAACACAACTCTTTACCGTTACAAAGATAAATTCGTTAATGCTGTTTAAGGAAATAATCGTCTTTTGCTGCGAGAATCATACAAAACGCAAAGTTACTAATTTTTATAATAGGCGCTGGGCGTTAAAGGGTTAATTATGACGCAGTGTTTCGTGAGTGGCAATTCATGTTTGAGCAAGGTGTAACGCAAACAGCCAGCCACGCGTGTTTCAAGTGTAAACAGAAACACATAGAATATTGCGCGTGATTTCACACTAGTCCATTGTTACATAAATATTTCAGAGATGTGAGTTAAGTGCCGTTATACCAACTGTTGATTGTATTTCTAAGGACTTCATGTGATTTGACGGCAGTTGTCTTTTGGGATGTTGTGCCGCCCTGATGATGGTGGCAGTGATCACCTTTGAAACTTCTGTCAGTTTCTGCTAGACTACGAGGTGCAACTTCTCGGAAGATAGTCATCTTCATACTTGTCATCTTGAGAACCTGAAATCTCACCGTCATCTGACTTAAATCTGCAGGATGATTTCTCGTATATCTTTTTGTGCCAAAGAACTTTGAAACGCTGAAGAGCTGAATTATGGGAGTCACACGTTAAGTGGACGGGAGCATGCAAAGTAGGATTTTGAAAGAACTGACTGACCATTGGTACACTGCCGTGTTACGACGGAACACACGTAGAACAGCAATTAGAGGGAAGTGTACTTGAGGATATTCTGTGTAATCTCTTACGTGATTCACATTCATCTGCATTGATCTTACGCTGCCTTATAACTTCGCACTTTTTTTTTGTTCACAGTAAATGATTACTTTATTACCAGAATTATTCTTGCGTGCTCCGTAGGAAGGGCTTAAATCAATATAAATCTATATTTTGTAACTTGAAAAGTTTCTGTTAAATAAGGAAGTGGAAAAAGGGAAAGATAAATTGCCAGTGGGACAGAAAGAAAGACAAAAAGGAGACTGAAAGAGAATGGGGAAACAACTGTGAAAGCGTAAGAGTGGGATGAAGTCTTTGTTAATGCTTCATTCAATCGAGAAATGAGGCTTTAATTGTACGATTTGAATTGTGTTGTGTATGAATTACCAGCACCGCGTGGGATGCACTGCCGAGCCTAACAAACATGCGCTGTTCAGTGGGCATAAGGAGCAGCCGGAAGCGTCTTACAGAACTGTTGACGCTTTCCTGAGAGCAGGAAACGTCTCAGTCGACGGCACTTATCAGCGTCTTCGAGTCCCTTCAGGATTCGCTTATCTTACGGCTCATTTCACATTTCGTGACAGGGAAATGTTCCAAGATGGTAGACGGTTACGTTCTGAGACATGTTACCTTTTTTTGGTCGCGTCTGGGGCGGCTGCGCGCTGGTTATTCACTGCGTAGGCCCGTGTTCAGTCCCCGCTGACTTCATGCGAGATTCGAGATGGATGAAGTGACAATGGAGCAGGTTCTTACATGGATTTTCCCTGTTAATTATCATTCCACCATTCCTCCATACTCATTCGTCATCGCCTCACGAGGTGTGCGATATCCCTGACAACCAGCACATTATCACCCCCTTCCCCGCCCTAAGTCAGGGGTTTCGTCTCTGACCCGGCACTTGGCTGGTCTCGGTGTAAAGGTATATCATAGACATTTGGTTATCATCATCGTCATCATCATTATCATTATTTCGCCTAATTTCCTCTTCATTGAGTGTAGGGTTAATACCGCCATAATCTAAAGCTGACCGACCATTCGCCTCCATACAGCACCGAGGGCTAGAATGCGTGGAGGTTAAATTACACGCGTTCTGAAAATTGACTCCAATCTATCTATGTCGCATGTCTACAGATTACCAACAAACATTATTAATGCGGTCGTTAATAAAGAAATAATCGCGATTTGTGTTTAAATTCAGACAAAGACGAGGGCGCTGAAGTTTGTGGCTAATAAATGGAAAAGTGAGGTCGCGTAGCAGCAGGATTTAGTTACGTTTCTGGCCACAGAACCTACCGCCTTATATGTTAGCACTCAGTCTGTATCGCGTGTCATCACAACTGACCTGCGAGAGATGTTGCGGCCGCTTCCATGTTGCTATGTGCACTGTGGAGGCTCGTGGCGTCTTGTTATTAGGGCTGACCGCTGGGTGGACCGTCACCTGCAACACAGCACACACCATTGGTTCAAATTTAAAATAATCGTTTCCTTCTCTTCGGGAAAATACAAGAGAAAGAAGAACATTAAGTAACTCCAGCGAGCAGCAGAGTGGTTTTAAGGCTAATAGTACGTCCATGTAGTCAAGATATCCCCCGCCGTTTGGTTGGTAAATCTGAACCAAAGAGACAAGGCGGAGATGAGAGGATACTATTAAAGAAGTGCTGCATAATGATGTGGACTGCATTCATCTGGCTCAGGACGGACTCCAGTAGCTGGTTTCTGTAAGCACACACATATCGACTT
Source organism: Zootermopsis nevadensis (assembly GCF_977971745.1). Lineage (NCBI taxonomy): Eukaryota > Metazoa > Arthropoda > Insecta > Blattodea > Termopsidae > Zootermopsis > Zootermopsis nevadensis. Next base: position 1,786,614 of record NW_028259161.1, read on the forward strand.
TGGGATTGTCTGAAGAAGGAAATTTGCCAACCGTCACTGTGGGGCGGGCCACAGCAAGGGACTGACGATGCACTGTGCTCACATGCCCATCTGTTTTAAAACTGTGCGATATGGAATGCCAGCCGATTCAATTTCCTGCAGCTTGTGATATTGGATTTGCCCATACCGAATGGGGAAGGCAAGCAGGCCGCCCTCTTCGCCAGCTTCTAATCAAGACTCTCTTTAAATTCTCCCTACCATACAATGTACACCTCAGCGACTATAATTAATACGGCCCCCTTCAGTTAGTACATTTTCGTATCTATTTAGTACACAGAAAATACATTTAACGCGAAAGTAAATCAATAAAAAATGAGACTAACGCCGTTTCAAGCGTTGGGGTCCTTGCTCCACGTATTTGTTACTTTAGGCTAGTGTACCCTTAAATGTGTATAAGAAAATGGAGCGAAACTCACTCCCAATTCGGTATAAAGCAAGTTGTTTTATGTAGTTTGATGTAGGGTAAAATATGTTCAGCCATTTTGAATAATTGGCAATTTCTTAACAGCAGGTATTTTCTCGCGAGGATCTTACGCCCTCGGTAACTTCCAAACATTCCGATCTTATCATCGAACTTAAATAATTGCACACGCCTGGTGTAAATGTGAGTTATAAGGACTCAGAAACCTCGAGGACCTTGAGGAATACGTGTTGAATGTCTGAGGTTCTATTCCCACCAGGGGCAGAAATTTCCCCGTTCTTCAACAAATTCATACGGGCTCTGGAGCCACTGTGACCCCTGTAGACGGCTATCACGGCGACCGGAGAATGAAACTATCAGCTTTCTAAATTCATTGTTGGATGGATATTCCTCCATGCTCCCCATACGTCCTCGTGATGTTAAGGTGCGGGTGATAACTTTATGGTCGAAGCGAGCTACAGATGAGCATCGTGGTATGTCCACAATGAGTTTAGTGTGTGTGATGAAGGAGTACAATGTCAAATGTTGGTTAGCACGATAAGAGAGGTCATGGGGTCGACATTAACTCGGGTCAGCAACTGCCTGTCTGCTCCCTCTCCGACTTGTTTACGTATTGCGTCTTCCCACAGCAGCTCAGAGTTATTAAGCCCTCCAAGAAATTCCCTGTTATGGAAATCGTCGCCCGTCACTGATCTAATTTTCTTAGCCACCTCAGATCGGTTCACATTTATGTCTGTTTATTTGGTTATTTTACAACGCATTATGAAACGCTAAGGACATGTACTTGTCGATTTATGTGCACTTCTACAGTCAGCGGCGGCGTCAGGAACGTTCGACAAGAGGTAGTCTTATTTTTCCTTCCTTTTATCCATATATTTATATTTTTCTGCAATCTACGTTTCTCCTTTTTTCCTTCCGTCACTTAGTTCTTTGTATTTGCCTGTCTATATTTCTTCCCACTTCCTTCTTGTTTCTTCTCTTACCTCCGTTTCTTTGGCTGTATTTGCTGTTTTCCCCTTACGTTTCTATTTATTTGTTTGTTATTGTGTTATTTTCTGTTTGTTATTCCCTCAGCTTTCTTTGTTTCCTTCTTTCATTCTCTTCCTCCGTTCTCACGAGACCGATGCAGTGGTTATGTCGAGCCCCTGTTTGCCCATTGCTCCCCCACCCTGACAGCAGTATTTGCTCTGGTTCTGAAATTCCTTTAGCATGCAGCTGCAGTAGGAATCAATGTCTTCCTGTAATCCATACAGTCACACCCATGAATATGTGCATCACTCCAAATATTCTCCTCGGCACTCTGTTCTCAGACAGCCTTACCCTTGAGCTCTTTCCTCTACAAAAGCACGAAGTCATTATCCATGCGTTTTTACGTAGCAGAAGGGAAGACAGAAGATTTTGAACTTCATGGCAGGAAGCTTCACCCGAAATTCGTCTTGTCTTAACCTCGTCGTGAGTGCAATTTGTTACGCTCGTTCCCAAAAATTTTTAAATGTGTCACTCTTTCAAAGTATTTATCAGCCACCTGTCAATAATTATTCTGTCCTGTGAGGCAAAGGGAGGAGGGACATAGAAGTACGAAAGGGATAGAGGAGAGGAGGAGAGATTAAGATGAGATTCGAACTAATTATTACTCGATAATGACTGTCTTCTGCAATGTTGCGTTGTGCCCTGATGTTGAAGGCAGTCCGGCTTTTGTGTGTCGCGATGTCATGTGTAAGTGCAGATCTTACGATGGGCTGATCCCTCATCCTTGGAATCGTACAAAATGTCTGAAAGATTTAATTTTTCAGAAATGTTAGGTTCTGAATCGGAACAAACCAAAAGGCGCGATCTCTTGTGGCTAGAAACGAGTATAAGATATCAAGCTTCTCATTACGTAATTTTCTTCAGTCCTTAGTTGTTACATTTTCGTTACAGCCAAATGTTTTCCTCTGCATTTTATTCTTCGACACCTTCGTTCTTTGTCATTTAAACTGAGAGGTCTTGCCACCCGATGTGCAGGTATCGATTAACCCTCTGAGATGAAACAGGGCGGCTACTTTAGCCGAGTGGACTGTACCTCCAGCTTTCGGTGTCAATCAGGATTTCCTCCACTCGCATTAATATTGATTCAAGTTCACTTCTTGCTAATTAGGCCCGTAACCTAGTTACGGCGACACAAAACAATTGAATGTGATTGCAGTGTGTCCTACGGTGCAGGGACGAGATTCAACGCGGTTGTGTTTGGCGTGATACAAATGCGAAAATGTTATTAACATTTTATTTTTAAAACGTTTTGAGGGAACTTTTAATGGAAACAATGCCGGTTAACTCAGTTTTCATACACTTTTCCACAAACATTTAATTTTGTACTTGTTGTTTTATGAAAGTTTATAAAATCGTAGCCTCGGTGTTTTTGCACCACGCCCTTCAATTGTAACAATTCGGTCTGGGATTAACATTTTGTTTTGTCGGTATTCGGACTTTAGAATTGTAAATTCTCGGTATTTTCCTGGAGGGAATCCGTAAATATTCTGGTTCCATAACCGTGATCCAGACCCAAAACTACCGACATCATTACAGATGTGGTATATGACAAACTCTTTGGTTTTTTGATCTCACAGTTTTTGAGTCGAATTTTCTTATATTATTTGTTTAGCTGGCCCGTAAGTTAAATTGTTTGTTGGTTTTCTAGCTGATTTCTTATCTCATACCTGACTCCATGAAACAGAATTGTTTTTCAGAAGGTAAAAGTGGCCTAGGTAGTCAAGAAATTCTTGTCACCTATCGAATCCGAGGGTTCAGGGCTCACCACTGGTCCATATCCTGAACCACATGAATTCAGTCCACAACCTACATTATGTAATTCTTCAATATCCCCCCCCCAAAAAAAAAAATTATCTGAGCTTATGTCTTTAAAGTTGTCTCTTTCCTTCCAAGTTTCCCGACCAAAATGTGTTTGTATCTTTCCCTTGCGTGTTACATGCCTCACCAAACTTATCCTGTCTAATTATTTAATTAGCCCTAAAGTAATTTAGCCAACTCGTTAGTTATTTGATTGGCTATGTAGAGACGGGCAGTAATGACAGGATGCTGCTGACTGCAGTCAGCCAGAACCGAACCTGGACATTTTACCCAGTATCGCCGGTCGGTGGCTGAGTGTCCGTACATTCAACTGCCCGACCCAGATATAGCATCATGATCCAGACGACGCTGGCGCCGCTTTCCCTTCAGGGACAGACGTCTCCCCCCCCCGCCCCGCCCCCCGTGCTTCCGTCACAGGAGTGACTATTTACAGCCGGAAAAAGAGATAACCTTCCAGATCTTAATAACTTTCACGAGTGCTGTGCCACTTTTTCGTTTCTGTTTCTTCGATAGTTTTGTTTGTATAATTTAATTAAACCATAGTTTCGTGACACGAGCTGTTTGTTTTGAATGCCGTTACATATTTTATCACAACGATGGCTGAGAAGAATATCCTCTTGTTGTAGTTTTTGTCACACCTTTTTCCCCCGAGCCTGCTTGACGCTACGGAACATACACCAGCCTTCCTAACCTTTCCCATACTACGAACGGAATAAGTCGCCTTAAGTTACTCATCGCCTTGATTATGGAGGTAGCAGGTACCTCTGAAACGTTTCCGTCTGAAGGATTCACGGCGCTACAACCTATAAGACCGCCATCTTCGTACTTGCCGTCCTGAAACCTCAATTCCTGCGTAAAAATTTGGTAATTCGTTGGGAGTATTGCAGATTTCATTGCGCTCATTAGTACTTAAAATGGATGTTCAAGCAATACGCTTGGGAGGTGTATGAGGATAATATTAAAACTGATCTTAGGGGAAAGAACGGAATATGTGTATTGGGTTATTCGTTTTAAGGTCCAGTGGCACGTTTGACCTTGCGGGTTGCATAAAATCAGAATTTCTTAACCAGCTGCATAACCATCAACTTGTCAATGAACGCTGTGTAATGGAGGTTGATATTTATTTCGTGCGTACTCGCATATTTTCGTCCCATTCCAAAATAAATAAAAATTAAAACCGTGCTTGCAAAAGTAATTACTTTTTCTCGCAGAAAATTTCTTTGTGCATTGGGAATATGTGATGAATAGAGTGGTGGCTTGCGTGTAGCCTACCCTCCCTGCGAAACTACTGCAAAACATCCAATTGATAAGCAGCATTCACTTTGTTAAACACGAAGCAAAAACTGTGCTACATTTGCAGACTTAACTCCGGCAAGTAATTGCTTTACAGTTTAAAATAGATCACGCAAGACCCAGTGACTGACTGCATTTCTTCACACAAATTCAAATAGTATGTTTATTTGATTGTTCATTGTGTCATCTGGATAATGAAAGGGGTCTAGGATCTGAGGGTTTCTTTTCTTTCACTTGTAAGTTACCTACTCGCTTGGAGTAGAATTGAGAAATTGCTTTAATTACGAGCCAGAGCATACTATTTCAAAGTTGTCGATGGTCGAACAAATTCTGTAATTAGTCCTCCCCCCCCCCCAAGGTCATGGTTAATAAAAATAACAAATTATTGTATCAGAAGATTAAGTTCTACACTTTCACCTGACGACGGAAGCAGAACCAGCTTCTGAAACGTGTTCCTGAACTAATAGACGGAGGAAAATATCCGGGTAATGCGTCAGGTTTATGAAAATTGGTTTTAAACATCAATTTTTTGTTTCCTTTCCTTGTCTTTTCCTCTTTCAGTCGTTTCTTTTTCCCAGTATTTTCTGCCTCGTTTCTCTGTTTCTTCTTTTGTGGTTTATTTTTTGAGATCCTGTCTGTCTGTGCCTTTTTGTATTCTTGTCTCATGTCACGCTTTTCTGTTCCGGTGAATCTGATCCCAGCAATGTCAGTACAGAAAACTGAAGGGACTGCAGCGTTATTTGCTAAAAGCCGCTGATAATACTTCACGTCCTTCAGAACTCATCCGATGAGTGTCCTGTATGCTGTGTCTGGAATGCACCAAATTGAAAACTCTGCTCCAGTTCAACGTAATGCCGCGGAAACCTATCAAGTTTCTGAATTATTTTCTACTTCGCAAGGAATCCTGTTGCCTCTCAGTGTGTCTGGTGCTGTGGAGTCGCGTCTTCTGCTGGCTTCTTCAACTTTGCCCCCGACCCAGAAACCGTATACTGAACCACCCCATCCATGTGTGTGCTGTCTGGAAGACAACCTTTTGCAGTATCCTAAAGTGATATTGGCTTCTCGGTCGACAGTGAGCCGTTGTGCTCAGATACGATGCACATATTTTGCAAATGCTGTCTTTATGATTCTGTGTAACCGCACGTAATTGGTATTTATGATGATTTACTGCAGGTACAGGTGCATCGGTTCGAAGATAACCTTTTCTTAGTCATAAAACTTGTTTAAGAATGTTTCGTTAAAATCTGGCTGAAGTGAGATGTCGAGTATACCAAGCCATCTTTACTAAAATAATGACTGAAGGTCGTTTGTAATAAAACAAATTCAATGATGGAAATAATAATGAATGAATGACTTTACGGAAAAAATCTTCTAGTTCACAGTACTGTGTCTTCTACTGACAGCGCTAAAAATATTTCCACAGTATGGAGTGAATCAAGTCCGACTATTGACAGAATGTGTGCACAGTGTTTTAATGGACTACTGGTAGGATCAATAAGAGAAAAACAGACACAAGTAAATAACATAGGAGATTCAACGGGAAAATAGCAGATAATGTGCCCCAATCACTTGCAATTTGGATCATAAATATATCGGGTATGCTCTGTGCAGTAATTTTTATATAAAAAGGTAAATGCCTGTGTCGTACCCGAAATATGTCGATGCGTCATAAATTTCGCTGCAGGCATATGGCTGAAGTCCACTGCACGTACCTGCCACATTAGATAGTTGGTGGTAATTAGTAATGGTTCGTAACTCCGAATATCTATGCGGGTTGAGTATTTCCTGATCATTCATTGGAGTTTGTTTGAATAGCAATTTTCGCTGTAACTAGCTCTCTGAAAGAAAGAACCTGTCTGAAACAGAAAATGTTGTGTCCTCTGGGGTTCCGTTGTAAGCAGGTTTTATTTTATGATGCTTGCACGTGTTGTGGCCAGAATAAACTGTCATCATGTCTGAAAGTTTACCCTGCAAATAAATCCGAAGCTCAATACAGCTCTCACAAAAGCATGTTACCAGCCAGCACAGATGTTACCGCGGCATAAGTACGCGTTTGGGACTGCCATTTAAGTAGCTTCCCCCTTGACCCATATCTCCGGCGTGTGGCAACCTTATATTAAGTTATTTTCTAGTGGGAGTCTGGGTTGGAGTCTGTAATCACCTCCCTCTCTTTATCCGTCTGTGTGCATAAGCAGACACCGCTCTTATAGAGCACGTGGGGGGGGGGGGGCAACTAATCTTTGGCTCAGTTGGTCCTATCGGGTGTGTAAAAATAAGAGTTCTAACGCCGAAATTATTGAATTGCGTATCAATTAGGTTATAACGTGGGTAAAGTATTTTACCACTAAAAAGGTAAACATTTATTTTTTGAAAGCTTTAAATTGGTCATTGTGGACTCTTCCTCCAAACTACACCTTAGGATGTATGTATGAGGTACTTGTCCTTATCTTTCCCTTGATGCAGATTTTTTGATGGTGAGACAAAGACCTTAACAACATTATCTTATATTTTGAAAGTGTTTAAAGAATAACGTTTTGAAGTAATTTTTCGGGGTGGACAGAACTTCTCTAATAATAACCTGTCCCTGGATGTAACAGATGCTATCGTCTCTTCTTCTCAGCGTTCTGCTAATCCGTCTCTTAATTTAGTACACAGTTGAGTTTGTGCCAGTAAAACGTGTCCTGTAAAGATGTGAATTCTAACTATTCCTATTTTTAAAATTCTTGATTGATCTGTGGAATATACCCGGCACTTCACTTCACGGCTTCAGGGATCTGTGTTTTAACACTGCCTACACATTACGTTTGTTTACGTAATTATCCACGTGGTTTATGAACGTTATTAAAATTTGGCTTACAAGCTTGAGTTCTTTATAGGTCTGTGTCTACATTCTCTCAATGAATACACCCCCCTCATCTCTTCTAACTTAGAAATTGTTCAGGGACAGGACCCTTCGAAGGGTATTAACCCGTTTCAGGGTCACTGTCGTTACGAAATATCTCACGAAGACACATTATTTCTGAACAGCGTGCCCCTGCTTTAATACATTTCGCGTCGTTTCTATAAAATTTATTTCAGACAGTGCATGACTGTGGTATAATATCATCAGCCTGCTCTGCTTTGTTGCTAGGAGACGGGGAAAAAAGGAAACGCGAACTGCGGATTGTATTCGTTACCGTAGCAATTGATCCTTGTCAGTGACGTCGCACCCCGCACCCACCTCACCCCTCCCAAACTTCCTTACCATTTTACGTTCAATATCCATACCTTGTTTTTCATTGGCTCTGTTCAACGTGGTCTTGATCCTGAACAGATGTACTCTTCATTTCGATATAAATGTCACTGGTATGTTGGACCTTATTTCTAAAACATCTAAAGCGCTTCGCGCATCTCCGTTCTGGCATCACCCACGAATTTTGGCAAACCGAAATGGGCCAGTCTGATAATCCGCAAAATTGAGTAGTAAATATGACAGAGTTAAATAGAGAGTTCTGACGTCGTTCAGAGACTAGATGTCACTTTAAAGCGGCGGTTCCTACTCTATTCAGCAGAATTTTTGAGTTCATTAATTTTCCAATCGTTTTCAACCGGTCACATATGCATGTAATCGCTAGTGTCGTGTTATTACCAGGCCTAATCTGAAATAGTAAAAGTACAACGATTATTTGTTTCTTATCAACTTACAGCTCTGTCATAAAAAAACAAATTTCAGATGCAGTTCATTGCAGTGGTAACTATATTTTTAACGTATGCCACATACGGTCTTTGCAAAACAATTGTAATGGAGTACAGTGACGTTCAGAAATGGAGGTATGTAATGCAGGACATAGTGAAGGAGAGACGAAAGCAAGACAGGTTACCAGTTCGTACACCTGCTGTAGTAAGAAACGAAGACTGATGTTTTCAAGTAATAGCGAGAAATGATTGCTGTGCGGTGCCCATAACACAGACAATTAAAAGGCATTGAAAATTCGCCCCGTGTATAGCATCAAAAGCTAGGCTGATTGTAGGTGAAGTAGAAAGGATGTTGAAGGAAGCAGTCGCCCATTTACTGTAAGGTAATCTGCTGTACTGGATGGCCTGAGAGAAGTCACAAAACCCCTGAAGTCATAACTGGTATCCGAGCCGGGATTCGAACCCAGCGCTTCCAGAATATAAATCGGTTGGGGTGGGGGGATCAGTTATTGGCGACCAGTGTGGCGAGCGAGCACGTCCCACGTGCAGCAACTGTTTCCAGAGAGGCAGTCAGTGGACCTGCTGTTGATGCCAGCGCCTTGCAACAATAGCGAGTCTGTATAATTAATTACACGCGTGCCACAAAGGAGACGGTGCGGTAAGCGATCAGGCGGCGAATTCAAAGCGAACTGCCACAGCGGAGTTTGTAGTAGCTACGGTGTGAAATGAATCTCTTGCCCTGCTCGCGTTCCTTGTTGCAGGTTTACTATAATTAAAAATTGTTTCCCTGTAAGCAACACTTGTATAAACAACCACACAAAATATCTGTTCTTAGACGTGTAATTGAACAGTTTTAAGACAGCGTGCAGGAATAGATTTTTTCTGAGATTTAAGTCGTACACATTTATTATTTCTCCACATGAATAAACCTCTATTATATACAGGGTGTATACAAATTATCTTTAAAACTTTACTCGTGAATAAAACCTTTATGAAAAGACACGGAAACACTGTCTGAGCGTCATCTGCGAGAGAAACTCTCAAAGTTTTATCGAGTTTCCGGTAGATCGTAAAACCTGTTGTTTTCCACTGCACTGCACTCGTCTTCGTGAATCAGGTCAGTCGTCATGACCCCGCAGGAGAAGGCATAGTGCGTAGACTGGTTTATCGAAACGAAATCGAATATACAGGCTCAAAGGCGTTTCACAAGACGCGACCACCAAGACCTTAGATACACGCCTGGTTCCAAAAGTTTAACAATTATTTTGCGCAAGAAAGATACAGTGTGTCCACGCGTGTCTCATGAAAATATCGAAAGGATGCGCACCGTATAGATCATGTATCCGTTCCTTCTCTTGATGGATACGCGATGAAGCTGCTCTTGCAGCTGAAGGGGGTGCACTTCGCCGTCACGGTGAGTTTGGTACGAGTGACGGACTGCTACCAGCAGCAGCTGGTCACTCAGTGTGACGAATGGCTGTCCCCTGCAGCATATGCTTTCCGCCGCAATGCTGTGTGTGGTGGCTTGCCTATGCATTAGACTATTCAGTTTCCCTGTTTCCTCTTGTTACAGTCAAAGAACGGGCACTTTTCTTAGCTATTTATAAAAACAGTCTTAAATAGGCACCCTGGTGCTACAGAGGAAACACACGGTCCTCCGTGCATAATATACGAGGTTTGAGTCCTACCTTCACTATACCGTTCCCGCCTCTCGTTTCTGTCAAAATCAAGACTTTATGAATTCAAATACTCGTTCGCCATGACTCGGAGCCACGTTGGATTATAAATCCCTCAGTAGGCCATCATAAATATGTTCCTTCGTTCTATAATTGATTTAATTTGTACCCAGAATAAGCTCGAAACCGTATTCTGAGGGATTAGCTATGAAGAAGGCAAGTTACTGCTACTGCTTCTCATTTTAAGCTTGTCTCCTAAGCGTTATAAATATTTAATGGCAGTCGTAAAAGCTCTGAACTTTGTTACGGTGGGTTGAGTTGTTCTGTGTCAGGTGCTGGAAATATCTAAATGCTCTTTGGATAAATATTGCGCTCTCTCGAGACTGATTTGATACGCTTCTGACCGTATGTACGCCCTTGCATTTTGCATTTAATGTAAACAGTATCACTAATTGCTTATGTGATTATGTGTTTATAAATGTTAATCGTACAGTTTTTCGCCTCGAGGATAAAGGAGGAAGTGAGCTTAGTCACTAATGACCGAGTTTCCGCGCAGTTGGTCTTGGCTCAGACCTCCCACCACGCTTCTTCTCTAAAACTTTCGTACAGAACTTGTAGCCCAGAAAGTTTCATTCGGGAGTGTTTACTGACGGTTCTTCTGTTTCTCCTGTCCTGTCGCGGGTTAATTTTTCATGCATTGTGCTGACTCGTTTACGGTGACACGGTTCGTAACCTGAGGTTCGACGGCTTTGAGTGGTCAGCGTTTTGAGAAGTTTTCGCGTGGGGGGCAGGAAAGGGGGAAATTTCTAGATAAACGTTGGCCGACTGACGATGCAGAGGCTCGAAGATGCGATCTGTGGTGTTGGAACTTACTGCCCCATCGATTCCGTTTCAGCGAATGTTACAACCAACTTGATATTAAAAAAATAGTACTTTTGTTGACGACCTTTTGGAATATAGGGATAGGACATGACAGTAATGTAGATATTCTTTTGAATACGCTAGCGAACCTTCCAATCTCTTTTAAAATTCGGTGATTGCTTGACCATCTGAGGGACCGCTGGCTTGTGAACGAGGCGGCTATAAGATGTTCAAGGACTCTGCCCCGTCGACTTGTGAAATGTGTGGCATGTGCTGAACGAAACAATGATTCGTAGCTTATCTAAAGAAGCTGTTTCAGCTGCCGAAACTGTTGTCATAAATGGGATTATCGTTACAACTACCTGTCAAAAGATTTGGAAGGAGTTGGTCGTTGTCATTCACCGACGTTTACCAGGATCCTGGACGATGAGGAATTACTTCATTTATGCTTGTCGGTAAGGTTGTCTGCGGTGGAACCTTCTGCTCAAAGCGGAATTGTAATTTCATTGTTCTTTTATGGAAAGTGATGGCTGTGGTCAGAGTAAAACGCTGCCCTCGCGGACCGCCCGTTGTTGCAGGGTGTTGGTTTACAGGTTGTCCAATTATATTCCTGTCCTGTCGGCCACCCTTTGAAATGCTTTTAAAACGGCAATAAAAGGCGTTGTCGTCAGACACCTCAGAGCCTTTGTTTACATATGCCATTAGATTTAATATTATACGATGTGTGAACAGTCCTTGTTGTTTAGTTTAAACATTTTCATATTTTATGGTTCCTTCAACACTGGTAGCGCTGGACAGTACAAACCGGGGTTATGAATATTCAACATTTGTAGAACGCCTGGTTCCCTCCCACAGAAATTAATTATTCAAATATTCAGGCGGTGCTTGCATGGCATACACAGGCGCCTGATTCCAGTTTTTATCTGCTCTCTGAATTGTGCTGAAGTGTCTCTGTGCACGTTTGTGTTAATCAGCCGTGTTATTGAGCCTCCCAAAAAAATTACAGTTGGTTTTAAGGGTCTAATTGTTATTCTTAAGTTCCAGTATTGTTCGCTTTCTGATATTTCCCTGAATTTTACTCTCTTAACTAATTCCATGGAGCGTAGCCCGCCTAAATTAGTGGTAGTCGCTCAGGTTTTTAACTCCCCGCGTTCCGAGGGTTCATTACCGTTTTCACAAAATCCCGCAGCTGTCCCTATTCTGAGCCACATCAATCCAGTCCGCACATTCACACCCCATCCATGTTATTATTTTCCCATCTACGCTTAGATCCTCAGAGTTATATGTTCCAGTGACCCACGTTTCAGTTCGATTCACCATTACTGATTACACAGAACAGTAATGAGACACTCCCCCGCAAGCGCCTACATGGCGTGTAGCTTTACAACTTTGTTTACTTTTTTATTGTATTTATTTATGGTTTATTTAACTAAAGACGCTGTAAGTATTTAAAGCGACACAATCATATGAAGATAGCAAATAATGCTTCAGAAATTATTTATAAAGAAGCGGTCGTAACCTAATTTATGAAAATACCTTGACAGTTTACCTGGATGAGCTGGAAAAGTAGGATAACCTCTGGGTACCTCGTCACCAGACGAGATTTGAACCCTTGCCTTCTTAATACGGAGTTTATGTTTTCATAATGGTTAGTATACTGGCTACCACTGGTTCATTTCCACCCCCATGCATCACAGCGTCCCTCTTAGCGTGCAATGTTTCCTCTCTAGCGTCCTCGTACAAGGTAAACTTCACCAGTGCGAGGGATGCTGCTTGTCTACGGCCGCGGGGGAGGAGGGGGTGCATGAAGAGGGGTTGTGTGTGTGTGGAAACAAAGTCCGTGTTTGATTTATTACGTTGGTAGGTGAACAGATCCGTGCGAGGGAAAACTGTCTTCTGGGATGTTGCGAGTAATTTCTACGAGTAACATTCCAGAAGACGGTCTTCTTCGGTGGGCAAGGTTATTGGAAATTTAAGAACGGCGAGTGCAAAAAACATACTCGAAAACAGGCCTCTGCGTAGTTATTTACTTACATTTTAATTTAGGTGGGGTATGGAGAAGCTAATGTATAACATTCGCTGGCGGGGCTTTATGATAACCGCGAGGATCCTTGGGGTTCGATTAACAACAGGAAATTTATTTTTCGGCAGAATGACTATTAGCTGTTGCAAAATTCGTTCATTAGTTGTTATTTCCTCGTAGTTTGGAGAACTTAATTTCCGTAAGTAGTTTTTAAACACAAGTCATTTTTCTTTAGTTATGTATAACGTAAATTACTGAGTAATATCTGGAGTTTCCAGTAATTTCTTTTCTGTCTCCTTTCGAATGGCACACCATTTGTTGACTGTTCAGCCCTTTGGAGCAAAACTCGTCTAAAAATATTCAAGACCTCAGCCCATACTTCAAAGAAAACAGCACATCACCATTACAAATGTCAACTGCTAAATGATGTTTAAGGAGAAAATCACTGTTAACTATACGACAAGCCATAAAGACGTTCTGTGGTCAAAATGCAACGTTGATGATTATTAAAGTAGGCGGTGCGAGTACTCGGTACTGGGCTTTAAATGGTTGATTACATACTTGTCAGAGTCCTTGACGCCACACCATTGAATTGGTCGGGAATTATTCGTTTATTCAATGCATTGGAACGAGGACCATATATTTTAACGGGAGTGTTGTAATAAAAGCTATTGTACTGGTAATGAAGTTCCCGTCGACCCAAGTTAATGAAATTGGATGCAGATTGCAAGTTCATTCCGTTGATCGTGTCAATTCATCGCGGGCAGTCGACTTTCTAATAAACTGAAATCGCTTTTGGAGAAACTCTGTCTCGTCTGCTTTGAGCCCAGTAATGCCACAAGACACGACGCGCTGACAAACCGACGCCGACAAAACATTTCATATATGTATAGTAGATGCCCCTTTAAATGCCGTAAGACAGGGGTTCTCGCCCCTTTTTCGCTGGCGTACCACTAATTCTAATTTAACACATTAAATGTACCACTAACCAAATGCGTTCAGGGAAAACTTATGTATGTTAATATTATCTTCTGATTTTCTTACTTTGTTCGCGTACCACTCAACATTGGCTCACGTGCCACCAGTGGTACGCGTGCCATAGTTTGAGAAACGCTGCCCTAAGACACGCTATGCCGGTACCTCAGATTAGGTCTATATTTGATGACTGCGAAACGTTTGTTCCCTAAACAACCAGCATGGGAATGGGAGTGATGTCGGAAAACCTGAAGGAAAGCGCTGTAATTGTTAGACGGGTTGCAGTTTGTACGGGCGCTCTGGGCAGTCCAAACTAATTAAGAGCTCATAATTTTTGTACATCAGGGCGAGAGCCTTTCAGCTTGTGCCTAGAGACACAACTTGCTTCTTCCCTTTATTGATTGTGTTATCAGTGGCGTTATTGCTGTCGGAAACGATTTCTTTACTAGAAAATTTTGCATTGATTGTTTCTTGCATTATTTATTGATGTTGGATCAACTACTGACGTACTATGACAGTTATCGTTTGTGCTCTTCACCTAATATTAAGTTGTGGAATTTTATGATAACGGTAATGAACTGTCGTGTTCCTATGAGCAGGAAACGCTTGTCACAGTTCAGAAACCGCCCCTCTGCTCTTGGTGTTGGCTTGATCAGAGATTGCGTCATGAGTTGACGGACAACTTCATAAGAGGAGAGTAAAGCAGATGACAGCGAGAGGGAAATAAGGAACTGGCTGAAATAACAGAAAACGGGCGGGGGGGAAGCCATTAAGTGATTGAAACTGGAGGCATTAAGGCGTTGTGAAGACCAACACACAAACACAACTTGCAACATTTGCTGCCTGAGGTTTGTCAGCCTGAAAAAAAAATGTAAAGTTCCGAAAATTGTTGTATAGTGTTTAGCATTCTCGCTGGTTGTTATGGAAGTCGCGTGTTCGAATCCTGGTCTGTTGATCGGCTATCCTGATTAAGACCTTTCGTACTTTTCATAAAGAGTGGTTTAGGAATTGAACAATACCGTGGCGAAGTTCTTATCTTTTCGTATGCCGGCACGAATAAATGGTCGACGTGGCTTAAAACCTAATTATCTTTGGGAAGTTATGGTAATCAAGTATAACGAATTTTATCAAAGTACCTTGTATTTTTCTGTGGAAGAACTAAGGAGAAATGAAATCTTCAGGAGTCAGTGTCCGAGTCGTAATTCGAATTTTATTTTCTTCAAAACCAGTCTACCGCACAGTAGCATAGGACATAAAATGCGGGCTTTATTAACATCTACAACTTCTGTTCGGAAACTATATATATTATGAATACTTAATTAAATATTCTACGCAGAGTGGTACCTGTAGTGCGCCATCTGTTAACTTTGCTACAAAAAATGAACAACCAGCCAAATGAGATACGAAAAATAGCGAAAAACACATTTGGAAGATACGTGTACTCCAACAGATTACATCTTCCCTGTTTTGTTTAACAAAGTTTTGCCAGACTGCATTGTCATCCCTTGAAAGTCCTAGCTTCGCTCCCTGTTTTCTTTCGATGTGCTTTATCAACATATTTTTCATTTTCGGTCTTTCATTGTACGTGAGCTTAATTCCGAATAATTTTATTATTGTCAGAAGTAACCCGCTTCAGGCTCTCAGTTCCAAATACCGCTGATGATAAGGATGATTGATGGTAGATAAACATCCGGTTCCCACAAAATCGGTTAGAATCGAGCCCAGAATCTCGATCAATCATTTGTCTGTTCGCGTAGGCTTGTTTTAGGGGCGTGTTTACTGTACCGTAGGAAATAAGTTGAGCGAGTGTGTAGTTTCCTTTCGTTCTCTGAAACTTCTGAAAAGACCGAAGGGATACGAACTGAGGACCGGAGACTGTGTACACTGCATTGCGAGCTTTATGAAGACTTGAAATTGTGTGAGCGGCTGGTACATTTTATGGTGCTTTCCCAGCATTTGCCTGGAGGGACTTGATTCCACGAGGATTGCTAACCAGGATAGCCGGTGTCCGGACCTCAGAATCAAACTTTGGACTTCCTGAATACGAAGCAAGTGTGTACTCTTTGTACTCTGAGGGCGCTCTGTGGCTCTCCTTTCTCTCTCAAGTAATGCTGGTTCTGAAAACGACACGAAAACATTTGAAGTACGTGTTACCATGGAAACCCGTCTAATAGGTTTGCCTATTGTTCCATGGTGCACGAGGCACTGTGTTCCTTCTTGAAGCAGTTCACAACCGTAAATCATTCTTGGAAGTGTGAATTGCCTGCTCTTAGCAGACAATGTGTTTTGTTATCGGAGACAAGTGTACATGTTTTTCAGGACCCTGTCTCAGAACACATGTCTGCACCCGTACACAGACTTCTTAGGAAATTATCGGCATTAAAAATGAAACAAAACATCTACGTTGTGGTTTGTTCCATCTGTTTTTAACTTTTTCAACTGCGGCTGCGATAGTAGCAGGTCTCGCAGAGCTCAGGTCACTTCCCATCATGGCCTGAAACAGTCACTACTTCTCGGTAAATCAGGGGTGGGAAACTGGTCTTTGTAGTGGGTCGGGTGGGGGCTATTTCAGAATTATTGTGGTCGGACAGTCGGAGAACATGATGAAAAAATTACATTCTTTGGAAGTTCATTAAATAATTGTTCTCAGTTATTGAATGTGCGTTATTGGTGCACCAAAAGCAGGGCTGTTGTTAACCTTTTGAAGTCGAAGCTAGCATTAATGATACTTATACCGCAGAGAAAACAACACCGCCATTATAAAAGTCAACTGATTTACATTAGGATTTCAGGTTTCACGGCGGTGAGTCTGAAGATGGTTGTCTTCTGAGCGATCGCCCTGATGATGGGGGCAGCAAGAACCTCTGAAAGTCGGTAAATTTACACCAGACTACATAGCGCAACAACCCAGAAGACAGACATCTTTTGTTAACGTTGTTCAAGAGAATAATTGCTGTTTGCAGTGAGAGTCATTTGAAACACATAAACACAAAATATGCAGTTATTGATCGTTACGTATAGTTACCACTGGGCTTTAAAGGTTTAAGAATAATTACTAATTCAGACATGGTGCCTCCTGCTTAGATTGTATTCCAGGAGGACACCGATTTGTAGCTAGACTGCTATTTCGCCGTACTGTCGCATTGTTCTGAAATTACAGTGTTTCCGTGGCGACACTCACCGACACACCTGTCTCGCCTGGTTTGTATGTGCGCCGCTGAGCACTGATTGCCCGTCGCGACTCGTCATTTATCCAGATGAATGCAGAGCACGATCGACTGACACTGCGCAATTACTGGCAAATTGATGTAAATCACAGAAACACTTTATGACACGTTTTGTCGTGATGTGGCATGTTCATGCATAAAGGACTCCAGTAGTGTGGACTATGCTTTTCTGTTTCCTCTCCTTCTTTGTTCCCTTCTGCTGTTGCGTTCTCTTTTTTCTCGCCCCTTTCGTTTTTCTTCCCGTTTTCTCTTCCCACCTATTTTGCAGGTATTCACTTTATCGATTGCTGTTTTAATCTTACGACGATAAGCAATGTGCATTTTTAACCATGTCCGCATTACGAATGAAAAGATCTGTCACGCTGATGACGTACTAGCCTCCTCTTAACCTATTAAGGACAACATTTACTACGTAATAATTTAATTAAGTACGTTGCGAGGATGGGTGATGGATGCGACTGTCTCATGATCGTGTGTCCAGTTATCGGTTAACGGAATTGTATGTAAATGCACGTGCTTTATAATTACGTTCAGATATTAATTTTCTTTCGTTTTTGTTTCAGGTGAGTTCTTCTACATCTTATGTCGTGCTCGTCGTTTCTGTGGTAACGTACCCTGTGCATATGTTAACTTCCATTTACCTATATAAGCCTATCGGCGTGCTACATTATTAATAGGAAAATGTTTTTGGCTCTGTGTGTTCTTTGTGCATAAATTATTTTAATATTTGCCGTGGTAACGTTCTTAAATTTCTATCAGACTACAAGGCTCTACATCCCAGCAGACAGCCATCTTCGTGAGAACGTCAAATCGTGCGCATATACACAGTGATGGTTTCACAAGCACTGAAAATCGGAACGCTTTTTCATGCTGATGGTCTGATTTAACTGGGGCTGTCTGTGAAACAAACTTCTTACGAGAATGAGTTCTCTTGTGGTAAGGTAACAGATACGCAAGGCAACGAAATTAAAAAGGTAGTGAAGTTACTTTTGGAACAGACTATAACGTCAGAAACAAAACTCGGGTCGGAGCGTGATCGCATTGCACGGCGGACTGCGCACCCTACAGGCGCTCTGAAATGCAAACTAGTCGTGGAAGGGACTTCGACAAGCCGCAGCCGCAGAAGGGGGGAATCAAACAGCGGACTGCGCCCAAAGAGCCATGTCATCGCACCCGCAAGGGCGATACTGCACAACCCCCCCCCAAAAAAAAAAAACACTCTTTTATTCTCGTCGGTAATAGATTGTTCCAAGTGTTATGAACATTCCAGTTGAAAATTATGCACAACTCGCTTCATATTATTACAGTACACTCAGTACCGACTATGAGAATTGTCGGCGGCTTTCTAAATTCGTCGATTCTGCTCAGAAATCTCTCTTCCGTTATTTTGACCTGGCTTTCACTTCCAGACATAAACGGAAGATAATTAAATCGTCCCATTTTAAGACAGATCGTAACCGTATTCCTAGAGCAAATAAGAGTTGTAATTGAATTAAACTAAATCGCGAAACAACTGCGTCGTCAAAGAAGCCCTAATTGTCGCAGAATACGGTTCAGAAATTCGAGGGTTTATTACATGGACCAGCAGGCAGATGTTTCTAGCATCTCGTAAGAACCAAACGCCGTCGTTAAAGAAGCATTCCCTTGTAATTAATACGTCGAAATCAGGAGTGTGGGCGCGCCACGTTAGGGGTGTCCGGATTGCACACGCAGGGGATGATGTGGCACGCGTCTGATGGTACTAGAGCGCATCCTCTAGCGGTAACTCGTTTTGAGATCCCCTTTTCGATTTTCGGCTGTCACGACGGAGGTGTTCGTGGTGTTAGTCATTTACTCCAGGCAGAGTCTGCCTCGTGGTCCTTATCACTTGTTATTCCGGTGGTCTAGCGGTTAGAACGCTGGCCTTGTAATCCTGGGGTCTCGGGTTCGATTCCCGGCGGTGCCCGAATTTATAACTTGTGTTGGGCAAGGCCGTGGTCTAGGCAACACGGAGTTTTCCTCCGGGGGCTTCCCCGGTTTCTCCGTGGCATCCCAACAATTACTCCATTCACACACAGAAGAAGGCAATGGCAAACCACTTCTGGATCATCTGCCAAGAACGTATATGAACAGGTCCCAGTCCGAGAAAAGGATGGAAGGATCCTGTTCATATGGACCTGTCGTCAGACAGAACACTAAATAAATAAAATAAATAAATCAAGGGACTCAGTTGGCAAAGTGTTTGATTAATCAATGCGGGGTAAAAATGGGCCGTGAGTAAGAAATTGCATTCTTCTTTCGTCTGCTTGTCAGTGAATTTACCTCATTCTGAACTTAGTAATTTAATCCAGGGTGTTCTGCCAGTCGTTGTCAGACTGTCGTAGTGTGAGGCTCCCTTCGTGTGAATACAAATATCTGACACCCCCACCCCCCCCACCCACACATCTATGAAATGACATAAAATATAAAATACCAGTTTCAGTAAGCAATTGAATCTTTTGCTTTTGGCTATTATGTTTAGACCATCGAAGCAATGAATAAGAGAGATGAATAAGAAAATGGCAGTCACTCAGCCATCGCGTGTCTGCAGGTGGACTGTCGCGAATTTTGGGCAGGAAGCGCGCAGTTCGCTGATATCAGGGAGATTTCGTTCCGGGAAGGTTATTGGCCTATCTCATCAGTGAAGAACGTTACTTTAATTCGGCCGACAGCGGTGATTTATAGTTTCCTTCATCAGCAGCAGCCTTCCACCTCTGACCTCACGTAACTTCCAGATCCATTATTTTGATGAAAGTTTTGTGGAATTGCGTTCTTGGTTTAAGCACGAAACTGCACGAAGGGAAGCCATACATATCAGCCTATTCGCATCTCCAGAAGTACACAACGGATTTCGACGAAATATTTTTTTATTTGAAGTTCTGTCGGGTGGATCAAACTTTGATTCATATCGGTCTGCTGCAACTTTTACTATATCAAGTTAATTAGTTTCCTTAAGACCATCGGACAGAACATTGGCAGGGCTACATCGCATTGTACATCTGACGATATGAACAGTATTTAGCTAAATACACGGAAAAATAATTTCAGACTCAGTATGTGCATAAAGACCAGTGACATATGCGCATGTGCGCCTTGTTTCAATCAAAGTGTTTCATATTCGGCGAACTCTTTGTGATTGGTATTGTGTTCATACAGTACAGAAATAAAACTCGGAAAATGTAAATCGCTATACACATGCCAATACTAAATTTTATAGAAATCCGCCCACTTGTTTCGGCGATACGATAATTGTTCCATTTTTTTCGCGAAGAAATTAATATTTTCGGCATCTTTAAGTATTATGAGGATGACATGCTAGCCCAGACAGAACACGTTTTCTGGATCCAGCTAATGTCCCCCCCCCCCCCCCCCCCCATTTCATGCCGCTGTGCACTCATCTTCGGTGTCTGGCCATTGCAAAGTACAATTCTGCGCTGACAATAGCGTCCGGGGGGGGGGGGGGGTGTCTTCGCGTCCGATGGGTGGACAGCCAACAGCTGGTTGGTGCAGTACAGTTTAATGGTTCCGTGTCCAGCTTTAGAATTAAAAGCATTGTGCCCTATGGAAATGCGTGTCCGACGTCGTTGCTGTTGTCTGCCTTGTGATTGCGTACACGATTTCTGGCTTGAGGAAAATAACGAGGAAGAACGAGGAAGAATTAGCAGTGACCACTGATTGCTTGGCGACGAACTCATAGTTTTCTGCGGCCTGTCCAGTATAATGAAATATTAACTTAAGTGGATGATTAGGTGACTTATCGCTGATTAAGAATTGCAGTGTAGAATGAGATGCGAAATCCGTTTTTTTTCCTCCCGGCTGAAAGTTCCTGTTTACACGTACCTTTATGCGAGACTTGTAAGTTCTGCTATATGTATTTTCCTGTTGTACACACGGTTGGTTAGTTAAAGTACGCTCCAGGGTTCTAATTGTGTGCTGTTTGAACGTGGGGAAACTTGAAGTCAGTCGGTCAGTCAGTCGATTTGTTGTTCAGTTACAGAAATGATGACGGAGGCAGTATTACCTCTGAAACGTTGGTTAACATCGACCAGACTACATAGCGCAACAACCCAGAAGACAGAAATCTTCATACTCATCGCCCTGATGATGGAGGCAGTATGACCTCTGAAACGTTGGTTAACATCGACCAGACTACATAGCGCAACAACCCAGAAGACAGAAATCTTCATACTCATCGCCCTGATGATGGAGGCAGTATGACCTCTGAAACGTTGGTTAACATCGACCAGACTACACAGCGCAACAACCCAGAAGACAGAAATCTTCATACTCATCGCCCTGATGATGGAGGCAGTATGACCTCTGAAACGTTGGTTAACATCGACCAGACTACATAGCGCAACAACCCAGAAGACAGAAATCTTCATACTCATCGCCCTGATGATGGAGGCAGTATGACCTCTGAAACGTTGGTTAACATCGACCAGACTACATAGCGCAACAACCCAGAAGACAGAAATCTTCATACTCATCGCCCTGATGATGGAGGCAGTATGACCTCTGAAACGTTGGTTAACATCGACCAGACTACACAGCGCAACAACCCAGAAGACGGAAATCTTCATACTCTGATGACGGAGGCAGTATGACCTCTGAAACGTTGGTTAACATCGACCAGACTACATAGCGCAACAACCCAGAAGACAGAAATCTTCATACTCATCGCCCTGATGATGGAGGCAGTATGACCTCTGAAACGTTGGTTAACATCGACCAGACTACATAGCGCAACAACCCAGAAGACAGAAATCTTCATACTCATCGCCCTGATGATGGAGGCAGTATGACCTCTGAAACGTTGGTTAACATCGACCAGACTACACAGCGCAACAACCCAGAAGACAGAAATCTTCATACTCATCGCCCTGATGATGGAGGCAGTATGACCTCTGAAACGTTGGTTAACATCGACCAGACTACATAGCGCAACAACCCAGAAGACAGAAATCTTCATACTCATCGCCCTGATGATGGAGGCAGTATGACCTCTGAAACGTTGGTTAACATCGACCAGACTACACAGCGCAACAACCCAGAAGACAGAAATCTTCATACTCATCGCCCTGATGATGGAGGCAGTATGACCTCTGAAACGTTGGTTAACATCGACCAGACTACATAGCGCAACAACCCAGAAGACAGAAATCTTCATACTCATCGCCCTGATGATGGAGGCAGTATGACCTCTGAAACGTTGGTTAACATCGACCAGACTACATAGCGCAACAACCCAGAAGACAGAAATCTTCATACTCATCGCCCTGATGATGGAGGCAGTATGACCTCTGAAACGTTGGTTAACATCGACCAGACTACACAGCGCAACAACCCAGAAGACGGAAATCTTCATACTCTGATGACGGAGGCAGTATGACCTCTGAAACGTTGGTTAACATCGACCAGACTACACAGCGCAACAACCCAGAAGACAGAAATCTTCATACTCTGATGATGGAGGCAGTATGACCTCTGAAACGTTGGTTAACATCGACCAGACTACACAGCGCAACAACCCAGAAGACAGAAATCTTCATACTCACCGCTGTGAAAACCTCAAATCTTACAAGTTAGACTTTGATACGGGTCACATCTACATGGTTTGTGCCTATGAAAACCCATGGCCTCCTGAATGTGGGCTGCCAGTAGTACAGGAGATGGTAGCGATTTAGTGCTTCTTCGTAGAAGGTACAGATATTTTGCGTGATGTTTTCTTTCGGTATGTCGCACCTTCTAGCTGGCGCCCAGCTCCGTGGGACTGTGGTGCCTAGTTAAACCTGACAGATATCTGTGGGTTTAACGACATCAAATGCGTTTTTAATTATACAGGGCTGCTCTCTTGATGATGACTGTGGTAACGATCTTCTGAAATATGGCCACGGAATCTCAGAACCACGCCTTATTTCATAACCAGTTACGGAGAACAAATACCCTCTGTAAGTGGAAGATGTTTTTGGACTGTTTTCGAGAGGAAGGACCCGCAGCGTATGAAGAGCGGGCAATTGTTACGCTGAAGAACGTAAAATAAACGCATTACTGGGAGGTCGTGCACACCTCTTAGAACGTATCGCAGAACCGATTTAGACTAAACCTGGTATTGGGGATCTTCAATAAATATCATACGACGAAGTGAGATTTCAGATTGTGGATTGTTGAACCGTGTACTTGGAAGACGTTTGCCGACGTTTCAGAGGTGCTTGCTGCCTCCATCATCAGGGCAGTAGCGCCTCTGAAACGTCGGCAAACTTCTTCCAAATACACGGAGAAATAATCCAGAAAACATCTATTTTCCTCTTTTGACGAGTTAATCCCTACTTAAACAACATCCTGCCTGCGCACGGTTGAGTGTTTGCTATGAAAGAGAGAAATGTAAAATATCGGAAGGATGAAAGGAAATAAATAACTACGGTGGGAGAAGGAAAACAAAGGAAAAGTAACAAAGAAAGAGGAAGGGCGGTAGATAGAAACAAGGAAACGTTCAGCCTCACAGTTACGTGAAGCTGGTGGGAATTTTGTTAGAACTAGCTGATGCTCGTGAGGGACTGTCTCTTGTCGCCAGTCTCTTCTTGTCTGCAGAATCCTAAATAATTAGCCTCGAAGCGAATTATGTAATTCATCATTGTAAGGAAGACGGTTTATCTCTCGATGTGACGCGGGTCATTACGAGGACATTTCTGTTCCTGTCTCAGGAAGGGACGTGGCAAAATACGAGTCCGCAGTTGTATTATACCAGGACACAGGAATGCGACGAAGGTACAGCTCGCCAAGACTTCTGTGAGGAAGAAATGTTCCAGCTGGAGAGGTATACAGAAGGTCCGGTGACTTTAAATTATTACTTCAGGATCTTATTTTTGAGGTCAGGCGGATAATGAGAGTCATCTGTTCCTGCTACCTTGTTTGTGAGAAACGTTATTTTGAAATCACATAAACTACGAGAAACTTTCAAGTTACATTTAAACATTATATAGAAACAGCTGCTAATAGAGCTATACAGTCTTGTCGACTTTCTAAGGCGTGTACTTAATTAAGTTCAAAATACCCGCACCATTCAGCATACTGTATTTTAATCCGAACTCGGTTATCTTCGTATTAATATTAGTTTTGAATTTCAGGATTGAGAAACGGCGGTATAGAGGAATTTAATTCCTTTAAATCTGCTCCGTCTAGGGAAATAATTGATTCATCAAACCCATGCTGATGTAGAAGCCGGTTCAATTGAAAACTCAGCGCATTCTGACTGTGGAACTCTTCAGGAAACTTTGCTTTTAACTTCTAGTTCCATTGAAAGTGTGTCGAGTGTTTGCTCAATGGAATAAGACTTCACTCATGTAAAGTGCCTGCAATTAGAAGTATTGGCTTCCAGATACGAGCCTTGTGAAAGTTTCTTCTCTTCTCATGCAGATATCGGGTTCTAATTGTCCCTTGGCGTTAAGTACCATCTTATTTCAAGTTCGCTTACAGTTCTATTACTGTTTATTTTTGTCAGACCGACTTAGAATCTCTGTCTTTAAGAGTTATGAAGAAGAAGTTATGTATGTATGTATGTCCACTTCCACAAATCAATTAAATAAACCTGACTCACCAATAACAGAACCGTCGTGAGAATATATGTTCACTTCCCGGTCTCTGAAACTTAGTCACCGTGGAAGCTTCAGATCATACACCCCGCCACTAAATATTAGTTGGGTACCAGAACTTGTCGACACCTGTGTCCTCTCCCTTCTAAGCGTTCATTTTTAAGAAATCGGTCCTAAAAAATGTCCTTCCATGATTGCTGCAGGTCTCTGATTGTAAAGACTCGTTACCTAGACAACAAAAAGTCGGTTGTGTTCAGTATTTTTTCGTTTTATTTCCCTTTAACGACAACATAGGTTTTATAACGGGTTTGTCGTCTGCAGGGTGTTATGAAAGCTACTCATTGTTTCCATAAAGGAGGATTTTTCTTGTACTTTCATTGTGTCACGAATTCTTTCTTCAGTTGTATTTGTGCCAAGGGAAATAGAAGTCGACGAGTCCATAGCTCAAGGGACGAGCCTTGGCTCTTAACCGCAGGGACGAGAGTTTGGTCCCAGGCGAATTCAAATGAGACTCGTGGTGGACGAAGTGGGACTGGAGTGTTCGCATTTGGTGTAATTCATTTCTTATTGTGTTGTCGCTATATTTTGATTCAGAAACGTAAGCGTTTTTATCGATTTAATATCTACGTTGCAAAATTACATTTTAAACATTTCCTTGTATAGTGGATTCTTAACTAAAAATCACATGACTGCAGTCAGTGCAATATTGTGTTTGCAATAAATGAAGATCAGTTGGGAATGTAAAGTCAGAGCATGCATCTGCAGCAGTTACGTAATGCGTGCAGAGGATTTTCCCTCTAGTCTCTGCGTCCAGATTGGCTCTGGGGCCCACCCAGCCTCATATCCAGTGGGTACCGGGGTCTTTTCCCGGGGGTAAAGCCAGCCGGGGCGTGATACTGACCACTCCCCCGTCTAGTGCCGAGGTCAAGAATGAGTAGGAGCAATACCTCCACTCCCCCCAAACGACCTACATGGCGTATAGCGGGATAGTTTTTTTTACTCCTACAAATTGTAACACAGATGTTATCTCTTATGTCTGTCCGGAAATAGCCTAAGAATGAGGAGTTCTTGTTCTGTCAACTGTCAACGTGTGCTGTATGACAGCGACGAAAATGAGTCGGTATCTTAGCAACGAAGCATGCGGTGCGTGATTTGTTTCGCTTCGTTACCTCTCCGAATGCGGACAGAGAATTTTGGGACGTACTGTAAGAGAAAAAACTGGGGGGGGGGGGTGCTCATATATATTCATGTATTATTCCAGCAGTCATTCCCTCGCACCCCTTCCGAAGATTTAGATATCATTCACACGTGCTGTAGGGATAGAAAGGGCTTAATTCTAACAGAGATCTCTCTGCGGGGGGCCCTCATAAATGAAGTTGAAATTTGTTGGCGTTTGTTCTGGCTCAACAGAAAGGTTATGGTTCGCAACAGGTGGGCCGCGAGACTGCGGGCTGCGTTTACCATTAATTGTTAGGCGGTATAGACCTTCTGATATGGAGTCCTGTGTTCGAAAACTGATCGTTCGTTGCGAGACTTGAGTTATAAAGACAGTGAACTGTGCTAGATCTTCTCTCTGCCTTTATAATGTTGACCGGCAGAAGCAAAGATTAGAAGACTAGTTCTTGCATACCGATGAATTTCTCCCTCAACTTCTCTCTTCGCTGCCTTCTCACTGTTAACAGGTAGGCTTCTTTTATGCGTGTTTAGTGACGACTAGGCCTGTGTGCCACGATTAGGCTCAGCTGTATTGATACATGAGTCTTTAATTGGGATGATAGGTTTCTATACTTTTATAAATTATTTATTATGGTAACCCTTGTAATATTTCTTAATTAACGAACATTATCATTATTTTATTAACTGTTATGCTGGGCCTACTTTTCTTAATACTCGTTTTCGTTACGAGTTGAGGAACAAATCACGGAGCTTTTTAGTTCCAATTCTGACAGGTTTATTTCACTTTCATCAGATAAATTCCACGGCCTTGCCTCAAAATACACCGAGAATGCTTTTCTTGATCCAGCTTGTGTTTCATAAATCATACGTCGTAACCTCATAAGTTGATACAGTGTTTTAAATTAATCGAACATTCCGCAGTCTTTACCGTTTCGCATTAAAGTTTACGAAGTTACTTGTAGGTTTCTAGTGTGCTCAGTTCTCCGGCGTATGAGAATGTAACGTATTACAAAATTCCGAACTCCACTTCCAAGTTGGAACGAACTTCCTGCAATCAAATCCGGCACAGTGCGGACAATTATTCCGTGATATAGGGTAGATCACCCTACATGTGCCACGGCATTGTCTCATCTTCTCGTATCCGAAACCTTCAATTCATTCCACACAATGGCAGTCATATTATCGACCGCCGTTGTGTTGGCTGGAACTGATTAATGAACCCAGTGCTCCAATGCATAAACTGATGAGAGCAACAAAACAGTTTGTTGCCTTGGTGGGAATTTCGTTGACAAGTGTTTTGTTAGGTGGTGGCTTGTCTGATTACCTACGCCTGTGACTTCTTGTTGTAGATCAACACGCCTTTTTATATCGATACTGCAGCATGTAGAAATACAGACCTCGTTATGACTGAAATGTAATGCAACCAGCTATGCAGCATTTTACTTCCGGAAGGCAAAGACTCGTATAATGCCATTGCGATTACTTCTTATTATTCATTAGACTTTCGTATGGTTTTCCAAACACCCTCTAAGTCCATATTCGTTGAGGGTACATAGAGAGGTAGTAGTGAACTTGTGTGTGTACAGAATATTCCGTTTAAAACGCAACCCTAACTACATTGTTTCTAAACTTTGGTTACATCAATATAACAACACACGATTTTTTTTTATTTTTTTTTTTTACTTTTCATTTGTTAGTAGGAACTTACGGAACACGTTTATAGTATGTGCTGAAAATGTCTTCCACAGTCTCGAGGACGAGCACCGTCACGAAATCTTCTTGTGTAACACTTGCCATTGGGCGCCAAAAGACGATCCGTTTTTACCAGAAAACCGCGTTCATTTCTTAGAGAGACGGTCATAGCCAAACCATATATGAAAATCTCTGTGTGCCTTATGACATAATAAAAGAAAAACAAAATATTTTTGTGTGTTTAAAGTTCTCAGAAATTCGGCGAGAAACTTTTAGTCGTCACTTCGAAGGATGAAACATATTATTAGAATTCAGCATAGAAAAGTGTGTGCCGTGATGTGGTTTTGTCTGAATTGCCGCAATGCGTTAGCCGTCAATTCGGACGACAATAGAATAAGTACTTATATATTACCGAGAGAATACAAAATTTCTCTGCTGGTACTGCGTTCGTTGTGGTGGAAAGTATGTTATAACCACATTTCGTTGATACCACAATATATTTGTCTTGTGCTGTGATATTGCAATAAAACCAACGCGTGAATGGCTAGTTGACCTCGATGATTAATGGCGTAAGCATAATTAGTGCTGGAATTAGAACCGAGAATGACAAAAACGATGACAGGAATTCGACATCAACATTTCCGTCCTGTACTCTGCCTTACCCCACACATTTCTGTAAATGAAATGACCTGCTCTAAGTTGATTAACGTTGCTGGACAGAAGTTAAACCTGCGTTCTCAATGGAGGAGTGCCGTAAGACAGACAGCATACGGGCCTGCCGTATCTATTGAATTTATAATAGGAAATTATTGAAAACATTGCATTATTTTTTAACAACGCGATATACTCTGTCAGGCGTCAACATTTTCCAAAGTTTTGGAATTCAGAATGCAACCTAGAAATATTCCAAATATGTTATTTTTAGTTACAAGTTGTAAAATACAAATTGTTTTTGCAGAATTTGTATTCTGTAACAAAAGGTACCTTTGAATATTTGTATCTGTGAGTTTAGTGATACGTGATAACATTCAGCAGACTTTGTATACGTTACAAAGACTCAAAGCCTCGTCATACACAGTGTTTGAAGCAAGGTGTTTGCAATGAACGCATCTGTAACACACGTGCGGCTTGACTATAGTCGATTTTAGATCAGTAGTTTCACCATTCGCAACTAACTTTTGCGACGACTTCCTGTCCGTCCAATGTATTTCGGTAAAACACCATTTTAAGGTTACCCTCCCAGTAACCCGTGTTCTCGGTCTTTGTAAGAGCATTTCTCTCCAAATTCTGTGTGCATTTCTTATATCCCCATCCTAGCTATATGTTCAGCCCATCGTAACTCAGTTGGTTACACTACCCGGTTTCAACTGTAAGCCATGAATGAAGTCCTCCCTCACATAATATTCTGAATATCCCATTTAGTTTATTCCTGTTAGGTTCGCTTTTTCTCTCAAGCAAGGAACGACATTTGTCAACTGTGGAGGTCGTTTATGAACACGCCATATATTTTTGCTTTAGAATGTGGATATGAGTTTTATGAATAAGCTTTATATGATTGCAATTCATATCTCGAAATGCTAGAATTCCTGGAAATACACAAACAAATTCAGTCGTATATTAAACGTCACGCTCTAATTTGCTTGTGGTTTTTGTGTGTTCTGTGGACGTTTCGAGAGATTAAAACCGGCGTTTGAAGGATGAAGGCTGTTTCTATGAAATAACGAATGAATACTGAGTTCAAGAGTGTTGTGAATGGAATGTGACTGTGAATCTAAACAGTTGAACCCTCACAGAATATTAATTACAACCAACAAAATCCCCTCTTTACGCCTAGGTCTGTATGCATCTGCCAGCAGAAACATGTGAAGAAGCATAAACTGTTTCATAAATTTCATCACCATGTAGGACAAATGTATTTTATTGTCTGATATTCAAAATTATAAATATTAACTATAGTCTATCTGCCTTGCTCTTTTCTATTTTCTTGTTCTCTTTTTCAATTGGTTCTTTTGGTGCCTATTTTCTGTAACTTTTGATAATTCCAAGTATGTTAGAATGTACAGTGTGCTTGAAAAATAGTTGAGATAAGTTTTGTGGCAGATAGAAATAACCATTTCTGTTAATCTGTCTAAATACCCTTATAATTCCCGTTTCTGTGAAGGAATTTTGATCTCGTCTCATATTAACACTCGTGCCAAATTCCAGCACAAATTTACACTCAGGAAATACAATTCAGAGCTTCATTACGAAGATATTTCTCTTCAGTCTAATTCCCCACCGCACATGAAATTTCTTAATCCTTGTAAAACTGCATTTGGAGTTTGCATTGCAGAGAAATATTCTTCGTCCCAATCTTCTAAATAGAAGGACACATCTAGGAATTTTGTGACCTTCCCTTCAAGCTGTAGGTACTTTTTCCTCTATAACAAATAGGCCTATACCAAAACCTTCTATGAATAGAAATACTGTAATATGACGTTGACTGGTTGGTGATCATTTGCTGCTAAGTGATCCTGGGTCTTATGGGATAATATTTATGGTTATGTGTGTTTATTGCTTTAGATTTCCCGTCATTCTTGACGGAAAAATTACTAGTGTATATATGTTATCCATAAAAGACGTATACACATAATACGTCGGCCTTTTCTCTCTCAGCTGCGAACCACTGCCAACTGTGCCACGAAGCTAGATTCGTTAATTCACTAAGCTCCAGTGCTTACGTATGTAATGGGTTAGTTTAAAGATGTCTATTTCATTACTTAATGTGTGTGTGTGTATATGTTTTTGGTACACCTGTATGTATGATGTCCGAAAATCATGCACACTCTTTGTGTCTATGATCCCCAATGCCCGTACCCTTCATTCTCGTAATCTTGGTCTGTGCACTGCCTAGTGTGTCACTGAAGGGACCGGATTTGCTGGTCACTGTGGGCTGAAAGTAACGTCCTGTAGACAACAAGCGACATGATTCGACGTCTATTTCTCTTCATTTGAGTGTTCACGAAAGAAGCCGTTCTGTCGTAGTAATTCTCAGTCCTGTTGAACCGCACCTTTGTTTGGGAGTCTCGCCTACTGTACAGGTGTTCAGGCGCCCACCTCCTGAGAGCTGGCCTGCTTTTGGTCACCTTGATGCTATTAAGCACGGACAGTATTCAGGTGTCTGGTTCGCTGTTAACAGCTCCTCTTTAGCTACTCTTGGCAACGATAATAATAATTATTACGGTGGTATTGATGATGATGATGATAGTAACGATTATGGAAGGACGCAGATGTTTGCGAACAGGGTGGTGAGGAGATTATTTGGACCCCACAGGATAGAAGTTTTATAATGACGAGCTTTATAATTCATTATGTTCAACAAACATTATTAGAGTGATATAATTAAGGATGAGGTAGACGTGTCATGTAACACGCGTTAGAGAAATTAATAATGCGTAGAAGATTTTCGTAGACAAACCTGAAGGGAAGATTCCACCTAGACGTACGTGGGAGGGCATTAAAAAATTTAGCTTAAGGAATCAGTGTAGGAAGATGTAGA
Organism: Zootermopsis nevadensis; assembly: GCF_977971745.1. Lineage (NCBI taxonomy): Eukaryota > Metazoa > Arthropoda > Insecta > Blattodea > Termopsidae > Zootermopsis > Zootermopsis nevadensis. The sequence continues at coordinate 1,817,667 of NW_028259161.1, forward strand.
CTAGATTCATCTGTCACCATTGACCTTTGGTGGGTTCTTACGAACACGGTAATGAGTCTTCGTGTTCCATAAAGGGCGAGGAATCTATTGATTAGCCGAGCGATTAACTTCTCAAATGACTGCTTCATGTAGGTAGTTAAATATATTACATGTTAAACAGTTGACAGAAATAGAACACGTGTTTTCTTAATCTTTTGCGTGTACGAAACGTCTACATACAGCAAATATATACAGAGAAGAGGTACCAGAAAATGTACCCGTTGCCATTACAACATAGGTGAATTATAGATATTTTGAAAGTCATCATTATTTCAATCTATGCTGTTCCCACCCACATTATCTCTCGTGGATCTTAATATTATTTTCAGTTCTAAGTTAACATATTTTCTGAATAAATTTTAGGTTTTATGTTATTGTAAATTTCAAATGAAATATTCACGTTTTACGATCATGTACAATTCGTTTGTCAGTGTTTAACCTCATAAAACCATCGAATTCAGTTGATCGTAGTCTTGCTTATTAAAGCCTTTGCATTCGCTGGGCTCCAAGTTTCGGACACGGTTCTTACATCCCATTGCCATGTACGTTATTGTATGAATGCCCATTAATGGTTCGCTTTGTAGTGTTTCCGAGTCAGCTATTCCAGAAATACGACCCCCTCTCTGGGCAAGCCGCGTCTGTGTGTGTGGTCGGGGAGGGCAGGTGATCCCTTGTCATTGTGCTCCTTGCGAGGGATGCTGTTCTAATCACAGCCTGTTCATTAATCCTTTCAGTTCTACGCAGCCCACGAGATATCTCCCTTACAAACTCTGTCCGTTCATATCTGATCTTGCGATCAGCCATACAGACGCGTCCCTTCCTCCTTCAGTCAGCAGTTAGTGACTTTTCAGCAGTGCAAATCATGTATTACCAGGGAAATGCTAACAGAGTGGGAAGGATTAAACCATCGTCGGCACGGGTTTCCGTCACACTAGTTCTCTTTGCAGTCCGTGTTCCCTCTTAGGAAGTCGTTGGTCCTGAGCAGAATAGGCATCACAAGGACCGCGGTTCATGCGCGGCCAGTTACTCAGGAATTAAGTTTGTTAGGTTGCCGTACGTGCTGCATGATGATGGCCCGGCTGTTGGTAACCGTCCTGTGCAGTTCACCCCTTGCAGTTATGAAACTCACCACCCCTGCTACATCTTGACTTTCATTCTTTTGTGTGAGCTCAGTGGCGGGTCCCAGGCTCCCGCCCCCTTTTCAAGCGCTCGCATCCTGCTGTCTATCTGCAAGAAACTAATAATGTTTTCTAATTTTCTCGTCACTCAGCGTGCGTCGGACTTGTATGGAGTACTAATGACTCAGTTCTATTACTCTTGTGTTGCTGTGCGCTTGTCGCTCTTGTCTTATCTGACTCCGTTCCATTTTGCGTAATGAAGACGCATGGTCCGTCGCTGACAGATACAGCATCCTGTTTCCTGAGCAACTGGATTCACGTAGGTACTTCATCTTTCGGCCATATTGGGATCGGATATTAAGCCTTTGTCTGCATAACCCACAACATCGGCACAGCAGACACAGAATATGATTACCACGAAAGCTGCTCCTTCTTCAAGTACAACGCCACGAAGGCGTATTCCTGACTTGGAAGGCAAACTCCACGTATTCTCGACCTTAGCGACAGACGGAACTAGTGTCTAGTATCACTCTCCGGCCATATTTACTCCTTAGGCAAGACGCCTCGATATCCGTTGGCTGAGTGTTTCCCAGAGTCTTTTTCTGGACGAGGCGATGTACGACACAACCACGAATCGAATCCCGTCAATCACCTTACTCAGATACAATGGCTTCATTACTGCTATTGCTGTGGTAGTAAGTAACAAGAGAAGAATGGGTTTGTGTTGGACCGATACGGATGGTTCTCAGTGTCTCGATGTAAGATTTAATGGCAATTCGTTCATTGGTTTCGGAGATCAGCCATAAAGGTCGAATCGTGGACGCGACCTCCTAATTCTGTATCTGATATACGCACTTTTTACAATGAAATGTATAGAGTCTTATAAGGCGGATACGTACTTGGAAAACTAAGAAATACATGATGCATAACATCAAGTTAGATTTTAGAGGAATACGTTGTGAAGACGAGGTGCACATGGAACTGGCTGTAGATTATCGACATTACCGTTAATGTATCTTCGGATTATTTACCATTGCATCACTAACCTAACCTCACACCACGTGTTTTTGTGACAATGGCCGGAGCTTGAAGATGGCACTCACTTAGCTAGTGCTGAGGTTAAAATGCGTAGAACCACACCTCCACTCCCCATACATCTTCGCGGCGTGTTGCATTATTAATCACCAGGGACAACTTTGTTTGTACCAGCTAAAAGAGACATCTTTGGTGGCCAAGTAATCCTTCATCCTTTGCGTTGTAACTGCATATTTGCACTGTAGCGAATAAGCTGTTTAGTATTTCGTTGTTTTGGACACCCCCGGGACGCACGTGGATCGCTGGGTTTTGTTCAGAGTTTTGCCTTTGGTTGCGTGACGGACGGACAGACAGGTTGTGTAATTATGTCCGGATCGTGGCTTATCACGTTCCGATATACCCTCTTCATTGCTGTTGACGTATCCTTGGACCTCTTCCTGAACCACACAGCGAGTCGACTTCATTTCCTTCCTTAATTTGTTTACAAATGCGTTTTCTTTGCTCGGTACGTCCCTTAATCGAACTGAGGCTATTATATTGAAAAGAATTAATTGTAATGTTCTTGGTTGCAGTGTGGGGGTATTTGTTAACAATAACCTAATGCTGTGTATTGTTGCGCTTTGTGGTGTTGTGGTACACCAACTTTTAGAGGAACGCGCTGCCTCCGTCTTTGGGGTTGAAGTTAAACCTGATCATTGTTTTCGATAGATCAACAGCATATCTGACAGGGATATCGATTGTTCGGCTTAAAAGAACCTGTGGATTTATTTCTGTACAATAATAGACTGTGTCCCAGAAGACCATTAACCTATTATGAGTGCAAGAAACTTCAGTTGCCAAGCGACCCACCATTATTTAAAGTTAAACTGGTGGTGGCATTGTATGCTGCGCCTTCTGACCTCTGATTGCTGACCAGTTACTTTGGCTTCAGTTTAGTTCAGGTAGACCCGACTTCAAATCCTAGCTTCACGGAGCGTATTCTTTCTTCAAACTTTCATACTCGTCTGTTGAAGAAATCCTGCTTGATGCGTGTCCCACCCACCTCATCCCTTTTGATTTAATGATCCTGATAATATTTGGTCAAGAGTACAAGTTACAGAGCTCCTTATATGTACTTGCCTCCATCCTCCTGTTTCTTTCCCCTCTCAGGCCCAAAGATTTCATTTACTTCTCCAACGCCCTCGATCTCTAAGGGAATCGGACAGTTGGTAAAAATAATACAGTGAGGGTGTACAGTCACGTGTATGGCACCGTATCCATCACTTTCCTATTAAAATTACGGAAGAAAACTTAAGAACGTAAGCGGGAAACTATCAGAAACTCGAAATAGGGGCCTTTTTCATTGCATCTTACTCTTATCTGAAACCTGTCTCTTCTAATGGCTAGGTTTGTCCTGTAGGCGGGGTAAAAACCACAAATTCCGTGGGTATAGTTTGCCCTCGACGCCTTGTGTTTTTCATTTCTTGCAAGAAAACACTGAAGATTGGGGAAACAGATAGCAGTTAATGCTGACAAATGCACTGATGACTCAAATATGGTCTGCTGAGTTTCACCCTCGCCCCTTTTCGGTGTCAAAACAAATGAAGATAAATCGTAGCCCATGGACTGAGATTTAACAGAATGTTGTTTCTGATTTTCTTGTTTTCTGTTTAACTTACTTGTGATGCCAAGTTACAATTTTCAGAATTACCCGAAAGTGGAATATGAAATATTGTAATATATTCACGCATCGACAATAGGCCTGTCTCTTAACGCATTATTTTTTTATAAACCTAAAAGAATGCCTTTAAATTGCGGGCGTAAAGAAGCTTATAAAGTGGAAAGGTGCAGATTTTGAAGGAGCCTGTCGTGGCTGGAGAGATTCCAGAAATCCATGTATACGTTAGTCACAATAGCTTGCACCTCCCTGGGATTCGAATTGGAGACCATACGACGTTGTGTTGCAGGTTACTGCTGAGTCAGACCTGTCAGCATAATGGTAAATAATCATCTGCAGAAGGGAGTAGAGCCACGTCCCAAAACATCGTGTATAACAAGTACAATTCATACTATGTACAGCTTCAGAAATACAGAATGTCCACAAAGTGGCGGCCGATTTTAAGGTCGTGTAATTGTTATTTATAACACATAGGAAAGACTTACGTACTACAAAAGAGTCGCACCATAAGTTTCTTTTAGGCTTATACAAACAGAAGCTGATATAAATGTTTAAAAACTGAGAGTGCGCGAGAGAGGGGGATGACCGGGGGGGGGGGCGGCGTCAAACTGTTTTCGATAGCTTTTAGCGTCACTTGTGTATCGGTCGGTAGCATTCGCTCGGAAGGGGACCCAGCCAATTAACGCAGCGGAAGACTGCGTATCTTAGACAGAAATAAATAACCTATCTTGTTCTAGTCCTTGGGAGGAGAATTTGTTGTTTGTTATTTCGAGAAGAAAAATTGAAGTAGCTGTCTAAGTTCGAAAGGAGGAGGCGCCCTATCTGCTCTCTCCCGGCTGAGTGGGGAGTCAGTCACCTCTTTTCATCTGACGTCCATTAGTTTCCCATCTTCCTCTTTCCGTACTACTTGACTTTTCCTCTTGTATGTTTTTCTCAAGAAAACGATGGAACTTAATGAGAAATGACGATTTTTCGCCACGAGCATTCAAAATATACCGGAGTTGAAATGTGTCTTCGTGTTTGTGAAGATCAAATGTAATAGAGCAACTACGTGTCCCACCAAGCACACAGAGGCTTGTATTAATGGATCTGAAACGTTGGTAGTATTGATTGTCCTTCCATTTTAGTGAAAGCTTTATCATACGTGTTCCTACTGTTCAAAGCCCCTCCCAGACGCTGGTATCTGGCTCTGGTATCTGTGAATATAAAGGTCTTGTATGATCGCGGAACATAATACAGTCTGTCCCGAAAATTTCTGGCAGTAGCGAGTTGCTTCTGGGTTGTAGCGCTGTGTAATCTGGTAGAAGTATACCAACGTTTCATAGGTCCTTGCTGTCTCCATCATCAGGGCGTTGAGCCATCGCTACAACCCAGAAGACAGCCATCTTCGGACTCACCGCCGTGAAAACCTCAAATCCAGACCTAACTATGTTTGGGTCTTTATTTTTAAAGTTTCAGACATATAATTAGTCCGAAATATATATTTTTTACTAATTTTCTAAAATGCTTTTGTAGCTTCGATGTGGTTGGTTGAGTCCGTTTTTAATGCCCCGAAACTAAATAAATAAAATAGGCCGGGGGGTACGGAAAGGGACGAGGGTTGTAAGTAATCACATACAAGTGGTGAAGAATTGTTAGGGGAGGAGGTTGACTGAGCGACAAACGACTTGCTGTTGACACAGATTATCTTGTGTTGTTTTTGTTGTGCGTCTGTTTACTTTTGCACTTGTGTGTAGGTGAAGGCGGATGTCACACAGAATTCACTTTGCTTCGTTTGCAAAACGTTTTAAGGCGAGAAGCAGTAGAATCCTTACTTCTGGGTTTGCCTGTGGGGTTTTGTTACCAGTGAAATTTCTGGTTTGTTTCATAAAAATGGTATGACCCCACGTGTTCTATTTGTTCCTGCTCCCATGTTGGTCTTTCAGTTTTCAAATTTATACAGTAGTGTAAAAAACACGATTAAATTGTGATAGAGATACACGTTCTTCCTTAGAATCCTTTCCGATTTACTATTAACGCTAGAAACTTTATCTACTGATAGCGTGGACACATCTAAATTTTTCTATCATTCTGGTGCATTTCATTCACCCGTTAAAGCCTGTATTTCACTTTCTTTTACAATCAACGGGTCTTGTATTATTCTCAGAATAAACAGCGTCAACAAATTTATCTTTGTAATGGCGAAGTGTTGTGTTTTCTTTGCAGTACGGATTGAATTCTTAAATATTATTTAGACGAGCTTCGGCTGTAAAGTAATCTACTTTTCCTTATAATCATATTTTCTACGTTCTAGACCTTCATTTAACATCAAACAGCTTTCCGTGTTGCTTGTAGCAATGAATTTTAAGTGCAACCCATCTTGTTATTCCAACAGGGCTCAGATTCTTGGTAGCATCAATTAATTCAATTTAGGTAATTTCCCAGTCGCAGATAGTGTTGGAGATGAATGAGGATGGAGTGTGCAGAAGACGTCAGAGGAGACAGGCCAATAACGGCAGTCGCTTTGATGTGACAGCCACTCTGTTGCCTGTCCCATCAGAATGCGAATACCAGCTGCAGCGTTCAGTTTGTATTTGTTGTCAAGTGTCCCAAGTCCGTGGTATAAAATAAAAAGAATATATCGCGTTATTCAACACTCTAGTTCACGTGGAATTTCTGACGGACAGAAACTTTCATCTCTCAATTACCATTCGACTGATGGTCCATCTCTCGGCTGTGCGACATGCGTGACGAGCCGTCATATTAAAGTCTCCCCTTTTAATTAGTTAGCAAGTAAGCTTAGCAATTTGCCCAGACGCTGAATTCAGTCTCGTAACCCTGGGTTCAGTCCATGTAAGATGATGTGCATATACATTTTATTAAAATGAGTGTTTGCCACTCTGTACATTTAGCTCGAAGTAGCCTGGGCAACGAAGAGGAATGTGAATTTCTCTTGAGTTGATATTGCTTCTTTTACTTAAGGAGAAATAAAAATGGTCACTTTGACTGTTCCGTCACACGTGTGCTGAAGAAGTTTCTGACTCAGCGGTTTCATGGTGGGTCAGAACACCGCTGTAGGTCTTTTCTTGCTAGAAACACGTGTATTGTACTTGTCGACTTGTGCTTTGCTTGTGTACTTATGTGGCGATTAGCTTTCGTTCTGCTAAGCGTGTGGAGATAGTTATGTGGTAAGTCTGTTATGTTAATGACATGTAACGAACTCCGTATCCTTTTTCTCGGAAACTGTGATAATCGCCAGCCTTACGTCACAAGTGGCAGTCTAAGGAACGTCCAGCAGGTTCGTAACAAAACGGAGAGTTCTGGGCAGAACACATAAAACCTAAAGAAGATGGCTGTCTTCTGAGATGTTGCACAGTGTAGTTTGGTAGAGATTAACCTGCGTGTCAGAGGTGCTTACTGCCTGCAACAGGGCCCTGATGATAGAAGCAGTAAGCACCTGTGAAACGTTGTTCAGTTTGCACCAGACAACACGGCGCAACTTCACAGAGACAGTCGTGTTTGTCATACTCGTCGTCGTGAGAACCTGAAATCTCGCCTAAATGCTGTTTTGTTGATTTTGTGCTTGCGCAATGTAAATTCGGTAAATTGGTACAGAATATGACACACAGACAGCATGGTAATCGTAGAATCTGCTTAAAATGTATAGTGCATATTAACTTGTCATCAAATGGGAACGATTATGCATGAGTAGGCCAACACGGACAGGGAAAGAAAGAGAGAGAGAAAAGATTATAATATCGAAAATTCAAGAGGTTAGGCTAGGTTATCATTATGGACACAAATTATTTTAAGCTATACTTTAAATTATTCTGTCCAAGATATTTCAAAATGCAAACGACCTGTACTCGGCAGGTTTCTAAGTGGCTTTACTATTGATCTCATCTCAGAAGTTCGCACTGTACACCATGGTGGTATTCAAGGAAGGAATTTAAAAACAGCACTCCTTATATTAAATAATGATCCTCATACAAGATTTTATAAGCATCAGACACTTATTTTAAAAGCACAGTAAATTTTCAGGTGTGGATCTCGTGGGATTCACACCCTAGGTTGAAGGAACGGGCTTCAGAAACCGGGGCTGGTTCTGTGTGAGTGTTTTGAAAAGTGCTGAGCCTTGCATTATCGGGCGCTTAGCCAATAAGGAGAGCCGTGCTGAGGAGATCAGGGGATGTGCCACATCCATTCTATTCCCACGTAATCTTCCTGATAATGGTTTTCGAGGTAATTTCTCGCACATACTGAAGTTAATTTGGTTCGACTTTAAAAGTTGGGCGGGGGACGTGAAGGGGGGCTGGAGCGTCGTCTGCCTCATTGTGTCAGCGTATTTATTATTAGTCATGAACGGAGGAATTTTTTTCTAATACGTCGCGTATATAGCTTTTCCCATAGTCTTTCATAGATAAAGATTTATGGAGTGTTATTTCACATAGATATAGACCTGTATGTATTCCAGTATCCGGATTTAATTATAGTTGTTAGAGCATCGTTTCATTTGTAGAAATAATACAATACAGAGCTAGCTTAATAATTATAATACAAACAGTATTCGAGGTAAATTTGCTCATTTGTGTAATTACGCATCACGCCATGTAGACATATGGATGAGTAGAGGTGTAGCCCCAAGCTTTCTTAACATTGGCACCAGATTTAGGCTCCTGCCGCATTACCCCCCGGTGTAGGAGGCTGGTTAGACGCGATGTGTGAAGAAAAGAAAAGTCCCTGTCTCTCAGTCGGTTCGACCTGCAGCCCAATTGTTACAGCGACAGAAACAATGCATATTTTTTACGTGAAATGGCGCGATCCGATTAAGACAGCAGAGCAGTGTCGTAAGGCTCTGCTTTGCAAACGTCTGCTGTCACGAAGAGGTCTTACAAAACATTTAAGTCCCGTGGAACATTAGAATCCTCACAACAAGTTGTTGAAGAGTGTAGGAGAAACGAGAAATACATGCAGAGGCTGAAGGGAAGACGTAGATGGGAGGATAATATTAAAATTCATCGAAATGAAAAGGATGGGTCGCTGCGGACAGGGTTTATCTGGCTAAGGATAAGGGCCGGTGGTGGGCTCTTGTGAACTTGATAATGAACCTTCGGGCTCCATAAAAGACGGGAATTGCCCTGACTAGCTGAGGGAGTATCACCTTCTCAAGAAATCCTGCTCCGTGGACTCAGTTGTTAGAGAAGGTATTTATGACCTGACGTTTAACGCGGATATTTAACTTATGTATGTGTCTGTTAAATAATAATAATAATCACCTGCGTATCGTTCACCAAAGTATTCTGTAGCCCTGTGTATGTTGATTACTAGGATATAAGTTATGAAATTATTTATAAAGACGGGTTGGGATAGAACCATCTTCCAATTATGAACCTTGTTCTTTGTTCGCGTTGTATTTATGTGTGTATAAATAAATATAAGACACCTGTTCTGCTATATAGTTGTGCAGGAGATAGCAAAGAAACAACTATCCCCGTTCATTTGCATGTAATTGGAAGCTGTATAAGAATATTGTTATCCAGATAATGTCATACCCTTACGTCCAAAGTAAACAAAAAGCTCAATTGGAAATGGAGATAAGTTATGTATTTTTTTAGCTTAGATTTATAAGATTGGCTGAGCAGAAACGGGTGTGAAATGAACTGGTTGGAGAGACGTGAGGAAAAACACTGATCAGGGTGTCCCAAAAAGAAGTATACAAATTATGATAAGGAATATTAACCTTGTTGTTCATTTCCATGTGTTTACAAGGGGAACCTATTGTGGCCTACACTTAAAGATGACACTGCAATGTATTTTCTCGTGATGGCAGTGCTGACGCACGTAATGGTTTAGTTCATATTAAAATTATTTATTTAATTCATTGCCTCTCAGGGAACAGAACCCGAAGTTTCAAGACCGCTGCAAATGATATTACAGCAATGCAGTTAGTTCACGCCCTGATAATGTATTTCTCAGAGTGGCCTTTAGTCTGTCCTCCAATATCCTTTTCGGCGTTTTCCGAATAGTTTTATCGACCAGATTTCCGTATGCCGTTTTTGTTACCCCGTCCTGTTTCCAGACCACAATAATCTCCTTGGCTCGATTAACCTAAAAGTACAAATCTTGGAAGTTACTCTTTATGTGATTTCGTCAAGTGAGCTAGGAATCGTTCTTCACAAGTATCTACAACCACCGCGTCTCCATAATCCCAACAGCAAAAATGTGGGGCCAGACAAGAAGGTAATCCGTAGTTGCCCCCCGCCCGTAAGTGTTGAGCAAACAGACCAAGGGACATTCCATGCGACCAGTGTTTGCCCACCACCCCATGCACTTCAGTGACGTTTCGTTTGTTTTTTAGCTTCGAGAGGAATTTCGGCGTGGCTCCTTTGCACCACGTGTGCTGGGACGTCTGCCCGATCCCACCCTCTGAAAACAAACATTAGAATCTAATCCACTTGCAGACACTCCCACATAAGAAAATTGCGACTTTCACGTTGTCCAATCATTCATGAAACAGTGTTTTATATTCTGCAATAAAGGAAGTAACAATCTGTGTTTCAAGTTCTGAAGTATGGTGTCAACTGGTTTCTAGTTTTCCTTGTTTTATAGCAGCTTTGTTGTCTGGAAAGACGCGCTGAAAAGATGAAGAAGGAAAATTTGTGTACAGCTTCTTGCAGGTAGAAATGACTTCTGTAGTCCGATATATAACCACTGTTTATCGTGTTCGTGGTTGTCTGTAATATAAAACGCCATTCGTCTGTGAAGCCGACTTGTGAAGTTCCTGTCGCTATGACAACCGAAGTTATACATTTAATCCGCTGTCCCCTCGAGGCTTCAAATGTTCAGATATTGAAGCAGGAGCCGCCACTGGACTAGTGGTGATTTGCCACAAGAGATTGATGGCAATGATGTCCCTTAAAGCATAAATTACTTCGATCGGTTTGCCTGCAACCCATGTAGCCCGCCACACATTGTTATTGATTAATTGTATCAATTTGTGTCATGCGACAAATGAACACTTTAACGCAAAACTAACTGTGCATTACAGACAATGGAAATGGACACATGTTCATTTGTGTCAACATTTGAATGTCTACAAACTTAATCAGCAGAAATGATTATTATTAAATTTGCAGAAATGATTTGTTATTTAAACAAGGTGCTGCCGTTTGTTATATTCTGCAGAACACTAGTGGTCCTGTTATTTTGACTTTTACACACGTTTTAACCCTAGGGTGGGCCGTATCTCAGAAAACAGTTTTAAACAAAATAATCAGACTTTGAAGTCGTAATGTAACTGGGCAGTGGGTGTTTCTTCACGGTTGTGAAGTCTTCAATTGTGGTCTTCTGGATTGTGTCGCCTGATGATGGAGGCGATACGTACCTCCGAAACATTTATAACCTAACCCATAAGACCACACGGTGTCACAACCCAGAAGAGCACGATCGACTGTTTTCAACAGTTTGTGAGAGTGTGAATTGGATTTAGGTGGCTCAAGATAGAGTCGAGTTGTGAAATGGTCAACTGCTCGGCGAGCTACGAGCTACACTGGATCACAAGCGGCAGGTAAAAGAGTCCTTTGTTTTCGAAAGCCCTATGCCCTCTCTCGCTCTACTTTTGTGGTTACCATTGTTCGTTGTCTAAGCGAGTCTTTCACACAGTGAATATTGAATGCTAAGGGACTTAGACGAACCGGTAACTAGGCTGGATTCTAGTTACTTTTTGAGTGGGGTTGAGCCCCTGAATGGCCTGTAAAGCGCATGTGCAGTTGCAGAATTTGCTTCGGTGCTTGTCTGAATGTGAAGCAAAACTTTGAACATATGTTGGTTCTCTTGAAACTTATACACACTCTGTGTTGTGGACTGCATTGCATTAGCCTATAACAGGGTGGTGAGTGAATGGAAATGATGATGAAAGTGGCTGTCTTCTGGGATATTTCACCATTTAGTCTGATATCCATCATTATATGTAGGATGATTCTTTAAAATGCGCTCGAAAAGAAATATGTAGTGCCTGTGCTGAGATTTGAACTGTAGCCGTCTAGTTCAGAATATCATTTTCTTAATGGCTGAGCAGCCCCTTGTATTGTCATGAAAAATGTTATTTTTAAACTACTTCTCAGTGTGTACAAAGTAGGTAAAGCAGGAAATATACAATTTGAACTTGTCCATCAGATGACTTCCTGCCAGATCAGCTCTTGGCAAATATTATCACAAACCGTTCTCAGAGATGGCTAATAAGGATCTATAAATATCACAGGAACAAGTCGTGCAGGGGCGTATTCTAAACCTAAGGGGCAACGCCTCCTCAGAAACAACATCTTTGTGATTTACTACATCATCATTTCAGCTGGCAAGTTATGTTTATACCATCGTGACGTCAGAGTACAAGTCTTCCGGGAAAATTTTCAGTCGTGCTTCCGTGATGTGTTTTATTTCTTTTCTGTGAAACCGATCGGCGCACTGATTCGCACTCTTGCTTCGTTTTCGGGGAGGAGTCTTCAGTTCGTATCTCATCCCTTATACCGAATATCGACATGTTTCATAGAAGAGCGCCAGATGTTTATAAAATTTAATGTCCTATTAATTTTCTATTATTTACAGTTTTTATAGTATATCCCACAAAGTCCAGTGGGTCCCGGGGTCCTTTTCCGGGGGTAAAGCGTGGCCGGAGCGTGTCGCTGATCACTCCCCCTAAGTGCCTACATGACGTCTGGCGCTACAGTTTTGGTTTTTTAAAATGAATAGTGCACACAATTTTATGTCTCGAAGCAGAAGATCCAGAGACGGATAAAGTAGATTGGCAATTGCAGTTATTTAATTTCTAGCATTTCGGCCGTCAGTAACAAAAATGTTTTCGTTTTGTGATTTCTCATATCGTAGAGCTCAAAGACCGTGAAGATGCTTGTAGGCGGCGGGTGTTGTGGGGTCGGATCAGAAACATAAAAGAAGTTTAGTGAGGCTGAAAGGCTTAAATATTTCATTAAACATATCTTTCTGTTTCGAAGTGCAAAGCGATGCCGTTCTCTCTTCGACTCTTATTGTCCTTATTCCTTTCTCTGGTTGTCTGGGAAAGCGACATATTTGTGTCAGAGACGGAACACTTGCCCGCTTGAAACGCGACGTCCTTACTTTACGCGTAAGGACGTCGCGCCCAGGGAATCCTGTAGGAACTCTGGTCTGTGATCCTGTTTCCTCTGTTGCCCTTTTCTTTCGTACGTCTCTACATTTTCTGCCCAGTGGTAATTATATATACCATCTGCTTTAACGGCAGTTAACTCTGTATTTTACCCACAAAGTGTGTTTGTGGGTTTCGTATGATTTTCACAACAAACAGCGATTATTTCCCTACACAGCGTTAGCCAGTTGAACATTCACAGAGACGCGTTGTGTTTCTTTGCGGTAGGAGGAAATGATTCTTTAAGCATTGTACCTATGAGATTCGTGCTTCTAAGTGTTAAGGGGAACGAAAAACTGGACTCTTTGTTCACGTAAGCAGTTTTCTTACGATTCTCAGTTGATTGTATTATCAGGAAAGCAGTAAAAAGTTATCAGCTCGTGTACTTGTAAGTGTTTCTTATCATACACATGCAGTGACAGAAGAAATACGCTTCCTGGCTTTGGTCTCTTACTCGTTTGAGATGCCTGATGTAAAACTCGTAGAAGGGAATTTAGATACTCAGAACACGAATGAGATTGTATGTATTGGTAAGAAAATTGGTCTTCCACTCTGAAGGAAAAAAAGGAGATTTAGAGTAGCCAGTGATGGGATAATCAGATATGAAGCTCTGTCCGGTCCGCGGGGCAGCTGTTGCTCATCCCAGACAAATGCAGAAGGGAAGAATAATGAGCTTCTGCAAATACTGATGTCGGGAGGAAAATGACGCGGACGAGGTGAAAATTTCATGCATAATTTGAGTTGAAAACCTGAAGTGTGAAGATCACTTGGAAGATCTAAGCGTGGATGGGAGGATAATATTAAAATTAATTTTTAGTAATTAGGGCGTTGAGTGGATTAAGGTAGCTCAGGATATGGTCCAGTGGAGGGTTGTTGTGATCATTCGAGTTACATAACACGCTGGAAATTTGACCTGCAGAGCGACTATTAGCTTCTCAAGGAACTCTGTGCTCCGTGGAGTCGATTAAGAGAATGGTTGACTTTACCGGCCTTCTTGCTTCCCCGGTTTGTTGGTGTTAATAGTCAGAATGGCTTGTCCCCAGTGTTCAGGCCTGTAATGTCTTGGTTTCATGTCGGCGCGGTGAAATGAAAGCGGTGTGGAGACATGCTAATGCTTGCGAGTACAGACAAGTCAATTTACTGTCGTGTTTGATACTTGACAGGGATGCGTTCCTTTGTTTTGACAGCCTCATTTTCATTGAGGTGAGTGGTTAATGCCTTGCCTTTGAAGTTGAAAGAGCGCCATCATGGCGTCATGACCGACAATTATTTAACATTCGGCGAGATTGAGGTCCAAAAATCCAATGTATCAATAAAATTAACATTTTTCATTTCCAGGACTTTTAAATTTATGATTTGTGACATTTTACTTTGCTGGTTACCATGGAGATACGCAGACGAAATAATACATTTATTGATTTATTAAAAGCTCAAAGTGAAAATGATTAAATAATCGACATCCTGCGCCGTATAGTCTGATAGAAACTGCCCGACACTTTAGAGGTGTTTGCTGCTGAAATCATGAGGGCGATGTTAAGTACTCGTTAGATATTAAGGAAATCGCACGTACCTTCATTGCATGGTTTCGCATTTTATACGTATTATGTATGTTGCAAAGTATATTTGGTAAACAGGATGACGAAACGGCCTGAAACTTAACGCACCTTGGACATGGATAAATATATGCATAGTTCATGCTAATGACATTCATTTCAATATTTACGTAAAGGCTACTTGCTGTTGTGCTGAGCGCTGTGGATTGCGGGACTGACTGCGAACTATAGAGTTTTGTGAGTGTGTGAGTGTTTAATTATGGGACTCTTCTTCCGTTCTTCAGCCTGTGATATTATATGGGGTCAGTGGCGTCTACTTGGCTTTCATGCTTGATCTCCTTCAATTTGTCGCAAGAGATTCAAATTCTGGAGGCATGTGTGTCGTTCTGATTGTTTCCGTGTTGGCTTTTATCTATAAAAATGCTTCAATTTTAAACTTGAAGTTTTCAAAGCTGCTCGAATTCACTGTGAAGTCTTCTGAGTGCATATACAATGCCGTGTCGAAATGGTGGAGAAAATTACCGACGTTTCGGAGAAAGTTGCTGCCTCCTTCCTTGAACGTTGCAGAAGGAGGCATCAAGTTCGCAGGAGTATGATTGAATTTCATGTTTCATGGTCTGCACTAAAGTTTCTATCTTCAGTAGTTGAACAAACGAGGGATTCAAAACAGCGAAAAATGTGTACTCCTGAATGGAGTGCACGTTTTATGTCTAGTCGTAAATAGGCCGCTGCCGTTACCTATGCAACCCCTGCTCGCCCATAAATTTACTTTCTACGCACTAACACTGTCTTGACTCGACTTGTTTGTTCTAGGTTTGCCCTGTGTTGTGTTTGTTGGACCCCATAAAGCGTCCACATGTTTCATACCGCCAGCTATGTCAGGGAAATATAAACGTTTATCAACATGAAATTTGTATTTAGTGAGGAAAATCTTTCTGCTGGTCTGGTGGCTGTAATCGTTACTGAAACTGTCACTGGTTCGGATTTCAGTTTCATCAGCGTTTCTGCTAAAAAATTACGCCTGGTTCCTCATTTTCGTTCCTCTTTATTTGATTCGTGCACTTTGATATTCTTCTCCTCTTCGTATATCTTAACTGAAGAAGTCACGAGGGAAATGCAATCGTTGATGGGAATATAATATTAAAACGGATTTCAGACAAAAGAGAGTGGGGGGACGGAAAGGATTCTGTCCAGGATAGTTAACAGTAGTGGTCAATTGTGAACACAATGGCCATACTGCTGGTTGCATATATCCTAAGGATGAAACCTCTTGGCCGTCCAACGACTAAAAATTTTCTCAAGTAAGACACGTATATGGATAGTTCACGTATATTTCATAATCATTTTTTCAGTATAGCTAATCCGATTTCTTCTCATATTGTGTTCTTATGTTTAATTCAAGAGCAGTGGACAGGGCTGTTTCTATTGTTTTTTTATTTCCCCAGCTTTAAAATAATCTAGCCCTATAAATTTTACGCAGTCGGGATTATAAAACCTGTCACTAAATTAAAATTAAATATTTTGTAATTATCATAACTCTAAAACGCGAATGTTTACCGCGAAGGTGGCCTGTCAGCTGTGAAAGTCTACGTGAAAGAGAATTTCCGTATGCAAACAGATTCCAACCCACTGCGTTGAAGAGCCTGTTTTGTGATATCGTCAGCTTCTCATTTCCTTTATCCCTCGTGGATCAACTTTTCGGAGAGACGTGTCGCCCCCATCTTCGGGGCCGAAGTACTACTTTAACGATGGAGATGATACATTGCTTCCGAAAAGTTGGTGACCACCTACAAGTGTGGGCGGCGTTGTGACCCAGAAGACCACAATCCAAATTTCCACGTCCGTGAAAGCCTCAGATGTAGTAATTTTCGTACGGAGTCTAGTAAACCGGTAACTGGCCGTAAAAATTAAAATGGCATTGAACTACTGCACGTCGCCACACAGGGCACTCTCCTGCTCATGAACGCGTGTTATTTTTATGGAACTGGAGCGATTTATTTCTGGAAGTGAAGCTAACACTGCCACAGTGTTCGCGACTTCGAATCCCGCTGCACACCGAACCTGGCAATCCGGTGGTTAGCATTCGTGCTGTGGGAGGTCCCGGGTTCGAGTCTCCACTCAGATATCGGCTGTTCTAAGTGTGTTTTTTTTATCCAGTCCCTCCGGACGAATGCCTGGATAGTTTCCATGACCGCTTCGTCCATACCCTTTCCTATTAGCCATTTACGTGTCAATGTGTTATTCAGCAGCGTGCAACGTCGTTAAACAATCGACCAAGAATCCCGCTGGTGCCCTCGATCTGTGTTAGCTTCTTCATATATTTTTTATCTGACTGTATGTAACTTACGTTGATCTCATCTTGAATCCAAGAACGGATCGAGATTCTTGGGTTATTTAATAATACCGTGTCAGCTGTGGAAGTTATATATCACTGGAAAGAGCATCCGACTGAAATATAATTTCATTACTTATGAACCGGGATAGTTCAGTTGGTGAGGTGGCTGGCTACGGACTGGCTTCGATTCCCGGTGAGGGTACAATCTCTTTGTACCATGCTATGAAAACTTATGGGGTGAGGGTGGAGATAAAGTTCCACGAGCTGTTAACCTCGTCACAGAATGGAGGTGAGCGGTTACTTCGCCGTTCTTCTTTCAAGTTTGTGCTAAATAGAAGTCAGCAGTTTCTGTCATTGGTTTCGCTTGAGGCAGATTCGATATCGGCTGTGTTATGTAGGTGGAAGCGGCACACCGTTGTAGCAACAGACCGCACACACCCTGTACCAGCTTTCTGTTTTCCTATCGCCTGTTCTGGTAGAGATGTTTTTTTAAATATGACCACGGGCGATTCTTGGGTTGACAGAGACAAGTGAAATCGGACACTACTTTTAATGTATAAATTTCCAAACGTTGGAGGAAAATTGATGAAGCATGACTTGTTGTTTCGTATGTGAGTGACATTTCTTTGTTCAGAGATTGCACACACGCATGTGATCAAACATCATGGCGCACAGACTTAACTTGATAAGTTGTTAAGTCATATAGCTGGTCAAAGAGCTCCCTGATTTCGTGGTACTCAAACGTCCATAACCCTGTTAACAAAAGCTAGTCAGTGTACCAGGTTCTGAACCAACTTAATGCAGTCCTCATTTTCGCACACAGTTTCTCTAAAATAACATTATCATTCCATCTCACCCAGGTCTTTCTTTCCTTCCTTCGCATTTTTAGATTAAAATTTGATATTGATTTCTCAGGTCGCCGTGCGTGCTACGTGTCCCGCCCGTCTTATTTTTTATTTGATCATCCTAATAATATGGTGAATAGTAAAAATTATGAACCTCCTACTTATTTATTTTTGTCCTCCAAGTTATTCCTTCTATCTTAATTTAAAATATATTTGCTGTCACTTCGTTCCCACACATCTCTATATAAATCAGTGTTTATATATATATATATATATATATATATATATATATATATATATATATATATATATATATATATGTTCTTACTGAACATCGTGATTGAGACGTATTTTGGCGGTCACTGATTTGATTTTTGGCCCAGCAGCCCGCTATCACTATCTTATTCGTGGTTTTCCTCAGTCTGTCCGGTAAATGCTGAGAAAGAACCTAAAAATACCAGGTCTTTCAACATGGTTTCCGATTCTCAATTCATGATCATCCTTCCGATTAGCGCTGAATAACATGAGCATTTGAAAACCCATCGTTAAGCACCCCGTTCCCGTTTTGCCTGTTGGTACCAAACGCTTTGCTCAGCACTTCGTCGATAGACTTCGCGTCAGATTCCGAGTTTGACACCAGAGATCGCCTTACCTTATACTGCTCGCGCGACGGCATGTGGATGCAATAGGCGTGTTCCGCCCGATGGTGATGGTGATGTTGGAGGTGGTGGTGATACGCGTATTGGCCCCCGTACTGCTGCTGGTGGTGAATCTGTTGTGACCACTCTTCTCGCGTGTCTTCCGTCTTTCTTAGTGGATGGTGGGAGGAATGACGTCACTCCTCCACGTGCCGTGCGTTCTGTTTGTAAACAACCCCCCTGACACACACAAGTACCCCGTGACTTGTGTCCCTCTTTCAGTGACCGGTGACCGCAAGTTCCTTTCCTCTTCAGTTGCTTGCTGCCACAGTGTTTCTGAATACCCCCAGCGCAGAAGACGCTGTCCCAGAGCTGCGGTAGTGGGCTCGGGTCTCGGGCGCCGCGTCCAGTCTGTACCGCGCACTCCAACCTACTGAAGCCTGTTCTGCTCGAGGAGGGGAGCGTAGAGCCAGCTGAAATGAACTGAGCCAGGCACCAGCTGGCGCGTGGCCCAAATCCCAGCCAGAATACAGATGTTGGACCCTTCAGGTGAATGGAAGCGACATCACATTTTGGCGTCGGTATACTGAATGAAAAGTCAAGTAGTAAACCGGACTGTATGAAGCAGTATCGTTCTGAGGCGATTCTCTTGCCTGGGGTATACATACCCTACTGTAAATGCTCGGTCGTAACGCCAACGGTAGAAGCATGGGCTGGCTACTGACAAAGCTGAAGCAGTCTCATATTTATTTTATTTATTCTTGGTTTATGTAACGAGGCTTCTAGTTGCCCAGCTATATATCATCGAATGATCGGGTTGTTAGTGAATTATGAATTGAAGAAGATGTCGGAGGAACCGGTTAATGTCCACCTCAAATTCCTTTCTAAATTCATCAGTCACAGTCACCCTTGCAATTCGAGGCAGTTGAGAAAGCGTCGGTAAATAGACACGTCTTGGGACAGTTATACGTTCATCAGTGGGTATTGAAGCTGGACCAGCCTTGACCAGCATGATGTCCGCTGATAGTTCACGAGCCTACTTCATTTAGCCTAACTGGAGTTGGCTAGCGTTTCAAGAAATTGAATGATTTGCTCGGTATGAACACTATTCCACTGGATGTCTGTGCTCTTTTGTACATTTTAATTTCCTGTTAACGGTAACACAGACATGACGACCGTGTGAAGTTTGGAAACGGAATTTACACTAGAGCCAGTGAATACAGAGAACTGGAAAGGAGTGTGGTTATAAATCGTAAAGAAACATGTTTAGATATGTTGTAGGTTGGAAAAGACACCGCGTTCACATATTTTTACATTTGGGTTCTCGTTTGATGGTAGTTTGGGGGTTGGTTTGCGGAATTTTTGTATTAAGACAGACCACAAACATATCTACAAACTCTGTTTGAATCGTTTTTGTGCAGACCGTGTGGACGATCCCAGTAACTTCTCACGCACAGTGAGAACAAGTGTCTCTAATTGGGTTACACAATGCATTACGTGTGGTCCGAGTCTGGAACATGCAAATCAATGCTTCAGCCACAGCGTGACCCACTATGCCGTTGGGATATCCCGTGCTGCACTGCGGAACCGGAAACCCACATTTAGCGGCGTGTGTGTGCCTCTCAGACCGCTTAACTAGCCTAACGAATGTTGGGATCCCTTCGAACCCCCCCCCCCCTCCCCCAACCCCAGGGTTGCGTTTATCATCCTGAACATAAGCGTGACACTCTTCCTGTCAAATTTCTGACAGCTCCTCCTTTCGGTTGAAACATTTACTGCTTCAGGGATTCCAGGAATTGATTCCAAGTCCTGAGCCAACTCGGTAAGACCGGGAAAATTGTTCTAAGAAAAAGGAATCAGGAAAAGCAAATACCGGCGATGAGCGAACCGTGCAGTGTGTCTCAAGAACGTTCAGTACTGCATGTGGGACTTTAAAAGAAGACTGTTCGATATACATTCTTGTAACAGTTTCCATTTGATCAGATGGCTGTCTTCTGGGTTGTAGCGCCGTGTAGTCTGACAGAAGTTTAGCAACGTTTCAGAGGTCCCTGCGGTGATGGAAGCAGCGTCACCCTGATGACAGAGGCAGCATGGACCTATACTCACCGCTGTGATATTCTCAAATCCTACTCGATTTAATTACTTTCTTCTGTAGAGGGTGTCGTGCCGAATTAAGAGTTAAGTAGCTCAGTGAATACAGTACAATGGCTGTGTATCTGGGCTACGGCCTGGATGATAGATAATTTGATTCCCGTCAAAGCTAAGAGATTTTCTCTTAGCATCTGCGTCCAGACCAGCTTTGTGGTCCAACCAATCTCCTATCAAATGAGTACATTGGAACGGATGTGGGAAGGTGTGCAGTGTGGATTGTGGTCTCCTGGGTTGTGTATTCTTGCAGGTGTTGCCAAAATTTGGAATAGCATGTCGTTCTACCGAGTCTTTTGTAACCACCCACATGGCGTCTAAACGTTTGTCCTGATGATGGAGATGATGCGTTCCTCCGAAACGTCGGTGGCCACCTGAAAGACTGTTTGGAAGATTTGAGTTTCTCACGGCGGTCGAGATGGTTCGGACACCGATATGACATCTACAAGACTTGAGGTTCTCACAGCGGTGAGTATGAAGATTTCCGTCTTCTGGGTTGTTGCCCTGATGACGGAGGCAGTATGACCTCTGAAACGTTGGTTAACATCGACCAGACTACACAGCGCAACTACCCAGAAGACAGAAATCTTCATCGCCCTGATGACGGAGGCAGTATGACCTCTGAAACGTTGGTAAACATCGACCAGACTACACAGCGCAACAACCCAGAAGACAGAAATCTTCATACTCTGATGACGGAAGCAGTATGACCTCTGAAACGTTGGTTAACATCGAACAGACTACACAGCGCAACAACCCAGAAGACAGAAATCTTCATCTGCAAGATTACACGGCGCCATAACCCACATTTTTACAGCCTGGAGAACCGAATGCGCCTTATTTGTGTGTTGTCTCCTTACGGTGTGCATTTTAACTTAATATTCCGTAGTCGCGTTGCAATCCTTAAAGTGATTTGTCAGAGTTGAATATGTTGACACTTTTATTGTAGTAATTTTTATGGGTTTCAGTTTTTAAGACCCTTCTTTTCGAGGCTGTAAACGAGTTAGAATATTTGTCAGCAATTTCTTCTCTAGCTGTTCTTGAATAACAATGCGAGAACATGGCTGTAAAATTACGACCCAGAAACATCGAGTCGTCCTTGAACGTATCCCAGCCACAAAAAAAGACGGTCTTAGTATCCGGCTTTTGCTTACTTCGCCGTTGTTTCGCGAGCAGCAACTGCAATTCCAACCCGAGATGAATGAGGGTCGTCCACAGATTCTTCTTCCCTGGGGTGAGCTGTGCAGATGAAGGCCTGTGGCAGCCGACCGCATTTGCCATCTCGCTCTGTCTGTCTCCTTGTGCATTTGTTTCACAAACCCTTGCTCCGCTGACACTCCCGAAAAGCGGTCAAGTTTCCCAGCCTGTTGTGGGTGTACCGTTGAAGGTTCGCGACTTAATTCATGCCGGTTGAAGAACTACCTCCGTGGAACAAACTCTTTCTTGAGATAGCTGATAGTCGTTCATTTCGTCAAGAAATTCCCGGCCTTGTACAGAACCGAAAGCCCACTGCCGTGTTCAAAAGAGACCACCATTGGAATCTGTTTCTGAGCCAGATGGATTCAGTCCAAATGGCCACAACCAGTTTCTTCTAAGATCTGTTTTAATAAAATTTTCGTTTCTACGTCCAGGTCTCCCAGTTGTTTCTGCCAAAATTTTATACGAAATTCTTATCTCTCCCATGCTGGATACATGCCCCGCCCATGTGATTGTACTTAATTTTATCACCGGATTAATATTTGGCGAAGAATGTAAATTAAGAGGCTGGCAGGTAAGGGTTGGAGAAGCTAACATATCGAGAGGAATCGTATTTTGTACTCTTCAGCCGGTGTTGTTGGGACATTTAAAACAGTAGGAATGAGGTAGATGAGGTGTGCGTTATGGGGACATAAACTCAACAAGCATGAAGTCACGTTGTGCCCCCTCGTATCCCATACGTTCCTTGGAAACCAGCAACTTCCGTTAAAAAGTGTGCCGAAAACACCTGTGATCGAATTTCCTTGCAGGGTAAATATTTGAATAATTTCTTTTGTCAACAGTGATTGCAGGTAACAAGGACCTTGTGTGTGCAGGAGGAAGTAGGGAACAGAGGAGTGTAACGAGAGATAACAAAAGAAGAGTGAAACTGCGTGCATTTTGCAACTAAACGTGTAGTTCCAACACAAAGCATTGTTTAGTGTGAACTTACAAACTGTCGTAAAAGCTTCCTAGGACAGATTCAGAATAACGAACTTTACTTTGTCTGAAGTCGCGCTGTTAACTGTACGAACTTCTGGAAACGTTTCGTAAAATCACCTTTCCATTATATTGTGCCCAGAGGCGCCTGTGAAAGGATGCGCCATACAGATTGTAGACTGCGTAATGTGCAAGCTTCTCAGTAGCATTTGACTGAGCTTCTTCTTGATTTTATAAACTTTAACCCAACGGAAACTTGTAACTTTAAATTGTAGAGAAGCAGTTTGGATTGTGCAGACTTGTCGGTGTTTCACTTGTTCCCTGAAGTTGGAGGCGGTGTGTTCCTTCGAAACGCTGGTTACCACCTATAAGACTGCACAGAGCCATCCCAGAAGACCACAGTCAAAATTTTCACTGCCGATTAATCCACAGATTTGGTATAGAAGCAAAGTTTGGAGTAATTAATGGATTTCCAATACTGATGTCCGAGAACGTTTTTGTTTACCAAACGGATCTCTGCAGTCCGTCCATTTGCTGTAGCACGGCAGTAATTCACGCAGACCTGCCGCTGTGCTGATTTGTACAGGCTGATGAGATGTTGATGAGCAAAGTATTAGACCCGTAGCTGTGTTTGAAAAAATGCTAGAGGCAGATCAGTGTAGGAAAAAAAGAACATAGGCAGAAATGCCATTTGAAGCCGTGCAATGTGCTGTGTGCAGAGAGCGCTGTTTTGTTTGTGTGAAAATAAATTTCAATGACCATTGGTGCGCTTTTACCCGTGGGGTTGTGCTTGTTATTCATACATTCTGAGCTATCGCGCACTGGACCGCGAACAGCAATGCAGTTGCCCAATTATTTGTTTTCTACTGTCATTTCTCCCTCCCTGACGCTTTGAACTTCTGACTGTGTAGCGAAATAGCCCTCGTTGCGAGGGTTGGCCGTCAACATGGCGGTTTCGAGAGAAACAAGTTACTGGCAATAAAACTGAGAATGAAAGAAAAAAACAAAGAGTGATAAAGAAAGGAAGAAACGTAGAAAAGGTGGAAAGAGGGAAACGAAAAAAGAATCAAATAAGTCTTCCCCTTTGAATCATGAAGCTCGTCTCTCCGTAACAGAAAAGATAACACCAATCGTCTCCATGACAACGATCAATTGGTATTTGCTGTTCAGAGAAATAACCGATATTTTTTTCAGGAAAACATACGAAACACATGAATAATATACTGTGTTGTCATAATGCGGGGTTACAAAGTGTTAAAGCAGGTGGTACGTATAAGTTATCGCTTTGCTTTAAAGGGGTGTATAATCTCGGGAACGAACCTTTGTAGACAAACGACAAATTGGAACTGCCGTGGGTAGAACTGTGATTGTACCGGACGCCGTCAAGTGTCAGACTGTGGCAAAGACGATAATGGTTTCACAGCTCGCGGTACATCCGCACAGCATTGGCGAAGCTTTCTGGTAGGAGAATACACACACACACGGGCCACTTATTTTCTTTATTTCTTTCCTTCGTATTTGGTTGGATTTTTGTTAATGATCCTTTTGTATGTATGTGTGTATGCACTGTCGTAAGCCCTTTATCTGTCAGTAAGCACCTGATGAAAACGGAAATAACCTCAGCTCTGTTGTGTTTCCGTAATAACCAAGTGTTCCCTCGCTCTTTGTTCAGCAGGTACTCCTCGCACGCTCCACGTGTTGCATAACTCGGAGCAGCCTGCATCTGTGTTCTCGATACTGGAGTCTGGCAACAAGACGATCCCCCTGGTAGCTGACGGCCTCTTCGACTTTCTTATGAACAAGATGACCAGCATCTACACCTCCAAGAAGCAGACAAAGATCGAGGCCAAGGGTCCGCGCTTCGAGATCGGTGACTTCTGTGTCAAACTGGGCAGTGTCACCATGACCCAGAACTTCAAAGGCGTCCTTGTCGAGGTGAGTGCACCCAGAAAATGTTTATTCTAGATCTCATGCCCAAAACTACGTACTTCTCACCGACACGCAGGTATCGACCCTCGCAGGAGACAGTAATGGCGGTAACAAGTAGTACCGCGGTAATTCAATCCAAACGAATCTCTTGCATCGTCACTCTTAGGCGACAACGATGGCCTAACTGGGGTGGTTTTTCAAACGAGGATTACAAAGGCAGCTTCTTTGTGTTTATTAGGGGTTGTAAGTCTGGATGGCAATATACAGATTTATCTCGCCCAGGGTCACTATTATAACGAAACCCGAAATTCTGTATGCTACCATCTTCACCCCATTGTTAGCAGACCATGAAAGAAAAATGAGAAAAATATCGCGTTGTCAAATAACCCTAACAACGCCTCCTTTCCCGATTCGAGCTACATGTCCAACTCATCCTACCTCATTGTTCATGATTCTTACATGAGTCACGAAATTCGTGATATTTCAGGTTCTCACAGCGATGGGTATGAAGATGACTGGCTTGTGGGATATTTTGCTATACAGTCTGTATAAACCCTGATGATGGAGGCATTAAGCACCTCTGATACGCCACTGAACTTCTCCGAGTGTCTCGTTATACGAACTCCTAAATGTTCTCATTTGCAAATCCCTCTTTGCTTCACAGCATACCTCAACTTTCTGTTTTAAAACTTTTGTGATTTGTATTCTTCCCTCGATGTAAGATCTCACTTTGTATATCCATTCTCTACAAATGCTGCCTGGATTATTTGCCGTGATTCAACTAGCTCAGTATCCGGTTGAATTACGGAATTTTGTGAACACGGTGGTGAACATTCGGGTTTAATAGAAGCAAGTAATGTCTGTCAGCTTCAGAGGAAGGACTCTGCTCCCTAGAGTTGTATAAACTGTAACAAAATTAATGCAGCTTATAAGTAGAAGAGAAATAAGTCTAATTATATTGGATCGTTTTTGAACACTGAAAACTTTCCTGTTCGAACAGAAAAGTTAACTCAATTAAAGGAAGTTTGTCACATGGCTCCCGTGGAATTTAATTTCAAGCAGAAAGGGTCCGATTCAGTGGCTTTGCGTCTGTTGCCGACAAGTCTTTTTGAAAGTGAGAGAACTGCCAAGTGGATGATCTGTCTGAGAGCTCTCCTTGTTTTCATAACTTCACTGCAGGCGCATTCCTTCCATTCATATAGCGCGTTCTGTTACTTTCTGAGGCGTCTTTGGTTCCATTAGATCTGCTTCAAATTAGGTCGCTGCAGGATCCGAGAGCTTCCGTTGTTTTTATCATTTCACCAAAGCTAGTCAGGTGCATACAGATTTCTTACCACTGATGTCATATAGAAATTTAGGCCTATACAGGGAGAACCTATTTTAAAACGATATATCTCGTTCACAGCGTACGGAGTGTTAAAATTCATTTTATCAAATGCAAGCGGATTTATCCGTATTTTAGCACCATTAGCTTCTTTGATATCAATTTTGTATGGGGAAGAAATGTCGATTCCGAAATGCTGAAGACTTGATGTTGGACCACGCTCCGACACGTGACGACCGACAATTACCAATGAGAAAACAGCACGTAGTACCGACAGGGACAATGGATTCTCCTCTTGTCCAGAATAGCAATGAAAGGGTTAAGCTGTGCGCGTAATGCGATACTCCGTGCTAATCTCTTGTAGCTATATTGAATTGCAATGCATTATGGGACAGCAGCACTCAATACCGGCATCCCGCACTACACGAATGCGTTTGCAGGATCAGATTCATTTCAAAATATCCTCATCACCTATGCTGATTCCATAGCCTGAGGGACTGACAGCATCATTAATAATAACAATAATAATAATGATAATTTCGTCGTTTTTTGAATGAACTATTTGCCGTTCATCTAGAACTTTATTTGCTTCTCGTCTTAAGGATTTTCATCTAGCGTTTGTATGTGAGCTTATTAACTTATTGTGGATATTTTTTTTTTCATTAGTTCGATGAAAAGAATTTGAAATGTAATTGCCTCGGTCAAGTACTTGGCCGTTTGTTTGGTGGTTGACAGAATAAATACCGCAAAGAACATATTAGAAATTGCTGTAGAATTAATATAGCCATAGGAGCGCGATTGTTAGAATGCTTAAATGTATCTCGAAATGTAACTTCATTGGAGCAAGATTTTCTCATTTTATGATGCAGAATATTTGTAGTTTATTTCACCGTTTAATGAGCTGCATTCCCAATAAATCTTCTTAAAACTGTCAATAAGTTGTACGTAACTTATTTCGATTTACACTGTCGTACGTCAACTAAAATCCAGTTGTCGTTGAGCTTGACAAAATTTCTTACGTCATCGTTTAAAAAATTAAATCCGTGGCGTAACAGCTCCAGAGAGCCAAAGCCGACTAGCTTGACTGCTGGCCTCACGTTCACATGCCTAAGCAGAGGTGAACGATCATCCAACCAGATATAGGATGACGTGTGGTCAGCACGACGAACCCCCAGCCATTGCTAGCTTTCCTGACCGGATTACGCTACTCATTGTAGCTCCCCAATTTCCTCACGATGCTGGGTTGGCACCGGTCCCATACACTGGTCGAAAGCTCATGAGAAAATTTCTTCTCCCCCGAGACTCGAACCAGCGCGCATTCCGTATCGCCGGTCCGAAGCATGATGCCTCAGACCGCGCGGGACACGTCGTCGTTTAATATCAATAAATATTTGTGCAGTTTTTTTGTTTTTGTTTAAGGCAGTTTCATGTTATCAGTTGTTTATCACCGATAATCAAATACGAGTCTTTCATTTTAACTGTTACTGTTTTACTGTGCGTATTGTAACGTCTCGGACTTTAAATAAATTATGAAGTGGCTCTGGGGCTGTGTGTGTGTGGATTTTTCACTGCGTTGTCGGCCTCGTGCGGTCCTGAGTTACGTACGGCTTGGGACTCCAGCAAAAGCTTATTGATTGTTCCCCGGAGTCTAGGGGAAAGTAATGCTCTTGGCTCCGGCAGGATGTGGAGCAACACGCCGATGATGGTAAGCAGCCTGCCCACCACTCGCACACACCGCCGAACAGCGGAAGATCGGGAAATGTCATCACACTCATTAAGTTTGTGATCGAACCAGATATAAAGAACAGGATTAACCGAAGCCTTTCTTCTGGCTCCATAGGCTACCCGCCTACCACTTGTGCCAGAGAAGTTGCCGAATCGGGCCGGCTCTGCTCTTCTTAATCTTGCATAATGCTGTATCAGTTTATTGATTGCTTTGTTAACAAACGCGGAATACCCCGCCAGTATTTAAACGTCATTATCCCAGAAATGCCTCTTAGTTTCAAGAAGTATTTCTCGAGTGACGTATTCATTCATTTGAAGGCAAACAGTTCTTCCAGCTAAGTGTTCTTTACAAACAAATAGTTCTTATACCAGCACGTGGGTCCAGTGCCTGCTTCACGAAGCGCTGACGGGCTCTGTGATTAACTCCTCGTTGTTTCTGCTCCGGATGTGGCTACTGCAAGACGGAACTCAAATATTTACTGCAGCTCTGTCCTGCATTTATACGCTCCCGGGCCTCCTGCTGACTTTTTATACACGTACATGAGAAAGAGACAATTGGAAATAGCCGGACGATGCGACAACCGTAACAGTGGTTCGGAATGTGTGATTGTGGCCTGTGTACTCTTTGGAGTACACTAATATTACAGACTTATTATTTACGCCACATCACGGGCGATGACGTCAGCATGGCAACAACCAAAGGAATATAGGTTGCCGCAGTGGTATCAAACCCAACAATATAATCCAAGGTCATTGTTATAACAGTGCTGTGAAATTCGCCACAGGTAGATTTAGGCGGGCTTTAAGGTTTTCTTTGCTTACGCTGGAGTGTAAAGACAGATAAGTTGTGATGGCAAACTCTAATAGCTGTCTTATTGATGCTAATGATGTCGGATTTTTAGTTTCAGAAAAAGAAGAAGTTGTGTTTTTATTAAATTGATGAACGAATTTCGGTTAAATTCGATATTGGAGGTTCGTGGTCCGCAAGCTATCTATTGTACCTCACATTCTACATAACGTTCAAATTGAACTGCTTGGACTAATTGCGTCGAACACAATCCTTTTTAAGAACCTGTTAATCGGCCAGATGGTTATGAAATTCCTCGCCTTTTGTCGGACTCAAAAAATGTTAACACGAAGACTTTATTCCTTTAAGATCAGTTTTAATATTGCTATCCACTTTTTATATGCATTTCCTGATAACTGCATTTTCATTCTGTTAGGTTAAATATTCAGTCATACATGTTTAGATCTGTTGACTCAGTCCATTGATTTCCAACATTGTCGGATGTGGATGCAGATGTCTGCAGCCGAACTGCAGCCAGCCACGCAACAGTGTATGCTGGTTGCCTAAACTTCTCTGGCTCCAGTCCAACTCGGCTAGAAATTGAAAGGAGAGGGTAGTCTAAACCCCATGCTGTAGGTACGGCACTCCGCTTATCGATTTGGGTGAGTTGCGGGGTTGGACCAGCCACCATCAAGTTACCCTCGCTCCGAGACTCAGCAACTGTCCGTTAGCGTACACAACCCGTAGTACCGGGCGGTTAAAAGATGCTATTCTCCTTCACAGTGAGTTGCACAAAGCGTCGTCCGCGCTTAGTCGTATGTCATGAACTTTGGAATTTTCGTCCAGTACCGAGAAGGAAATGTTCTGCACATACCTTACAGGACTACATCTTAAATAATAACACCTCTCACATGTCAGACCTCGAAAATTCAACACCGCTGATACGGTACCTAACATTATATAGTATCCTGATGGAGGTTCACGCGTCTCCTATCATCAAAACATACATTCCATTTATTTCTTCATCTTTCAAGGTGCAAAAAGAACCACTCCAGCAGACGTATGGGGGAGTGGAGGTATAGTTCTCCGGATTCTTAACTCCAGCACTAGAATGATTAGTTTGGCGACCCGTTTCAAGTGGCCATTTTCCAAATAGTTTCGCCGCCAAATGTTGTGTTCGGTTCATTCAGTGAATGTGGGCGGGATTAATCTGCCTCAGAATAAAGACGGATGGCGGGTTCTTGTGAATACAATAATGGACCTTCGGTTTGCATAAAAGACAATGATTTCTTGACTAGCTGAGCGACTATCAGCTTCTCAAGAAGCATCGAATGTTAAAGGAACGATTGTGGGAACATGTGAGGTTTCTCCGACTCGCTGTAAAGAAGGGCCAATGATTGCTTCGATTTTGACCAGTTTTGTTCCCACAGGTTTTGTCTGCCCTGTAGGACCGGTGTAGAGCGTCGACCCGCCACCGGTCCGATATCGGTTTTATGTAGTTATGGCGTTTGTTTGTTTTAGAGACAGACAGACAGACGTACGGATTTATCGTTTCACATGACTTTGATGTGAAGCATGGTCTCGTATAAAATGTTTAGAACGTGTCAGTTGTCTCAAGTGTTACAGAGTTCGAAGTTTGAAACATGTTTGCAAATGGAATGTTTCTATGATTTGTAACTTAGGTGACTGCGTCACCTGAGAATCGGATGAGTCACGAAGAAACTGCTGTCTCCACGGTGATATTGTTGATAGTAGGACATTAGGGCACACCAGGCTGTTATGTTCATGACAGACGATCATTTAGTTCAGAATTTATTAAAAGAAACATACTAAGACACACACATACACAGACAAGGTGTTACTAAATTCCATTCCTTTCAAGGATTCTTGTACGCAAGTGAAAGGTTTATTACCTAAAGTCATCGTCGAAGGCTACCTTGTGCCAATTGAGCGTAGTCAAACCTTAAACGTGTAGCTTATTTATTTTCCTGAGATTCCTTATAATGTTATTTTCCCGTCTGTATCTAGGTCTCATTGTTTTACGTTTTCGACCGAATTGTGCGTGATTTTCTAATATTCCCCCATTATTTCTCCTGATTTAGCCACTTTAATAAATATTTGGTGATGGAGTACAAATTGTGATTTCCCTATTGAGTTTGTTTCCTACAAATTTACTTACACGTCTTTCTTTACTGTTCCGTTTACTCACTCCCCCTCCCCGTAGCGGCCACTCCATATGACAAGTCAGTCCGTCACCACTTCTCGTGTGGATGTGCCCCTTTCATAGTAGAGGACCGGAACAGCATGGCGCGGATTGTAAGACAATGGCACACGCTCTGCTGTATCTGGATGCACCCAGCCAGTCGCGTCTGAGTGGTGACCGTCAGTGGGGCGACCAAGTGTGAACGTTTTGTTGTTCCGTACGTGGCTGACTGCCTGCAGGTCTTTGCAGGTTGTGGAGACGAGGACAACGCTCCGAGGAGTGTGTTCTGATTAATGCTGACATGGGCTCATAATAATCTGCAGCTGGTCTGCACCTGATTTTGTTAGGACCATCGAATCAGGAAGGATGAGATGGGCGAGTCGTGTAGAATACATGGACTAGGTTTTTAATAGAAAGAGAGTGGAGGGAAGAAAGTACCAGAAACGCCTGAGGTGAAGGATAATATTAAAATGGATTTTGGTTATACGGTATAGTGCATTTGATTTAATTATAATGGTAATTAGATTGCTAGAATATTTACTATAATTATTTCGACTTATGCGTATCAGGAGCAAGATAACCTCCATTTTGTAGATAAGATGTTTATGATAGATAGGATAACTTTGCGATTATTCTTAATAATATTTGTTGACCATTTGTAGAGTGAAGAGATTCTGATATAAGGTTACCAAAAGAGGTAGAAGAACATTGAAACGTGGTGCGGATAAATCAGTTTGCAGTACACTTTTCTCCATAACTCTGCTGAAGACTACCTCTTGTGTTTCAGTTTCTTCTCATGAATATTTTCTCTCCATTGCCTTTCAGTCTTTCTTTTTCTTCGTTACAATTTACTTCATGTCTCATTCTGCGAAGAGACTGATGTAAACAAGCTGTCGGTTTCCCATTTGGCACTTATTAATAACACGTAACAAATCCAGACGGTGACCCCCAACGAAAGCTCTCGGTTAGTTCCCTAAAATAGTGTTGCAAATATTCTGCGTAACATTTGTAACCAATTAAGGAAGTCCATTATGTTGACCTTCGTTCAGCATGTCAATAAATCCTCCGTCTTTTATGTGCCCTGAAGTTTCTTTGCCGTGCTCACAGGACCCTGCTATTTGTTCCCATCCTGAGCCGTATTAATTCAGTCTTCACCCACACTGACCTCTATTCTGCATTCAATTAATTAGAGGCGTTTTGTCTGTACGGGCACAAGTCTCTTTTCGCGTCTGTTTTCCCTATCCGTTCCCAGCCTGAAGAGAGAACTAGCGACGTAATGGATTGGGCGCTGCTGTGCTTCGGATTCCGATGTGCTTGACGCAGGTGCGACAGTTTTCTCACGTGATGTAATGACTTCATCTGCAGGGCACGGACTGGCGCTCCTTTCTTATTATGACGCCGGCATTGACTGATGGAACTTAAAAAGTGGGGCGTACCCGGCACGCTTTGTGTGATCGATGACACTGGTCCGCGAATGCGCCCCGTTGCCACTGTTCTGTGTTTCCGTCTCTCAAAAAAAAACACAAATATAACAATTTCAATTTGCCTGGTTGATGTTTCAGGTTCTCACGGCGACGAATGTAAATAAGGTATTCAGTTATTGAGTTAGTGATTTAGTTTGTTTCATTGCTTAGTGTATGTATGTGTGTGTATCTTCGGTTGTCATGACTACAATCGCAGCCAGCTTTATAGTAGGCGGGAATTTACTGCGATGCTTCTTTCAGATGACTGAGAAAAGTTGCTTCCATTTTCTACATTCGTGTGGGTTTAGCCTCAGTGATAATGCGATGATTGCTTATTCTCTGTACGGCAAAATGCCTCCAGTAAAAGCCTGTATTTTGCTACAGGTGGAGTACCGGCCTTGTGTGGTTCCAGCCAGCTGCTGGGAACTCATGCGAGAGTTTCTTCAGGGGTTCCTCGGGTCCTCGGTTCAGAGTACTCCGCCTCAGTATCTGCAGGTAAGTTCTCTCTTTGTCACATTCTTCTTTAATTTCCTTTTCCTCTTGGTTTTAGGTCATAGCCCTTAGTTGCATAACATTTGCTTTCTTGTAGAATATGCTGACTATGATCCACACGCTTACACCCTCATTCTTTTACATTCATTTTAATATCCTCATCTTCCTGTTTGATCTCTCTAATAATATTTTGTGAACAGTACAAATTATGAGCTCCTCATTAAGCGATTGTCCACCCTCCTTTCTCTTCATCCCTCTTTTGTCCATATATTCCCCCAAGTACCCCAATGTCAAACACCCTCAATACGTGCAAGTCTTCAGGTTTTCATGGCGATCCATATACATTTGTAGATGGTCTTCACTCTCTAGCTCGAACAAAGAACACCTCATAGGCCCGTCCATGTCTGTCTGTCTGCCTGCCTGTTGCGTTTTTAGCCTAGGAACTAGGCAACTTCCATCGTCTCCAAGGAGCGAAGCGTATCCTGAGTTTTGCAGTAAAGGGTTCCTCCCCCTGGGGCTTATACTTCAAGTCTTAGCCCCAGCCTTAGCCTTGACCCCCTCGATTTACCACATTTAGGAAATTTCACCCCTCACCCCCACCCAGGGCTAGCTTTGCA
The DNA here is from genome assembly GCF_977971745.1 of Zootermopsis nevadensis. NCBI lineage: Eukaryota > Metazoa > Arthropoda > Insecta > Blattodea > Termopsidae > Zootermopsis > Zootermopsis nevadensis. The sequence continues at coordinate 1,850,904 of NW_028259161.1, forward strand.
CCCCCTTGGGCCTTTCCCTCACTGAGTTGGAACCCCCGTTTTTATCTTCTGCCTTCTCACATTAAGTCACCCAGACTTCGGGAAGCCGGAACTGTCTTCGAGGGGCTTGGCCACCCACGGAGACCTGAAGGATTATGCCTCATCTGGACATCCCCAGATAGTGCCCACCGTCTGCTCTCAGCCGGGCGTTTAACCCCTGGGGAACAACCTAGGATGGAAGTCCCCAGGAGTTGGAGAAACCCTCCTAGGGCAAACCCCTGGGTTCGCATTCCCACCTGGGTAAGTCTTGGGGGTTGTCTAATTCCTCCTAGGCTGACAAATGCGACGAAGAAACGTGAATGTGCTCGTAAGCTGTTCTTTCACGCACCCTAGAGCGTGACAAAATCCCAAAAAAATGTTTCCTTCGTTTATATTCATCATTTCAGACAAGAGACCAAGTTCCACCCCCATACAAAACAGCAGGTAGTTCTGCACCTAAACAAGTTGTGTTGAAATGCATGAAATATTCTGGTAAGACCTCGTGACATCTTTCACAGTTGTTTAGCAGTGACTGAGTGATAGGCTACATGACGAACGTACAAAATGTCAAGTAATTCTTACAGTTTACGAAATGTGAAGTAGTTTCAAAGTGCCGTTCCTCCTTGTCACAAACACCTGCGCCTGACAGACAGTTACATCTGTCAGATGTTTTACAAGGCGTAAAGAATGAGTGAATACGTCACAGGATTTTATAATTTACGTCACAGTAGTGGATATCATCCCGAAAGAGGTAACTTTGGACGTCCGACGGAGAAATCAGGTTCATAATGACATTACACAAATTATAAAATGAGGCGAACTTCTAATCCATTGGCATTCATATTCTGAATGTTCCGAAATTGAACCTTAAGCATCTTAATCCCCCAGGATATTGATTTTTACTTATTGATTTAGCGACTCTTTCTCAAACTAACACGCTTGAACGTGTGTGAAAAGTCCAATGGGAGAATGTTTATAAATAAGGAATTCTGAGTGATGTGGAATGAAGTGGCCGTGGCTTGTCTTCAAGGCACTTTTAGAATTTAATAGGAATGACTGCGGAACCATAAAAAGAGAACCGTTGAGACAGTCGGACTGTGGGTTGAGAGTCGAACGTAAGACCTCCTGACTACGGAAACTGGATGCCCAGCAAAAGATGACTGTCGAATCAGATGTAATAACGACACACGTAGTCCATGTGTTTGTGTGATGTTCACTGTAACAGAACGAGTTTCAGTAGTGCGATGTAAAGTCTCCACTTTGACGCTCAGAGAACCAAGTCCTTTGTGCTACAAACAGAACAGTGAATTCTGTGTTGTAATTCTAAGAAATGGGTCCTATTGTCCCGCTCCATGCAGCATCCACTGTGCCGACCTTAACACTCGGAATCGCTTGAAATCACACTGACATTCCATTACACAGAGAGTTGATTTTGAATGTCCAGATCTGTGGCCGAACTTAAAATGATACAGAAGGCTTGAACACTACAGGCAAGCGTGGTTTTACGCTGAACCAGCGAAATTTCTGATTCAAAATATGTAGGAACTGAAGTTTTGTATTTCTTACCTCTCCGCTGTGGAAGAAGTTCCTTAACATTTTTAAGCCCAGTAGTAAGCCTAGCTGATGCTCCAGTTGTGTTAATCAGTAAAGCTGTATCTTATATTTATGTACTTCGTATTGTGATTGTTATTGTACACGGCTATGATATCCTTAAAGAGCGTTAACCAGTTGATCTTTGTAATGGTTTTGTGTTTTCTTTGAGATATGGATGGATTGAATTTCTAAATATTATTTAGAGGAGCTTCGACTTCAAAGGATTAAATGAAGTGCCGAGTCTACGTATTTGGAGGAGGTGTGACGTGGAATATCATTTACTGAATCACTTAACGAATTTCGTATAAGTGTGATGATAGTAATGTGTGGGGCAAATTTCATTTTGGTTTGTTCATTACAGTATAATCCCTGCTTTAGATGATGCTCAAATCGAAATGTATCTCATTATGTGATGGCTGTGTATACAGCAAAATAACGTATCTCATTATGGTCTACATTATTTTTTTTTTTTTTTTTAAACATATCTCTGTAGACTATGGTGATTATTTTAGGAAATATGAGGAATAATAATTTGTTTTCTAATAGTGTTAGTCGTTGGTTGGAAAGTTCGTTTAGGGACCGGTGGCGGGCATTTTTGAACACGATAATAAACCTTTAGTTTTCATAACAGGCTGGGAGTTGCTTGATCAGATCGTGTAAAGTATACGAATTATGAAAGAACGGGTTTGTGAATATCTTGTAGTAATCCTTTGCATGTTGTTATGCAGCCTACAGTGAAGAAACTGTGGCAGGTTCCCATGGTAACAAGTCCTGTCTGTACTTGATGAAATAAATGTCATTTCCCCTGTGACGTACATTATATCCAAGCTTGAAATTTTAAAGAGGGCTGTACATTTTTTTTTTTTTTCCACAACCATATGCTCAGCCGCCACATTCCTCTCGTCATGAGACACGCCCATTTCAGATATATGACTGGGTGTTGCGACGGCCTGATATGTATGGCTGAAGCGGGATTTGTCGCCCTTCAGGGCATTTTGGTACTCCGAACTAATTATTCGACTGTCTATACGCGTTACTCGACATTTGTACTCTCGGTAAATTTGTTCGTTGTTTTATGTGGGTGTGAAACTTGATCTGTCGCGCTAAGGAAAGAATGCAGATGAAAGATTTGTAGTATAAAGTACTGAGCATAATATCTGGACCCAAGACAAAGGAAGTCGTAGGATGAAGGAGAAAATTAATTAATGAGGAGCTTTATAATTTGTTTTCTTCACCGGATTTTATAATGGTGGTCAGAGCAAGGAGAATGAGAGATACAACACGCTTGAGATGCGAGGTTAAAATTAACGTGTGAGACGTGAACCGCGCGGCTTCACAGCCCAGAAGATCATTGTAAACATGTTCACCGCCGGGAATGCCTGAAATCTCTTTCAGTGTTAAAGTCTCCGGATGCCATGAAATGCGGGAATTTCTTGAGTAGTTTAGCGACTATCTGGAAGGAATTCTCTTCCCGGAAGATTTGCCATCATCGTTTCTTAATTCTGCCGTTCCACGCGGTTCGTTTCTTATTTTCGCAACCAATCTTTTATATCGATTTTAATATTACCCTTAATTTTACGCCTAGTTCTCCATATAGTTTTTCTTTGTTTTCGAATGAAAATGCAGTATATATTTACATGGTGTTTATTATGCAGCGAGATGTCTCTTTCGTTAATTGCTTGGCAGCAGCAAACGAATATCAGCATAGCACAAGCGAGTTGCGATTGGTTACATCGCAACGAATTTTATATTTATAAATGTGTACACCCGAAAATGAGGTACACTTTTTCATTCTCCGTTTTTCGGAACGGAGTTTAATAGTGGACTTACGCCATTTTTTCATGCGTTCCATATCTGAAACATAGAGACACACGAGAGCCTTGTCAGTTTTCACTGATAAATGTCCCACAGTCTGCGAATAAGTTTAATTACAAACTCAGTTCCTTCTTACCCTTTTTTATCATGTGTGCGTCAGTCTCGTTATTTATTACTCGTGCCAGAAAAAGAGCAGTAAGTAACAAATGTAAATACGTACGAAAGAAAGGCAGCTTTAACAAAGAAACAGAGGCTTACGCCGATGGTATGACGAAACACTGCTGAACAACGCGCCACCGCTGTTAGCGTAATTCACTGACTCCTGCTAACTTAAGACGCGCATTTGAGTACTTCATTGACGCCGAGAAACACTGGGTGGGAAACACTGAGTTGACGTGCACTAAAAGTTTGCAGACAGGTTAGATGTTGAGACAGTTATAAGTTAAAATTGCGCTGCAGTTTCCTTACTTAATTTGGCTGGCTGTGGTGATTTCGGTGATGTTGACAGGCGTTGCCGACAGAAAGGCGTTTGTTCACACTGCTCTTTCTTCTTCTTCTTCTTCTTCTTCTTCTTCTTCTTCCTTGATTATTTTAGTTTAAACTTTTCCTGAGCAAAAATATTCTTACTTTTTGGCTTCCCTGTACTTTCAAAAACGCAGTGGTTTTGATGTTTGTTGGTAAGAGGCCTGTTGTGTCTTTCAAGACTTCTTTGTAGAGTCTTGTGTTATGAAGTTCCGCCCATATTTCATTCTCGCCTCTTCTTTGTGAAGGATTTTGCTTAGACTTTTTTCAAGGAGAACCGCAATTCTGGCATGTCTTCCTGACTAATCACCTTTTTGCTGAATTCTCTCTGTAACTCCTCGTTTGTTTTGTTGGTTATTTATTGTTCATCCTGTAAACTTTCACCCACCGTTGTTTTCCCCGTTTTGTTACGACGAATGTGTTCGTGCACTGGTCGCCAGGAAGAAATTCTTCGCTGCTTCTCCTCTGCTGCTGTGTGAATTCTTATCCTGATGAGGGGTGTACAGTGATCCTGCTCATAAGCATGCAGGCCTACGTACGTTTAGAAATAAATGATGCTACCGTTTCAGTTTTCCTTAAAACAAACTTATATTCATGCATTAAAGTAATCCTGGAAACAACAGGATTCGATTCAACTAATTTAAGACACAGTTCAGCGGCGGGCTCTTGTGAACATAGTGCAAACCTTCGGGTTTTTCTCATAAACGGTGCAGTTTTTCCTGACTAGCTGAGCGACTGTCAACTTCTCAGGACCGACTTTCCTGTATGAAATTATTTATGAGAGCAGGCGCACAGGGAGCGTGGGTTCTTGAACGAACCATATTGCTCTTGATTGCGTTGTCTGTGCAGATGGGAACCTTGCGGAGGGCTGATCCCCTGTTTAGGGAACCCTGCAGAGTATGTAAAGGTTCAATTGGTTCAAAATTAATTCAGTATCAGAACAGGACAGTGGGCCTAATCCCTGACATAATCATCCCATCATCTGACGCTGTGTAGTCTCAGCTGCTGGCAACAAGCGCTTGGGGATCTTGCAGAATGGCGTTACCAAATGAATACATAACATTGCAGCAGTGACGAAGTGTCTGCTTTTGTACGACAGTCAGTCTAGAAAGTCATAGCCATTTCCAAATAGCACGGAGTTGAATAAATGTTGTTGTTTTGCGTCAGTGCTCCTTACATCGTGTTTAATCGTACCTTTTCAAAGAGGTCAAGAGCTCTGTCTTTTTAAAATATGTTTTTCTTTCGGCGCGGTAGCTGAAACCTGGGACTCATTTTCCAGGATCCACGCCCTGAGCGATCTAATCTACGTAGAGATAAGCTCAGGACAGACCCCGAACTGGATAGGAAAGATTATGGCGACGAGTAGGATTATTTTTTCTGCGCCTAGAAACGCGCACAGTCCTTCTATTCTCGATCGTAGCATCTGCTCCGTCTAACATTGTGGTTACCTTAATTAATCTTTGAACCCGAAGGTTCGCCCCCGTTAATACTAAAGCCCGCTATTTGACACGTTCCTGAGCCAATTCCATCCACCCCACAACCGCTTTGTCGTAGATCCATCTTAATGTTATCCTCCGCTTCCTCGGACTTCCAAATGACCACTCTCCAGGAGGTTTTCCTGCCAAAATGGTGTATGTAGGACAGTTTCTTGACTTCCTATCCAAGCTACTTGTCCAATCCATCGTAGCACTGTAGATTCACTAAACAAACCTGTGTAAATTGAAGAGTTGTTAGTTGTCTGTCTGTTTGTTTTCGAGGCTGAAAACTGTTTGTACCAACGCCTTATCCTGTTCTGCTGTGTTGTGGTTAACTCATTTGCACGGGCATGCCCTCACACTGCCTCAATCTGCACGGTGTACCTCCTGGTTTCTCTAAATAAAGCTGCTGTCATTTCCAGAACCGCATGAACGAGGTGTATCAGCCCATTGACACCATCCATCAGTACCTGGAGCAATTCGGAGCATACAGGAAGGCCACCGGGGTGCGGTAGTTCATCGTCCATCACACGACGCCGTCCTTTCTTGCCCTCAGTTAAAGGAGTAGTTTTCAGTGGTCAGTCTCATCCGTTATTGTAATACTTGCAGGCAGAAGTTGCCTGGATAGTGGTTCCTGAAACGTCCAGTCTGAGCACTTTTCCTCTGTTGACTGTGTCAGAGATCGTATACAGCAGGGAAGTCGTTAGCTGAGAACTCTGTGTGTTTTTTCATCTTCAGACTTGTTTACATATATATTTGTGTCTGTATGAACTTTTCACAATTTCTGATATTTCTGTATTTAATTGCACAAGTCCTCATAAATATATAGATTTCTCCATGAAGACTTCTTCGTTTTAACTTTTAAGGTCCCAGTGAATTGAAAACATGACGAAATCATATAAACCTGGAGTATTTAAGGCGTGCATGTAATAATGCAGTTTGATGAACCTGTTATGCCGCCGACCTTAAAGGTGAACAGGGTTTGAATTCCAGAAACTGAAAGCCCTGTTGCATCTGCAGTACAGATGATTGTGAAAGTAACATTCGCCTGAACATTTCGAAAATGTTCGAATATTTTCCAAATCATCTATTTTTTTCAAAAATTGACAGAACGTTCAGAATTCTTATTTGAAAAAATTGATAATAATGTTCAAAATTTGGCGAAAATTCTAAGAATTTTAAAAAGTTTTTTTTTTTTTTTTTTTTTTAATTTACAAAAATTTGAAAATTTTCAAAGTCTCACTTGGGGCGTTTGGGTGGCAACAACGGCCTCGAGCAACTCCTCGTCTTGTACTTCATGTGGCAGCGTAATGCGCAGCAGCGTGTCCTCCTCCATGGCTGCCTGCGTGGCCAGGAGCGCATTCTTGTTCCCCGACCAGCATCTGCAACCGTCACAACGGTTTCGTGCTCATTACAGCACAACAGCTCAAATAACGTATAACTGAGTTTTGATACCAGATAAGAACGAAGCTGCCCTCTGCTGTCTTTAAACTACGCCAGGAAGATGTGGTTAGCTACACGCCCCGGCCGCTTTGCTCCCAGGGCAGTGCATCTCCGTTGAAGGCTTGGTACACTCAAAAGCGTCCAAACCTTTAGATCCATTTTGATATTATCTCCCCTTGTACGCATTGGTCACCCCTGTTCCGTCTGATATGTACTCCCACTAAATCGAAATAATATTGTACCAGTTACGCTCATTCTGTTTTCAACAACGCCCTATGTGGTGTGGCGTGAAGAACTCCTTTGAAAAGTTTGTGTGTCCAAGTAATCCGCATTTTCAGTGTTGTTTACTGGAGGACGTAGTTAGCCCCTCGCCCAACCAACAAGCCGAGGACCACCCCTTGTCGGCTGCCCAAACTGTTGACAAGGTGCCGCCGACCTGACGAGAACCATAAGCGTATAATATAGATATCCCTATATACAGTATACTAGATATGTGAGCAAATATGCTGACCTCCTGGCCACTCCGTTACTGACGTCCCAGGCCAACATGAGGACGGCTCTCCTGGCAGCCTCCTCTGTGCCATCCAGAACCAGGCCGAAGCCCCCGTTCACGGCCTCGCCCCTGAAACACGTGCACCGTGTTTGCTTTGTAATTGATCTTTCACTTACGGATGTTTAAGTAACGTATCGCATTTGTGGAATTATGAACTGTCTTTGGCATGCGGTGATTATGAAGAATACTTGGACCTAAGAGAACGGAAGTGACAGGAGGCTGGAGAAAACTACGTAATGAGGAGCTGTAGAGGTACTGTTAATCAAATGTTTTCGAAGAATGAGATGGGCAGGTCATGTAGCACACGCGAAGTATGAGAAATGCGTGCAAATTCGTAATTGGAGATACTTGTGTGCAAACAGTAGTTGAGAGTGCAGAGGGTACAGTCTAGTCAGGTTGATGGCCGAACCTACCACCCGACTCCCCCGCCGTTGTGTAAAGCCACCCAAGTTGCACCCCTGAAGGCGTCTCCTATACAGTTCTGGACGGCCATATCTGCAACAGAGGGTTCACTGTCACTCATGTCTTGTTGGTTCTTTCGAGGAACTGTCTCTGGCAGGTGATCGTACCAGACTTTATTTCGCGCCCAGCACATTATGGTCGCCTTAGCATAGTTCATCGGAGAATGAGTCATCAAGTTCATCATTATGTACTTATTTCCTTCGTTACTATCCCTTACTATGCAATCGAACGCAATCCTTCACTGTCACCGGAAAGTTTCCTATATCGCTAGCGCTCGTCTATTGGGAAGTCCCGCGTTCGGACCTCGGAAGAAAAATCAGCTATTCTGATGCTGACATAGTGCTGTACCATAAAATATGCCACAGCGGACAATTATACATTTTTCGTATTCATCCTAGATAACCATACACTAATTATATTTTATAGTAATTGCTGCAGTTGGTACAGCTATATTAAATATCCTGAATTAGACAAGCTATGCTGTATGACAGGGGTAAAAGTTCTACCCATTATAACCTCTTAATATAGACTTGTGTCCCGCACCAATGTCAGTCTTTTCTGGTGTCCTGCCCTGTAAGGGTAAGAATGATACTGGAGTACTTCGGAGCCCTCACCTGCTGTGAAGGCTGAACCGTCACTGATGTTGGAAGTTTCCCTGTAAGGGCTGTCTGTCCCACTAACGTCGTGATGGTCACGGCTGATGACGACGGGGGCCTGAAAGCAAACAAGACATTGCGAAATTGTTCTTTGTACACTTCATAGGCTGTGACATCAGCAGGGTAGCCAAGCGAATTGCAAATGGAACATTGGTATCAAAGACAACGATGGAATTCAACGTTGCGTTTTTTTAATAATGTACTCTCCTTATTTAAAACAATATGTGATCATGGTACCACTTGCCGGATTTTAATTTAGCTTGATGTTAATCAGAGGGCAACCTCATCTTTCTGATCCATTGTCATGTCTAACATCAGCATGTGTGTCCAGGAAATTCTGAGGTGGGAGCGAATTTCTGTCAATGTAGGGTTGTGAAATAACTCTTACTGTATTTGATTCGTACAGCGGCCCTTACACTAGAATTTTGCATGCCGTTATATATATATTCGACCCGGAGGACAGAACGTTGATTGAGGTTGCGTGAAATCGTTGCTGAAGAGAATATTTAGATTAAGGGAAGTAACAGGATAAGGCAGAATCTTTACTCTTCACCTAATACTGTTAAGGGTCATGATTTAACACCACACGAGGAAGACAATGAATAGAAGTGTGGTGTTGAGGTAAAAGTCCACTTTTCCTAATCTCGGGGAAGTAGATGAAGGTCTTTGGCGAGCTGCAGCCGCTATTTTTTCCGGGCACTGGATTGGGTGGACTTCAGAGCTGGTATGGACACGGTGGTTGAGAGAAAAATCCCTCCCCCACTGCAAATCAGGCCGCCGATCTTCCAACCTGTTGCAAGTCACTTCACTGACTAAGTTATCCTGACTCGTACCTAACATTGTTAGCGTAGTTTTAAATCCAAGAAGGGACATATAGCGCGCATGGTGGAAACTAGAAATGCATACAAAGTTTTTAGTCGGAAAGCCTCAAGCCATTAAGGAGACCTAGACGCAGATGAGAGGATGAAAATGATCGTAAAGCAGTGGAGTGTGAAGGCGTGGACTGGATTCGAGTGGTTCAGAGTACGGTCCAGTGGCGGGTTCTTGGGAACGGCATTTCAAGACGCATTCTTGACCGTGGGTTCGGTGTTACCTGAAGTGTTCCGTCCCTCACGGCGCAGTTGAATGCCTGCGCCAGGCGAGTTCTGCCCACTCTGTCCGAGTAAAGGATGCGCGCCTGAGACCCCACCACCAAGTGATGCTGACCGGCCTCTCGGATCCACCGCAAGTTGTCCTGGTACTGCGTTTCCACCACGGGGGGCACTTCCTCTACACCGAAACAACCCCTCGCTTTAGTAGGTTCAGGATAAACGGGCAACTAACGGGGTAGTCATTTGAGTTGATAGAAAGTGGAAGAATTCGTGAATAGAAAGTAATGCTTTCATTAATCAAAGGATTGCAACGTTGCGTCTATAGAGCGAGAGAGAGAGGAAATTGATGTCAAAAGGAGTGCATGCTTCAGGCGGCGAAACTTGGAAGAAACTGAAATATTCTATTAGAACATCCAGAAATTAATAAATAAAAGTGGCTACATTATAATTGCAGATGCGAATTTTATAATAGAGAAAGTACCAATCGCAAAAGTGGTGGAATTTTTGGAGAGGATTGTGTGGATGAAAGCGGTTAACAGTTGCTAGATCTTGATGCCTCTGACGGCTTGAAAATTACATTCTTCCGCAAGACAAATTTAAATAATTACTCCAAGAGGATCTCGATCTAAATATAATTGACTATATAATAGCAAATGAAAACTTGCGAGATCTAGTGAAAGATGCCACAGTATGTAGATGGAGTGAATTATATACAGACCGCTTTCTGGTCAAAATTGAAATCAATGCGGAAAAGAATTAAGATAGAAACGGACCAACAGAAGCTGAAGGTTTTTAAAACATATTCGTTACAAGAGGTTGTTTGACATTTTATTTGGATTAATGTTAGAGGGACTGGAGAAACCGCATTTCCGTTTAATGCAGGATCTGACTTAGACAAGTTCTACTGTGTGACGCACCTGCAAGTATGTTTTCGATGACGCGGACAGCCAGCTGGTCCGTCACTTGCAAGTCAGCAGGGTTCCCCGAGGTGCAGACCCATCGAAACGGGCCGAAACCGAGCGAGAAGATGTCCCTGAGAATAAACACACATCAGTAGCATTTCAGGTTCTCACGGCGGCGAATATGAAGCTGGCTGTGTTCTGGGTTGAAGCGCTATGTTGCCTGCTGCCACAATCATCCGGGGTTCTGTTCTCGGTGGGAGAAAATTACCACTGTGTCTAAACCAGCTCTTTGGCAAACCCAGTCTTCTGTCCGGCAGGTACAGGAAACACGGGGATAAGGCCGCCAAAGCGTGAAGCTGACCACTCACGTGTATCTAGTGCCGAGGTTAAGTGGTGGGGTGGTTAGCACTCCTACTCCGTACTCGAGAGGTGATTGGTTCAAATATTGTGATTCAGGTCTTTCGTCGTTTTACTCAATCCTTCCTGGCAAATTCTGGAATAGCGCCTTAAATTAGGCCACGCAGCTTTCTTCCAAATCCCTTTCAATTCGTTATTCAGGAATCGTCCTCTCATTTGAAGGTATTGGAAACATCGTTAAATAAACAACAAAGTACGTAATGCAAAGAACGCAGAACCAGATGGCCTTGCAGTCTCTCGCCTGTGCACAGTGTTGAATGTCTGCGAGGGGCGGTTGCTGCCTACTCACCCCATGAGGTCCTGCACGTAGGATGGGTATCGGAACTTCAGACTCGTGGGGTCTCCTTCCACCCCCACGTCCGCTCCGGCACGTCGAGCCTCCAGCAGGAACGCGTTGCCGTAGTCCCAGAAGAACATCCCGCCCTCCGCTAGCTTGTTGATGGCCGTCACCTGACGGACTAGGCTCTTCTGCACAAGGTTCCTGAACCGATCCGGCTCCGCGGCCAGCACCTTTGTGACACGGTGCAACAAGAGCATAAGTACTAGTGATGGATGAGCAAGCTTCTCGTACTACGAACACTTGGATTTGCGTAGTGGATTGTCCTGCCTAGTATCGTTTGGTTCCCTTAAACTTCTGTGTCTTACCTCTTGCGATTCCTCGTACCCCAGCTGAACGGGGTAGTATCCCCCGTTAAAGGGGTTGTGACACGAGGTTTGATCGGAGCCTAGGTCCACCAGTAATTGGCCAGTCCTCTCATATTCCTCCACCAGACGTTCCCACAGATTCACTACGTTGCCATGGTAACCTATGCTGACCGCCTGTAAGAAGAGTTGAGGTTTGGTACATGAAGAGATCTAGAAACAAGTTACATTCCACTCTTCTGCTATGTCAGAACGTGTTTCTTATTTACAATTGTCAATTAAATGACACCAGTGTGTTTCCACGTAGCGTAGTCCTTCTTGAGAAGCTAACAGTCGCGGAACTAGTCAACATTCTCAGCATTTCATAGTAACCTTGTAATTATCCCAGTTCTGATCTAGTTAAGTTCAGTGAACACCCTCCAACCACGTTTGTTTCTGATCCTTGCCAACCTTTTCCTCCACCCTTTCGAGCTGTTGGATGAAAATTATGTACCCACTTCTCGTCAGTCCAGTGCGTGCTACATGCCCCTCCAGGCCATCCCTCCTTTAATTTTGTCATCCTAGGTCTATTTGCTGAAGGATGAGATACAATTATGAAGCTTCACGTTTTATAATTTTTCAGCCTTCTACTTTTTTCGTTCCTTATCTTCAGACATTATGAATTATCCTAATTATTTCTGGTTTTACGACAGGAAACTGCGCTTTCATGGAGATATGGAAACATGAACGCAGTGGGTTTTATTTGAATAAGAGTTGGCTTGCAGTTTTACATATCTTCTTCTGCCTCTTGTTTGTGTTGTTTTCTCTCCCAGTTTTTTACGTTAATGTGACTCAATCCTGTCTTAGTTACAGTCACATGATCCATATCTTATACACTGTACTCGGTAACTTTATCAGTTGTCACGTAATTATCCCAGCAGTGCACCGTAGGCACACGGTGTAGCAGGAACGCACGCGTGCGGGTTGACTCCTCTGTACCTCTTTGGCCTTCCTCGCCACTCGTATCCGCAGTATCACCTGGTCCAGGTCTGACTCCATCTCGTGAAGCCAGCCTTGGGCGTGTCTCTTCTTCACGGCGTCCAGACTGACCTGCGAAACACACAACATCTCTTCACCGAGGGTACATCTTGTTAACGGAAAGAAAGAAAGAAAACATCAAGACAATCGGAAGGGAAAGGATAGAAGAAAGAAAGGGGAAACAAGAAGAAGAGAGATGGTTAAAGTAAATGAATACACGAAGTCAGTCGTACCTCTGCAACGATTCCGATGCAACCCGCAATGACGGCTGCTTTGGCCTGCGCGCCACTCATGCCCCCGAGCCCTGAGGTGACAAACACTTTGCCCGCCAGGTCATCCGTCCCCAGGTACTTCCTGCCTGCGTTCAGCACCGTAATCTGCAAGACAGGAGTTGTCAAATGGTGGTATACATGAACCATTTACGGAGCACAGAGTCCTGCTGAGTCTTGTCACTGAAGTTGAGCAATGGCGGGAAATACATGGGGGAAGAACCTACGATCGGTGTCGCTTTGTCTGCCCTGTAACTGAACCCGAGTCTCCACAGTGAGGAGCTGTCTTAACCGCCTGAGCTATGATGATACGGTTCTTTCATTCAGTTACTGTTGTCATCATTTCCGTTTTTATACGCTCCTTTTGCTTTGTTTTGTCCCGGTGGTGAGCATTGGCCCTCTGAAGCCGAAGATCGTCTTAATTACACTGTATTTACATATTCTGTCCGTACTGCATAGAAAACACAACACACCGTTACAAAGGTCAGTCGGATAACGCTCTTTAACGATGCTTATTCTGAGAATCATACGAAACCTATAAATAACACTGTGAAAAGAATTCAGCATTACTAAACGATAAGGTAGGTGGTACATATAGTCACCACTAGCCGTTAAAGTGTTAATTTACTCATTCCTTTTCACGCTGACTGCTGTTGTGCACAACAGATAGGTTGTATTTCTAGATGGAGTATCAGCACTTCGGTTTCGATAAGTTTTCAGGGAACTTTTATGAGAGAGGAGGGAACTCGGGGTTTTTGTATAAAATTGTTCGATTTGGTCTAACCTTCATATTTTGAACAATTTTGCTGATCAATTTGGTGCAGTCTCTATGACAGATATTGCAAATGGGTTACGTAGTGGGCACTGTGTTGAAATATCCGATAGGCGGATGCAAAGAAAGGATTTTTGTACAAGTGGTGTGAACCGTGGGATTCTGACACAAGAAGGCTTTATAAAGGCAAAAAGGTTGTTCTTTTACTATATATTTGTCGAAACTGGAGACCACGAAACAGCGAAAGACACCTCTGAGCAACCGACAGCGTCATTATCGCAACAAAACAAAATAAATGTCCGCAAAGGGTTTGTGTATTTTGAGACTGGCTGTACCAACGAACTATCGATTCATTTTCCATTTTATCCTGAGAGCGAGAGACGTCGACCTAGGCGGTATACTTCTACATTTGTCCGCAAGAGGCGCCAGCCTCTGGATCTGCTTCTTGTGGCATATCTTGCAATCGTCTTGGGAACTGCTCCAGTGTCGGAGGCTGCGAGGGTAATGATATCAACAAGTAAATGACCAGATCAAGTATACTTCCATCCTTTCGTCTCCCTGCTCTAAGCCGTTTGTGCGTCTGAAACGTCGGACAGTATCTACGAGACAATATGGCGTAATATCCCAGAAGACGGCCATTTACTGACGTCCTACCTAGATTAAGTTGTCTCACATGGAACTCCATTGGCGAACATTTGTGGTTGGTTGAGTCTCACAGCTTGAGGAATTTGTGACTTCAGAGTGAATTATATATATATATATATATATATATATATATATATATATATATATGATTGCATCGGTGAAGTGTATTTGGGTGATACCGGTTACCGACTATACTGCGTGAGGTTTCTCGTAGTTTTCCTGAGTCTGCAAGCGAATGTCAAGACAGTAAATTCTGATAGGCCCCGACTGACTCCCTGAAAATTCTTGTGTACTTACAATTCATCCTTTCTCACTTGACACTATATAATATCTTTATTTGTAATAGCTTCATTAAACAACGCGAAAACAACTGAAGTGTGGAGTGACATAACTGTCCCACTTACCATTGTACCGTGGACGATGCCTTGTGGACCGATGTAGCAGTAACTGCCGGCAGTCATCTGCCCGTACCTGGAGACGGGAATCATAACTGGGTTAACATACACAGAACTGTGTTTCTATCCATTGTTTTGTTTTGATGCAAAACTTGATCTGTCAATCTGAGAGAAGAACAGACATTGGAGTGCGCATGAGAAAAATTAATTTCATGGTTCGTGCTCTCTGCTGATATTTCTGCGGATGTGTAACCGAAAATTAAATCAGTAAATCTGTAACCAGTTCTTCTTGGATAAGCCAATTGTGCTGTTCCTCGGCTAGGAAATTTCTCGTACAGGTACTGCGCCACGCTTTACCCTGAAATGTGGTGGTGCCGCCCCTTCGCGCTTGAGGTGCATTTGTAATCGTGTTTAATGTCTGTTCAAATAATCTTGATTGAGACTGTGACATATCTGACTGAGAATAACTTGAGGAATAAGATGATGAAATTACATAAAGTCACAGGATACTGTGTGTACACTTTTAGTTTAAATGCAGAATAGTAAATTTGTTTAAAAAAATTGATTCATGGTAGCTTGAAGACCTATTAAAGAACTCACATGGTTACCCCTAGCGCGAACATGTTGTCGTAATTCTGTCTGCTGGAGTAATTGGGAATCACCATTCCGTTCGTGATGACAATCCGGGGGGCTCCGTAGTTGCTAGGAAACAGCCCCAAGGGGTGCCCAGAATACATTACCAGAGTCTGTTCTTCGTTCATCTGGGACAAGTACTGCATAGTCAGCCAGAACTGCAAAACAGTGTCGCTCTTGTTAAAGAGTGTTGCCATAGTTACATCACTATAGAAAGAAATTTGTAACACATTACGAAAAAGCGATTAGTCAGTCTATTATATCCTTAATCGTCTATTAATTTATTTCGTTCATATTAATTTAGTCTCCTGTCGTCACGGTACGACGCGTCCTTGGGTTGCGGGTGGAGGAGACGACCACCAGGTGTGGAGGGTAACAGCGAATATATTCAATAAGTTGAGCACGGATGGTTTTCCAGAGTGGGTTTACGCGAGGGGGTGACATGATTATAATTAAATGTTGCTTAGATGAGAATTTGTCCTTTGAAAGGTGAAGGAGCCACTGATGTACGATCATTCACCAAAATTTAAAATATCGGACAAGGGACGCATGTTGCTTGGCTAACCTGCGCCCAGTTGGAGAACACTTGTCCGTTGCCACCGTAAGTCACGAGCTCCTGAGGGAACTGTGCCACTTGAGGGTCCAAATTGTTGAGTATCATGAGCATCATGGCGGCTGCGTGCTTGCTTTTCGCGGGGAAGTCCTTCAACGGGTAGGCTCTGCAACCAGCAACACACATTCAGCGCTTTTCGCTAGTTAAAACACGAAAAAGGAATATCGGTAACAAGTCAAAATACAAATGCACCTCAGAACAAAATTATAAAGATTCCGAAATTTCTCGAAATCGAAACAACATTTTAGTGATAGAGGAGCACGTCATTAATTTCTGATATACGGACGATGGAAATGTTTCGTTATGTATTCAGTTTTGCCAAGTGGTGTGTATGGTTTCAGGTGTACGCGGTTTCTGATCTGTTTACACATGGAGAAAGTCAGCGGATTCAACACCAGATTCCAGATTACCACTGCTGCGTGTCATTTGTGTTGCTGGACTGGATTCATCTTTTTCAGGACAAATCAAGTGTAGGCTGATGTCTTGGCCAGCTAATCAGCTGCCAGCTTCTTAAAAAGGACTTTACCCGGTGGGTTTATTCTACACAGGAAGTAGCTTTCAATAGGCTCAGTGCTGTCCCACCTGACTGGAAACTGCGGAAGGAACCGATACATGTAGATGTGGCCGTAGTTCCTCAGTTCCGATGCGAATTCCTCCGCGAGGACGCGATGGGCGCTGGGCGGGATGTAGCGCAGGGCATTCTGTACCGCCATCTGAAGCCAGAACCACAGGTTGGAAACCATGAAATGTTTGTAGCGCATTATGGGAGGAAGTTGAAGATTACATAGGGAAATAATGGATCTTCGTGAAATTGTTTGTCAGTTGCATGACTCGTAGTAAGGCTCGGTAGCAGGATTTTATGATGACGTTACTCAACATTGTGTTTCCATAACAACATCGAATCTATAAAGACGTAGATTCTTAGCGACTGCTCGGCAAATAACACGTACAAGGACGGTTTGTCGGTAAGTAAATCAGTCGGTGGATTAATGAGACGAGTTTTCGCGGTTGTCCGTACTCGCACAATGTTAAAGCTGAAACCCAAGCTAATGAGCACGCTTGGGTCTTGAAAAACGTTTGACCAACTACTTCATTTGACCTGGCGAGCCACACCCTGCCATTATCTCTCTAACGTAGAAATCCGACGTTTCAGAAAACGTTGCTGCCCTTTTCTGCCGAGTCTGCGTCACAGAAGAAAGCGTTATTTAGTTAGTCACTGAATCAATTAGGTACGTATTTAATTACGGCGCATTGGCATCAACCAGCTGGTCGCAGTGCAGGAATGTAAAGTTTGTAGTTCAAAGTGTTCATTTAAGCAGACAAAACAACCTTCTCGGGACGAAATGCCCTTTGGAACGGAGCAGTACGCCTCTAGAAAATGAAGAATTAAACTGAAAACTTTACAGAGCGAAGTGCAATTGGATTTTCCCCTTCTACAGCAGTTCCGCTAGAAACAAATTCCATTGATATTTTCATTTATGATGAACTGCAACGGAAAAAAAAATTATCCTTTGAGGCGATTACCGTAGGCGTACTCCTGTCTTTACCGAATTAAAAGCTTAATACTAATTATACAGCACAGATATTAAAAGTGGAATTGCAAGAGTTTTACATCGATGTTTCCATGGTAACAAAAATCCATGGCAGCGTCATTCATTAGCCGATTTGATGTAATACTGAGTAGCACATTCATCGTGAGACAAAACAACCCGTGTTCCGCTGACAGAGACTTTCCCCAGATTGAATCAAAGTTTCATAATTCCTTTTCCTCTCTTCTGAGGATCGATTCGCATGATTAATTTCACGCAGGATTTATGCGCATGGGAGCGGCGAAAAATGCATGTGCGTTTTAGTCGAAACATATAAAGAAAAGCGACCAATTGGGTCATTTAGGCGTTAGTTAGGGATGTTATTAAAATGTACCTTACAGAAATGGGGTACAAGGTTGTGACCTGGATTTCTCTTTCTCAGAGGCAGGCTGAGCGTAACTTCTCAGAAACTTCAGCAAAATATCTGGCCAGTTAAATACTGCCACCAGACCTGGCCGAGATATGGTTTTTAACCTCCCTTACTGATATAGACAAGGGCACCATCAGACAGAAGTCACTGCACGTTCCTTAGTGCCAACAAATTATCCTTTTAAGAAACTCAGAGATTCATACTCTTTCTCATAAGGGCTCGCCTCTGGACCCTATCCTGAGCTAGATGAACCCAGTTAACACCTCTGGACCCTAATCTGTCTGACATAAACTTTAATATTATCCTGACACCTGCTTTTGTCTCTCCCTTCGGTATCTCCGGCTAAAATGTGAAAACTTCTCATTTCCGGCATGCATACACCACATCCTCCTTGGTTTAATATCCGTAGTATTACGTGAAGACTACCTGCAGGTTGTAAAGTTCCTCATTGTGTAATTGTCACAGTCCATCTGTTACTTCCTCGCCCTTAGTGATTCAATGATTGGAAAGAATCATTTGTCGTCCGTCCACTTATTTTCCCTTTCAAGCTGTTATAGTCGGGCTTCAAGCAGCAGTTGTCATGGAAACACGAGCTTCAGCGTGGGATTATTTCTGTTACTTACGTATTTGTTCCTGACGGCAAGGCCGTCCAGTACCAGGGGACAGGTTCGAGATTTCGAAACATTCTTAATAACGCAGCTAAAGTTCCTTCTACAGCCATGACTTCAGTATCCAGGGAGCTACATAATAATCTTGCTCTCTGACCTTTCGTATTTCTTGTTTGCTTTCATGTAACTTAATATCTTTGTTTGTTTGTTTGTGTCGTTTTATGATCAGTATGAGGATTTTGGACTTCTGGGTTGTGATGCCGTGTATTATTGAAGTCGGTTACCGACGTTTAAGAACAACGTATCACCTGAATATGGAGGCGATACGTTGTACCCGCGTATAAGAATACACTACGTCACAGACCAGACACAATTCTTGAGCCTTGACAACTTACATATCGTGTGTCCAATATTTCTCCTGAGAGACTGATTTCAATAGCTAATACACTAACACTCGACTAGTCCAGATATTCGACGTCTTGAATGGAACCCAAGAGTTCACAAATGATCACCGCTGTACCCTATCTTGAGCCAGTTTAATAGATTAGGTTACTCACTCTTTGCTCCGGGACAGTGAGGCTGTGGCCCCTTATCGGGGCATGAGGCAGGGACTCGTCCCGCTTGCGTGCTGGTGGTAGAGGGTCCAGTTCCAGTCCCCTGCACAGTACTTCCAACTCTCCAGCCATGTGGAGCGCTCGCAGTAAACTGACAAGTAGGCAGATCTTGTGTCTTAGCGCACCAGGTTCAAGGTGATCATGGCTACAAACAAACAGTTCCCTCGTTTTCTGCCTGTTTGATATTTTACAGCTATGACGTAACCGATCTTCCACCCAGGAAACCCTTTACTTTTTCATAAGAAGCTGTAGATCTCGCGCAACTTGATTTTAGAAGAATTACCAGATTTTGATTCGATTTAAAGAGTTGAATTGTTCAGATATGAAACAAAATTAAATTCTCCCGACAAATTTATTGCAATCGACCACCCTTCCACTCCGGGCTAAAATGTGTCGTACGTAGATCGTGCAATATTTAAATAAGCCGCCATGTTCCTGTCAGCTGTTACTTCCTAGTATCTCTAATAGATGGCACGGCAATTGTAACTCGGCAACGCGCTCGTGGCGCCAGCAGTTAGGGTTCGCCATTTTTGGATTGACCAACAGCGGTCAAGGAGGGAGGTGTTCAGAATGAAGGTTGGTCTCGGTTGATGTGTGTACGTGTGTTTGGAACACAAGAAATATCGCTGGAATAGCCTCTTCTCTAAGAATCATTTGTTTTCTTCGTATATCAGGTGAGTGGATACTTCTCGGTTTCCATGCAGAGACTGGTACAGTAAAATTATTTTAGCCGGCACTAGACCTGCTACTTGTATGCAGTATTTATTCTTTCTCCGGCTAGAGACTACTTGGCCTTTGACACAAATATCTGCTTAAGGTCAAGGCACTCTGATTTTATTTACAAAAACATACCAATTAATGGAACACGAAATACTTTTTATTGTGGAAGACCAGATTGCCCATTGCCAGACCATGAGGACTGCATATAACATTCGTATTGATTAGGCCTATGTGTAAGAGTTATGGGTTATAGTTTATTTACATTCCATAGAACCTTCTTTGTGCTGATCCAAAGGATGTAGACCATGTCTTAACTTTGGATTTTTCAATGCAAGTACAAAAACTTGTATCAAATATAGATATCAACAAAGCTTAAGAATTTTCAACAGAAGTAACATCATATACAGATTAGAAGGAGTGAGTTAAGAGGTATTCTTTTTATGCAGGCTTCAATAATTTTACTGAATAACCTATTGCCTGGAAAATTGACTGCTTTTTGATGTTTAGTAAGGTTAGTATTTAGCATATGAAGGTTATATTTACATGTTATGTTCAAATTGTGCACATCTATATTTAGTTTAAATTTGTCCACGTTTTCCACCACAAATGATAGTAGGCCGAGTATGAATTCACTTGCAAGTATAGTATTTTTCAAAATGGTTATCTACATAAGACTCTGCTTTGAACACCTTCCATTATTCTAATTATTTTCTTTTGGATATAAAATGCTTTATTACTGTCTGTTGAATTTCCCCAGAAGATTAAACCATATGATGGTAAAGAGTGGATGTAAGTGAAGTGAACTTATTTTAAAGTATCTATTGTCATGGGTGGTGGAAAAGCATGCAGAGCTTTGTTTGGGAATGATATGTTCAGTGTGTTTCTTCCAGGTCAAGTTATTGTCAATTTGTAAGCCAAGGAAATTTGTTTGCTTCTACTTTCAACATTAATTTATTCCCAAAACCTGTATTTAAACTAGGACATGTCTTGTTCTTGGTAGCGAATTTTATATGGTTTGTTTTATCAAAATTTAGTACCAGTTTGTTGGTCTTAAACCATTTGGTCAGGTTGGCAAAGACATCATTCATGATACTGTGAATATATAGACCAATAATAATGATACTTGTATCATCGTCAAAGAGAATAGGTTTGGATTGAGCCTTCATAGTTGCAAGCAGATCATTGAAAAGTAAGGGACCACGTGGTGCTCTATGATTTTACAATGACCCATTCGTAATAGGTTTTGTGATTGGTATGAGCAGATTTAATTTCTACTTTCTGCCCCTGAACTGTTTCCGTTCTTTTCGAGAAGTGGAACAGATAACACACAAATAGTATGTCATACCTGTCTTCCTCAGCGTATTTCAATTCCAAACATTTCACGTGTTGTGTGTAAATTTGTTATTTAATTCTGACGGCAGATGCAGTACTTCTTTCTGTACCTGAAGTGTGAATTGATTTCTGTTAAAGAGAAGATCCCAAAACTGAACTCAAATACACATCTGAGTACTTTCTGTATCTTTAATTTTAAACATTCCTAACCTGTATCTGTTCTCTTCTTCATATATTGTTAGGTGATAAAGTGAAGGAGGGTTGGAGATGTAGCATGCATGGGGGAGGTGAGACGCACCTGCAACACATTCAGGAGACTTCGGCTTACGTCGAAGCACAACATTCAGACATGTCTTAAATACTGCATGAGTGTGTGGACTGGATACATCTGGCACGAGATAGGACGGGGTTTTGTGAACAGGGCAATGAACATTTAGTTCCATAAAAGGCAGGAAATTTTATATCTAGCTGCAGGGACTATTAGCTTTTGTGGGAAGACTGGCCATGGAGAAGTAATTTATGGTTTTGTAGTGTAATAGCTGTTCTGTTCTGTTTTGTCCTGTTGTGTGAGCATGGAGAGTGGGGAAAGAAGTCAGCTGGATGTGGTTTGTTAAGTGGATTACTTTTTTTTCTCAACTGATTTAGGCTGCTTGAAGTTACTGTAAAATATGTGAGTTCTTTATTGTAGTTATGCCAGGCACTTGTTTTATGATACTTCAAGTTTTTAATGGTTATGAATAATACTGGCCTCAGGATTGGCTTGCTTTTATAACCAATTCAGGTCATGGAATCCAGTTTGGTAGACCCACCAGGTCACCTGTCTTCATTACTTTTAATGTAGTGCTGCTAATGTTATACACAAGTCTGCTTTAATTGCTAATAACAGATTGAAATTTTTCACTTATAATACGATGTAAAATGTTCAGATTATGATCTTCTGTTGGTGTCACAACGCAGAGGGCAACAGTTTGCAGTGTGCTGCATCACAGTGAAATCATGAACACTATGTTCAACTGCATTTGGGTTTTCCTGTCACTAGAGACCATTACTATCCATTCAGTGACATGGTGACTTAATACATGTCTAAGTAGTTTTATCTTGTCCTGAAGATTGATATTCAGTGACAGCACTCTTTCAAATAAGACCACAGATGAAGCACACTACGAACCCAACTTTTGAGATCCCAAGTATTGCAGCCAGTACAGTGGTGGATGCTTCGGTCTCCAGCAGGATTTCTGTGTTTGCTGGCGACTGTGCATACAGCAGCTGTGCAGACGCTATGTAGTCAGAGCTACTGAAAAAGCGTCGTTAAATTAACTATGAACAAAAAACACCCCTTGTACGGTTGTTTCTTTTGTGTTTTTGCCACCCTGTGTGGGGTGAAGGGGGGTGGTTATGATACCCGATCGTGAAGCTGATCATGTACGTCATTTAAGTATCGAAGTTTAGCTCAAGTGCGAGTTTCGGCTGAGGCGTGGGTGTGTCGTCGTGTCCACCTCTGTCATGTCGCGAGGATGCAGTCCGCGATGACCTGGAAGTCTGGCGGCACACGACCGCTTGAGACAGAGACACGGTGAACCAGTTTCTGTGGTACCGTTGGAGGATGTCCCCCTCCCTTCCTCAAGCTACACCCTGTTTTGCGTAATGCACGCAGCATGCCGTGCAGTAGCTCAGGCGGTTAGTCACCGAGGAGGTTCTTCTTCGCACCTGTCCGTTTGGGATTTGTGGTGGATGAAGTTGTGCTGGGACAGGTGTTTGTCAGAGACCTTCTGGGGTTTCTCTGCGTTATATTTCCACAGCTGTTTCATATTTACCCTTGTGTCATCTGGGGGATGGACAGCGCGTTTGAATGTGCTCCCCCCCTCACGAATTTTCGTGTAATTACTCTTCATGTCTGTCGTTACAAATGTCTTCGCAAGCACGGACGCAAGTACTGGGATGGCCAGTGTGTCCTGACTTTCACCCCAATCTGTATAATCGTCTCTTTTAATTGCGTCCTGTTTTATCACAGATTAGATTGTGTGATGTTTTCCAACCAGAAATGTATTTTTTAGGTCGTGACGCATTGTCGTCTTGTTTCGAAAGGACGTACTTCATTCAATTACAAAGTGGATCTGTAGTTCATTGTAACAAACCGAAAGGAAACTTTGGCAAAACAATAGCTCGCGGTTAAAACCGTGCAGGTTGGTGGAAATTTTTAGGATCCATATATTCAAGGATATTGTTACTGGTCAGTCGTGTTAGATGTGTACACCTGGTCTACGAATGGACTGCACACAGTCCAATGAACTCTGGTTTCAGCAGGATGTGACTCTGTCCTATTACAGGGTTGCAGTTTGTGATTACGTAAATGAAATTTGTATTTAAAGTGTGTCATTCTGTGTATTTATTATGCCTCGGGCAACGGGGCGTGTTCTTATAGCGGCTTAGTTTCGTATTGGGGAGGTGGCCGGATCGCACCCCGTATCAGTTTGTGCTTTGACTGGTTTATCCCTGACTTCTCTCATTGTCCGGAACGAAAGACATGCCTGGGATGTACCTTGAAACAAGTCACGACTTCTTTGCTTGCGAAGTCTTGATTTTCATGACCATCTCACTGGGCGCTCAGAAACGACGTTAAATGACCTAAAAGTAGTTTGCTTCTGTGGCATCAGTTTGTCTACTCTGGTATTGTTAATGCGAGAACGGGTTTGCAGCTCATGCGGCCATGTAATTTTATTTAATTTCGAAGATTTTTGCAAGATCCAGAATACAGCGCAAGTGCGGCTCGCAGACCAGCTTTAGCCCTCGAATTAGTTTTGGCGGCTGTGATCTGTTGCTGCGATCACCTCAAGATGTCTTCCTATTTACATTCTTCCAGTCCATGTTAATGCTCGAGGCAACTTTGCCCACACGCGCCATATTTTAGTGTATCTAATTTTAGGACAGCTTTAAAGCGTTTCATTCAGTACTGGGTGTTTGAAATGTCTGGTTACTTTTTGGGAAAGGTTTAATTAAGGAAGTTGTCGTGCGAACTTAATTTCTGTTGGAATCGATCCGGTTTATTCCATACTTTACGAAGCTGAAATCGAACTTTGTCGATTTTCTTCAAATCTGATCATAGTCCAAAATGTGTCAAACTCGATATCTACCTTGACGGACGGAACTTCAGTAGCAAACGTCTGGAAACAAAGAAGGTCAGAGTTCTTGAGCAATGTAGGATATTTCGTAAATAATTGGTAACTTTGCAGTATATCGTATTGTTGGGGAAAACAGTTCTATGATTCACCTCTGCAGGGTATAACGTCGATAAATAACCCGGAAAATATGAAGAGTGTGTTCGTATTGCATTGAAATTTGCACTTCTTTTGATGCTGCATGCAGTATAAACCAGAACATCACTGTCTTTGAGCCTGTAACTATGCAACAAGCAGGGCTTTTATGTCGTCATTTTCCAACACAGAATCCCGTAGTTTGAGGAAGAATTTGAATTAAATACTTTATGAAGCAAATTCCAGGCTGTCAGATACGCAGTGCTTTGACGCTGTGTTTTCCGATATACATATCACCGCAGGGCGTCTGGCCCACGAACTCTGTGACCCTGCACCTCACCGCCCCCTCCCCACAACTGCTCCCATTTAATTCTCGGTTCGGTGACACAAGTTTTGTAATTACAAGGGAACTCGACACGTCGGCCGTGACAGCAGTTTTCGAAACTCGCGTATTCGGTGCTGGAACGACATTTTCATTCCAACACATTTCACTTGTATCCTCTTTCCGTCGTCGTCGTCCTCAAGAACGGGAATGACGTCACCAACATTTAATAATAATGAATTCGGAATTCAGGCGATGGCACTGTCTTTCTAGGGAATCGAACCTCAGTCGTCCATTCCGTAATCAGTTTCTTTACGGTTTGAGGTGATGGTAGAGGACGGATGACTTCGTTCTGGGATGTTGCGCCGTGTAGTCTAGTAGAAATTCACCTGCGTTTCAGAGGTGTTTGCTGCCTGCATCAATAGGGCAATCGCACCGTCGAAACGTCAGTATTTTCTACCAGACTACACGGCGCAACTTCTCGGAAGAAAGTTATGTTTAGACTCTCGCCATCAGAACCTGAAATCCCACGTCTTAAGGCTAGGCATTTGAGGTCTCATTTGCTACGGAACCCGGGCGCGATGTCAACATTAAGAAAGTCGGGTGGAAGGATAGGCGGGGGTGGGGGGGGTTCATAGAATTGTCACAAGATCGTATCCCATGGCAAGTGCTGTGTTGATCCTTCAAGTTCTGCTACCATCATGTCTTTTACGTTACTCAGATTATGAACATTCAGGCTTTATCGTGCGATCAAGCAGAGTTTCGTGCATGTCGCGTTCCACGCTCTGTGGTTGAGACAGTCCCCATCTTAAGAGCATGCGCAGTTTGTTTCCCATCGTAATCGTCCGCGTATCTTGGCAGTATCGTCTGAACGGATTCCTTTTTTTGTTGCTGTGTCTGTAAGTTGCTTCTGTTATGACTGGTGCCTCTGTTTCTGAACTCCGGTTGGTTGCTCGACCCTTGCTTGAACTTCATCTTGACTTCTATGAAGATAAAGAATGTCTTCAAGTGGGGGATGTACGCCAGGGATTGTACTGCATGCGTACAGAATAAGGCACTTCGAATTAGACTGCACTGTTTATTATTCGAGCAATGATACAGCGTTGTTAAATATGCCAGAAAATAAACTGTACAGTTAACATGACTTTTTTCTGGGTGGTTGTGACCTATAGTCTGGTAGAACATTGCCCTGATGATGAAGGCAGCAAGTGAGCCGTGAGAACCTGAGATTTCACTGACTACAATTCTCGAAGATTCTGTATATTTATTTAGTGTTCTGTCTGACGACAGGTCCATATGAACAGGATCCTTCCATCCTTTTCTCGGACTGGGACCTGTTCATATACGTTCTTGGCAGATGATCCAGAAGTGGTTTGCCATTGCCTTCTTCTGTGTGTGAATGGAGTAATTGTTGAGATGCCACGGAGGAAAACTCCGTGTTGCCTAGACCACGGCCTTGCCCAACACAAGTTATAAATTCGGGCACCGTCAGGAATCGAACCCGCGACTCCAGGATTACAAGGCCAGCGTTCTAACCGCTAGACCACCGTGGCTATATGATTCTGTATAGTGAACGTAAATTCGAGAATATGTGCAAGGGCAGGTGGTCGCCAATTGGGGGATTGGGGGTTACGTTCCCATAAGCGTGGCCTACGCGATGTGCCGCTTTCTTACAGTAGAACAACAGCCATTGAGGACATGTTGCGGTCATTCGCGTAGTGGTGTGGTGTCTGTAAATAGAGTTCTGTATATAGCATCATCGGCTGATTGTGAACTAAGCTTTCATTTCTTTGTATTTGTGAACTATGCGTAGCCATGATTCGTCTGTGTTTAGTGTCCCTTTTGTCTGTCTGTCCATCCAAGTCCGCTACTAATGATGGCTACATGCGCTAAAACAAGCAAACATCGACGGATCTGCTTAATGTAACTGAACTGCGCCTGGGACGTCAAATATTGTAACAGCAAACACAGGGCTCTGTATCCTAGGGACATTTGTATTAACTGTGTAATTTGAAGATAATATTGTTGCATAGGAAGTTTCCGGACTGCGTGGCGGGGTCGTCAGATCTGCATACTTTAGGTCTGCACAGGCCGAATGTGAAAAGAGAATGGCCCAGAGAGCCCGAAATGTTCTGTGTAACGTTTAATCGCCGTCATTTTAACCAGGCCCGGCCCTCGAACGTGAGTCTTTGCAGACCTCTGCTGCAGGCAAACCTTCCCATTGATCCCTGACATGACGGCATTCTTCTGACGTCTGCGTTGGAGAAAGGATGCAGAAAAACGCGCACATTTCCGGAAAATATTTAAACTCACCAGTTATGTGGTGGCAATTGTTTTTTGTATCCCGAAAAATCCAGCTATGCAGACGTTCTCTGTGGTTGTTCAGCGACTGTTTTCGTTAGCATTCTTTGGCAGATATTCATATTAATTTTTGCAGTCATTTCCCCTTTCAACGATATTTAATCTGACTCCACGGAGCAGCTTGAGAAGCTAATAGTTGCTTAGCTGTTTAAGAAATTCTCAGCACTTTCTGCTACCCGAAGTTTAATTTCGCAGCTGATTAAGTATGTTTATACAAACCGAGTAGACAGTCACATCAGTGAATCTGGAGAAGGTAATTTGTTGGAACAAAACACGATGAATCCAGCGTGGTGTTGGTTCGATGATTCTCGAAACTGTTAAGATCAGCAGACACGATGCCAGCTGCACGGGAAACGGTTGACGCCATGACTTCTTCTGTCTCGTGGCAAACAGGTCATTCAGTGCTGACGCCTTGTTCTGATTGCAGCATCCCATGCTTCCTTACTGTACTCTGTTCACGGTATCTGTGAACTGAATGCAAACACAGATAAAAGCATCCGAGAGTAAAAAGCGGAAAAACCTAGTTCACAATCAGCGGGAAGTTCTGACGGTGGAATTTCACTCACGACAGCTGATTGCCAGTCGCTATAGTAATGGCTCTAAACACACAAATTATATCACTGTTCGTGTAATTTGTCATATTCTCTATTTCCTCGTAACTGATTGCTTTTCCTGTCTGTTGTTCTGTTATGTGGAACGGCCAATAGTAAGACCGAAGAATTTATAGGTGATTGCTTCCTTTGTGTAGTTTGTAAATCTTTAAATGATAATACCAGCGCTGTTCCAAGAGATGCTTTGCCTGCTTCTTCCCTCGCCCTACATGCCGCAACGGTCATTTAATAAGTTTTTCGCTGATACAGCAATGTAAAACAAGCTGCAAACCAACAGTGAGTGGTTGGTATCGAATTACTTGATACCGTGGTTTACGCTGTGCGGTTTTCGTGTTTTATTTTAATTTTTCGTCGCTTTTCTTGGTTTGTCTGCGTCTGTTACGTAAAATAACTTTTCTGTGCTTCATTGAATCATGTCTTTGTTTTAATTATTCTGCTCCTTCCCATCCTCCTCAGCCGCCATCTCCTCCCATCTGCTTTTCTTATACAGCTCCCTCTTCTTCATCCTGCCCTCCCATTACTTTGTCGTGCGACGAGATGACGTCTTGCAGTAATTCTGACTGAGAGTCGTAAATCAGACGGCAATTTCATTGGTCCTCTGATCTGGGACGAAGTTTCCACTGATTGGTTGATTGTTTTTGTTCCCGGAAACT
Organism: Zootermopsis nevadensis; assembly: GCF_977971745.1. Classification (NCBI taxonomy): domain Eukaryota; kingdom Metazoa; phylum Arthropoda; class Insecta; order Blattodea; family Termopsidae; genus Zootermopsis; species Zootermopsis nevadensis. Next base: position 1,879,268 of record NW_028259161.1, read on the forward strand.
GTTTCCTTAACAGAGATTTTGGCCAGGGAATAATGGTTCACCGTGAATCGGCAGTTCGTTGCTATTTTGTATGTCTCATTGGAATTTATGTTTATTTTTTGTAAATCGTGTTACACGTCCGTAACATCTCGTACTTGATTTAATCACTCTAATGTGTGACAAGGAGTATGAACTGGGTAAGAGTCGAGTTTTTTTTAATAAGGCTAGGTTGCAGAATTCAGGGCAGACGTGAAATGAAAATGCACATGAACGTGTTTTTCCTCTTACTATTATTCATTTGTCGTTGCTACTAATAACTACCTGCTAATTACATTTCATGCCTATCCATACAGATATTCCACGCACGTACATAGGTACTTTACTCCACGTATTTAAAAGATATTAATTCGCGTTCTCATTTTAAGCGTAGCCTGACTTTCGCAGTGCTGTCTAGTAAAATGGATCCTTGAGAAATGCAGGTTGAGGATGTAGACTGGACTCATCTGACTCAGGATAAAGTCCATTGGTGGGCTTTTGTGAGCGTTATAATGGGCATTCGGGCGCCATAAAAACTAGGAATATCTTGACTAGATGAATGTATCTCCTCAAGAAGGACTCTGCTGCGTGGAGTTTGTGAATATCTAACGAAATACAAACAATAGTAGGTCTTGTTCTGCAGTAGCATTTGCAGTGTTTCATCTACAGAGTTCAGTGATGTATGCAAAGCAGCGAGTTTAAAAATATTTGTGCCGAGGATGTACATACTTCTCTCCGTCTCGTATCAGTAAACAAAGCCGTCATTCATGTTTAAATATGTCGGTGACTTTATGTATTCATATTTTCCCCAGACGCTGTTTCTTAGCATTGATATTTAAGTCTCCTTAATGGAGGGGCTGTTCGAACCTGCTTATTAAAAACATTCTGGACCAACTTCCATATGTAGGGTCGTATTCTTCGTCTTCAGCCTGTGGATGAGCTACGCTCAGGTGACAAGCGGCCCACTTGAACGATGAGCTGGCGTTACTTTTTTCTTCGTGTTTCGTGAAATTTAACCTTATCGAAGAAGTGACTTTTCAGGTTCTCACGGCGTCGGGTATGAAGATGGCTGCCTTCTTGGATGTGGAGCTTTGTTGTTTTGTTGAAATTGAGTGACGTTTCAGAGCGCATAGTGCCATCTTCATTTTTTAAGAATGTTATTGTTGCTGTGGGGTGACTCATTGTCTCGTGGAACTGGGCCTCTGGTGGGTCCTTTACCCATCCCTCACATGAGACGTGAGTGAGTATGGAGCACCGGTGGAATGATTTTGCTATAACCGCCTTATAATACCGGAAGGCTTCTTATCTTGGATAAAAAAAAGTTATAATTTCATCGCCGTGAGAAGTTCCCAGCTTTAAAAGAAGGCTAAAGTAGATTAGATAACTGAGGCATGAGATTGTGAACATTTAAGATAGGAATATAAATGCATAGTAGGTCTAATAGTACGTAATTAGGCTTGATACGAAACGAAGGGACATTTTGACTGTAGGGTACTTATAGAAAGACGCTTATGAACAGACTGTAGGTCTGGTTATGGTGACGGTGGGTATAATAATCAGTGGTAATTGTTGATATTTTATTCTGATTCGAATTTTATTATGCCTTGTCTGAGGTGTATTTGAAAAATGTACTTGACGTTTCTAGAGTTGATTCTGCTTCCATCATCAAATGATTGGTTACAATTAAAAATTGTAATTCTTGTATGAATACATACAATGCGATTGGAGGGATCGAATCCGGTACCTCTTGAATACTGAGAGAATACACCGAACGCAGCTCCGATTTTTAGATGGGAGACGGGAAAGCGAATCCTGAAGTGAGAAACGGATCGTGAAACAAGTAGATTCTTCTGGTTCCATTCGGTTTTTATAAATTGCGATACGAAAAAATACCTGCAGATTTCGGAGGAGTTTGAAAATTGCACATCCGTTCTGTACAACCTTAAATAAGTCTTGAGTTTTTAAATATATCACAAGTTTGTGGTTTCCTCCATGGAGACGTGGCAGTGAAAGTATTTTCTGCGCTCAATAATTCAGCAATTACACCAGCGACGCATTGTGATTGCAGCTCGTTCTAGAAAGATAACAGTTTTCCGACGAGATTCAATGGGCGCGTCCCTCAGCACAATTGAAAGGCGAAATGCCTATCCTAAGTAGAATTTGTTCGTGCACTTTACGCAGCCAGCAGAAGTAAAGGGAGGCCGTGTCCGAATGTCTGATCTCATGTCTGAGCCCGAAAACCACATGACTGGCTTCAAATGGAGGAGAATGTGTAGATAGACGGATCATATTAAAATGTATCTAAGATTTGGGTCACAAAGTTGTGAAATAAGCCATGGGCAGGATCCATTGGCGGTTTGTGTGTTTCCCATTCGGCACTTTTAGAACACGAATTGCTTTAAACTGTTGAAAGTATTCCTATATAGTGGAACTTTAGTTGGGATTTGAACGAGTAGGTCGGAGTGAAGCCTGGTATTGGACGTACCCGTTTCTAATGCCACCCAGAATGCAGGGGTCCTTGATTTTACTCAGGTTATCCAAGCGAGTTTCAGTATAGTACCTCTTAATTGGTCATAACCGCCTCCCTTGAGTTCTTGCCAGCAGTACACGCCGTACCTTCTGAGTTTGACCCAGGGTGTTGTTTTCAGGTGTCCAGTTTGGAACACAGCCCTCGTAATTGAGATGAGAGGAAGTGAGTGAGTAGACTTGTACTGTTTCGTTAATGAACGTCGTAGTCTTGAGGCCGGGATTCAATTAGGAACGAACTCTAGGGCTCTAGAAAGGACCGAACGCTTCAACAAAAAAACGAATACGAAATTACCGATCATTTTTTATTAACGAAATAATGAAGAGTTGCTATTCATACACTTCCATTTAAAGTGATCTGCTCTTTGATATAAATTAATACGCTTACAGGGATTCGTTGAGTTGAGGGATGTCCAAAGTTGCAGACAAACAAACAAATTGGGCCTCTTCTGACGTAACAACGTCACCTGGTTGCGTGATGTTTTCCGACGACATGATGTCGCTGCTTATCGACAAAGAGTATCTGACGCACAGGCCATTTTTGATTGTATTTAAATTATTTATCAATATCACATTGGAGTAGTCCTTGAGAATCTAATATTCGCCCATCGGTTCAAAAAAATTCCCGTCTTTTGCGGGACCCGAAGGTTCATTACCGGGTTCACAACAGCCCATCAGCCCTCCTGAACAACCATATGAACTCAATTCACGTCCTCATCGAAGGTATGGAAGACATAGTTTATTTTCCATCTACATCCAGGTCTTCCCACGTGGTCTCTTCCTTTAAGGTTTTTCAACTGTGGAGTGCGTTATGCGTGTCTCAACTTTCTGATGCGTGCTACATGTACCGCATGTCCATTGCACTGCGGATGGCCTGTCACAGTGCAGTCAGAAAATATTTTTACCTTATATTCTTTTAAATATTAACCACATTGAACTTTTTTTACCCAAATACAAGTTGTGGCGGTTTATGAGGTACGTACTTTATCATGTGAATTAGTCGGAACCAAACCGTGCATTTCACCTCATGTTGTGGTTGTAATTGACAAATACAAATCTAATTACATTTTTGTGAAAAATCTTAGTGTATACATATAATGCCAAATTCTATGGAAATCTGTTCAGAAGTTTGGAGATGTATGAAGCAGACGTGAAGGCAGATTCTAGCGCTTCGTGAACCCTGTGCAAATTGTTCATAAAAAGGGACAAGCAAGCATCGAGGGCATTGAAGTGTTGTCGCCGAATAAATCGTCACTTGTTTCTGTAGATGCTGTCCGCTCCCATGACGCTAGGTTGTCAGTCAGCCTTTGTCTGTCCGTTTGTCAGTTACAGTAATTAGCGAACTGCGGCGAAACCGTGACGTTTATATTTCAGAACACTTCATCCTAATATCCTTCACACAGTGGTAATCGGATATAAAATTTACTTTAAGGTCATTGGTTCCCACCGAAGACGTAATGGGGGGGGGGGGGGGCGGTGGTTCCTGAGAATTATAAACAATGCAGCCCGTTCATGACCGCAGTGCTGATGAGTTGTACGCCGTTATGTATAATCAGGCGGGTGTAACGCGCGAGATGAAAAACTACAGGAATGTTTGAGCAGAGTGGTTATTTTCGTAGACAGTGTAATGACCACACACAGACGTGCGTTGTGAATTTAGCAGCATTAGATTCCTTACATTTCACGCGTAGTTACGTATTAGCTTAGGAAAGTTGAGGGTCGGACAACAGGGGATCGATTCTCGGTAATGTAACCATTGCTTGGGTTCCTCAAAGTCTTTTGCCCAGTGGTCTCCGGTGTTAAGGAGGCTGTAGCGTGAATCTGGTCTGTATCTGCCCCTAATGCTAAGGTTAAAGCTAGGATATGTCTTCGGGGTTTGTCTCTCCAGCCTTGTTAACTTGGTAACGATTCCGTCGCGAAACATAAGAACGCAGCAGCCGCCTTTCTGGGGAAGCGTTGACCTGCCGAGAATAGTCCGATGGTTTACATTTGCGTTCAGTCCCGTGGGCTAAATGATGCTAAGATCTGAAGCAGACCCAGAGATGAAGACTGTGTGAACCGTTGGCCGCGGAGAATCATTCTCACAAAGAGCTAGGTGTCGTGTGCGTTTCTGTTAGACACATGTGGCTCTTCCTAGGCTGTCTTTTGGAAGGGAAAAAAAAGCACAGGGCTGGATAAAATCTGGCAAGAGTTGCAGTGACGTGATTGACCTGTATGCGGTTCAGATATCAGTTCGCTATCACAACCTTCCTTATCCATATTCACCAGTCTTATTTCCTTTACTTTTGGTAACTACTGAAGTCGGACTTGCAGTAGGCTACTATACTAGTAATTTATCTGGTTTAATAAGCATATTCGAAATGAATTTATAAGGCTCATTTGACATACCCAAAATCGCATATTCCTTGTGAACCAGATTTTACTCACCCCCGTTGTAACACAAGGATGGGCCATTCATGTGAAGTTTCTGGAATACTTTTTTTTTTGTAATCTTAACAGATGATGAAACATCAGACACGAAGAAAGAACGATGAAAGGGAAATTAGGAGAGGGAGGAAGAATGAAAACAAATTCCCCAGTGGATTCAAATGTCCCCTAAGACTCGTTATTTTTCACAGGTCTTGGAAATCCGGAGTTGCGCAGAACGAGTTTTTCGTGTCCGCCACGGGCGAAGTAAGGATTCGTGAGTGTACTTAGGGACTGTTAGATTATGATTGAAGTACAGTTTTTCCTGTGTATCCACTCAGTTGGTCCAAGTGAATGCTTCTTATTCAGTCCTTCCGTACTAAATTAACGACGCTGTATCGACTTTCAGAAGTTATTTAACTCTTTCTTTGTTTTCTCGGTAGACGTAACTTTCCATCAAGTGTTCGTCGAGCCTGAGTCGCTGATTTCTTGACATGTGATTATGAAACACGCTGGAATGACTCTCGAACACACAGCAGCGTTGCTCATTCTTTTCCTTGTTCAGCCTGACAGTTCAATTCAAAACTGCCGAAGGACTTGTAGCAATGAAACATTTCAATGATACGAACTCCTGCATTCGTCAGCCTTTTGCCTTTTCCCCCTCCTCTTTCGTATTCGTCTTAATCGTACTTTTTCCCATCCTTTTCATTTTATTTTCTTCTCTGCTCCCTTTACTTCATGGTCTGTTTTCCTTCCTTTTCCGTTTTCTTCTAGCCCCTTGCTTCTTCCAGTTGTTTTCATTCTTCTCCTTCCACGCTTCTACACTTCAAGTTTTTGTGTGGATATTTTACCATCTGTTGTTTCGACATGCGCTCTGCAGTATGGAACTTGAAGCTGCGTCTGGTTATGACATAGAGAATGTTTGGAGCTTTACCTCCACTCATGTTAAGCTACAGAAACTTTCTCACCAGAACCCGCAGTACTCGCATGTCGAAGATACGATCCGCCACTGAAATGCAGAGGGTGGGCAGGCGACAGAGTTGCAGGGGCCGATGATGTTCCCGGGAGATTCGTCGTCCCATTCCTGTAGGGAGAGCCGCTCTCCTATCGATCACGCGTTCACAGCTCCATCTAGCGTCGCCTCTCGTAATCCCACAAGATGGTGCTCTTTTGGAAAGGGGTTCCGTCATCATCGGGTTGAATCAACTCATCACATTTTTGTATCAAGCTTGATGTGCAATCTGGAACACTTATCGACATCTTGTCAGATTTTGTTTAGCAGATAAAAAATCCGGTAGTGGCAACTACATTCTCACTTCAACCACGTTGCATCGGTGTTGCTTATTACCGCTGGTAAAATAAGATACAGTTCACCTGAGCAACACTCTTGATTGAATCTCGGTTGATATAACAACTATATCCATCACGCATTTTATAAGGCATGCTTTAGCAGAGTTGTGGACGGCAAAAACTGGGTGTTAGGTGGACGTAGTCTTTTGTGTAAGAGAACTCAGTTGAATCACAGAAGGATGATTTTAAATTATGATCTGGGAAGGAACTGGAAAGAAGCAACTGGTTTTCTGCGCGAAGTTCGAACACATTATTTTTCTGACCACGTGCTGTGGACAATGTCCTCGTATTGCTGTGGTTTATACCGTTTCTACGCTTGTTTCCAACCATGGAAGCTGACGAATGTTCTCTGGATCAATTCCTCTTACAGTATGCGCTACATGGAGACCGAAAGACATACCGGTATTCGGTTCATGACAGGACCGCAATGTAACGAGGCCCGACCTGGGTTCCTTCAAGCCTGACACTCCTTGGGCACTGAGGTCATACCCCCTGTGGGGTGAAACTAACCATTCGCCTGTATTCCTGCGTAGGTCTTATGATGCAAGGACAACCGTTTCTTTTCATTTTACTCTTACCATCCACACGTTGCTTTAATTAAGTATTATTAAATGACACCAGACGTATAAAAAAGGTGTCGAGGCTCTTTCTCCGGGGTGCTTTGGCCCGTAGACCACCGTAAATTCCTGCCCTACGTCACTAGTATCCCATGAGCTCGAATATACAGGGACCTTGAAAGCATTACACAGTCCTTCGTAAATTATTCGTTGCCTTATGAACCGTCTTTTGTATGTACAGGGCATTAATGAAATCGATATTTGTATGGATTGCGAGAGTCCGCCGGCCACCAGCGACGCTCGGAATATTGCCTATTAAGTTGTCGTGTTTAGACTGCAGCAGCAAGGCCCTTCAGCCTTTACTTGGACTGACCCGCCACACCGAAATGTCGGAGATGTTGCCTACGAGGAACGGCGTTGCAGCAGATCCACAGTTCTCAACCTAGTTTCATTCCGGTTTGCTTGTTGCTTCTTCCAACGTCGCCATGTCTGATTTGCATTTGGAAATTCCCGAGCCGTGTAGTCTGATATAAATTGACCTACGTTTCAGAGGTGCTCACTACCTCCATCATCAGGGCGACGAGTAAAGCCGTGCGCGAGAAAGTGGTCCAGAAAGAAGCCTGGCCTAATCAGCGGGTTAGGTGGGGAGATGGGGAATTGATCCCCGGTACCCTGGCCTGTACCCTGGGTTACCAATAAGATTTGTTGAGTGTTGTTTATACTGCACAGTGTACGAATCATGGCAAAACCCACTGTTTAAGTGGGAGGTAATTTCAGCCAGCAGCTACTGTGTAAGGAGTCACTCTTTCAGAGAGACATTTCACTCGGCATTTTTTTTTTAGCTTCATGTAACTGATTCGCTTTATTAATAATTGGTGGCGCCTGCGTACCAAGTACCGATATCGGGCGGTCATTGTGTTTCTTCGGGGTGCTGACGCGGGGGATGACCTCAGAGGCTAGGACAGAAGATGGCTTTGTCTGTCCCGGTCGATGGCCTGTCAGGATTATTTGAGCGCATTGGCTTCCCGCTATCCGTTTCTCTTTCCTCTGCTTCTGTGGGCAGGATGCTGAATGCAACGTCCTGCGAAGTGTGTTTGGTTGGTTATTTTACTGCACTGAATAAAGTACGCGGAAGTACGTAGCCAACTAATGTTTTGTGGAACCCAATGGAAGTTGAGTGTTTCTTCCCCTGTTTCTACGGCATAACAGATCGCTTACCCTGACGTATTCTGCCCTTGTTGTCCTGAAAGGGCTGTGGAAGAGTACGGTGGTAAATTCACTGCCATATTGTATGCCCTCGAACACAGCAAACAGCTTGGCGTACTGCTGCTGAGTTGTGTTTGCTGTTGCATAAGGACTGGAGTTGTGAACGGTACAGACCATTCATTGTTATTGACTAATGTGATTAGGTAGCGCGAATTGGTGCGGCCTAACGAACCGAAATATTAATTATGGTTAAATAAGTAGGTCATCGAAATATCCGTGGCTGAGTGCACGTGTTCTGAACGTTGCTCGTCAGCTGTTTCGATTTATTTTTCCTAATTGTGTTACGAAACATAAACACATGTTTTCGCGGTTATTTTCTGTAGTGAACACGTAATTGAAATATATACAATTCGATCTCGATAAAACACGTGTTAGTGTTCTGTTCTAAAACCATGGCTGTTTTTCCTGCATGCGAAACAAAAGGATTAGCCTGCCAGATGACATTTGCTGTTATGAAACGTGGCCCCTTACTTTTCTGTAAATTTGTTCCTGTGCTTAAAGAAGAATCACGCTATAAAGACGTATGGGGGAATGGAGGTGCAGCTCCACCCTCTTTAACTTTGGCAAGAGCACTACAGCTGATCTAGACCCTGTGCGAAGAGGTAAATCTGTGCTCCTGCCAGGAGTCAAACCCTGGTTATCCAGTTAGCACTGACTTTGCTACGCCGATATCCCTCCTCTTATAAAGACTTCAGCTGCAAGTTTTTAAAGACGAGTATTGCAGATCGCCAGGACAGTGAAATCTAGAAGACTCTGATGGCTACCAGCGTGATTTATAATGCACAGTGGGACCATGTATTGTCCGACAGTGTGTTACAAGACAAGGGTACAACGCAGTCCGACTCTTAGTGCATCAGGGAATTTATTTATGCAGTGCATTGCTTTGTACAGTCTTTTCTATGTTTATGGCTAGAAGAGTGAATTCTGGAAATGAAATGGTTGCCTAGCAACGTACTTTCGTGGCTGCAGTATCACAGACTGCTGGACAGAGTGCTCATTGCTCTCTGCACGAGATATCGACTGTTTCATGGTACATGGCATGTTAGTTATTAAGCGCTGAATCAAGTTTTTAACCCTTTGAAGCTGAAGGTCATTACTAACTAGCTACCAGGGACCCTACCTCAAAGAAAACACGTCTCCATTGAAAAGATTACTTGATTAGTGCTGTTTATGGAAATAATAGCTTTTTATTCTTGGAATCGTAGGAAAACAATGAACACACTCAAGGCAAAATGTATAGTTGCTGATTGCTGAAGCAAGTGGTACATATAATTACCACTGGGCTTTCAAGAGTTATAGCGCAGTGGTAACTGTTCCATCTGCTTTAACATGTAGTAATCCTGCATGTTTCCCACATTGTACGTATGGGACGTTGCATATTCTCAGAATAAACAGCGATTATTTCCTTATATGCCTGAGTTGCATTCGAACCAGCGATGGCAGTGTTTGGCAAGTTCAATGCCTTACCCTCTCTGAATAGCCCGGTAGCATTGTGGTTGGCCGCTGTATCAACTGAGTGTTTTGTCGTCGAATTGAATAATATAATGTGATGAAATGTTAATGAGGAGGAGAAATTTGTGGCTTATTACACGGTATTGTCCCGGCACTCGCCAGGAGAGACTGAAGAAAATAAAGGAAAACAGAGGTTTACTTATTTTGTGTTTCATTTGCAATATGTTGGGGGTGACAAAGGACTGCAGTAACACACAGACTGATGGACCTATTTCTTAATCTGCATCTGATATTTTTCACGTTATAAAATCGAGCAAGGTGAGATAAATAGGTATGTAGCACTCATGGGGAGGATATCACCTTGGAAACATAGGCGTGGAATAGAGAATGCCGTTAAAATGCCTTCAACCGATAGAGTGCGAATGTGTGGACTTGGTTGATTGTCATTTGCGGTCGTTTGTTTACATAAAAGGAGTAAAATTTCTTGACTAGGTGAGGAACTATAAAGTTTTCAAGGATGGTCTTATATAGTTTAGTCAATTTCTTCGTTGTAAGTGAAGTCAAATCAGTAGTAACTTTTTTATATAAGCTTTTGTTTGGGCTGCCTTGTCGCTTCCATCACAAAGTAAGGGGAGTTAGTCTGCCTGCTAGGCAAGCAGTGCATTTGCCTTTGGCAAAACCCGCAAAAGGTTTCACGGCTTGCTCGCTTGTTTCACTGTAACGTTTATCCGTAGAAAGCAAATGCGTGGTTGGACGCAAGGAGAGAGAACCCTGCAAGTGATTTTCATCCATTCAGAAAAACGGGAAATATATTACACATTAATATAAATCAGCTCGTCGTTGGTACGAGCCCAGTGTTCGCCTTGACGGCCTAGGGAAATATATGAATGTATTCAACCCTTTCTCTCATATTTTAGCTCACTGAGCAAGTAAAAAGGGGCGAGAAAAAAGTGGCGTGGTTCATGTGTTTCAGAAGCGTTGCTATAGCGACTATTAACCGACATGAAGGCAGCCACTAGTCATCTGATAACGATTCGGAATCAGAACACATTTATCACTCGGACGTGAAAAAGAGGCGCCAGTTACTGGCGCGTCGTACATGGTTCTGTACACGTTACAGTAACAATAAAACGCAACGATTTAATACACCAGTGCGGTGCATGTAGATGTTGCCTAGGCTCGTCATTTACGCTGTCGGTAAGCACAAACAGTTGCATTTTAAGAGCCTCATTCGATGCCAGCTCATGCTTGATTAACGCACTAAATGAACTGCGCATTCAGTCAATACCGGCAACGTCTAGAAGTGAGTCTGTGGTGTTGCAATAGCAGAATTTGTGGTTGCTCGCTTCGGAACGCGTCCAGCTGTTTGCTTTGTCTGCAGCCTATTTTTATGTCATTTAGATGCACAAGTGAATGGAACGTATCGCCTTTCCATTCTTATTACATATTTATCTCATTTGAGGTTTCGAGTCAGGGTGACCGCTTATTGAACCTGGTAGGGAACTTCTGAATACGTTGGAGGATGCTAACCATTCGACAACGACGTTCGGTGAATTTACGATGTCAGACGAGAGAATTGTGTTCGTTGATTGATGTACAACTCTTTAAATAAGCAAAACAGAGTTGAAAAATTTGTGTTTGTGTCCACTTGTTACACACGGAGATTAATGACGTGGGTGAAACGACAGTCACGAGTTTCGGCTGCTACAGAGCTGGTGTGGCAGCTTGGGTGAAGTCTAGCAGCAATTCATAGACACGGGTGGGTGCGAGCAAACAGGCAGAAACACTGTTTTATCTTGTCGTCGACAAGCCGGCGACCATCTGTTCCGTCCTTACCCAAGCTCTTGATGTTTCTTCATCCGAATAACTTTAATTCCTCCACTAGCGGCGACTACAGCGTCTGAATGCGAGTTCAAATAGTTTCAAATACAAAACAGCCGCTTGTTCCAAGCGAGTTAACAGTTACGCAGCCCAGGGCTGTTGGAACTTCTGCGGGCCTTGGTGATGCGACGCGCACGGTAATGAATGTAACAAGTTGGAAGACGCGCACCAGACAAGTATACGAAATACCCAAATTAAGGCTTATAATTGTATAAAAACACGCTCAGGATAGTTTTCAGAAAAGAGGAAAGTGTGACGACGTTGTTCTGTGTTTTGACGCCTTTTAGAACGAAAGTTGAAGGCTGCATGTTTCTCGTTCTCTGAAAAATTGGTCTCTCTCACTTCCGTGCGAACCTCACATGCCACAGAAACTTTGTGAACCATGAAAGCTTAAGTTAATGATTCTGGACTGGGCCCGGGTTTGATTCCTGGTGTAAGTGATGGGAAGTTTATACTCTCAGCAGCGTCCACTAGCAGAATTCGAACTCCGACCACCCTAATACCCCCTCCGGGTGACGTACACTAATCACAGCGAGCACAGTTCTGCGTTCCATAACTAAGGCAGTCTCTTCATGGAACAGACTTCCGCGAGAAGCTGATAGTCGCTCGACTGGTCAGCGATTTCGCTATTTGTGGATCCCAAAAGTTCGTTGTTTTTGTAACGTCTCGCTGTTCTGATAACCTTGCTTACATGTATCGTAGCGATATGTAAATTTATGAATGTCAGTAATTCATTCTGGTTTGTCAATGCACGTAACAGATCTGTTTCTCGCATGGAGTTTGAAATAATTTTCTTTGTATTTGGTTACACTTGTACATCTTATACATAAACGTTTCAGACAGAAGTTGCAGATCTTAATGGAATCTGTAGGCAGTTTATTTGTGTTATTTACTAGTTGTTATGTTCATTTTTGGTTATAATTAACCGGCACATATAAAAGTTAAATTCTCCCCATCGTTTCTATTGTGGACCCTAATAACAAATCTAGTTAAAATCTTTTTAGTGCTTTGGGAGATGGAATATTCTGATACGACCTTGGCATTATGCGTTAATTTTATTAAGTTTTATTGAACGAAATTCACTGCATTTCCCATAAGCAAGCGTAATTATTTTATGCTGCGGAAATCGCCAAGCTGCACTGCGTGACTCCCCGTCGGCACATGAACAAACAAATTACTTTTATAAGCCAAAACAAACACGCCTTCCGCTTGTATGCATGCACATGTAGTACACAAAACAACCAACTTTGAAGAGGCCCTGTTTGTGACTGGTACTAATTGCCGGCGTGTTGTTTGTACGGTTAAGAGGATCATACTTCGATTTTATACACTGTGTTTACGTTTGAAATTATAAGCCAGTGGTTGATGGGTATGGAAAATAAACATGAGAGTTATGAAAGCATAGGGCTACATTTTTTTTAACGTTAATTTACTTTTCTTATTATGTGTAGCCTACAGATAATTATTTTCGGGGCTAATTTGATGACTTTCTGGCTGGCTGATCTTTTTGTCTGACCAACCGACCTACTGTAACTGTGTTATGAGTGGCCTCGTGCATTCCATTCTCTTGACTTCATCTCTGTGATTCGGTCTTGTTACGGGGGTTTCCTGCAGTAGCAGTAGTTCGTAATTACTAATTCGATACAGAAATTGCTACCTGTTGATAATGAAAATGAAATTCAACCTCGCTGTAACAAGAACTCACCATTGAACCTGTCTTGAGTCATTTACCTCATTTGTACAAGGTACATATTAATACCATTATCGTGTCTGCCATGTGACCTTTTCTCGTCCAAAATTGTGTATATGTCTTGTTTCATACGTGACTGGCATTTGAGTTTGTAAGCACACTTGCAGTCTAATCTTCAACTACCCGAAGAAACACGAATTACAGAACTCTAAAATAGAAGTTCATGTGGACAGACCGACATCTGTGGGCGCTTGAAACATTTGTCCGTCCAAGGCCAGTTCAGAATTCTTACCGGGAGTAGTGGTCAAGATACCAATACGCGCCCTTGAAGAATTCTTTTAAGGTAACCGTGCGGTTCGTACGGAGCAGGGACGAGCCTGGGTGAGTTTTGTGCTATTTGAATTTACTCTGATGCCGTATTGAAATGGTGGAACATGTAAGATAATATTAAATATGTTGTGAGAGTGTAGGCTGGAGTTATTTTTTTTCTCAGGAACGGAACTGGTGGCGGGCTGTTGTGAGCACTGAAATGAACATTTGGGTTTCATTGTAGGCGGGTTTTTTTCTCAAAAGGGGCGTTAACTTTGTATTTCCTTATATGACGGCAATTATGCTGACCTGCGTTTCCATCTATCAGCAGAAGTGGATCAGTCTACTGTCACTGATGTTGGCAGAGCTATTTACCGGCTGACGTATTGCATTATCGTAATCTCATCCAGCATATTAGAGACAGACCATTTTGATCTTAAGAATAGTTACGGTTCTGATTAGTCGGTAACGCTAGGATCCATAATTGTTCATTAAACTTCAGTAAGAATATGTCTTCCTCATAAAGGCCTGAGTAAGGGAGTTGACAGACGGACAAACTAACTTCCTGTACGGGGGTTGTTAATTTCGCCATTTCATTTAAGAAACTTTAGTACTTTCACCAGGAATGAAGAAAAATCGCTCTTTAGATTTGTTTGGATTAGTTTGTTATAAATAGAACAGTGACAATAAAATAAGTGGGATATGAGTGCCCAGGCTTTCATTTTTGAGTCCTGTGTTGATGGATAAATGATTCCTTCCTGGGGCTGTGGGTTAGCTTATTCTACGGCCAGAGTCGTTAAGACACCGAAATCGAAAAATGATTGCGGGAGGGGAAAGAATGTCTGCAGTTGGAGTTGAAATTCTCGCAGTTATGGACACTGCATGGCAAAAGCATCGGACGTCTGCCTTACCTTCATTGCGTTTTCTTGCTCGGGTTGTGCGAGCAGAGAGCTAACACAATCAAGAGACGTTGATGCTAGGCCACACCTTCCTATTCCTTCCGAAATCCAAGTCTCGTCTCGTTTGGTTTGTTTGTGGGCGGGTTACCATAGTAACGAATTTTTTTAGCTTCACCGCTTAGGAGTAAGGTTTGGTGCGTCATAATTATGTAAATACCTTGAATACCAGTACTGTAAAAGTAGCCATTATGTTATCATGGAATGTGAATTATTCCACACAAGTTTGGAACATTTTTATTAAAACAGGCATGCTGTTTTTAAGATGTCTAAAGTTCATTGGTTATTAGCCCCAAGTCTTGTTGTTAGATACTGTAATACTCAAATGTATTTTTAAAAAATGTTTCTGGGGATTCGAACGGAATTGTGTCGGTCTATGATAGAGTCTGATGGATTTTACAAGAACGAGAAATTTATATCTGGAATAGTGCTTTAAATAGGCCACGATATATTTTCCCCTTCTTCCCAGTAATTTACCATCAACAGTAATTCAGCCATTTGAATGTTGTCTGTGCCACTTATGCAATTGGTAAAGTCTTTAAAGAAAACGCCATTCAGAACTTTTCCATTCAATTTGTGTATACCAGTGAATCTCAGGATCAGGAGAAGAGAATTATAAGTAAGCACAAATTTCAACCGAGAACACTGCAGTGCTAATGAGATACCGGGGTGGATTTTACCCTCACCTCGGTTGGATTTCTTCTCAACCCCCACGCAGGGGTTATCAAAGCGTCTGAATGCAAATAGGGGTTGGAGCAAAAACTCGTGAAGCAATATTATGGAAATGATACCAGATATATGCATCACTCACGCCTTTGTAGTGTCCCACAAGGAGAATTGTTTTGCGAAGAGAACTGACTGCAAGAGTGACGTATAGCTCTGTTTGTGTGCCCCTACATTTTGCTCCAGGGTCGTATTTTTTTGTTTTTGTTTCTCCCTTTGTTTTCTCACCGACTTATTTGAGCATGTGCACATATTTTTTCGACGATCTAGTGATGAATCTCGTTTTGTGACCGAAGTGTTATCCCCGAGGTAAAATCCGCTGTACGGAACAGCACACAGTTTGTATCCAAGCGGACGGCTTCCCGTCAGAATCTCACATTTGCCTTCCTTCCCGCGTTACGTACTCGTTTCCTTTATTAAATTCAGTTTGCATCAATTTTACCACCACCCAACCAGAGGGTTTCCTGTACAGACATATTTCTAGTTGGTGTAGATTTATTTTTCCGGTTTAAAACACGCTGTATGTACCGAATATTGTAACATTCATTAACCTGGCATTTTGTACACAGAGTGTATTTATGAATTTCGTATGATTCTCGGAATAAATGGAGGTTATTTCTTTAAACAGCATTAACTAGTTGATCTTTGTAATGGAGGTGTGTTTTCTTTGCGGTAGGAACAGAATTTTTAAATATTATCAACTTCGTGCTTTAAGTTGGTGTACAGACGACTCACATAAGCGGTTTTAACTACCCAATTTATGTGAGTGGTGAACTTTGTTCTAGTATACACCCAGATAACGTGTGCGCAGAGCGCTTTGAGATGTGTATTCTAATAGACAAGTGAAAGGCAAGATTGAAGTTGTCGGTGTGCATTAACACGCCTTGACAACGTGTATCTACATGTGAGGTGAGGTCCGTCGTTCTTAATCTTGGTGTTAAGACAAGTTTCACACTCTGGTCACTTTACCCCCCGGAGACTGGACCCCTGGTAGCCAGTGGATAAGAGGCTGGGTGAGTCTTATTGTCAACAGTTACTATTAGGCGTGTTGGGTGTGGTCGCGGAACACTGTTTGACAATCGCCGAGCTGGGGATTCGTTCTGTAGTTGGAATGCGTCAGATCTGATGACGTCAACTTCCACTGTGTTACTGTTGGAACAATGGCGCCTGAGCTTAATTTTCATTCTCCGTGTTCAAGAGATAATTCTTGAGGATGAGGGCGTTACAGCTCGGGTGTAAAGTGATCTATGTCTCGCATTTCTCATCCACCATATACTTTTGTGGATTCCAAAACTTCATATAGGTTGCCCCATTACTTGGGTGTCATAGGAGAGCTCACTTGTTTAGCAAAGTACGGAATACGGCAGAGGGTGGAAATTTGCACATCACGTGTTTCCGATCTCAAATGTGTTCCGCCTAAGACGATCTGTTGTGCTGCTAGGACGTTACGGCGAAAGGGGGATGTTTCCAGAATGGCGGGAAACGCAGTGAAGGGGACACGAATTGGTGAATAAAACACACATGAGGAATATTTTGTAATGTTTTCCGAGTTGCCAAAGTTTTAGTCCAGGATTTTGAAATTATGTGCGATAATTTCATGGCTCAGTGGAATTTAACGCACGCGTGGCGGAACAGTGAGATTCGATGCTTTCTTTTGCCCCCAAGCCCACGAGTTCTATTTGTAATTTCGGAACGAGGACCGCACTTTTCCCTGTTTCTGCTAGCCTTGTGTTTCCGTCTACAGGAACTGAATGTGCCACACGTGAAATATGTGTAGCCTGCTTGTTTTATGACACAAAAGTAATGTTAGAAATCCAGTGTTTGCCCCGATTGGATTATTCAGTTGGGGTGCCTACCGACATGAATCACAAAGTGTCTGTCGGCTTCTGCTTGCCTTAGCAATGTGATGGGTGTGATGTTTCCATTACTGTGAGCAGTGTACCAGAACAAGACGGCCCCTAGCCGGCACATCCTCCTGGGTAATTTGCAACCCCTCAAGAAGTGACTGATAATTCAGTTTGATTAAAGTGGAATTGTTTTTTTCGTCAGGGCGAACACGAAGGTACCGAGTGTTGTGTTCTCGTGGCCCTTGTCGCCCACCGTTTATTTGTCACTACTGCATTGTTATCGATGACCGCGTGTTTACTCAGCCAGGTCTTCGCATGGACTCGGGTCCGGGCCCACCACACGTGATTTAGAGCGAGGGTTTCGAGTAAAGTCGACTGGAATTTATTCCGTTATTAATCTCCATGTCAGGAGAGACAATGGATACAGAGCGGACAGCTTCATTCCATGAGGGCGGATTTGCTGATAACTATAAAAATAGATAAGGAGTTTATGATGACATTAAACCTTCTGGTTTCATTTAGTTTAAACTGTTAGACGCCTCGTCTCCTGTAATGGTGTAATCTGGTAAAAGTTTACCGACGTTTCAGAGGTCCTTCCTGCCTCCATCATCACGGCGATGAGTCACACATAAATATTTAGTTCCCATATGTCTTCGTTTTCTCGTGTTGAGTCCCACCCAGCCTCGTCTCTGGTCGATATTGGGGACGGTTCGACCAGAGCACCAAGTTGACTAACAACCTAGAAGCGATTGAAGTACAGGAACAGTTTTACATTGAGTGTCGCTTCTAAAAAGTTGTATTTCAATACCCTTTATTCTGGTATTACTTTTTCTCCAATTGCCCAAATTTCAATGTCGTATGATGTGTAGGAACTGCAGTCATATGAAGTCCAATGTTCTGTTTAATCGACCTACGATCTGGGTGATGTTTTCGTATTTCTTTGTGTACGTTAAACTCAAACTTCTGGTGGAGTGCCACTTCGAAAGTACTGTAATTAAAACGTTAAACTTGTCCTGCAACTGTATCTCAAGTCATTGTGTTGCAGCTCTTTAGACATTTTCCTTTAATAAATCACCACTCATGCCTTTTTAGTGGTGTCACCATGGTTTTGAACGTTACCTGCTTAGTGACTCGAGGTTCCTTCGTCCCACAGATGACGTTTAATTACTCACTTTGTCACGGCCATACGCAGCTTCTTTTCTGAAGAGAGCTGTGGTTACAGACGTCGCCGAAGTACTTTGCTCATTCTTAAAGGGCCTTTGTGTCTGTACCAACGTCTGGCGAGCAGATGTCAGGGCTTTGCTCTTCGTTTGGCTTCTGTCGTAGGGATGTAATTACCATTCGTGGGGGATAATACACTGCGCGGCTGTATCTGTGATGTAGTGGCGAGGGGGGGGGCATGTTTGCTACCCCTAAATCATCCCTCTGTGTTAATATTTGATGACTGACAAAATGTCGAACATTGGGGAAGGGCGGAAGCAGACAGATCACACGGAGTAGATGACAGATTAAAGCTGTCTTGGAAACCCTCAGCCATCGCAACTCTAATAACTTGCAACTTCTCTTGAGTGAATGCGATGATTTAATGCCTTGAACCCGTTCCTGAGTTGGTCCCCGATCTTGACGATCCAGAGAATCTTTTCTTCCAAGCGTCGGCCCTTTGTATATCCTCACGCGATATCTGTATGCGTTTCTTGTTTCGGCCGCCTGTGCTGTGCGTGGGAGGAAGCAAACTGTATAGAAGACCGTCATTATGTTAGGAACAACTGAATTGTTTCGGTTTTTAAGCTGCTCTCTGCCCATTGTCTGAGAAAAACGCGTAGTGAGGGTGTTCAAGGGTTGCTATAAATATCGGAGAGGGTGGCGCGTTGTTGCCATTTACTTGCGTGCTGTTAATTGCAACCTGTAGCAGAGAACCCAAAGGCATTTGATGGTCGGTCGACCTCGTTTTGTTGCAAAATTGCTATTGTGGCGACGACGTCTGTGGAATTTCTGTTGGAAAGCTGCATAATTTATGTAGCTCTCTGCATTTTGCTGTGTATATTGCAAAGAAATCACGTGTAGACTGGGTTAAGATGTCTCAGGGTATGGACCAGTGGCGGGCTGTTGTGAACACTATAATGAACTAAAGGGTTTCATAAATAGATGAGAAATTCTTGACTAGCTGAGCGACTGTCAGCTCTCAAGTATTCCTCTGGTTCCATGCGGTTAAGTAATTCATTTATTTATACAGTACATCCGGTTGGCAGTTCTAGATTTATCTTAAAATGTGAAGGTCAGTAACTGATGATTTCATGAACTTTCATGGAAAACTCTCGTGAATGGCCAAGTATAAAAGGCCAGAGAAAACATTCTGCCTGAACGCTAAAATCCATCATCTAAGCATATAAATCAACGTCGTTAAATAGTAGTAACTTCTCCTAAACTACATAGGACCTATAATAAATTAACATATATCTAACTCTCGGGTAGTATGACCCGAAGGTTTAACGCTATTAATGCAGGTTACACGGTTAAAACACGATCCTGAGTTAGTCCCATCCTCATAACCTACATCATCAAATATCCGGCTCATTGTTGTCGTCCCATCTAATTATCGACCTTGCCTATGGTCCAGATCTTTCTCAAAGCTATTAGTTACTTAGCTGATCAAAAAATTCTCCGCCTTATGTGTAACCGTGTCTTTTTAATACTGTTCTCCCACATACGTGTAGGGGCCCGAGTGAGTTTACCCTCTGTTTTTCGGTTCAATATTTTTGAAGCGTTTTTCTGCCCCGTTATCTGTGCTGCATTCCCTTTCTATCTTATCCTTCGTGATTTAATCAGTCTTCCATTAGGTTAAAAGTGCAAATTGTGAAGCCTTGGCTTTCTTTATTTTCCAAGAAGTTCCTGTCCAAATTTTTCGATGTGGTATTCTTTTAACCGGGACAAAACTTGGGCAACTCTATATGCACTATATCAGTCACCCTGAACGTCAGACGCGATCATCGTAGTGATGTCGATCACCCCTCCAATGTCTAGGGGGTAAGTCGTCGGAATATATTCTAGAACTCGCCCAGTTTGCCCCAATCCCCGGACAAGGGCATAATAATAACATGTACACACCCAGTTTATAAACACGGAGCACATGTTAAGTGTCGTGGGGTAAGATGTTAGAATAAGGCGATGCGAAATTCAGCGCTGCGTTTACCCTTGGCTCTAAAGTTTCGATGCGAGTGGAGGATGTTGGGGACAGACTACACAGATCTCCCTCGTGGATCGCCGTTTCCCTCTGTCACTACCCCCGACTTCTCAAAGCACCCCAATCAGCGGCGAGAACGCACATGTGTACAGAGTGTTTACAAACACGCGGCTGTTTGCTTTGGTTTCCGAACACACGGAGGGCACTGGAGAGCAAGACTCCGAGGACAACATTTGAATTTAAGAAAGAAAAGGGAAGGTGAGGGAAAGTACATGTTAAAAACTTCATACTACGTTCTCTTCAACAAGATAAGAGTCCAGTAGTGGGCGGGTTAATGATTTGCTACCTCAATAAAAGTTGAGAATTTCTTGAGCATACAGATGCTGCGCCGTGCAGTTTAAAGACGTCATTGAATGCCCAGTTAACGGGTTCCTGTTTTGTTTAGTATTTTCCCCTAATCTTTTCAGGTGTATATTGGTCTTGGCTGTTCGTTCACTGTGGATTATTATAGCAAGAGTGTGAATTCAATAGTAAACATTTCGAGATGATACAGCATAGTTAAATGACTGACCTTATGAATCGTTGCGTGGAACACAGATGAGTCCACAGGTCTTCCTTTGGTTTATGTAGTCAGCGGGAGGAAAGTACAGTGCACTGGAAAGTTAAAAATACGGTGTTTATTTTCTGACGTTCGGGCTCCGGGGTGTTTGCTTATTTGGAACCAGCCTCGTATTTTTACTCCCCCCCTCAGACAGCTGCCATGTTTGTGGCTTGAAAGTTGCCATTGTTATATTGTCGTATATGTTTTGTTTCGCCTGTCTTTGATTGCCTGAACTCCATGTTTTGTGCCTTCATTATTAAACAGTTGAGTTTATTTTTGGTTTCTTCTATTGATTGTAATTTTGGTTTAAAATTTGCCTACAGCTGGAACAAAGGAACAAGTTTTGTTATGTGGCAACGAAATTGAAAACTGTGCTTGGACGGCGATCAAAAACAAGTCTCATTTCATTTGTAACCTACGAATCATGAATGGGAGCTGCTGATATTCAGTGTTCAACCCTGACTTCACTGTGAACTGCTTTGACCTCACTGGTATTGTCTGCCGAAGTGCGCGGATCCGTTGAGCAGATGGCGGGCTTTCATGTGGTAATTGCCCCCCCCCCCCCACCCCCCGCGTCTGTCTGGGAGGTGGGGGTAAAGACGCTCATGCGACACCTTTCTGTTCAGTTGTTCTGTTTTGTACGGAAGTAATGAAAGGGATGACGTCTCGGCCTATTTGTTTCGTGCTGTGAGCTTTTGCGCACAATTCAGCATTCATCAGTTACTTTTCAAGCGAATTGTTGAAGAGAGTGAGAAATGTATTGTTGCGTGGCAACTCGTTCTGTTGAATGTAAAATTCCCTTTATTTCTGCATAACGATTCGTCTTGGGTGGGATATGCAAATCTGAGCATGATGACGCGTACGAGAGATACTTCGTCGTGCGTGTTGTGTTTTGGTGCTGAGATTGAAGTGTTTTAGTACTCAGTGTTGTCATGGCAACTGCAGGCCTACTTCTTTACGTGTGTGATCTTGGAATTCTTAAATGAGAAACAATTGTCGACACTTTGTCGTTCGCATTTCTTTGTTGCTCGTTGTAATAGATTATATAACGCGTGTACGTGTATATAATTTGCTGTGTTGTCGTAAGCTGTTTTAGAAGTTCGTTAGAAGTGGCTTTTTCAAACCATCTGCAACATAACCGCTCTAAATTCGCTTCGATCATTCTCCCCGCCCGCCTAATACTGTGCTCTGACGCATTGTCCGCGCCAGTTTTCCAGATTAATGCGCAGTTTATGAGTTGCTGATCGTCGTGGCGGCATGCGAATCAGTTCTTCAGCTGTCGATGTATTTCTGGGTGTCCATTGTGGTCGTCTAGCTGAGGCGTCGAGTAAACTTGTAAGTGGGAGATGCATAACTGGCTTCTGTGTATGATCTGAAGGTTTCACGGCGCCTAAGTTCAATGAATTATTCTCCTGCAACCAGTCGTGTCCGGTAGTTGAAAGGTGAAAACACCAGCGTTTTGAGAGCCATCTTCGCCCTCGCCCTCAGGGTACTGAAGTACACATTCAAGCACCTGACATGGCTGGTAACCCGAGAAGAATTCATTTTACTGTCTCTATCTTCGGGGCTAAACAGACATCTTCACCGCCGTGAGAGAGCCTCAAATTTCATTCTTTGAGTTACGTACTTAATAAAAATGGGTGTTTGTCGCTAGCTTGTCAGTTTCCTTTGACACAGTTTCCTTGATATCTGCCTTGATAAGTGCATCGCGATTAACAGATTGGCCGTGTTCTAACTTGTTTCTTTGAAAACAGAGACGATATTTCTCGACCATTCTGAATATGTTTCATGTAACGTTTTGTATGTCTTTATAATTGGAAATACAGGCGTTACAGTCGCTTCAAGACTTTAAGCAAAATTTCAAGGCTTAAATCTTTCCAGCACACGCGGAAACAGCGTTTCTTCTTCGCTGTATTCAAGTTCTGTGTAGTGTGCCACAGGCGTCTGGCATCAGTTGTGCCGTGCTAGTTGCATATCTGTCACGGCGATTCATTTACTTCCGAAATGATTTTTACGCGTCTCATAGTACGTCGTGCAGTTTGGTTCGGTTGCATGTTTGATGGCCCACGACTGCAATTACGTCACAAAGAAACAGTTGACTGTAATCATAGCGAACATAATTCTACTGAACTCTACCTTCGGTCTGTAGTTACCTTATCTGTATCTGAGATAGAAGCACCACAAATTTTCCTGCCCCGAATTCGAAGTGGCGGGTCTGAGAAACGGCTTGAAATTGAGTTCTAAATCTTTCGTGGTTTGGAGAGAGTTTTTCCATTTGCAGTTCTTTGGGGTTCTGCGTTTCAGAGAAAGTAGAAACATAAATCAAGTTCTAGGAGGGTGTTACTGAAGCCAGAGGCCGCGATTGTGCATCTCGAGAGAGCGTTCACCGGACGAAGTCGGTGAAATAGCTTCCTGCAGCGGCTGAACCTAGTCACAGTAAATTAATTATGGCGCTACAGTTGGTTTGTCGCGGTTTGATATGAGACAAGAAGTCAGCGCCTTCCATCAATATTTGCAATTTTATTTTTTAAACAACTTTCGGCGTTGAATGCATGATCTAAACGACACTGGCGCTAAACCGGCCTCCTATACAAACGTGTATGATATTTCATTGTGACCCCAGTATTAAAGCACCACATGAAGTCATCTCGGGCGATCAGCCGTGTTGGAATGGAGTTGCGCGTTTTGGAGAATGATGCTCATAAATCCTGACGATGCAGACCCAAACAGTATCCGAAACGGTATTCTCACACATGCTGGCTCATCGCCCGAGAAGACGTCATTGTATTCAGTCGCCGTGAAAGCTTCAAATATTTTACAGTGGATGTAAATTCGTCACGCATTTTAGCCTGTGCTGTAGGTGGAAGTGGGAGGTCAGCTCCATGCTCCGGCAGCTTTAACCCCGAAGAAAGACCACCCATATACATTTGATAGGCTGGTTATCGCCTGTTTGTCGGTACAGAGTGACGATGATGAAGAAGTTTCTGTCCCTGTCAGGCAGGAATCGAACCCCGCTCATTCCGGGATAACTTGGTTCAGTAACTCGTATGGTGAATAGCGCAAATTGTGGGACTTGTCGTGCGGGTTTTTCCCCATCTTTGAAAGGGCTCGTACGCAGCGTTGCTTGGAAATATCTTACCGGACATACGGTTTAACATCGCCGTCTGAACCGCATTATACGGCATTAAGTTGAAGGAGGATTGTGAATGGTGTGAAATGGGAAGGAGATGGAAGTGACCTAGTCAAGGTGCCGTCTCGTCACATGCCCGAGGAGACTGGACGACAGTTGGTTCAAACAAGTTTTCTGGTTTATCTTTGGCAGACTTTTTAATCAGTATTCTTGGCTTGAGTTGCACCGGTAATTGAAATCCACGTGCGGGGGTCAAGGTCATTATCACACGTGACCGTCACTTTCCAATATAAAACTTTTTGCAGAAATGAGGTTATAATGACCCTAAACAAAACTTATGGAAAGAGCGGTTTCGGTGTGACATGCTAAATTATTCCTGCCGGCGGTTCAACGGCAGGACCTATTGTTCAGCTCTATTGATTGTGTGGCAAGCTTTCACATCTCGCTCAGTTGAACGAATATGTTTTTCTCTTCTATTTTTACAATAATAAAAGACTCCGAACTTCGTGTTGTGTGGGCCTTGTAATTTAATGGTTTTCTTTGTACCAACAATTGCTCCTGTTGTGGCCAGTTCAAGTCCATCCACTCAATTACCCATAAGTGTTATTGGACTTGGCCCATTTTTTAGAGCGTTTTTGCCCCTTATGAACAAGACCCCTGCTCTGCAGCCCGCAATGCCATTTTAAAATGCGTGTTCCGCAGTTAACACTTCGAAGCCGAAGCTCGTCTGAATAATATTTAAGAATTGAGTCCGTTCCGGAAAAAGGCTCCATCTACGTGGGTCGGTATAAATGCGATGACTGTATAAACTTTCGCGGAACTCCTGTCACGAGGAACACGTGCACGAATGGTTTTCTCCTCTTCAGTCATGAAGCGTACTTTGCACAGTGCAGAGTTGAACATCAACACTGGAAGGCCTTATCTTCACTATTTGTCATGTTCCTTCGAGTCACTTACCTGTAACGGAATGTACTGCGTGCTCGAATCACTTTCATTTCTAAATGCAGACCTTCGTACGCAACGCGTGCTTAACGGTGTCATCAGTTTAACTGTAGTTAGTGCCTCGAAGACTTGTGAGAGTTTCGTCTGAACTAATTATAGTTCATGTAACGATCCTTGTTCAGTAGCTCAGACCGTGCGGCGGCTAGAAACGGGTTGTCATTCAATTTGTTCAAGACCTAGGGCCGCCATATTCTTCCGTTCTTATGGACTCGCGGATCACGAGGTGTTACATGACGACGATTTATTGAAATCGCCATGGAAGCATTACTTTCATTCTGAAATTATTAATTTTTTTACATCTGGTTTCTAAGCTGAAAAGCCTTGAATGACGTTTTCCTCTGCCTTGCAGCGACAGACTTAAATTATCAAATAGTCTTTTTAGCTGTTTTTCGACCAAGTGTATGTCTTATTGCTTTATCTTTACGTGGTATGTGCCCGGTGTATTATTCCCCTTAATTTTAATCGCTGTGAGAAGGAAGAACACAGGTCCAGGTGCTGAGGAAAATTGGATGTGAGAGGCATGAATGGACAGGGGCTGGAGAAGATTGCATGAAGAGATTCGTAATTTGTTCACGTCACCAGATGTTCTTGGGATGGCCAAATCAAGGAGAATGGGGTTGGCGTGTCAGGTAGCACGCATGGGAGAGATGACGAATGCTTACAAAATAGATTTTTATGGGGGGCGGGTCGTTGATATGAAAATGAATCTTGAAAATGTGAATGGGAAATTGTAAAGTTCATGTATTTGGCTTTGGATTGGGGATGGTGTTGGGCTTTTGTGTACACTGTAATGACTCTTTCCTGGTGCCATAAAATGTGGGGAATTTCTTGGGTTGCCGAACGACTGTTGGGGTCTCAAGAAAATCTAATCCTTCTATCTCTGCGTTTCTTCTCTCAGGATCACTGAACAGGAAGAAGACATTGTTAATGCTGTTCTAGGAGTTGGCTTTAACAACAATTTTTCGGTTTTCTGTTTGGGAGGGAAGTATTTTAACTATTGATTTCTATATTGGATGCCAATGTGTCT
Organism: Zootermopsis nevadensis; assembly: GCF_977971745.1. Classification (NCBI taxonomy): domain Eukaryota; kingdom Metazoa; phylum Arthropoda; class Insecta; order Blattodea; family Termopsidae; genus Zootermopsis; species Zootermopsis nevadensis. The sequence continues at coordinate 1,905,187 of NW_028259161.1, forward strand.
GTAAGGAAGAAGTTGGCAATAGCAGGAACGCGAGTATTTGACCCAATAACAATTCCTGTCTTGGGTTTTGTTAAGTTTAGAAGTTACTTTTTGTTCCTCGCTTCTGCTTAACTCATTTCGCCCTGACTGGTATAAGAACAGTGTTCACGCACTGCCCTGTCGCCTTGGCCTCTGTTAGTAATCGCTTGATGTATTCTGAACTCATGACTAAAAAAGGAGAGGTTTCTGTAAACAACCGAGCTTAGTGGGCAGATATAACAAGTAGAGAGTACGCTTATGAGGAAAACGTGTTTTCAGTTGCTGAACGATGCATGACTTAAATTAGATAAATTGTAGGACAAACATGTTAAAGTGTTACGAGGAAGACGCTCGATGGATGAAGGGTTGGCCGTTGACATGGTAACGCTGTTTTTGGATTTTTGTTCTTTCCGCATAATATTTGTGATGATGTGGTTCGATGTTCCGGCCATTCGTGACGAGTAATAAATATACTCGTATGATATGGTGTAGCGGGTGTACTCTTTGCGTTGTCTTGCAGTGATAATGTTGTAGACGAAGGTATTCGTTTCGAATGTTAGCCTTGTCCGTACTGAAGTCTCCTGTAGTTTTACCGTATTATATATTGATTATTTAATGTCTTTAGCCCGAGTCTAAAGGTGTGTTCGTCACCGGTCCCATGACTTGCGTTTTTCTGGAGTCATGCAGACAGCTGGATATTTTAGCCATGACTTCTGAAGTTCGTGCTTTAATTTGTTCTCAGTTTTGGCCCGGAAGGACTAAAGCCATGCACACTGACGTTGCATGATGTCAGACCACAGGTCCAGGTACAGTTTCTAGGGGTGATCAGACCGCGGTCTCTTGATGTCGAGGCTGATTCTAATACAACTGTTTGTGTGCACGTGTCTGTCACTGAAGGACCTTCGATTCGCAATCGCCACTGCCCTCCACCTGCCATTGCATCCTGGATTCCGTAACAACCATGGCACTCTTGTCTTCTTCTCGTCCACTCCGGCACCTTGTTGGGGGTCCTCTTGAAATTCAAAATATTTGGATGGTTCTTGAAATTTAAAAGAACATGATTATTTAGTCACACGTTTGTGTGGAGAAAGTTTACGGCTCCACAGTGTTACATGTATCAGGATTAAGTAATGGGGTATGTGCATAATCCAGATAGTTTCGAGGAGAAAATTTCTTTGTTTAAAGTTGGAGTGTATTAAACTCTTTCATAACACCATGTGCGGTGTTAGGGAATTTGGACCGTGGCGTGGCGGCGTGCTGAATTGTGCTTTTATTAATGAAATTCTCGGTTTCATTGGGCCGTGAATGTCGTCTACAGTGGAGATTTAAGCCTGGCATGATAATGTTTAAGCCCTTTGTTGAGGATTATATGCAATTTCCTAAATGAAATTACTCGCTGAAAGGCTTTTACGGAGAGTCCATTACCGTAAATGAAGGCCATTTTTTTTTGTAAAGTGGTGAGAAATGCGTCTTATTGGTTTTACTGAAGAACTTCCACGGGCTGAAACAGTGTTAAAAGCCCGCAATCAGTTCTCACCAGCCTGGAAGCCCTTTCAGACACGTCTTGGTCTTATCAGGCTGCTACAAAGTGATACGATGTGTGCCCATCCAGTCGTCCGCTGACGTCACGTTCCTCATAATCTAAAGCCTGTTCCCTATGTATCTGGTAATCTGTGGGCCTAAGTTCTGCCAACGAAGATAACAGTTCCAGCTGCAGACGGCTTCGAGGTTCATCCTCGCTACAACTAAAGCCCGCCAGTTGAGTTTTTTTTTATCTTGAGGTACTTGAGTCGAATTCATACCATCAGCATTGATCGGTCGGTCGTTGAGAGTAAATTTTATTCAGCTCTGCCTTGTGTTTGAAAGATTATTTCGTCTCGAGTTCTGGTTTACAACAGGCCACATTATAATCCACTGAGAAGAAATGAAATGGTTGTCTCAGCCAGGTTTGTTAAAGTATTTGAGGTTTTCGCGCTGAGGTGAGGTGTTGCGCCTTGGTTGTGCCATTGTTTTGGTTGTTAGTGCTGCCTCCATCGTCAGCCCCGAACATGGAGTGGCAAACGTTGCTGTTTTTACGTGTCTGTTTCGAGCAGAATTCAATTATGTTCAAAAGACGGGTGTTTGCAGAATGTAAGAAAATCGAAGAATACAAGCGTGTTTGTTTGTTTGTTGAAAGTTTAAAAATGGTTTACTGCATTTCGATTTATTTTTAGCTATAAAAGTTGAAAGGTCTGTTTGCTTTTGGCTTTGAATTTGTTATTTGATAATGGTGAGGGAGCGGTCTGACTTTTTGTATTCGGTCCATTCCGCCTCTGCGTGCTTATCAACACTGTGTATTCATACTCTGTCCTCTTGTCTCCTAAGATGCGAGTGACAACTAGGAAAGGTCTCTCTGGCACAGCCAGTAGGCAAGCAGATGAGCTGCAGCCCAGAGACAGACAGACTTGCCTGCCGACTGAGGGGTAACCAACCTTCACGAATATCGTCCTACATTTTTCGCCGTTAGATGTCTCCTTGACAAACCGGGTTCGAACCGGGCGTGTGGTTTTGGACGGATTTTTAATGACGTCGTTTCAGATGCGAATGTTAAAAGCAAAGAATGTGAATTCCAGGAGAGCGGCTGGAGTTGTTCCAGGATGACTGAATGTTACGTCATTTCAGTTTCATTATTCACTGGTCATATGTCGCATCCGACGTTTAATCTTCGCGGTTGCAAGCGTCGTTAAATAAAAAGGCAAGCTGTGTTTTGGTCATTCCTGTGTCTAGTTACAGGGCCATTGATCTGTGCTTTCATGCGTCATGCATTCTAATTGTGACAATACAATATTACTATATGACTCACAGCTCACTGTTTACTCTGGAATTTAAATTTGAAACACTTGGAAGGAAGAGGATTTTCATGCGAAAGAATATTTAAGCAGTATTTGTTTAGTGGGTTAGATACCCCAGTCGGATGTGAACGTCTCCCTGTGTTCTCTCTTCTTTCCTTGACGGACAGGAGGAGGATTAAACGCCATTACTGTGTGTCAATATTACCGGTAACAAAAGCGTACAACACACAATCACCATCAAATGGAAAGAAATGTAGAGAACTTTACAGTTAGACAATGATGATGGTGATAGTAATAAACCGAAAAACGCAAATAAAATACCTTCTTCAGGGAAACCTGTTTTCAGAATAACCACCATTTAAAAATATTAATGGAGTTATATACATTCTGCGCGCTTCCGTTTCATATGCATTTGCTTATTTGTTGTTCATTTGTTCAATCCAAAGCTTTGTGCCATGCTAAAGGACTATTCTTGGTATTAATGAATGTGTCAGTGAGCTTTGTTTATCGGTATCTGATATTTTTCATTGAATAATTGTTGAGCTACCAAGAAGGAAGCCCTCTCGCCCGCTACGATTCATAACAACCATTTAATCGCTTGTTGCGACTGCTCAGGCGGGGCCAACACAATCCGGCACTGTACAACACTGACGAGCATGTATCCATGCCGCGAGCGGCATTCGAACTGGTGACCCTAGCGTTTGGATTGACACGTTTAATTTTTAGATAAAATATATTTTCGAATCTGTGAGCATTTGTTAATTCATCCCTTACTATAACGAGCTGTTTCTTTCGCGGTATGGCAGGGGCGTGTCCTGCGTCCTTGTTGTTTGTCTCTACGTAATTTATAGCGCTCGGTGGGTGTCAGTCATTTCTGTAGAGCGGAGCCGAGTCCGCCATGGTGGATGCGTCTGCTTGTTCAGGGCAAAGCTCTTTCGTTACGACTCTTCTAGTACGTACGTTTCTTGTTTTTTGGTTTTCTCCGTGTGATGAAATTGAAAAAAAATTGACTCGTTTTCCTGTGCTTTGACTTTTATTTGTAATCATGTTTTTCAACACACTTTTAATTAAGTTAATTACAATGTGAAGTTTTGTGTGGATCTGAGTATTCATTAGTTTATTTGTGTTAATAGGTAAACAGCCAGTGATACTTAATTAAAACCCCAGCATCCAGCTAAATAAATTCAAAGTCTGAAGTCTGTGCAAAAAAACATGCGGAAAATATCCAAATGCTGCCAAAAGCAGTACACAGTAAAAACGTATGAGAAATTAGTAGTAAAGCTTCATTATGTTGTGGACTCCCCGGCACCCGTAGGTTGGGAAGTTAGGTGTACCCCAGAGAGTTGTGATGGAAAACCCCACTTCTGGTGAAATTATGATGTTATGTCCAGTTGATATTTGTATTTAAAATATTGAATACTAACTTCTTTCTCTTGTTTCAGGTAAGGCCATACCAGTGTGCAGAGAATGTCGTACGTCGGGCTACGAGATTTTCGGGTGAGAGAAATGCGTGTTCTGTAGATTCATAGGTTACAGCTTTCTGATGTGTGTGCTTCGTCACTCTCAACTTCCGTCTGAGACGCCGTTCAAACTCCGCGTTTTAATGCCAAAAAATAAGCCAGGAATTTAAAATGCGTAGTCTAAGTCAGCGTGGTTCATCTGGCGGTTCGGACGCCACATCGACCTGAGGCCACTTGTAACCAGGCCCGCGGAAGTATTTGTTAATTTGTTACCACTTTCGACAAGCCAGTTTATTTTATTTACTCCGAAATATATAAAAAGTAAAGTTTAGAGTTTATTTTTCCAACAGGCTGGTCCCTTCCAGCAATTTCAGGAAAACGAGTTTCTGTGAATTGGTGTAACCTTTCCTTGTTTATCCCTGTTTAGATGGGTTAAGAAACAATGGACTGACAGTTAACAAAAGAATCCTGAACGACTTGTCCGAAAGCCCTCAGAACTCCACTCTTTTGTGCGTGTGATATTGTGAAGTTCGTATCGTTTTACAGACCGTAACTGAAATGTTGCCCATTTTAAGAACTGGCCGCTTGTGTTAGTTATTTAATATTCATAGCAGCAGGCAATGAAAGTGGGACGGATAGAAGGAAAATGAGGAAAGAAAATTCTGATAAGAAAGGTAACAAGAAAATATGTTGGGACGAAGGAAAAGGGGAGGAAGTCGGTAAATCATGAGGGAAAGTAATGAAATGAGATGAGATGTGGAGCAGAGGCATTTTAAAGGTTTCTCTCTGCCGTATGTTTAACAATTGAATAGGAATTTATATCAGAGTTCCTCGAAACTGGCCCTGTGATCGTACAAGGATGTATCGTCCGTCGCCATTCTATAAATGGAATGTTTACAAAAAAATTAACACATTTGGAGCTAGGTTCTTATCACATCACACCACGAACCGTTTGCTGATGTTACGCAATAAGAACACAGACCATATACGTCTTGCTACGCAGTTATCATAGATGTGTCTGTATAATTTTCCTCCGTATTTAAAGAGAGTTTCCGAAGCTCATAGGTGTTTGTGTTTCTTGGCATTATACGCTGTACTGTGTTGGATTGCCGTGGTTCGATTTCTGGTTGGAAAATTTCCATAGATTTTTTCGTTCCCTACCATGTCCACACTGTGTCCGGGGCCCACCCAGCCTCCATTCAGATTTGCCCTGGGTTTGTGGGGGGGGGGGGGGGTCAAACCCTGGCAAAACGATCAGGGCACGAGGCTTGCCACTGTTCCTACGTTTAATGTTGACGTCTGGAATGCATGGAGTTTTCTCTCGACGTCGCGCATATGCAATTATGTGGCGATACTTAAGCCTGGGGTAAACTTGTTATTTTACGTCCGTCAATTACACACAGGTTGTTGGTCTGTTGGACACTTCCGAATGACCAGGTTGAGGGCGAATCATGAATTGGGAAGGACGTGGAAGAAAAGTCGTGGCCTATTTAATGTACTTCTACGTGCATTTGGGTGGTGAGTCTGATTAAAACTACGAACTAACTCGGCTACGATTGCCGGTCTTCAGGAAGAGGTTTGAACCCGGCACTCTCCGAATTCAAAGTAAGAGTGCTAACCACTTCTTCGCGACGTCCTTCACGTCTCTTATACGCCGAAGTTATACTTAGTGACAAGGGCACATATAATTAACCTCCGAACCCCATTTATGAAGTATTTTGTCTGGTCACGGCGACGTGTAGTGTGATCACTGCTTGAGGTTATTTGGATTTTCAGTTATTTTTGATGTTAATGATCAATCAGTGGGGTCGTGTTGCCAATTAGTTGACTGGCTGACTGGTCCACTCACTTGACGATCGGGCTTTGCTCACAGCGGTAACTCTGCACGCTGTCTCCTGTCTAATGCTGCGGGCAGGACGGCCTATGAATAGATTTCTAAAACTTGCAGCTAAACCTATTTTCTAATGCACCTGTTGGCTTACAGGAACGTAACTGCAGTTGATATTGCTCTCGACCTTGACCCGCAAAGTGGTCGGTAGTTTCCGCCGGCAAAGGACTAGAGGTGCAAATTCATATCTCGCACAGAGTTTGGTCAAAATCGAGCTACGGGCTTAGTCGTTGACAGATAAAAATTCTGTGCCTCGACCGGGAAGCAGTTGAGTCTTAATTTTCATGCGGTGTGAACGTTGTACCACAGCGCACGCTGAACCCTGTGCAGTCCTAAGGACTGGAATCGAAATGCGGACACTTGACATCAAGCCCTATGAATGCCATCTGCCGCCTCTTGTTGCTAGGCGAAACGCAGAAATCTGGTAGCACCGCCATTACAGTTTCATAACTTTCGGGCTGGATAAGTCCAGAGGTCTTCAACCAAATGGCTGTCTGGTATTCTCTTGGGCATATCGTTTGTCTGTCGTAAAATATTTAACAGCTGCTTTTTACGTACCCCTTGCTCATTAAATACATTCAGTTATGGTTTCTGTGTTTGTATTCCGTTTATAATTTCAGCCCGTAGTAATTAGTTCTATTTGATAACATTGCCACAGTTTTTACTTTTGTAAACAATTCTTATGCGTGCTTCTAGTCCACCACAATCTTGCCCTCTTGATTTAATTAGTGTAATAGACACTAGGTGTATAATCTGGTTCACTAGTAGGTAGACGAGGTAAATGGATAGATCGGTAGGTTAGGTCAGGTAAATGCATAAAGTGATTGAGAAACAGCTGTTAGGTGCTTTGACGCAAGAGTGGCGTAAGGCTGTCCAGATACATGCATTGGAAAGGAGGAAATGAGAAACGAATAAGGAATTTCATTTCGAAATCCCCCGTGGAAAACCACTTGCTGGAACTTGTTCAAAATGAGCGTGGGTCACACTCGGGTTGCTTTATGAACTTTGAGTTGCATAAAGGCAGGACATTTATTGATGCAGCTTTTGAAGCAAGACTGTGCCACGTAGTGAGCCGGCGGGCTACTTTGGAAAGTATCAACATGTGACGATGTGAACTTTTGAAAGACAGAAACTCGTCTCGACTAAGTCTGGTCTCGCTGGGTAGAAGCGTGTCTTGTTAATTTGTCACTGTCACGTTTACGAGAGGCCGACCATCTGTGGGAAGTCTGGTCGCCTCTGATGCATATGCAAGGTGTCTGTCTGTACCTCACCCTACAGCTAGCTGTTTTTCAGCTGTTCCGTGAGTTGCATTTGAAGCAGAGGATCTTTTCTTTGCGACAGTTAGTTGCTAAATCAGTACGTCCCCTGATCCTTTCACGTCTCATGCAAGAAAGGATGGCTTGAAGACCGGATTTCGTGGAGGCCCGGTTTCTTCATCAAAAGGTTGATGAATACTTTTCACTCTGGCTCTGCGCACGCTGTCCACAGACAATCCGGACATTTGTATTAAGAGCATAAGCTCGGTTGGTCTGTGTGATGCCTTAACGATGTACTCCTTCCTGCTTGAATGCTTTGAAGAATCTTAATCAGGGCCAGCAAAAATCTCTCTTGCGTTAAATTTGGCTCCTCGCGTCGGACGATTCTTCCAAGTTCTAGCAATAAGCGTCTGCCGTTATTTTCCGAAAGTAGCCCAGGAACTGTTGTATAGACACGCTTATGTTGGACACCCCTTCCTTGATGAATACATCGCGTTGTGTGCACCTTCACGTGTCACGTAATGTCTGTGTCGTCACATCCGGCAGTTTCCTTCCCAGCTTTGTTATTGATCAGATATACAGCCATTGAAACATTTGAGCAGTTCATAACAGACGGGTCCGTCCACCATCTTCAGTTCCGACAAATTTGCCATTTCCTTGGTACCATTTTTAAAAATTTCATTTGTGATTAAGTGCCGTAATTTTAGTGTTCTTTTTAAATGTATTATAATATTTATACTTCTCAGTAGGCATGCCTACTTACTATTAATTAACTTATTTTTCCAATCCTTCATGTTTATTCATTATAAAGTGTTTCAAAAGACTGTTGCTTGCAAATATCTGATTTTTATATTCTGAGATATTTATTAATTGCGTTATTAATTGATCTAGTTCCAGAACGAAGTTCAGTATAAAGGAAATTTCTATGCTGATCTCCCTATATTATGGTAGAATGTGGATGCCTTTTTTGACGTAAATACGTCTATATGGAAGGGTCAGTGTCATTCCGCGAAAAGTGTAAGAAAAATGTGTAACATGGTTACCTAGGAAATATCAACAATTTGTAAATATGGACTGACAACAATGGTCAGCTTGTATGCATTGTTATGTTACCTAGGAAACGTCATCTGTTTACTCTGCATTGTTGTGTTTCATTATTGCCGTCAACAATCCGCTTAATTTATTGCGGAAAGAGCTGAGTTGTAAATCGTTTGTAGAAGAAGTGCGTCGTAGATTAGATAATTTTGTGCTGGTGAAAACGTTTTAGAATAACCAACCAACCAAAGAAGCTAACTGAGGGCAGAGGCCTGCGCAAGCGCAAGCATCGTCCCTACCTAGGTGAAACCATTCCTGCGCACAAGACGCATTGCTGGAAATGGTAAACGGTCGTAATATAAGAACGGAAATTTTGCTAACGCTAACGGGGTTTCGTCGTGGCGGGAGCCTCGACCATTCAAACTGGGATTTGTTGCTGCTGATGGGAGGTTATCCTGTCAGGCAAGTTGTCGAAGGAATTTGGTTGGTTGGGTCTCTGGGGTATGAACCCAGAGAGGGAGGGGCCGTTTCGGCTGAAGGCCTCTGCGGCATGGGGGGAAGATCACTTCAGCTGATGGCCTCCATGATCGGGGGGAAGGGTGGCGGGCCGTGCCCCTATTAAGTTATACCCTGGCATTCGCCTTACAACTGAGGAAAGCACGGAAAACCTCAGTCAGGGTAGCCGAGTAGTCTAACCACTCGTTGTGCTGACTTGGCCGTCTTTTGGGGATGGCTTCGGCTGGCCTGCTGAACATCAGTCGCCCTCGGTTGCCCTTGGGTGAACTCTGGCAGCCCTCATTCGGCACGAGTGTCTTCCGAGTTGCCGAACTAAGGGGTTCCCCACACCAGCTAACCTCGAGTCAAACCTCTCAGTTAGTGCTCTGATGTGGTCGGCAAAGAAAGGGACCCCCAGATCCTCATGTATTTGCCTGTTACTAACGTACCAGGGCGCGTTAGTAACAATTCGAAGACACTTGGATTGCAGAACTTGCAGCTTCTGGACGTGGCTGTGGGCAGCTGACCTCCAGATCGGGCATGCGTAATCCATTATGGGACGGATGAGCTGCTTATAGAGTAGTACACCGTTCCTGATTGACAGGCCACTTCTCCTATTTATAAGCGGGCCTAGCACACCTAATCGTTGCGCTGCCTTCTTTCCCACTTGGTTGACGTGCGCCGACCAAGTAAGCCCGGCGTCAAGGGTGACCCCCAGATACTGTGCTGTTTTGACCCATTGGATCGGCTGTCCGAGGAACTGCACTGCTCGGGGCTGTTGGATGTGTCTTCTCGCGGAAATGAAGAGAACCGCGGTGCTCTTCGAGACGTTGATAGCAATCCTCCAGGCCCTGAGCCAGAGCTCAAGTCTACTGAGGTAGGTCTCCAGATACCTGACGAGAAGCGTTGGGCTACGGGACGTGACTACTAGAGCCGTGTCGTCCGCGTATTGTGCTAACTCGACGTGGCGGGACGGTGTGGGTATGTCGTTGACATACAGACTGAAGAGCACAGGGGAGAGAATTCCGCCCTGCACAACTCCAGCCCGCATGGTACGACGTGTGGACATGGCCGACTGGAAGGATGTCTGGAATGTCCGGTCAGCGAGGTAGGAAGAGATGGTTTTTACCAAGTACGACGGGAAGTTGAGGACGGTCAGTTTGTATAGGAGGCCTTGGACCCAGACTGTGTCGAAGGCTTTGGCCACGTCCAGGAAAACCGCGCCGGTTAGCCGCTTCTCATCAAGGTTTCTGTTGACCCTTTCGACGAGGCGAGCCAGCTGTAACGATGTGCTGTGTCTGGGTCGAAACCCAAACTGCTCGTCGCGCAGCAGCCCGCGTTCACTGACCTCGTGTAGGACCCTCGTTAGTAGGATTTTCTCGCAGAGTTTGCCGACCGTGTCGAGAAGACTGATGGGTCTATAGGAAGAAGGTAGCGTGGGGTCCTTCCCCGGCTTCAGTATGGACACCACTCGAGCGTGTTTCCATGCCGAGGGGAAGTGTTGCCTGCGAAGGACCGCGTTGAACACTTTCGTGAGAAAGGTTACCGCGCGTCGTGGGAGATGTTTCAGGACCCTGTTCGGTATACCGTTGGGGCCCGGAGCCTTGCCAAGCTTGAGTCCCTTGATGGCCTGGGCGACCTCCGATGGACTGGTTAATTTTGGTTCATTTACAGGGGCATACTCGTATGCTCGCATCGCCTCGTTAACCATGTCAATTGTAGTCAGGTCCGACGGGTAGTCTACCGGCTGGAACTGGACCTCAAGGCTGTCGGCTAGGGCTTCTGCCTTCTCGGGTTTCGAGAGAGCCAGTCCTCCCATCACTAAGAAGGGGGGCGACGGAGTGGGGACTCGCATCACACGCTTGGTCATTTTCCAAAGCGACTGGTCCTCGCAGTCCAAGGATTCGAGCGTGTCGCTCCACTGTTCGTTCCGCCACTCGTTGAGACGATAGGTCACCGACCTCTGGAGTCGATTGACCTGGGTCTTAAGAGCGGGGTCTCTTGTGACCTGCCATCGCCTCCTCAGCCGGTTCTTCAGGCGTATTTCATCTCGAATACTAGCGGGTAGAAGCGGTCGCCTGTCAATGCGGGGTCGAAGCTTGGGAGCGGACGCTGCTGTGGCTTCCAGGATAGCACTGGTCAGCTCCTCGACGCACTTGTCAATTTCTTCCTCGTCGTTTACCACGGGGTTCCCCGGTAGTCTGCTTTCGAGGCAAGCCTGGAATGCAGCCCAGTCCATTCTCGCGAAGTCCGGGCGATCAGGCAGGTTTTGAAAGGACGATCGGCACGTGGTGTCGACGAGGACGGGCAGGTGATCTGAGCTGAGTGCGGGGCAGACAGTCAGGTGCACCGGTAGGACGAAGTCCTTGATGAGGACAATATCAAGGACGTCAGGTGTGGCGTTGTGTGTGTAGGGAGCCGTGGTTGGAGAATCCGGCCCGTAGATGAAGCAGGAATTTCTGTTGGCGTAATCACGCAGGAGCGAGCCCCTAGTAGAGATAAGGCTAGAATTCCAGTCCGTGTGTTTCGCGTTGAGGTCACCAGCCAAGAGGACCGGGAAACCCCCGCTCAAGCACTCGGTCAGGTCCGACTCTATCCATGGCCGGGTGGGTGCGAGGTATGCCGCCACTAGCTTGACTTTCCTGGTTGCCAGTACCAGGTGAATGGCGGTTGCTTCTAGTTGTTGTAGACCCGATACCGGCACAGGGTAATGATCAATGCCCCTGCGGACAAGGATCGCTGTGCCACCCCCTAGCGTCGGGCGGTCCGTACGGTGGCAAACGTAGTTCGCGAACCTCAAGGCCCGACCCGACGTGAGGTGCGTCTCGTTCAGGAGGCAAACATCGACTCCGTAGTCACCGAGGAACTGCTCCAGCTCCAGCTTCCTGTCGCGGACACCGTCGGCGTTCCAGTAAGCCAGCCGCAAGGCCTTGCTACCGTGTCCTCTAGGCCGTGCAGTCATTGTCGGCCATGAAGAGGAGAACGGTTTTGAGGAGGGCTCGCGGACGAGACCCCCCGGGGGGGAGTGAATGGATCGCGGCGAGGAGACGTCGTGTCAACTCAATGCAGACCCGTGGTGAGAGGGTTTCCAGGATATCTGAGATGTCCTGGAGCGGTGATTGACCCTTGGGTGGGGTGGGGTCAGTCTTCTTGAGAGCAGGTGCTGTGGGATTTGCCACCGGCGCCACAGGACGAGCGGGCTTGGCACGGCCGCCCTTGGGGATAGTCTGCCGCTCAGTCTGTACAATGGCTCCAGTTGGCGTTGGGGCGGGGTTCTTCATAGCCGCAGCCTTGACGACGCGGCCACCACGGACCACGTGGTTCCACCCAGGGCCCAAGTTCTCCTGCTCGAGGGAAGGCTTAGCTAGCGCCGATTTGGGCGCTGGCAGGCGCGTGGAGACGTCGTCCTTTCGGCCGCGATCCCCTTTCGCACGCTGTGCAGCGGCCGTCTTGGCTTCCTTCCACTTACTGCAACCTCTATAGTTCGCAGTGTGGTTGCCTCCGCAGCTGCAGCACTTAAGTTGTTGCTTGGGGGTGGCACACGACCCGGATGGGTGAGCGTCCCCGCAGGCCACGCACCTGGGTGCATAACCGCAGTTCCGCTGCGTGTGCCCGAAGCGTTGGCACCGTTTACACTGCATGGGCCCCTTTGGTGCAACATATGTTTCTACCTTGACCCGCAGACCGCAGATCTCAGTAAGGGAACGCACTTTCGCCACGTCGGGGCCTCGTGCTATCGACACTATAAAGTGTGGCGTAAGGGGACGGTCACCGTCCTGGTCCATGGCCCGGCGCCTCGATCGCAGTTGCATGACCCCCTGCACAGCAATGTGCATGGCGGCCAGCTCCTCGCGTACCTCGGCCTCAGGCATGCGCACTCCCAGGTTTTTAATCAGCAGGCGCACGCACCGATCCTCAGGGAGGGAGAATGTGTGAAAACTCACACCCTCGCCCTCATCGAGGGACCGCAGGACCCTGACGGTGGCCCGGAACCCGTCGGCGGTCTCAGGCACAAGAGCCAGAAGGTCTCCCTTCATCTGCGCCACGATCCCGCAGGCCAACTCCGCGCGAATCCTATGCAGGAAGCTGCGTACGTCCTTCACCCCAGAGACGTACACCGGGGTTTTGTTACGGCGCTCCCCCGGAGCCGTTTTGTCCACTTGAGCGTTGGAAGAAGAAGCGGCGTCAGATGACACACCAGTGAGCGGCCCGGACAGGTCCCCAGTCACCTCCATCGAGGAAGAGGGTCCCGGCTGGGAGCCGGGTCCCTTGGCTGAGGGCTGCACTGTCCTGCTCATGGAAGCGGTGGATGATGTTGCTGCTACCGACGGTCCATCGGGCCGATGAACTTTTGCCGGTGCCGGCAGAGAAGGTGACTGGGCTCCGGACAGTGGCCCGGGCGTCGGGCGCCTGGATGCGGGTTCCAACGAACCGCTCGAATTGGACAAGTCCAACTCTTTGGCTTTCCTCTTGCCAGTGTTGGCTCGAGTAGGCCCTCCGACCACGGTCGTAGCTGCTGTATTTAATGCTGCTGCCACTGCTGCCCGCTGTCTTTGCTTTTCCGCCGCGATGGCGTCCAGGATCTGCTTCTGGACCTGTTGGAACACTTCAGGGAGGTGGGCCTTCAGAAAGGCCAGCTCACCTCCTTCCATGTCTCTCAAACTTTGTTCAATTGTAAGAGACCACGACGTCCACGTCACAGATTTCTCAAACTTTGTTCAATTGTAAGAGACCACGACGTCCACGTCACAGATTTCTTAATAATTCTTATATAAGATAAGCACTTTCTATTTTCTAAAACGTTTTACCAGCACAAAAGCTCAACTCCACTGCTTTTATATGAACTCCTGCGTCTACTCGACTCTGTCACGTTTTAGAATATCACAAGTACTTATCTTATATAAGAATTATTAAGAAATCTATTGTTGCGTCATACTATGTACAAGATGGATGACATTGAAGCTAAAAGACTCCATAACGCAGAATATATGAGACAGTACAGAAAACGTTGAAAAATAGAATTATTAAATAATGAACTCCAGAGCGTATGGTCAATGGTGAAAAAGTTTTATTTGTAACCACAAACCTATTGATGATTGTAAGAGACTTATTTTGAGTCATTTGAGACAGAGAAAATCCTAATACAATGCCGATAATATTGACAGGAGATTTTAACATTGTTTTAAAGGAGGAGGAAAATCAAAGCTTTCTCATATTTATGGAGAAAACGTTTGGCTTAATGTTGATGTCAAGTCCTCAATGTAGTACTAGTAGATCAAAATCTTGTATAGATATGGTGTTTGCACGATATGTTGATACTCTAAAATGTACAAATTTTTTAACATATTTCAGCTATCACAGACCCATCTTAAGCGTAACTAATTCAAGGTAGGCAGTACTGTTTTACTCAAACTTATCTCAATTGTAAAGCATGTATAAAGAAAATATTTAGAATAAAGCCACTATATAAACTCCTTATCGTATAGACGTATTTACGTCAAATTCTCCGGAACCGTGGTTCCACTGTCACTTTTTAGTTTTCCTACGTTTCCACGCGAAATAGAAGTAAGATGTACGTACAGAATTTTGGCTCAGAAATTTCTTGAAAGTACATATCAGAACCCATTCGGAGTAGAAGCTCGTCGAAATGACATTTATGAATTCGGTCCAAACCGGAACGGAAACCCACAATTTCAGAAATTATTCTGTTTATGCTGTTTCGGAAAAATAAGTGTTAATTGATAGATTTCTGGGCAAGAGCCAGCTCGAAAGCGTCACAGGATTTGTGCATCGGCCATAAAGGAATATTCTTACAGGCCGCGGTCTGCAATGTGTAGATACGTGAAATGATACGGCAGTCTGCAATGTTTCTCTGTACCGTTGACAAATCCTTTGTTGCTCTTATCTGCTTCGTTTGGGCATTTATGATTTCATTATGTGCTGCATTCGATCACTGCAGCTAAATGTGACGGTTCAAAAACTTAAGAAAAATATACTCTGTTTATATTAGTTTAATAGCGTCTCGCACATATGCATGTCCCAAGCTTTCCAGAGTTTCAGAGGCGATAGTCAGGACCGAAACGACGACTTCAAGAAGATGCAATGGAAAAAGAGATGCATCGAGCTGCTTCCAAAATAATGAGTACCAGTACATTCTCAGTTAACACACCAAATGTCAGTTGTGTGCATTTTTGTATCGCTAATAATCTGAGTTAGAGTTTCTAATTTCATTCTTACATGACAATTTTAGTTCTTTAGATTATAAATCTATTTATGAAGCGTCTAAATTTTAAGGGGCTGTAATATCTAAAAGGAAGCAAATTGAAATAACTGCTTGAAGTATTCGGTTTAACCAGCTAAATCCCGGGCGGATTTTCTTCACGTATTTGTAGTGCATACAGAATTTTAGTCAGGAAACCTGAAGCCGTGAGAGCAATTGGGAGACCTAGACGCAGGAGGATAATTGTGAATGTGTGTGCTGGGTTCATCCTACGCTTGTGAAGAAGGTAATGGACATTGTAGTTCCACAGCGAGTTCCTGAACAATTT
This sequence comes from Zootermopsis nevadensis, assembly GCF_977971745.1. Taxonomy (NCBI): domain Eukaryota; kingdom Metazoa; phylum Arthropoda; class Insecta; order Blattodea; family Termopsidae; genus Zootermopsis; species Zootermopsis nevadensis. The sequence continues at coordinate 1,920,718 of NW_028259161.1, forward strand.
AACGACTATCAGCTTCTCTGGGATTGTTCCATTAAGTTTTGGGAGCGACAGTACGTACCGGGCGGGTCATCAGCCTCGTCTCTCTGTCTTTGTTCCCGAGAGGAAACACAAATCACAGGGCGAAGACGTGCCACAGCCCGTCGGATCTCCATGTTTCAGAGGGATATGAAATGGCCGTATTCTTATTTTTGTTATTGTTGTTGTTATAACAACAACAACAAAGCCCATGCACAGGAAACTGCTGAGTCCAATCCCTTCCACTAGCAAAGAGTGTCTTCTCCCCACGGAACGCTGCTACGAACAAAGCTGCCGTGTTTCGACGGAACAACCCAGACTCGGTATGCTCCCCTTTCGTATTCGGGGTGGTCGGCTGGCCCGACAAGTTTGTCTTGGGTTTCTCTGTGATAGTACCTTAAAATCGGTCTTGACCGCTTCCACCCGTTTGTTAGTCACCCTCTCGGACATCGTTTGGCGCTGTCTCTCTTTAGTATTTGAAAATCGTTGATAAACAACGCGGGAAGACAGACTGATATCCCGTCCTTTTGGCACAGTAAGTTACCTGGCCGTCCTACAAGCTTCGAATCCGTTGCCGGACCAGATTTTATGACAGACAGAGAAGAAGAAAGTTTCGTTTTAAACAGGCTTCTCTGTAGTGTCACCTAAAGTACGTCACGATCTACTGTAGACCTATTGTTTGTTACGAAGTGCACAGATCGGTTATGCTTCGTTGCTCGTTCATTCCCGTGAACATCATCGCAAGGTATATTTTCAGTTTCTAGTCTCCTTATTATATTATTCATTTGCCAAGAGTAATTTAATTTTATACAGAGCAGAACTTCCTTGGGGTCTTCATGATGTTTGGATTCCAGCCAAGTATAAGGACCTTGAATTAACATGACCGCCACAACCTCCGCACCATCTAATAAGGACTGGTCGGAATCAGCACACAAACCGGAGCTTAAAGCAGAGATGTCAGATCTTTGTGTGGAATTGGGTCCTTCGTGTGCCTGTCGTGAAAAGTAGAGCTGACACATGAGTCGTTACAACTCAGTCGTCATATCCTCGTTCATAAAAATTCGTATGTACTGTGGGAAGGCATTCCCCGAAGAAAATTCTGTAAATATGATATTGAAGAGGGAGGCACAGATAAAACATCTATGTATGTGGCTGTAGAAACAAATTATAATTACAGATTTTAAAATTATTAACGTTTTAAAAAGTTAAATTTTGGAATTTTGATTTTTAATAAGTATTAAGAATTTGTTTTGGAGCGGGAGCAGGTTACATAGCCCGATTCAGTGATGATGATGGTCCTGTAAATGTATAAGAATTGAGTCTGTACCGCAAAGAAAACACGGCATTTCACCGTTACAAAGCTCAGCTGGTTAATGTCGTTTAAGGAAATAATCGCAGTTTGCACTGAGAATCTACGAAACACATATGCAGACTGCAGAGGTATTAATTGTAGCGTACGTGTGATTACCATTGGGCTTAAAGGATGAATTCAACATGTTGCATGGATTGATTCATTCTTGTAGTGTTTCACGGCGCTTTGTAACTGCAGACCATCGAACGGTATTTCGGAAGGAAGCCGCCGTGACCTACTTTAAGGTACTACCGCAACATGTTTGAAGGGACTGAGATATACCATGAGACATCTCAAGGAGGATATGTGGCACATGGACTGAAACTCGTAACTCCGGTACCTTCCGAAAACGGAAGGAAGTGATAACCACTCGACCATGGCTTTCGTTGACTGTGTAAAAATGGTTGAAGGAGAGCTTTTGAATGCGAAACGTTCCGAAAGAGGCTACTTGGAAGATACATGGAATGTGTCTGTATACTGTGGGGGTTTCTTTTACCTTGCAAGACGGAGTTAGGGTTCTGAAGCGGTGCCAGAGATGTAAAATTGCGGATGTGTCCCCCCAACCATTGTAACATCATCAATAGCTGCTTGAAATGGCTGTGTATCGTTGGGGAGTCGCAGCTGCTGTAACGCTGATGGAAACTTATGTGCAGGTAACATGAACACAGTTCTGATTATTGACGGTGAAATATCTGTTGACTGCGAACCCCACACGGTCCGATCCACGTACTTCGCAGTCGCTTTCGGAAAATTATAAGGATGTAAACCATTCTTTCACATGGCACAAGGGACTCCGTCAAAGTAAACAACGAACAATGAAATGTACGTAACAGGGCCATTCTTAGGGTGGGGCGAAGGGGCGCCCGCCCCAGGCCCCAGTCATCGACAGTACGACGCATGAAATATTACTTGCACAGCGACACCTTAAGCTCGCAAGAAGGAAAAATGTAACATAAAACATACTTAAATATAGGATATGAATCTCATTGTAGTCCTAGAACAGTGATAAGAATATGCTTTCTAATAAATATACATCTTGGTGCCAGTGATATTGAACTTACAGGGAACATGCCTTATTTATTATTTTCCCTGCCTGCTTTATTTCTGTATTTATTTGTACACCAACAAATCCTGAGGAAGGTTCCTCCCACCACTGTTGCACAGAACGAGAGGCTTTTGTTTTGTAGGTGAAAGAATATGAATTAATGTTCGTGGATGGTTAGTAAAGATATTATCATTATGGAAACACGCTTCGTATTCCCCGCTAAATTGTCCGCGGGCTGATCCAAGTTAATATGCCATTATTCTTCATGAAGAGTACACAGATGTGTTTTCAGTGGAGCGCTAATGGTGCCGTGTAGTTAATATGATGTGTCGATAAGTGTAACCGAAATGCTACATTTGTATGCAGTGGAATTAAAAGGAATCGATTCGACAGACAGCAGTCTGTGCCTGTAACACGCATCTGTGTTTTAAAAGGCATTTCACCTGCAATTGACAGCGAATCTGTTACCTGGCACACACAACCCAAAAAACAGCAGGATTTATAAAGTGTAAATAAGATAATAGAACTCAAATCTGCACGCCGAAGTGCCCGTGAGTTCAAGTCTTGAAATCGAATGGGATCAATTTCTGAGAGCCAGCACAGCCGATGTGCCGCTAGTACTAACAAGTGCGGCAACCGACGCAGTGATCGAGCACAGCGGTAAGGCCATGTCTTGCTGTCGGCACAGCCACAAAATATCTTCACAGTATGGTATCACTATTCCAGAATTACTGTTTTGTTGTTGTTGTTGTTGATATGGCAGAGATAATCGATATTTAGACAGACGTTTATTTCGCATCATTTCCTATACCTTAATTGGATTTAAAAGAAAATATCAGGTTTAACTGCCACGTATTCTATCCTGTTCGTAAACTGAGGACAAAGTTAAAACAACGCGGTGCGGTTTGTGGGGAGAGACAAACGGGTAAAAATACATATTTGCGGTCTTGCCCCACTCACGGTGGGGCGTGATTTCAATTTCTCTTTGTAGTGCCGTGTCACCTCACCTCATAGCACGTCGTTCCGTAATGCGACACTGTTACGAGCAGTCGAGAGTCCATGGTTCGACTATCGTGGTATTGCCTTTATACATTGACGTTATAACTATGTCATATAGGCTTGAATAATGCCTTATTGTTCTATCTTGATACTTACGAGGCAGTTTTTGCCTGCAAAGGGGAGAGCAGAAGTCTTTCTTTCTTACATTCCTTGTTTTGTTCAGCATTTGTCTTTTCCTTTTATTTGAAGCGCACAAATCCCCACCGGTTGTCTGTTATCTCCCTCTCCGTCCTCGACTGCTGTGGTCACAGCGGCGGAGGACTTGAATTGAACCCGATGTTCAATAAATGTGCCATCTTCCTCCACCGCCCACTGTACCACCAGTCTCGTCTCATCTCATTGATGGAACTAACAGGATTGGAAGGAGAAGCAAGCAGTTCAAAATCCATCTGCACTTTGTCTTTCCAGTCTGCGCTGCTCTTCTTTATCGCCGCTTAGCAACGTCTGAAATTCAGTTCCGTCTTCTGAGAAATCTTCGAAGTTAAAAAGCAGTTGTTAATTTTAAACGTGATGCATTCATTCAGCAAGAGACTCGGTCTGTTTGCTTAGAATATTTGGTTTTATTTTGAAAGAAACTGCTGCTGTTTGTTTTGGTTTTTTCAGATTTTCGAATTTAGAGTTTATAGGAAAGCACAAACACTTCTACGCCGTAAAAATCCCTCTTTTGAAGACTCATACTGTAGACAGAGGCCAACTGATGTGCTATGTAATACAACGGTATATCCAGTGCGCGGGATTCGGTGTGTAATGATGTATATTTGAGGGTGCTGGGCTGTGAATTGGAATGGCGAAGAGATTAGATGATACAAGTTATCTTCCTCCTAATTCGACACTGTGTTAATTTGAGAAGTTGATTATCATCATTAGATAAGTTCTTCTGTTCTATTTTCATAATAGGCAGGTTTATTCCGCAGTGATTTCTCCTTGTTTAGCTAAGTTCTGAAATAAGAAACCCACCGCTTTTAGCCGAATCTGCCCGCTTACAACGACTGGAGAACAATGAACAGAGTTGAAATTTGATATTGGGGACGTGTGCTCAGAAAATTTCAGCCACTTCGATTTCCACGTAAATCGGATGATTTTAGCAACCACTTTTCTTTGGGCTTTTTGGTGATGTAATCTTATTTTTTACTCATTAGCATGCGAGATGATCTTTTATGGTGACGCGCAGTGTTTCCTTTGACGTAGGAACTATGATTGCCATGACGCCAGACCAACGTCTCTTCTGCTGACTTATTATGGAATAAATGCTCGATCGCGCCAGAGTTATTACGCAGTGTTTGCACCTTCTGACTTTTTTGGCAAATATTGGCAGTGTTCCGCCGATATTTAGGCCTTCTTCATGCGGTGGAAGGTACAGAATAGAATAACTCTGTGCATTTTCCCTTGTTTGTTTAGAGAGGACAGAAATTTGGTCAAGCAGAATTTCGTCTGTGCCAGGTTGTCGAACTGAGACAGATATTTATTTGGCTATTCAGTTACACGGGTATGAGTCTTGAGAGGTTTTCTTCGCCGTCCGTTCTCATACTCCCTCCTCTTGTTTGTGTCAAGGTATATGTAACTGTCGACACTTCGAAGTAACTTGCTGTTTCCTTCCGAAGGGCACATAAGTAATTTTTACTATGTCGACACAGAACGTGTCAAGAAGTCTCTGAAGTTTCACATGTTTTGTTCAGCTATTTCATTGGTTTGTTAATTAATTAGGTCAGTAAGACGTAGTAAATTTCACAGACAGACAGACAGTCATTCAGTGACTCGGTTTTTCGGTCACTTAATTAGTCGCTCGGTTAGTTTGTCGGTTTCCGTTACGTGGTACAGTGAGGATATTTGGCGGCTGTGCTGTTAGGACTAATAAACGCGGCAAGCAGCTCGATGGCCACGCATAACGTAAAAGCCCTGCCTTGCCGCCAGTACAAGTGCCATATATCAGTTCACCTGTCATTGGGTGCGAATGAAATGTAAACACCTGCATGACATGGATATACATGGACTTTATTTGTCAATATTCAGATTCCATTTCATCTCGTCAGGGTCCGATTTGTTTTCTCAGAACAAAAGGGAATTTTCAATGCAGCAGGACCGGGGTCCATGCATTCTCCACACAAATCACTTTGAAGCTGCACACAATGGGTTCATTAGAGCCTCCAGTTTGTACTCAACGCGATATAATTTTCACTTTCGTCGGTAAAGCCTTTAAATTAACACGCGGCGAGAACTAGAATTCTCGTTCCCTGACGCAAATCGAAGTGTTGAGTGTTCAGGAAATGTGTTCAGAAACTGACAATGCACAGCACAAAAGAATGTTCCATCAACAGGCACGAATAATTATGGTTAACGTATAAAACCCTGATTTGGTAGTCCCACGCTGACGAAATTTTAAACTTTTGAAAAGCCACGAAAGAGGTGGCAGGACACGTTTGTTTCACTAATCGTCTCTCACACCAAATAAATTTAATCTGCAAGGCTTGTGTGCGCTGAGTGAATGGGGTTCAATTCGTATCCACATTCACAGTTGAATTCGAGATATGTCTATCATATTGTTTAATTATGCAGTGGTTTTGACGTGTATCAACTGCTGACGTTGTTTGGCGCAGAATTAGCGATATAAATGATGACCCAGCAGGAATATGGAGTGTTCGGGCTTGCCCAATTTCAACGAAATGTTTGCCGGAAGACCTGCTGGTAGCTACAGTATTTACAGATAAGGTCGGCTTCATATGAACCTGTGTAATGCTAGTCTAGTTTCAGATAATGGAAGGGAAGTTGCGTTCCAGACGTGTTTATGGGCGCACACACACGGATGATCAGCTGAGCTGTATACAGGTCCCATAGGTACCGCCAACACTCAGCGTCGTTGAATAATTTAGGAATGAATACACGTGTTTGTCCCATGCCCAGTTCTTTGAGACAGGTCTGTTAATCTCGCGTACGAGATGCTTCCAGTGAAGTTTTATTTGTAATCTGGCACTGTGACTTACGTCGTATCGTATGAGAACAGACATAAAGAGTTTGTTGTTACAGTAACTTTGTTATGTAACTAGTTGTAACTGTTACGATTAATTTAAATTGCATTGATAATTTGTTTACAAGTAAAGTAAAGGCAGCATCAACAAACGAAGATAGGAAATCCAAGGTTCATGGAATATAGTTTGATCTGTTGCATTGAAATTATATTCCCCAGAGAGACTTGATTATCCTGTATTTTTCTGGGAGTCTGTTGAGAATTTATCTTTCCGTGAATTTGGGGAGGGGAGTAATGTGTTTGTGTTACTCGACTGGAGAAAGAAGTGAACTTGTACAACAACATATATCTCAGGTCGTAAGATAACTTGGGGAAAAAAGTTTCATTTTACCGTCTCCTTCCTGCATCTGTTTCACTTCTAAATGCTCTCCTTATTTTAATTGTTCCTCAGTTAACGCCACTTGTACCAGAGCCGAGTCTTTCAACACCCGTCCTGAATAATCTGCACCCACTTCCAGTCGATCAAATTCACTTCCGGCTGTTACATCTTAACGTTATCCTTCGTTCTTTATCTTGTGTTCATGTTGCCATTTCCCAGCCAGTTATGACAGCACTGTAGACTTATGTGTCTCACACATGCAAGCTACATGTCCGTCCCATTGTAGCATCGTGATCTCATGATATCACCTTATCCGTATGTCTGTCTGTCCTCCCCAACTCGTTCCCTCTATTCCCAAACGCTTTTTGCAGTGTAAATGTTGGCATCCATTATAACAGAATTAGTTAATAAACACAGGGCAGACAGATTTGGAAGTTATAGTTGGTGTGTGTGTGTAACACAGATCTGAAGAATTAAAGTATTCATATTTTCCGTAAAGTCACGAAACCCGTTATTATATTGAGACGCGAGTTTTTGTCACTTCTGTACACGTGCGCCCTTATTAATTAGTCCCATAAGGACTTTGTGATGGCGTCGAGTATAAATTTTATTTGTAAAAGGGAACAAATCGATTATAAAGACGAACGAAGATAACATTAGGGGATTCTGCGAGTCTGTTTATCTGTTCCCGAAAATAGGCCCGAAACCGAGTGAAAATTGGAACACTATCGATAATCGAAGGATGTGAGTGTAAAATTAATGTATCCCATTGGTGAAGGTTGTTCATATCAGCAGTCATGCAATTGTTTGTCCAAACGCTACTAAGTATGCTCCCATCTACTTGCTGCATGGCTTGTGTGATGAAAATCCAAATATACGATGAAAACCATTATAAAATATTCTCTTATTAGTGGAAGCAGTTTCAATTCCTAAACGGAGATGAAAAATAATTTGCTGGAACGCAGGCTGCTTAAATATTTGTTTCCTGTTTGTATAATTTGGCACGTGTCCAAAACAATCGAAGACGAATAAAGCGACCGCAAATTCACACATTGCTGAGTGAGAACAACAGGCGAATTGTAATTCACTCCTGTCGCTTTTCCAACGCCCCGATGTCCAGGGAAGTTGTCGTCGTCACAGCTAATGCCTTCGCATCTATGACTGTCGCAGAATAGCTGTTCGACATCTGTGGAGGAAAGAAGGAAAGTCGGGAGAGAATTTTTAGGAAAAATTACGATATTTTTCCGCTGGTCGGTCTTGGTTTTTCGATGTCCTTGATTTTTCATTGTTACAGACTAACAGACGTGTCGGTCTTTCGAGCGCTCTGCGTTATATTTGTTTTTGCTTGGCGTCTGATTCATCTTTCCTGCACGTTCTAAGCAGTTTTAATACTTCCCTGTCGCACATTGATCTACAGCCTAAACATTTAATGTGTCCATGTCCGCACACCCCAGCTGCTTGCTTGTTCGTACGGAATTCGAACAGAGGCCCCGATTTCCAAACATTCCGTAATATTTGAGGGAAGGAATTTTGCAGAGTGCTTACTGCGGGACCGAGTCAGCTGCTTTTGTCTCGCTGTTCTTTTTGCTGCTTTCCTTTCGTTCTGTCCTTCCTCTCTAACTTTTCATGTCAGGCGTGTCACTTATGCCTAAGTATCCATTCAACTAAACATGTAATTCCACTCTTAAAAAGTAACCATAAATCGTGTTCGCGTCTCTGACGCAGGGGGGAGGCTGCAGGAACATTGAAGTTTTGTGATGTTTTCTTTGGGATAAAAAACTGAATTCTCAAATCTTATTTAGAGGAACTTTGTGCTACAGAGGGTTAAATTCTGTTGTCAAGGCCTCAGACAGTAGAGTTGCAATTAACAGTTGATTAACTTTTGATGGTGTTAAGATAATTACGGCGTTTATAGTTTTTGAAGGGAGCGGGGCTAGTGGTGATCTTTCTTTGCGAGTAAAATCAAAGTCGCCAACAGGAAGCGTCTGTCCGGGTGGGGGAAATGCATATCGATCAGGTCCAGCACCTGGGTCGGGTCCTGCCGCAGACTAACTTCAAGTACGATACAAGTTTAATTCCGTTACGGCGTTGCAGGTCCTAATAAATGTCACAGCACAAACTTCGGTTCACCCCGCGTCCCAGAGTTTCGAACCTGTGGGTCTTCTTTCACAGAAATAACGAGAAAATCCTACTTGCCCCAGTGCGTAAGAATCACCACCTATAGGCGGAGAGCGGGCATGGAGGTTATTAATGTGTCCGTATGTCTGGACCAGTACAATCACTGCCTGCGGGCTGGAGGACAGGGGTTCAATTCCCACTGCAGGCTGCAATTTCTTGTATTGATTGTGTGAAATGGAGATGACTGTCTTCTGGAATTTATGCTTGTCGCCATGACAACCTCAAATCTCAGAATTTTCCTCCCCGACACCCCCCCCCCCCTTCCCCTTCCTCCTCTCAAGATCGGGTGTGGAGCCTATCCAGCGTTCTGTTGTGTGAAGGTGCCCGCTTCTCTTGATGTAGTGCCAAGGTTTGTGAATGCGTGGAGCTTTGCCTCCGTATATTGTATAAATGTTTCCGTGTGGTTCTTAGGCACGTAAATTCACTTAATGGATGCGAATGTTGAGCCCTGCCTGGCCTTTCCCTGTGGAAATGTCGCATGGTACGTACTGGGTGGGGTGTACGCAACGATACCACCCTTAACTTTTCTGGTTTGATGTTCCTCTTAGACGCTGTGGTGTTTGGTGGCTGCTGGTCGAAAATTGTGTGAACCATCACAAGTGCAAACCAGAACCAGAACTAATTACTTGAGGTCTCCGTGTGAACGACCACAACTTGTACCGAGGCGGGTTCACGTGCCTCCGCGCCGCGTTCGGACTGGCGTCTCATGTCGCACTGCTTTGACGTTTGTTGGCAGCTACGAGCAGCGAGGAAGTGAAATAAATGACTGTGATCAGTGAAGTGACGTACCGAGGAAAATAAACAATTTGAGACCTTGTCTGTGCATAACCTCAAAGATCGCTTACAGTCTCCATGTCGTACTTCTTTTTTGCATAGAAAGAGTTTCGCATCAGTCATTCAGATAACAAAGTTTTTATGTGTCCATGAAAACAAGGTCAACCTGTAGTTACTTCGCGGATCCTCTTCGTCATAATGACGTAGAGATTTTGCATTCGTTGCTTCTCACACTTTTCCCTTTAGGTATCTTTCTAATATCGTCTTGATATGTTTGTCTGCATTGCCTGTCATACAGTAAGAACTAAAATTACCCTTCCTCTGCAACTTCAATGTAGAATCTGCCAATACCGAATTTTATCAAAATTCGTCCAGGTGTTTCCCAAATGAAATTTGCATAGTGATGGACATCCATAAAATTCTCGTACACGAGTCTAGTGCTGTACGTTTTTCGATGTTTTTTTTTTCCTGTTTCCTAGACTATCAAAAACTGTTTTATGAGACAATATCCATGTGTTCCCACAAAGTTTCGTTGCTAATCCAGCGGTCCCTGTGTAGCATCTTTGCTGTAAAAAGCATAACATAATATTAGTCGTAACAAACAAGCAATTTAATTACATTAGTGCAGTTTATTTGGAGAACCTACGCGAATAACAGACGAGCTGGACGTTTGTTTGCTAACTGCGAACTCCACATCCAGTTTATACGCCTTAAGAGAATGCCCTGCTCAGTCGATTGTTTTTCGGGATCATTACCGCCTAACTTCGTTTTCATTGCCTGCCGCTTGGACGCGCTTTTATAAAATCTAAATATTTCAACGATGTGGTTTATTTTGTTTCATGGTCTACCAGTTTCTCTTCCGTCTTTTCGTGGAGAAAGCTTAAAGGCTTTGCTAGAGAGATGAGTCATGCGGCGCTCAAGCTTTGTGGAGTGCCTGAGTAATTTACTGACCGAGTGATTTGCTTGTTCTGAATCTGTATAGCGCAGTTCGTTGGATGCACGTTCAATAATTGCCGTATTGGCATATTTTGTTGTCTTTCGCGTAACTTCTCTTTCCACTTGGTCTTTTCAATTTCGATATAAGTTCTGAATCTGTGAATCGTTTTCCTTCACAGTTCATCGTTACATAATCGTTCCGGTATTCGACGCTTCGTGTTCCATAAATAGGTGTGAACTTTCTTGAGTAGCTTTGCGACTATTAGCTTCTCGAGGTCTCTTCTTCATCGGGTCAGTTATATGATTCGCATCCCATCTGTTTTTCGTCCTTTAGATTTCTCGCCAGAATTTGGCGTTCTTTTCAACTGTCAACTGAGTGTTGTCCACCCCATACGAGTGATCCCATAAGCGTATTCGCTGCTGACAGTTCTTGATCTGAGTTGGAGTTTAAATTCCCCGTTACATTCTTCTCTTTGGCCCATAGTACCATGTGCCCTCTTCTGCCCATGCGTGTTCTTCAGATACCTCCAGTCTTTGTCCTCCCCTCGGTTTACGACATCGGGTAAAAGAGATGTTGGGCGCCGAAGAAAGTCACACTGCCTTGTTTCAGGTAAGAACCAAATGCACCACACGGCATATCGCAGGAGATACAGCTTCGTCCACCTACGAACAAGTGAAGAGTCTGTCGGTGTTCTGGGTTGTGACGCCGTGCGGCCTCGTAGGTAGATAACGTCTCCATTACTGCTTACGTTGTTTTGGACTTTATCGTCTGTTTTTTTTTAAAAGTCTTAACCGAGCTGTTTCCAGTCTTTCGAAAGTATCCACTCCATCCTCAGGCTGGACTGGAGTTTCCTTCTAATGAAACAGCGACCCCAAAGTAACTGTGTAATTGACTTTTTCTTTCTAAAAGCACCACAAATCATACTTAACCTCATGCTCGTGATCTCTTATTGTAAATTAAATATCTTTTTACATGAAAAAAATGCACAGTGAAGGAGTAAATTGGCAGAACACGAAAGTGTTTTACGCATGATCTAACGTATTATTTCGACTCGTAAATGTAGGGAAGTAAAATCTGAGAGCTCTGTGATCTCGATCCAGTTACCTTGGTTGAAGGATTACTGAGCAAAGCTAGCGTGACGGTTACCTTGTAAACCAGCGTAGCCGTATAGAATTCGGTGTTAATTTCCGCAGTAAATACCCCGTGTATTCGTGGCTCAAGTTACAAGTCAGAAATTCATGTTACATTGTACACTAAACTGTCACCTTTCGTCAGATATTATCTGCCTTCATTTCCTTTAATCGTTAAAGTATTGTGCACACATTTTATGAGCGGCACGGTTTACTTGTGTCATTCCCAATTGCAGCCTTTCTTTTTGAACAAACTTTAGAACATAATAAAGTTATACGAACGGAAATCAAATCTTAAAGCAGGTTATTTTCATTTTGAATATTGTTTTATCTTCCATTTTTCGCTTTACACAATTTCATTTCAATCTGCATTGGGTGTTAAACAGGTTTTACTGTTCGTTACCAGAACTACGGGAGAACGTACATTAGATCACGCCGTGAGTTTTCAATTACCTAAGTGTGTTCTCGACTTTTGGAGTAAATCCCGCTCAAGACAATTAGAAATCTTCATCCCCTAGCTACAGGGTAGCTGGCTCTTTGCAGATTTCCCCCAGCGACAGGGGTGGTGGCTGTTTATCACAGATAAAAGCACCTTCCCCAATCCTCTCACTAAAGTACGGGAAGGAATAAGAGACGAAGCTGTTTCTCCACCCCGCAGACACGGTCAGGGTATATATTAGATCTCACTCCCTGCACCCCCCGTAGCTGTATACATTAACCCCCCACCCCGGTAGAAAATACAGAGTTCATCCGAACGTAGCGTTCCCTTCATTTAAGGATCACTTGTTATAACATTACGGCACTGAGGATCTAATCTCCGTGTTCATGCGTTTAAAACACCACGCGAACACTGTTATACCGCATAAGCATAATGTGCGGTGTAAGCAAGTCCTGAGGCGGTTGGGTCTTCAGTTGCCACAGCACATCTCCAATAACACTTTGGGTTTTTAAGGGAATAAGAGTGTCTCATTTACTAAGAACTGTGTTATACCGGGTGTTCGAATTGAGATGTTTGTTGTGAACAGTAAGATTCTGGGGAGATATAGCTGCAGGGACTCTAAGCTAACAGTTCTTCACTGACAAATGTCGAAATTAAGAATTCGTGGAGATGTATTGTTACGCCCATGCTCTACATTACGAGGTTTTAGACACGGGTAAAATACTTTTACCCACATCTTTAAACTGTTAGTGCCAATTCAGTAATTTCCAGTTTTGGATTTTGCACATAGATTTCTGCAAATCCATACTATTTTAAATTGTACAAATTATACTTTTTTGTTTTGGCCGAAGTCTAATAATTTAGATTCTTTCGAAAACTGCAAGGATTGTTCTGAGCTGAAATGCATGGGATTTGTCCGTCTGTCGGAGATCGAGCTGTTCGTTCGCAATCAGAGTCTTTTGTCCCACCTTCGCTTCCCGGAATGAAATCATTCACAGTGTTTGAAGTAGTGTCGAATGCATGTTCTTAGGTTTAGATGCGACCCTCATGGCTTTGGTGCGAGTGTAAGACAATTTAGTACGGGCCAGGTGGCATGAATATTTAGTGGACATGAAAGCCGACGAAGAAGCGAAGTGCGCGACGGTGTCAAGTCTTATTGACGACTAAAAAGTGTCGTCGCGTTTTCATTAATACACAGGCTGACCAACTGGATTGTACCGATGGCCATTCGTGAAAACAGTGTATTCCCACACCTTCCTAGTTCTCATTTATTTTTTTTATTTAACTCAGTGAGTGTAGTGATTAGGCTACGGGCTGGACGACCGGGGTTAGATTCCCGTCAGGGCAGAATTTCTCTCTTTACCGAAACGCCCAGATCGGTTCAGGGGTCGACCCAGTCTCGTGTATAGCAGGTACCGTGTTTCCCTCGGAAGCAAAGCAACAGGAGCGTGAAGCTAACCGCTCACCTCCGAGTAGCGTCGATATTGTGCGACAGCATGACGTGGTGCTTACGTAATTAAGAATGAGAGGCAACTTTTATCTTTTTACTCTCAATTAGCTGGCTGGTTTCGTAAAAGAAAATCAACGTAGTATGTTCATGTTCTTCTTTATTCAGTTGTTGGCCAGGGCATGACCATCATGGCTTCCGCGCGAACTTTTGACTTAAGTACCCCTAGCTCTGCTGACAGTAGTGTCTCTAATTCTGGCGTCGTCGTAACCAAGTAATTAACAAACTGGTTCCTCAGTTGCTCATGTTCCTCTTGAGTTGTTGCGTCGTGTAGTCTTTTGGCTCTGTACCTACGTTTTGGAGGAGCCTACTGTCTCCGTCTTGAGATCTGAACGTTTCGAATTAGATAAGCGGCAGGCGTTCATGGCCTGTTTAAAGATCATCACTTCTTGCTAAGGCAATCATGCCTGTTCCGACCTCTTATGCTCATTTCATTTTTGTAAGGTCTTCCTCGGCCTCGGTGTCCGTTTGGTTTGCAATCGTGTTTCAAGTTCTCTTGTGATGTTTGTGTTCCAAATGTGGCCTTTTCCAGTGCATCATTTTAACTGCTTCAATATGCAATTTCCATATTCGCCTGGAGAGACTGTGTATGATCACGAAATTCTCAGGGTGGCCAGTGATCCGTTTGAGACTCGAAACGGGCACTCCCTGATACAAGTATTGAGCGTCTCCACTACACCAAACTGCAATCCGATCAGAACTCAATTTGAATATGTTATGTTTTTTATACCTGACATTTTGTTGTTAAAAATTCATCAGTTCCGTGACGTTTAAATGTGGCGTGTCTCTCCTGAATATATTGACGTAGGTGATGTGTCGTAGATGTGAGGGCCGGGCAGTCGTCGAGTAGCGCCAGAGGAGTAAAAATGTTGACGAAGATGAATGAAACAAATTGAAACACTGCAGGAGGACGGGGCAAGAATATTCAAACGGTTTAAAAGGTGAACCCTCGTATTGTAATATATGACACGGTAAAAGGAGACCGGGTCATCATTTACATACGAAACACCCCTGAGTTCAGTATCGCCCCGTACAGGAAACGACACCACTTCGCTCTAGGCGGCTGCCTTGTAGGTGGAAGCTTCTCATTCAGATCACACTTTTGAAATTTAAATCGTTTTGAGTGGCAGTCAGTGGTATAATCCAGAACAGTGTTTCTGTAACTAGCCACTAGGAGCAGAATTCTTGGGAATCTGATGGTCGCTCAGCCGTTCAAGAAAATTTTCGCTTTTGATGTTTTTATGCAGTTCGGTTTGTTGTCTTGTTCACATGAGCATCGCACTCCGTTTCCTCAAAATCTATCTTAAAATTATTCTTCACCAAGGTAGCCGACAGACTTTGGCGTAGGTTGAAGAATAATTTTTCGATGGTGTCTTTCTTTCTAGCAAATTCTTTGTCTGTTAATGTATTTATCTCCCACAGTCTCATCCCCGTAGTAACGTTTCTCGAAGATTATAGTTCGGTTGTTAAGGTGGAATTTTCTTCGGCGACTTTTTTCTTGAACGCCCTATTTCTGTCTGCAGACGCCATCAGTTGACTCTGAAGCTAAAGATGGTAAATGGCTGTCTTCTTGAATACGTGTTACCTGTGCAACAGAAACTTGGAGTTAGGTCGAAATAAAAATTATTTCCGCTCTAAACGCGGAGCTGCAGGGGAAGGAAATATTCATCCATGCGACTAATCGGATCTGTTGAACTTCTTCGTTCCGCCTGGCGTTTCCTCGTGCCCTGGGATGTTTATTCGTGATCCAGGATCCGCGGAACGCATTGTATGCCTTCTCATGTATCCTTATTGACTTGTAACGTTCCCGCGTCTTTGTTATTCTTCAGGGAATTCGTAGCAGTTCGTTAAAGGATTAAATCCCTTAGTGACTGCATAGGAATAACTGTGGCCAGTAGATCCTGAGTTATTGGGAAAGTGGGCAGAGTCAAGGAAGACCTCGGATAATAAACTGTTGTTCATGGTCTTATGTCGATGGCTTGTTGAAATTCGCTGACATGCACCACAGTGTATTATTAGGACAACAAACGGGAAATTTGAGTTTGTTTGGGTAGCGCCAATGCCAGTATCAGCCCGTGAGCACGACACCCTTACACATCTTAGCAGCCACTAATTGTGCGCTTTACCAAAAATATTGTAAGAACTGAATTGAATTATCGTTGAATGGACAAAAATATTGTATTACTAATTTTGACAGTAATTTGGCATCGTATTTTTGCCTGGCTCAGTCCATTTTGTCCACACGTTACTTGATTCCGGCACAATAGTCTGATGCTTTCAGTTGGGCTTTATATCATTCTTGTTTCGCTTGCGCCATGACCGGCAATCGTTTGAGATCAGTGCTGATTTTTCTGTTGTCCCGGATCCAGTTATTTTGATGTATTTCGAATTAAATGCCGATAACGTCGGTTCCCCCACTCCACCCCAACCTCAGCAGATCGCAAAGCCGCGTAAAATACCACCACACCTCAGACGTTTGCAATATATATTGGATAAAGAAGAGAGAGGCTTTGACTAAAGATGCATAAATATTTCTGTAGCATATCATTTTTATTTATGTCCTCCTTACTGCGTACTTGCTCGGCAAACTTAAGACGCTGTATCATTTGGTGAAGTTTCGGTTTAGTGAATGATAAACCGGAGGGAATTTGGAGGTAGCGGCCATTCAGTAATTGAACCGTGCTGGTGAGACAGAGTAAAAATAAGACAAACCTCAGGGTAGCTGGTGTCCGTCCGGGATTCATACTTTGTACCTTCAGGCGCCTTGCATCCTCCGTCCGATGAGAGGTCGGGCTCTGCCCGGCCCCATTTACATCCGTCGAGCCAGGGGTTTGTATGTTCCCGGCCTGGAGGAAATCCCCCACGATTGAGAGAGAAGCTTCTTTGAAACTTTGGTTGGGGTGGGAAGCGCTCGTTCGGGGCGAGGGTTACCAGGAGCTTACTGTGGGGGCTGGTGTCGGTGGTGTGAAACAGACTGCAAAGTTCGGCCGAGAATTTTAATATCGGAAATGTGCGGAAGTTTTCGTCGGGTAAGGAATGCCTCGAGATGTGGTCTATAGGAATTAGGGTCGGATTTGCCTGCATGAGGTCGCTTCACTGTGCGCCGTACCACAGAAATTGTTTGCTGGCTCTCAGAGCTCCTCTGCCGCAATTGATTTCTGTTCGCTCGTCTCATACCGATGTTATAATTCAGTAGGTCATAATCGAGTGGTCGGTTCCTAACCCGCTCGAAGTTCTTTCGTTGTTTTAAAACGTTCCTTAAAGTATGCCACTATTGATTCTTTCCAGACTCCGTACCATTTGCTGCGTCTAACCAGTGCAGTTGGAATAGCGTTGTTGGATAAACGAAGAGTAACTCGGTATCGATTTTTCATTTCTTTGTGATTCTTTCGTATTTGTATGGTGTTCCCTTAATTTAGAACGCTGTGGGAATCGAACTCAGGATCCCCTTTAAGAATAAAAATGTCGGCCTTTTTGCTGTTATGTTTGGCGATTGGCTGACCTGCCCCGTTCACCGCCCAAAACTCATGAAACATGACCTTCATCTGTTCACTGTTCTCTGCATGAAGTTCCTCTCATGATTGTCCCGGAAATTATACTGCAGAGTAACTGGAGAGTCAGCTCAGCAAAGTGACATGTTTTTGCTTGACGGGCTTTCGATTCCTGTTAGGGGCAGTCCCCCACCACAACCACCACCACGCCAAAGTATCTCTTTCCCATACAACCGGGATTTCAGATCTAGAATGTGTGGCGGACCTCTTGGTTCTCGTCTCTCATAATAATTATTGGCGCTGTTGTAACACGGAGACAACTTTTAACGTTACCTTATCATTGAAATGTCTGGAGGTGCCACCTGTGAAATTATCCACATCTGTTTCAATCGAGGGAGAATCCAACACGCCCTCTGGTTGGGCCGTAATTATAGATGTTTTATGCAAGATTAACCCCGGGCAGTTGCGTTACTGGGAGCGTTGAACCGGGAGACACGCCCTCCTGCTCTGCATGGTACGTGGGTCGAAACTCGAACTGACTGTTCCGAATGTCATCTCTACCTATCCTGGCCTTTATTTAGTCAGTTTTCTTAAGAATGTTTCCATGTTAACGAATAGCATAATTTGTATTTTTTGAAAAACTATAATTGTTTTAATTTTTGTTGGGACTATGGGACACGTCTTCACTCATTACAATGAAATCTAAGCCGTAAGGGCCGGTGCTGTCAAGCGAGATATCTCGTGCGTAGCTTGGAAAAGATTGGTCCATGCAATGTAGCAGTAACACTCCGAAAATTCAAGGTTAAAAACTTTGGCGGGGTTCGCCTCAGTATATTAGAATGAGTACGAACTACTTACTGATCTTCCATATCATTCGATGCTGTGTAACCTGGCCTATGGAAATGACTGCGCCATTAAATCACACAGGGACCAATTGTTTTATCTTGAACCTTGACATGTGTGATGACGCGCTGGATAATTGTCATCGAGGACGGAGTGCACACGTAAGATTCGTAGTCTATTTTAAAGTAATTTGTGTCTTGGCAGCGTACCGGTTTATTAGCTGTCTGCGTGTATGTCACGACGCATGGACATTCAGATTCCGTTCCCATAGCAACGATCAACTTTCAAGGAGGATGCTTGTCAGTGGAATTTGTTCTGTGTGCTGATCTGTGAACACTAGTTTTCTTCCGAAATAACCGGGCATTTATTGCATATCAGAGTCGTGGCAGGGACGGTAATTCGACTGTCTCAGTGTGACTGAAACTTATCGGTTGTTTGCACTACCGACTTAAGTTTCGTTATCGTGGCTGCCGGCTTATTTCTAAACGTACCCTCCAGCTGTCTCAGGTAAGGTACAGTTTCATCTCCCCTTCTCGTTAGCATGACTCTTGCATTTGTAATGAGCAGTCAGAGGTGCATCCTGTTCCGTTAATGACAAAGTGTACGCTGCCTTCTCTTGTTAATAATGTCTTGATGAAATTTTAATTAGCACCGGATCCATTACGTACAAGAGGGAACGCCGTAATAACCACACGGAGGAACCTGGCTCCTGCCGGACTGCCAGCAATGTGGAAGTACAAGTATTAATATTTAAGGAACGCCCTGGTGCTGAAGACGGCGGTCACACTGCTCGCTCGCCTTACGCATTAAAAGACTACGGTTAACCCTTTGAAGCCGAAGCTTTTCTAAATAATATTTAAGAATTTGGCCCGTACCACTAAGAAAACTTAACATTTCACCATTACATAGGTCAGATGGTTGATGTTGTTTAAATAAATAATCGCTGTTCCTTCTGATAATCGTATGAAACCCATAAATACACCGCGCAGGCCGAATGTAAATGTTCTAATTTTTTATTACAGCTCAAATTGGGGGGGGGGGGGTAGCGTCGTGAGTATATTCATGGATTTTAACGAAATAAGGTGTGGTCCAGTGGCGGCTGTCGTGAACGGAGTAGTAGAACTGCGGACTTAAGAAAAGACGAAGCATTTCTTTTATCGTTTGAGGGACGAATTCTTTTCGAAGATGGAGTCGGATGTTTGGAGTGTTCCGCTGTTAGTCGCTTTGTTTGTTTGCTAGTTGATTGGTTAGTTACTTAGTCGTTGACTCACTTCGTTGGTCACTTGATTGGTTTGTTAGGTTAGGTTGCCTGACACTTCCTCAGAGACTCTAAAGGAGGAGTCTGTGTTTGACAGATTGATTCAGGATTTGTAGCGAAGTCTGAAAAAAATATTAACTCATTTTTGTATGACTGAAATTTGTGTCACTGTGTGAAAGGACTACTCTTTAGCAAATTGTCACACATAGACAATTCTGTTTAAGAGTTTCTTCGTTCTTTTTCAGACCATTATGCGGTGAATGGATATGAGCAAGTGTTAATTAATATGAATTTTCTTCTGATGCTACTGTTTTAAGAAATAGACCTCTGATATTTTCAGGGTTTGAGGCATTTATTCTTGCCGTCCTGTATTCCATGTACAGTAAAACCCCTCTAGTTGGACACCCCTATATCCTGGACACCCCTCTATATTGGACACTTTTAATTGGAACCGGCGAATATCCTATAATTTTACATGTCCACAACACCCTATATCTTGGACACCCCTTTATCCTGGAACTTGAACACCCCTTGTGTTGTACGTTGGACAGGTTCATGCACTTAGCGTCAATGCTTTTATGGGAAACATTTACAGTTAGTATTTTGTTGCTTTGAATTTATGACTTATGAATGCCTTCTACCTGAGGATTACCTTATGTTTGAAGGTGTGAGACTCTGAACACATCAATGGAATTATTTTGTTGAACCCTTCACTGGACTACAGTAAGTATTACTGGTACAGTTTTAACTTTGTCAGTACTGTGCTTGCAACTGAGTTAAACAGTGTTAACAGAAATTGGAACGGTATGCTTTCGCTCATAGCCAACAAGGAATGGTTGAAACCTTATTGGGATTGCGTCGAAAATTAGAAAGAGGATGGACAAATTCAAAGATAAAAACAAAAAAGCAGTGTCTTGTGACGGACTTTTTTACAAGAAATAAGTGACATCATATGTTGAGCTAATGCCTTAAGTACAATTAAAAAGAATACGTTCTGAACATTTAAAATTTCATTGAGGCTGGGGTGTAATGTGCAACCACGAGAGTAGGTTTCAAAAGATTATTATAATTAATAATTAAATTATTCTTAATTCAAGCAAGCCTACAGTAGTTAGATTATGTAAGTAAATCGATTGATTGCATTGTCGGTAAACGTAAAGTATCGGTGCCCTTCCCTTTGAGCTTATCCATGCAAGTTTAATTTAGTGAAAACAAAATTTGTAAAAATTTAATTTACCCTTTTGATTTTTCTTATCAATAATTTCCTTTTTGTGAAGGGCTCCATAATACTTTACAATTACCACATTGTTATTACACGACAATTTGAAAGGATGATTTTCCCCCTTTCCCTCTATCCTGGACACCCCTGTAAGTTGGACACATTATCGTGGAACCGCAGGTGTCCAAGTTAGAGAGGTTTTACTGTATTTGCATGTCTGTAGGCCTTTGGTGTGTATACAGCAGTTTGGTTGTTACCGGTTAGTATCCGAGGCTGGAAACAGATCACTGGCAGCTGGAGTGCTGTGGTTGCTATAGTGACGGGTTATTTAAAAATACAGATGTGTCATTTTGTATTTGTTGATTACTTGTCCTTGAGCATGCTCTAGATGACTTCAATATCTGTGTTTATGTATTCAGCTGTTTATTTAAAGTCGCAGTTTAACCAACTTCACCCGTAAGGAATTTTCAAATCTGTGGGAGTATAGCCTAGGTTTTTAAGATGGATACAAAATGTCCCAAAATGAACAGGAGCGGACGTTTCCTTTTTTGTTTGTTTGCTTTTTTTTGCATATTTAATTGGTTTTGAAGTTTATGGACTGTTGCAGACGCAAATCTGTCATCGGAGATATAAATTAAGTGTTGCAAACTTTATCACGAAACATTGCCACACTGCAGTAATTTCTTTATTTACTCAATATAGAAAAAAATACAAATTCTCTGAGACGTTCATCTTAAAAAAATTATTTCGCTCACACTTTTAGTGTTTTCCTTACGAATTCTAACTTTAATAACATCTTTTTGGGTATGAAACACGTTGCGCAAAGACACGAAATTTTTTTAGTTTTTTTACAGAACACGTACGAACGTGTCCATGCGCTGTGACGAGTCTCATGCAAAGGAATGCATGCATATAAATATGTTGAATGCACTAAAACACGTGTGGGCAGGAGCGCAACTGGCATGCTAGACAGGTGGGCGAAGCTTGGATATGGTGCCCAGTTTTGCCCACAGCTGGCGGCCCCGAGAACATTTTCAGGCCACGTTGAACTATTGCCAGCAGCTTACCCCGGTAATTATTCTAATGAGAGAAAATATAAGCACGTGTATCCTGTTGTTCCCCGTACTCGTCACAAAACAGATTTGGTGGCCCACAAGTGGCTTACCTGTGTCATCACGGGTTAATTAATGTTAACCACCATGTTAGCGATAGTGAAAATTAGTATCATGAAATAGTACCACTGTATAGTGCAGAATCTTTCGTCTCCTCGAATTATTTTTTATTTTCTTAGTTATTTGGTTCTTTAACACCCATTTTCATTGTATTCTTTCATGTACGACTAATACCCAAAGTAACCCAAACGTTACATTTGTTTCCCAGTGCATACTGTATGCCTGACCAATCGTAACACGATTATAATATTGAAAAGAAGATCGCTGGACGGCGTCTGAGTTTCGATGTCAGATCCTAGCATGGGACCACGTTCCAGAACCTTTTCTCGCTTCAGTGCATGGTACTGCGTTCCATTGCTTTTTGCTGTAATGGATTGAAGTCCCAGAACAACTTTCGATTTCCTGTCTCCCGCACTTATCGTGATTATCGCAATGGGCAGTTTGCCAGGAAGGGAATTCATATGTTCGTACCCCTTCCTCGTACTCGAAAGGGTGATGGGTTTTACTCTCAAACGCATCTCATTTCTTATGGACATTATATTCGTAGCTGTTCAGCACACGTGCGTCTTAAACGGGAATAGAATTGTGTTCTGCAATTTGGAGTGTTTGTCTTCTAAAGATGCTTTTTATGCAAATCATTGTTGTTGATATTTATTTATAGCAGATTTCAGATATTATTACAAAGCTAATGGAGCGGTCGTAACTGGTTTTATGTCAGTTGTGGGCGTTGTTTTGAGCTTCGTACGAAATTAGTGTTCGGTATGTACCAGCTCTCTGTTTAAACTGCAGTCTTATGTTGAAGTGTTTCCGAAATTCGTCAGTATTTTAGGAGATTAATCTTGTGGACAGGCATTTGGGTTGTATGGGCAGTTAAAGCTTGTGCTGTAGACGTTTATTTTCACTCCACGAAGACGTGCTGTGATGTAACTTCGTGTCTATCACAGAGACTGTTTAGCCGTTGTAAAATAAAATGCAATATAAAATGTCTATGCAGCGCGATTGTCTTTGCTGTAACGCATTTTTGTCCGGAATCAATTCCCGCCAGGCACACAAAATAGCAAAGACCACGTGAGTGCAGATTGTAATTCGCTTTGTTAGTCTCCTCCATTGGATTTTCCAGTATCCACTACGAAACCGTTTCCATGGCAACAGCAATACAGAAACACATGCGTTTGACGTGGAATCCTCGAATAATGAGGTGGAAATATTGTTCAGAGCGAATCGTGACAAATACGAGGGTCGCTCATTAAATAATGCCCCACATTTTTTTTCTCAGCCAATAATGAAGATAGAAAAGTGTACTTTTACATGCTTGAGATTTGATGTTTCTCGCGTTCGTGTACGGAGTTTCAAATGATTCCAACCAATGGCGGAGCTGTAGTGAACTGTTAAAATGGCGTCTGTGAACGACTCTCGTTACAAGCAACGAGCTGTAATTGAATTCTTTTTTGCTGAAAAAGAAACTGTGGTGAACATTCATAAATGTTTGTGTGCTGTGTATGGAAGCTGTGCAGTCGATAGGAGCACCGTTGGTCGCTGGGCTAAGAGAGTTAAAGCTTCAGGAAGTGAAGAAACCGAGCTCCATGATCTGCCGCGCTCTGGGCGTCCTGCCACAGCCACCACTCCAGACATGTTGAACCGCGCGGATGCCATTATTCGTGAGGATCGGCGCGTCACAACTCGACAATTGGCCCAACAGCTTTCAGTCAGCAATGGAAGTGTAATTGCAATTATCCGGGCTCTTGCATATTCGAAGGTGTGCGCAAGATGGGTTCCACGAAGTCTCACAGCAGACCACAGGATTCAAAGGAAAACAATTTCTTATGAATTGTTGGAAGCGTTTTGATGCTGAGGGATCATTACAGGTGACGAAACCTGGATACACCACTTTGAGCCGGAGACAAAAAGGCAGTCAATGGAGTGGCATCACCCTCAATCACCGAGAAAGAAGAAATTCAAGACAACTCCCTCCGCCGGAAAAGTCATGATGACTGTCTTTTGGGACAGTGATGGGTTCATTCTTGTGGATGTAATGCCAAGAGGTGCGAGACGCGTACATCGGGACCCTGAAACCCTCAAGAAGCGTTTCCGACGAGCTCGGCCTCATAAGCATCCAGCAGAAATTTTGCTCCTGCACGACAATGCACGCCCTCACACAAGTCCGAGAACCCGGGAAGAAATCACCAAATTGGGTTGGACGGTGCTGCCCCATCCACCCTCCGACTTTCATCTCTTTGGGCCACTCAAAGATGCTATCCGCGGAACAAGATTTGAAGATGACGAGAGCGTGATTCAAGCAGTGAGGACATGGCTACGTGCACAGGACAAGAGCTGGTACCGGCAAGGCATGCACGCACTTGTTCCACGATGGCGTAAAGCCGTACAAGTTGATGGGGACTATGTGGAAAAATAGTATGTGTAAGGGAAACATTGATTTATATTGTCACTAAATTTCAGCCATCTTGAATAAATATATTCTGAGGAAAAAAATGTGGGGCATTACTTAATGAGCGACCCTCGTATTTTGGTGTGCATATATCCCACTTACATTTTACGAATCCCGTTTCGCCTTGATAATCGTGACACTAATACTCGCATGGCTTCTGAAGCAATGACACTTCACATCACCGCATGAAATCAGCACTTCAAGTTTCAATGTACTGGACACATTTTCAACACTTCAATTATTCGTCTAATAAACCTTAAACCTCGTAGTTTCAGAAAGTGGCAGGGGTCTAGCGCCAAAACTGGCCAAGAAAGGCCCACTACCCTTACAAAGCTTTAAACGAAAATTATTTTAGTCGCTGTAGCCAAGCCACGGTGACTTGAGGTAATAGTAGGCTAGTTAGGTTGTCAGCAGAATGCCATAAAACCAATTTAAAATAGTTGCAGTTGTAATTACTTCGAAGTTTGTATGCGAATTTTAGCCAGTGTTTTTATCAACAGAGTATTGAAATTAAACTACCAGCAGTGTGCAAAAGCAATTAGGCCTATTTCATATCCGATTATTTGAGTTTTTAAAACAGATTAATTAATTGGGGGGGGGGGGGGAAATTGAATACTAATTGCAGTGGGAGAGTTACAGCCTGTATTACGATTCTCCACGAGCTTCAGTGTAGTGAACATGCCCGCGAGATCGATATCGTAATGATGAAATTCGATATCGGCCAGCTCTGCTGTCTGAACGTCCATCAAAGCATTGTTTATGGTGAGCCCATACCGCGTGTTCAAATATTGTTATGCTGTCATAACACACTGACCAGGGGCTGCAGCGGTGTCAGAAATACTCCGTGGATTTGTCTGTTAGTGGTCATTTATCAAGAAGGCTACGAAGCGTAGGGTGTAGTATGTTTTTGAGTTGGTGAAGATGTCGATGTTGGTCTTTTGTTTGGTTAAAGCTGTGGTTTTCCTTCACGCCCTGTATGTGTCTGTGTCAGTGGCGCTTAGACACAGGGACAGCGTTACTGCTTTACCTTCCAAATTAAGTTTGAAAGGTGCTTATGAATTTCTTTCTTAGGTCATTCCTTCTTGGTTTCCCCACTTGTTCATTTCTGTCACATCCTCAAATATGACGGCCTTCCTAAGTAGCGTGACGCACAGGCACACCTGGAGGCATTGAAAAACTACTTCCGTCTTTTGTTTCCAGTCATCCTGTTTGATACGCAGTCGGTTCATCGACATGACACAGACACCCTCGTGGACGAACTTCGAATTCTGTTCCGTTCTTTAAGCTAAGAAGCTTACGTTTTCCTGTCTTCCGCTGGAGCATTCTCCTTTTAACGACGGCTGCAAGTTCTTACAGCTAAAGTAAAGTGCTTCAGACATGTCCCTGAGTTTTGTGCCTGCCAGGAGTGTCTTGTCTGCACAGCGCGAATAGCGTAACTTTGCTCTCGGCAAGTGACATAAGTTTAGTGCTAAAGATTCCTGGGATAATTCATTGATTAAATTCGTGAACGGCTCGCGCCGAACGCATACTACTCAAGGCGCAATTATGCAGTTCAAAAAATATAGCCGTCTTATTGCAACCACGTTGATATACCAATGCATTTAGCTCCCTGCTTTCCCTGTCTTGTGTTGCGGCATTGAATTAGTTTGAATACCTCACAGGTCTTGTCTGTTCATTCAGAAGTTTAATAATTCGGAGTCGATCCCTGACTAAATCTTTCCCATGTGTCATTCATCTACCTCAGAACTAGGCGCCTGTTTCTTCTTCATGCGTTATTAGGTACATGTATGTCATGGTGATTTAAGGTCTGGAATGTGTGGATGGACGAATGGAAAATGCGAACATGAGCTCCAAGATGTACGTCAAGTTTACGCCCTTAATTGAACGTCGCGGCTGATTGGTTGGCACTCCCACTTCATTTATGAACATATATGGGTCTCTGTTTCGGCTATCGTGACTGGTTTTTCGTGATTTTCGTAAGTGTCCCCCCCCCCCCCCCGGGAAAATTCCGGGATATTAACTTACCTTCACTTAGGTCATACCGTGTCCATCCAAATCCTTTGCAGTTCATTCATTGGTCACTAATAATCCTTTCGTTCGATGCTGTGTAGTTAATCGACAGCGTCATTAAATGAGTTTGTGCACTTCCAAAATATAGCATTCAAAGAGCCAGCTGAGGGGCTTGAACAGTATTCGAACCCCAAACCCACAACTTGAGCACCTCTTAACATCTTGTCAACTGGAGCCGAATTTCCATGATTGAAATGTTTGTCATTTACTCCGCTGAGTTGTGTTGGCTGAACGACTGACAGGTCCCCTTGTTATATCTGGGGACGGACGGACAGACAGACAGACAGCAAGGAGTCACATGATGCGATTAATGAAATCTCCGCTTTTGACAGCCTATGATCCTGTCGCCACCTGATTTAGAAGTTAATATTCGCAATGTAATTAGGATGGGTGAATTCAATTTGTATAATCCTAACCACACAACACTAATTACATAGAACAACTCTGCAGTGACGTAATTAAAACAATAGAAAGCCGAATAGCGGCCCTGCTATTCTCACAACAGTGCCCCTGCCTGAAACAAACGTTCCCGGTATTAACAAAACGGGTTATTTCAGGGTACTATGGCCTCCTACCAGATTGAATGACTGAATAAAACCGTGTAGACGCCAGGATGTGAAGTGTTTTTGGCGTGGCTTTAAACCGGCGTATTCCCCAAATGCGAATGAAAAGAGTTGTCCGTCCGTCCGTCTTCCGATCGAAACTGACCGGAAGTTATTTGGTTCGTTTGTCAATAACGATTTAGTTATCTGGGTATCTAGTTCGACGCTTTGTTACTTGGTTAGACTCCTAGAATGTTCACAGGTTTGCTACCTCGTTTTCGTGTTTCTCCGTTATCTAATACCCGTTCTTGAGTCACTTATTCGGAATGGTACTTCAGTCGGTGTGTGGTTTGTTATTCATTCAGTCGCTCTTTCTTTTTCTTTCGTCCTCCACGTGTTTATTGAGATAGGTAGTTGCAAGCCATTTATTTCGTTAGCCCTTTGGTTAGGCACGTGGAAATTTCTTAATCAGTTATTAGTTTTATTTGTATCTTTTCGTCAATGGTAAAGCGGCCGGACCGTGAAGCTGAGGCCTAGAATTCGTGGGGCTGTACACTCGTGCCCCGAATACGCCTTGATGTGGTGCTTAGGCATAGGGACTTGTTCGGTTGCTTTGTTATCTGCCTAGTGCGTCACTTCGCACGAAGTTCTGGACGCGCCCCGCATTGCTCTGAGCGAAGAAGCTAATGAGTGTTCCCTGAAACAGCTTTAAGTATGAGATCTGGGCTCCTTATTAGTGTTGATTATTTGACGCTGGGCGTCGAATGCAGCCGCAATGGTCATAGAATTCGACGTCCCTTCGTGTTTTACCGCTGGCAGTAGTATTAATGTAGCGCTGTGGGGGTTTGTATTTAAAGTCGCTGCTCGCCATGGACTATCAGTTGCAATTCAATTGTGTATTTTGACGTCATTGCATTTTGTCGTGCTGGAAAAGGGTATAGTTGTAGAGAAGAGACATTATTTGCACTTATATCGGCGGTATGCCATACCGAAAAGTGTTCAGGTAAAAGTTTTAAACACAGATTTATATTTTGTTGCGCGTCAGTTGTTTCTACTGCGCACTGTTCCGTTAAAACTGGTGAAGTTCCATTTGAGATTCATGTAATGGAGGGGTTATGTTGGAACGACGCGACCTGAAATGAATTTCCTATGGAAACGTTTAGTATAGATCACAACATCCCGAACGGGTAAATGTGCTCTCGTAAAATACGCGTGCAGTTACGGATGGATTTAGTGTGTTTTAGTGCCGTTATGACAGTTAATGATCAGTTGTGACGTTCGGAGTTGCACGTTAATGACTGGCCGTCGCTGTGCCACAACGGAACATGATTTTACCTTAGGCTGTAAGTTACCCTGAGCCTTCACGTAATTTGTTATCGAACTGGGTTTCCTGCAATTTACCTGGGAAAGAACACTCCTGTCTTTAATGGGGGGGGGGGGGAAGCCCTTTCTGTTGTACGCGAGAGAGCTTCGCCATCTGAAGCAATACTTTGGCCTTACTAGTGTCCTTTGAGATGGGCGAGCTGTGAAGTCATCGCCCAGCTAGTGTCAGCGTGACAGAATCCGAACAGCTGTTTGCTAGGCAGTTCCCTTTCCACCACATTCTTCATCAGCAGTACCCCCCACCATCACCCCACACCCAGACCCATCTCGAACCAGATGTACTGAGTCATCAGTGTTTTGTTTTGTGCGTCTGTGCTCTCAAATGAGCGTGAAGTGTATCATATGAGCTCATCGAAAAGTCCCTGAAGTTTAACCAAGCACCAATTCATTAGGATGTATTTGGGGCTATATGGATGTCCGGCTACGGTTTGGACGATCGGGGTTCGATCCCCAACAGAGGCAGAGGATTTTTCCTCCAAGCTCTGCGTTCATACTGGTTCGGAGAAGCTGTAAAAGCAAGGCAAAACACATTTTATACAATTCAGTCGAAAACTATTACCATTCCGTCTACTTTTATAAAACGCTGAAGATCCGGATGTATAAAACAGCAGCGTTCCCGCAATGAAAGTGTCTGAGAAGAATGTGCTCAGAGAAATTGCTGGACCTGTGATAATGAAGTGAATAGGTGAACAAACATTTCACTTAACAAACAACTTCATGAGTTATTCAGGTCGCTTGAAGTTGTTGGATGCATTTGTGCGCAGCCACTCGGAGAGTGTTACAGAAAAGCCTGGTTTGATCCTACGTATAGACTTACAATTCCTCACACAAACAATGGCATTTATCTTCTGTTTGAATTGTCTTACGATCCCTGTCTGTTAGAATTTAAAGGAAACGAAATCCCCCCCCCCCCCCAACAAAAAAAAATCATGTTTTGGCTTCAGCGTTAATGCTTCCGATGCAGCAAGTTACTGTAATCCGTTTTTGGATGCTGTGCAGACAGACGCACTGTAAAACGTCATTATGTAGTGCGGGTAGGAAGCAGCAGTGTTTGTCGGCAGCTGTCTCTCGCAGTTATCTTCCCGCTGGGTAGCAGGATGCCATTCCATTTGTACCAGCCTTTACCATCAGTATGGGTGATTTGAGACCTCCATTTTCTGGTCATAGGGACGGCATAAATACGACGCGCGACGTCCCGACGTTTCCCCTTGGTGTTGCAGAGGACGTATTAAAGATACGAGTACTGTAAGTAGAAGATAAAAATGTTTTTTCCTCTGCTCTATGCAAACACGACGTTAATACTGACGTCACGTATCATACTTCAGAAGGAATTTTTCGTAACTAGTCAACCTCCGCGTTGAAACTACGTTTGCTACAAGAAGAAACAGCGTTCACCTGAAAGGTCGACGATGGATCAAAGGAGGTACATGTTCTGGTAATGTGGATTGGACTGAACTGGCTCCATATCGGATTCAGTAGCATGTTCTTATTGTTGAAGTGTGTGTCGAACATCGCAGTATTGTGGTTGACCTCTTGTTTTGTGTTAATAGCTATTACTGATTGCAGTTATTCGTAGTTTTCCTCAGTCCTTTCAGACGTGTCGCATTAAAAAGTCACGATCTCTTCCAGTCCATGGTTCTGAACCATTGTTCTAGCTGGAGTCGCGGCTGTCGGAGCGCAGAATTAACCACACTTACGGGACAGCTGTGCCACCAGTTAGGGAACTGCGATGTCGTAAGTGGTCGGTAGGCCACTTCATCATAGGTACCCAATAGCGCAGCCGAGCAGATATCGCTGACCTAGTTTCTTTGCGATGACGACTGGGTGCAACATGGAATCGCTTTGAGCCTCGAAGTTAGATCTTTGTATGATTAAGCAGATGGTTCAACACAGAACGGAATGGGTGTTTCTGTTCTAGCAACTGAAAGCACGTCTCTTCACGCTGTAGTGTGCCGCAACGCTGTGTTAACATTGGCGACTGCTTTCACTGCTAATGTAGATAATTATAAAGCTTTTAAGTGATGAAGCTTCGTTAAGGAAACGAAGAACCAACGAACATGAAGCTAAATAAATTAATGAACATGCACAATTAGCATGTTCTTAATAGCTGACGCAACATCCGATGTGCAGAGTGGCTTCAAAGTCGGATGATCGTGGTGGCCATTGACTCAGGACAGCAGAAGGAGGGGGGGGGGGGGAGCTATCTTCCTAGGCAACAGGTGTTTTATGGGTGATGTGAAGTCTGGCTGAAGTATGTGTGTATCGGAAAACGCAATTCGGCGCATTTCTTCCTGGCATGAACTGTACAGCAAAGTTATTAATCTGAAATTGTGCTGTGTGGAGACGGTGTGAATAAACTTATACCTTAAAATCGTTTTGAAATGCTGTTCCGGTCATGGCATTGCCAAGCATAAAAGTTTGTTCAGGGAGCTATGATATTTATCTTGTGTGTTAACAGCATCTGACGTGAGTCAATACTGTACCACGCGTCGTCAAAGGTAATAGTCAGTTCGCTTGGCACCCTGAACAAAGAACGGGGTAAGTTATAGTGAACTCTTAATAATGCCTTCCTCCGCCACTCTGATCGGCCACTTTCAAAACTATTTAGGTATAAGCTCTCGGTTAACAAGATGCACAAAATGCATCGAGTATGAGGATTGGCCGGGCGTGTGGCATGCCTTTGTACCAGTTTTGCTCGCGTCCTGTGCTGTCTCTGCTTTCTCGCGGACTGGAGCTGGACCGAATTTTTTGTTCTTGTGTGGCATTCCTTCCGGTAACCGCATTACGTCTCCCCCCCCCCCCCACACAGAACTGTTAATTTGCGCAAGGATAAATTAAATTAATGAATCTGAAATGTCACTCCAGTAAATTGGCACCCTTCAGAGACGAAATTTAATTTAACGCGAGTGGGTGTGAAACTCAGCTATCTAAAAACCAGGATGAATGCGAAATAGTTTTCGCGGTGCGAATTTCTGAATTTCAGACAAAAACGAAGCACCTGTCCGCAAGCGTTGAAGGAAGATGTGTGTAACACCATGATGTCTTCAGATATACTAGAACCGTCTCCTTCCAAATTCTTTTCTACTCACCATCTTATTGTACTTTTGACTTTGAATTAGTGTCAGTAAATAACCCAGGAATCGGCCAAGTTCCATACATTATAGGCCCAGGCAGAGGTGAATGATCATCTTTACGTTCCAGCCGCTTTATCCGCTGGAGGCCACAGTGCCCCCGCTAGGAATCGAACCCCAGCCGCCCATCCCTTATCCAGTTATTTTACTGACTGATTGCTTCCCCGAAGAGCAGTGCAGTGTTGCAGACTGAGCAGATGTGTTTCTTCTCACATACCTCGTGAGCAAAAAACAAGTCGGATACAGCTGTGATTTGCACACCGTAGCACGCAAACCCGAAATAACCGACTGTGTCAGAAATTGTCTCGGTTGAATGACAAGCGCCCAAGTTCCAAGTTCACTGTTACCCCAGATCGTATTTATTGCCAATACGCATACTGTCTTCACTGAGGATTGAAAAAATGTCGAAACAGCGCCTTATAATAGGCCACTACCACTTGCTATTCATTGTCCACAGCCACCCTCTCGCGAAAGGCTGTTTCATCCATGAAGTTCAGAAGGTGTCGTTAAGTAAAATCAGAATAAACACGTTTCTGCCGTTCGAAACGCTTGCAGCCTCAAAGTTTGTCTCTCTGTCTGTTATAATGTTCATTCTTATCCCTCTGTTCCTAAATATCAAAGCGACACGTGTTGAATGCGTTTAGCCTAAAGGAAGTTCTGCTGGGGATCGCTTAGAAATGTTTTAGAATTGTTTTGTTGTGAATCGTAAGCACGAGACTTTTGCACTGGGTTTAGAGGGAATTTGCCGTAGGAGTTGCTCTTTTATCTGAACTCCACGCTATGAAAGCGTATAAAGCTCATGTAGGCAAAACTCCACATACTTTTTGCACGTGACTCCGCGCTGGATGGAGTTCACGCTTGTTTACACCCGAGGTAGGAACTTTTCGTGCCAGCCAGGAAGATGCTTAATGACCCAAAGCAGGTTTGGGTACAGTTATGCTGAGGGGAGGCGGAAAAACTCTGCCACTGCCTGAACTCGATCCCCTGTCTTGTAGCACGTAGCACGTCAGTTTACGCTTGAAGTAGTAGTAGTCATAATTTCTGCTCTCCATTAAATATTAATAGGGTGATGATGTCTGTGGATATGAAATGGCTGGGGCATGTAGCCGTGAAACCTGAAGGCAAGAGATCCCTAGGCTAGGTTCAAGTGACTTTCAGGAAAATGTTCTTGCATGCAATTTTTATTTGTTTAAACTCCTGGGTGTTGGAAATGTCATCCGGTGGGTCCTTTTCGAAAGCTAGTTGGCAGGGAGCAGGTCGCTTTCGAGTGCAGTTATGTTATCGCATAGCCCAGCCAATCAGAAATAGCCCTCCGAATTAGCCCGATCTTGTTCTTCGTACCCTTCAAGGTTCGCCACTTCCGGCCACAGAAGCCGTTCTGTTTCTACACGTGGCTTCCATCACATTGCACACATAAGCTGAGCGGGCTACAAATAACAGACGATAAAATACGAATCACAAAGGAAGTCTTTATGCTTTTCGAGACAAGCCGGCTCTGACAGGAAGCGAGGATCTACAGAGTGCCCCACGAGTGCTAACCCTAAATACACACACTGAACTTTGTTGACAGTGGTGCGTTAATAGTATTGTAGTGACTGATATTTTAAACCACCCCAGTATAATAATTAAAATCTTAACGAAGTTGTAATTTACTGCGTTTCGTATATTCACCTTGTCAAACTTCTGGTAGGATTGTACCGCTGATGACAGAGGCAGCAAAGACCTCCGAAACGTTGGTAAACTTTACCAGACTACACAGTGCTACGAGACAGAAGATAGCCATCTTCGTACTTTCCGGCATGAGAATCTTGAATCCTACTTATATCGAATATTTGTTAAATGCCATTGAATCCCCCCCGGGGGATGCCGTTCAGAATGAGATCGAATGCTTGTCTTCGTCTAGTGCCACTTTCTAAATTTCATGAATCCTTACCTCTACGCCCCATATACATCTACATATGGTGATGTGCTTAGACGCAGGAAAACTTAATGTCCGTGTCATCTACAAAATATATAGAAAAATAGTCACGGGGACAGTGGCACAGTAATCAGGATTAAATTGTGCCAACACAAGGCAAATAAGAGACTTTAAGCACTGCTTTAATCGTGTGACCAGTAGTGATGTCGATGTGTTCATTAGCGTGACAGTGGATTAGCCACTCAGTAGGCTATAAGTGCCAAAGAATCAGCCTTTCCCCATGAAGTTGAATTGTAACAAAAACACTGCCTTTGTTTATGTATTTTGCTGCTACAAATTTTATAATCTAATATATCCCTCCGTCTCTTCATTATGCCTACTCTCTGAAGCTTGATGGGTGGCTGGTCACAGTGGTAACATGCCTTATATGACGTATATTACAGACATACTTGGATCAAATTCCAGCTGATAAACACTGGCAGAACTAGCAGTTCCAGTTAATAGAAGAATGATTTGATATTTAATTCTCTTGTCAACAGTTCCAGACTTTAAAAGATTTTGTAAAAGGGAATGCAAAAGTTTGCATACAAAAGAACAGAAACTACCTTCACCACAAGAAGTGATGTGCGAATTATGGATGAAACCTGGAATAATTGTAGAATGATGATGGCAGTAAGAAACTGAAGCGCATAGAGAAAGACTTGCTCCGATGCCATTTTGTCCACCACGAATCACACTTGGTCACCCAGGGTTGAACATGGGTATCTGGTGTCTAGCCACGGAGGTGTGGCACAGTGAAGAAAGAACACACACTTAACAGGCATGAAAACTGTTCAAGGCTAAAAGGTCAGACCTGGTGATGTGGAAGGAAGCTACTGGACATCTGGTTAGAGGTCTTGGGTTCAAAGCTGTTCAGATCTAGTCACAGTAGTTTAACTGTGACCATCCATGGGCTGTTTGTTGCTGTCTGTTGGCCATTATTCTCTTTAATAATAGCAATGTCTGCTCTCACCTCAAGTATGGATAATCTTGGCACAGCAATGCAGGCAGAGGGAAGGAATGTTGCATAGGGATATTGTACATGACAGATTTTCTAAAACCATTTCAACCAATCTGAACACTGTTGCAGGTGAAAGCAGCCATGGAGTGACGTGCCACACCGTGCCAACAGACTGAGAGACATGGCTGCAAGCAGGCTCTGGCACCTCAGTGCCATTCTGTGGTCGGCCATGGCCCTGGCAGTTATGGCGCTGCACTCGGAAGAGGACTTTGCATTTGAGATGACACCATCAGAGGAACAAGAGGTTCTTAGTGGGCCATCCAGCCATCCGCACCCCCATCCAACATCATCACCAATCCAGAGGCTCTGGGGCATCCCTGACACTGTAGCATCTGTCGGTAAACTCTTCCATGTGACCATCCCTGAAGATGCCTTCTCAGGAGATGTAGATCACTATGAGGTAAGCCACACTCAGGGGCACAGTGATGCCAGTTGAGAATAGCCAGACTTAGAAATTAGTGAGTTCATGGGTGTTTCAGTGAGGTTGGGTGGGTTTTCTATGTAGCTTGAATAAAAGAATCAGTGGCTCTTTTTTGGAGGGAAGGGGCAGGTAGAGAGTATATTTAAAATTTTGTAGCACTGAAAAGTTAAGTCATTGTTTGAGGCCTGTTTTTTTTCTTTTCTGTGTTGGTATAATAACCATTTATAGAAGTACAAGTGATCCTTAGGGTATTAATTTTATGCTTAATTTACGTTCTCAGTTACCTGTTTCTTCCTCTTTGGTTAATGTTTCTAATTTTTTCTTATGTAGAATGTTTTTTGGCCACATTTTTATTTTGGAGACAATTTAAGATATTTAAATTCGTAATTTTTAATCTCAGCCAAGTTTAACTGTAATCCTTTCTGATCAATGTGTTATGCTTTACATTGTAGCATTAACTCAGTGAAATATTAAATAACACAAATTAATACAGGTCCATATTATTACGATAATGAATGCACGGGAGTTATGATGGATTGGACATATTGCGTGAATGGAGAAAACAAGAAATGAACACATTATTTTTGTTGGGGAAATTACAATTTGGAGCAGTGAGAAGGTTTTGTAATGGATGTTAGTGAAATTAGATTGTGTGGATGGAGGATGACCAGAACTGATTTATGATCATCTCATATGTTGCTGAAACTTCAGGTACATTAGTTACAAGTGTTACAGGATGCGTTACTGTTCTGTAGGCTCGAGGGCCTGGTGGGGCTCAACTTCCATCATGGATGGTGTTTGATAAAGTAACAGGCCTCTTTGAAGGTGTTCCCAGCGCACAAGATGTTGGTGAACACTACGTGACAGTTCGAGCCCTTGGACAGCGGTCTCATGACTGGGCTAAGGATGTGTTCTCTATAGATGTCTCAGAGAACTGTAGGAGTGAGGTCTCCAAAGGGCCTGTGCCTCTTGCAGGGCAGCACCACAAGGTATCGGGCCATATACAAGTGAAGGTGACTTGTGAGCCTCCGAAGTTGTAGTTGATTAATTACACTGCAGTTGTTTGAGTGTCATTCTATAACATGTAAATTTAGTACTTGAAATGTTTTGAGGTTCTCTCTTGGGTTCTGCTAGTAGTAGTAGTAGAAGACAGAACAGGAATAAAAAGAAATGTCAGCATGAGAGTCAGTCACAGAAGATGGGAATATACTGCGAAATCAAGAGTAGTTTTATCAGCTTGTATCAAACAATGCGTAAATCATATGGAGGCCTGGGGGGATTAATCACAATTAAATCTAAAAATAAACAAATAGTTCAAATTTTGTCTACTGGTTATATCAGAAGGCACAAATTACACCTAATTGGCATGAATTTTTAAGGCATGTTTTATGTGTTAAATGCAGTTTATATTCTTGCAAGTTCTGTTCAAAACATCTTTTGAAAATGAAGATGGCTGACTTCTGGGATGCAGTACAATGTAGTCTGGTAGATACTGTCTGACATCAGTATCTACCAGACTAGATGGCATTTAACCCCACAAGACAACCATCTTCATACACATTGCCATTAGAACTTCAGATCTCTTCTTTTCAATAGTTTCCCTTATTAGTCAGTATTCTTGAATTATAGTGCCAAGAGAAAGTCTTGATAAATAATGGCCTTTCAGACAATTATGAGTTTAACTGCTAGAGCAATTTATCCCTTGGCATGCCCAGTCTTTTCAAGTTCAGGAAAACCTTTATTTTTATTTTGTACTTTCTATTATTTTAATCAAATACACAGCAGTATTATGTCTCATAACATAACATATTACGCAGACTGCAGTGAAAGACATGCAGTTATTTGAATACTTTTGGAAATTTATAGAATGTACCGATTAATATAAATGTTTAAACCGTTATTGTCAGAGCTACTTCTTTCCAATAGCAGACAGACAAAGTGGATTCTAAATGTAAGATTTGAGGTTTTCACAGCGGTGAGTATAAAGATTTCTGTCTTCTGGGTTGTTGCGCTGTGTAGTCTGGTCGATGTTAACCAACGTTTCAGAGGTGATACTGCCTCCGTCATCAGGGCGATGATGGAGGCAGTATAACCTGTGAAACGTTGGTTAACATCGACCAGACTACACAGCGCAACAACCCAGAAGACAGAAATCTGGATTTTAAATATCGGAAGGAAGACAGAAAAGGAAAGAAAAATAAAATAAATTACAAATATTAATTTTTAATCAGTTGAATAAAATATTGTAAAACATCAGGGAACAAATTGTTTTATCATTTCACTTCACTGATTTTGGAAATGTGCTTTGTTAAATTTCTGGTGTGATGTGTTTGCCATGTGATTTGGATTTTTATGTCAATTTATCAGGTTTTGGACTGTTTCAGATTAATTGCAATGTTGGGGAAGATGCTACAATGCTCACTGTAGTAATGGATGCCAAATTTGAACAACTGAAACCAAAACAACGAGTAGTGGCCATAAAGAATCTTTCTGGGTTCCTGTCTCTCAACCATGTATGTAATTCAATTTATTTTATAAAGTAATGTGTTCAGGAAGGCAACACAGTAAAAGTTCTTTCAATTTCATGCAGAGACTTGTTAGAAGGGTTCTGCTTATTTGTTTAGTGTTTAGTTATGTATGTTTATAGAAAATGCTTTATTTTAACGAAGAATAAGAAAAATTGGTGTTACTAAATAATTATATAATTATTATTTTCTATTTTGCTATGTGATGCTATCTGGAGTTTTGTCAGTAAAACTAATTTTTAATTGTATGTTCTTTGGATTGAAATACAGGCATACCTCAGAGATATTGCAGGTTCAGTGCCAGACCACCGCAATAAAGCGGGTCACTCAAATTTTTTGGTTTCCCAGTGCATGTAAAAGTTATGTTTACACTATACTGTAGTCTATTAAGTGTGCAATAGCATTATGTCTATAAAAAAAACAATGCGAGAATTACCAAAATGTGACACAGACACGAAGTGAGCACGTCGGAAAAATGGCGCCGATAGACTTGCTCGAAGCAGGGTTGCCACAAACCTTCAATTTGTAAAGAAAACAATATCTGCGAAGCATAATAAAACAAGGTATGCCTGTACTTAGAAATAAGTACAACATTTTTGGCTCTTTTTGTAAAGGTTGTATCAAATATAAGTGCTATTTGATATGATATTTACAATAATTACTGTTCACAATGATTTTGATTTCTCCTTTTAGGATTTGTTCACATTGCAACCTATGGATAAGCAGGAAGATTTGTTGGGGGATACAGTTGTACTGGCAGGTCCAGGAAATGTGAAGAAGAGGACAAGCAGACATTCTACCTCCATTCAGTGGCAGGTATGCAAATTTGCATACATGTTACAACACTAAATATGTACTACTCTACTCTTATTTTTTGTAAGATGATGTAACTGAACCCTATTTGGATACAATATTAGTAATATTTCATAGCTCAGTCAGTGTGGTGATTGACTGTGGACTGGGGTTTGATCCCGGGCAGAGGCAAAGAATTTTTCTTCTGGCCACTGTGTCCAGACTGCCTCTGGGGTCCTTCCATCCAGTGGGTACCAGACAGTCCTTTCCCTGAGGGTAAAGCTTGGCCGGGGTATGACACTGATTACTCACCCTTATGTAATACTGAGTTCTAGAATGAGTAGGAGCTATACCTCCTCTTCTTCTTCTTCCCTTCCCCCCACTATCTTCATGGTGTGTACTGTGGCAGCATCACAAGAGAACCTAAAACTTTCTAAAAATTAAAATACTCAGATTCCTATGTAACCTAGTTGCTAAGATCCTGAATGAAATGTTGGGAAAAATCTTAACTTTCTTAGAGATTCTGGATTTTCTTGTGAGGTTGGTGTTTAAAATATATGATTAATGTTCAGTTTATGATTATAGGATATAATAAAATCATATATTAACGCTGCAGTATTCTGGAAAAATTTCTGAACATGTGCTCACATCTGGTCCACTTCCCGTTTTTGCAGGTTGGCTGTGATGGGCATCTGTGGAAGCAGCACGTGCAGTTGTTGCAACAGCTGAAGCAGCAAGCCCGTGATGGTACCTTATCAGAGGTGCTGCAGCAGCCCATCGTGGGCTGGCATGTGAAGACTGAAGCTTCCTCCTCTCACAGGGAACGCAGAGAGGTAGGTATCAGTCAGGATATAGATTCTTCTATGTTGACTGCTGTGGAGTATTCTTTGGATGGTCACTAATTTAATACTGGAGTGATACTAATGCTGCTGCTTGTTCCAGTTACAGGGATTAAAATTGTTCCTTCCATAATTTTATCATTGTCACCCTCATTGCTCATATTACAGTCTAAACATCTGAAATTCCTCATTTGTTCATGTATTTTATTATTAGTTAAACAGTGTTACTAAACTTCCGAAGAATTATCCCTTTTAACACCAAGTTTAAACTACGTATAATGGATTTTATTCCTGGATTCTGTATGATCCTAGGAATAAACAAGATTAGTCAGTTGATCTTTGTAATGGAGATTTGTTGTGTTTTCTTTGTAGTGGAACTGAATATTTAAATGTTATTTAGCTGAGCATTGATTGATGCTTGGGGAAGTTTAGTGTATTGTAATAAGGATGATGGCTTGTGTTACAGGTTGGCTCTGGGGATTATGATGATGAAATTGTGGATGAGGATGTAGGAGAAGCAGATGAGGATGAAGCTGTGGAAAGTGAGACTGAAGCAGTGCCAAGTGTTCATATTGTTCCAACGATGCCCTCGCCTGTGTTCCCTGAACCGACAGCCTCGCATCCCCACAGGCATCATCACGGGGAGGTTGAGGCTGGTCCTGGCATGAGCATTGTGCCGGAGGTTGCGTCAAATGTGGGATACAGATTGCCAACAAGTCCAGTTATCTATGGGACTATTTTACCCACCCCAGTGCTAGTGAGTGACATATGTATATGATTTTTACAGACTGTGTCCGTCAGATGGAAGAAATAGACACATTCTGATTATATTACTCCACATTTTTCAAAAAGTTTCTACTGTTTTAGAAAATGTGTGAATCAGTAGTAAATCTTTGATTTAGTTTTGGGAATGTTCTGGCAAATAAGTTTATGAATACTGCATTTTTTTTACATAGACTTAGAAATTAAATGTGTTATGTTCGTAAATTAAGTTTGGAGAAGTCTGGATATTACATGTTGCACGTCATTGTGGAGCCTTTGTTGGCAGATGCTCTACTGCATTCATATTTTTACTATTGATCAAACAGATCGGGATATGAACACTGTTCCACTGATGGCCACCATTAAGGCATATCTTTAACTCTCCAGGGCAGATTACAAGAAACACATGTAATGGCCATGTACTTGCCTATTTGTAAAGTACGCCATTCCACTGATGTCACTCTGCTATGAACACGTGCCTGCTCTTTGAAGCCGGTACTTATCTAAATATTCACAAATTAAGTTTCTACTATGTGCCCATTTTGGGTTAATGCTGTTCAGGGAATTAATTCTGGTTCATTTTGAGAACCACTTGAACCCTGTAAATACATTACTGGAAAAGTGCAAAGCAAATGGTTAATTATATATTTACAGTGGCCCCCCCCCCCCCCCCCCCCCCGAATTTGTAGGTTTTTAAATTTGAGCAGTTCTTATGTCCCTGTGTTTATCCCATTTTGCAGTGTATTATAATTAACTACCATCGTGAAAGGTTACATTTTCCTTCTGTTATTTCCAGTTATGGTGTGACCCTTCTGTCTTTTTCCTGCATGTCGAAAGGATGAAGAAATGACATCTCTTGGTTTTTGATTTTGCCACATGCTGTTGCAGGTGCCTGTTCGTCCTACTCACCTGCTGAGCAGTGAGATACTGGTGGAGCCCAGTAGAGCATATGATGAGTTTGCGGAGATTACGCCATCAGCTACGCCTGTGTTTGTATCAGAAGCCGAGTCTTCGATCGCAACAGAAATGCCCTCCTCACAGGTATGCACAGATTACACAAAAGGTGCCTTGTGAATGCTGACATGTTACAGTGCATTACGTACAATAATGTGGAATACATTAAACTGAATTGTTTGTATACTAGCAAAAGTGCCTGTTCTTCTCCCAGATTTTCCTTAAAATGAATAGTACTAAAATAATCAAACTTTATTTATTATGACATTCTTAATAATTCAATTGCATATATGTTATAACAGTCTTACGAGTGTACACATACATTCCCTTTGTCCAGAAAATAGGTTACCCGAACTACCTGTAAGTGTAATTAAATAATTAAATTACCACTTTTTGAAGTTTTATGAACATGTTTCTGTTGATCAGTGTTGTCATTTTACACAGTAGTGCTTCATTCTGGTATCTTGGTGAATTAAACAGTTGTCATAGATTGCTTTTGAATGTGTATTAAATGGGGCAGCTATGTGTACAAATTCCTTTTGTACTACAAACGTGTTTATGATCAAGAGCTTTGTGTGCAACTGTTTAAGGAAGAGGGGGATCGATGGTAACCAATTTCTGTTGAACAGTACTTGGTACTGTAATAGTAAAATATAAGCTAGTTGTATGGGCATGACAAAATGTTTGGGAAATTAGAATCTCTGTGTACACTTGTATCCAACCATGTCTGGTAGACCTCTAGTTTCATGTAGTACCCCATTTAATTGGTGCTTTAGCCTTTTCCCAAAGTTTAACATGGAACTTGATGACATCCGTCTGTTGCTACATCACTCATTTTGTATGTACCGTATAATGGAGTTCACTATAGGGTTTGTTTCCGTGGCTAGATGACAGAGCCTCTGCCCTCATCCAGCAGCAGCAGTACCAGTAGCAGTAGTAGTACTGGTAGCAGCACTTCTGATACTACGGAGACCTCTCCCATGACAGAGGAGTCCACACCCTCAGCTACGCCTTTCCTCGTAACAGATGAACAGTCCAGTACAGAGAGCTCTACAAGTGAGCGATCATCAGTATCAAGGACAACTGAAGAAGTGTTGTATGGCGTGAAGAACATTCAGCCAACGATTGAGCATCGTCTGGCAAAACAGGTTGCTGTGGCAGGCAAAATCTTTAGGTATGGAACCATTCATGAATGCAAAGCATGTGGCAGATATCATTTAGCACATAATGCCAGGTGTAATGTACATTTGAGGGAAACCAGTCAAAAGAGAACAATAATATTTTTTGTAAAGGTTTGTATG
Source organism: Zootermopsis nevadensis (assembly GCF_977971745.1). NCBI lineage: Eukaryota > Metazoa > Arthropoda > Insecta > Blattodea > Termopsidae > Zootermopsis > Zootermopsis nevadensis. Next base: position 1,962,621 of record NW_028259161.1, read on the forward strand.
AATTTTGTGTTGGGATTTGTCTGTTGCTTGATGTATGTTTGATATCCATGATGTTTTAGGAGTTGACTGTAATTTTTCATTCAGTTGATTGTAATGCTGACAGATTTGTTAATACTTTTGTATTTTTCATATTAAAGTAAAAAAGTTAATTTTGAAATTTGGCACTACAGGCAAGTCCCAAAACATCATTTATGTCAGGTATACTTTAGACAGTGGTCACATTCCAACATAATATTTGCATAAGAAAACAATTTATTTGTGAGGAACTTTTGTGCTGATGTCTGTATGTAATGTATTGAAATGTCAATATTGATTAACAACCATAAGTTTTGAAATGTTTATTTGTAAATTTATAGATTTCAGCTTTTGCATATTAATCTGTTGTCTCTCTTGATATGTGCTTTTGAGATGTAGACTAAACGTGCAAAATGATTTGCTGCATTTATGCTTTTTATTTTCTGTACCATATTACCAATCTTAACATCCCCCAAACTGTTTAGTTATTGTACTCCATACAGCCACAACAACAAAATTGGATTGTTGGTGCATTTTAGTTGGGCATGTCATTAATAATACTTATTTTTTTGTAAAATGCTGGAATATCTAATGTTATTTGTTGTGTTCTGAGACAGTAGTTGAAAGTACATTTTAATAACAAATTAAACCACTAAAATGTGTGTGAATCATGAGTCTGTAGTACCTCATATGCTGTTTACTATTTCTACAGCTTTGTAATCCCAGAAGATTCATTCTCTGATCTGGAGGATGGCAACACTAGGTATCTGCGACTAATATTTAAAACAGAGGAAGGAAAATCTGTACCACCATCATCCTGGCTCCAATTTCATCCAGAGAAGCAGGAAGTTTATGGCTTGTAAGTAAAGGAGTAACTGAAATGACAAATGTGATTGAACTCTGTAGAGCCAGATTTTTATTACCATTGAATTGTGTAAAAGAACATTGCTCTGTTAGTGGTATCATTAGTTGGATGTGAGCAATATGCAGTAATGTGTAACCCATTTTTAATATGAAATAAAATTTAATGAAATGGATAAGTCCTAAAGGAAATTAATCAGAGACTCTGGAAAGCCAGGATTTTGTATCTGTCAGACTTAGCAATATCATATGCAGCTGGGAAATGTATCAAGGGGTGTTTAAAAATATTGGTGTAAAATCTTGGCTCTCGGATAAAGTAGCTGGACAGGAAGGGTAGGCTCATGAATTTTTAGCAGAGTCAGCATGTGTTTATCAGAAGGCACAGGCACACGATTGCTGATCTCTAGAGAGCATTTTTTGTGTTGTAGGCCTCTTGAAGAGCATGTGTCAAGGTGGAAGTTCATCATAGAGGCAATGGACAGAGAAGGGAAATCTGTGTCAGACACTCTGGAACTGACAGTACAGCACCACAAGGGTCGTCGCAACATGAACCATGAGTTCACACTTCAGCTGCGCATTGAGAAGAAATATGACTTTGCATCGTCGGTAGACTGGCAGCTGAAAGTGTTGGATGGACTGGCAAGGTTGTATGGAGATCCGGACACAAGTCAGATTGTGGTTCGAAGTGTGATCGAGGAGTCTGGCTCTGTCAACTTCACCTGGACCAACGAAAGTTTGCCTCGCAACACATGTCCCAAAGATGAAATAAACAGACTTTTCAAGGTATGAACCTGAAGCAACACTTCTCACTTGGGTTGCTTGGTGCTAGTTTACCTGAACCAGCTGTTCATCATGTAGCTACTGATGTCCTTGATCATCAGCCACACCAGTTTTTTATTATTTATAGGAGGTTATTAAATGTTAGCATTCATGAATCAAAAATAAAAGCAGTAACAGGATGTACACCACAGAGTTGTCTTGCTTGTTTGTCCTGTAGTCTTGTATTATGCTGGAAAATGATGACATGTTAATGTAAATTAATTTCTGTTTGGAACCTCTCAAAATTGATAGCTCATGTGGGTAATCTTAATTAGAGGACCCTTTCATATGTATTTTTGAAAAGGATCCTGTTTGGTGATTACTGGTCCTGAGATGGCTGTCTATGACTGAGAAGGAATACGCACTAGCTCTTACTGTTTAGCCTATTACATTGTAGGTGTGCTAGCTTCCTCACATGGCAGTTAACATGGAACACACATAATTTTCTGTGGTGGTGGTGGTACAAGTTATATTTGTATTACTATCTGATCATGCGTTATAATTTTGTCCTGACATAAGTTTAGTATCTGTCCTGATGTATTTTGTTTGTAAACTATTATTATTATTGAGAACTAGGTGGCACAGGAGTGCCAAGCCTCTCTTAAATATTCATCAATTCATAAAATGAAAAGTGCAAGTCATTTGAATATTTTATTACCATTTTTTCCCCTTGCAAGACTTTTTTTAAATTGAAAACATGTATGAAAGTGTATTTATTAAAATTTGAATGATGTTTTCCTTTGGCTTGCAGCACACACACACACACAATTTTGAGTTTTATAAATTGGCTGTTGTTAGCCTTTGCATGAGATCTTGTGTGTAACAGAATTTTCTTATAGGGAGATTCTACCATAAATTGAAACTGCGATGTCAGAGCTTTTGGTTTGACTTAAAATACTGTGTTCAGGTGTTGGTGCTGAATGAAAATGGAGATCCGTCAACTGCTTTAAACAGTGTCCTTGCTCCATTTCTGAAACCAAAGAAAGTAACATACCAGGGCCTTCATCAGTGTGAGCTGGTGATAGGAAAGCCTCAGACACCTTCGCTGTATCCTAAAGTACCTAACGTGAACTACCCTCCCACCATAAGGAACCCAGTGGACCACATCAATGCCACGGTTGGCAGACTGCTTGTGTTCAAAGTGCCAGAGGTAACTTTTCTCTTAATTCTACTTTTTCCATGTAATAGATTGGTGATGGTTCACAGCTTGTTCAAAGAATGTTGTGAGATCAGGTTTCTTTTAGCTTTTTTGTTCAGAAATGTTTTTTTAATTTCAAAGTGATAATAACTGAAAGAAATGAATTCATTCAGACTTGTGATCTCTAAACTGGAAAGTATGTAACCCTACTCCTGCAAGAAGCAGGGTAGAATGATGACAGCCATATGATTATACTTAACAGAAGTTGTGTCTCTACAGGATACATTTTATGATCCTGAAGATGGCAGTACCCGTAACCTGAAACTTTTGCTCCTGACAATGGACAGATCACAGGTACTAGCAACAAACTGGTTACAGTTTGACATCAAAAATCAGGAGTTCTTTGGCACTCCAATGAAGGAAGATGAAGGCCGTAAGGAATATCAACTGGTGAGTGTGTTGCAAATATTGTTTCTCACTGTTTAGAACACTTCTGAAATACTTGTGAATAGAGTAATTTTCATGATAGTAACTATTTTGCATATTTATGTTTTGTTTGGCCCGTGTCACCGAATTTGTGGCGATCCATAGCCAACCATCCTTGTGTTTTGTCCATTCATGTTTTTAGCTCTATTGCACTAAATGCTATAATTCTGGGTGGTAGTGCCATGTAGTCTGGTAAAAGTTTATCAGAGGTTCATTGGTCCTTGCTGTCTCCATCACTGGTATAATTCTGTTATTTAAAAAACATGAATAAAGAAATTTATAATTGTCATGCATTTGCCCATCTCTCCTTGTCCTAGGAGCTGGAGAGTAAAGACCATTAATTTAACAAATACTCCACAAAATGTTTTCAGCAAATTTTGGTAGATTGCCTAAAAGAGTAAGTTTGTTTCATTTTGTTTGTTATGTTTCACATTTCAAATGAAAATGCACACCCCTATCCCATGTCCTCCGTGGACTGGTCTTGACTTATTGTAACTTCATAGCCATGTTTTGAGTGGGTTGGCTACATAACAAAATTGTGAAGAAGAAATATATTAATCTTAGCAAGTGTTTTTTGGTTTTATAATGTAGAGTTCACAGGTTTTTGTCATCATGTTGATGAACTCTGGTTCCATGAAATTAATTTCTTGAGTACTTGAATGCCTACAGATTGTTCAAGGATGATCCTTTATTGTAGAGTGAGTGAGCGTACAAGTCAGGTGGTCTATAAATTACATTTATTTGTTTTCCACTTTATTGCTATTTTATTTTTCCAGTTTTTATGTATGTAGGTTTGATTTCACTGTGAAGCGTTACACACAGGTAAACCCACTACGCTACTAAGCCTAAATACATAGATTGCACAGTACTTTTGCTAACATAAAATATTTGACTTCCTCAGGATATTTTGTTAATACAAATAATTATATTAATTTCTTTCAAGCTGGAAAAGGTGGGGAGGGCTTATTTTAGATTCAGATAAATATGAAAGCATTGGTTGTACTGTTTGTTACAAAGTGTTTTTGAAGGCGGACATAAAGTAAAGTGTGGTGAAAGTACATGTAAAGGTGACATTACATGTTACACAAACTTTTTGTTAACAGAAGTGGCTGCAGATAAATGTGAGTATATTGAATGTAAGAAGAAAAATCAACCTATTTCATTTTCATAGAGTCTTTCAATATATCAGCTGTTATTAGTGCCAATATTTGAGCACAAAATTTCAATGCTGCGGTAATAATAATGTTTTAAAATTTTGAGAGCAACTCACTTACAATTTGCTCATTTTTTAATGCCTTTGATCATTTTTCTTTGTGTCCATTTTGAGTAAGGTATTCTCATGCCATTCTTGTCCTCTGGAATTTTAAACATTTCGTCTCCCATTATGTAAATGTTTTTCTTTTTGTGAAAGTTTATGCCATACTGCTTTCTAACTGAAGTTTCTGCACAGGTATGTGAAGACAGTGGCGGTCTTACAGCAAATGATGGTCTGGTTGTAGTTGTTCACTCTGCACCTAAAGTTCAGTACAATGTTGAGTTTGCCATGACACTGGCTATGCCATTTGAGACATTTTTCAGCAGTTCATCTATGAAGCGGAAATTCATGGAAAAGCTCCAAATTCTGTTTGGAGACCCAAATACTAGTGCCATCTCTCTGAGCTCTGTGACTGAAGGCTCAACTGTTGTGGCTTGGCACAACCGTACAGTGCCCACTGACCATTGCCCAGAAGTTGAGATCAGCCATTTAAGGAAGTTACTGATAAATGAAGACCATACTATCACAGAGCGTGTGGGAGCAATCATGGAACCAGAATTTAATGTGAAGGCAATCACAGTTACTCCAATTGGGAAATGCCAGGGAGAACTGACAGTATGGCATTATCCAGATGGCACCAACCTGCCAGGTGAAGACACTCAGCCTATAGGAACCTCAGATGAATACCTGGTGACTTTCGTTGTGCCAGCAGTGATCATTGCTGCCATGTTGATTTTGGCTGGCATCGTGGCCTGCGTTCTCTATCGGCGTCGGCGAACCGGCAAGATGAATGTAGGTGATGAGGATGAGAGACAGAGCTTCCGCAACAAGGGGATTCCTGTCATCTTCCAAGATGAACTGGAAGAGCGTCCAGATCCTGGAAACAAAAGTCCAATCATCATGAAGGAGGAAAAACCACCCTTGCCACCACCTGAATATCAGCGTGGTGAGCCAGAGCACCCTGCCTCACCCCTCATGGCTGCACATCCCCTTCTTGGTGAAAATGCTGCCTCTGAGGATCCCCCATACCAACCTCCACCACCTTTCACTAGCAGCCGCGATTCAGGCAGGCAGAACCGCCCCAAACCAACCCCCACATACCGAAAACCACCACCATATGTGCCTCCGTAACACGGATTGTTTTACCACATGAAAGATGATGTGCACATACGTTTCTTTACTCAACTTGAACGAAGATGAAATGACGATCGATCACCTGGTGCCTTCCATGTACCACAGCTTGGCTCCGATACAGTGTACCCTGACAATACACAGCCTGTCGCAATAACTGACACTGCTCACTTTGTGATGAGACACTGAGTGGTTTTTTGTTCTGTCATTAGTCTGATGTAAATGTTTATGTGTAAAAGTGATACTACCAAGGGAGAACTTTTTCATGTGGAAGTGATAGTTTGCAGTTTTCGGCCGAGCCTGCTCAGCAAAGCCTCTATCCTGCTGTACTGTTGATTTTCTAATACATCATAGTCATTTTGCTTCAAAAAGTGCTGTTATTATTTTGATGTCCATTAAGAATGTTGCAATGCCCACGTCATCTTGGCAGCTCTCTGTGATGTCATGGGAGGAATCTGCATGCTTTTTGCTGGAAACATTGCAACTGCCTATATGCTCTTTTCTCACTACATACTTTCTGTTGTTATGTCACTACCATCACACCATGTTTAAATGAATATTTCTTTTCTGCATTTTGTGTTAAAATTCAATTTTTTAAGTTACCAGGAAGTGACATTACACAGGAATAATTTTAATTAGGAAATTTTTACTGTTATCTCCATGTTGTGTGTGTGTTTGGGTACAAGATGTGCAAGTAGATTGACTGACTGGATTAATAAATGCACCATATCAGCTGCCAGTGTTTGTCAGCATGTAAACAATTAGGAGATTCCATGTGATGCATCATAATACTTGTATGTATTTATAGGTTTGTAACTAAGAGAGAGAACTGTGTATCATAGGGTATTTTCAGATGTAGCAATGGCTTGGGACAGTCCAAAGGTTGTGTTATGATGCTATGATTTCATAAGACATCTGTTACATTTTGTTTATATGATATATCTATTGTTTCAGGCACTAGTTGTAATAAGGCCAGTTTATTTTTCTCGAAGGCAGTGACTAAATGGTACCTCATTAATCAAGTGTAGTGACTCTGAAGGGCAGCTGTCACCTGTTTTCATGAATAGAATGAAACCTTGGACATAACCATATCTAATCTTCTCTCAATCTTGGGATTTTGTTATTTGCTTGTGAATACATTTATTGTGAAGACGTTTTCTCTACGTTTGTTGATTTTTAAATTCCTTATATGTAGATCATAGCTGTATTCAAAACTAAATATGAATGTGGAAAAAAAATTTCTTTAATACCCTTGATCTACTTCTGAATATATTAAAGTTGTATTTTGAAGGTTCTGTGTTCAAACTAAGTCACTGCCATAAGAAAGAAGGTATTTTAAAAGTTTTTAGTAGAAAGACAACCTGTGGCCTGGAAGTATGAACAGATTCATGTTTCAAAACTTTCATGAGTATCAAATTAACCACGGTATTCTAAATAATTTATCATATTGCAATCAGTGGTTTAGGAAGCTGTCCAAAGGCGTTGCTTTGTGACTACTTTAGTCCATATGTCAGTAAACTCAAATGTGTAGGCAGTCTTCAGCAAAGCATACAAGTTGTGTGTCTTCGTGTGTTATTACTGCATCTCATATACTAGGTACAGACAGACAGACAGACAATATAATGGACTTTTGTATTTAATTTTTACTGTCACATAGATCTGATTATGGACGTGTAAGGTGTAAAGGAAATAAACTGGTGAACTCTTTTAAACTAAGTTGTGTTTCAAAATGTCAGGGCATTGGTCTTCAGTGTGAGAGTAGCTGCCATCTGCATTAGGTGGTGTCCACAAGTCATTTGGCCATATAAGATAGAAGATCAAGGTTTAATATTAATCTTATCCCATTATCATTGTGCATAAGGAAAAATCGCAGTAGCTTTGAAGAAGTGTAGCTTTTCCCCAGAGAAAGTCGGGGGGGGGGGGGTGATATTTTTGTTTTAATATGCCTCTGGATTGACTTTTATGAAATACCATTTTTAGTTTTGTGAAAGTACTCTAATTGGTGGACCAATCCGTGAGGAAGTAAGTAATGACGTCAGGACCACAATGCATTAGGATGGCGTCGGGACCATAATGCATTAGGATGGAAAACCTCTAACTCCAGTTCGACTTCATGGAGACCGTTAGAAGGATGTGTTTGGAGCTGGTAATTTAGTAGTAATTTTTTTTTGGATGAGATGTTCAGTATCTGGCAGCGAAAGAGAAAACAAAGGTAAGATGATTAATTTTATTATTTATAGAAATTAATGAATGAGACATTTTAATGATGGAGTCTGGTGACGTAATAGAATGTGAAGTGTGGATTGCTCTGAGACGACGAAATTAGCATTTCGGAATTAAGTAGGTCCTGACATCGCCATTCAAGAATTTGCCGTTTATGATTAGCACAGATTGTTCGCATTATCCATTTTAAGCAGACAGTGGAAGCTGTTGCACTTTGAATCGTAATTTCTGGAAAAGTTGTTGCGCAATAAAGTTCAATATGGCTGTCATCTACAATAATTCATACTCTTAACAGCATTTCAGCAATTCCCTTAATTTAGTTCACCGAGTTCTGAATAGTTTTCGTCTCAGGCCGAAACTATTTATAATATTCTAGGTTATAAGAGTTCCTGTAATATTGTTCAAAATGTATATAGCTAGACGCTTGGGTGAGGAGTACATATTTATTTCTAGAGCTATTTGCATATCTTACACAGTTCGTGTTTTTTGAGGGATAAAAAATTTTGTCGCACAACTATTTGTGATTATCTGTATATTGCATGCGACATAGAAGTCCTTGTGCTATTGGGAACGGGGAGATAATATTTTTTGCAGTTCATAACAAATTAGCATTTAAATAAAGGGAACTCTGGATTATAGGAGCCTTCATTCGTATTTATTGTATTTTGTCATTCAGAACAAGAAACCAAAAAATACAGTCAAGTGATATTTGTGCCACTTCTGTTCACTAATGTGACATCTCATAAACTGACGCATGTATAAGACTTGCACAGGCCATAGCAGACTAACAAGCATGAAAATGTGTTCCATTGGTGGACATAGTGTAGTGGAGTGAAAGAACGTATTCAGGCACACATGAGAACTAGTATTATGAAACCAAATTTAAATATTTCAAAACTAATTTTAGTGTTACTGTGGAAGAATAATATGTGGAGCTTTATATCTGTTGTTGATCAAGTATATATTTCAATTAAAATGGGGTCAGTGGAAAATAGACAGAAAATAAACATATGTAACCCTTTTGTCCAGTGGACCTTAACTTTGTTATGTTATAAATTTACCTTCTGTGCTTGAAAGTTGTGGTAGGATAAGGTTATGAGCTTATAATGTTGGGATTCTGGATTTAATCCCACTTGCCCCCCCCACCCCAAAATCAATAATATATATAAAAAAATCATTTAGTTAAATTCGTTTTTGTGTTATATGTTTATAAACATCCAGATTTGTATTCAGTAACAGCTTTACTCAAATTTGTTCAATAGGAGCTTATCATTTCTTGGATGTGAGTGTATGAGAATCAATTTATGGAATTATCATTTCCAGCAACAAATGCAAGGCCCCCCCCCCAAAAGGCAAATTGTTCATCAGTCTAAATTACCTAACTTGTCAATCATTTATACTGAGTAAATATATTATTCATATAACAACTTTAAATACACCATTTATGATAGCTTGTTGAATGGGTGTGTTAATCAGTTGTTATAAATCTTATTACACATTTCTTCTGCATATTGAATTCTTTTTTTGTTTAATCATGATGTCATTACAGTCTTCATGGAATTTGGTTGACTTGGACTTAATGAGCATTGTCAGAAACTGAAAGTAGATGCATAATTATATTTTGTTCACCACTTCTAATTTATAAAATCCATATCGGTATGATAAGTGACTGTACTCCAAAGCAATTTAAAGCACACATGCGATTTTATCATCAGCATTTATGATGATTATTCTTTGCAGTTTGACCTTAAAGTGTAATTTAGGATAAGGTCAGTCTCACAACATTACTCTCTGTTACTCAGAACAACTTTGACCTTGGCAGTGCATGTTGACATTGAGGGTTGGACATACAGACCTTGTCAAATATATAAGGCTTTAACTCTGCTTAATTTCTGTCTCCTTTCCTGTCTGATTTGTTCCACTGTTGCAACCGACTCCACAGTAGTTTGCTGTTCTTTCATCTGCATGGCAAATAGGCAAAATTATACTCTCCTCCACTGCTTCCTGTTTACATTGGTGATTCATACGATTTATCATCTCCCTAGCCTTACTGTAATGGTTTTGCCCTTTTGACTGCTGAGCATTTGTAAAGTGTTCAGTTTATACCTCAAACAAATATAAAGTAGCAAACAATAGAAAATAAAGTTGAATTGACTTGTACATAGAACATGACCATACGATGGCACAGCATTTTCTCGACTGCAGTGCGTTTGTTTCTAGCCACATATTTGTTGCCATTGGACTTCCATGTGGGTCTGTACTGCCATGGTCACAGTTTTTTCTTGAGTAATCAACAGTAGTGACTTCAGATCCATTGCCCACTAGACTCGTAAAACATGGTTGATCTGACATAAGGTGTTATGAAAAGTATCTATATACCATGGGCTTGCTGTTTATGTGCATGTGTAGTATTTTTAAACTCCATTCCAGAATATTTTCATGAAGGAGTGAAGAGCTTGCTTATCCTGTAACAGCATTTACATGATATTAAAGAATGATATTTTAGTTCTAGAATTGTTACAAAGAATATTATCACCTTCCCTCCTCTCCGGAGTCAAACACTGCATATTGACACAAGAATGAACAAGTTGGTATTGACTGGACCCTCCTAAGGCACCGAATGGTGAATATGAACAAGGTCCAAGGTCCAGGTCTGATCCAGCTCAACTAGGGTGCCCAGTAGATCAGCTTTCTGTTCCCCCCCTCCCTACATGAAGCAGAATCCAGCTTCCCAAATTCTGTAATTTTATAACTTAGACAGTGGGCAGCTTATAAAAGAACAATTTCACATACCGTTGTCAGAAACTTTAATTTGACTACAAGTGACATGTTCATAAAAGTAAACCGTAAAGTGAGACTTCATAAGTAACTGCGACGTGTAACTTGGGCTTCATACTGTGCAGTAGGAAAGTAGCACATGTAACAAATCAGATAAACAAATAATGTTCTTTGAATGATGGAAGATAAAGATAATATAAAGTATGCATGGAAGTTGGGCCATGTAGGTATATGTTTATGTAACTAGCCAAGTAGAAGAAATTACTGCAATATGTTTGTTTGTCCAACAGTGAATAACATTGCCCCAATGAAGGTGTAAGAAACTGAAAATCTTAATATTGTACTAAGATATGTCATTGTTGTACTGGTTTTTATTATGTTATACAGCATGTAAATAATAGAGAATTCCAGCATATTTAATAATTACCACTCAGTATATGAGACTGAGTAATGTATGTAACATATGAAGCAGTCTGTGTCATGTATGATATATGCTCTGAAGATCGTGTAATCACTGAAATGTATAGCCACCAGTAAATAAGCCATGTTGATTGTAACTTTCTAACTGAGAATATAGCATCGCACTTGGAAGGAAAGCAAAATGTTTAATGTGTTATGTTAGGAAGAGTTGAAATTGACTTCAGGCATTTATCATAGAATTAAGTGTGTCTGTTGTTGCATTCTAATGAACTCTGTGGAGCACAGTCCTCAAAATTAATATGTAGTACACTTTCAATAAATTGCTTACCTTTTATGGAATGTGAAGGTTCATTACTGTGCTTGTAAAAACCATCCAGTGGTTCCTGTCCTGGGCCAGTTCAGTCCAAACCCTCCAAGCCTAGTTGTGTGAGATCCATTTTAATATTAGCCTACCTTCCTGTTGTTAAATCTGTTCCTGGTGATAGAATGCTGTTATACAAGTAAAATCATAAGTTATTGCCTTGAGGCACTGGACAGATTCGTCATTCTATGAATATATATATATTCACCACAGACTTACTGCGTAGTGTCCATTTCAACACATAAAAAGTGTCCTTTGTCCTAGAAGTTTCTCCCACCAGAAGTCCTGTGTACTGTTAGAGCTAGTAGATCCTATATATAAAACATGGCAATCATTCCTACTTCAGACCTACCATAGTAATAGCAAATACACCCTCTGCATGCACACTGGCAAAATTACATTGTTGCTTCAAAAGCATGAACGCCATGACAGTTTTCAATCCAGTAGTAATAATACTGTAAGTAAATTCTAAAATGTTTGTTTTGTAGAGTGAGTTTCTTTTAGACATTTTCCTACAGGTCTGTATTTGTAAAGCCAAACGTCACAACTGCAACATTACGAGGAAAAGGGGCGTATGGCGGAAAAATCTTGCAAAGTTACATGGTGTCGGAACACAGTACTAAGATAAAATGTACTGGAAGATGTTATTGAACAAATATGCATTTAAAATTACCTGAAATTCTAATATTCAGTTGAGTAATATTGTACTTACACTAGTGACGGAACACTGTAATTTCAGCACAAAAATCCCCCAATCTTATTGGATAGATTTTTATTTCCCGCTCAAATACTGGTGAAATTACGTTCTTTCATCAGTAGTAAATGTGCCATGTTATTACTCAATTCAGTAATAGAATTGTAGGCAATTCCAAAATGGATATTTGCCCAATAAAATTTTCCATTATTTACATATATGCACGTACAAGTCTTCACACTTTGTAATTTGCAAGTTTTGCGTCATATATACCCCTTTTGCTCGTAATATCACGTATGACGTTGACATTACAAATGGCGATCTAACAAAATGTCGTAAAAATTCACTTACGAAACAAATGACTTGCAGTATTATTACTATTGGTCTGAATACTGTCATGGCGCTGATACTTTTGATGCATCTGTGTGCGCAGCAGAGTGTGTATTCGGTATTACTATGGCGGGTCAACAACAACATAAGCACGATGTGAAGTAAACGAAAGCTACTTCACCTGTACAAGTTCCGAAACTCTTAGTAGTGCAAGAGGCTTGGTGGTATGAGGCAAGCCTAGGACCCCAGGAATACATAGGGCCACCAGGAACAACTTCACAATTCATCAGGAAGTTCCAAATTTATTATCAGTAAGAAAGCCTCGTGGTCTAGGGGGCTAAGACACTAGACCAGTAATGCGGAGATCGCAAGTTCGAGTCCGCCGGGCGGCAGAAGATTTTTGTCAACAGCTGAAAGAGCCACCTGGTAACGAATTTTTGTAGCTGCACTAGTAAAAATGAAGAGGCTGGGGGTTATGAGGGAAGACTAGGACCCAGTAATATATTATGCCACCAGGAACAACTTCACAATTAATCAGGAAGTTCCAAATTATTATTAGTAAGAAAGCCCCGTGGTCTAGGGGGCAAAGGCACTAGACCAGTAATGCGGAGATCGCAAGTTCGATCCCACCGGGCGGCAGAAGGATTTTTTGTCAGCAGAGCCATCTGGTAACGAATTTTTGTAGCTGCACTAGTAAAAATTTTTACTAGTGTGGCAGCAATTTTTAGTTCCAAATTTTGCCACCGAAAATTTTTCTCAGCGCTGTAATAATTTTTAGTTCCGAATTCCTCCGATAGATGGCATAACAATGCACTCTGAAGACTCTTAGTACCATTTGTCGATAACAGATGGCGTATGAATGCACTTAAAACAGGCAAAAATTTTTATTAGCGTGGCAGGAATTTTACTTTGTACGCTAAATTTCTCATATTTCGTAGTTCCAACTCCTCCAATAGATGGCACAAGCATGCACTCAAGGAAATTATAGTACCATTAATCGCCAAAAGATGGCGTATGCATGCACTCAAATTAGTCGAAAAAAATTATTAGCGTGGCAGGAATTTTACTTTGTACGCTAAATTTCTCATATTTCATAGTTCCAACTCTTCCAATAGATGGCATGAGCATGCACTCAATGAAATTATAGTACCATTTACCTGCAACAGATGGCGTATGCATGCACTTTGAAGAGGCAAAAAATTTTATTAGCGTGGCAGGAATTTTGATTTGTACGCTAAATTTCTCATATTTCATAGTTCCAACTATTCCAATAGATGGCATGAGCATGCACTCAAGGAAATTATAGTACCGATTGCCAATAAGAGATGGCGCATGCATGCACTGAAGCAGACAAAGAATTTTATTATTAAGTAGGTCAGGAATTTTATAAGGTATTGCATAATCGGGAATTCTCTTGCCAATACGTGGCACGCTAACACAGCTAAAACTTTATTGAACTAGAAACAGCACATTAATGTATGCATTGAAATATTGTTGTCCAGCTGTTGATTTTTAAAGTGATTTGAATAAAATTAATAGTTGGACATGCTTTTTCAATTCATAAGACACTTGATACTATTAAAATGCATACCTTCAGAAACACTGCTTAATAAAAACAATCAGCACACTAGAAAGGAATTCCAAGACACAGAAATACAAGACACATGTAAGATAAAGGAGAAAAGTGAAATGCAGACAATTCTATACCTTGACATGAATGACAGACTTAATATGTTTGTTGTAAACCACATACACAATTCAATGTGGTGTTATTACACCACACTTAACCTCAAAATAAGAAATACATGTCTCCCTATTGTATCTTATTAATAACATTGCCTCTGCTATGGCAACCATTAATGAGAGTGAATTTCCATTAAAAGGCCAATACAAAATAGTCAAAAATGAACAAGATAATATGCTGAGAACCTGTGCCCATAGCATTTCTCATATTCTTTGTACCAGACATTTTTCCACACATCAACACACAGTACCCCAAACCACATATTCCAATAGTCTTCCCCCCACCCCTAAGTTATGCATGAAGAATGGTAATAAATTAGCAGCATTGTATGAATGACTGATGACAAGCATGACACAGGAGAAATTCAGTTTATAAAATACTATACTGGTTAAGAACTATAAATAATATAAAGGCAGAAACGTTGACAAAGAAACAGCGGAACAGACTGATGCAATTACAGAACAGACAGGTCATCTTTTTGCTACTGTCAATCTGCACTGCTAAATGCAAATAAAATGTCAGTAAACTTCTACCAGACTACAGCCATCTTTAAAGGTACAATCTTCCCTCCACTGGATGGACTGATGCATGATACATCCATCAAGAAACCTCGTTTCTGGGCTCAGATATGAACTGAGGCCTCCTGAATAAGAAACAGGTATATGCATTTATGCTTGTGGCTCTTATAATTATAATTATGCTGAATACCTAAAAATGTAAAATGACATACTACACACTGCAACTGAAAGAGTACAGACTACACGCAATTTTCCATACAAGGTATTCTACAGTTTTAATAAATTTAGTGTATACAGGGCCTGCAGGTCTTTATAAACAAATATGTAATCATTAAACCATGACACATAATTTAATAACAAATGTTCAACACTCAGAATTCTAAAAGGCAATAAAATTGTGAATGAGCAAAAGCACCTAGATACATGACAACTCTAACCCATAACAGCAAAATTTGAAGTTTTGCCATCATAGTAGGCAATATAAAAGGCTGAGGCTTTTTACTTTTCAAATTTGTATTTAATTTTTTTTGGGGGGGATACAAATCATTTTCAAGTGTGAAGTGCAAGAACAAGATTAACAGGATTCTAATTACTGTAGTCAGTTATGAAAAGTCGATTCACTCAGAGGCAAGAAACTAAACCCACATCTTTCAAATAACTGACAAAATCACAAATTGGAACATTCGCCCTACATAATAATAATCAGGAGGGTTGCAGCTGTAATCCTAGCAACTCAGGACATCCCAAACTAGACCACATTATCAACTGGAACATGGCTCTATACTAAAACCTCTACTAAACATGACTAAGGACCAAATTTCAAACTCCGCACTTTCCACGGAAAGATGTGCACAAAGAGGCTACCATGACACTGCCCTTCCATTTGTGCAATATGAGAAGTGCAAGTGTTATCATCTAAAGAACTATGCCTAGAGAACATAAACACTGACCTTTACCACTTCATAGCCTTTGTACATATTTGATCCTAACAAAACGAACACCACTCATTACATTCAATATTCTTGGAGTACACGGCAGCTCTAGGGCCAGGACTCTCCAGCTTTCATGTTTTATTTCTACTCTGCAAGTGCAAATACTGGTATATGAAAGTTGCAGCCAGTATCATCATATTACCATCAAATCAGATTATGGAAGATTTTCTTTGAAAAAGGAACCTTGCAGTCCACATAAACCAGCTCAGTAAAATCATTAACAAGTTCTCTCACCACTGTGGTGCAGTCATCCTTTGGTAGCTAATAGAATGCTTAGCTAGCCAATGAATTCCTTGCCTTTTATAGAACCTGAGTGTTTTCAAAAGCCCATCATTGGGCCCAGTCCAAAGTCAGATGAATCCAATCCACACATTTTTCCAAATTTACTCCTATGTCCTCCATGTGGTCACTTCCCTTCTGGCTTTCCAACGAAAATTTTGTATGCACATCTTATCTCCCACATGCATGCTACTTGCCCATCGCAGCCTCCTTGATGTAACTATCATATTTAGTGAAAAGAGCGGAGCTCATTGTGCTATTTTCTATTCATTTCATCCCTCTTCGATCCTATTCACCCTCAATGTGTTCTTCCCATAATGCAAGAGACAAGTTTTGTACACATAAGATAAATTATAATCTTCTATATTTTAAACTTTACATTTCATTTAGCAGGCAAGAATACAAAAGAATCTGAACAGTATCACTGGGTAAAAAACAGCTCCAAATTTTGTACAACTGCTCACTGATATGTACTGACAGTAGTAATTCAATACATTTCAAATGGATTATTAAACACACATCACTGTGACTATACAAGAGGCCATGTAGGTCACATCATGGTGTAACCCACTTGCACATCAGCCATCTTTCAACTCAAAGTACAAAGATGTCTTATCCCTATTCTCCTGTGCCTAACATATCAAAAATCTTTCATCTGGTAAACCTCTTCCATGACACAAGAACTCTTCACTGTGCTGTATCAAACACTGTTTTACACAGTGGACATCTTCACCATTTAACATAACACTTGTTTATTTTATAGTTTCAATACAATTTTTTGTCTAAATAGAACGTGCCAGGAATGGGCTGCACAAATTTTTTTATCATTCTGTATTACGGCAAGAACACAACACTTATGATTGCTTGATTCATATCCCCATGAAGATCAGGTATAGTTTTGTAAACTACATACATTTTAGCAATATAATCCACTCTTAAGCATAAATTACTTTATATCCCACTGGGAAACTGATTTCTTAATTTTCAAAGCTCTAAAGTCAAAGTTTCAACATTTCTGATAGATTAAGTTAGACGGTTAAAAATCTGGCAAAGTCCAAATATCTGGTAACAAATCAAAACTGTATTCAATGAGATATCGAGATCTGATTAAACTCTGGGAATACATACTAGCATGCGGACGAGATTCATCTGGATCAGAATAAGAACTAGTGGCAGTCTCATTTGAACACAACAAACCCTCAGGTTCCATAAAAAGTGGGGAATTCCACCAATTGTGTGCCAGCAGCAAAAGGGCAGCATCATTAATTACTCTTTGCACAAAATTTCTGTATTAAAGGAATGTGAAAACTCAATTAGTCTTATCCTCAATTAGTAGGGCTGTTCTGTATGCAACTACCTACATGAGTTAACATACTTTTTGAACTACATGATTTTATGCCAAGATGTATTTATATTTTTAAACCGAGGGATGACCTCTAGAATTTGGAACCTGATACAACTGGTAGGAGACCACTAGCAGCATCTTCTATATACCATTGATTTCAAAGAATCATTACCTCAAACATGTCTGCAAAGGACCTGCTCTCAAGAATCCAAATTCCACTAAATGGTTGAAAGACAGGGCAAACATACTTCCTGAATATTGACAACCAAGACTTTAGAAAGGGCCACATAATGAGATGAAATATAGTACTCTGCAAAACTTTGTAGAGGATAGGAACAATTACTCTCCATTTCTAAGCGAATATGCATATGAAACATGCTCACTTTCATGTATAGAATGACTACAAGGTTCTAAATTTGCAACACATAACTAGCAAAATATACAAAAGTGTTTTTTATTGCAACTGCAATAGTCAAGTTCCTTCATGATGCCCGACTTCCTTTCATAGTCTTCTAGCTCTTCATAACTCCTTGAATGTATATTTTATTTTCTTTCACAAATTTCATAAATTAAAAGAATCCTGCCATAATAAGCTTCCATAAAATTGAAATTCAATTAAATATTAACATTTCTGTTGTATATCCACTCCAACCAAAATTGTTCATTCCTTTATTTGTCTGCTGTCATGATGCGGCTGCCTCTTAATGGAACCTGGTAGTCTTCTGGCATTCACACGTGTGTAGATTCCATCACATTCTTATCTTTGTATTTTATGTCAATCCTGCTTGAAACAGTTTTCATTACATCCCAACATTTTAAACTAATAACAGAGGAAAAGGCACTGAGATTATTTGGGCCCAGAATAAAGACAGTGGCAGGAGGCTGGAAAAAACTGCATGACGTAGAGTGCTGTAATTTCTAGTCTCCACCAATTGTTACTCAGATGATCAAATCAAGGATGAGATGGGCAGGGAATATAGCATGCATGAAGAGATTAGAAATGCACCACAACATTTTATATGAAAAACATAAGGAAAAACTGGAAGGCCCATGAACATGTGGGAGGATAATGTTGAAATGTAGAAACAGGGTGGAATAATATTGAGATGTTCAAATAGGATGGTAGGACATGGAGTGGATTCACCTGGTTAGGATAAGTACAGGGACGTGCAAAAAACCTTCTGTTCCATAAAGGAGAGGGGTAATTTCCCTGAGCTAATATCAGCCTTTCAAGAACTCTGCTCTATGGAGGTAGGTAGCCAGTACTTTCAGACTTGTTTAATTTCTTCCTCAACTCCTATGTATATTAGAATTTGTTCCAGTTTCCTTACTTCTATCAATATTATCACAAGGCAACAGGCTTCCTAAGAATTCAAAATATTTTCAAAATTATTTCAAAACTGGGTTTCCTTTCTGCGACCTCTTGTCACACCGCCAGTCCATTAATAAACAAATATAGTAATGGGTTTGCCATAAAATAGATCACAATCGCTCCTCAGTGCACTGTGCTTATTCATTTCATGCAACATTTTGTATAATTTTTAAGTGGCATAACAGTGTTATACATCTGTGAGGGCAGTTCTATTACAATGGCCCAATTACTCCTTTTAGCCATTCCCTGCCTTTATCCTTCTCACATGTACATTTATTTGTGAACCCAGATGTCTTTACACCTGCCACCTCCAGCTTTATCTTCCATCCTATCACTTGTAACACTTATCTCCTCATGACCATTTCTTGCATCTTTGTTTCCAAGTAATTCTGCTGTACTAACATCTTGATACTTTATACTGCTTTCTTTGACTTTCTCATCTCTTCAACTGCTTTCTCTTTTCCGTTTCCCATTATTCCACTGCTCCTTCCTACTGAGCCTCTTTTTCACTGTTAGACCCATTACAAAGTTATCTTCATCTGTTTCACAGTTTTAACTTGCACTTTTCATTCCTCTTGCACCACAACTAAATGCTTCTTCACTGAATAAAAATTTTGTTACATACATTGCCAACAAACTAGCTGTCTCCAGAAAATATTCTGTGCAGACAGCCCAAATCCTGTGATGCAATAGTTAAAAATACATGCACAGCGACTGCTGAAGTCCTTGAATACCAGAATGACATACAGCCATCAGCAGATAATTGTTAAGAATCCTTCAGTGACAAGAAACACAGCAAGTACTCTTCATCAACTGCTGAGAACCACAACACTTCAGGTCAGGCTGATTAAGGCTCCAGGCAGACTATTGGCACAGTCAGACAACTTTCTTCACAAGTATGAAGTGACATTTTGAAAGTTGCAGAATACAAACTGAACAATCTAATGAGGTATAAATAACTTTAACACTTGACAATAAATACAGCAGAATGTCTGATTTGCAGTTATGGAAGTTTGCAGTCCCTCAGATAAAACTAATTCCTTCTTCCATTCAAGTTACTGTAAAACCAAATGCAGTGTCCCCTTTCATAATTATATTTAATGAAGAAAAAGAATGTAAATTTCAGCTACTGCTTTCAACACACTACATAACAAGAGATATTCCTATCCTCTTAAACTTTTGCTATAACCAATTCCTTCAAAGTCTGAATGTTTGCACCACAAATAGTTTCCTTAAGTCAAAACTTGGCTGAGTTTGATTTGAAGCAAGGGCAAAACAATTCTCTTCCCCACCATGCCCTCAGAATGGGTCTGGGATCTCTCTGAGAGCTATTTGCCGCAATCGTCCCATTAAGCAAAGAGGCTAAGAATTGAGAGTTACCACAACTCCTCCACACACCTTTCAGGCATGAAGCTTAAGCACAGCCACAACTTTACCTCTTAACCAAAACTCTGTTCTGTAACTGCATCAGTAAAGGCAAGACCACATACTAAAATCTTATCTTATGTTTTACCTTGATCTGGTCTTCTTCCTCCAAGTGTGCTAGACTGATCCATTCTCTCTTCTTCTCTTCACTTCTCTTCTGTCATGCAGCGTCTTTCCTTTCAATGTTGCAGCAAATACAGTTCCCGTTCATACATTATTGTAAAGATGGCTGTTGTCTATTATACAATTAACCTCCTTATTTACATTACAAGTTTTTTGTAACATCTGTTTTTTTAATATTTACTAAATGTTCTACCATCATAACCTGGACTCACCACTCTTAATACACTTTCATAGATGGTAAAAACCAGAAAAAAATGGTACCAGAGACCTTCCACCAGACACCACAAAAAAAGAATGAAGGAAGGCCAAATTTTCTTTGGCTCCCAGCAAGCAACAGTGCCAGAGTTCTTAACCTGTGGGGAGCACTGGAATCAAGAGAATATGGGGATTCTGCTCCGTAAAATTTTATTATAATTAAGCTGATAGACAAAGTCCAAGAAAACAATTTTGCACTGTCAGAAACCAAACTTCATGGGGATTCCAGACAAGCACTGAACATTTTGGACCACAAAAGACAGCAAAAATGCAGTTCAATCACTTTTGATACATATAATGTCCAAGGTTCACATGAGCATAAAATGAAAACCAAAAGTTGCTGGATATCAATTAGGAAGCAATGCAGAATCTAGTCTTGACTCTGACTAGTAGATATATAATTTTCCAATGAAGAACAAGGACTAACGTACAATGTGTGACAATTTAGTTCCTCAAATGCCCCTGTAAAAGCTGCATTTAATTACTTGCATACTAATGGTTGCAGTCCTTCAAAGTGGTCTCCTCGTGCATGAATACACTCAGTGAATCAGTGTCTCTGCTACTCAAAACATTTCTGAAACTCCTCTTCTGGAATGCTCATCAGGATGGTTGTCCATGAGTGTTCGCAAGGCCTGAAAATCTGAGGTCCTTCAGTGTCTTCAGATTAAGCTGCATGGGACCAAATCTGGCACACATAATGGATGGCCCAATTCCAATATCTGACAGCAAGCGTATCATGAGCAAGTGTACTGTCATGAATCAAGATCCTAGCATCAGGCAAGAGTTCAGGTCTTCTCCAACAAACAGCCTTTCCAATATTTCAAAATGAAAATGCTGGTTCACTGTTCAACCATGTTCAACAACATGAACAGTGCCCTTGTGATCAGAAGGGAAGACAAATCAGTCTTCACTTGGGCTCAATGCGTGCGTCTTTATTGGTCTCAGTGACGTCTTCCTTTTGTACGCTGTTGTTGTTTCATTTCTGGATTTCGTAACCCACGATAACTATCCAAAAAGTTGTTTCCTTCCACCAACTGACAAGAGAGAACAGAACCTCGCACCGTGACTACTTCCGGTTATCAGACAAAATTCGTGGCACCTTTGTTGAAACTTTCCTCATTCCCAAATCTTCAGTCAAAACCTTCCTCACAGTTTCTCTTCCTAATTTAGTTGCTCTGCTACAATTTGTACACTTAATCATCTGTCATAACAAACCAATTTCCTCACTTTTCCTACATTTTCATCTGTCCAGAGTTTTTGGACACCCAGTTCTTGCATTGTCTTTGGAATCTTCCCGACCCTCTTATGATTTTATGCCACTTAAACTAAACTTTTTCATGGCATCAGCACTGCAATCTGTTAACATCTGCTGAGATTCACTTGCACTTTTGCCTAACTTTGCATAAAATATAATACACTGCTCCAAAAAACTATCACTCCTTTATCTGCCAAGACAAAAGACACACTTGCGTAATTGCCACTGCTTCACTACTACCTTATTAGTTTAACCAACACACAACCACAGACATGATGCTGCTTGGTTATTCCTCTTGCTACCTGATGTGACATGCAGGCATTCCAGGAACTTCATCACATTTCAAACAATATTTTCAATTCACCAAAAAATACATATTAATGAATAGCTTCAACAAACTTCTGATGTGTAACTACAAGGGGCAGAATATTTCTTAAGATGTTGACAATCAATGACCTATTTAAAAAAATTCTCACAGTTTACTTAAACCAAGGGTTCAGAAGAGCCTGCAACCAGTCCCTATCTTGAACATATGAGATTTATGGTGAAACAAAGAAGAAGAGAAAATTAAATAGTCCACATGATGGATATAAAAAACAGTTGCCTGAAATACCTTTGTCATCAATTTGTATCAATATTATAAGGTTATAACTTTACAATTATTTTATGTAACCAGTACTAAATATTTTTCACCTATAATCTGAATTCTGCAGTTCTAAGATACAAGGTCTCTGATACCAAATACAAGTACTGAAATTTCTTACGTTCGCATTTTTGAGTCATTTCAAAATGATGCATACCTGCTATTTCATATGTGTTATTTTAGTGTGTTTAACAGTATCACAGTTCTACCTTACCACAAGCTAAACAATATTACCCAATCTATTAACTTTAACAATGCCACTCACATGAACCACAGAAAGTATAAACATTTTGGGAAGAAGTGTGTTACTACAGACCGATCTTACAAGGACTATTGTACTGTAACTGGCAAACAACTTTGAATAAGCATCTGACTATGGGCCTAACTGCATGATAAATGACTATCCTGAACTGAAACTGAGAAAGATGTTTCCAGCAAGGTGTGGCCCAAGACTTCTATTATGGTCACTGAGGGTTGCCCATAATGGTCTCACACACCAAGAACTTTCCCATGATTATACTTTCAGTGAAAGTTTGAATGTGAAAAACTGTCTCCATCCATTTATATACAAAAAAATTTTCTGATAACTTCATACAAATTACCACAGACCGGAAAATGGGATATTTTTTGAAAAAACAAAACAGATGTCACATTTAACACACTGAAATGTGGTAGCTCTAGGCACCTTAACTTTTAATATGCAATAAAATGTCACTGCAATATAAACATTAAATTTCATGTAACAAACTGCAGACCATTTCAGTGAGTGAGTTAGTTAGTTAATGACTAAGTAACTGGATATGGCAGTTTGGCATGTTAGCTTCACACTTGCTAAGAAAATACAAAAAAGGTAAAATGACATATGGAAACTGTCAATAAAACATTCGCAAGTGCTCTAAATTGAACAGTATGGAGTACCACTAATGGAGCTTCTACTAAACAAATCATCTGGAAAATGTTTTTTTTATGGAAAACTTAACTACACACTTTTGGTGCCCGTCAATGATGGCAAACTGCAATAACAAGCAACAAATACACGTACATTTTTAGCACAGTTGATGTGCTTATCAAAAACAGGTGTATGTCTGAGGAAATAGAATATATCTAAAACAAGGAGACTATTTGTATCTACTGCCTTTAAATTCTCCTCCAGAATAAGCCTAGAGGAAGATCACAAAAGGTTAGAATTGAACAGCCTACATCAGCAATTTGTGCATGCTGATTTGTTATATAAAAATATAAATGCTTTGAAGAGCCTAGAAATTACTTAAGCTGCTGAAGGAACTGACTTCAAAATACAAACAAATGAAAGTACACATGATCACCTGTTATTTTAAATTAAATAAATTCTTTTCCCTGATAAGTCATATTTATAAAATGTTACCTTCCGATCTCAAGAAATTTAAGATATACAGTGAAACCTCGATGCATCGTTTTTGGCGATGAATACGGGAATACGATAGTTGCAGGAAAGCATTAAAAATTTTAAAAAACTGAATGTTTCTCTTTCAAAGTTACTTCTTTTTACCAAAAAAAGTCTTTAATGGACAACTGGTTTGTCGAAACTTCACGTTTTAGGCCAAACAGAGCCCTTTCCACTTTCAAAATGTTTTCCTTGTCACGTTCACTAATATTATGGGCGTAAAAGAACGACTTCACTTTTACCAATACTTCGGCAAAACTCGGCACAGCTTCGGGCTCGCATTCGTCGACTTCCTCTTCATCCCCACTCCAACCCCCTTCGCAATCAATAACAGGAAGAATGGAAATACTATTACATTAACATTATGCGTCTTTCGGTATTAATTTATCTCAAAACCCAGCATTTTAAATTCTAAAAACATCGCGTAAATTTCGTTACAATTTCTCAGAAACGATCATTGCGGGAAAATTGTGGGCCGGGACTAAGATTTTTGAACGATCGATGCGATAAAACGATAGTTCGAGGATCGATAGAAGCGGGAAAATGTAACATTATTTTATATGGGATGTATCCGGCACCGAACAAAACGGACGATGCATCCGGGAAAACGATAGTTCGGGGAACGATGGATAGAGGTTTCACTGTATACGGCATTTGTATAAATCAAATTACCCTTGAATTTTCCACCACTTTTAATCAATAATATGACCACAACCCTAGCCTTAATCCATGACAAAATGTTTATATTTCACTAAAATGTAAACTCGAATTAATTTGGTAAGACTTTTCAGCCAACATGAATATTTTACCTTGACCTGAATCTGTAGTTAGCTGGCATAGGTGGTAGATTTCTGATTTCCAAGGACATCCTTAAATGTAGTTGTCCTAAAAAGAGTTCATAGAACTCAAGAACTACCTCCAACTGCCTCTTGAATACTGCATCTAGGTGAGCATTGTTGCAGATCCTGTAAATCATTGTAATACTGACTTAAATACATGCAAATAAACTACTTCCTGAAAATCAAAAGCAAAGGGTAGGTTGAGTTTGTATGTGCATGCCTCTCTCTCCAACTGACTTGACATCTGAGATCTTGTGACCATTTTACAAAATGTGTTGCAAATGTAATGGCACACTTAATTCAATAACATGACAGTCATGTCCACTTTCATGTGACAGCAACAAAGAAATTACAAATTGTATAGTCCCAAAGTCTTTTGCAAAAGAAATGCAACTGTCACATAAACACTTTTTTTATTTTGGAATTTCATATTTATAGACAAACTTGTATCAAAAAGGAAACTATAAATTTTGGAACTATAAAGGCTCAGTACGTTTCAGATGTATCAAATGAATGTATTTCACCATTCTCAAGTTTAATTTATAAAATTTAATTCTGATTCAAAATACATAACACTGACAACCACTTCAGGGTTAAAATATTAAGAGAGCAATGTGTCATACAAAATTACAATTTACCAAATGTGACCATTTTTGTTACATTCCAGACTTGGCTGATGTTAAATTTGGTAAAACTAATGGCACAGCACATATGATGGATGGCTTTATGACCTGTAAAGGATGAAGAGGTAGCTAACATAGGACAGACTGACTGATTTCATCGATGTTAGAAAGCAGAATGTGGAATGAGTCAAGATAGTTGTACTCACAAATATGAGGGGCAGTCAAAAGGTTCCTGGAATTGTGGTATAGCACTCTAATGGCAGGACATATGGCAATGCTTACCTAATCACCTTCAAAGTAGGACCCTTGCGCACACACACACTTGCTCCATCGATCCTGCCATTGTTGGAAGCACCGGCGGAAGGCTTCGTTTGGAATCTTCCGGAGTTCGGCCGTCACATTCGATTTGATGTCCTCCATGGTAGTGAAACGCGTCCCTTTGAGGCCCATTTTCAGAGTAGGGAACAGCCAGAAGTCACTCGGAGCGAGATCTGGAGAGTATGGTGGTTGGGTGATGACGGGAATGCTTTTCTCGGCGAGGAATTGCTGCACAACCAGCAATGTGTGGCTCGGTGCATTATCGTGATGCAGAAACCACTCACCCTGCCACTTGTTGCACCAATTCCTCCGAACTGCTTCGCGCAACCTCTGCAACACTTGCACGTAGAAATGACCCATAACAGTCTGTCCAGGCGGTACGAACTCACGGTGCACCACACCGTCAATGTCAAAGAATGCCATGAGCATCACTTTTTGCTTGGATCAGACAAGGCGTGATTTCTTTGGTCAGGAAGACGACGCTGTGTGCCACTTGGATGACTGCATCTTCGTCTCCGGGTCGTAGGCGAACACCCATGACTCATCACCAGTGACACTCTTTGTGAGAAAAATCGGGTCTTGCATACTTTTCTCAAACAGGGGAATTCCGGGAACTTTTTGACTGCCCTATGTATGATTACACTATGATTAATTCACAGCAACTGTAATTCATATTTTTAAATAGCTAAACTTGCACAACACAAAATACATTTTATATGTGCATTAATACATTAAGAATTTTCATATACAAATTCCACAGAGATAAGAAAAAATTAAAAATGTACAGAGATATAGCCCTCAGTATTCTACCTCTTATGTTTATTTCCCCTTTATATTTGTATGACAGGTGTACAACATACGCTAGTTTAATTTCTTGTACGTGTATACCATCATGCTTCAATTATTGCCCAATACAATGAGTCACAAAACTGTTGGGAAAAGATAAACTAATTTTAGAAAGAAGCTTAATATTTCTCAAGCTAGATGTTTTAGCATCAGGTACAGTAAATCAAAGCAATACCCTTTGGGGCATGGTCCTTGATTCATCTAATACATGCTGCACACACAGGGTCTGATGGCCTATTAAAACCCATGTCCTCAGCAGCACAATGTAGTAAAAGGAATAACAATCAATACATCACACAAAATGAAATTATACTGCACTGCATCATCAGCATTATTTTGGATGTAATTTATTTAATTTATTTTGGATGTAATTATATACTATGTATAACTTGAATTAGTTGAAGAGAAATTATATCTGGGGGCATGCGAACAAAGAAGGTTGAATACCACTGGTCTAGATCATAAATGTACTGTATGTGGGGGTCAATTAAATACCTGTGACAAAGGCAGCCTCCTAGGCAAGTGAGGTGTCCCCTATTCCTGACTAGATAACATTGGTGTTTAGCACAAAAATATTTCTAGAACGTTAGCTGCTTTTCACCACTGCACTGTTTTTATTATCACTACTGATTAATATGGTTTGTTACTACTATACTTTTATACTAGTGCTAGTGATATGAAGTATTATTCTTAAAGTTTACATCAAACTAGAATACACATTTGTTGATCTGCTAATAATAGAGCTTCACTTCTCAAATCACACTTCACAGGTATATAATTTTCATGCACAGTACTTTCACTCTTCATATATAAAACACTTGATGCATTGATATACATGTCAATAATGAATATAATTTCATTGCTGTCTGTAGCAAACTTGAATTTCAATTCCTGTGTGTTCAAAATCGCCCTATTAAAAGTAATAAGCATTTCAAATATCTACCAAATACATAATTTCATAACTGACACAAAGACAACTGGTAGCCCTATCTTCTGCACTGTCATTGAAATCCCTAAAGCTTGGCAAACTGAATCGAAAGAATATCTGGTGGTATTTTCTATAAAAGTCAGAATACTGATGAGCCCATTAAAATGTGGCTACTGAACCGCTAACACCTTTGGCAACTTGGAAACATGGCATTAATCACATACAGAAATGGTGTCATTAGACCATAGTTTTTCTTACTCAGTGGTGGTGATATGGATTCAAAGTTCAATTCTTTTCTAAACATCTTTTTAAGCATATTTGAAAAAAGTTTTCCTACTAAAACAGAGAAAAAATTGTCTGAAACCAATGTATGGTTAACTAAAGGAATCAAAACATCATGCAAATGTGAGCTCTTTACCTAAGTAGCAGGTCCAGTAATAACCCACTATTGAAGCAACACTATAGAAAATATTGCAAAATTTTATCTCAATCCATTAAAGAAGCTAAACGCATGCATTACAATAAATTGATAGTAGAGTCTGAAAATAAAGTAAAAACTGTTTGGAAAATTGTAAAAAAGGAAACTGGCAAACAATCTACAGACATTGAAAGCCCACCATTAATGATAAATAATAAGAGTAAATGATTCTAAACTTATAGCTAACTATTTTAATACCTACTTTTCAACGAGTGTAGAAAGAATGAACAGCAGTGATACCATAACTTCAAAAACCGAAGATGAAATGAAGTTCTTGGCTAAGGCAATTCCTAATTAATTTCCAAATATTAATCTTATTCCTACCACACCAAATGAAATTAAGAGTATAATAACTTCTCTCAAGTCAAAAAATTCATGTGGTTATGATGGAATTACATCTAAGTACTTAAATCTTGCATAGATTATATAAGTATTCCATTAAGTTATCTCTGTAATCATTCAATGGCTGTAGGAATGTTTCCTGAAAGACTTAAATATTCAAAAGTAAAACCACTATATAAAAAGGGTGAAAAATCCTGCATCTCTAACTACAGACCTGTTTCACTGCTGACATTTTCTAAAATTTTTGAGAAAGTTATATGCAAGAGAGTAAATAATTTCTTAAACTCAAACAGCATCTTGTCGAGGAGCAATTTGGATTTAGAAAAAATCTCTCAACAGAATAGGCTCTATTTAGTTTCACTAATGAAATTGTATGTGCCCTTAACAATAAAATGCATGTGGGTAGAATATCTTGTGACCTAGCCAAGGCATTTGATTGTGTAAACCATGAAATATTACTAATGAAACTGAAATTTTATGGAATTCGAGGTATAGCAGGACAATGGTTTAAATCCTACCTAAATAATAGAAGGCAGAAAGTAGAAAGTAAAAGCCCCCATACCAATCATAATACCTATTCAGAATGGGGTATCGTAAATCACGGAGTGCCACAAGGTTCAGTTCTTGGACCCTTACTTTTCCTCATATATATATATATATATATATATAAAAATGACCTGCCGGCAACTATAAACTCTATATCCAAACCTATTCTTTTTGCTGATGATACAAGTATCATTATTGCACACCAAGAATTGATCTATCTTGAAAATATCATGAATGATGGCTTTGTCAACATAAACAAATGGTTTAGAGCTAACAAACTGGCACTAAATTTTGAAAAAACAAACTTCATAAAAATTGTTACTTAGCACAAGACATATCCTAGGTTAAATATAGGTTTTGAAGAAAAATTAATTGTGGAAGTTGAAACAAACAAATTCCTTGGCTTACAAGTCGACAATACCTTAAATTGGAAAAAAACACATTGAGTATATTATTCCCAAATTAAGTTCTGCATGCTTTGCCATGAGAACAGTCGTACCACTCATGGCAATAGATACTTTAAAGCTAGTTTACTTTCACTCTGTAGTGTCATATGGATTAATCTTTTGGGAAAATTCAACAGACAGTAATAAAGTTTTTTACATGCAAAAGAAACTAATTAGAATAATGGCCGGTGTCAAAAGCAGGGTATCTTGTAGAAAATTATTTCGTAAATTTAATATACTTCCACTTGCAAGTGAGTTTATACTCTGCTTGCTATCATTTGTGGTGGAAAACATGGATAAATTTAAAAGAAATACAGATGTACATAATTTAAATACAAGACGTAAACATGATCTCTATGTGCCAAATGCTAACTTTACTAAATATCAGAAAGGTGTGTACTATACAGGTATCAAGTTATTTGATAATCTTTAACCAACAACAAGTCTAAATTATGATATAAAGGTATTCAAGCCTGCATTGAAAGATTACCTCTTTACTCACTCCTTCTATTCTGTAGATGATTTTATCTCTGCTGAAAATGTTTAAGCTTTATATCCATAATCTACGTGTATGTAAAGCAAGTTTTGTATTTATATTTAAAATTCTGAGGTTTATGTATATTAATTTGTAAAATTATTTTTCATACTTGTATTGCAGAATCTGAAATTTATGTACATTGATATGTGAAATACGTTCTTGTACTTGTGTTGAAAGTTCTGAAGTGTATGTATATTGTATCAAATGACATGTTCTACATCCTTTGGTTGAGTCCTAAGAAGGATCTATGGAATGTAATTAAACTCAACTCTACTCTACTCTACTCTACTCTACTCTTGCGACGATCTGTGCTGTTACTTGCCCAAAGTAACACTCGCGTCCTTTCAAACAACATCACCATAATTCTAATAATTCAACAAAATTTTCAATGACAAATCAAACATTCCAAAACGTGGCATTTCAATGCAGTCGTAATATACAGCAATTTCGTACATAAAAACTACTTACCTAAAACATATGTTAATGAAGAGCTGGTCATTCCGAGTTTATACGTACAAACTGGACATTTCCTCTAGGAAAGACACCAAGTAACGACATTAATAACGTACAACTCTTTACATACCAAGTACCTGCCATTTTGAAAGCGATTACCAAAAAAACTTGGACGAACTGCAGCGTTAAATACTGAACGTTTGCGCAGTGCTACCAAATGCACTTCACCGTACGGCTATTTCTAGAATGTTTCGATTATACCAATAGACCTTTGTGAGTGGACGCCGTTTCATTTTCCCAACCAATCAAAGAGCGAAGTCACGTATATTGTTCTGCCATCTATCCATTGGTAAGAACAATTGGTATTAAATCACGGTTTGAAACACTTCCATATGCTCAGTCGGTAATAACGTTAATTACAGTCCTCAGTCATTGCCCTAAGGATAGAGGCAGCAAGGACCACCGAAACGTTGGTTAACTTCTATCATTTTCTGGGGAAATTCAACAGAGCAAAAAAATATTTTACATTCAAAAGAGCTTCATTAGAATAATGGCAGGCACTGAAAGGAGAGCCTCTTGTTGGGAATTATTTAAGAAATTTAATATTCTTCCATTGCCCAGTGAATTCTTGCTCTCACTATTATCATTTGTAGTGAATAACATGGAAAAATTTCAAACAAATACAGATATCCACAATATAAGAACAAGATACAAATACAACTTTCATGTGCCAAATTCTAACCTCAGTAAATATCAAACAGGAGTTTACTATACTGGAATTAAGTTATTCAGTAATCTTCCACCTACTATCAAAAGTTTAAACCATGATATAAAAATGTTTAAGCCAGTTCCTAGCTTACTTCTACTCAGTAGTAAAATTTATAAATACATGTAAGTAACGATGGTGATGGTTTCACATCATAATTATTTTGCTGTAATATTGTAGTTTCAAAAATCTGTAAATAGCTGTTATAACTATGTATTTGTACTGGAAACAAGTATTGTATTTGTGCTATCACATGTTGTACACCCTTGGCTTTAGCCTATGAAGGATCTACAGAATGTAAATAAATTATATTCTAGTCTATGCAAATATATTTTTTGAGTGTCACATTTGTCTAGCTAGAGTGCTGCAAAATAATCATACAAATTAATAAATTCTTTGTACAAGACAGTGTAGAAGAAATTAGTTTCTTCCTCTGTGACAATTACTTTGCTTATCTATGAATACTTACCCCAAACATTCAACTGCAACTGGCCATTAATCTGAACAACTTTTTTCCATAGAGGTTCCTTTCAGGCAGAACATTAGCAGCTTCCCCATTTTCTGTAAACTTCTGGTTCCCAGCTCTCCATCACCTTCTCTGCATAATTATCTCATATGATAGTTACCTGAGGGTTAAAGAAATACTTATATACAAATGATATCAACACTATTCAGAAAAATCCCAAGAGACTGGTAATGCAATCCTTTGGCTTTTCTAAATTCTCTCTTCATCAGAGTACCATATACCTATTATTTTGACCCTGTTAAGTAGCCTTCGCTTGTCGCAGTTGCCACACGGTCTGAGGCATGAACCTCAAGCACCTGGCCGCTGGGACCGTGGGTTGGAGTCCCACTCAAGGTGTGGATGTTTGTCCGCGTCCTTTCTCTTCCAGTCTGATGGATAAAGACTGGCCATGGAAGGCAAGCGAAACCACCGTGGTATCTTCACAAGAAACAACCCCAAAATGGGGTTGCAAACCAATCCTAGGATTGATAACCCAAAAAAAAGTAGCCTTCATGTTTTGGGTCTTAGGCCTTTCAACTTCAGTTCACCAAAGCTCATTCCTGGTTAAGTGGGCAGTCCTGTTTGGACAGTTCTGATAAGACAGTCAACAGCTCTACACCCTGCACTGAGCAAATGTTTCACCATATTACTTAACAATTTGAACCTAAGTTATCCTTGTAAGTTTCTCCATTTTCATCTGGTCCCTAAAATCAATTCTAATTAATTCTATGGAGCATATGTATCTGTACAGGTATGAAAAGGCCACAAATATGTACCAGAAATTCAATAGGTTTCATACTTCAGTCATCCTTAATGTGAAAACAATGACTTCCTATTATTAATCATGAAAGCAGGTTCTGTATTTTGATTAACCTCTTACTGACAATCTGTATCTCAAAATAACTACATTCAGGTACTACAGATATCTGCTTAGCTGTACCTGTATCTCAGTCTAATGCCATTAATACCATGTACATTTAATGACAAAGAAATTTTCCTATTTCTTTAAAATATTGTCAAAATCGACGTACAGATTGCATTCCCATCATTTACGAAGCTAGTTCTAGGTCAGAATGTTTCTACATGTGCCTCTAATATTATTATCATTATAACGTATAAATATTCGAAAAAATTAACAAAAATTTAACACAAGTATTAAAGCAACAATAAAGAAGGATTATAAATATTAAAATATATCTTAAATTTCAAAACAATGTACTTGATATTTTTCCGAAAAACAGCATTTAGCAGCAAGACAATGCAGTGAAAATGCGAACATTATAATACAAGACACCGCTCACCTTACCTGCGCCAATGACGCAACTAGAGTGAAAGAGAACTTTTTTCTGAAAGAGGAAGGAAGGTAGAGGTGAAAGTGATTAGACAAGAAGAAGGGGGTGGGGTCAGAATAGCAGAAAGATTAAGCATACACAGGCTGTGTATGTCTCGTTACCAAACTCGGTTAGTTGTTGAAATCGGCTTTCGGGAATAAATCGCGTCAAATGATGGTATTCCAACGTTTCGAACAACACAGGGTGAATTTTTTTTTTTTGGGATGGGTTCCCCCCCCCCCCCCTCGTTATGGGAACGACAATATTGTTTTGTAGACAAGAACACGAGAGGCAGAAATACACCCCAAATATTAGGTGAGTTCCTCTGCGATTTGGGGTTTCAAAATTGCGTGTTTTATATGAGCAATCTTTGAAGGGAGTTTAATTTTACAGGTTGAAAAGAAGTTACCCTTATTACCGACTGCTTACACAACGCCCGCTGGAATTATTTCTCAATAATGATACATAGACGGCACGACAATACGCATGGTACTACGTTACTAATCTATATGCAGGTCATCACCGCAGACAATTTTAACTAGATTGTAAAGGTCCTAAGAGCAGCTAGTTTATTATGGCGACAGGAATATGTAGCGAGGTTGACAGTGATATTTCCCAGCTTCGAAAACAACTTACTGTTGCAAGAAATGAAATTCACAACTTAAGGTGTGAAGAAGTATGATGTTTATTACTGGTTGGTGTATGCATGACTGTTGTTTAAATTATATTAATTAGGTTAGGAGTTCTGTTGCCAGTTGTTTTTATATGTTAATTTGTTTATGTGTGTGTGTGGGGGGTGGGGGTCACCGTTTGGCGTGTTTGTGTTTGGTGAGATAACATGAACGCAGCTTTTGTGGACCCAAACTGTATTCTGGATTTTTGCCAATGGTTTGTGTGAGGACAGGTCACTGGGAAACACAATTTTTTATTCTGTTCTTTCATATCCTGGTGGAAAGCGACTCTGTGATAGCTAAGAAGAGTAAGTTTCAACACTTTAAAACACATTTTAGTCCCCCCAGTATATGAGCTTTGTGATGCTGTAGCACCTCATATTTATAAGAACATTTAAGTATGTATGTTTCAAATAATTTACAATCTTATAGCCAGTATGCCCTGAATTAGATCTCGATTCCTTATGCCACATTCATACTGGTTGACACATAACGTTTTCTTGTGTTCACAGACAACAGATCAAGGCTCTTGGCCACAATCACCAGAAGGACATGGAGCAGATACAGAACATACTGGATTCCTGGCAGTGCCAAAGGTGTAACTCTTCTACAACACCCACCAACATTCCTGAAGATGGGGTTTCTCTTCGGCCAATTGGGGTGGTATCCACATGGTTCCCAGAGAAGAGGGGAACTCCCCGCCAACCAGGCATTTGTGTAAACAGCCAAGGCAAATTGACCCTTTTCAACTCGGTGTTCACAAATCCAGAACATGCACTAGAGGGATTGGAAGGTTTCTCACACATGTGGTGAGTAAGTGTATTTAATGTAGATTATATAAAACAACATGGGAAGCAGTATACCTAAAATAACTTACTTGTTACAGGATTCTGTACCACTTCCACAGGAATGATTCTAGTCATGTGCGTGCCAAGGTGTCACCTCCACGCCTGAATGGAGCCCGCACTGGAGTGTTTGGAACCCGCTCTCCTCACAGACCATCACCCATTGGCTTGTCCCTTGTAACTGTCAAGAGAGTGGAGGGTAAGTACAAGATATGGTGGCTGGTAGGGGCTGGGGTCACATGTCATGTGAACAAGTTGCATGATCTCAGTAGTGCATAAATAATCTCTCAATAAACCTTGGACTATGTGTTGCAGGATCTTCAGTTTACTTCTGTGGCGTGGACATGGTTGATGGCACCCCAGTACTAGATATTAAGCCATACATTCCACAGTATGACAACCCTCTACACTGTGAGACTTCAAATTTGCGATATCTGGATGGTAGGGAGGCAGAAGATGAACCAATGATGACCTCACCTGGAGATGCAAACCTCTCTCCAGTAATTTCCAAGGCTCAGCCAGCACGACCTGAGAGTCGGATTGGAGAGAGAGAGGCTCCAGATGGAGAAGAAGGTGCTAGACCATCACTGGTACCTCTGGTAGGAATTCAGAATGAGAGAACACAGGTCCGCATCCCATCATGGATCACACAGCCACCTCTCCACAAGCTGAAGGTCACATTTAGTGATCGAGCAAAGGCTCAGCTGGAAAACATAGAGAGAGAGACTGAAAATGGAGAGAATCCTGAAACCTCAATCCAGACCATACTGCAAGAAGACCCACGTTCAGTATATCTGCGTGAACGGTGGGGGAATCAGTTCTATACATTCCTTATATGTAACCTGCACGTAAGCTGCAAGTTTGATGACTCTGCACATACTGTCACAGTGTTCCAGGTGAAGTCTGCAGGCAAGCTCTGTGAGTGTGGCCAGCCTGAGTGGCAGTGCAGTGCGCATGGTGAATCTTAAAAAAATAAAAAATACACATACATCTCATTTATTAAGTTAAATGTGCTTGTCTGTATGTGTTGAATCCTTTGAAAATACACATTATATATGCAATAATATGTATAATTATGTTTTTTAACCAGCTTCCTTTTCTTAAGAAATAAGCTTAAGAGGTAAGAATGTTGTATGTCTGTGTCCTTATTCAACTTTATATACAATTGATAAATTTTCACAAAATTTGGTGTGAACATTATTCCATTTGGGGCCACCCAAACCTCATACTTTGTAATCCCTACATACATGATCACACTGTAAACACTTGAATTTAATGTACAGTTTGACAGTGAAAATCAATGAACCATTGGATTTAAGAATATATATAATTATGTATACTGATTATAAACATTCATACAAATTGTGCACAAAATATTCTTCATATGTTAAGTTATATTGTGATAAATACCTCCATTTGTGGTCTGACTCACTTGTATGGCAGACAGGGGCACTCATGAAGCAGGTTCTGCTACTCTCACTGATAGAATGATACTGAGATAACATACACCTGAACATTGGTTCTAGGGTCGAGGGGAGAGATGGGGCATATTTCAGAAATGAACAAGGCATAGTTAAAGACATAATCTGTGCACAGAAAAGTCTTTATTTGGATATATATTTTCTGTGTACAGATTTTGATCAGGCCAGAAATGAAACTGTGGAACCTTTGAAGAGTTTAACATCTATATTCCTGATTCAGCTGCTTTATAAGAGATACAGCTATGTATAGCAACAAATTTTGTCACTTTTCTGATGGATCATGTATTTTCTTAAAATGGTAAGAAGTTTAAAACTTTAATGTACATTCCTTTTGACCTTTAAAGAAACATGACAGGCTCAGTGATTTTGCCAGTAACTTCTTTCTGTAAATTGAAATTGGAATTAAAGTGTTCAAAGAATGAATTCTGATGGGATATCCCAAAAAACTAAGAACCCACAGAAGGATGTTTAGATATGTGAAACTGATATATGTAACAGGCCATCATTGTCAAATAACATGACACTCAGTATGTTACCTGACCTGAAGAAACTATATATGCTGTTACAAAAGTCTATATTATCCACCCAGAAAATAGGGTGGAACCTATCTGATTTGGAACAGGCCATGATCATGATGATGACAGTGATGGAGATAACCAAACAAATTTAATTCTTGTCTAGGAAACTTACTTCCTATGATACTGTTCTGTTCACTGTTTCCCCTTCAACGCTTCTCTAATGCCCAAAATAAAAATGTTGTATTGTTTTCTCCATGGCCTGCAAAGAAACTCAAACTGAAATAAGAACAACATAAAGTAATACTTGATACAGGCTTTGTTTTCACAAACAAAAGAATAACTGTTCACTTCATCACTATGCTGCTTCTTTACAACACATTCCAAACGGATGTGCCTACCTAGTGCTTCATCAGTTACCAATTCATACAGATTTACACATTTCAATAGTACAGAGGATTGGAGAAAGAGAGAGGCCCTGAGAAACCATATTTTAAGATTCTGGAGACTCTGAAGAACAAAATATTGGTCTTGTCTGGACTACAGTACTATCACATGCAGCTATATGAACAATTTGGACACTGCATAAAATGGGCATAATCATAATAGCCAGTTATATTAACAAGTGCTCTTAAGCTTTCCATATGAAAATGATATTTGTGTGAAGTCATGAGCAGATTAACCTTTATCACAAAATAAGAGGATTGAAATCTATGTATTATGGGGCTTCCGGTTGGATGTCAGAGGTTTAACATTATGCTACTATGACACATGATCAGTTGGACTGCATAAGCCATGACACAACTGATGTAGGTTAAATCCAGTTCAGAATCTTGATCTTCCAATCCCCCCTCTAACAACCCAATGATTTGATACATACATTAAATTGTAATTTTACCTGTTTTGTATGGATGTGAAATATGGTCTCCCACTCCGAGGGAAAAACAGTTTGTGTTTTGAAACAGGATGCTGAAGACAATATTTGGACCACAGAAAGAGGAAGAACAGGATGTGATGAAGGCAGTTCATAATTTCTTTCACCTAACAGTGTTTGGCTGTGAAAATCAAGGAGAATAAGACAGGTAAGATATGTAGCACACATGGAAGAAACAAGACTTGCATATAAAATTTTAGTTGGAGAACCTTAAGGGGTAAGTAAAGATGTGAACTGGATTAGTCTGTTCTGGATAGGTCTCAGCAGTGGGCTCCTATGAACCTAACAACAAGGGATCACCTGGCAGCTGGTCTGTCAACTGCTCAAGAATGTTTGAAGAGTTCATAAATGCTTGGCATATGATGAGCAGTTTACTACAGCCATCTTAGTCTGTACTGTGCTGCTTTCAAACAGGAGGGGAGAGGACTAGAGTCTCAGAAGAGGGAAGTAATTCAAAACAAAATAACAAAAGAATTTGAGTTACATTTTGAAGAAATAACAGGAGATGAAACAGTTGCATTAACAATAATTTATACATACATGATATGAATGACATCCATGTGAGACGCACTGTATGTAGTGATACAGTCTAATACACGAAGCAGAATCTTCATTTCCACAACATATAAAAAGATCAACCAATCATAAATGTCTTAAAATATTATTCCAATGTCACTAAATTATTTGTCACTATCAATCACTGCAAGCAGACCTCTTGTAACCTGGCGCAGGCAGTGTAAGTGGAGACAGCTCCATTCTCAACATACAGAAGAGAGCAAGTGTACTGTAAGATGACTCAGCTTTGGAATGCAAGAAATAACGAACTGGGGGCAATAAAAATGCACCACTGTCATAACAAGCGATCTTGCTGGCACAGTCACATCAATGTGAGTGTCCAGGTTCAAGCAGTCAAGGCCTCTATAACACCAAGAAGATGTTTTGCTGTTCCTCGGACAGACAGCTTCTACACATATCACCAAGTATAAACTCTTGTAAATACTAACTAACTGCTCAACTAATGAGTTATTTAAAATTTCAACTTGTAACATTTGTAGAATAACTAATTATTAAATTTGTTTTGCTCTTTACAACATTGTCTTCTGGAATACTCTCAATAGCATTAGGGAGAGGGATTTTTAATACTGAACCCCTATACTATGGCCCATCCATTAAAACTGTGGTCCCTATCATACTGGATTCCTGAGTAGGGTGGGCATTCTGACTAGAAGCGGACTCCACTCACTCGATGCACTAGAGGCAGCGTCCATGCTATGATTGGATGGTGAGTGTCACATTGCCCTGGGCGCGTTTCAACACTGCCACAGCTTGCTGGTGAGTAAGCCCTTCCAAACTGACGCTGTTCACTGCCAAGATCTGATCCCCTCGATGAAGCTGTCCACCATGGGCTGCTGCCCCTTTCTCAAACACAGTTTTCACATAGATTGGCAGGTCACCATGCGGGCTGCAGTGCCCCCCCACAATGCTGAACCCCAGTCCATCTGGCCCACGTTCAAGCACCATAGTGCGTGTATGAAGATGTGGTGCCACATTACTGCTCCTGGAAGAGGTGCATACATTCCATATCACATCTAAACACTACATTATCAGTTCCAAACTATTAAGACTGTTCATCACCAGCATTTCAGTTCCATATTATAAGAAGAATCCCTACTACTGCTGTGCTGCATGCTGTCTCTTCACATATTTCAATATCATTATCCTAGCATTTCCAAATAAATAGACATTCATCTCACAACCCGGAAAACTGAGCTTGCTCAGGCCCTGTCAACATCACAAGTCACCTAGCCCTGGGAACACTTTGAATACATTGAGGTGGTCCAGTAAGGCTTCCAACTTGCATTCAGGTAATTAACCAAGGTCATTCCTGATTTTGCTGTCCTTAAAAACAAACCAATGTCTCTCCAGTTAGTGATCCACACATAATATTCAACATTGTCCACACAGTTCATACAGCATCTTTAAACAAGCTACAACTAAGGTAGGTCCCAGATTAAATCAAATGGAAATAAAAGGGTTATACCAGAAATTGCAGAGGAAGAAATCATTTTATTATGCAAGTACCAATTATTCAATTTCAACCATATCAAAAGGTTGTCTGTAGTAACATTTCCCCATACTTCCCACATTAAATTTGAAACTGACCACAACTTATGACAATTAGCTGAACAGCCCCATAGCTTTCCACATTATGAAATTTCAATTACGTCATAAAAACATAAAATGAGAAATATCTTGCAAGGTAAATTATGTGATAAACAGGTAAGATATGAGGTTCTTATTGTGGTGAAGGTATTAGTATCAGTCTTCTGGGTTGTAACGTCATGTGGGCTTGTAGGTAGATATTATGAATCCTGAAGATGGAGACAGTGTTTCGATGAAGCATTGGCATCTACTTGCAAGTCAACTTGGCATTACAGCCCCGAAAACCAACACTGGTAAAGACAAGTGTTTTCACAGGTGCAGCCTCTGCTCAGATATTAACAGTCACTTTCTCTTTGGCCAATTCAATCCACAGACATCATAGTTGCCTTAATAATGATTGTATGATGTGTTATGAAATGTATGACAAAATGGCTGCTCGGCGTTAGCATTCTTCTTTAACATGGTGAAATTTAGGGTTCTAAGGTTTAAAAAATGTAATTTCTCTACACCTTGCTCCTCAATCCAAAGTGCTGTGAGCCAATGTAATGTTAATAAAATCATTTCATAGTCATTATGGCACCATGAGACTGAAAGGAAATATGTTAATCTCCACTTAGTTTGATAGAGGTTAATAACTGCCTATGATACATAGGCATTAAGTGTTGTGAAATGTACTGGCAGACATGATGATAAAGTCTGTGAGAGAAACTATAAATTGCATACAACTAAATATTTCCAACACCAGAAAATACCAAAGTTCATGCAACCCATGAACTAAATGATTACTGTTGATAGAAATGGGTATGTCATCCAGATTTCACTGAGAAATATAGTGATGAAGAAAACATTGAGTCTAGAAGCAGGTACTGTCACAAAATTTCATCAAGCATTCACTATTTCAAAAATGATAATGTTGATGTATGAATTATGCACATATCTGCCATCATGAAAATATAACCCTTGTACTGAAATATAAAGACTCATAACAGACATGCAGAACACACTTTTGTACTGGCACATTTTATTATACTCACCATATTCAACCATGATTTTTTAAGAGAGAAGGTTCATTCATCAAATCAGAAGAACCATGATGTGATATAATTTGTTGATTGGCCCTTTCTTAGTCAAATACTTTATTTTTCTTCATTTTTGTAAACTGTTAACTTGAGCAATGCAATGTCACCAAAGTTCTTCAGAAACCAGTTCAGAAAATTTTTGGGTCAACAACCTGGCATGACAACAGAAAGTCACCACTGCATACACTAAATTTTTTATGTATTGTCATGAGTTCAGAAAAGGGAGGATACTCTGCAGTAACTTCACTGTGCAAATGCAGTATTGCACTAATGTCTTCTGGAGTTTGGGTGTCAAGTATCCTTCAACCCAGTCATAGGAACCACTGGTCTAGACAAAGAGTAAATGATGGAACATCTGAATTTCCTGATACCCAACTGCAGTGATGTTTCCTTCATTCAGTGGTTTTATAACATTCTCTTTGTTAGAAACATCTACCACAGGACCATAAATTGAGGGGTATTAAAACTCTCCCTTGAAAAGAGTAAAACAAAATTAGTTACAGTATAAAAGAAAGGTACTGTGATGAAATGACAGAACAGAATCACTGATACATCATGTACAATAACATGTAGTTTTGTTAATGACTTTTTAAAGATCTCCCAACATGGTACGCTGACGTTCAATATATAGAGAATTTAAAAAAACTTCCAATGGTGACTAGCATTAAGTCTTTCTTTGTGAGGTATTCAATAAATAGGACACTAGTGATGTCAGTGGCATGACACATATATCACATATTACTGCAATCACTTTCAGTAAAGGCAGAAAAAATACACACACACAAAATGAAGCCAATCATAACACACATAAGCAAAACACATACAACTGGAATTATACTAATTCTCTCTACTATTCAGCAAGATATTCTCAAAACGCACTAATAAGGAAGAGCTACCCTACTCAAAAGCTTCATAGAACACTAGATGGAGGTGAGTGCAGCTTCATGTTTCAACCACCTTAAGCCCTGGTACCCAGTCATTCTGGACACAATGGTGGTAAACAGAAAAATCCTAATGCCAATAGTCAAACCC
Source organism: Zootermopsis nevadensis (assembly GCF_977971745.1). Classification (NCBI taxonomy): domain Eukaryota; kingdom Metazoa; phylum Arthropoda; class Insecta; order Blattodea; family Termopsidae; genus Zootermopsis; species Zootermopsis nevadensis. The sequence continues at coordinate 2,004,185 of NW_028259161.1, forward strand.
TGGTGATCCAGTCCACAGCCTCTTGCCTTACTGACTTAACTACCACAGCTCCCATTTTTAAGAAGTCCCACACAAAATGTTAATCAAATTCTCAAATTATATTTGTCACATACATATACACTCACTAATCCTATTCATTCACCCACTCACCCATTTGGTCCCCAAAGATTAATCATTCCTACAAGAAAAGCAAATTACTGAAAATCATTCTAGGCCAACTAAATTCAGTCTACCTCTCCACAGCCATGTAAATGCTATCTATTTCTTACAGAAACTGATCTCCTGAGAATCTGTTTTCTGTATGTGCAGTTTATTCTGTCCATGCATGCTACATGACTGGCTCACTATAACTTAATTACCATTCCAAAGTTGTATGAAGAGATTTAAGAAAGACTATACCTCTTTGTGGTAACAAATATTTCTCAAATACTATTAAAAAAACTTAAAATTTTTGTTCTACCTTAAACACATAGATCATAAACATAATAGTTCTACAAATTTGAAACTTTGTGTCATAAAAACAGATAAACTGACAAGTTCCTAAACTGAGTACTAACAAGAATTTGCTACTTTTTTTATTATCATTTTCAACATAAACACTGTAACATGTATGTTATTTAACCATGATCATGAATTTGTGGAGGAAATGGAAAATCATGAATTCCCATTCGGATTATCTTGTCCCCATAAAGGATGTATCAACTGCAACAATCATAGCATCCAGTTCAAGAATCTGAGTTCCAAGTTGGTAAATATGTCTGCCTGCTCTGCCATGTGCCAGTGATATATGTGCACTTGTGAGCATTATTTATTGTTCCCCTGACCCTACATTACATTTATGGGTAAAATATGGCATGGCAACAAAGGACATTTGTTGTGAGTTGGACATAGGGCTCAGACAGGAGAGACAAGAAACATGCACAGAAGTTTGGTGGGAGTGGTGTTTGGAAGATTGAGAAAGAGACGGAGACAGAATAATATTACAATAGATCTTGTGGTAAAATAGCCCATGGCAAACTGAAGAAGTAGACAAGTAGCTTGGACAGGGAGTAACAAACTCTCACGCAATTTTGACGGGGAAATCATTTAGAAGATTAAGAAACAGCTGAGGGGAGACTTGGAATACTTAAAATGAGGTGGAATATGTTAAAATAGACCTCAGGAAATTGGGTTGTGAACTGGGTAGAACTAACTAAAGATCATGTCCAGCTGTGGTATTGGTATTTGGTATTACCATTGAGTTCCATTATCAAAGTACCAGTGATAAACTCCAGCTAGTTGTTTCTGTGAGAAGTGATAATCTCATGTAGCATCAAATGACAGAATGATTAATGAATGTTGAACTGGAAAGGATGAAGCAGCCGTGGCCTAATTTCAGGTACTATCCCAGAATTTTCCAGAAGGAATTAAGGAAGACCAAAAACAAGATGAGAAAAACCTCAGTCAGGACAGCTAATTTCATGACTGAGATCTGAAATCCCGATCTCCCAAATATAAAGCAAAAGTGCTAACCACTCAATTGTGATTAAGTTGTTTATGAACAGCTGATATATAATATTCAGTCTGTCACATTCCTATTGTAGAAGATTTAATTTAGCTATGTTTGGAAATTCAGTAAGTTTATGAAAAAAAGAAAAGTAAGAACAAAAAAATGAAAAACAGATTTCAAACGTCTCTTAGTAACATGCTAAGGCTATTATAAGATAGTGTATGGTACCTGGGTTATTGAATAAATGCCATTTGAACCAGTTGGAGCACAGGTTTTAGATTTATTGTTTAGGCAAAAGCTAATATAAGTAATAACACTTTTTATGAAACTAGTGAATTAATGGAGTTCAGGAATTGCAGTTTTTTCTGAGAACCAAAACAACTTAAATACACCTTAAGAAGAAAATGTCAAGCAATAAAATATGAAAACAGATTAAATCATGTCATATCTGCACTTTTAAAAGTAACTGCAGAAACAAGATTAAGCTCTGTGAACAGTGGACACTAGCAGAGACAGACATAAACTGAGGTAAGATTTAACATGAACAGATTTTTGGAAATTAAAGATTTTTTCTACCTTCTCTGTTAGTTTTTTCAAAGGCTCCAAGAGTCTTACAGTAAAATATGCCACAAAACACTATAGTCCTTTGGAAGATAAGCCAAGGCCTCTACAAGACAGTCAATAAAAAGAAACAATAATTAAACATAACTCTGCAAAGTTGGTTAAGTTTTCTGGGTGTCCAACTGCAAAAAGATTAAATTCCCCATCACAACACTGCACAATTCTATATAAAAAATTAGGGTGAAATCCAATCCAGTTTGGAAGTAAGAATGTGTTCTTAAATATTTTCTTTGCAATTTTGCATACCTCATTGTTCTTTTACAGTCATTTATTGCAGACAGAAATGTACAGTTGCAAAAATAATAAATACAATGCACAGTTATCAATTAGTTTTACCTTGTGAGCTATTATTTTTGAAGAAAAATCATGCATGTAAAACACATATTATATTAAAAGGGATATAAACAAAACTTAAACTATCCTGACAACTTCTAGTAAACTCAGATTTGAGGTTCTCATGACTCTGTTCTTCTGGCCTGTACAGCCATGTAATCTTGTAGCTTTCTTAACAATATTTTGGAAAGATGTAATCAGAGTCTGAAGATGGTGGTAATAAACAATGTCACAACCCAGGACACAACCGGCAAAGCGTCTATACTATGACATTTTCACTATGGTCAGTTGTACAACATGGAGGAAGGGGAAAAAAGAAAGAAAGGGAAAAAACTCACATTCCTTTTATGCACTTTGTGCAATGAATGGATGAACACATGATTTCAGACCTTGGGACGTGCAACTGCAGAATGGTCCTTTGTAAGCTAGGCTTGTTGATTCAATTCCCAACCTGCATGGCAATTTTTCTTCCACAGTGCTGGCATACCACCAAAACATCACAACTCATACAAAGATGCGGACACGACACAACACAACACACTTCAGTGCAAACACATGCACACAAATCACCGCAGCAGTACTCACCTTCAGTCCGCTTATTTCCTGATGAAGGAAAGCATGGAAAGACAAGGCATTTTTATTAATTTTGTGTTATGGAATGTCTTAAGCAATAAGAAAAATAACTCAGAACACAGTCCATGCATTTGTCAGATGACTGTACGATGGGTCGCACTCTACAAGTGTCTCCTGCGAAGAGACCAGTTTGCTATCTGGCGCATCATCAGAGAGGCCCTCTTGGTCGAAAACCGAGGAAAGGTTTGATCATCAGAACTTGGGATGCTGCCTGGATCTCCATTTGTCATATTACTCACCCTATAAAAAGTAGTTCACAGGCTAGTCACCTGTTTCACTCACTGCCTCTCCATCCACTCAATGAGAGTAACAAAAATTCTCCTCATTTTGGAATTAATATTACCCTTTTTATGTGAAAGAAAAACAAATTAGCTTACTGAATGGTAAGTAAAATTATGATGGGAATTTCTTATATTTCCAATGCTGTCTGCTCTTCACTGATGAATATTACTTTGAACTTGCATAACATTTACTTATAATGCACATATAGGGCACTATACATTTATGGAGACAGCAAATAACCCAACAAGAGGCCAAACTCATCAAAACTGTAATTTTGTTTTCAAAATTTCTTTCCACAATCTGTCTGATGTTATCTCAAACAGGTTTAACATAAAACACCAGAAACATTGTGGAAAAGATGTGCACACACACTACCTGGCACAGGAAGACTATATAAATGTGCAAAATACAAAAGCAACCAACCAAAACTGCAGCCAAGAAACTTGAAGGATTAACACTGATAATACCAAAGAGCACCACCAGACACAATCCTGATCCCACTTCACCCATCTCCCCTCCTCACAACCTGCCTCCCTAACATCCACCTCAACTCTTTCTCAATTTCCAAGGAAACATTTTCCAAGACTTCATAACCACCAAAATTCAGTTTGCATTCCCTGTCTCCCTTATACTAAGGCCATACACTTAAATCAATCCTAGATTTGACTACTGAATGAATTAATAAGTTCATCATTACATAATTTTCCTAAATTTGTAGAATTTGAGGTTTCCACAGCGGTGAGCTTAGAGATGGCTGTCTTCTATCCTAAACTTATCCTCCTCTGGTCCAAATATTTTGTCAACACTGCATTATTTTCAGACTTGTAATTTATGTTAATGTAAGAATACACTAATTCTTCTGTACACAATCAACACAAGGAATATGAATCAGTTTCACAGACCCATTACCAACCTCTCATGTTGTTTGAGGAAAGCATATTATGCAGTCATCAAAATTTTCAACAGTTTAGCACCATGTGTCACAAGACTTCTAAACATACTTAATTACACACTCCTTTTACTCTGCTGATGAATTTCTGACGTTCACAAATAAGTCATAATGTTAATAAGAATTTTCTTGTCTTCATTTAATGTAAATGGGTAGTATAATTTATGTAATGCTTTTTTTAACTTCTGTAATGAGTAGATGTATTTGTAACATATCACTAATTATGTGAACCCTTTGTTTATAATATGTGATATTTATAATAGTGTATATTAGTGTATAATATGTATTTTATTATTATGACTTATTCCACATCCTATTGTCATCTGACTAATTTATGGATCCATGGAATGTAACAATATGTACGTATGTACAAGGCAAAGACCACTGAATCAGAATTATGGAATGGGTCTTTAAAGTTCCTTGTTAGTACACAAGGTGTACACATATTTCACATGAAACTAATCAGAGAACCATGCATTAACAATTAAACCAGAATTCCAGGAGAAGCTTCAATGGGAACAGAAAGTTGAGACAACATAATGAAAGTGAAAAATAATGTGCAAGGATAAATAGAGAAAAAAGGAATAGTCTGGAGATGACAACATGAAGACAGAAGAAGGTGATCACCTACATCATGACTTGCCAACACTGTAACTTCGCATTCTAACAAACTCAAAATAACATTAAGCATATAGAAATTTTGTTCTGTACTAAATAATGCACCATTTAATGCCATTATAAACACACTGACTGACATTGTGTTAATGGGATGACTGAAAAAGACAAAATTTCAAATTCTGACACATCCACACACAATTTGTTATACATGGTTTTCACCAAAGGATCTGCACGAACGGGCTACTACGAACCTGGGCCAGCCTGTGAATGTATACTGTGCGGTGACAGGTACACATATCATCATCTAAGGAACTACAGTAACAGAACATAGTCCTAAACTTGCTCACAGCAAACTGGTGATAACAGAAAGGAACCTTGCAACCTAACGCCAACTACACAACTCTGCACACACTGTGTTTACTCCTAACCAATTAACACATTGAATACAGCCACACTGATGCAGACTCTCTAAGAGGAAAGGAGCCCAGACTGGGGGATAGTATGACAGGCTGGCTACCTGTTAATTTAAAAATAACTTAATCATGAAGTTCATAAAGAAGCATAAGAAAAATATAATTTTAAAACAGTTGAACATGCGTTGAACAATCCTACTGCCACACAATGTTTAAACACTATAACTACAATAAGTTTTCACAACAAATAAAAATAAACAAAGGTAAGGAAGCATTAAGTGAGAACACACCAGGAAGGAAAATGGATGCAACTCCACTTCATATTCAGAGCAAGTAGGAATATTACTGTTTAAGGTAGTTTCCTCTTTCCTGTTATTATTACTATAAAAGGGGGGGGGGGACCCTGAGTAATCTTCAGCTTTTGACTTCTATTATGTATAATGTCAAAACGGAATGATACTATTTACATGTTTCTTAGTAGACTAGAATAACAATAAAAAATACATTAATATGCTGTACCAATGCTTAGACAAACGCAACTACTTCATGACCTGTATTTAATAATCTAGTTCCATCTGACTCCATTATACTGCATGGTACTGTGGAACCTCTATAATATGAGGATAAATGTAACAATAGTTATGCTACACACCTGTCAATGTTTGAGCTCCGTTTCGAGCTGGCCTTGAGGCGCCCCAGCCTCATAGTCACTTTGCCCATTGCAGTCTTGAGAATGGCAGCTGCCTCCTCCTGTGTGGCACTCTTCAAGTCTTGACCATTCACAGCCAATATCTGGTCACCTTTCATGAGGCGCCCATCTGCCTCTGCAGTGCCACCATGTACCTGCAACAGTACACCTCATACTTGACAACGTGACTCTTAACTAGTGCTGTAATCTACCTCTTCTGAGAGAAACTTACCACATCAGAAATGAAAACACCATTCCCATTTTTGCGACCCACTATACTGAGGCCCAGCCCCTTTCCAGGTTTCTTGGTGAGCTCAACCTCCATCACATTGAAGATATCCTCCTCCTTCACAGAGGCTTCATCTCGGAACACCACCATCTTCACCTGCACAAATACAGTGTACGTTTATACTATGCTACTGCATGGCATGAGAATGGAGACCTCAATGTTGCCAAACCTACCTTAGCAGGAGTTTGTCGCAGTGCTGCCAGTGCTTTGTTATGTGTGATGCTCCGAAAGTCCTCATTGTTGACCTCCAGGATCTGGTCCCCTGGTCTGAGGCGGCCATCCTTGGCTGCAGCACCATCTGGGTACACCTCGTGTATTATTATCACACCCTGCAACACACACAATGGCAATAGAAGGTGTGGCTAGGCAAATATGGGCAAGGTGGCAGTCTCATGACCTATACATACCAGCAGTGTGTCTGACCCGCCCACTATGCTGAGTCCGAGACCCATCTTGTCCTTGTTGATCTCCACAGTTGTTTCCTTGCCAGGCATAATCTCACACTTTGTTGGGTCAGAGGGCAGGTCTTCTGGAGTTATGGATTGGTGTTTGGCTGAAGAAGAGGGAGACAATCGCAATGTCGAGGAAGGAGAGGCATTTGGCGAGACAGGTGTCAATGCAAGGGAGGGTAGATGAACCAGGCATGAACCAGGAATTGTAGTGGGAGATTTTGTGTGTGCCACCAGGGTTTCGGTCGTTTGAAGGCCAGAGTTTGGTGACATTGTTTGGATGGATTTTGGTGGAGATATTTGTGTTTTCAATGATGACAGTTGTGGTTTTGGAAGCAATCCTGAAAGAAACGATTGGTCACTTCATGGAAACTGCTGACACAAGGCACAATATACTTCACTTGGCAAGAACACAGAAAAAAGTGCTTAATTATCAGTTTATCTGTACATTTATGTAGAAAATATTTACAATACACAAACTTAAGTATTCTGTTTAGGGTATCAATAAAATACCAACACAGCTAGAGCCCAGTCAAGACACTTATCTATTAATTGTGTCCTGAAACTGCATAAAACACACCTGGACTTTTATGCCAGGAAAACTTAAACTTAGTGCTGTTTCCATTCTCATATTTCAGAAACAAACTGCTATGGCTGTGCTGGCAGAAGTTTCAGCAAAGCATTGTATACTCACATGGCCATGCATAATGCCAATCCCCCAGCACACCGCCACGGCAAAGCGAGATAGAAATAAACACGCAGTTAATACCAATGTTCACAAGCTGACAAATCAGTGCAGAAAGCAATACCATAATATCAGTGACATCAAGACAAACAACTCACAAAGAAAACAAACAAATATTTGGTTAAATATTGTTGCAGCATGCTAAATTAGTAGTAGGCAGCCAGAAATAAACATGGCAAAATTAAACTAGTCTTCCATGGAATAAGACAAGGCTTGGCAGAAAACTCAAAACACACTGAAACACATGTGCATTCACTAACACAACACGTGTAATGATGTCTGGGTGCAGGGGTCCACAGGAACTTGCGTAAGGTTCCACAGAAAAATTTATGAACATACACATGTGGAATGTGTTTTGTATTTTCTTGCACTGATGATGTGGCATGGAGTGAGGAAGCAAATCAATGTGTAAAGACAATATCTAAGTTTGCCTTTATTTTCAGACTTCTTGTGATGCTGTAACATGACAGGTGATTCAGCGCAAATAGCATGAATGAGCAGAAATTTTAAAAATGGTTTAGTGTTACAGACCAATCATGTCACAAAATTTATAATAGGTAATTGTCAGTGAAATCTCTCCACAGAACTAGCATAGTTTCATATAAATGTAGATGTTTCTCTGAATTGTAAATGGATTGGAAATAATATGTTAATGCAGGTTCTCCAAATATAAAAATATTTAAGTAGTACTGCAGCTAATTTAGGGTCAAGCACTTAGAAAGACAAAGCAATGACAATGAGGGGAGTAACACTCACACTGAGGAATGTCTTTACACATTGTTTTGCCTTTCTGGGTGCAGTCTGAACATAAACATATTGCTTCCATCTCAACACATGTTATCTTATGCACTGGAAATTCAATATAAGTGCTTAAAACTATTAGTCAGATCAACAACAAGACAAATCCACAATGAATGGGACTTACTTGGTTTCTCTAGTTCCTTGGGTGTGGGAGAAACTATTACTGCACTGAGTTGTGGTGTGGGTGTGGGACTACGGACATCTGTTTCAACAGCCTTCTTCTCTTCTTCCTTTGCTTTGTTTGGATTGCACACTACCAGTGTGACTACACCCTCTGTTTTCTTCAGCAGAGTGGCAGCCTGCAAGCACACAACTAGTGACTGTCTTCTCTTTGCTGTCTCAGTCATGTTGAATGAATGCAAGACTACAGTGGCTTACCGAGTCATAGTCTGATCCCAGGAGTGTGTCCTTGTTCACAGCCAGAATCATGTCCCCTACAATGAGGCCAGCCTGCAAAACAAGCACACATATAGAGACCAACTGAAGAACAAGAGAGAACAAATGCGCACAAGATCATTAATTCATTCTTCCTACTCCACTCATCTTCAAATGTTGGATCATACAACCTAAAAATCTGTACTTCATCCACATCACCCAAATATTCATGCAACATTAATTAGTTGTCCTTTCCTCTAACAATAACACCACTTACACTACATTAATAAACTCTTCTTGGGCTATCAGCTGTGTCAAATAACATACTCAGGGATAGTCATATGAATAGCGCTTAGGATGAGGACAGATATGGTCCTCAAAATGTAGGTAAATTCTAACTATTTGATATGGCTGATAGCCTGATAAGATTTTATTAATGACAACAATCATGATAGCTTCACAAGGAGAAACAGCACTGTGTAGCTCCTTCTTCATAACATCACCAAGTTGCTACACTACATATTTAAAAAACATTTTATTTTTTATGTTTCTGAGCACATCAAACATATTTTTCATATCAGGCACAAATATGCCTACATGCATATTATTTCTCTGACGTGTTTAGGTAATATCAGAATGACAAATTTTCTTTTGTGTTCTGTGAAATGGTATATACTATATAATACATCACTCACTTAACTGTACAGAAAGTTAGGTTAAGATTTTTGATTACCTATACACACCCAGCCCACATGCCCCAACCCACCCCTTTTTCCACATGTCCTCTATGGGTCAGTTAAATCATGGCACTTTGGGGCCAGAAGGCATGGGATGGGGGCTACAGGGTGGGCTGGGCAGGAAAAAATAAACAACATTTAACATGCTCTAACCCAACCAACAAACAACAAAATAAATGGAGTTATTAAGAAATTAACTGAATATGACATCAGAACAATGTAAGTATACCTAACAGCCATAGCAACAAACTAACAAAACTTGTGCTTGATAAATCCATGTCCACACATGGTGGAATGTTATGCACATAATAAAAATTCCATATGTGATGTGCCTGAAAACATAAAATAGAATAAAAATATCCAAATTACAACTGCTACAAAAGCATGAAACAAAAGTTACTTTGCATTCAATTCTGAACAAAAGCTCTTACATCACAGCTTTATGTATACATGCCATGACACAAACAAAAACTAACAAAAATACTACTGGATATTATAATTTCAAAATTCAGACCCTCTATCTTCTGTAACATATATAGTAGCAAGCATAATTATATAGCAGGCAACCTGAACTGTCCACACAGTTTCACAAACTACTACAAGTAATACAACAGTGTTCCACGGAAGCAGAATTTAACATATTAAAAAATGCATAGAAACAACTTGTTACTATACTACATTTGATGTTACTATTTTATTATGAAAGCAGGAACTTCCTTGTTTGTGTTGATATAATAAAGGTCACAGCACATTCTGCCTGAGATGTTCTATCTTAGTGAAATAACTAAGTGGGACCAGGTTCTTAGTGGAAGGAAATAATGAAGCACCTTTAAAATATTTAGAACTTTTATGAACTGAAGTACAGGAGTTCCTAAGTTACAAATGAATTTTAGTAGAAAGCCTAGTGTCTTTAAATTCAGATCAATGAGATTATAATCTACTGACACAAATATCTGGAGTCACTGCACTGCTGTGCCACACTAATTATCAATTTATCAACTGCTAAGTGTGAAGAGTATCTGCCAAACTATTTATGTTTCATTTTTTCTTCCTGTATTAGTCACTTGTTATTTCAAATTAAACTCAATTTTAAGTTCATTAATTAATTCTAAAAAGGCTTGGAGTACAAGAAACTAGTACCTCGTATAAAATATATATCTCATTAAGATGCATAACTTTTATCTTAAACACTTTTCAATGTGTTGCTGTATTTGCACTGTTGGTTAGCTCTGACCTGCAGTAAATAAATGTAAGGACCAATGAGGGATACAAAATTGCAATTGGTGACTCCTTTGCCATCTTCCTCCACTCTGTTCTGTAACATGACAGGTTCAGGAAGCGAAGAAGCCATGCAGTGAAGCCATGCTACACACAGGATACCTGTTCTGCAGCACTGCTTTCCTGGATGTCCGAGATAAAGATACCTTGCCCGACCTCGGCATGTTTGCCTTCAATTATCATGATACCCAGACCCTGAGCTCCCTGAAACCAATGAGAAACACACAGTGTCGTCACACAGCACACCGACATCCTGCAACACAAAGCAGCATGCACTGACAAGCATACACTCTGTGTATGTACAGTCTGTCTCCTGTTTTCATGCATAAGTCATGCACCGAATGATGATGCCTGTGGACGTGGCCTACCTGCTGGGTAGGGCTCGGACCAGCCTCCAGGCAACATGGCTGCGGGAGACAGAAACAATAAATGTACATCTACGCTACCTGACATGCAAGGAAATCACAGGAATTGTCACAAATAATTTAAAATAGTAAGTCAAGCAGCTCAAAGACGTAGACTTCCAATGCAAAAACCCAAAACACAGACTCTGAAGGTACAACAGTGCAACTCAGGATATAATTTATTTCTCAACGTTTCTCCAACATAACTTGATGATATAAATAACAGTAGTATATAAATGTTTTGCCTACATATTCTTAATGTCCAGGAAGCCACAATTATAAAAAACATTTATTAACCATGGTTCCTACAGCCTGCCTCTTACCATCCTCGAATGCCTGACATTCTCCAGGCTGAAATGATGATGGAGCAAATGAATGAAGAACTTGGGTTAATGAAGCAGGAGTACCTGCTTGCCATCTGGTGGACACTAAGCATGGTGATAATGACTAAAGCCATAAAGTGTTAAAGGCATATCTTTGTCTAAATGGGACAGACAGTACGGTAATGAGGAGTGCTGCCTCTACCACCACGCTGATTACTGACCTATTGATAATTTTCTTTTACCAGCTGGTACGTTAAAACACATAAGCTCACACTATTAATTTAAAAACCTAAATATGCAGTTAGCCTCAAATAAAACTTTATACATTTGCTAACATTACCATGCCCATGGTACATGCATTTTATATGTCTCTTATTACAATCTGAACTTTTACTGTCCACTTCTACTCCCTAGTGCTCATAACAAACGTGGCTTGAAGCTGCCCAGATTATATACTGGTAGTAAAAAATTGATCTAGAGATTGGCAGAACATACTATTTTATAATGAAGCAATGTTCATGTGTCAGTTAAGCGACTTTCAAGTCATTTCATCATTTCATTTTGTGTCTTTAGTTTGTGACACATGTGTATCGTGCAAAACTACACAGATACTGTATGGTTACAAACTGTTGTTCAATAAAATGAAAAGAATCTAAGAACTTTATACAGATAATACCTGTACAGCTGACACCCAAAATTTTACCATGCCCACTTGATGTCTCCTCTTCATTTAACTACTAAAGCCTACTTCCCTGAAAATGATAATTCATGTCCAGTATGCCAAGATCTTAGCTGAGTACTGTGCAGCAAAATATAAATTTATAAGATCTGTGTTTATTAATTTTAAATGTTTTTAAAATGTATTATTATTAAACAATGATATATTAACATCCTGATTAAGTTTTCTTTTGATTATTCAACACAAGATGGAAGCTAGTTAATATTTTTATAGTTCGCTGGGAATGCATCCTCCATTATAATATTTAAACCCAACAGAAAATGGATCCCCAAGATTTGACTCTTCAAGATTGGAGCTCCCTTTCAAGGAATGTATCCTGGTTAAATCTATAGGGTATGACCAAAGAAATATAAAGAAGCAGGAAAGAAAAAAAGGGAAACAATAAAAAGACTAATGAAATTAGGAAATGTATGAGGCGTGTAAGAATTCTGGTGCGTTCTCTCTGTTACTTCCGCTAATTTTAAATTTGTTGCCACTAACGTCTGATTATCTCTTATAAGGTCATAAAATAGGTATGATGGACAAGTAAGAACCTCCAATATTAGACTGTGTCTAAATAAGTCTAACAGTCATCCTGTTCAGGTGACATGGCAAAAAAAAAAGCCTTTTATTTACTTCTTCAAAGTACCGCCACTACCGCACAACAAATTCATAATTCATATCACTTTATTACACTACTATACCTTTAAAAACTGATTACTGGTATCATCATTATGATGTACCTATTTTGAATCATCATCAGATTCATACACAAATTTAAATGCATGTAAGTCAATGCACGCAAAGAAAAAATATAGTAACACTGCCAATCCCAAAAAACAGTAAAACCAATAAAATACTTGACATAAACACTTTTTAAACTCAGTTGTATTATAATATTCATGTCAAATTATTATGTAGTTTCTGCTGTTTGGTATGGAGTTACTATCTTATGCGACCTGTGGTTATGATGTATTACCTGTCACAAAAATCATAATATATATATACACATAAAGCAAACTAGGCACAAAATGTGTTTCAATTTCTGTAGGTTTGTTCAAAACGTTTTTTCTGTGGTAAGTATGCAGCAAAATACGTATGCCTGAAACACATCCAGAAATGCATATAGATCTTCATGCAGTAAACACATTATGGAATCTGGAAAACATTTATTTCCTATAATGACTGACTGACTCTGTGGAAAATCAATTTAAATGTTCAAAGCCATAATCACAGTGAGAGAGCTCAGTCAAACTTACATTCTCATAACCTATTACTCTAAGATCAATTTTAATTTTCAACAAGATTCCCCAAAACGTTCTGTATGCATTTCTTGTTTCCCTCAACTGAGCAGTTCCTAATGTTACCTTGTCTTGAATATCTGCCTAAAAGTATACAATGCACTCCTTCCTAGCAAACTGGCCCTGGAATTGTGTCAGGCTGGCCTTATCTTGCACACTTCCGTCCCAACAACACAGTATCCTGTGTTCAGGGTGGCAGTATCTTACCTTCTTGATAGTGATAGTGCGTAGACCTTTGAAGCTGCTGTACCGTTCCTCAGGTGCCTGCAACAACAGTCATTCTCACCAGTAAACCCACTTTATCCTCTTTCATTAGATATTGAAGGTAATTCCCTCCATTTCAGTTGTTTCAAATATTTACTCTTCATTATTTTTAATTCTGTTATGTACCTGTACCCCTGTATCTGTACCCTATTAACACTGCCAATACAACAGACACCACCACTAACACTAATCTCTCAGAATACAATGAGGAAGCAGTAGTGGATGGTTCCAGACAAAAGTTATTGAAATACTCATACAACACTGCCCTCAGCATGTAGCGCACAAAAAGTGTACCAGTATTTCATTTCTTAATGTAATAGGTCCGGATTCAAGGCAGTATCAACACCACTAAACAATGGACCATGGCGAGACAAGTATCTATAAATTTCCTGAAAACAATGCCCAGCATTTGCAAATGTATTAACAATTCTTTTGCAAGGTTTATATATCAACAGTATGTATGCATGTCTCACTTTCTTTACATGTGCTAGATGTTCATTCCAGTTTCTTATTTCCTGTATGCATTTTTAAAGGATTTTCACACCTTGATACTCATTCCAGAATTCTAAACAGACTGGTGCTAGGACGACAACATAGTCTTGTAATAAGAATCATCCTATATAAATCTTGGCCTGAGATTTTAAATGGTTTTCCTAATTTTTCCGGAAAAATTCTGGGACAGTATCTCAGAACATGTCAATACTACCTCCTTCCACATCCTAACCTAATCACCATTCATAATTTTCAACATCAACATTATATAACTCTAAGGGCAAAACAGTGTCATTAAATAATGTAAGAACCAATCAACTACCAGTATATGGATTCTTACCTCATCATCTAGTGTAACAGGGAACTGGGTGATCGGCTTCACAGCTAGGTCGTCCAGAGCGGCATCCCGTCTGAAATAGTCAACAAAGCACTGAACAGACATACATAGAGTGATTTGGCCTAACTCTGGTAATAAAACATTAAGGTCTAACACTACCAATACCAAAACCCACCACTGGGCACACTTCTGGACAATCCACCCAATACCAAGGCCTCACAATTAACATATTTTAATGATACCCTTCCATCTCTTTCTTGGCCTTCCAAATGGCTGCTTTCCTAGAAGTATTCTGACGAAATTCTGTCACTTCCTTGCCTCCCTCATCACAGTCACAATGTGATAAAGATAAGCTCAATAGAGAATAGGTGTATCTTTTCCTTTAACACATTATCAGCACTGTTAAACTTAAGTAAAATCAGTTTTCTATTTTCTTTTTAGTAAAGGTGTAAACTGTGCACCTGCCTCTTATACTATACTTCCTTCACTTGTTGGTTCACCAGTATGATAACAACCTGTCAGGTAGATGAGCATGATCCAGCCACCACTTCATATCTAATGGTTATCATTCTTCACATTCAGGAGGTCGTGTCTAAACCTCAGCACAGAAACCAAGTGTTGTTTTATGAGATTCTGCAGTAGCAACTAGCAAATGCTGAGATAATGCCACATCTGCATCTGTCCCAATTCAGCATTTACAATCATCCTGCAGTAGACCTTATTCCTCACAATTTATTGGGGGCAAGGGGACAAACTACTCTGTTAAGCCCTTTAGGAAATAAGGCCAAAGTGATGGAACCCCAGACTTCGAACACATTGCTAGAAATACCGCTGGTGGTGTCCCAATGTCGAACAGTATAAATTTGGTGACCTCACTGCTTTAATTTATGACGTCTTATCAATTGCATAAGCTACATGACATCGGCTGGCGGGGTGATTACAAACGATGGAATGAAACAAATGAGGCCTATTTTACGTCTGTTCCTTGTATTTATTCACGGCAATGGCGGATATCACGAAAACTCGCAGTCAGGGATTCGAACACGAGGGCCTCCAGCATACGAAGCTGGTCTACCAACCAACGAACCAGATGTTCGGCGCGCACTGCTACCAACATTCATGTTTTGATAATAGCCACAGCACTGTCTGGTCGCAGTTACATGTGACGGCACACACAACACGAAGCATAAAAAATTCGTTACACACAAAATCAATATACCTCACCACCTGCTTTATTCGTGGTGTTCCTCAGACCTGCCAGGCAACCGAACAAAGCAGACCCCGTCACACCTACTAAATAACCAACGTACTTACTGGTTGCGACGCGAGGTGCCAGCACCAGCTGGGTAACCTCAACACCATACCGAATCAATATTAGGCTGGCCTTCGTATCATTTCCATAGCAACTCCTCATCCGTCACAGGTTTTTTATTTATAAGAAAATATGACGTTCGCAGGGGTGAGCCAATACGCATTACGGGAAGCTAAAACAAATACTGAGCGCTGGCGCGGTGCATTTTAGAGCTCCGACGGGTAGACCATAAGTTCTGACACTAGCATTTGGAAATTTCACTGTACAAATACTACACATAAAATTACAACTGAGTCAGTTTTTTATCGCACGTCCGCCATGTTGTCATTTCCCATAATCTTGAAAAGCCTAATAAATCTTGCGTATTTTGTTCCAACCCCACAAGTTCGGAATGCCGCCATATTTAGAAATATATGCTTGTCTTAAATCCAGACCACACGAACACTTGAAATGGTAAATAAGCCTTTCTGATCCCTGAACCTTATAATAATTCAATTTACAAACTTTGTCCCAGCTACAATCTTGTTACAGGCTGCAATCTGTTGCTAATACCTGTTTCACGTGTTAATACCCCCCCCCCCCCCATTTTATGTGGGCCAGCTTCAAAAGAAGGCATCACTGTTATGTGTTCCATTAGTTTAAGTTTTCACGTAACACATTTACAAGAAATTCATTCAGACAACCCGCGACACACAGACACATTTCTATGTGGTTAAAAGTAATCAAATCTAGTCTCCAGGTTCTTTCAACGCCAACCTTAAGAACAACCAGTGGAAGACACTCAGACTCCGGTCTCTAATTCTCAATAAGAGGGCACACAGTAACGAGTGGCGAAACATCTCCAAAGAAAGCCGTGCATCATGACAACAGAACGTTGGGAGACTAAACAGAAGACGGTTCGAACAATGCTGAGTCTTCGAATGGGTCTTTATGTCCCGATTATTGTTCGTACAGAAGGACCACGAAGTCTCACATACAAGAATCATCAATTTCTGGGGGCGCGATTAGTATGCACAACAAACTGTCAATGAAGTTCATTCATAAACCTCTGCTCACTGTATCATACATGGAAGGTTGCACTGCTGTCCTGTGTTCTCGCTGACCGGATTGTTTCTCACATTCTTATCGATCAAAAGTCCACACGGTTCCTGGCCCACGCAAACACTGGTAGGGTGAGTACAGACAGAAGGAAAAGGAAATGAAAAATAATGGCACAGTAGAAAATAGGGACAAAAGCAAAAATAAAGGGAGAAGCCAAAAACGAGAAAGAAGCATCTATCATCACGGGAGTCATTGAGATGCCAACTTTTGCAACAACAAAATGCGCAGGTTCCTTCCTGAAACATTATATAAGTAAATCTCCTTGCTTGATATCGAACCCATGACCAGTCCTGATCAACGTGAGAGTTGCCCGAATTTCACGTGAGTGCCAGACACTATTTTTTGTGTCCTGAGGTCGAACACAATGAATGCTCTTTCAAGGCGTCTTCTGTGGGAGCGCCTCATCGGTAAGGACACCCGCCACTCAAGGGAGTCGGAGAAGTTGCCGCTTCGCAAGGCAACTCCGTTAGTGCTCGAGACGAACAACGTAACTCTTCGAAAGGAATTGAACTACCCAATCAACCCACAAGCTGAGAGATGATAAATTATGGGACTAACTTGTCATAACTAATTTCCCGAAAACACTCAATATGGCAAAGCTACGAGTAATTTTACAATTTACTAATTAATTTCTGTGAATAATTTCCATTAGGCTGAAAGTAAAAAATAAGAATTGAAAATCACAAAAAATTAAATTATACGACAAAATAGCAATGAATTAAACACCCAACGATGCAACAGTTGATAAAATTGCTTGTAATTACGAACCACGAGGAAGAAGAGACAGTCCTACAGAATATATGAAGATAGGCTGAATGAACTACGGCCTGATCCATATTTTAAATACAAATAAAATATGATGCCAGGAAATCTTGACTGCAGCGCAGAGGAAATTGCCAGCAACGATACGTACAATGAAAGATTTTGTATGGTATTTCCTCGATTTCACTGAACTTAAAGGACAAGACTAGAACACAGCGCCAACAGGATGATGTGGCGGCATTGACAGAGACTGAAGGGATTCTAACACAGGGCTCCAACACTGACCTAGAATGTTCCCTTTGTCCACCCCTACAATCCAACCCCTATCACGTGCCCTCATAACAAATTTCGGTGACATTGCAATCAACGTCCAATTAACAACAAATTGCCTGAGCCACCATCGGATATCATTACGGCAGTGGCGGATGTTGCGATGCTTGACCGGCTATGTGGAAAGCCTCACGCCTGCCACGTTCGGTCATCCTTCTGCAGGAATATGTACCAACCGTGGGCATCTTCTACTTTAAGGAAATCTCTTCACTCTAGAGGCTGTTTTAAAAATCAGCTAGCAGCCTAACCTATATATTTTACCACACATTGATATGAAGGCAGATTCTCTGACCACAAAATCTTAGCAGGATTTGAGTTTTTCATGGCAGCAAAACAGCCATCTTCACACAAAATATTTCTTTGCTATGTAGGACAGAACTTTTTTGTTCAAGTAACTGTATACAATTTACGGAATGAGGCCAGGAAGTGGAATTTCAAACTTCCCAGACTAAAGTCAACACAGGTCAAAGCCATCTCTGACAATGCAATTTGATGCTTCTAAAGGAGTGTCAGAGCAGATCTGCAATTCAGTATGAGAAATTCATTAATGCCAGTCTGTAAAGAAACATCAGGGTTAGTACTGATGAGCTGTGCTTGTGTCCGCTTACCTTAACACAATCACTTTGAAAATAGGCCCTGGCAGTCCCTTGATGATGGCCGAGGCATTGAGATGACACCGTCCCTGCAGTACAACGCCATTCACCTACAACAGGAGGAATACTGGTTATTCTCTGCAGAATTAAAAAAGTAAGTACATAGCAAAATCAAATGATAATGAACTGCACTACTTTTATGGCAAATCGATTTGAAAACTTGACTGAAAGAGGCTACGGAAAATACCAAGCATGAGACGAGACGATAACATTAAGATGAGTATGAAAAAATATGCTGAAATGTTGTGAGCTGCCTCAGAACTGAGAATAACTGCAGGATTTTGTGTGACACTAATGATTCCAAGAAATATACCAAACTGGAGAGCACAAACATAATGTGACTGGCGCACTTTCGGGTGTACCAGGTTCGAGTCCCGGTCGGGTAGCACCTAATTTGAGTGAAAGTTGTGTTGTTTTCTCAGTCCCTTCAGGCAAATGCTGTGTCACCACCAGGAAACAGTGCATGACCGTTTCATACCACATACCTCCAGATTCATCGACATCTGCAGATGATACTGCACCATTAAAGAACAAAATAATCACCCAAAGTAATTTTTAAGCTTATCATAAAGTTGTTGCTGCTGGAGATAAAACTGTGAGCAATCGACAGATGTGATCGGTTTCGCGCTCCGGCCGCTTTAATCCAACAGAAATGAGCCCTTGGTACCAAACGAATGGAAACGCGTTTGTGTGGGCCCCAAAGGCGGCTTGGACGGGCAGAAGAAGCGGAAGTTTCTGGCAGGATTTAAACCTTGCCCGGCCGTGCGGCCAGGAGCCCACTTTAGCGATTGAACCATTCTGGACGCGTCAAACCTTCGGCTTCCTCAATAGGAAATGTTATGAACTGCACGCATCTGGCTGATCTCTCCACTACCTGAAAGTTGAGCAAGTAGAATTCGCAAGTTCGCATCGCTGCCATGTTTGCACTTATTTCACTAACGATCGAGCATTTCGTCTTGTTGACGGAAAAAGATGAAGTGGAGCACTGCATAGGGGAGATTGCAGGAACTTCGCGAAACACAGTAATGATGCTAATAAATCCACAGTACGGTGCTCCACAAAACTCTCGCAACATTCAATCTGTTACGTCATTCCGATCCTTAAAGCAATTGGAAAATGGCCATAACTTAGCAGCAACCCACGTGACGGGTGGCGTGCTGCTGGAAAGCTAGCTGCAGTGGCGGGCAACGCTGTTTCGAGGGACGCAAGTAACAGTGCTTTTTGGAAGTTCATGTAATAAGCACGCAAGGAGCAGTTTAAATGAGAGCACAAAACAGACGGTTTTGTACTGATTCAATACTTTGTCTGAATCGATATGGTTGTTTATGGGGCTCTGTGTTGTCTTGTGGCCTTGAAAACCTGAACCACACAGGAGAGAAATACTAGAATCTGGATACAGCACATATGGAGAGGGCTGGGTCACACATCAGTCGAAATTACGAAAAAAGGAACTGCAGAAAATCACACTGCGACGTTTATAATTTGTATTCTTCGCTCGCTGCTCTCTTCATACAGGCCCATCAGTCTTCTTGAGACTGTTGGAAAGTCATTCGAAAAGATCCTACTCACTAGGATCCTACGGGAGGTAACGAGCGTGACGAGCAGATTGGGTTTCGTCGCAGACATAGCACGACGCAGCAGCTGGCCCGCCTTGCTGAAAGAACCAACAGAAACTTTGACGAGAAGCCGCCAAAGCCTTCGACACAGTGTGGGCCATCTTTAAAAGCTCAGCATCCTGAACTTCCCGTCTTACCATTTCATCATACCTTGACTCCCGAACGTTCCAAACGTCCTTCCACAAGTCGTGGCATGCGGTCTGAAGTAGCAAAGGGTGGGTCAGTCTCCTCTGTGCTGTTCAGTCTGTAAATGAGCGACATACCTACACCCTCCCACCACGCAGACCTAGCGCAGTACGCCGATGACACACAGCTCTAGTAGCCACGTATCGTAGTCCATCGTTTCTCATCGGTTATCTGGAGGCCTATATCGGCAGAGTGGAGCACTGGCAACGGGATTGTTGTCTATGTCTCAAAGAGCACCGCTCTGCCCTTCGCCAAGGCCGCGAGACTGCACTGCATACAGTTTCTCGGACAGCCGATACAGTGGGTCCAAACAGCAGTTTTGGGGTGATACTCGACACCAGGCTTACCTGGTAGGCGCACGTCAACCAGGTGGGAAAGAAGCAGTTTGGTCCCTCCTTAACAGGAAAAGCGGTCTGTCCGTACGAAAGCACGTGCTGCTCTGCAAGAAGCCGCAAATGTTACAATCCAAGTTTCTTCGCATTCGACTAGCGCGCCTTTGTACCTTAGTAGCAGGCAATACACGAGGATTTCCATTCTTCGCGCACCACATCAGAGCGTTGACTGAGAGTTTCGACTCAGAGTTAGATGAAGTGGGGAACTCCTTAGTTCGGCAACTTGGAAGACACTTTCGCCAACCACAGGCTGAGGTCGCTCACGGGCAACCGAGGCTGCCCTGAAAAGACGGCCAAGTGGGCGCTAAGAGTGGCTACGCCGACTAAAGTTTTCAGTGTTTTTCCTCAGTTGTAAGGCAAATGCCAGGGTATAATTCAAAAGGGACACAGCCCGCCCTCCCCAAACATGAAGGCCTTCGGCTGAAGTTATCCCCCCACCCAGCAAAGTTGAGGAGAACATCAGCGAAAGAGATCCCGACACTTCCGAGTTCAAATCTCAGACAGCCATCCAACCAAAATCCTTGTCACAAAGGACAAATTACTTGATGGGATAATCTCCCACCAGTAGCAACAGCGGCTTGTTTGAACAGTCAAAGCCTTCCGCCACGACAAAATTCCCGTTGGCGTAAGCACGTTTAGTTTTAAGGCACTGTTTACCATTTCCAGCACTGCGTTTCGTAAGCAGGAATGGTGAAATCTCGCAAGGGACGATGTCTTGGGCTTGCGCAGGACTCCGCCCTTAGTTGGTTTTTTCGTTGGCTGGCTGGTTTCGAGCAGCTTACTCATCATCCTGATGATGGAAGCAGCAGGGGCTTCTGAATCGATGGTAAACGTCTACCAGATACACGACGCTACAACCCAGACGACAGCCATCTTAGGACTCTGCCGTGAAAACCTTAAATCCTACAGAAACGTTTGGTCGGAAAACTCAGAGGGAAGTGATTACACAAGAAAACTTTACGGGCAAATAATATTAAAATGGACGTACAGATAAATAAAGTGCGAAGTTGTGGGCCCAAGGCAGGTTCCAATGACGGCCTTCTGTGCACACAATGACGAAAGTTCGAGTTACATCACAGCAGGGAATTTCTTGACAAGATGATCAGCTGCTCAGCCACAGATGACACAGTGCTAAAAGGGCAATCTTACGTCTGATAAAGCATTTGAGCAATTAAACTTCGTACGGATTTCAGTTTATATAAACATTATCAGAATCGCAGAAAGGCCAATTAGTGCAGGTTAAAATTAAAATGACCTTAGAAACTGGAAGCCGAGAAGCAAGTTAGGAGGAACGTGGCGAAAAGCTTTCCTCTCACAAATAAACATAGAAAATGGAACCCCGATGAAAAAAGACGCTATTCGGCGACTGCTAACTGGCGAGGAGAGGGGTGAGAAGAAGGGGCTGCGGAACTGACTGATTCAAGGGGGGAGATGAGTACGTCATTTTATTACATTTTATAGTAGGAATTTTTAAAGACACTATAAATTCTCCTTAAGACGGAAATATTGAAAATGTTAATGGCCAGATGCCGTCAAGCGCCATCATGTTGGCCCGCTTGTACTCTACGTAATTTTAGATTGGTGAGGTAATACTGACAGCAGAACAGCAGAATTCATAGGTAGCATGTTTCTAGTACCCCACAGCCAACATTCGTTAGCCACTAACCCCCATTCCCGGCCTTGGGCTCCGTCGCCTAAGAGAATGGTAAGAAAAGAGCCCGACACTGCAGTGGCGTGTCAGTTATTTAACGATGATCTATCAAATTAATTGGTAGGGATAAATGAGGTAGAGGATCAATTGTATGGGATCTCAAACTATTTTATGACATTATTCCGGTGTCTGGCAGGAAAGACTGCGAAAAACCACGACGGACTCCGGTTGGCTGGTGTTTCTACCGATAAAGTTGTTGTCCCACGTACTCCCACCCACGACGCCCTATCGATCGCGCTGCCGTCGCCGCTTCTACTGCCCTCTGATGGGAGACTTGGCTAGCCTGCCTGATTTTACTCTGTCCCTCCAACCCTTGACCTGCAGTCACCTTGCAGTATTCGGCTGCTGGTAGATCTACCTCTGAATTCCAATGGACAATGGAGTAAAGTACACGGATTTTGAAAATGCACCCCTCATCGGCCTTACACTCAGTTACTGGAAACACAAAGCCAGTCAACAGCGCAGATATTACTATGTATAAAGGCACAGAATATCAAATACGCGCCATGTCGAAACGTGTTCGAACGTCGCATACCATAATCGTCCGTAAAGGAGTACGATACTGACCAAGAAGAACTTCGCCTTGCCGCATTCGGTGTAGGTCACACTCCAAGCACAATTCCACAGATATCCGTTCCGTAATCCTCGTGCCAAAGCAAGCGAGTGGAGGGACACAACCTCCCGATAACACACTCATTTTCTACGCCTTGTGATGCGCGTTTTGACCAATACGACAGGGCATCCATACACTTTGCATCAAACTTTGGTTTGATTTTTTTAAAAGTACTTGACGAGATTTCTTATAACAAAGGTAACGTTATTGTACCTAATTAAGCACCACGGCATACAGACGGATGGAGTGGAGACGAAATCCACACATTCTTAACCTCGGCACTACATAAAAGTGAGTGTCCAGCTTAACGCCCCGCTAGCTTTACCCCGGTACTCACTAGACTGGAGATTGGCCTGCAAACAGAAAAACATCTGGCCCATCGCGAATCAAACCCCTGTCGTCCTGACAGTACCCTAGACACTAGGCCCTTTTCTGACTGAGATATTTCGGTTATCTAGGTCAAATTAAAATTTTGGTTTGGGTCTTCAATAAGGCAGAAACCTCAGCTGGAATGCAAAACCGAAAGGCAAACTGATCAGTGTCTTGCAACAAAGGCGACCAACCAACAACCACCTGTACAGCGCTGGAACGTACGACGGGGGCCAGTTAAGAAATCTTTCACGTCAGAGTGTCTGGGTCAAACCACGGCCGGTCTCGTACTTTCACTTCCGACCCAGCGCACCATCAAAACGCCATTTCTGACCCGACTCCATACAACTATTACACTTGCACAGGCTACCGCAAATAAAACAACGATCACGTAATAGGATTTGCAGAAGGGCCTTGAAAGTGCGCAGTACCCATTGGTGATTTATCGAGACGTAAGCGGCCAGTGCAGCTGGAATCGTACTTCTCATTCACGAACTGGACCTCATCATCCCGTGTCCTCCCACCACGCAGCTAGCATGTTCCAGCCACGAGATCACACAGACGTGGGAGGGGTGTACACAAAGACCAGGGCTGCACAGTTTAACAACCACGATAAGTAACGTGCCTACGAAACATCGCAATAAAGCTCCTTTTTAACAAGACAAAATGTTGAGAGCAGATGTTCGACATTTTAGGGCGACCGAACGTCCCGAGCGCCGTTCAGTTTAAGACGACGCACCTCAGGCTTCCCTGTTGGCTGCTTCACACCTGCACTGCGCAATGTTTGCTTTGTTCATATCGGAGGCGGCGAGGTCGCAGAGAACAAAAACAACGACATGCAAACGTGTGCGAAGGTTTACGCAAGGCGTGTCTGTTTGTTGTTTTGGAAACACACTGCCTTCTAAACCGACCTGAAACGAGCCACATGGCAAGACGACAGCGGGAGGTTGGACACCGCTTACGATAGCGCACACCAACGGCCTGTGTTATTATGCAGTTACTGGTTTATGGGAGTTCATGCAAATATTCCACATCAGTCTCTCGGGCGAATACATAGCGAAATACGGGGGAAAAACCATGTACGTACACACACATATTCATGCCCTAAGCAATGCGAGCTTTAAACTAAATAAAGGGAAATTAAGTTCATACACGGGAAGTTTCTTAAAACACAAGTGCTACCTGCTGCGGTGCAAAAGGCAGCTGGAGACGTACATACTCAGCTTAAAACGGTACGTTACACCCGCAATGTAAATTTTGTCGACCGCTGTCCATCTTCATTCAGACAGCATCGTTTAATTACCACCTTACTTCGGGGCGTTGGTGAAATTTTGCCTGTATGCTAAATTTTTTTTAGCATATTTATATCCATGGCACTTACAGTTCAGATTAAGGTAAGACTTAAAACGAACTTAATATAGAAAGTCTTTGACAGATTTACATTGTACTTCTTACACTTGGATGCCGCACGGAATGAAAGGATTTAAATCATTCCTGGGCCCCCTTACACGCACGCAGACGCACCACCTGCAATATTTTTATTTATTTCCTCCATTTCAAAATATCAAGCAAAAATAATGATTAGGCCAAAACATGGAGACGGGGATTTTCATTTCTGGTCGAGCTGCAAGGGGAAACCAAGGCATTCGTCTTTTATCACCTGGCGAGAAGTGGGAAAGCTGCGGGTGTCCGCGTAAACCTCGTTTTATTTTAATACGGAGTTGCGAACCCTGTGCATCCAGGCCCAAAAAGAGCTGCGGTGCCAGTGTTCTTGGCAAGAATTTTTCACCAGTGCGTGCTAACTGATCCACCGCAATCTCCGTATGAAGCCAAAACGCGAACAACAAACACATCCTGCAAGCTAGACGTCGAGCATAATTTGAAAGACCTAGACCCACTCATCAGGCAAGTGTTTGTGGTGACAGTGAACATTCCGGTTACGCAAAGAAAGTATTTTATTCGTCTACCGAAAGACCAATGTTCTGAGGCATCTGCAAACACGTCACATAAAACACGCGAGTGGCGAACAGCTTATCGCAAAGCTGACTGCTGACACAAATTACAGTGCACCTTGATTATCTGCTGTTCTGCAGTCGTTTCGTTTATACACACGAAGCCGAGTGATTTGTCTCGATCCGTCTGATAAGCTGGCCACAGGATGTGCCGACTGTTTCATGTCGGTTGCACATTTTTATGTAGGGCACACAGAGGCATTTCAATGCCCGTCCTCACTGCTGTGGCGTTCTTCTGGGTCCTAACTTTTTCTTCTACGTGTGTGCTTTAAATTCCATGTTATCTTCAGCCACCGGCCTTCGCCCGTTTTATTATCTGCCTCCTCAACTGCACTATCGACCTTACGTCCAGTCTACCGCGCACATTCAGCTGTTCTGTCTCTCTCACCGCGTGCCCTTGTCTCACCAACACCGGTTTTAGCATCTGACTTCCTAAATACCTCCACTGGCCGATTTGTTCTACTGCGTTACTGATCCGTTTTATTGATGATGGATGCGTTTTATTCTGCTCTGCACCGGGCAAATGTCTCAAGTGCTACTACATAAGAACAGTTAAAGTCAAACTGAATATGTATTGATTTGCGCCCTTCTTACCAAGCACCAAAGCTGTAACCCCTTTGATATATCCAAAAATTTCTGAAATTTAAAGACGATGTCAGTAGCTCAATTACGAAAAATTTCCAAAATCGACAAAATTAAAACAAACTTGAAAATTCAAAGATTTTGAAAAATTATGAAAATTTTCAAAATTGGACGAAAATCTCATAAAATTTTCTAAATTTTTCAAAATTCAAAACACAAAGCCTTCACACGAGCCACGTAGGCAAGCGTTGGGTGCGGTTACTTATGAAAGCAATAGATTTTCGTTGGAAACTTTTTAGTCGGACATCTTACAACTTCATTATCGCTAATTTCACACACACACACAATATATATATATATATATATATATATATATATATTATCAGAATCTGAATATGACTGTCGGAATGTTCCGTCACTTTTCTCCGATCCAGAGTTGTATAAAATGTCATTCACTTCATCAACAGTCGGACTTGAAGCACGAAATGCCTTCTCCTTACCGCGTGAACTTGTAATTGGTTCAATCGCCATTATATAGGAACTACAAGGACTTCGCTTTATATATGCAAATAAAAGTTGTGACCGTATAACCTAAATAACTGATCTCGTAAGACGTTCCTATTACTCCCAATACACTCCAGAAGCATACAAATTTCTTTGAAAGTTCTCTCGCGTCTGTACTATCGTCGACCTGTAATGACAAAACACTGAAACGCGTATACGTGATAGTAGGCTAGCGCAACCATAGTCCCGAAGGGATTAATTAATTCATCTTCCGCATGGAAGGTGAAGGATGCTCTTAATTAGTCTCCACGGCGCTAAGTAACAAGAAAAGGCGAACGTAAAATTGTCCTGCCCTCGTAATTAAGCACCCCGCCATGAAGACGTACGGACGTAAGGGGTCTGAAGTTAATCTCCCTTGGCACCAGACACAGCTGAACTGAAGTACAACAGAATTTGGGATGTTACCTCGAGGATCTCGTCGCCGACCTGGATGCCGCCCGAACGGGACGCCGCGCCGTTCGGATTGAGGCCGCACACGAACACGGCCATACGGCTGCGGTCCTTGTGCCCCGCGAGACTCAGTCCCAGGCCCTGTCGGCCCCGTTCCAGCTGCACAGCCAGCACCGAGTGGCCCTGGGACCCATACTTCTTCTTCACCTTATCTGCAACAGCATGCCAACCCCAGATCGTAATTCGCACCGACAATGCACAAACTTGTGGGATGGAAAACACCACCAGTACCTGTGAATGTGTGGACGTTCCTCGCGTTTCGCATGAAAAATAACGAACGCAGAAACCTGAGCTTCAATGCCGTCGACTGGAAACAATCCTGAGCCAGTTCCATCCACCTCCAACCCTTACAACCTCTATCTCTACTATCCATCTCCTTCTTTGCTTTCTAAGTGTCCGTTTTCCAGCAGTTTTCTCCACAAACGTTCTCTACGTATTCCTTGTCTCTACCACACAAGTTATACGTCCGGCCCACAATAAATTTCCCCCAAGTTCACTGCCGTGTGAGTAAATTACTGGCGATCTGCGTCTTATGCTATACTGGCACGACGGCAAGCCTTATTCTCCGTCCGCCTTTATCGCCACATGCCAGAGTGTTACGCGTTCACAGGTGCAAGTTGCACGCCAGCACAGGCACACATGTTCCTCCGCAAACACCGGGCGACCTTGCGCCCGCAGCAACTGTTTGTCACGACAGTTCGGCGGAGCTGACGAAATTAAATTTTGCGCCTCGTTCCTGCATTTCTAGATAAAGTTCCTAGGGTCCGTCAGAGATTAGTAATGGAGATTTTCTGAAATCGTGGTTACGATGGGACAGACATGTAACTCGGATGGACTAATTTGTTCTTGAGTTATTTAATGAGACTTCTTAATTGCACACGGCGAGAGTTACGAAGATTGTGAACGATGAATCCCACAGGAAATGGAAGAAAACGGAGGTGGCACATTTTAACTAACCGAATGGCGGCGCGAGACTCAAACAAGAGCCGTCCGGAAACAAAGAATACATACACAATTTTCGTGTGAAACAATGAAAAACGGCCCCTTCGTAAAGCGAGAAAATTCGATTTTGTGGGGGTGGATGGAAGTCTCTGGATCGTGTCCGGTGGAGAAAATTAGTAATAGCGACGTTGAAATTTCGTATTACATTACACGGAGCGCACAAACAGATTCGTATATGCAATAAAGAAAACGAATGGGCTGTGCAAAATGTTGATGTTCCCGACAGCTTCAGGACCGCATGTGAAAAATACGACCCACGCGCGTAAACATTTTACGAGAAGGGTTCTCAGACACTCTAAGTTATTTCAGATTCAAACAAAACTAGCAGCTGATGATGATGATGATGTGTTGGGTCTTGGCGCCGTGTCGACTGATCGGTAGATCGTCACCGCCGTGAGAACCTAAAATATCAAAAAGTAGCAGAACTCCGAGAAGTGGGATCACCAGTTGGAAAACCCAGGTGTAAATTGGAGGCGCGGGAGTACACTTTTGGGCACACATCACTTTATAAAACTGGAATAACGTGTACAATCTGAGCAGAACCCAGACTAAATTCGAGAAATGCTTCGTACCATTCAGTGCAGAATCTCTTGCCTTCCTGTCTGCTGTCTAAAAACGTGAAGAGTGAAATAAGCTGAACTATAGTTTTGCCTGTTGTTTTGTATGAATGCGAAACCTGGTCTTTCATCCCAAGGTAAGTTGCCAACCTCGAGTGTTTGAGAACGACGTGCCAAGCAAAATGTCTGGACCTAAGGAAAGAGGAACTGACAGGAGGATGGATATAATTACACAATTGGGCGCTTCATATTACGTAATTCTAACCAACTATTATCATCTTCACCACATTCAGGACGATGAAAAGGGATGAGAAATACATGCAAAATTTTGGCCGAAAAAATGAAGGGATAAATACCACTTGGGGATCCTAGGCGTGGACGAGAGAATATTATTAAAACGGACATCAAAGAAACAGTGTGTGTGTGGATGTGAAGTGGGTGCATCTGGTTCAGGACAGGGTCCAGTGACGGGCTCTTGCAAATACCGTACTGTAATGAACATTTTAATGTTCCATAAAAGTCGGCGAATTTATTGACCAGCCGAATTTCTCAAGTCGGACTCTGCGCCCTGGAGTTAGTGATTTACGTTGTATAAGCCCTAAATCGAATGACGAGAAAACCTCGACATCGTGAACCATAAAAGACATGGCCTTAACGCCGTAGGCGGAAAGTGCACTCTTGCTGCGTGGTACTCGAGATACGAATGCTAAATATAACGTGCTTATTTTGAAAGGCGAAATGTACATACCGGTAGCTGACTGATAAAAGGCAGTATCAATGTTGCCAATAAGTACCGCCACCTGAACAGAGAGGCCTGCCAATCGCACAACTTAAAATAAAACTATCGCACAAATGTGTGACCTACTTTCACAATGTCAAACTAAACTCGACAGATTCGCATCACTGCCATCTTGGTATGCTTCAGTAAGTGACGCACTGGTTGTTGACGTGTTCCAAAAACGAATCTCTTTAACGTTGCCTTGTCATCTCTCAGAAAGCGGCTGTGGCCGGGTGTAAAGTATTGCAGAATTTTTGTGAAAGGAGATGCAAAAACTACTAAAAACATGTGACGATGCCTAACCTTCGAGTTTTATTGTAACCCGGACGTCCCGGCACCAATCACTACACCACCGATGTCGGTAGTCATGTCAGGAACGCCGTGTTCGAGATTTCCACTGGCTGAGAAGTGTCAATGTCGTGGCGTCTCGTTCAGCGCACAAGAAAATGTTTACTGCGAAATGTCTGGGCACGATCACAATCTACGGAATTTCAAGTCCTTACTTCAGCAGATACGGAAGGCGCATTCTTCCAAGAGCGTCCTTTGCGGTTTTATCCGTCTCGCCGCCTCACACCTGCCTCTTGCAATGCTAATTACAATGCAGAGAGAGTCAGAGGCAACGTTTACTTGTATTACGTCAAATATAAACTGCAACATTTATCTTATTGTAAGTAAAGCCGTCCCGCTACACGCCATGTAGGCGCTTGAGGGGGAGAGGCGGTATTGCTCCTACTCATTCTTGACCTCGGCACTAGACGGGGGGGTGAGTGATGAGCATCACGTCCCAGCCATGCTTTACCCCCGGGAAAGGACCCCGGTACCCATAGGAGGCTGGGTGGGCCCCAGAGCCAATCTGAACGCAGAGGCTAGAGGGAAAATCCTCTGCCAACGTCGGGGATCGAACCTCAGTCGCACAGCCCGTAGCTAGGCACTATACTAACTGAGCTATCCAGGCTCCCTATTGTTAACATTACGTAACGATTTTATGAGTGACCAGGTATGTTGAGAACAAATCATCAATTCCGATTTAATCTTCGTGTAAAAATAGCGTTTGTGTTCAACCGATGCGAAATGAAATGAAACTCGACAGTCAACCTGTAGTGTAAATGTAATCAAAATGTAAGCGGTTTCGAAGATGAAACGTACAGATGGACGGACGAACACGCCGTTTGCGCACAACTTAATGTTATATATCCCGTTAACCTTCTGGATCTTACACAGAATTTCTACAAATTTCTACCACATCTGGCTGCTGCCATGTTTGGAACTGTTACTTATATCTGATTCTCGGATAAGACATATAGCCCGAAAGTTTCACATCGCTTATACCAAAGTCTGCCACTGGACACGACCCTGGGAAACTTCCATCCAGTTCCCATCCTCACAACTCCTGTTCTTAAAACTTAACGTTATCCCACAACTACTTCTCGGACTTCCAAGTGGCCGCTTTCCAAGAGACATCATCCACAAAAATTCGATAAGCATTGTGCCCCGATCTAAGCTACATGTTCAGCCCATGGTAACCTGCTTGTGTAAATCACAAAGTTCCCGCCTTATGGGACATCCTTAGGAATAATATACAATTTACTTCAAAACGCTTGTAACCGGTGTTCCTTCTTATAAAAATATAGCAATACAAAACGATTTCTTGGATTGGCAATCTCATTATAATTTCGTAAGTTAAAGGCAGAGAGCCGGTTCAAAACTTACAGACATGTCACTGCCCTTACTCGCAAGATCACGTTTTTTATTTACATTTTACTCAACGAAGTAATATTTTAAACACTACCAACTGTATGAATAAAAGATGAGCATTGCGGTAGCTCCGTACTGAGGTGGCCACCTTAGAGTGGAGTGGTAACTGTGTGTACCACGTGGTTTAACGATAAAGAATTTGGCATTTCACGCACACGTGTTTCGTCTGGTTTTCAAAACAAATAGCCGCTGTTTCTCTCAACAGTAAAAACTGACTTGAGTAAGAAAGTGGGGGCAGTAACCGAAGTTTTAATAATATCCATTAACACTTGTCGGGCATGCCGGTCTGAGCTTGATCCTATCAACAAGCAGTGAAGGCAGTACTGGAATGCTGGAAACATTAGCGACAGGTAACATGAAGAAATTATCCGCAAAGGTTAAATAAAAATAACCCCAGAGATGACGAGCAAGTTGAATTACTCTGCAGTCTACTTGAGAAATGACAGTAGACAGGCAGACCTGCTGGCGTGCCAACCCGATCGAGGTGCAATATTTAACTTCCTGACATTAGAAAGCCTCGATTCCTAAACTCTGCCATCACATTTTGTGTCCCTAAAAACGGCGCAGCGGTGAAAAATAAGTTATTTATCTCATAATGCGGTTTTTCACAAAGTTTCGGACGGGACGTGAAGAAGGCAGTGGCACGCGTTATTCTGTCACGGCAAGACAACACCGAGCTAGTCTACACGAGAGACAGCCGACACAGCACAGGCCGTACCGGAGCAGTATCGTGCCCGTCACGACAACACAGCACACTGACCACTCACACACATTTACCGAGCTCATATTCGCTCTCAGCATCCTCTGCTATCGTCTCCATTGTCCACGTCGCATGGCCAACCAGCTGCACTACGTAGCTGCCAAACTCACACTGAGCAAGCGAGCGTAGCGCCTGGGATATTTCCCAGCATGCAAAGCAAAGCGTCGGCACAGCAGCTACCTACTCTCTCTTTTTATTTTTCGTTTCATTGCGATCTTAGGTCAGTGGGACGCCGTGCTCAGGCGGCAACTTCTTCGACACAGCTGCTGAACGTATAGTCTATCTGCAAGGCGCTCCAAGCAATGCACACGCGACAGTCCATTGGATACATCCACTATAAACTGGGCCACGATTATTTTTGAGATGCTTAAACTTGAACGTTTGAGAGAGAAGTAAAAAACGGAAGTGAGATAGTCTATGATATACGGAAGAAGTTGACACATTTCGTGCACTTGTCATTTTCGAAATTCCATTTCAGTTTGTTGCTGTCCCCAACTACCTCCGAGCACCACAGTCCTTGACAGTCATTCAGGTAGTCAAGAAATCCCTCACATTCTACGTAATTCGACTGTTCATTATCGTATACACAATAGCCCATCAGTGAATCCTATCCTGACACAAATAAATCCAGTTCACACATTAAAATTGTTTCCGATTTTCTAAAAGTTGTAGATATTAATGAGATCTATATTTCATGTTGTACATCAGTTCTACATGCAATGAGCCAATTCTGAAAAAAGTGTCAAAGTTCACTTTGAGCATCACATAAAGCAGGAAGTTGTGTTGGACTGATATGTAACAGATGTTTGGTATTGGTACATAATTTCATTGCAATTAATTCAGCAATTTCAAAGATTCAGACAGGAAAACCTAGAACCTGGTCAGGAGACCTATGTAGTGCTCCATCACAAACAAGTCAAAAAGAGTTCATTGCAGGCCACTTTCTTGCATTTATCAAACTAAAGTTCTTTCAAGAGGAATGATCACAAACTTTAAAATACTGATATTTCAGTATGATACTTATTTTACACCATACCTAAAACAGTTCTCCACTTATACTTCATTATTGCAAGCTATGAATAAGAACAAATGCTAAATCCCATGCAACATCAGAAATTTCCAACTGTGGTCAACTTACAAAAGAATTTGATGACCACAGGTCTGAATATAACCACAGTGAGACAGGCAGAGAACGGCATGCAGAAGCATCACGCATCACACAGACGAAACATAGGAAGTCCACAGTTACAGTTACAGTCTGTAAAACATAAGAACTTTTGTACTCACTTGTGGTGTAGCCATATTCGTCCTCCTCTTCTGGGTCTGCTTCCGCCTCTTCCTTAGACCTCTTCACATTACCAGCACTGGCTCGGTATATCTGCAAAGATATAAGCTCTTGTAGCGCACTCTGCTTACCTGGGACAGTTTCCTGATATCAACAACTACACATTTTCAGAACCTCCTAGTGATACTACTATGAAGAATATCCTACTTCGCTAGATAACAGAAGCACATTTAACTGATTGTAATTAAATCTTCTCCCATGATCAGCTGTCGGTATGGTATGAGTTTACAATTTTACAAAGGCTGTATCTGCTACCATCATCAGGGAGTGATATTATGAGTGATGCAACTGTTCGCTGCATTTAAAAATACACTTGACTTTTGGAGTGTTGACTCCTTGTTAAAGAGCGAGCCAATAAGGGAACGGTGGTCAAATTCACGTATCCACACAACCTGCTTGGGGCCACAGTCATTCCATATTGACACAGCTGATTGCCTCATTGCATTCAGTAACTCTGAAAGCTTAAAATCTCAAATAATGTATTTATGTGATTGGTTCCATTGAACAGCCTACGTCCCTACGTTGCTTGCTACGTACCTCTCGTCCCATCTTGGTGTAGATGCGCCCCTCCAAGTCCCTGATATCCTCCTCCTCCTCCTCGTCATCACTGGCCTCGCTGGATGAGTACTGTGGCTGCTCCTTGTCCTGCACCTCCTGCATCATAAGCCCATCTCAGTGACCAACAACACAAACAAGTGACCTACAGACAGACCCACATCTGCAGTAACACAACACACAGTTGAATGGCTGTACTGACTGTTTGAGAATGTCACTAATTAGACACATCATAGTGAACTTATAATTTGGTAACTAAAGTGTTTGCTGCATGACACCAGAAAAGAGGATGCCTCACTTTAAGATACGGTTGGTATTAAAGTAGATGGTGCAGGTCATGATTCTGTATGGGCACTCTGGCCCTTCAGTCTCACCTGGATCAGCTCTGGGCTCTGTGTTCTGGCCTGCGGGACGTGTGGAGGGGCCACCCTTAGAAGTTCTCTGGTGGGGGAAGAAGAAGTGGTGGAGGGCTGTCTCGAGCCACCAGCTGCTCCTGCGGAGGATGTGGACGCAACTTCAGTCGTATGACTCTCAACATCTCCGTCCACACTCTGCAATGAGTACGTGGGACATCCACTCATGCTTGCCAACTCACTCAGGACCCACAGGGGAGTTCTACTAACATTACAAAAGGGATACAAACACACATGCTAACAGACAGTGGACGTCACTTACCCACTGAATGAGGGACTGCACCAAGAAGCACACGGGGTTGCCTGCCCCACGTATCACTTCCACAGCTCGCTCGTGGCTTGCTTGCCGGAGATCAATGCCATCCACTTCCAATATTCTGTCTCCAGTCTGGAAAATTAATTAGCTCTGCCAGTGTTGTATCTCCATGATACAAAACAAAAAATGTGGAAGGATGCTTCAGTTCCAACATACCTTGAGCTCACCAGCACGGCCTGCTGGACTCTGGGGCAATACATTCTTTATGAAGATTCCTGAGATTGCTGACCCACTGTCTGGGCCTGCATTGTACAAATCAACCTGTGCACATACCAGTTCAGTAGTTATAAAACATACATTAAAATAAGAATCAAGAAGAAGTAGTCATACAGACACTGTCCATCTCATCATCCATGATTTTATCGCCCTAATAATGCTTGGTGAACATAATGAATGTTGAAATTTCATCCATTCTCCTGTTACTTCCTCTCTCACAGGTCAAGCCATATACTACCATTAGCACTCTGTTCTCAAACACCCTCTATCTAGAAATAAAAATGAAAAAAAAAATGGTATGGTATAAAGCACACATTTGCATATTCAAGAAAGGAAGAAGCACTTACTAACCCATATGCACACTTTTGTATTCATCATCACTATCGTGTCAGATATACGTCTAGCTGATCTGTTATGCTGTTCTTTTAAATTTCTTCTGTAGTATTATATAAGATCTGTTAACAGTCAAATTTGTATTCTGTCATCATTCTTTGATGGCTCATAATGCTGTCTCATGAAGTACAATTCAGTTGATGGCAATTTTCCCTCGAAAGTTCTCACGATCATATGACAATGTTGGTCTAGTACAGTGTTCCAAACAACTGATGTGATGCATCATAAGAATTTTTATAAAAAATTATATGCTTGGGGATTCTTATTAAAAAAGACAATATTTTGTCTTCTGTGATTAGAATTATAATACACACACACACACTATGATTCAACATTTCACATGCCTAGTCTTATAGGGCATATATTTGCAAATAGATGCATAGTTATGGTGATGTGTAGTTTCGTAACTCCTTTTTGTGAGATAAAATTCTGTGGTGGGCCATCATGTGTCCATTACAAATCAAGGTATGCCATGGGTAGAAAAAGGTTGCAGAATACTGGTCTAGAACGGCCTCAAAAACTTCAATTTTTGTACGTATGGCAATTAATAATGGATTGAAAATTCAGTTTATGATAATTTGTGAATTAACTAATGGCTATACAGTTTCCTCCAAAGTTCCTTTAATTTGATTACATCTTACCTTTCCTCCAACAATACTTATCCCCAGACTGCAGTTGGGTTCACGCAGGATCTCCACCATGCGCTCAGGACCCCAGTGCTTGGCTAGAAGCACCGAGGATGGGGATGAGGCCGTAGAAGCATGACCTTGCATCACAGTCATAGCTGAATCAGGTGGCAACTTAGTGCCTGAAGGGGTGGTAGGTTTTGAAGCTAGTGTACTTTCCTCGTCAATCTTTGAAGTTAACGCACTTTGCTCATCAGTCTCTGAGGTAAATGCACTTTGTTCGTAAATCTTTGACGTTAATGCACTTTGCTCATCAATCTTTGAGGTTAATGCACTTTGCTCATCTAGTGAGTCTCTTTTATAACTAGGCACTGTTATTACACTATCTTCCACAGTTCGTGGTAGCAGTTCCAAGTCTGAAGACTCTATCGTCACTCCTGCAGCCACTACAATGTCACACTCTTTCTCACCAGGTCCCCTGTAAGGCTCTTCACTTGGCACAACATCTGGAGCCTTCTCACCTCCCTGCTGTATGTATGGCGAGCTGTAACAAGCAACATTATTGGTTATTTAATGATACCAGTTACATACGGTTAATTCATTAATTGATCTCATAATATAAGTTATTTCTGGAAGAAGAAAAAAACTTTTACAATTATGCAACACCACTATTAAAAGTACTGTCATATATGTATGTTTGTGTATTTGATATATACATTTGTGATTTCGAAAGCAGATATATTGTCAGCTTATGTCTGGATCACTAAAATTTCCAGAGACAGTAAAATGTTTTACTACCCACACGACACTGACACATACGCACGTATGCACAGAGTTTTTAAAATTATTGCTAGGGGTGGTGCTTTCGATAGTAGAGTTATGTGGCAATTAAACACAGACAGAGGCCTTTTCAGTCAGGGAATGTGTACAAATAATTAAGCTATAAAAACTGGGCATAAGAGAATTATGAAGTAAGCCAGCAACATAAGGATATTTTGGTCACTGTGTAATGCAGTGGAACATTCATAACTTATTTTAAGGTGCTACTTCAGTGGACAGACTAAAGGAAACCATGAACGACCTAAATCAGGCAAAACAGTCGCATAACAAAAATATTAATACTTTGAATTGGGTTATAAGTATTTCCAAAACATTCATTAGGAAAGCCTCTCTAAGAACCTTAAAAGCAGTGTGTATTTCACAGATACCAACCACACTATAGATTTTATCTGGGGTAGATTACTGTTTAAATTGTTCATACAGAAAATTCCAGGTACATTAATATGACTGAATTTTCAAAGTTACCACATTCTGAAGTCTCAGCACTAAAGTTACTTGACTATAGTTGCCAGGCCATGCTGAGTGACATTTAAATTATAATACAAGGGGCTGACATGCACTACACCTCAGAGAAAGACCAGGAAACACAAGATGCCCCTAGAATAACAACTTGTTTCATAAACATAGATTAACTGTTTCCATGCATTACTGAAACACTTGACTGGAGGGGAATGTAAAAAGAGAAATGTGGCAGGTTTTAAACATTCATAAACTTAAAGTCTGTCACAGCAACTCATCAAATTATAATATCATTTTTATGCAAATGTTTGGTTTCAGGATTTCTCTCATGTGCTGCCTTCTTTAGTTACTCTATACAGCTAATATGAAAGTGATTTTTCCAGTTATGGATCAACAGAACAAGTCAGTTTCCAATTCCTTTCAGCACAAAAGAAATTCTAGAATTTTGCTCCTGATGCAAAATTCTTACCAATTACCATGATGAAGATAACTGAGACAGTAAAGTGTGTCAACGACTGGGGTTTAACACACACTCCAAGCTGCCATGCAACTAACTTACCGATAGTACTCAGGGAATATCCTAGGATAGCAAAGAACAAAACAAAATGAAGCATCATATATACAGCTGTGCTCAATGAAAGAAGCGTGCATCAATTGTGCAGCGCACCACACTCACAGGTAGATATCAAAACTGTGGATATGTCCAACCAGTTACAGTGTCTTTGGGGATTAGCTTCCATTATGGTGAACTTCAGTTATACAGGTTACACTGCATTATTTAATGATGCCATTAAACTTGCACAACAATGTTTCCCAGCAATGAGACCATGGTTCTTATTGTTGTACAACAATGACCCTGAACATGCATGTTGCCAACTTCCTAGTAAAAACATGACAAACAGGCAGACAGACATGGATGGGTCCATAAGATGTTCTCTGCTCATGTTAGGGCATGAAAAACACCTAAAAAAACCGATAGAAATTGTAAATGCAATGACAATCAGTCACCTGATGATGGGAGTACAGCCAACTCCTAAAATATCAAGCGCATCTCAGACAACAGATGATGTCCAACACAGAACTCATACAGAAGTGTATACTGTTATGCAGTTTGCCACTCCTGCTAGATGGCAATCCCAATTTATAATCATGATTGGAAGACTGGTTATTCTAGTTTTTTCATGTATTCTTCAGTACCTCCAGGCAAATGCTGGGACAGCGCCTTGAGTTACATATCTATTTCAATTTAACACTCCTCATCTCTCTATTACTCATTATTCAATGCAGTGAAACTCAATCAGTTAAATAAATTAAGAAAACCATTGCACTATGCAACAAAATGCAAATATGTGGAAGTGTAACACAATACGAACCTGCACCAAATAGAATGGGAGGGAGAGATAAATTTAAAGAAAGACAGACAAAGGCATACTCTTAAGCTGGCAGTATTTAGCGCAACCAAACTGCTGTAAGATGTTTCCATTCTTATTACTGGGAATGAATAAAAGCAGATACTGACATCTGCTGCACACTACAACTACTGAAACGTACATCTGTTCTCATAACCTGCCAAGCCACATGCAGCTTTTAATGTAAATAGTTAAGAGCAAAATACTATGTGTGTGCAAGAGAGACCAAAGTCTTCCTCTCACATGTGTCCCCTTACCTGAACAGAACCTATAATACAAAATGACAACTGTTAACAACATCTTTGCTCATACTGTGTTAGTCAGATATTAGCTTTTCCAAGTATTTCATTAAATATTTGTCATACTGAAAAAAGTTGCATACGAAAGCTACTGATCTGAATAAGATCAGTAACTTTATATCAATGAAACATTTCTGAGAAATCTTATAAGTTTACTGAAGTTCATGTAAAGGAGATTCCACCTGTCAACTTTAAGTAGAGACCCCCAATAAGAAAGTTTCTTTAAATCCATGGGACATCTCAGAGTTCAACCATGCAGATGAACTTACAGACAGACAAGACCTGTTTTATTTTGTGTGCTGTGTGCAAAGAACAAATAAAAATGTGGACAGCCAATTCATATGGCACACTACAATACGATGTGGTAGGCAAGGCAATGGGCAGATTGCCATCACATCTCCTTAATTAAAGCAATCACAATACACATAAAGGTAGAAAGGGAACTTGAAAGTAGAACTCCATGTACTCTTAATCTTGTGGGACTCTGTACACACCTGTTCCTTCTACTGTGACAATATATTGTTTTAAATTCTTGAGGGTACATGAATGAATTAGCATTGTGCTGAAGACAAACAGAAACATTACCAGTGGCTTTGTAAAGCCTGAAGGTTAAAGTTAATCATATGCATTAACAGCAGGTCACCCACCTTGGAGATATCTGGAGTGGCTGCTTCTGTAGGGCTGCCAGACCAGGTGGTGGTTCGGTATCCTGCAGCAATTTCCTGTAGGTTGCTGCTGCCTCCCCTGGGATGTATGTCACACTATAGAAGAAAGTGGCAGTATTTACAGACAGAAGACAATCAGACAGATATCCTGGGAATTTATAATTATTCTAAAATCAAAATACAAAACCTGTTAGAAATTTGTTATACTCAGGACAGATAAATGCAGAGATCATTTTGGTTACAAATCCTGAATGGAAAAAGAACTCTTGAGAGACAGAGATGGTGCAAGGGCGTGGACTGAATTAAAATGTGACAGGATGGAATCTTTTCATGAGGTTCTTAACATGGTAATGAATGTTAGAATTCCATAAAAGGCAGGAAATTCTTGAACTAGCTGATCAACTACCAGCTTCTCAATAAGGAATCTACTTCACAAATCTAGTTAGTTAAAAATCTTTCCCATACATATCCCTTTTTCTCTGTCTAGACAACCCACAGAGCCTGACCCATCCCTATGCAGCTGATGTGCACTGCTTCAAAAAGAGTTTCCTTTCTGAAGGAAAAGAAAGTTTAAGTAGATGGATCAGAATGTGAGTATTATTAGTGGTGCATTTTATGGATCCAAAAGATTAGATCTTAAATACTTGAATACAACTTACATTATCAACACAGTGACTAAAAGTAGTCACTTATAAATTCCACAGATCATGTTACAATGATTCATCATTTCTTGTCACAACAAAAATATATTTAAACTTTTTTTCAAAATATACCCCAATGAAAAATGAATTCTCTTCAAAGACACATACACACTCTGAATAGTACTAATATTGCACAGCTACCATGGTGTGGATACTGTCTAGTACTGATTCCAAATTAATACCATTAAGATGACTGCAGTCCATAAATGACAATGACACACAAATTATCTGCCACATATTTAGAGTACTGATGTCATGTCCAAGAAATATGGTTTGGGAAAATCCTTCAGATTCACCAGAATCAGAGAATCACAGGGTTTCTGGCACTGGATGGGCCATCTTATTACTAGAATCCCTCTCACAGTTGAAATTTTCTTTTGAGACAGGAATCAGCAAGAATACAACACACAAAGCACTTTCTACAGCCTATGTTCCGGCTGGGCCGACTCATTCAGTTTCTCATCCACTCACTCCCTTCTTTGTACATCTAGTCATTCGCTCACCAAACTAGTCACTGCCTTGCATGGACGTAAGTCATCTAATTCACTTCTTAACTACTTTGTTTAAATACCCACTCATTCACTCACTTTCAAACCTTTGGTTGTAACAATGTTGCTGCACACTGCCATCCACACAATGTGTAGGCACACAGTTGGTAATCCTGTTATCGTAATGGGATATGGCCATGGGGCTTCTGCAGGAAGTTGATATCCAATTTGCCTAATTTGCATAAGGTTACCTACAGTTCTACAGCCTTGACATGGCAGTCTGCTGTCACAATTAATCCTCAAGATGTTTTGCTTGGGTCTTTCCCACGGCCCAACACATCAATAATAATCAGAAATTTCCTTGTTAGCAATAAGCAGCTTCATATGTCATTAGCAATTACAACAAGGTGGAAATAGCCAGCTCAGAGGAATAAAACGTGGATATAACATGTGGAGGGAATTCTCATCAGAAGAGACCATTTTAGTGGCATTATTATGGCTAGGAGGATAAAATTAAAAAGGATATTAAAGAAGTTGTTGTGAGGATATGAATTGCCACTAAGCTTTTCTGACGACATTATAAACATTCAGGTTATGTAACAACACACTAATTGTTCACCAGGTGAATAATACCACCTGACAAATAACTATTATCCTCATAAGTGAGAGAAACAACCTGTGAGAGCAAGACCTATAAAATTAATGCAGTATGTCTGTGCTCAAGATCCAGTTCTATGGTCTGCTGAGAAGCAAGTTTTTACATGCACTGAAGTGAGTAATAATGTACCTTATGTCTGTCGAGAGGAGTTGTGTGCGTCGAAGGATGGCACGAGCTTGTGAATTAGTCACTTTGCGAAGGCTCTCATTGTTAACAGACAACAAGTAGTCACCAGGAATGATGCGACCATCACGGGCTATGCATCCACCTCCTGCCACCGCAACCACCAGCATCCCATTCACTCCTTTGTCTACCGAGTCCACATTTAGACCTAGAGAAAAAAACAAAACAACATGGGTCAGTGTTTAGCTCTCACTTTCTTATGGTTTTCTTCAACTCCAGGCAAATACAAAGTGCACAAAGAAAGAAAGAAAGAAAAACTCACAAGCACTTCCATACACATCACTCATAGTCAGTTGTGATAACAAATGATGAGTTAGTTGATTAAGCAGACAGCCCTAAGAGTCAGTGTAAGACACCCTTCATAATAATAGCAACACTAAAGGACATTAAATTCTAAAAATTATCATTGCTGCAACACGGCAAGCAATTCTTTATTCTGCTGATTATTTACCAACAGCAAAATTAAGATTCTGCATTCTGGAGATATGTTGTTAGTGGCACACTTAGTAATTCAGCAGATATTAACCTGCTGGTTCTTACCAAGAGGTTCAGCTCCTTTGTGGACTCGGATGTCCACCTCGAGAGAGGATGGAAACTGCAAAACATCTGCTGCCCAAGCTGCTGCCACTTCCTCTTCTTCTAGTTCTTCATCAGTCAGTTCACCAGAAAATGTCTGATGTGAGGCAATGAGGCGTTCTGTGGCTACTGGAACCATCAGCTGCAAGTTTTAAACTTAAGGTGAGACAGGAGGTAGCAAAGGTACCTTCTTTTTCTGCCTTCAGTCACAGTGATGCAACCCATAACATAACCCTCTAGTGGTAAAATTTATTCTTCTGCAGTACCAGTATAGTATTAAAGTGATTCAGCCCCACACAAACTCTTATTATAAATATGTTTCACATTGACTATGGCAGCTCAGGCATGACATAACATACTGCAAAAGTAATTACTTACTAAAATAGGTCAACAAGAACACATCCCAGTCAAACAGAAGCATATGGAGTAAGAAAGTCACCCTCCCCTGTGTTGAAGAAATTTTCAACCAACCACAACCAGTGAAGCATATTAGAAATTATAATCTATGAGTGGCTGCGTTCAAGTATCTTCATCAGCTTATTACCTTTAGTATCACTCACCTGCAGCAGGTCACTACTTTGGTCCTCATCAGTGCTGCGCTCTACCTCATCTTCTGACACTGGCGGAGGACTCTGAGGCACTGGAGGGGGCTCCTGTAACCATCACATACGAGGTTTAAAAAGACCAAAGCACTACCAGTATAAAATAGCAACTATAGAAACTGGCCCTTCAACTTCACAGCTAAATCCAATGAAGCAATTCATGCAGATCTTTGGGTACCTCAGATCAGCATCAGTAAGGCTTCACTATAAATAATTAATGCGCTAAGCTGCCAAGTCACACTGTTAACATCAGTGGTACTGAACTTCACAGTAAAATGTAACTATTAAATGGGGAAAATGTAACTGGAATAACAATAAAGTTACAAAGAATGTTATATAAATGACATGGCTGCACAACGTTCTTAGTGTTGCAACGCATCCCACACTTAAGTAGAAGCAAGCTCACATACCATTGTGATATTAAAGCTGTCACACAGGTTACTCACTGCACATTCTGTTTCAGGTACACTCATATGTAAGCCTGGAAAATACACTAGAAATATTTAATATGGGGCAATATTGCAATACACTGGAGAGGTATCATGTCTACAAAATCATGAAATATAGCTTACTACTCAACGGTACTTACTATAGCATCCCCAATCCAGTTTTTGAACCACTGATATAATCATTTCCACTAGATGCTGGTAAAAACGGTGGTATTTCAAGTTCAGGGCATTCACCTGCCCTGGGTGCGTAAAATCTGTGCATCTACCTGTCCTTCATCTTACCGGAACATAATTTAATAACTAAAACATTAAAATATACAGAGTCTACTGATGTATTCCATACTAAAAATTTCTGAGTGCCCCTCCAAGTAATTCAAATGCAGTTCAAACGGTGTTAGTTCCACGTAAGTTAAAATCTACAATCTGTCTACAGTTTCCAAAGTCTATAATTTAAACTACATACAATCACCTTTTAAAAATATAAGAATGTCGATTTCATAAATGATCATGTTCACAGATCATAATCTGAACCTACGGAGCTATGATACGTCTTTGTACGCGAACGTTGATAAGCCTGATAAAGTAAATATTTATACTAAACAGTTGCATGGTGACATATAACGATTATCCGTTTTTAAATGAATACAATCTTTTCTCTGCAAGCTAAACAAATACAGCTGAACTCGCTGTCACTGATATAATTTGTTTCGATCCTCCACAAAGATATGAATAGCCATTGCTGCCCGCGATAATACAAGGACATGTCTGAAAATCCAAATGGAAGAGTTCAGTTGGCAGACCAAGACGTAAATGGGAGGGTAATATGTAACTGTACAGAACATAAATTTGGAGTAAAGGTGTGGACTGGATAGGGGTGCTTCTATTCAGGCTAATGGAAAGGGCGATGAATCTTGAGGTTCCATAAAAGTAGGAGACAGTTGAATAATGATCAGCTGCTCACGAAATACATTTAGTTCGTGCAAGGAACGCATAAACCCCTCTTTCCTTCCAAGAAACTGCACATCGCGACCAACACCGCCCTTGCTCCGGAGCGCGCGCAGTATTGGCCGTGCCCCGCCGAACGTGAATTGACCCGACTGGCTAGGGCACGTTCGTTCACACGTTACGTAACGACGGCGTTTACCATAAGGTGAAGATACTACGTACGGTGAAGGTGCGAGCACAAGGAAGGAAGCGGACGTTGTGTGTTTCAACCCGTGCGTCACACACAACCATGCAGAAAAAATGCACGCGCAGGTAACAACCTGACCCCCCATGTATCTTTAGTATCTCAGTAGTCATAGAAATAATTTGCGTTTTGCTTCAGTCCTCACGTGAGATTCATCCCCCACCTTTGTGGTTATGTTCGTAGTCACAAACATTCCAGAGGTCTTACTTCAACTAAATGTTGTAATATAATCTTTAAACATCGTGTGTTACAGAATATAAGCATTTCTGAAGATGAAAAGAGTAAACAAATGCAAAACGAATAACAAAATGTGTAAACAATGGCCAGTATTTGGAATGTAGTATTCTTTTTGTGAATTTAGCAATGATTTTAATTATTTGACTGTGAAATATTCAGAACAACTGTTCAAAATAGTTAATGATGTTACGAAAATCCTCACGTAAAAGTTACTGCTATAACTTTTCGGAG
This sequence comes from Zootermopsis nevadensis, assembly GCF_977971745.1. Classification (NCBI taxonomy): domain Eukaryota; kingdom Metazoa; phylum Arthropoda; class Insecta; order Blattodea; family Termopsidae; genus Zootermopsis; species Zootermopsis nevadensis. Next base: position 2,049,079 of record NW_028259161.1, read on the forward strand.
GTTGCCTCTGAAAGGTTAAAGGAAGAGGCATCCACTACGTGGGACGCGTTATAAGGATCTAGCCATTGTCCGTAAGTTATTGAATTGCAATTCAAGGTGCGCGTGAACTCTGTTAAAAGTCAGAATATTATTAGGCGTGAATTTGAAGAAATGCTTTAATGACATGTTATCATTTCGATAAACGCGAGGTTTATTAATGAAATGAGTACCAAATCATACCACTGGCGCTACGCAAACACTTGCCGTCCTCAAAGTCCGTTAAAAAAAACCTTGGTAAAATATTTCGAATACGCGCGGTCATAAAACTCGTTTCGACAATGATCGTCAGAATCTCGAAAACCACATGCCCCATCAAGGAAACGCACGGAAGCAGAATTTTGTAAACTTTGCCTTAAAAACAGGGCAAATGATCAAGAAATCCCTAAAATTACAAGTGGTTTATGATGCTCAAACCTTACATTCTATACCATAACGCTACATGTGTGATCAGTTCACGCTCCGTGGGCGAATCCCAAAACCCGTTTAAACAAGAACTTAGGAAAGCCTCCGAAAGAAACCGGCCTATTACTACAGTCTAGCTCGCAAATAACAGTACTCACCGTGTCTTCCAGTTCGGGCGAGACGGACCCAGAACTGCTGAACATAGAGTGGTCATCCAGAGTGGGCGTGGCCTGGCTGAGGCCCTCCAGCAGCTCCTGCAACAGGAAGGCGAATAAGACCGGGACCAATAAGCACGCACACGTCCTGGAACCAGAGCCCGCCACTGAACATAACTCCTGAGGCGGTTTCATCCAACTTCAGCCATCATCATTCGTCGTCCTGAGATCCGAGGTCGCATTCCAAGGGGTTTTCCCGACAAAATTCCGTATGCACTTCTTGTTTCCCTCAGCCCATCGCAGCATTCTAGATTTCACTGACGTAACAATGCGATATGACCACGTAGTTCCTAATTCTGTGATATTCTAAATTGTACGCTGACTTCAATCATGTTTTATTCAAATACTCTTTGTTTCTCTGTTTCTAAGCACCTGCAGTTTGTGTCCTTATCTCAGAGTAAGATTCAGTGTTCAGCCGTTGGGGTGCAACACGTCGATTGCCTAACAACACGGAAGATAAAAAAAGAGGAACCCCACAAACCGATCCGTGCGACACGTTACATTAAAGACACAGAACACACGAGAAACTGAAAAATACGGGGTTTATACTTCTCTGATAGAAAGTAGTTAAAGGAGAGCAACTGCAGAGTCCCACGGACTTGTAACAGCGGTTCCAAATATTTTACTTCGTTTTGTAGGTAAAACTACTCACGCATGTTCCTGGGGCCGAAGGCACAATTGACACTCTGATATCACCAGTCCTCACTGCCAGTTCACTATCTAATCACTACAGTTTTAACCAGACCATGCCTTGAAACAAAGCAGGCTTTCGAACGCCGTGGCTTTTGCAGAAGGAACAACCTTCGCGTCCCGGCCAATTCACGTGTCCTAACTCAAACACTCCAGTAAAATACCGGAAGACAGTGCTAAAACAGGCCACGATCACGCCCCTCTCAATTTACCATTCACAATCATTCAGTTACTGTAAAAAGTATAGTCTATGTACTTGAAACAGCGTCATTAAATAACCTATATAACAAACCGGGCTGAGGATCTACTGCAGGTTGCAGACTGAAACAGGAAGTACGATTCGCCATCTGTGGACAAATTATGCAAGTGTTAAGATTTCTTATGTCACTCTCCTGAATGACTGCTGGCTTTTAGCTTCTCGGTGGTACCGGGGATGAGCCTCGTCACAAGACAACGAAATGTCGGCTGCCACGATATTTACAAAACCATACGTCTGTTTCAGAACTCTTTAACAATTACCGGTTACAATATTTGTAATGATGAACTGGGATGTATGGGGAAGGACATGACCATTCCCTACGTTAAAGTAATATCGCAGTGCTTGCTTGTACGGCCTTAGAAAACCACTAGGACGTACCAGGACAGTCGGTATTCGTGCCGAGAATGGAACCCGGGACCTACCAAATACACAACAGCAGTGATAATCATTCGACCACTGAAAATCGGCCACATCAAAGAAGAAAGAAAACCTTTGACATTGCTTCAGTTGTCACTTCAAATTATTTCAAACCAACTACAATACCAAGTTACGACAATACATTTTAGCGCAGAGAGAGAGAGAGAGAGATCAAAAGACGTATTTTTAAAACCTGTTAATGTGAATGACAACCTTATAACAATGTAACTCGATGAACGGAAAATGAAATATAACAAGGATATCATACTACATTCATATTTACTAAATATACTCAAGAATTTGATGTACTTTGTGTCGAAGACAGCTCATTGTATTAAGAAAGTGTAACAGAGCTTTCTCAAGAGTTACATTTTTCTAAAATATTTATGGTTACAAAGTCCATGCTGTCCAGCTGTAACAAAAGGGCCCACACATCAACAGCTAACTGTAGCCTACCAGTAAACAGTGGGAGTCCGCCATATTTATCAAGACGAGTGTGGCAATGTTAGTTTGATTTCGGTTAGGATTCATACGTGCACATGTATTTTCGCCTGGCTGACTTGTCAGCAATAAACTATTCATAAATATATTACATTCTTTCCCCCCCCCCCCCCCCAAGGGTTCTCTTTCGTCTGGTACTGCAAAAACGAAGTAAGTCCACTATTATTCCGTTTGAAATTACTGGGTTTCTGAACTTTGTCCATCGTGATATTCAACGATGGACAAAGTCCAGAAACCCACTACTTTAAATGTAGCGCAACATCGCCAGAGCCCTTTGGAATTGTATTATTCCGTTGCTTAGCAACCGTTTAATTAATAAATTGCCACGATGCGGCGCAACATAGTATTTATCAATAGCACGCTACATATTCACAAGATTGTCCTAACAAAAGACATTCCTTTATTTCAGTTCAGTTTATTTTCAGAGGAAGCCACATAACCGGTCGTCTTCCCGTATCCGTAAAGAACGGTTCAGCTACAGTAAAGCCCCGATGGGAGCCCCATCGAAGCCCTGCAGGTGAAACACACAATACGTCTCACGTCTCAGATAATCAGCTTCCACACCAACCTTGCCGCAAAGGCCGGTCGGGTGCTAGAGGGCCATTACGGTCCACTTGAGTGCAGGCGGAGAATTCCGTGACGCACAAACAGCGGCCATTAATATTTCTAAACCTCCATAAAACATTTAATTACTATGGCGTTAATGCAATATTCATCACTACACACCTTTACTTCCTCTCCGGCACTACAGGGAGACGGAATCACGTTGTATATCATTTTACATTAATACCAAAGCGTCCGTAAAACAAAATCCTTATGGGGAGGCCTAAGAAAATTACAGAATGTAGAGTTTAACGATGTGTACTCTCCAGAAAATACTATTACGATGATCAAATCAAGATATGTGCGGAACATGTAGCGCGCATGCGAGATGAGAAATGCATAGAAAGTTTTAGTAAAGAGGGAGAAAAGAGACCACTAGGATGACCTACGCACAGATCTGAGAATAATATTAAAATAGCTCTCAGAGAAAAGAAACAGGGTTCTATTATATAAATAAAAATTTCACTTTGTATGGTCCTCATGCCGAAATATAAAATATGTGATCAAATGTGATAGAAATTACAACATTTATAAAATGGTTTCTGGAAAGCAATTTCAATGCAAAATACAAAAAGGTCACATTATTGATACAAACACACCTCCTTGACTAGTATTCAAACCTACATTAGCCAGTTACATACTGAGCTGAACTGCGATGCTGTGACGACAGGGCCACAGAGACATGCTTCCCCGCAAAACAGATGTGTCGGAGAAGATGCCGCACGAGCAAGGCGCAAAGTCTTACAGTCAGCTGTGCAATCGCCACAGCACGTACTGTACGTGCTACGTTCTGAATGTCATGCATTCCGATCCCACCCGATATTCGCACTTTTGTAATAAGGCATCGCGAATCCAGGGCAAAATGCCACTTCGGTTACACTCGCTGTGAGCTCTTTTAACTGGCTACAGGTTAGGCGGCCGGGGTCTGATTTCTGGCAGAAGAAAAAGTTGTCATTGCCACCACAGGGTTTGTGTATCACCTAACCCGCGACCCAAGAGGGGCAAGATTCTTTCACCGCCTCTATCTAGCAGGGAGGCCTCCACATGTCTTAAACGCGGAGGTTTTGGCGATCGAACAAGAAAGTAGCTTGTTTCCATGGAGATGCCCTGAACAGCCTATCGACAAACCGGCACAGGGCAGTTTAGGCAAATCGCATAAGCACGAGCTGTGCCCACACGGTCCTAACGGGAAAGGGAAAGCGTTGCTCTATCTAATTAAAAGAAAGAAGTTCTCGAGAGAAATTATGACGCCGTACTTCCCTTCAATCTATATGAGACTAGTATTAATTATAAAATCAATTCCATGCAGTCTGAGACCTGAAGTTTTCACGGCGTCACAACCGTTAAGGTCGTGACCCATTCCCGTGCGTCGTTTCTACCAGAATATTTCCAACTACGATTTGTCAGACATAACTTTAAAGTTCGTAACTCCCGTTTGTAATTTTAAGCAAATACAAATAATTCAAAATAATATGTGGCGGCATATTTACGACCCCTCTCCGCACTAGACAGAGCGCGCCTGGCTTATAACGTTCCTCTTTACTTATCTATCGCCTTCAAACAGGAAGTTAAATATTCATTTCACGAGAACCCGGTCCTAACTGTTTTAGTCTTCAAGAATGACTTACAAAAGTGTTGCATATTTTCCAAAGATTTATTGTGACATTAACTTTAGAACTCTACAATAAGTGAAGCTAGTGCTGCTCCCACCACAGATGTTTGCACAATAACTGTGTTGGGCGTAATGATTGTGAGAACCAAAAATTAGAAAGGTGGGATGGACTCTAATGGTACGATGTTCATACCAAGTTTCATACACTTCAGTCAACAAGTAAGGGGCAGGAACACGCAGACATGATGGTTCCGCAAACTGTCAGAATAACACCATCAGACTGCCAGCTTTGGCGCAACTCCTAATTCTGCTATAAATTCTGACAACCTGTTAAGGCTAAGCAAGCCACCCTCAATGACAACAGGGAACAGTGTTCTGCTGGCTCAGGTGGAACTGTAACCTTTCGGATTCAAAACTGAGAAGGTGTGAAATCAAGACAAGAAGTTCTGGATGGAAGTATGACGCCAACTTTAATTAAAATACTTTAATCCACATGTTGGCATTCACAGAACTACAAATTAATTATATACAATTTAATCATTTGCAGCTGTGCATAAAAGTATTTCATACACAATTTGTGGGTATGTTTATCACGTGTGTCAATACAGAACTTAACACGCCTAGCTTCAATGGTACTCGGTAATCAACATCAAACGGAAGGCTAAACACAGATATCACACATCTGCCACATTCTCCTAATCCCCTCTCCAACCTAAAAGTTACATTTTTTTGCTACCACATTCATCAGAAATGAATCATCTAAAGTAGTAAGTGGCACAACTCTCAGTCCCAGCTCATAACTGTTAGCACTCACTCGTGCAAGGGTGGATGCACCTCTAGTGGCATTTGTTTGCACCAAGTTGGCTCATAAGTAATTAGTGGGTGCAGGGAATTAATACAAGGGATGCTGGCATGGCCTGACCTGCTCAAAGCACTGTATTATTCAAAGTCCCACCTTCGCTTTACTCAATGATCAGCTGTAAATTCAGTCCATGTTTGTACAGTTTAAATCCACTGTCATAAATGCAAAGGAGAATAAGAAAAAGGCAAGAAAACAGATGGTCCTCTATAGCTAAGAACAGTCTTAGGTGGGAAGAGAAAGTAGCGTGTGCGGGAGAGACGAGAAATTCGTAGAAAAAAAATTATTAAGGAACTGGAATGGATATAGGAGAGATGACGATCTGTAACACCGATAAGACTAAACAGCAAGACAACCAGAAGCCACAACTCACACAAAAGAAAGCAGTTGTGGCCTACTCCAATTACTCTGGATTTGGCTGAAAGAACTATGGAAAACTGTAGACTGGCAGCAAGGTTTTGGCCACAAGTTAAATGAGACTACTATTGTGCCAATTACCAATTCAAGAGACGGGGACGGTAAAACACTCTATAGTACTTGGTTTGAATTTATTATGCTGGAGCAGTGGATTATGCCGTATGCAGGCGACCAATTCACTGTCTGCACAGACAGACCCACACAAGGCTGGGAGAGGGTGTTCAGAACATAGTGATAAAAATGAATGGGAGGAAGAATGAAAGAACTTATAAAATGGCAGATCAGACAACAAATGTGTGCAGAGAAAAGGAACTAGGACATTCAAAACTGACAGAGATGGAAAGAAACTGAAGGAAAAACTGATGATACACTAAAAGTGTGGTAGGCAGCAGACAACTTCAGCTTCTGGAAGATACTTCAACATATTATTCAAATCAGAAGCCAACGCATCATGCCCCAAAACTCCAATAAATTAGAAATTCTGGAAGCCCCTAATTCTCTAGAGCCTTAAGAGGGCAGCCTAGACAAATAAAGGAGCAGTACGTGATGGAAGGAGGCCAAAATCCAGGATAAGGACCAGGGAATGTTGACAGCTCTTTACATCTCTGCACCAACGTAAGTAGAGTAAGATCAATAAAGTAAGTGAGCTGACCCTCACACAATAAGTGCATGGTTTTACTGCACTTCAAACTGCAACAGCAAACTTAGCAACACACAGAACCCACTGGTAAAGCGTCATGCACAGGACTTACCTGCAAAATGCTCATCAGGAGAGAGGGATACGATCAGCGCAATTCACTTATACCTCAGACAACTAAACCAAGTGAGTTACAAATGAATAGGTCTCGGTCACACTATTCCTCTGTTGATAACATAGTGACAACATATTTTAAATTTGGTTTGTGAGAACTGGAGGACCCTTAATTTAGACTTAAAATAACAGCTTTAAACCACGAAGCCCAATCCCTTTTACTATGAATGAACTCAGGTATGTATCATCAACCAGGTTAGAGAGTTATTTAAGAAGAACAACTGGTGAAAGTTCTAAACTAATCTGGACCACATGGTAAGCGATACGTCTGCTCTGTTAGCCATCAGGCTATCTCAGCCTATGAGAACTTACACCTCAGGACAAGATTCCTTGAATAAGAACAAGACTGGCAGACAACAGCATCAAAAACAAGTCATGAAATATTACCATAACAACTCAGGCGTGTTCAGTACGTTAGTAATCCTAGTGCTCTATTATAAATAGCATAAAATAGGAATGTCAGATGAACAAGAACTTCTAATATCAAAACACATCAAAACCAATCCAATGGTAACACAATATAAAGACCAGAGATGGCTGTCTTCGGGGTTGTAGCACCAAGCAGTCTGGTAAAGTTTACCAACATTTCAGAGGTCCTTGCTGTCTCCGTCATCAGGGCGATGAGTATCGCCAGACTACACGGCACTATAACCCAAGAGACAGCCGTCTTTGGACTCACCACAATGAAAACATCAAATCCTAGTTAATATAAAGACCCCTTTTGTTTCATTAACAGAAAGTGTATTGGGCAACTCTTCTTCAAAACATTCTTTGTTCCAATAAATATTTAATGAATTACATTCGAGATGAGCAGAAAAACAAATGTAAGCAGAAGCGCGTCATTTTTTTTGTGTGTGTGTAAAACTCTTTAGTATCATATTTTAAGAAAATCCATTCAGCGGTTTTCAAGTTCCACGTGACAGACATACGGCAAAGATAATAGGCAACTTTTCACTGTGAATAAACCAAAAATCAGCTGCAAATTATGAACACATAACAGCTTCCTATCCAGACCTGCGCAACAGAAATCATCTCAGAACGATAAGAACATGACACGCATGCACACAGCAAGTATCGTGCACATGCTGACCAAACACCGTGTGGAAAATTGCAATTTGCAGAGTGTGGAACAAATAATGTTAGAGCAGTTGTAAAAACTGTGAAACCTCCCAGGCTGTAAAATGTACTTTGTACCTTACAATCTGCCTGCCAACCTCTTAAAACAAATCACATGATATACACCCACCACCTGCTAACCCCAAAGGGGAAAAGCAAGTACTTCAGCAAAATTTTGAATATTTCCTGAAACAAACGGTCCTTCATGCAATGCAAACAATCACGCATCATGCAGTCACTACATATAGATTCCACCCCACACCAGCAATTCTGAAAGTCAGGGATGGTGTGAGGAACGAAACACTTACCTGCGACAAGCCTGGTCCACACACTTCAACGCATCTGCCTTCCAACTGACATGGCATTTAGCGAGTGAACCAAGCATTAGAAATTTATCAAAATGACAATACTGTTAGGAAATGAACAAACCACAAAAGAAGGAACATAAACTCAAAATTGTCATGCAGACTGGAGGAAAGAACAAGTGAGTACATCACAGAAATGTTAAACCCATGACCTGCCACTATAATCTGGTAACTCTTAAGTTATAAGTTAACAATTTTGAATACTTATATCTTGTAATAATTCCCTGACTAGTACTAATATGAGGGTCAATTATTTACATGGAACTGGATTATTGTAAGGTTAATAATCTGGAATTGAATTTATGTAATTAATGGAGTTGACTGAGGGGAGGTTATACTTGAAAAAATGTCCAAGTTTTACGGGTGGAAAATTTTATTATGATTCAAACAAAATTTACAAATTGCACACGTACAACAAGGAAAAGTAGATTTTCACGCAAGATTTTGGTTTTACGGAAATCACACTGTAGGCTTTGTTGTTACACTTCCACAAGCACCTTCATAACAATGATTCGAGTCGGCAACATTCTCCAGTTTATCGACAACAACGAGAGATCGCAACAGGTTCTTTCTGTGATTCAATTAAAAGTCAATAAAAGTCTACAAATAATACACAATATTAGTAGACTACAAAACTGCAGCAGGAGTGAGCGATGCAAGCTAACTCAATCAGTAATGCCTACTGCACATGCTTCCGTGAAAATAAAGTACAGGAAAAGGGGTGCCACATTACTTTAATTAATATAGACTATAGACCCTCATGTTGTCATAATTACAAAATGTTTAAACGGCACTCCGCTCTTACTTCATGCAAAGATACTCGAAGCTTCATGTTACGGGGAACAGTCCCCTGCACCAGTACTGACTGTCCCATCACAGAAAGAGTTTATAAGGATTAAATGTTGTTACATCTAAATGCAGTAAAAATTGGTCCGATACAATATAATTTGTTACCACATTGACCAGAAAGTCACAGAGGCTTCACAAGTTGTGAAGTTACAGTGCAGTGCTATGTTATTCTGGTCACCTACAGAGTACTTTGATTTTCCCAACCCTGTGAGGTGCAATAACACCACCATGCTAGAAGCTCTCGGACTTGACGAGCCCCCCCTGGTCCCCTTGCTGGTGGACGTCCGAGTAGTACTCGACGTGGTGCGTGGTGGTGGGTGTACAATGGGGGGCAAGGTCTTCGCTTACCTGACTGTGGGACACGCTGTCAGGTATGGGCAGAGGCTTCGCCACACCAATTCTCACAACTCCCTTGGGGGCTCCTTTCAGTGCCTGGACAGCTTGATCCAGAGATGCATTCTCCAATCCAGTGTCATTAACAAACAGCAGGCGATCACCTGGAATGAGGCGGCCATCGACTTGAGCAACACCACCTGGCACGAGGCTCCGGATCACTATCACCGTTTCATTGGGATTCATCGGGTCCTGAAAACACCCATAATCCTGTGAGAGAACTTCATGACACGTCCATTGCCTTGCAAACTTTGGACTCAAATCTACCCCAATGGAAAACAGAGGACAGTTCGGGAGATCAATGATGGCAGTTTTGTGGAGTGTAGAAATGTATACAGAAGCCCAAGCATGTATGTGAAATGCCTAAGGAAACACATCAAACATGAAAAATTTATATTCTGCTAGCTCCAGTATATAATTTTCTACACTCAAATGTGTAACATACATAGAAATATGAAGCATAAGTATTTTTTCCGAACAAGTTTTATTTGAGAACTACAAGCTGAATATCAGAGAAAAGAAATTACATTTATACAGGTAAACACACAGATATTTCAATGACAATACTTTGTGAACACTATCAGTCCTACAGATGTGACTCCTCAATGCCAAGGCAGCTTTCCTACGAACTACACAAAACAAGAGACACTTATAAATACTGGAATGGCAGTCACATGTTCTAAGAACCTTCCAAAATCTTGAGACCAAGATGATAATTTTATGCCGACCTGACAACACCTTGAATTCCAAACATTCCTACATTTACCCACTATATCGAAGATGAGCAATATTGCTCACAGCAGACTAACTGGGGGATGCAGAAATGCCCACAACTTATAGTGTAATGTCACATGGGTCTTCAAATGGGTTATGCTACACCAATCTGGAATTTGACCTGGAGCCATGAAGACATAAGAAGAAAGAAAATGATGATATTTGAAGCCAGTTCATCAATGGCACCAATGGTATGTGTACCATAGGTTGAGAAATGCTGCTCTAGACAATATCTGAACACAAGAGAGATGATGTGAGGGAAAGGAAGAATGTCATGATTTTATACGTCTTAAAAAACAAAGAAAACGGACAGAACATTTAGACTGAATGGGAGAAACAATATATTAAAACAGAATTTTAGTGTGCAAAGAAACTTAGTAATTGTCAATCTGAATACTAAACAGGAGTCAGATTCCTTGCATTGCTGTTTTCTATTAGCAAATTGCATTTCACCTTCTTCATTCTGCTTGCAACCATCCTTGCCAATCTCTTTTGGTTCATGCAATTTTCTGTACTTTCAGAACACAAGATAGAGAACTTAAATATCTGTACTACAGATGAGATAATGTTTGAATTCATGATCAGATTCATTTCACTCAGTCCAATAAGCACTGGAATGAGTCTGAACACCTGCATAAACCTTGATGTCATTATGGCTGCCAGTAGTGAAACCAGAGGTCAAAGGTACAAGAAAGCTAAATGGTCCCTAATGGTTAGGCCGACAGCAAACATCCCCCGACAGGGGGGGTAACAATGCTAAACCTACATGAGAGAAATGACTTGAAATTTATGACCACCAAAAATACTGTGTGTCATGAATCAGTGGGCACAATGTTCTACTCTACACAATGGATATATGAAAAAAGAAATGTGTGAATAGTTTTAGACTTTGTGTAATACAACACTTCAACTGTGTTAGTTAAATGCTGCTATAAAGGATGTGTGCATGTTTCCAGTGTGAATGCAGCTACGTCAAACAAGTATCTTTAATGCTGACAACAAAAACCAAGGGAGAGCACTTCTAGCCAAAGGAAACACACTTGGGTCCAACTCAAGAGTTGTCAGTCTCAACACTAAGAAAGATAAATGCTAATATTTCAAGCATCATTACATTTGTCATTACAAGGCTTGGCTCAAATAACACAGGTGAGAATGGAAAGAGCACTTATCAGAGCAAGGACTCAAAGACAAGGATGAGACAAATGTCTGGCAGTGTTCCTCCATTTTATCCATCTCTGTGGGACTTTGCTCCGATGTCTTTCCTCTCTCACCCACCTGTTTCCTGTTTGGCCAGAAGTGAAAGCTTATCCCATTATGGGTCACAGGCCCTCCGCAGCTTCTATACTGATTTATTTCCCTCTGTGCAACACCTGCTGTTTAACCCTTTGGGAAGAATTAATGTACATGTCTGTTCTAAAATTCTTATTCATGTACATTTGTATCCACTTGGTCATGTGCTGCCAATTATCTCTGATTATTTGGTGAAAGCAGTTACATGTACATTCTTTGGATTTAAACAAAGTGAGACACCAGTACCTGCTGTATCAATGGTGGCACAAAATAATAAGGAAATGTTATTAAAGAGAAGTTTGTTAAACTCTTATCCATTTTTGATAAAGATAGTGATTATGACAATGTAAGTAATTAGTTGCAGAAAGAATTTTGTAAGCTCTGAAATTCTAAAATAGGGAGAATCTCATTACAGAGAGCAAAAATCTTAAGACTGGAAGGGCTGATACATGTGAGGTGGCAGGCCTGTTCTGCAGCAACTGCCTGAAAAAAGACTTAACTGCTTCTACATGTCCTTCAAATATAAATGTGGTATGAGAGAGGCTTAACAAGAGGTGCCTTAGTGTAACCCATTCTCACCTGGTAGTCGAGGATGGAGAACCCTAACCCACGTTCTCCCTTGGTCAGCTCTATTATCTGGGGCTCAGAGCTCCACATGGCCAAGCCTGTCAGCGGCTCAAGGGATCGCGACTTCATCTTGGAGAAGCTGGCATCAGTAGCTGTGGCTGTGGTGGTAGTAGACGCCAGCGACCCGTCTGATTTGGCTTTCACGAGGCGATCTGTTGCTGGGATGAGGTTCTGCAGGCTGCCTCCAAGAATATTCTGCAAGACCAGAGCAATAAATTAACACTTCAAAGGATGAAGAGTGTACCATGCAGGAAACAATGCTTCTGTACAAGGAAATAATCACTGTTTATTCTGAGAATATAAAACCCATGAATATGAATTGTGGGCAAAATTCAAAGCTACTGGACATTAAGCAGGTGGTATATACAGCTACCACAAAGCTTTAAAGTGTCAACCTGCTGACTATGGTACAGTGCCTTTTTGACCAGATGATATTCAGCAACCCTGAAATTCCTTAGTCACTTGGTTTTATTCAGTCACAAGCCACTCAAATATAGCGCACATCACAACCTGCTTCAACAGAATCCACAATAAAATAACTCTTCTGGATAAACATTTCTATGATGCATGCTACATGTCTGCCTAATCTTTAAATTTAATCACATAAATAATACAGGGTGAGAGTATACAAAAATATTAAATTTCTCACTATAAATTACCTTTTTCTAGCTTTTATGTAAACAAACTGTAGTATTTTGAGGGCAAATATGGTAAACAACCAGACTTAAATTTTTACAGCAGTAAAATGGTGGATTTATAGATTTATATGCATATTTTTGTTTTGCACAAACAACAATTAGGTAACCACCTTAATAACACTAACGCAAACACCAGCAGCTATAATAATATTAACAAGAACAATAATAAAGTGATGCTGAGTAACTGCATTCAACACCCTCTTACCCTTGCTGCAAATGCTGCTCTGTCCTGAGAAGTGTCTATCAGTCGATATGGCACTATATCTCCGAGGCGTCGCGCACACACCATCCTCACATTCACCGGCAAGTCTTTCAGGATGGTTACCACCTCAATGTGATTCATGCCCAGGAGACGATGCCCATTCACCTGTGAAGCAATTACATCAACATGAGCCCCTCTCACAGCATGATTAAAGCTAGCATCATTTGAAAGTGACACACTTAACTTTCTAATATTTACCTCACTAATACAAAACTTCATGATTTGTATGATTGAATGGCAAAGTAGCATACTACTAACAAAGAAAGTGCACACTTAATAATAAGTAACACATATTTTCATCTTGAATTTTTCTAATAACTTACATAATACTTTATCTCCATTTGGAAACATACGTTTTGTCTAAAACAATCTGTGATGTCCTGTATCTACAATTAAAAAGATAAGCACATACATATTTTTAGTCATAACTAGTGCACCCTACAGATAGACAGGTATAACAGCACACCTCCAGCAACTCGTCTCCAGAGTGAAGGCATCCATTATTTCCAACTGGTCCCTCTGGTAAGATCGAGCGAATGTAGTGGTGTGGACGAACCTCCTGGCCATCCTCCACATCAACCGTGCCCTCCAGGCTGATTCCCAGGCCACCACCTTCACCAAACTTGCAAAGCTGTGCCACCTGTGCAGACACCAAGGTGACAAGTAGAAACACAACTTGGCAACACAACGAAAATGAGCAATCAGTATATCAGGAGTCACCTTGGTTCACATCTCATGTTATTAGAATAATAATATTAAAAGTCAGCTTTCCTTATTTCAGTATATATGTACATATGCACACACACATACATACACAAGTATAAAATAAATGAATAAACATTTGACAAAATATACGCAATAAACAGAAAACACATGCACCATATTTACTCAAATATAAGATGAAGTTCTATGAATTCTATTTTCATTTAAAAAATTGGGCAGGGGGTTATCTAATATTTTGAGAAAACAAAAAAGCATAAAAAATAAAATGTTAATCACTGATTTCTGGTTACACAGAGACATCACAAAAATCACATCTACACAGAGTATTGTATCAATATTAAAATATTTTAAAAGCAGTATCAGATATTTGTCACCAATACCATAATACACACATCAATTTATCTTGAGACTAGATAAATAAAAAAGAAAGAAAGACTCTTTCATATGCAGCGACCATTCTAGCAAACTACATACAGTGCAATTCTAAATTAATGGTTATCAGGTATGCTGAAGAGACAAATATTTATGTGGCATCCAGGACAGTATTTCTGAGAATCAGTACAAACATTCTTTGGACCCAACATAACTCTCACTTGCAGTACAATGGAAGTGTCATTTTACAGTGCAATAATTATGTGATAGGATAAGTTCTGTGTTATACTATACACGGACAGGCAAATGCAACTTGCTCAAGAACAATTCTTTCAAATTTTGAAGTTATTTATACAAACTCAAGAACATTAATTTAGAATGAACTCTCTTATGAATTTTCTCTGGGAGCCAACAAACTTGACCACACCACGTTTCAAAGTGGAAAGAGCAGAAGGCAGAGAGGTGGAGCACATGGCTAGTCCACAAAGCCACCGATGAGCATTTCCCCCTTTTTCTTCTAGCCAGAACATAAATGGTAAGGAACCACCAAGTCAGTAATCTGTCTGAACTCAAATTTTCAACATCTGACAGCATCACAACATAAAACCCAAGCTCAATGCCCAAAGATAAGTTTCAAATGACCAACAACAATCATATGCAAATCCATGAGATGTGTTAGATGACCTACCACTATTTCTACATCTGGTCCCATGATCTTCCCCCACTTGGCCTTGATGGCTGCTTCAACTGCAGGTTTCAACTTCCCAGCATAGTTAGTATCAATCAGTGCCTCCACTACAACATCTGGATTTGTGGCCTCCAGTGGCTCCAGCACCAATGAGTCGATCGTCGTGTGGGACTCACCCTCGATCTCGATCTCCGTCTCCTCTCCATCCTGTAAACAGTTGCACATAACTCCTAAGGATCTCAACTCAGAGACCACGTCATAATGACAGAAGAGACAGGTACAAACACAAATCTACATACCATGAGAAAAAAGAGGACAAGAAACCAATTAGCTGGATAAAGGGATTCACAAGCTTCTGTGTTTTGTGGTTCCACTATAAAGCAAAGAATTATCAGCTGGTATTGCAACTGACTGTGGAACTGGTAACTCTTACATCAGCTACACATTTCTTAAGATAAGTATGGCACACTCACCGTGCTGACTGGGAAGCGAGGTAGTGATGTGGCAGAAGGTGAGGAAGGGGTTGGAGGTTTCAGCTCGCTGTTTGCAATGGCTTGTTGCAGCTGCTCAAACTTGGGGCCACGCAGGTACCTCTCAAGACATAACTTGACAGTCTGCCCCGTGCTTCTCAATACTTCAACGGCCTGGTGGTTCGTATAACCTTGCAGGGAGCACCCATCCACCTGAAGTAAAAGACACAAACACTGTGAGAAATGGTAAAGAGGCCACCACCCACTACTGGAGACTGATTCAAATATTTTATTAGGTTATACACTAGCTCAGACAGTACTTCACATATTTTAACAGGAACATGCAATATGATGGAACATATTAAACATTTTAATGACCTCATAACAGCATACAAAAATGTGCAACACATATAATGTTTCTTCTTCAGAAATTAATTATAAATATCAGATTTAAAGTAAATATGGAATGAGCCATTAAAGTATCTCCTAAGACATGCCCTACAAACCTCAACAATGCGGTCATTCACTTGGATCTTCTTGCACAGGTCAGCAGCACTGCCCTCACTGATGCTCTTCACAAAAATTCCAGACAGTTCCTCTGCAAACATGCACAATGTTTTCCAATTGCACTGCAGTGCTAGAAACTCAATATGTACAGTACCACATAAGTGTAGACTGAGATAAAAAAAAACACTAAACATACCAGTCAAGTAGTTAGCACTAATATTTCATGCTCAGGAAATGCCAGGTTCAAATCTTGGCCAGGAAAATGGCTATCCTAACTGATATTTGTTGTGGCTTTCCCTCAGTCTTTCTGTCTACATCCAGGATACTACCATAAATTAGCCCATGAATGCTTCCTTCCACATCCTTTCCAATTCAATGTTCACTAAATTTCCATTATTCAATGCTACACAAGCTAAAAAGGGTGGGGAAAAAAATACCTGATCGGCAAAAGGCTATACATGCATGAGAATGTGAATGTGTGACTACATAATCCTACCATCCATATAAACTTGCAATATAGCCACAGTACTGCATTTCTGACAAAACAAATATAAAATAATATCGACACCAAGGAGCACAGACCTCAAACAACTCTGATGTCACTGACACCATTCACCACGGCCGAAATGTAAAATGCTTGTGAAATATGCAAGAACTGTTATGCTAAATGTACAAATCCTGGCTTGTTGATGTAATTTAGTTGTGTAAATGTCATCTCACCCTTCTCGCAGACATATCCAGCAATGGTGATCCCCAAGCCATGATAGTCCTTTTTTAGCTCCACAGTAAACTTCTCCATCTCTGGAAGTGGCATCATGTCCATGGTAAGAATTGGCAAGGAGGGAGCTGCTCCGATGGGCTGAGGATTTCTCACAACATCAACTACTAGATTTGGTTGGGGCTGTAACACAACATTCAACTATATATACTCATAACTAAATGCACCCACAGATTTCCACACAACTAAAGTCAGGAAACAAAAATATCATATTCACCTCCTGCTATTTAATTAATGAAAAATTCCTTCAATGTATGATGATTCTGACCCTTTCAAAGTGGCTCTCATAGAAATATTACAGACGTAATCAAAATATGCAAATTCAATATTACCAACTATGACATCTCTAGGCATCATAAATATTGTCTTTCTCTCTCACACGTTAAAGTTTTAAGATTAAAATATGTATGTATAAATCGATAATTTCACCTGCTGATTTGTATGGGTGTGAAATTTAGTCTCTTGGCATAAGAGTACAACAAAGATTGGGGGTGTTTGAAAACAAAGTGCTGGAAAAAATAGTTGTACCTAGGAGAAAGGAAGAAACAGGGGGATGGCAAAAAAAACAACAACTTCAGAATGAAAAGCGCAGTAACACACAGGAGCAATAAAAAAATACATGCAAAATTTGTATGAAAAACAAGGAAAGAGACAACCTGACAAATCAAGGTGCAGATAGGAGGATATTATTATATGGATCTTAAGGAAACAAAGTGTGAAGACGTGTACTGGATTCACTTATCCCAGTATAGAGTTCAATGGTGGGATCCTGCGAGTATCGTAATGAACCACTGGGTTCCATAAAATGTGAGGAATATCTTGACTAGCAAAGTGGCTACTAGATTGTCAAGAGAACTCTGCTTCTTGAGTCATAAATAATGATCTGCATTCGGTATCACGTTTTCTAACTGCATTCATTATTGTGAAATTCAGTATGAATACCATGCCATTAAAGAATTCCATACCTGGCACTTTAATTTTCATCAACACCACCACCAAACTGTGAGATGCAGGTAACTTTAGCACCATTGACATAGGGTCTGATATTTTGTGAGGTCACAAACCTTCAAAATGTACAGGAGATGAAACACAGTGTGCTTCAGTGCAACTCACGTGAAGCTCAATCTCTGAGTCCTGCTGGCTGAAGATAAACTGGTTGTCATACGTGTCCACTACTGGTGTATGGGGGTTGAATGTCTCTGGGTAGCCATTTTGGAGCAGGTGGCGGTCCAGCTCATCAGGATCTCCCAGGATCTTTGTGGGGACAATTGGAGCATGACTACCCAGAGCCTGTAGAGAAATATACTGATTTTAGAAACAAACTTTTGCAGCATGGTGGAACACACTACTGGAGCCTTGGCCATACCTCATTCTTGAAGGTGGTTGCCAGTCTTGACTCTTTTATTACATCACAGGAGCTTTAATATGACTGACAATGTACAGAGTCTTCTTCATGCATTTCATAAGAATTAACTTTCTCAAGAAATCACCTTCGTTGGAAACTGTACTCAGAAAATCTGTCATTCTGAGCCTTGTAAACACTCATAACTTTTAAACAGCATTACATACTTCTGCACAATTCTATAAAGTCATGTCATAAGTAGCTGCTGTATGTACCACTCCTACATTATACAGAACTTAAAGGCCCTCCCAGAATTGACTATAATGAATGCTTGGACACTATAACACTCTCTGCCTCATGAAAAGTAGAAATGTGAAGCCACTAATTACTTCTTTTTCTCAGTTACTGAATTTAGATGGCTCAAAAGACAACCCACTTCTTCAATCAAGTTTCACACCATTCATTGTCCTCTCACCAAAATACAATGGAAGTCACCCTACACAGCTTACCAACCCATGCCCAAAATCATCTAAACCACTGTTTTATATGTTGAGTGGAAATGTAACAGTTTGGGCTTATCAACATACCTGATAGTCTGGAGATGTGGGTTCAACAGGTCGAGCCACCACCAGGCGAACGTGGCTGCCAGACTGCCGCAGCACTGCTGCCACCTGCTCAGATCCCATACCTCGCAGATTAACTTCTCCAATCTGCAGGATGTGGTCTCCACTTTGCAGACGATTGTCCTATGCAACAGATACATTGCATTACATTACATTACATTACAAATACCATATCAAACACATCAGTCTACTGCATTTCTGCTGGCTAGTACAGTTAACAACAAGCAGCACTCACCCTGTCCGCAACCCCTCCAGGCAGGATGGTCTTAACTACCACTCCAGTGCTCCGACCGCCAATAATTCCAAAACCCAACCCAGAGCCATCATTTATCAGATCAATCACCTCAACCTGTGCCCACTCTGTGTTCAGCTGTAGAAACAGAAGCACAGTATGCAGCCACAAATTTAAAAACTCAAACACAAAGAAACATCAGCTTATTGATCTTTCAATATTTCCAAAAGGTCTGTGGTAGCTTCTCTAGTGCTGAATCAGTTTCTGTGACCCTTCCATGCTTATTACTCAAGAAACCAATATCACTATATGTGACATCTGAATCAATCTCCTGAGGGGGATTCTAAAATATCACTTTAATAAAAATTATTTATATTTATAGCCACTATGATCCAAGGAACAGATATGTAGAAAGAAATGTTAATACACATTATTATCTCTGTATTAAGCTACATAATGGAAAATTATAAACACACTTCTTCAAACTATTCCTGAATGATTAATGGCGAGTCTCACTTCTTTGTAAATCTCAGCAATTTCTTGCTTAAACAAAAGACCTAGCAATGCAGAGATACACAGCAACAAAATAAAATAACCATGTTGGTATATTTTTTAATCATAATTAATCAATGAAGTCTAGTACGAAAGGACTCACCACCATGTCGGATCCAGCCTTTGATGTGTCACTGACAGCTGAGGGGGAACGGTCGACAGGAGAGGGTGATGGTGGAGTGACAGGGGTGTCTTCAGGCCCACTGCGGGCTACCACCAACTCCACCAGCCCACGGGCCTTCTGCAGAATGCTGATGGCCTGCTGGTGGGAGATGTTGGAGTCAAGTGGCTGCCCATCGATAGCTAGGATCTGGTCACCTTCACGAAGTCTTCCATCTCTGCAACACCAACAGAAGTGAACTGTGAACCAATATGCATTAATACAGACACTGCAGACTAAATTAGCAGCCCATTTCCAACTCCTGGACAGAGCCTGCAAGCCCATGTTATGTGAAAATGCCTGTCTTAGGCACCACACATTAAGTTTGTAGCAAACGAACAAGATTGGTGTCTGTAGGAAATGCGCCTATATGTTTGCATTCAATTAATTGTTATGAAACCTCCTTTATGTTGATTACTCAATAATAATACTGTTTTCCATCTACACAAAATTCTACTATGAGTTATATGGTATGCTCTTCAACATGTGTGTGACAACTTCAGGCCATCACATTTGTTTACTTAAGTTCCTTTGTGTGCCACCAATTTTAACATAAAATTATACATGATCTCATTAAAATTTTATCAAATGAATCTGTGGAACATTACTGGCTCATACCACTCTCACCAATCAATACGTATTCAGGCCATCATACATGTTTAATTTCTGTTGCATAAAGTTATATATTTAATTATAACTCTAAATGAGTCCATTTGTTACATAATCTGAGCACACAGTATAAAAATGGACAATATACTTCAACATCTACAAATACTTTATGCTTTAACGTTATTTTTTGCAAATTACTTACTTTAAACTCAACACACATATAATAAAATAGAGCAACAGCTTCCATATACAAAAGTTTGCAAACTGAACAGAAAGATAACTAAATGATTGTCAAAATGAGTAATTAAAAGGTAAACAGGGCAATAAGACAATAGCATAATTGCAAAAACTTTTGGTAGAATTTGAGCAAAAATTAATGATGTAACAGAATAGTAACTATACTGCAACTGTTCAGACAAAAATAATGTGTTTTGAAATAGGACAGTGATTACTGATGAAATGGGAAATGATATGAAAGGAATCATTTAAGATACTGTTTCATGTTTGACTGAAGAAACAGAAGAATACCATGAAATACATGTAAAGATACCTGCCTTTGAAACAAGAAACAAACCTGGGATCTCATATATGGAGAAAGAGTGCTAATGTACCCAACCATGACATGAAGAATTCTAGAGAATCAGAACGCAGATAAATATAATAAAAGACTTGCCATGTTTTAGACTGGTGGGATTTGTTATTGCTTTCAAGATAACATACAAACAGTATAGTCAAATATATTCACACATTAACCACCATCATATCACACTTGAAGCAGCCAACAGTAATAGAAAACACTAACATGCACAGGACTTGACTACAACTTCAAAGCCAAGGCAATATTTAGAACAATCCAGCAACTCACTCTCGGTGACTCATGTAACAGAATCAGTACATGTATAGAGGAGCTTTACACAAGTTCTGAGTAGTTCAATGGAGAAGAAAAACAATTATTATAACCAAGCTGTTGTACAGATTCGAACTTCGGACTCTGACAAGAAAATACGAGAACAGAAAATAAGCTTCACAGATGATATTTTTAACAGAAATGAGAGCTAAATTATCTGATATATTCAGAAATAAATTAAAACATCTACATACAAATAAATTGATTAATAAACCAATAAAATATGGGTATGTCAGTTGTACCAGAACTCTAAAACAAATAAGAAACAGAGGGCACACTTACAAAAGACAGGTGTGAGAGAACTGAGCTGGAAAATAACCATAACGAACCCAATGAAGGCAATGATGATAAAACATCTCTATGCACATCTAACTCTGAAATGTGCTCCTGTGAGGAAATTTTGGTAAACTGTTTGGAACAGGTGGATTCTTCAAAGTAATTCAAACACAGACATGTGCCAAATGGAGCTACAGTGTAAACACCGAGAGCCTATAATAAAGATTCAAACAAACAAGACAGCAGTAAAAAACTGCTGCATGTAAAAGTAAGGATGGACCAACATGGGGGTTGTGCCATCTTTAGCCTTAGAAGAAAAGCAAATGCTCCATCCCAGTTAAAATGGGGTGGGGTGGGAGGAGAGCAAGAGAGAAGAAAACTCCATTTCATGAATGCATATAGCCTAATGACACTGAAAGGGTTTTATGGAGGACTGAAGTGTGTCTTCTACTCAAGTGACAACATCACAGTTTAAACTACTTGGATCTGATGTAATGGCAGGATAAGCATTACATAAAGCTCAGGGGTAGGAAAACTTGGGACTATAAAATATAAACACAGAACAATACGAATATTCTGTTCTGCATTACTTGGTGCACTCTACAAGGGCGGTGATGTAAATGCACACTGGAACTCATTACTTCGAGAATGCTGGGCTAAAGACTTCAGCTTTCACTACCTCTTTTCCAGCTGGGCTGTTATTGGTACCATACTAGAAAAAGAATCTTTTCAAAGCCCACTCCACTTCCTGTATGTATATACTATATAATGAGAGTCATACTTTACATACTTAAATTTTGCTAGGGAGATCACATTAAAGACTGAGAAAGGAGGGCATTGATCACATGAGAGACATTAGAAAGACATACAAAATTATCATCAGGAAACAGAATGGAATAAATCACTTAAGAGATCTAGAAACAGATAGAAGGACAATATTTATATGCATTTTAAGGAAATAGGGATTGACAGTGTACAGTGGATTCTTATGGCTCAGGACAGGGTCAAGTAGAAGGTTCTAGTTAACATGATAACGGAGGTTCAAGTCTTGAGAAACAAGTATCACCTAATGCTGCCTGGAAATGTGTAATAAGAGCTGATTATATGAAGGGAAGTGATGACAAGGTCCTCAGACTTCATATTTTATAATTAATTTTTAAAGCTGCTCCTTTCAACACATTCTGCCTTATCTGCTATGTATAAAACCAGTTACGTCTAAAATCATCAATTTTATTCAGGTGTTATTTTATGTTTTCATTTCTTTTACAACTGAAAGGGTGCAACCTGCTGTCTCTCTCTTCCTATTTATTTATGGTTCACTTACAACTCTGTCAGCAGCTCATACTATGCAGTGCTGAATGGGATGAACAAAGAATAATGAACTGGAAAGGATAGAGAAGGCAGTGGCCTAAGTTAAGGTACTACCCTGGCATTTGCTGAGATTTGAACCTGGGAAATCCAAAACACAAAGGAGTGCTAATCAATCAGATTCAATAGCCATTCTGTCTTCACTACTACATCTTTATCTCAAACAATTCTAATGCAGGTAACAGCAGTGTACATCAATGGCCCAGTGACTGCAGGACTGCGTGGTGGCAGTTACACGTTAATACTACTAGGGTGACGCAAAATCAATATTCACAAGACAAAATCAGGCAGTGGCATGACAAACAAGTTCTACCATAACAGGCAACTTTCTGTTGAAAAATGCTATGTTCAGCTGTGTCAACACATAACAGCACCACAGATTTTGGGAAGAAAAGGGGGGGGGGGGATTCTCAAGTTCAGATTTACTTCTGTTCAAAACAAACAGCCTGGAATACCACTTTGTACGGAAGACAATTTTACACAAACCTCAACGAATACTGTGGAACTGAAACATGTTTCAGGCAAATATTGTAGCCACTAATAAGTTGAATATGAACTGGACAAATGTTACAGTCCCTGGCAGGATTTCTTCCCTTGCCATGGCTTTAAGGCTCATCCACCTTCCTATCCAGTGGATACTAGGGGTTCCTTCTTCATTGCTGAACTTGCAGGGGCATGAGAGTGAAGCCTTTTGTCACATCTTCACCTCATGCCAGGATTAAGAGTGCATTGTTGCCTCCATGCCCCTATACACCCTCCCGGAAACGTGCATATGCCCCAGGGACAATTTTTATCAACAAATGAATACGTGTGACCAAAGACGCTTGATGCTGACGCCATGTCCCATCTTTCAAATGGCAAAATCGGGAATAGAGCGTTATTGCTTTCTCTTTTTCCTTATTTGCTGGAAGACTTACGTTCTATTCCAGTTTGACTTCTTTTGTTCCTGTGTACACACCTGCAATCGATCGCGGCTTACGACGAGCATGCGCGCTTCCAACCCGGCACGAAGTGTGTCGCCCACAAGATCGCTTTTCATCCGTACCGATTTATGGGACACCTTGTGCCTCACCCGGAAACAGGCCAAGTCACATACAGTACAACGCATAATAAAACAGTGACGATGCAGGTAACTTCGTGACCTCAGAGTGCGGCGTCTTCTTGCTCAGTCAGTCACAAAACTCTCTGCCTTTATTGTACCCGAAGCTTCATCAGGTCATCACCGCGCTCACAAACGCCAACCAGTGCACCCCCCCCCCCCCCCCCGACACCACGAGCAACGACAAACAACTCCCAATATTCATTTTCAATTTTATTGTCCTCCTATCTACGTCTGGGATTCCTGAATGGTCTACTCCCGTAAGGCCTTCCAACCAAAATTTTACTTGCATTTCTCAGTTGCTGACTTAATTACCCTGGCAATATGCGGTTATGAATGCGATAAACGTTGCCACAAGTCCCTCCCACTAGGCGCTCTTCATGGCGTGGTACTTTGAAATGAAACTGTCCTGAATCGACTGGATGTCGTAGCGATGCACAGAATGTTTCCTCATTCCGTGCCCTACATAAACTCACACATGTTCCAGCCGTTCTATTTTGATTATGAGATGCACGAGTCGAGCCGCGTATGTACTTGCAGACAAATAAAACTGCGAAACAAAAGTATTCAGTTGACGCAACACTCGTCTCCATGGAAACACAAAGCTAGCTCTAATGAATTCTTCTCGGGCTACCAGCCGTGTAAGGTGGTTTAATGGATGAAACACCACCTTACACGGCTGGTCGCCGTGAAAGCGATATCATCCGCATTCACGGCTATCAACCCGACTTTAAACTTTAATCTTTAGTTTGACATTACAACTATTTTCACCACATCATTCTTTATGGCACACAGGACGACAGTTCAGGACAGGTCACACGGACTGAGCCAAATCTCATTCTCCTCCAGGCATCTGGCCAGACCTCCCATCGCAAAGCCACACGTACAGAGCGGGATTCAAACCTGATATCCCAGACAGCGATCGAACGGTCCAATCGTGACTGGATGATGGAAACATGTCAGCTTCGTTGCTCAGGGTACGAAAATAAAATTTAAAACGAAATGGTATAAATAGTACAGATGTTAAAAAGAACCTTGAAAAAACTCAAGAGGACGGCAGTGACGTGTTCTTTCATTTCATACGGACGAGGCGTATGAAGGATGACACAAAACAGCAGAATAAGGGGGACTGTCCCTGAAATGCGAATACTCAGAATCGGCTTACCGTCGCTGAACCGGGACACCGAGGACAGAAGGCTGAACCGACCTGGTCACAGTACTGGCGAAGAGAAAAATTTCAGTCTTCGCAACCCAAAGCTACGAATGGGGTAACAAGAGATGCATAAAGAATTCGGGTTGCGAAACCTTGGGATGCGGCTACTTGGAAAACTAAAGAGACATAAAAGTAATCTCACGTAAAACAGAGTGGGAAACATCTCAAGATCGTGCCCTGGTGATTCGGTATTAGCATGGCGGTGAGACGGTTGGTTCACTGAGTGAGCCGAAAGACCGAACTCACAGTTCACACAACACGATGCGAGATGTGGGCCATGCAGTCATTACCTTCCGTCAGATCAATGGGATCGATGCACAGTGGCGAATAATTTATGTCACAGCGCATTGTCAATCGTAACACGCTCCTGCAGACTGAGATCGTCTTTACAAGGTTCCTCAGAGTGCTCCAGGATCGTCACGAGCGAAATGTTACTACGGAATGATGGCCAGCAGAAGAAACTGCGACCAGATAAGGGACAGCGGGAAAGAAAAAGAATCCTCCCATGCGTTCCTGAGCGATACACAAAATCAGCAGTAACCAGATTTAAGATGCAAGCAAATCGCGGGATTTCTTTCTTTGGACATACTACGAATACTCGCAGCAGGGTATCCAAATGTTTGTTCCACGCTCAAATACCAACTCTTCATAAATTTGTAACTTAGACATTAAAACAAACTGTGGACTGAACGACTGATCTCTATTCAACAACACCTGAAATACGCAGTTCTACTTACTTCAAGATATACCTTGTGTAGTAGGGCCCACTTCAAGTTTCACTTTAACGCGTCTTAAAACACTAATAACACCGGTTACAGTTTACGATATCGCGTCCGAATTAACTATTAATTGCGCCATTTCGGCATACCTTTAAATAATGTAGTCATTGCGAATAACCGATTAACAGCTTCTCAAGTAAATAAAGGATGTTTGTTCGGCTGGAGAAGATAGGAACATTATTCAACCCTTGCACGACGTCTATCGAGCTGAGGAACACGGACACCCGTCGCAAGCACTGTAACGGCTTGCGATAAGACAAAATGAATACGTCAGCGTTGAAGTGGCAAGTTTTCCCCGAAGTTCTGAGTTTGGCACTCTTCCCGAGGAAATGCACATGGTCCAGAGCGCTCTCACTCCCCACAAAGCCTGAAGCCGCCACTCACTTGTAGTACAAACCTGCGCGAAATGGGCTGATAGGATAACATGCCCATCCGACCTAACCTAAATCGGTACGAAAAAATGCCACCATACTTCTCGCCACGGAGGCATTTAAAAGAAAACAGTCAAACCTCCACACAATATTAGCCCCGGCACTAGATGGAGGCGACCGGTCAAATTCACGACTCAGCTAGATTTACCCCCAGCGCGCACTGCAAAGGTACGACAGAATCTAGGGAAGTTTGGGTGTGTTAATGAAAAGACACATACCTTAACCTGGAGGAAACCAATCCTTGGTCACCCAAAAAGAGTGAATTAACTTTCCCTCGGTTTCCCGAAATCGACCGGTCAAAGTGTCTGTGTCACCCTGCACTTCGTAGAACCTTCCGTATCGATCGAGATGCCATGCTAGTTCAGGTAGGCAATGCTGTGGGTTTCCTCAGTCCCTCTGCCTCTACAATACAGGGCAGGATGTTGCCGCGGCAACGCTCTACACTTATATCAGGTGGGTAACTGGTCAGAATACCGGTGCCCGGGCTACCAGCTATTCTGACCGAAGGCCAACTACCATTTAGGATGCCGAAACGTAAATGGGGAGAAAATATTACTATGATAAAGTATACAAGGCATGAAACCTCAATTCATCTAGCTTAGGATAGGGTCCAGTAATGGGTTCTTGTGAAAACTGCGGTCATCCTTCGAATTATATAAAAGGCAGGGAACGTCTTGAGTAGCGGGAAGACCATCAGCTTCCCAAAGACTCGGTTCCTTGGAGCTAACGTCTTCACTTCCTCCGCGTAAATTTAGTTCCTTCAAAGAGGCAAAAACCGACCCCTACCAAACCCGTACAACCTCACCGCTGCCATTTTACATCTCATGAGGCGCTATATAGATTCACCGAATAACCTACTCCAAACTTTTCAGCAGATTCTTACCGGCTCAGAATCTGAGGCAATTCAGAGCCTGTAAGAACTAGTCGGGCCTCTTTAACGACGGCGTACTAACTACTTCAGTCGAATAGCTCGACAGACGTTGATCGAGAAAACTGTGGCTGATTTTCTCATCATACCAGAGAAAAACCACGAAGTCGACAGACACCGTACATAATAAGTGGCGAAATTACATCCTTCAGTAACTGACAGTTTCCAACCAAAATTGTCCCACAAACGAAATTCCAGCGGCCGAATCAAGGCGGTATAACCATTGCACCCGGTGTGAGGAAACGTCATGACAGAGTCCACTCCGATATCACACTTACGTCAGGATTAGTCTGTTTCTTAGTGTCCCTGGGATAGAGCGGCCAGCATGAAGGCGACCTCACCTCCACCCAGTGCCAGAACAATGCGTGGAGCTTTACATCCAAACCTTGTGCTCAGGAACAGAAACTGCTCTATTATCACGTAACCCTTTCCATATCACACGACACATCGCATTTAAAGGCACGGGGCCTTTTGAACGTATTTATCTGGCATTTAAGTTCAGTGAAAGACTCTCCCCACCTCCAGCAGTTTGCGGCTTTCCCGTAAGGGGAACTGCACGCTACCCTGGAAATGCCGAAACGTAAGCAAACCAGGCCGCAGAGGGTTACATTTACCGTCCAAGGAAATCTCATTACACATCAAATTTTGTGGTACGGCGTCAACAACACTTTGATCGATCAAATGCCATCATATTCAAAGAAACTATTAATTATTCATGCACTCGCGAGTATCTCAATCTTGACGCATACATTTACATTAATTAGGTGGCGCTTACATTGTGTTACCTCGTCACAGGGTGGCTGGATCTCACAAGGAACCCACCGAACTCTACAACTTTATTCGAAATGTTTTTAAATACCATGCATATTTAAGTGAATACAATGATAGCTCATTCCTAATCTCCGACAGTAGCGTGAATAGATCTGCATCTACAAAGCAGAGGAAATGTCTCTTTTCCAGTTGCTGAAAACTAAAATAAATATTTATAACTTCATCAGTTAACCGTTCGTTTTTCTGACAATCACAACAAACCCATAAATACACCGCGGGCAACGTGCTGAGTTAGTCATTGTTAAACCAGGTTGTACATACGGATAATCGGGCTCTAAATGGTTAGGTTTACTCAAATCTAGAAAAACGTATCGCGATTCGGTATCTTACAGCAATCATCCACAATTTGAATATCACGTTGTACGAACAGTAACCAGAAGTTAAACAAAGACGTCTTGAAGTTCAACCTACTTCAAGCAGACTGACGTCAGCAAGATACCAACAAGAAATGGGCCGAAGTTTCAAATGTTCAGCTGCAGAACTAAATGAGCACCAACATCGTAAAGGACGCTCTTAGAAGACGCTGATGGACTACTTACAGCGACAACGTTCGAGTCCCAAGCACTTCAGATCTCAAGAAGCAGCGCCAGCAGTTTCAAAGAACGCCTCTTTTGTTTCAGAAGCAACGAAAGTAGGAGGGTACAGACGCAGACAGGAAGGTCATTTAACGACATTGTTTCATCTACTGGTATCGAACTACAAATGCTGCGGGAAGCTAACAAGAGGCAACAGCTTTAGTCCAACCGTTTGACGAGATGTGAAGTACGCCTATATGAACGTAAACGCCTTTCGCTGTAACCTAACGTCGTCTAGCAGCCTGACTGCAAATGTGAAATCAATTCTGGAGAAAAGTAACTCCATTCAATTTGGTATTCAGATCCACAATACATCCAACAAGTTCAATTTTTGTCGAAAATGGATAATGCGGACTACTTTACACACAGGTCTTTACTGATTCACAGGTATTACAGGATGCAGCAAGTAATGAGACAAACAGTTTATGTGAAATGCATTTCCTTAGCACAGAGTGCGCCATAAGTAGTCTATGCGTACATACAAACTGACTATCAGCGCTTTTAACAAATTACACGGAACAAAACCTTGAATATGCCCATTCTGCAATTCAAGACTCACAACTAACGCCATGGAGCAGGGTCCTTCCTGATAAACTAAGAGTACACTCAGCTATCCAAGAAATTCTCAGCCTTTTATAAAACCAGAAGGTTCACTATCGTAGTCACAAAATCCCGCTGAGCCTGGCGAATCCAATCCATACCCAACCGCTCTTTTCTCTTCGTTTGAATAACTTCAAACAAAATGCTGAATCCGTTTCTTCCCCCACGCGCGTCTCCATAACAACTCTTCACTTGGCAAGTGTCTCTACATACAGCTACGAATATAAACACCAAATTAAACGACACTACTTTACAGCGTTATTACGGCCCACTGGACTCTGCCACAAGCCTTTTTAATTAACTTCATGTCTTTATAACAGATTTTCCTAACATTAATTCTCATCTATGCTTAGATCTCCAAGTGCCATCACATCAGGCTCTCCAACCAAAATACTAAATACAGATCGGCATTTCCTCGTGCACTTGGCATGTCCCTCCACCTTGCCTACCTACATATAAGGATTAACCAATATTATAAGGGTGGCCAAACCGACTAGGCATGTAGCGCGGATAGATGAGAAATATATACAATTTTTTTGTACAAAACGTGAATGCAAGGGACCGCTTGGGGATCGAGGCGCAGTTAGGAGAAAAAGCGTGAAGACAACGCTTGGATTCAAGTGACTCGGGGCAGGGACCCATGCGGGCATCTGTGCCGCTCCGACTTCATTAAGAGCAGGAAATACCCGGCTTTTGGAAGAAGACCCTGTACCACGAAGTTCCGTTCCTTCGGACGATGAGCCCAGCTCACGCAATGATCAACACACGACTGCTCCATCGAGCGGGTCTAGTCTCTTAGGCTTTCCTCAGCCCCTCCAAGCGACTGCTCTACCAACCACGACCATCACTCCTAATCTGCGCAGTCGATACAGTGTCGTAAAATAACCGAAGAACTACCGTTCACGTGGCAGTATCTCTGAAATGAAGCTGATATTAGAGGTTTTCGCGAAAACTGCCCGTTCTACGGCGCTCTGTGTTTCTTCGCTTATTTCACGACACCTGGCTTCGAAGGCCCACCTTTAGTCGGGGTCGAGGCGGTTGCTCGGGGCCCTGATGCACCTGCTCCTGCATGCTGTCCGCTCCGGCGTTAGACCCGCACTGAGGGGCGACTGGTCCCGACAGAGCGTGCGCGGCAAGACGAGGCGAGGCGCGTTGCAACTGTTGCGTCAAGCCTAAATCAATCCTCGGGCTTCGTAGGCGATATTAGTCGATGACAGAGCCCAAAACGAACGGCCGAGTACTCTAAATCGCCCAATACGATGCTCGAAATGCGAGACATCAGCGTTCGCAAATACATAAATTTGCTGAGTGACCACGCATATGCATTTCGGCGAAACACCGGAATTCAGGCACAAGGCAAGTCTGTACGTGTACTCAACGAGGACGAAAGTAAAACTGCACCGGCGAAAACATCCGAGGCCCGCAACACGACCGTTGATACTAATGTTTTATTTTCTTCTTCATTCAGTTAGCACACGCTCTTTCACAAAGCGAACATTTTTGTAGAAGTTCATGTATGGTAGTCCATTATTATTAAATGGAATTCAATAACATTTAATACTGGGGATGTCTACATGAAAGGGTACCTGAATATAAATTTTGTTCCACATTGCTTTAATATAATCACTAACTTACGTAATGCTGATCTCTTCTTGCTAGTCACCGGAAGAATGTAAAAAATACATGATGTTTACACTGAAGTATTAGTATTCTGGGAGCACAATTGTCTGTGCAAGAGGTTACCATTCAATCACCATGAAAACACACCCAGGGTCCTATACTATTCAGTGATTTATTAGGGAAGAGAAAACAGATCCTCCTGTCCCAGCTGCGCCCGAATTTTAACGACACTACACTGCCTCACTCTTCATCTATATTTAAATAATCACAGAATCAAGCCTATTATTAGCCTTAGGCTGCAGAACCCAAAGGTTCAAACTGTTAATACCAAAATATGCCATTCAACACAATAATGGGTCAGTTCCATCTACCTCCTACACTCTGAGATCCAATTTAATGTTATCTGTCCACCTTCTCCTTCCAAGAACACACAAAGTTACAGTGTTGTTCTTCTGGGTCATAACACCATATAGACTTAAGGGTAGATATCAACGTTATTACATTCTTAATATATAGATCATTCTCAAATCCAATTAAGACACATGGCATGACAAAGCAAATGAAGATGACTCTAACCAGCTCGTTTTCCCCACTTCTCCTCCTGAACATAATTATATGAATCCACTGCTTACTCCATCATGTATCATCAAGGAATCAAAGCATCATACTTAGTCCTGTTGCTGTGTCAGAAACTTTCACAATTACAGACAATTCATTTCTTATTATAAACCTTATTGCACAAAGGAAAAAAGAGGCAATTTCCTTCACCATTCTAATCCAGAGTTTGGCTTTTTTGCTATGAAAGTCCAGTAAATGAAATTACAGCAGCAACTTTGAAGGTAATAAACAAAATAAAACTATAATAAAAAGATAGCTATCTGGTGTCAGAAAATGATAAAAGCAAAAGCTATAACTTATAACTGAGTACCGTAAATATGTCCGAGTTCATTTGTGCTTACGCCAAACATAATGCTGCCAAATGATTAACACTATGTATTCAAAATAAAACAAAAACCGTGAAAACAAGATGTTTTAAATCTGAACATGCATACTGTAGCAAGAAATTAACAACACTCCATTCAGATCACCAAGGTCACCTTCAAAGTACTTTCCTTCTGACTTCAGACACACATCATCTTAAAAATTAGATTATCCCAATTAAACAACCTCTGTGTGAAGGTGCATGACCTTAACTTCAAATGTCAGGCCAAAGAATCATGACCAGGCTTGTAACTGAGCTGCCATAAATGTTTCAGAACTTGAACGTAGGATGTCTGAGCGTTAATTTAACAGATAAACTCTCAAATAGACAAAATGCTTGACACATAAAAGGATTAGTGCAATCCTGTCCTCCAATTCTCACATGAGCATCTTACCTGGACAAATCTACACAGAGTGTGGGTCATACAGGAAGGCCCAGATCTCAAAATGGTTACATTTTCATGCAAATTCCTTCTGTTCTCAGCTTTTGGCAAAGAAGCAAAACACTCCTTAAATAAAATGATACTAATGTAAAGAATCAAGGGATCATTTTACAGAGATATTTTGTATTAAAAGTTGCACTGAGGAAAACTTACCACAAAAAAATGTTCACCTGGCACTGACCCACAGTGAAATGTGTCACATAGTTCTTGCCTGTATGACATTGGTACATTTGACACAAAGCTTAAAAACAGCATCAGCTGGAAATGAAAGGGGCCATTTCTCTTTTTCTCTTACATAAACAACGTTAAAATACCCAAATGCCATGTCTACAGAAACAAAAAAAGATTATTCACTCACCGCCCCGCTATGCCAGCATTCTGGACCTCCTGCACAAAGATCCCAAGCTCTCCTTTCTCTTCACTGCGCAGGCCAACTACACTGAAACCCAGACTGCTTCCTTCCGGCTTGAACAGCTGAAACATGACAACCCCACACACTCAATGTGAAATCAAATCACCTCTACCTCCAAAACAGCCATTTTGTCAAAGTACATGTATCTTCATTGTATGGAACAAAAATTAGGACAAATGTAACAAACCAACAATACATGACACTGAAATTTAACAATATCTACCTAACTTCCTACTGGAAGGTTACAAGGGGTTGTTTATCATGCTCAAGTATGTCTAGAGTTACATGTCAACAGCTACCTGTGTCTTCATGGTGTGATGCTCAGGAAAAATTCAATTTCAATTTTTCCTTTGCCATGTTCTCTGTTGTAATACAACTGGCTGTCAGATTCAAAACGTTCCCCATAACGTTTTTATGATACATCCCCAACAACTATAACAATAAATCCCAAATTGTTTAGGCTACTTTTGAACTATCAGTTAAAAGTTTTCTGTAAAATGCTATCTGTTTATCTAATTGTAATGCACAACACATACAGAATATGCTGAGATGAAAAGCTACAATGTGAACAGTATGAACATATTCAGCCGGATACTGAAAAGATTAAAATTCACTTGCCCAGTCATCTGAAAGGTCTGCACAAACTCTCATGCAAAACTACATGCCCAGCCCATCATCACGGCAACAGCACATCTCAGTTACTCACAACATGCATAAGAATGTAGTCCCATTACACTGTGAAACTGAAATCCCTAGTTTGCTGTGTTGCAGCTTGCTTATTCAAAGTAAACCACTGAATTTACGCACAAAGAGTAAAAATAAAAATGTGACCGAGAATGGAAAAAACTGTTAAGTTAGAGATAAAATGTGGCATTGAAGAGACCCCAACATCATCAAACTTTACAGCTGAAAACACCAAACAATATATTCATGTTCTAATTATGCACATATTATTAATATAATCAAAGCTGGTCTGTTGAGATGGAGTGAGCACATTAGATTAGTATTTAGTAAGCAGCAGGACAAAACTGAAATTCTGGGGAGGAAATCAGCAAATGGCACATTCGAAGGTACTACTGTACAGGGACAAGGAATAATATATGGACACAACTCAGGGTAACCAATCTCTGTGGCAAGGTTCATAATCACACACGTTCAAACACTATACGATAGGAATGCTAAGCTTCTGCTGGACAGTGATACAAGACTAGGAAATTTAATGCTTCAGTTCTTGTAGTTATGTGACTGTTCTTGAACTCTAAGGAACCTCAGCAGTGTTTGATATATCAACCACTGATGATAAAACATGTATGTATATTGACTACAGAACCTTTATGTTATTACTATTAAAGCTTATTTTTATGTCAGAAGAAAGTTGGCTTCAAAGTTTTCATGGCAATTGGTGCAATGAAATATTCTCAAGAAATAAGGCATTTAGTATGAATAAGAGTTTACCACCACCACCACTAAAAAAGCCTGTCCTGGGTCGCCTACTTGTAAAATATTCAGCCAGATATTCCCTCTGGCTATGCAAGAATACAAATACACTGCAATGATGTCACCTCAGTGTGCAGGAAGAACATGCAACCTCAAGTACATGCCTCATAGCAGCGGGGCATTCAGAAAGTAATGAGACACAAGCACTGCACTGTAGTAACACTTAAAAGTAGAAAATTCTTTTTGCCTTTGTGCAGTAGGCAACTGACCACAAAGCCCTCCTCTTGCTCTTCGTATTGCAGGTTCGTAATTCCATGCTGTTTGAGATCGCTCATTTTCACTCATTCCATCAACATGGACATTCCCACAAATATTTTCATTTGGTAACAAGTTTTTTATGCTCTCGCTGTTAATTTAAGTAAATAAAAATTTTACTGTAAGTTACCTGTTGTTTCTGAA
Organism: Zootermopsis nevadensis; assembly: GCF_977971745.1. Taxonomy (NCBI): domain Eukaryota; kingdom Metazoa; phylum Arthropoda; class Insecta; order Blattodea; family Termopsidae; genus Zootermopsis; species Zootermopsis nevadensis. Next base: position 2,083,693 of record NW_028259161.1, read on the forward strand.
TGATACCTTGCCCAACAACATAAAATAAATGTGTTACAATGATTCCTTTTCATTTATGTTCCATGCACTTCCTTTCTCATTACTTCTATAAACAAATATTTCTTGACACATACAAGAAAACAGAGAAGAGTCATGCGAATGTTAATAGCTGATTCAACATCATGATAAAAGCACCCAACACTTAGCAATGTTGACAGGTTTGACAGACCACACCTGTTAATGAAATATATCAAGATTGGTATAGAAATTATCTTGTGTCACAGTACATGTCCCAACTGCAAGTTGAAAGCACAGATCAACCACGTTCAAGGTCCTATGACCGATCCACCACATCAGGCTTTGTGGGTCTTCTCTTTACACCTTGAGAAGAAGTAAAAGTAATATGGTTGTCATTTTGCTGACCAAATAACACTGTGCTGGTGTTTTCTTATTTCTATCACAGCAGTAACTCTGTGACTGATGTGTTCAGGAAATGACTCTTCAACAAAGCATGAAAAGACATACAATAAACAGCTTAAGAGTAACATTTTCCAAGGATAGTGTGTACTCACAATACAATTGAATAAAAACAATACAGGAATGCCAAATAACATGGTTGGAACATACCAGTCAAATAAAAGTTACAGGCACATTCCCCAAACAAAACTAGATTAATTTTAATGCTTCTATGATTATGTTTTAAAAAAGAATCTTAAGAACTGTTTGTGAAGCCAAAATAGGCAAACAGTCTAATTAAAGATGATACAGGTGGCCAAATACCAGGCACAAAAGAACCAATTTTGTTACTTTCCAAATGCCCACCATAATTCTACGAGTGAAGATGTCACATACAGCCAAAGCAATTTAGTCCAATCAACCACACAATTATAAGGTAGCCTTTAAAACCACAACCATTTCAAAGAAGTGTGACATGTAACAAATAAAGCTGTGTCCAGCTAGTATTGGCCATTTGCAATGGGAATTCTGCCTACCTGTACAGTGAGAACTTCACGGCCTCGTGAGGATGCCTTGATGGCTTTCTGGAACTCTATTGCATAAGTCGGAGTTGTTATAGGGGGCAGAGCCACGTCCTCGGGGGCCAAACTGGGACTAGTGATCTGATAAAATGCAATCACACCATCTGCCTAATCACTAACCTAGCAGCTGAAACCAAACATGGAAGGAGAATCATACAGATGCTGTATGATTCACCTTGGGTGCAATATCAGATATTTTACAGGGTTCTGAAGGTTCATAAACAAACGTACTCACATACTTCACCCTTCTTTAAATTTAGTATACTTAGACTCATCTATGAATTCACTGGCCTATCCCACCAAGAACATATTTTTGTATCTAAGAGATAAGTTCAAACAAATTGAAATATTTCTATTTTCTTAACATGTCACCAACTGTTCCCTCTCAGCACCTAGTGAGGCAATTTACCACCTGTGGACAACAGACAAACCATTAATAAAGGTCTGACATGTAACTTCCACCCTTCCTCAGCTTACCAAAAAAAAACTTGTCCTAATTAAGACTCCAACTATGGCTACTTAAAATTCAAATTAAATACTTTCATAATTTTTACCATATAAATAATACCTCATGAATTTGTTCACTAGTAATTACAACATGTTTAATGATCACACTAAGCTATATAAGTGTTATTCATATTAACTGTAAAGTAAAACAGTATAGCTCCTTCTCATTCTTGACCTTGGCACTAGATGCGGGTGAGTGGTCAGCATCATGCCCCGGCTGTGCTTTACCCCCAGGAAAGGACCCCGGTACCCACTGGAGAAGAGGCTGGGTGGGCCCCAGAGCTGGTCTGGACACAGAGGCTAGAGGAAAAATCCTCTGCCCCTGTTGGGGATCAAAACCCAGTCATCCAGCCTGTACTGACTGAGCTATCCCGGCTCCCTTATATTAACCGCAACTCAAAGGTTCATTACTGAGTTCACAAGAACCCACCCTTAAACAGTCCTGAGCCAGGTGAATTCAGTCCAGTTCATAACCTATTTCTCTCCTATCCACCCCTCCATGATAATACATTAAGTATTATAAATTAAAAACTATCATTGTTATTAGCCATATTTTATGTTAAAAATACTGAAGTACAAACTGCCGACATGCATCAAAGCAGACATATATATGAAGCATCCAATACGCACAGTACTTAATATCCTTAACAGTTTTGTGCCGATTTGAGAAGGCTAATAAAAGTCTCTGTTTAGGTGGTAAACTCTTACGCCAATTTTGGAACAAAGAAAAAAAACCATTTACAGGGACCATAAAGAACCCACATTTGCTAAAACAACCACTTCAAAACCAGTAAAAACACTGATTAAAGACAGATGCCTCCAGAACCCTGCACAACAGTTGGGATACATTTGTTGACCAACACCAATGACCTGTGCAGATCAGGGATGCACAAAAGGCTTGACAATAATTGGCAAAGCTTATGAGTAACGTGTACATCCTACTGAATGATCAATGGGCATGATACATTCAAAACTATTTCAAGCAAATGCTCCTTTGTCATCTTGGACAATTTCTTTGAACTGGTGGCAGCTAACTGCTGCTGGTTCTTAGATCAATTCTTCTACTTAGCATCACATTATAAACAAAAAGCAACTTTGATTTTTATTTCCCTTTATCAAGCACACAATTTCTGTTGAATGTTAATACTGTTTTGCACAGCAGGTTAAGTAATCTATGCCTATGTTTCTACTCATTATATAACAACCTGGAAATAAAAGAGATTTCTGAAAGAAAAAAATTTCATATTCACCCATTCATAAACATTAATTTTTATATTCCAATGCGGATATGACATCTGTCCTACATCAATATCACACAAAAACATTGATTTTCATGTTATAAACAAAAGACAATTATTTAGGCTGTGTAATGTGAGCAAGATAGGTACTAGTCCTTGAAAAACCCAATGCTGCTTTATCAATACATGGATCAGAAAATGTTGAAAACCACAGATTTAGGAGCTCATCTTTCTTAATAAAAACAGTGGTGAGGACAAAACATGGCCAACAATTTTGACAGTATAATATTCTCACAATGAGATATCAACACATGTAAGTGTTTTAGTTGATCCTTCTGCATAAGCATGCTTCACACAGGGATACCACAATATCGAAACAATCAGAGTAAAAAGTCTTTTCTAAACAAAGAATGAATGAAAAATAGTATAAAGTAGAGAAAAGTGTGCTGATCCCCCCCCAATAAAGCCACCCCAATGATATATGCCACCAAATATTATTGAGTAAAATAAAAGACAGGCTGAGTTAGTTTCATTAATCATCTGGTTGTATTTATAGGCATAATTGATGTAAAAATATAAGAACATATGAGATTTGAGGGATTCATGGCAGTGAAAATTGTGTTTGTTTGTTTTGGGAAGTAAATTCTTTTTTGTTGATATTTTTGTATAACTTTTGCTCTTTTATATAGGATTCCTCTGCTTTTGGTTCATTTGTGGTTGCCTAGAGCTCATGTTGTGGATTCTAGTCTTCTGGATTGTGTCACAATTTAGTCTTCATATGATTACTGCTCACAAGTTACATATACAGCTTCACATCCCAGATGATCACAATCCACATTACACAAAAAGTTAGTCAAACTAGGATGAAGTGGCATGGACAAAAACAGTACTGAATTTCAGAAGTGCTGAAAAAATTATCACTTGGGACATCATGTAAAAGATAATATATAAAAAAAGAGATTAGGGAAAGAGTTGATGAAGACACATTAGAAATTCTTAAGGACCAATGGCACAACTCCGTAACAGGGTGAACCATCCTTGTGGAAACATCAATGTACGATGATGATAACAGGGAATAAGCAGCCTGTGCTGTGCCAATGATATTCTGGATTGTTGCACCATACAGTATTTTGGCTGTGAGCCAATGTTTCAGAAGAACCTACTGCCTCCATCATCAAGGCCATTTTAGCCTGCAGTATGTTCCAGTAAAACACTGACACAACCAAAATACTAAACAGTACAATAACTGAGATCATCAATATTCTCATCACCATGAAAATCTAAAATTTTGCATTCTTTTCTATATGTTCACCTACAAATCAACAGAATAATTTCTGTAAGAAATTCTATTATCACATTGTAGTCCTCATCTGACGTGTAGTTCTGCTTTTTGGACAAGCGTTATTTACTGGTATGCTGGTGTATTGTTAGTCATGCCAGAAAGCACGAAGCTCTGAGGTTAGTAAGCACGCAGACCACACACACACACGCACTTGCACTTGCACTGACATGCCTGTAACTTCACATGCCACAACAGTGTTTCAGACCTGGCTGGAAACTCAACAAACAACAAAAAATCAAAAATCTGCAAAAACATGTAACATGCTTTGCAACATCAATATTTCAGTGCAATTATTTATTTTGTTTTGTTTTACATTGCCTACACTATTCCCTGCTTATATACCATATCATACGACAGCTATAACCGTGACTTAACAAAACTGCCCAATACTGCACCCCACTGAGAATTCTTGACCAATAACATGAACGAGAGGAAAAGCCATATTCGGAGTTTCCAACCATGAGTCTGAATGTATCAGTACATACTGTAACAATTTACCTGCGGTGATGATGTATCACCAGATGAGCTATGAGACAGTTTAGCCACAGGCACTCTCTGATCATCAAACTCATGATTCTGGTAATCTTGTTCAAATCCTGGGTCATAAAGATCCACTGAGGGTGGTACATTCAGCACCAGATCACCACATGGAGTAATGTCAAAGTCAACTGGCAAGATTGATGGGTGCTGCTGCAACTGCTGATTCAGCTCACTCAATGAGTCCTACACAGGCACATCAGAACATGATCACAAGTTTATAAATTACAAGCCATTAAAGTCCAACTAACTCCCTGGTAACAGAATCAAGGGTTAAATGCTGTAAAAAAACCAAAACCCACCACTGGAAATAACACCCAATAATATTAACTGAAACTATTTTCAAACGATTTATTTTAATACTCTCTATCCACTCCACTCTCAGCTATCCAGAAGTGTCCCAACAAAATTTAACATGTTTCATAGCTTCATCTATCCATACAAGAGGTTCAGTCCATCATAATTTTGGTATGTTAGCCAATGAGTTATATTAATCAACAATGTAATACCATCATGCCCTACAGTTTGCCTCTTATTCAGTTCAAGTGCTTTCTTGAACACTTGACCTTCAGATACTTGAAACATATATCTACTGTGAGAAATTATAGGTCAGGAAGTCCTATATTCAATGAGGTTTTAAAACTATGTATAAGGCCTGCATATTTCATACCTGAACAGATATGATGCCACGTAGGATAGGATTCTCTAGAACAGAGATGAGCAAATTCAGGTCATCACTAGTCTGAGATTGGAGCTTGGCATCATCACTGACATCTATGGTGTGTTGTATGTGTTCCAGCAATTGGAGTGCTGTAGATATGTCTTCATTGAGAGGCATGGCTAGCAAGGTGCTTCAAGGGTCCCCTGCAACACATGACAATAAATCTCAACACTGACCATTTCTAGTACTCCTGCCCTACCACCAAACTACATTACAACTGGATACAGAATCTAAAATTACTTGAATTTCAGGCACAAATACAGTTGGTTCTGTAACTACAAAGATATTACCATTTAAAATGACCTTCAGCTCAAGATGTGGTAGAAGGCTACTTTGAGCAAAAAATCAGAGCTCACATCCACAAACTACAATCCAACTCCATGGAGTAGAAACCATAAGATGCTAACAGTACACTTAGCCAGTCACATAGCACCCTACCTTCTATGAATGTTTAGTACCATGTTCACTGATCCAGAGCCAGATGAATAATGCCACACCCTTCAACCCTTAGACGTAAAGTCCATTTTACTATTATCCTCCCATCTACACCTGTCAACTGAGTGCTTCTTCCCTTCAGCAATCGTATCCAAAACTTTTTATGCATTTTTCATCTCATGCACATCAAAGATTGGTCTATGTTTTTAATGTTACAGAATTTGATTTAATTTAAAAAACATAAGTTCATAACAAAACAGAAATAAACACATTTCTCTTATAAAATCTTAAAAGTGAGATACAAATGTACACAAAACTACAATCATTTTAAGACATGCCCCCAAAACATTATACAATTGTTAAACAGTGTCTGACAGGTTACGAATGATTGTGGTACTACAAGCAGGAGCACAGTTGTCTCCCAACTTACCATGTAAGTGTACAATCTGAGGCCACATCACTTATAACTGTTGTTGAATTCAGTTTCACAAAAACATTTTCACACACTGATTGATGATTCCACAAATAATAACAACGTCTACACAAACATACAATTCTCTGTCAACGCCATTTTCATTATTTCTCTTTCACAAATTCCCCACGTTCCTGGGAGCTACACTGGCGCTGTACGTCTCGTATTCTGCTAAACTTATATTTGATGAGTTGTTTGTTTGCTTAATATGCATTAATAATTTTATAGTTTATGTAAATTTCTTAAATAATACTATACTATTATTACATTTTATTGCAATTTTTAAAGACAAAACCTGCTTTTCAAATCCCCTTTCCTTTAAAAACGCGGATTATGACGTCTCGAATGGCCAACTGTTGAAATAGGTTAGAACTATACTCCAAACACTAGCGTATTTCCGATTTTCAAAATATATTCAAATTGTATTTAAAAATCAAGTGCAGTCACTATGATGGAAGTTAAATAATTAAGTATTTATTGTAGATACATAAATGATAGTAAGGAAACTGGTTACTCTGTTCCTTGTGTATCCTTCTGCTTTCCGGTAAGAGGCGCATTATGTTGCTGACAATGTAAATCACCTTGTCAGCTGATTGCGTTGCATGGATGTTTTAAGCAATGAACAGTTTGTGGTATGGCATAGTAATTCTAACAGTTTCAATATCTTCTAGTCACATTAATGCCGACTACCATGTGGAGTGCAGCACACTAAGAATGGGCCAGTATATTTGCCCAGATCCTGACCCATCCTATGAGTATATTGATCCCAAAACCCAACAACCTTACGGTTGTACAAAGGAAAATAAAGCGAAAGGTAGAGAAATATTAACAGAAGGTTAGTATGATGATTTGCACCTGGTGTAAAACCTATTATAAATTTATTTTTCTTATTTTTTCTAGTGCAATGCAGAGCGGCTGACGGGATAAACTGCACAGAGACAAAAAATTCCACATTCAAACGGGAAATTTCTTGTAAATGGACGTAAGTATTGTGAATATTGTTGGCAATAAATTATAATGGTAATTTACCAAACATATATGGAAGAAAGTTGGGTATTTACAATATGGTGACCACATACACGGGATATCTTACACTTTTAGGACTAGTAACATTATAAACTCATGTCAGATTAGCTGTTAGGTAGGTTAGAATGGCCTGTGCAGGGAAAGTATGGGCCACAAGTTGGGTTCCCCCTGAGCTAGGCTAACATCTTTTAACCACACCTAATATGTAAGGATCACTGTGCGATCAGAATCATCCTGGAAAGTGGAATGATGTGAGACAAATGTATTATGAACTTAACCAGTTGATGTTAGGTTCAGTATTTTAAATATATAACCCATCTTTGGGATTCAGGTACACATGGTCATCATATTGTAATGTTGTTCAAAAAGTTTAGTTTACAGTGTTATTCTTTCATGGCAGAAATGGTTATTCGTTTGAGACAGCCATGCTGCTCTCCATCTTCTTCGGTATGTTCGGAGCAGACCGCTTCTACCTTGGTTACCCTGCAATTGGTTTGCTCAAGTTCTGTACACTGGGCTTTATGTTCTTGGGGCAGTTGGTGGACATCATTCTGATCGCGACACAGGTTGTGGGACCAGCTGATGGATCACACTATGTTATCCCGTATTATGGTGCAGGCATAGAGGTGATCAGAAGCAACAACTGGACATACAGACTCCCGCAGCATGATTGGTAGCAGCACATTGTGATAATCGTCTAGAAATGAGGAGTAGCAGATCAACTATAAAGCATATCTTACAGTTCTCCTCATCTTTTGTGACAACTGTTTATATTAGTACCATGCTTTTAGGGCATGTGTGAAACTGTCAGTGTCCTTGTGAGTATACACTCTGTTAGCTTTGCCCTGTCTTTCTGGCCATACACAAGTAATAGGGCCATTGCAGATGGATGAATTTTCTTGAAATGTGATACTGCAATTTATTTACAAATTAGAGAACATGTAAAGATATTTTACATGAGGGCCTAAGTACTTATTTAGGCAGACTTCAATGTCCAGTGAAGGGATGTAATGAGATGCACAAAAACTATAGCTTTTAATAAGATGTACATTTCACATTGTACACATTTTCTTACATGACAAGCTGTTTTCACAGTAGTAATCATCATCAGGTACTGGGTTTATATCCTGTTTGTTTTATTCGTCTTTTTGTAGGTCTTCCTGTTGGCATTCTATCTTTATTCTTAGTACATGTTTATACCTGTTTTTCCCCATCTGTGTGTGTCATTAATATTGTGTGTGTGTGTGTGTGTGTATAAAATTCATTTCAAATATTCTCATTTCATTTTTCATCTAACATTCCTGTAATTGATCTTAAAAATCTCATTTCATCTGCTTGTAATCTTTGTTTGTTGCTTTTCATCATCATCCATGTCCATTGCCATACAGGCATGCTAAGACAGAACTTTATAGAATTTAGACATTTATTCTTGTTGTCCTTTACTTTTTAATGTTGATGTTGGTCATCTGGGCAGTAAATGCTATGTGGACTTGTAGATCAGCACTGACATCTTCACCACTGTGAGAACCTCAAGTCACATATTGGTGATCTTTATTTAATTACAAAAGTCATGTCTGTCACAAGGGAAAAGGGGAACATTATAAACTGTTACTAGTCTTTGGACAATACTTTGAAAGTGCTTTACAGTGTTTCTAAGACTAACCTGCATGCTTGAGGCAAACTGTATGTTTCTGTATACATGTAGAAGTCAATCTGTTCTGCATTTGTATTGTAATGGCAAACAACTTGGCATTTGGGTGACAACACTGTTCTAGGAAACTGATAGCAGTTCTACTAATAATTGACTATGGACTCTACTGTATGACTTTGGAAGTGCTATCCAGAACTGAAACCTGAGCAGATTTTTGCAGCATGGCATGACCAAGACTTCACCAAAACTGTACAACCTGCCCATAACATCTGCTCATGCATCAAGTAGTTTGCCCAGGGTCATATCTTACTAGTATTTTTGTGAATATTTATAATAAAACTTTCCTATATTTGGAGTAGACATGTGTGTGTGAGTTACTCTCAGTACTCTCACTTTTGCAGCCTCATCCTTGATATTTTCCATCCAACTTTATAGACTTTGTTTCTCCTTTTGGGTGTTTCACAGAGAGGCATTAAATCAGCTTATCAGTGTCTCTTAACGAATTAGAAAGGAAGGTGTGAGAAAGTGTTGACAGGTGGCCAGCATGGCGTGCCACATTTCCAGAACCTACTGGAGCCAATTTTGTTGACGTGCACTTACAAGTGATAATATACTGAGTTCCAGCGTTTTTGGCCTCTGAACTTTGTGAATTGGAACCTCGGAGTGAGTCACTTACCAGAAGTTTGCTGGAAGGATTGGCAGCAGGCCGTGTACAGTACACTCCAAATAAAATATCACCAGAGTATGTGCCACAGGAAAGTTGATTTCACTACACTACACATCACTAGAAAATTAACACTACAGAGAGTATTAGATAATTTTATCTTCTTCACAACTCTTCGGTCCTCTTTCAATTCTTCCACTTCTCACAGACCATCGCTTTCTGACATCACTCGATTCATCACTACCGCTGCTGCTGTTCACTCCATTATCTTCAATTATATATATTAAATTTATTAGTGACAAAGCGTGACTAGGAGTGACCTCCTTTGAAAGCGTGACGAGAGGACACCTTAAGTGTTAAAACGTCACCAAGATTTTAAAAGCGTGACTACGCGTGACGTACTGAAACGGCGTGACAAGATGTGGCCATAAGTGCCAAAACGTGACGAATATTTTCAAAACGTTATCTAATATAACAAACTAACCTAACCTAAGTAAACCTAAACTAAACTAACTTAACATAACCTAACCTATCCTGTTGTAACTTCAACTAACGTATTGCAAATTAGCAAAAATTAACCGAGCCTTACGTAACATAACGTAAGCGTGCCGAAACGGGACTTAGTGACCGCGCTTGCCAAAGCGTGTCTAGGCGTGACGTGCTTTGACGTCCTGAAAAGGGATCACCATTAATGTCGAAACGTGAGGAAGATTTACAAAGCTTGGCGTAATGTAACGGCGTGACGAGATGTGACGAAGATTTTCAAAACGTTAACTAACCTAACCCAACATGTCGAAACTTAATCTAACGTATTACAAAGTAGCCAAAATTAACCGAGCCGTACGTAACATTTTTTCCCTTCGAATATTGAAGACAACTACGAAAAGAGTCAGAATCACCGGTCTCGGCCGAGATTTGTACCTGGGACCTCCCGACTATGCATCAGAAGTGCTAACGCCGGGTCAACATGCTTTCTCGATGCAGAAAGTTCCATAGTGAGCCTCACTGGAAAGTTGTTGCATGCCACTGTTCGCGAGTGTCACAGTTTGTCACGTGACCGCATCGAATCCGTAAGCACGTAAGAGGACACCCTGAAACTTATTTGACTTCTACTCTATATGAAAGTTACAATTATCTAGTCGTGATCGGAAGGACGCGGTGTTTGATGGTTGTCTGTGCTTCCGGGTAAGTCTGCAATCCATTTCTGAGATGGGAGCACCCACAGGACGGACTGTGTTACGATCAATGACAGGGTAATTCATGAACATGATGGTCGGCAGATGGGACATACAGTTTAAAGTGAGCTCCGAACCACGGTGAGGACCTGGTATATGCTATTTTATTTTCCCACATCAATATCCTTGGCTCCAATCCACACACAATCGGTAGAAAGTTGGAAACCATGACACTGCAGTGCCTTGGCGCGGAGAGATTTTCCGTGTTAGCGAATTTTATGAAGACCGTTTCTTGGGTTAGAAGTCATTTGGACACAGAAATACTAGTCTCAAAATAATTAAGAGTATTGCTGTATATTTAGCAGTGGACAACACAGTGGAAGCCTCGATGTTGTCTCTCAGGTCAAGGTATGCAACAGGACGTGTACGAACCCCAGCGAGCCTGTGTTTTCTTCAGTCCCTCCCTTCTCTTGGCACGGATGCCAAGTCACATTCCAGTTAACCGGAGTTATCAGATCAGTGCGCCTGCGCACAATCTGAGCCCCACATCTCATTAATTAAATGAAAGTAATTGTCGCGTGTGTTCGGAAGAGAATGGAATAACTAATATAAGCACGAAAAACGAGATTATTCTACCATGCCTGTTCGTAACTGAAGGCTGCATCAGAGCTCAAGCATGTTTCGTGTCCAGAGAGATGAACTGTAAGCTGGGAAACGCCTGACCTATCTCAATCATATACGAATCTCTGAGTACTCATGGAGTAACGGAGAAAAAGAGCGATAGACCTAATTAAACCCGGATGGGATTCGAACTGGGAAGCAGCAGACCTACAGCACGATCGACGGAGGAATGGACCTTGCGTGCAACACGTCTGTGTTGCATTTCGTGTAATAGACCACGAACGTTGTGCGTGGACTACTTGACTTCATACGGGCGTGAAAGTACGTGCGTGAGTGCATGCATATTATCACGGACATGGCTTTGTTTCCCTCCTAGTACGGCTTTCTGGGGCGCCTAGATCACCAAACAGATCAGCCTCCAATCTTCAACAAACTACTTATAATTAGGATGTCCACCAGGGGCTGAAGTCTCCCTCCATTTTTATTGCTCCACGGATTTCGTTTAAATTTGTAGTTGGGGTCCCGTCTAAATTTTACTTCGTTTCACAGCGAAGCTTACCTGGTACATCACATGATCAGGGCTGTGGAGTCGGTACTAAAATCTCCGACTCCTTCATAAAAGCTCAATATGTATTAATAAGCGTAAACCTACTAAAATGGTAAATGACACCATAAGAAATTTCACCACCACACAGCCTACTTTTTAGACTTATTACCAATATTTAAATATACGTCTAATGGTTATTGCAGAAATCGGTTGATATGTAGACAGCTTGTATTCTTAAGGTACCGGAGACAAAGTTACAATCCTTATTCCCACACCATGTGGCTCAACGCGTCGTTGAATCTCCCTAAGGGCGGTATCGTACTAGGATGCCAACGGGAGGCCATGGCGCAGCTGCCAGCATCTCGGTCAAACTCAATGCATTAATTTAGTAGTCATATATCGCACCTGGCATCCGTCTGGCATCGCTGCCAACCACGATGCCAAGTTCAAATGCTACTGGCATCGCTGCCACGGCCAAGGCCAAATCAACATCACATGCCAGTCTGGCCAGTCCATTGACGTCCGTGCGTGAATGTGCTTGTGTGTATTTCTGTTTCTTCCAAACGTGGATAATTTCGACACCGAAAGATTGATAATTGAAATTCAGTCCCGACCATCACTATGGGATTCATCTGCTATTGAATACGCAAACCGGGACTTGAAAAAAAGAAACTGGGAAGAACTTGTGGAAATATTTGGAGGAGATTTATTTACAGTAGAAAAGAAAGAATTAGCTAAGAAGTGTTTCTATGGCTTTATTTGTGGGGCCGCTTTACAATATGGCAACTTGATTTATAAGTTTTTTTGTTTAGCAATCTATATATCTATCTATAATCACAAATAATGTGAATTAAGAAGAAACCTGCTTTTATAATGTTTTATTAAATAAATTTGTTCATGTAATATTACATGTGATTTGCAAGAACTGAAATATTTCAAATTCAATAATGGTATGGACGTGCAGAGTGTGTATGGAGAATTTTTTTTTTTACTTATTTCTTTGTTACAGAATTGAAATTCACTCCAGGTATGTAGTTTTGATAAAGGTAAATCTCATTTCCTCAAAAGTGATAAAAGTGGACATTTCTCCTTGCTAATAGCCCTTCATTTCGTGATCTCATAATGTTGATCCATCTGTTCGCTCGACTGGCGTCGAAAGCTGGCAGCTTGTCTGGCGTCTGGACGCCATGGCATCCTAGTGCGATACCGCCCTAAGCGTGAGGCGGCCGGCGTCTCATACGGTATAGAAATTGTTCTTAAGATTTTATATCAAAGTCGGAGTCGGTACATTTTTACCGACTCCACCGAAAATTGCTTCCGTCTCAGACTCCACAGCCCTGCACATGACAAAATATAAATAATATTTTATTAACATCTACAATCTTGACTTGAAACATTTTTATATGATGAATAATATCGAATTAAATAGAAAGGAACAATGATTTCCGGATCTATACATTGTGATATGAGTAGTGTGCTTAGCTTTGCCATAATGGGCTTGTCTAGAATGACTAAACATCAAAGCTGCTAGTATTCAAAAGAAAACAGAAAACATGAGTTCTTCTCGTGCTACCTGACTTAACTAAACCTAACCTAACCTAATCTAACCAAACCTAACCTGGCCAAACCAAACCTAACCCAACCTAAACCAAAACGCAACCTAATCCAATGTAACTTATCCCAATCAAACTTAAACGAATCCAAAATAACCGACCCGCATAGGATCAAACCCACAACCGCTTAAGGACTTCCAAATAACCTTCCAGGACTTCTCCAGCAATTCTCCATGACAAAAAATTTTGCTCATAACGTCTCCAGGACTTCTCCGACACCACTATAAGACTCTTCCAGGATTTCTCCAGGAATTGTCCTGGAATTCTCCAGGATTATCCAGCACTTCTCCAGGACATCCCAACGACCACCCGATGAACACGATAGAAATTCTCCAGGACAACCCAAACCATCGCAAAACAACAACCGTATATAACATACCCTTAATAGAGAATCGACCGTTTCGAGAACCGTCTTCATCTTTGGGGTACTCAGTACCCGGAGGACGAGGACGACGATGGTTCTTGAAACGTTGGTGTTTTCTCCATTAAACCACATCATGCGGCTGGTAGCACGAGAAGAACTCATTATACTTATTCGCTGTGAAAGGTTCAGATCATGCAGCACAGAAACCATCTTTAAAATGCGTTGTTATAGGCCTACGTTTTAAAACGTACAAATTCAAGCCACTATGTAAGCACGTAAGAGGGAAACAAGAAAAGAAAGAAGGCTTATAACGATTTTGATAACTTTTGATCTAGCCAGACGATACAGTAAATAAGTTCAATATAATACCGAACCGTATGTATGACAAATGCAATTTTGCTGTCAGAAATTTTCGGGAAGGAATCGCGTTACACACGCCCGAGAACTCCGAAGGCTGTATTTCGTCGCTGTTGTTCTTCTGCGTTGAAGATCTTCGCCCTAAAATATACGCAATTCGTGCTTCAGCGAAACTACGTAATAGCTTGTGCCGAATATTTCGGGATGTGCTCTGCCCTCTGTCATACATTTCTTTAACGAAGTCCACCGTAACAGTTGCCTGCTGCAATCCGTCGTGCCATAATCGTGTCGGACATGGCGCGGAGCCCATTCGAAGAAAAGTTACCATGGCCTCAATCCATCCAGCATGGCCAGATCGTTGTGCGAGATGCTCCAGTAATGTCAAGGTTTGAACACCTGAATCCGTCAATACTGAGGGATGCTTTCTGTCCTGTTTCACAGAGACAAGATGATCCAACGCTAATTCACAAGCACATGGACATATTTATCAGGTTAGGAAATGTACGCATGGCGTAACAATTCTGGCGCTTTCGTTCTGTTATTGCTTCTAAATTCTGAATTCGTGAATGCGAACTGCTTGTTCTCTTACAACCAGCGCGACGGATGAGCAAGGACGGGCAATACAAAGTCTCATAAAAATGCGTCCAACTGTCCCCAAGTTTTGACACAGCATGAAACTCCTTTTGTTTAATTAGCTCGAAAATCGCAAGACTAACGGAATGCTTATTTGGCATAAAATGCGAGTTTCATTCTTTTCATTCGAAACACTTTTCGCTCCGATAAATATTTAGCGAGTTACGCTCGAGATGCGCGCAGAAACACATGCAAGTTTTCATGTAAGATGTTCATTACAGTTGTCCCATTTCAATAAAAATCGAGATGTGCCAGCAGATTATAGTATAACTGCCAAATAACAAGTTTCATGAAAATATGTCAGCTGTTCTCGATCTGTTGCATTTCATATGAAAATGTATGTTTGTTTTTTTTAAATCCGACGTCGTTTTTAAGTTGCCTTTTGTCCATTAATTCACGAGGAACCCGTTGATATTTTATGTTCAAGCCCTTGGAGATCAGTTTGTGAATGCAAATTCGGGCCTCTTTGATAATCGTACTCAGTATTGGAGAGGAACTGGGATAAGGGGGCAGTGGCTTATTTTGAGATTCTGTCCAAGCTTTCGAACTGAGGGATCAAGGAAAGGCAAAGAGCATTTCCAGCTTGTCTTCGTTTCGTACCAAAAACAGCGACGTAGTCGAGGGGTCCCGAATTTGATTTTGGGTCAGGAGGCAGACTGCTGTTCGTTGCTTTCCTCAGTATATCCTCCCTAAACTGGGAAACTACCTGCAAATAGACCACTACCACGTTATTGCATACCAGTCAGAATCGCCCAATTTCACTTTGAACTTGTTCTAAATTAACTCACACAGCTGAGAAAGCGTTGTTAAATAAAAGCAACAAATCAGTCCGTTTTCCTCGGAACCGTGACCACACGCAACCCAAGTTTTTCTTCAGTCCCCCCTCACAGGGAAAGTACAACCCCTACCCCTTGCAGAGGGGGACTCGACCGGACCTACTTTTCAGTTGGAGAAGACGCGTCGCGAGCGGCCAGCGGCAGGTCATTGGCGACAAAGCCATTGTGCAAGGAACACACATCTGCACGACGGCCTGAGGCTGACACACTACTACAAACGGTGAGTAAACGTGAGGCCTACGACACGAACACTAGACTTCATGGGGACTGTGACGTTGAGCGTCGCAACACATCCTAGCACCGGAGTGAGTTCTGAGCAAAAGGGAGAGATAAGAATACGAAAGCTTTCAGAATATGGACGACTTTTTGGCTAATCAGAAGAACAGTTTCGCTGACACTTTTTCCAGACAACGAACGCATTGTTATTAACCGTCTCTTTGTCCACGTGTTTAATCTCCGAAACTTGGTAGACTACTGTGACTTACGCTTGAGGTTGTAGGTTGTAAGACGACCGAGAAAATGTGAGGATAACATTAAGATGGATTTTGGAAAGGTAGTGAGAACGAGTGGTGGATGGAATGAGACCCGTGTCCAATGGCGGGCCTTCGTGTTAGAGAAGCTGAACCTTCGGATTCTGCTATTTAGGAGTATTAGTTAACGCTCCATGAGGATACAACGGAACTTTTTCTCGAAACAAACATGAAGAACCGCATGGCTTAAAACCTATTTCGCCTTGTATTTAAACAACTTTCAATGTGGTGCATATTATCAAAATACAAAAAGGCTGATTTGTCTCAGTGAGATTTCAGGTTCTCACAGCGGCGAGTATGAAGATTAATGTCTTCTGGGTTGTTGCACCGTGTGGTTTGGTAGAAGTTTATCGACGTTTCAGAGGTATTTGCTGATGATGAAGGCTGCAAGCAGCTCTGAAACATCGGCATGCTTCGACAAGACTTCACGGCTCAACAACCCAAAAGACAGCCATTTTCATAATCTGGCCCGTATTTGTGCTAGTTGTTCGCTTCGCAACACATGTGTGCCTTGTTGAGTAAACATCAAGGTCAATGCCGTAGGCACTTTTGGAAGTCATCTGTTCACCAGACTTAGTTCGCTACTTTCTTCAGACTTTTCCTCATGAAACTGAAATATAATGATGGAGTCAAAATTGTTTGTCAGTGCAAGATCAGTCAAGTTTCATTGACACAGTGTTGAGCCCACTGTGTGGTTCATGTTCGAGGAAGTCATTGTTTCGGACCTGTCCTCTGGTACCCAAACAGGAGTTTTCGCAGTTCGTGAAATTAAACAGTGGGACAGTGGCATAACAGAGACCACAGACACTTGATCCGCGTCCGATACTGGTTCTGCAGCACTTCGCTGCCGTGGAAATCCGTTCTTCAGCACTTGATACAACGAGGCTGAGTCGCTCTCATTTGACAGACATCTTAACGCGGCTTAATTGTTGCGCTGTTACTTCCACCTCACACTTCTCTCTCTGTGTCAGTAATTTGAATATGCTGACTATAAACATGTATTTTTGCAAAAACACCAAAAATTCAACAACAAAAGTCTAGAGGAATTAATAAATTTACTGCAAACTTCGAAATAAAAAGCCTAAGGCCTAAGCTCTTCGGTGTAATAGCTGGAGATGACTTTGAAACAAACAAACAAACAAACGGAGTGGTTCAGACGATGTGCTACAGCATAAACGCCCCTCCCAGGGAACACCGTCAATGGTTTCATAGCAGAAGTGCAAGCACTTTACACCACAAAGCTGTGACAACCTTGCATTTCACGCCAGGCCCCAGTAAATGGTTTGATAAACTCTGTCACTTTTTGTATTTTATTATATAATTTTGGCACTGCGGCAAGAGTCTATATAATTAAAAAAAAACAGATGTATGCCACAACGAAAATTATTGAATTACAAGCCGTATATCTTAATGCGGACCATACTTCGCGCCATGTACCAGTTATTTGCAAGACAAACTCTGAGAACAAATCCTGGACTTTCACGGCCCTTTGAGTCCGTGGAACCGTCAAAAGTAAGGCTCTTTTATTTCCCCTTGGACATAGAGTCACAGCATAAAAATCGGTTATGTTCCTGACCAAACTTTACAAAGAGCAGCAGCAATTTTGGGATTTAGTAACCGAGTGCGTCGTACATTCGTAAACTGGAGACTGGCGGCGTGTGTGTGCGTGTCGTTATATAAACGTCATAATTCTGCCCACGGCTTGTCTTTGCACTTTCTCCCAACGATCGCCGTCCGTCTGCTCGTCAATCAAACGTTTTCACAGCGCAAGTGAACCAGATCGGTAGTGGGCACGCTGGACGCTACTTTTGACACGAAGCCCGGCAACCAGATACAGGAAGTCATCGTGGTATTACTCAGTTGTGCGAGGCCAGTAGGCCGTGACACCCATCACATGTAGAGTGTGTAACCGCTCGAGGGGAAAGTTCTCTACGTCTGCTTTGGTTTTGAGAACTTACACGTCGGCCTCCACGGATACTTCACAGTTGACAGCCGAGCAGGAAACTACGAAGAGCGGCGGGTTACTCTACTCAAGGGCGCAGCGGCGATTCAGTGGTGAATGGAAAATGACTATGAATGAATTGAGGGGGGATGGTTTGGGCCTGTTTTAACCATTCGAGTTCTGAATTTTATTTGCCAAGTAATTCCTCGCTCCCTTTGTACTGGGTGTGGGGTTTCAGTAGATATAACTTCATTTTAAAAAAAGTACTTCCAAGAAGAAAACGCCTGATTGCCATTATTATATTTCCACTATTGATTTCTGTGTGTATTAACTGCCCACTTGATAATCATTCGTTTGAACTGGACAACGTGAAAATAAAGTATTGCCAATCAGATATTAAATATTATTACCAACTTTATTTTCTTTGTGAAAGTTATATATTAATCAAAAGTGGATTGGATTTACCTGGCTTAAGAACCACTAAAGCGATATGTGAACGTGTGTTTCAGCCCAAACAGCCGTCGAGGAGAACGGCCATGACCCGCAACCCGGGTATCCTGCTTACCGCCGTCTGTGGTGAGTGAAAATTTAACGAACCAAAACTCTAAGGGCGGAGTCTTCAGCAAGCGCAAGACATCGTCCCTTACTAGGCTAGACAATTCCTGCGCACGAAACGCACTGCTGGAAACGGTAAACGATGCCTTGGAGATGGGCTTGTGCTAACGGGATTTTCGTCGTGGCGATAGGCCTTGACATGGTCAAACTAGGGAATATTGCTTCTGGTATCCTACCAGAAGCAATATTCCCCATCAGAAAACCGCCGTCACCACTTTATCCTAATGTGCTGTTACAGGCTGCTGGCTGCTGCTCGCGCGGGTGCACGGCGACCTGCCCAAGGTGCCGGACGCGGACATCACACCGGTACGTACAACCCTTCACTTCCTGGGCAAGGTTACTAAGAGGAGAGTACCCCACGCCACGGTACCAAGGTTATCCCTCGTCCTGCTGACACGACACGGAGGCAGACAATCCTTATTATTTCCTAAATATACTCACTCTCTCAAGGAAAACTGTGCGGCCGTGCCTTAATAAAGGCGTCAACAGCTCCTCCAAATCGCATCAAATGAATAATTATACTGTCGTACTCACCAACGATATTATAGCATTAAGATAGTGGTAATGGTGACTATTTTGCAGGGGTTAAATCGGCCTGTTCGTGTAGGTTACCACTTACCATTATCTAGCGCCGAGACTAACAATATTAGGAACTATACCTTCACCCTCCAATAAGCTTCACTGCTCGATGTTAAATTAAACACAGAGACTGCTTTACATTACAGAAACATTGGTTTGACATGCGGGATTAGTCATAACAATTTCCGTCAGGCTGAAAATTATTGCGTGAAGCGTCTGTCTCAGCAGTGCTACGTCAAGAGACGAGCATTTGGAGAGAAATGACAACACGCTGTGGGCCTAATGTGAAAATGATCTCCGGCATCTGCGCCTTAGATTGGGAACATAACATTTCGAATGTAATGATCTGTTTCAGCCTCCTATGGCGGTGAACTCGAACGGCTGGCGGCCGGTGCCAACTTCCTCCCAGAAGTCAACGATTCCGCCCAGCAGCCGTGCTGAGTCCATGCGCCACCCAGTGTACAGTAAGTTTCAGGCGCACATGCAGATAGCGGAGAGGAACAAGCGCCTGCAGAATGCCGCTTCCTCCAACAAGGTGGAGACATATGCGGTGGCACCTCCCAGCATCCTAGGCTCCTTCAGCGTGTTTGGCCACGCCACCGTGAAGACGCGCGACAGGAAGAAGAGCGTACCGGAACACCTTGTGCCGCCCCCCATGCAGCAGGCCGAGAGCGAGCAGCACTTCCGCTATGAGCACCCGACGTACTACTTCCAGGAGCAAACAAAGACAAAGCCGTTCCTCCCGTCACAGCAGATCGAGGAATTTCCGGCCGCGTACTCGTCCATCGGACACGTCGAAAACTTCGAGCCATTCTACAAGACGTTCTCGCACACAACGACTACGTTCGGGGACAGTGACGTCAAATTCCTGCCGCAGTCGGTCGGCATGCAGGTGAGCGGTTCTGCGTCGTTCCAGAAGCCCGGACAGGTGCAAGATGTGCCACTTCACCCTAGCAGGCTGAACGGGGCGACAGGACCTCACTTGTCTGACCATTCCTATATCCTCTCTGGGTCTACACCATTCACATCGTTCGAAGATCAGGTGTACGTAACTACGTGGCCGTCCGCGCCACCACAGCAGAGGGAGCAGTACGTCCCGAAACCGTCCCTGCGACCAGCAGAGAAGTCGCGTGTCACCCGACCCTACTTCCAGGAGATCAACAAGAACCGCGCTGAGAGTGAGGAGGGTTCGTTCACACCAACGAGCCAGACGTACATAAGGAAACCCGTGTTCCTCGAGGAAACCACAATTCCGTCCCATCATATCAATGAGGTGCGTAGGCGCAAACCAGTACTGCCCACTCCTCTTACCGAGGAAGAGAATATCGATCAGCCCAAAGAACCGTACCCCTTCCCAGACTTCCAGAGCAATGTGCGTTCCCAACAGTCGCAGGGAATTCGCCTGCCGGCCACTTCCGTGCCGGAGGAAGGGGAAATACTGAAGGAACAGGATGTGCAGGACCAACGAACCAGACGACCTGTAAACCGCATTCCAGCAACCTCGTTGGACATAATGCGTGTTCGGCGACCAAGCTACAGTCAGAAGCAGCCAGCAGGCGAACGCACGAGGCGACCAGTCAGCCGGAACAAGCCATCCCAGGAAGAGCAAAAGCATCGCAAACGACGGCCAATCCTGGAGGAACTTACGACACAGCCGAGCATCGCCGACGCGGAGGACACACCTACCGCGCCGCTGCTGCTCGACTCTTCTGAATTCCAACTGAGAAAGAAAATGCCCGCCTCCGACAGAGGACGGGGAAAGGAACGAACCCGTGCCCGCCCGCCCAAGCCGCTGACTACTGAGAAGCCGGTTACCGAATCGCCGTGGAGTAGCGACGGCTACGTGTACGATCCCGAGCTCCAAAGCACGTCACACGAGTTGTATGAGCCTAATACTTTCAACGAAGTCACTGACGAAGACTTCATTTCTACCAAGTCGGGCTCTCAGACCACTGTTACCAGCACAACGACGACAACGCCCACCACCACCACCACCTCCACCACCAAACCGCCATCTACTACCACCGCGAGATCCAGGCTTCGTTTCCCGACCAACACGACGCGCCCGAGGTTCAGCCTCAGAGGCCACAAGGAGCGCTTGGAACGTTTGTCGGCGATGACGAAGAATCTAGAGTCCGAGACGAAGCCGGAAGAGAGCGAAACGAGTCGGGGGCGGAACCGCTCCAGAGGAAGCAGCACGCAAGAGGACGAGGAGCCGGACAGGGGCCGAGTGCGGCAGAGGGAATCGCAGCAAGGGCGACTTCGCTCCTCCACAACCACCAGCACGGAGACAAGTGTGACCACAGTACCCAGCACGTCCGCAGAGCGAGTGAACCACTTCAAACCGATCAGCAGCCGCTACCGACCCGGGGCTAGCAAACATTACAGCGGGTATCGAACCAGGACTACCGAGTCGGCGGGCGACGCCCACACCAGTGCCTCTTCCACAACGCCTCGCACGGTGGCCAAATCCGCGTTTTCGGTGACCAGAAAGCCTTTCCCGCTACGGACACGGCCGCCACGCGTGACCACCAGCAGCAGCACCACCACCAGTACGGAGCAGGTGCAACCGGCAGAGGACTCTGCCGTCAGTGACAGCAAGCCAGTTTCCATAGTCACGGAGGTCAGCAAGGATATCGCGAATGACGAGGCCACGGAGGACAAGATTCTTCCCGTGATGTCCGAGAAGGTGGACACCACGACCACAGCCGACGAGGCTGAGCCGCTGGCCACCAATCCGCCCTCATCTGAGCAGGACACAATTTCCCCCTCGCAGATTGTAGCTGACCTCACATCCGCAGCCAATTCTGGCGGCTACTTCAGCAAGCACTCCAACTCCAACCTGAGGATCACCATGGCGACTGAGGACCCCATCCTGCCCATCGAGGCATTCTTTCCAGTCAGATCCAGCAGAGACGTCCTAAGCTAGCGCGGGCTTTGTTTATTGTGTTTATTTATGAATATGAGGAGATACCAAAGCTGACACATTTCTCCGGTCCCGTGGAATGTGAAAGAAGCAACGCGCCTGGGCGTATCCTATCCTTGTGTCATGAACGTAACCAATCATTAGACGGAAGAGGTCAGGAGATAACAAGAAAGCTATTGTTCGTACAGAAAAGTAGTGTCAGCCGGGTGCTCTTCGCCCGGCTTATGGGATAAATGCCTACTTAAACACTTCCTCTGCAGATTTAAGGTTCAGGACAACAAAAATTTAAGTACTTACGTTTTGCTAGAAGCCAAATCCTTTGCATGAAAGAACGGGCCACATTTCAGTGGCTAAATACCGTTTTAAACGCCATGTTGGTTTGTGTTCAAACACAAGAAACCCGCCGGAACCAGAACTTTCAAACCGCGTTACAAACCCCAACTACTGAGACACAGCGGAAATCTGAGTTACATGTGCCCATTTCACATCTCGAGCACCGAAGTAACACGAAACTTCTGCTGTTTCGACTCACAAGTATCTGGAAGGCGAGTGGCGACGCGGGTCCCAGTGGTAGCCCCAGGCTAAAAACAGTTCAGTTGGCACTGCAGAAAGTTGTTTTACCTCGTCCTAATTATGGTTTTTCTAGCGCATTCCGTTTTCACTGAAACTGAGAGTTAAATACAGTCTAAACAGATATCGAGGGTACCTGAATGGTCGAACATACTCGCCGTATCCTGTACTTCGCCTGGGTCCTGTCTGATCTTACTTATGCAAAGGACTGTCTGGCGTAAACAGGATCTGCATCAGACTCGCAGACTGAAATGTGTTATGAGAGGACGTCTGTGAACTCTGAACTGGGAAGGACGTAGGAAAAAGAATACTAGCCTATTTTAAGTTACTATTCTGGAATTTGCATTGCTTAACTGAACTGTCAATAATTAAAGCCAGCCTCCTGTTGGGAGTCTTGACCGGGAGACGATCCGACTGTAACCAACACACAATCTGCACCTCCACACACAAAAGTTTCTTCAAATCTTCTTTCACTTTGTCCTATATGTGATACGTCCACAACTTGAATTTTGTGCTTTGTTGGCTGGTCAAAACTTGGATGGACATTTATGTACTGTTGATCACTCAGTAGCCATGACATCGGACTGGTAACAAAACTTTCATTAATTTGTTTTCTATTAAAATGGTCTGTAAATAAACAACCAAATATTATGTTTACATTGAATCGTATAAAAACTATACTAGCGTAGAACTGGTGGACCGCGACCCAATCCCGTAATCACTGTCCGACATGCAGCCGGTCTGACGCTGCTCGTTACTTGGCATTCTCTGCGCATCACTGTTTGAGGATATTGGTGAAACTACTTCAAATTCAACAAGTTCAATGATAGTAGCACTGTTTAAATCGCTCCATACAAAGTACTGTTGTCAAGACAACGGTCGCCACAATTTAATTAGTGGACTTCATACAAATTTGGATACAAAATGCGCGACCGTGTTATGAGCGGAAAGGCAAAGTCTTAGTGGCGTCCGAGAGGAACTAATATTGACCAGGGACCGCCTGTCGTTATTGCAGACGTTCGTGTGTTTCCTCAGTCCCTTAAGACAACACAGTGCCCTAAAACCTAAAGTTTCCTTCAGATTCGGTACACACAATGTCATTATCATTAACAGTAGATAGAACACTGCAACATAACCGAATTAAGCAAGCAAACATTATGACTTTTCTAACAGATTCCTCATTTATTTAACTACGTTCTTGACAGCTGGAACAGTCGACCAGCACATGCACGCCTGAGAGACTCAGTGCGGCAACTTATCTGACACTCCTGTCCTGCTTGAAGCCTACACATGCTTCCATTCCAAACAGCAAATTTCACTGATACGGTTTGTCGCGCATGTTACGGCACACGAGCTTCTTGTGTTAATAGATTTTTGAGACACGAACACGTCTCGCCATTTACGCTTTATTCCTACGTTCAATTGTTTTGAAGCAAGTCAACCCACTTTCATCCTTCTGCTTAGTCAAGTAGTAACTACATGGCACCGTACAAAGGCGTGACGTCCGCTCCTCTTGAATAGGAAATTAACTCAATGTGTAGTCATAATGAACCTTCTAGACTGCCTATCCACGCGACTGTCAGCTTCTCAAGGATTCCGTTCGTTGCCACCACTTGGGCCTCTTAACAAAAGAGATCGAGGTACAGTCGGTCTGAGCATGAAGCTGGTCAGTCACCTTCAACTACAGCCGACTCGTGATCAGATAAAGAGACAAATCCTTCACAAATACTGTATTACCCACAGCTATCCTTTGTTATGTTTCTCGTGGTATTTCTCAGTCCTTCCAGGCTGATGTAGTAACCTACAAGAAACCACGACATTCTTCCCATTTCCATCCCTACTCATCGTCCACAATCATTCAACCATCCAACTCTGCATAATCCAAAACAGCTGAAATCGCGTTACACCACCAATCAGAAACAAATTGTTTGGCCTGCCCGTCAACAGACGTGTTGGTTGCATTATGACTCGGTACTCAGAACCACGTTTGTGAAAATTACGCGCCAAGCGGAGATGGTTTTCAAATTAAAGCATCAGAAGCCGTATCCCGTATCCCCACCAGAGGTCGTGGCCTAATTTAAGGCTCCATGGCCTGGAAGGAACTATGAAAACCGCGAATACCTCTCCGAGCGGACCGGAAGGGCAAGAGTCGGTGATGTACGAGCTCTACTTCGTGAGCTACCGTGCTAGCAAGCTTTCTAGTTAGAACAGCGCCTGTAGGTCGAGAGAGAGAGAGACCTTGGCACTGAAACCGACTTTCCTCTTCTCAGTGAAAGTGTAACAATGGCAACTTCGACACACACACACACACACATTTGTAATTTATTTAACGACTCTGTCAGGATCGCAGACTATGCAGCTCGAATGAGAGGATAATTAATGAAGATGGAACGCACTGGTCGTGGCCCACCACAGGGCGCGCAAGCACGCACACACACAGACGTAAGGAGTCATTACGTTCTAGATACCGGAAGTTTCAGCCGAGCGCTTAACACTCCTGCTTCGTTTCCTGGATGTCAGGGATTCAAATTCCATCCCAGAAACTGGCTATCAGACACGTTTATCGTTGTTTACATCAGTCCTTCCACCTTGCATGCCGCTCCTCACAACCTGACAGAAGAAGATGGAAAACGGCAAACAAACTGCGGAGGCAGTATGAAACGACAAGTGGATGGGCAGGAAAAAATTACATACCGATTCAAGGAATGAGAACGTTATTATCAATCGATTCTTTGTTCATTTAACAGCAGTAGCTTCTCTGTTGTACCTCGAACGATAAGATGGCTTGTGACAGAATTATGATCAATGTTGAAGGACGTAGTCGTGGCCTGCTTTAACAAAATATTCCAGAATTTCCGTGACATTCAGCGGAGTGTTTTGCAGTACGAGGATGGGGACCTATGAAAATGGGAAAACCAAAGCGAGAAGTACATTTACTACACAGTCTGTGAGACGGCACAAGACAGAGGAGCTTGAATATGTTCTCTGAATACTTGGATAACACAAACGCAACTCTAAAACAAGGTACATTTCTTAATAAAATTTATATTTTGCATTAGACCCGATGTGTGCATTCCTCATATAAAGAAGTTGCAGATAACTGAAAACACTTGCCCAGAAACGCTCACTTTTTACCCCCAGCACCAAATGTATTAAGTGGTAAGCCATATACTAACGGAGAACCGTTACTTAAACATGGCTGCTTTATTAATCTGTCCAACTCGTGAAACCAAATCTGAATAACTTAATTAACTTCAAATTAAAGTGTTCGTAGTATCATTTCCTCCACAGCAGTGGTCAACATCAAAACTAAACAGATAATTAACGGAGATATTTTACATTAAACTCCATTGTAATTCTATACGAACACTAGGAAATAAAATCTTCCTTCATGCGTCCGCACAACCTCGTGCTTTCTGCAGCACACACGACGACGATAAATTGTTCCCATTTAATCGAAATACGGGGTATATGACACTGTATACGAATTGCGAGACTATCAACAGCTTCCACGCGATAACTAAATCAATCAACCTCCGATTGCAATCCACACGCACTGGCAAAATCAGCAGAGCGCCGAGTCAGGCAGCAACTTATCCGACACGAGTGCTCGGCGGGCCAGTCTACACGCCAGGCCAGCAGCACTTTCACTTGCATTTCGGCCCCCCTGCTTAGCTGTATGATAAATGTGTCAGACCGGGCCGATGATATTCATATGCTGCGCTCTCCCATAAATTTTAAAGTGCGGCCTCGGGGACCGAAATTATTCCAGTGAAGAGAAACGAGAGTTCCAAAGACTGCACTATTCAAAGCCTAATTACGCACCTATTTCATGATTACATGGAAGGAATAAAAAAAATTGATATTCCTGTATTTAATCATTTGTACTTTTACAATTATAACATATCAAACTAATGCAGGAGATAAAAGACCACAAATATACGACCTTTGGCAATGAAAATATTTCTGAAAAATAAGATTAAGTAGACCCCAGTATTCTGTAGGTTTGTTAAAAATTTCAGTGGCATTGTGGACAGGGTAATGAACATTAGCGTTCCGTGAAAGGCGGGGAATTTCTTAAACAGCTACGGGACTCTTGGCCACTCAAGGACATTGCCCCTTTGAGTTATTCTTCCCCATTTTCTTCTTCCACCCGCCTTCTTATTATATCCTCTCGTTATTCTTATTCCGCATTCCCTTACGTCATACCACTCTCGTCATATTCTTCGTTTGTCTCTTCCTCCTTTTCTTATTTCATCTCATTATTTTTATTTCTTCTCCCCAGTTCCCTTCTCTACCCTTCTTGAGCTGATGTCAACCAAGTTGACTTCAACATGTAAAATTATCTTAAATTAAATCCTTGATAATTTAATTTCCTAGACAAATTTCAGAACGCTTGTGACGACGCAGTGTAGGCTACAATGTGAACGAAGGTTGGCCCCTTACACACCCCTCACTTAAATAAACCATGGCCGAACCGTCTCGCCCCTCGGGATACAAAGCCGCTCATACATCAACGGCACGTGGAGCAACCGTCATGACAGACGAGACTGCAGGGACAGAATCATGGAAGTGTAGCCACTGAATATAATATGAAGAAAGCTGCACAAGACACAAGGAGTGACGATAATGTTCCGGTGTTAACCAAGCAACATCGCCCCCTCCCAAGCCAGGGAGTGGCTGCTTGCGCCCGAATCGTATGTGAAGCTGATCAACTTTCACTGGGCGAGGAATGCAGCTGATCGCTCGCACAAAAACCGGAGGAAGAATTAATCGAGCCGATACAGTTTCTGTTCGGGGAAAGCGCCGAGCGCAGACACAATGCGGAAGTGTGCGGACACGCGCTGAACAAGAGCTCGAGGGCTCAAAGGCTCGTGTGCACTGCCAAGGGCTGCAGCGGAAAACATTCCCTCAAGCACTTGGAGATCGTAACACAAAATATAAACAGCACTGTTTGTACTTCATAGCTAGTACAATTAGGGCGAGAACGGCGGGACATGTAGCATGTATGAAAGGAACACAATTTAAATAAAAATTAAGGAAAATAGACCATTTGGACGGTCGCTTCGGTCTGCTTCAAAACAGGCTTATCCTTCCTGTCGTCACTCACATTCTGCTGAATCGATAACAGTTCCTATTTAGCGTTGCTAATATGAGATGTGAACTTGAATGGTTCGGAGAAAGCGTGCATGATCTATAGTTCGGCATTCGTCTGGAGGGACTGAATAAAATCACAAGACATTAAAAGACTGTCGGCGTCTCAGAAGCCTCGGAGATGCAATTCTGAAGTGGGACCGAACAACTTGCTTTGTCCCAATAACTTAAACATCCCTGTAAATAACCTGAGAACCACGAAAACGCGAAGCTATGCAGGTTACAAGAGAAATTGTTCAGTTTCAGCAAATATGAATGCATAATTGAACGCTACACTTTCTGAGGCGTTCACAGCGCAAAACGCCTTATTGGGAGGCGATGCATGTCCGTCCGTGTCTTGAGCAGTAACGCTCTCGGATTCTGAAGAAATCTTATACGGAGGAACGAAACTGAAAATATACCGGGTTGTTCATAATTCCCTGACACATTACAAAAAATCGCCAGACTTGAATGGTGCAAAGGATACGACATGCAGATAATTTATATAAAAACCTTTGTAAGAAACTCGAGATATAAATAAATGTAAAATTAATAGAAAATAGGTGGGAGAAAGCAAAAAAGATGCTATATTCAAATGTCAGTAGATGTCGATAAGTCATGACTGTTAACACAATCTCATATATTTGATTCAGCCATGATTTAATAAACACAGAATCGATATAACTGCAATTTCTTGTTCGTTTATATATTTCATTATTCACCGAACTTAATTATATCAAAAATGTAATTTGTGGAACTCAATCAGAAACTAATATACGTTCCACAGATATCGATACAGGTCGGACATCTTAGTACATTTCAAACACGTGAACTTAGAACAAACAGTCCAAATGATCCAAATTTCCATTCTCAATTTGCGTTATTTCACAGTAACTGAACAAGTAGAACATGCAATAACGACTCACCTCCACGTCTCTGAGACAGCACGCCATTCGGAAGTACTCATCTGCAAAAAAAATCACAAAAACACAAATTAGACGAAGTGTGGCAGAAACAAGGCCGCCAACTGGTGTGTAATTTGTTGTACAACGCTCAGGAAACTCCTAATGGGTCAAATGTCGCTGAAACAGGAGAGACTGGTGGATTATTCTATTGTTAAACGGCGTTGTTGCAACAGCAAATCGGCGAATTGTATGGAAAATGACAATGAATGGAAAGCTCGTAATGACTTGAAAGAAATCGTTCGTGTCTGTTTTATCCCAGATATTGTCTACGAGCGTCGAAACGAAACACAATACATCTCTGTACAGACGGCTGGCCTTCGAGCTGAGGTCCAAACCCGGCACCTCACGAATACGAAAGAGCGTGTACATGTGGATGTGCCAGTCAATAAGGAGAAAAGTAAAACATGTTTAATGAAGAAATTATGGGGCGGGAGGGAGATAAACGTGCAGTGCACCTGCAGTCTCGCTTATTCTGCGAGAGGCTCAGGCGGTGACAATGCTCGTATTCTGCAATGAAGGAGGGGCGTTGCGAGGTATGAAGAGAACGTGCACAGGCCGGACAAAGGAGAAAGTACAAGCAGAGTAAGGAACGATATAGAAATTGTCATGGAACCCAGAAGAACTCTGGCTTAGAAATCGGTGGAAATGAGTTCTGTAGGAACCACATTCGAAGAAGACTTGCGAACGGAACAACCAACCACTGGCTTTCGAGAATGTACACATAAAGCAAGAAAAATATTCATCGGAGAAACATTGATCACACACTTTTACTGTCCACAAAAATCACAACAAAACATAAATTGTTCTGTGGGGTCTCCTCGGCTGACAGACACGACTCACTCGTTCTCCATTTCTTAAACAATGGAACAATATAACAAAAATACCGAGCAGGTTATATCAGAATTTGCGAGGCCTTACTCGCCCCATGACACTTCATGGTATTTGTTGTTCACGGACTAGTAACTGGATCTCGGGCAAACCACCAATTGTCCTGATGTGTTCGTGGTTCTGGCCATCCCTTTCAATCTAATGCAGTTACAGTACCTTAAACGAAGCCGCATGCGTCTCCTGTAAAATCCCTCACAATTCATCGTACAATATCACTTCATCTTATTGATACAGCATTAATAAATATCACAAACAAAGCTACAGCTGATATCACATTATCATAATCAATACTTAACTTACAGCCTCGCGCATCATAAAGATTCGCTACGTGGGAGAAACAAGATATACACTCAAAATAGTGAGGGGTAACACTGATGAAAGCAGGCTCAAGACAGGGCGAATTATCTCCAGGGCTAGCGGTGAGTACAGTACAGTTTTTATAGCAGGAGTTCAACCCCGTCTCCTAACAGTCTTGGAATAACCAACTCCAAGGCGCAGAGGTCTTTCATAAAAGCTAATAGTCGTTTAGCTCGACAAGAAGTCCCACGCCTTTTATTGCCATGTTCACAACAGCCAATCAGGGGACCCATCCTGAGATATGAATACGACCCACATCGTCACACCCTGTTTAATCGATGCCTTGGGTATCAGACAGTGTCTCTGACAAACCCCAGTTAAAATAGTAATATTTATTTGTAGATGAAATAACCAGCACTTGCATCAACATGATATGTGACTCGTGGATCTGCGTAATGAAAAGTAGCAAGTGTTACGCTAATTTATCGACACGACGCCCTAAATGAAACGTTACGCAGCCTGAAACCAACAGCGTCGTTCGTACCTTGCCCTTCAGCGTTGCAGCGTCTCGTGACTTAGACATCAGTGGTCACGTTTTCTGAAAGCCATTAACACGCTCTGCTTTGCTCTCCACTTTCAACTTTGTACAGTCTGGAAGACTAATTTATCACATCATTCATCTAGAGGCAAACCCAACTGCACGCTGGCCCATAGCAAGCACGGAACGAAAACACAGTCACGTTCTCTCGACATTTTACAGTCGAAGTTGGTAATGGGCCCTACCTTCACAGTTCTGCGGGAATTCCGTTTTAATCGGAGTTACAGTCCTGGCGTGTCCGCCAGAATTTGACGCCTGACCTTTCTGAACTCTGCAGGTCTTGTGGAGTGATCGTAATTATTGCTTTATCTTAACCAAAAGTGAATTGTTTCGACGCATTTTTGTCGAACTCCCAATACAAAATTTCATGAAAATTCTTTCACGGGCCTCAAGGTGTTATGTACATACACACACGAACATAGCGGCTTTGATACGCGATCCACATGAATGCTAACGATTGATGCTTCAACGTGGCAACATGTGGGTTACATTAAGATATGTAAGTTTTACTAAAACATTTGTAATAGTGTGTACGTTTAACGAAACACCAGGGCCACTTTCGCATCGTTTTCATCTAACTCTAACTCTTGTATCCGTCGAGCAGAACTCTTATTCAAAAGCTGACCGTGGATCAGCTGGCACAGAAATTCCTCGCCTCCTATGAAACCAGAAGGTTCATTACCGCATCGTGCTTTCACCAGGTCTACGCCGAAACCGGAAATTTAACGCCTTGTTATATCACGCACTGAACGGGTACACACATAGCTCGGGGCTCTGACTATCCGTGAATGGGCGGAGGGCGGAAGTGCCAAGTTTAGGGCCACAGGCCGCCTCTACATCAGCGCCTGCACCCACTTGCTGACTAAGTAGTTCACCATTTGTTGAATTAATTCTTGTTCATACTGTACGGTTTCTACGCAGCAACTTAGGATATCTCATTAAGCCCACTACGCGGGCACTATGGAGCAAACAGGATGGCTGGCACCGCTTGTGATTAGCAAGGAAATTCAGCACGAAACATCCCACCCAGACTTCGAACCACTTACCACCAGAATACGTTCCAGACACCTACCGCTGAGCTAGAATGCTCAGATCTCTTGAGAACTGGCAAGGCGACGAAATGAACGGGCAGCGTGTTGAATTGCTTTCAATTCGTTGTGAAGACAAAACGTCCAGTTACCGGCCTTGCAGCACAACTTTTACCGAACAAGAGGACAATGACTCTGCAGCTGCGTGCATGTCTCTCGCCACACAGCACACATGATCTGGCGGTAACGCTTCGGGAAGTACCCGGTTCGAGTCTCAGCTACCCAGTACGAGCATATTCAGACAGAAGCCAGAACAGGCACGACGCCGTTCCACCCAGTCATTTGCAGTTCACTGATCTCATTCAAAGATGCATATCCTGTGAAGCTGATACAGTATGGTTAAATAAACAAATTAAACCAAGCGACATTTCGGGTTCGCACGACTCCTAGGATGTTGCGCCGTGCAATCTGGCATAAAATGACCGACACGTCGCAACATCCTAGAAGACCGTCAAGCTTCGTCCTTCCATTCCTGTCCCACGTATTTAACATTAGCCACGGCGTAAAGAAGTAAATTACTTCAGCTGAAACTGTGTAATGACACCACAGTCTTGTATGTGGTTCCTAACTCCTCGAAGTAACCTACTGCCTCCGTTTCAGAGAAGGAGTTTTGATCTTCCCACGAAATGGTAACCACTGACAAGACTATTCGGTGGCACAGACCACAACCTGAACGCTCAAATAACTATCAACGTCAACGCCATAAAGCAACTAAGGGCAGTGGGCACGAAAGACTTGGTAGCGCTCGATCACAGGAATTGGGACTTCGAGTCCTGCTCAGCGCACAAGTACAAACTTTGCAGTCCCCCTTTCAAAATGCCTAGGCATTACCAATTTCAAGCTAGAAACAGACCACAGGGCCTGACCTATGACAGCTGAGTAGTTTATGTAAAAAACTGTATCTACTGTTCACTGCTGACTGCCCCATAATCCATGAAATATTCGTCACAGGGTGCGCTCTTCTCTCCAGAAAGTGGAAACAAGAAACAGAATGGTGCACACCCTATGCTGACCTTGGGCCCCTTTTGGTCCATTGGGATGTGGGGGGGGGGGGGGGACTCACGCTTCAGAATGTGGGCCGCAAATTATGACGTTATTCAGACGCAGCTATGCAAGAGCAAGACGCCAGACACACATTTCCCTCGGTAGCTCGGTATCACTTTCACTCGGAAAGGCATGAAGTTTCATGCACCTTATCAACTGCATCGAAATATCACACACTAACAACACGGTTCAGGATCGTCTCCAGCGGATGCGGCCACTCAGCTGGTAAACGAATTCCTTGCCTTTAATGGAACTCGAAATTTCATTCCCACGTTCACTAAAACCCTCCACGGTCTCTGTCCTGAGCCACATAGATCAGTCCTCGCCCGACCACACTATTTCCTTAACACACAGTTTAATAATATCCTCCCATCTATGTCTAGGTCTTCCAAGTGGTCTATTTCTTTTAACTTTCTCACAAAAAATTGTACGTATTTCCCGTCTCCTCCATGCGCGCTACACGCCCTACTCTTCTACCCCTTCTTCATTTGATCATCATAATAATATTTGGTAGACATGAGGACTACAAATTATGAAGCTCTTCATTATGCAATGTTCTCCCGCCCATAAATTCCCAACATATTTCTCTATGATCTGTTTTAATATTATCCGTCCATCGACATCTCGGTACTCCAAACTGTCTCTTCGCTTGAGGCTGTAGTACCAACACTACCAACACTTTGTTGCGTGCTACATGTCCCACTCACCTTGCCTATTTAGATGCTGTCACTAACAAAATAAAATGAAGCGTAGTCTAAAAACCGCATCCATCCCACAGTCATTTGTTCCTTCGTGTAACTTAACAATCTGTTAACAGACTGACAAACGAAGTTTCCCGCTCGTTTAGAAGAGTAAGCAATATTCAGCTTTTGTGTAAGATTAACTCCAGCATTTCAGATAGGCAGTGGAAGCTACCGTGAACTATTTTAAGACCTGACTAAGATTCGGGCTAGATTCGAATCAACTACCTCCAGAACGGATAGCAGAGCGGTGTTTAGACACTTAAATGTCTCGAGCGACACTAACAAGTGTCTGTCGTAATCAGACGAGTTAGAAATGAATCACTTGGTAACGAGAGATCAAAACAACGAAAACACTGTCACACGACAGCCAGCCTCCGGGTCAAAATGTGGGAGCTCCTGAGTAAACGCAGGGGAGCTGATCGCGCCACTGTAACCGTCGATTACAAATATTCGCAGTGCTCCTCGGTTCCTAAAAGAAAATTCCGAGATAATGGATTGAAATAAACCACGGCCATCTCCCTCAACGGAGGTTTCTGTTCAAGTAACCACTCACAGTCTACCCTGACTCAGTACGCCCGCAGATCGGGAGTCGTTTACTCTGAGGCAAGTGCATGAATTTTATTTCGTTAGCTTCAAGCAGTGGTTTAATTTGTCAGCACATTTCCGCGTCTTGTGCAACCGACGAAGTCAATGCGATTTCGTAATCACAATTATGTAACGCGACTATACCGAGCTAGCTCCTTATTACGCGTTCTCCGAGCGAAGTGCATGGTGACGACGCATTGTTTCCATGGAGATCAACGACGGCTGCAGTCTGGCAGGTTCAAAATTCATCAAGAACAATGCAGGTCTCTGGTGGGGAGGGGGGACTGTAACAAACACTCAACAGAGGAATAGCAGGACACGATGTAAACATGATTTTTAAGACCATGATCTTTGTCAGTATAAACAGCACAACACAACCCACGTGACATTCCGCCACCCGCATATCTAATTGTGCACCTGATTCACAAAATTGTGCCGACGGAAACAGCAGATCTCGTAAGAAATTGAAGTGACTCTTTTCATGATGTGTTTTTGGGGAATAGATTTAATTTTAGATTTTCGTCTGTAATGACTTTCCAAGAGGCACGTTGTTTTCCTGAACTTGATTTCAAATTAAACAGGATAAGCGCGTAGTAAAAATGCATTTCTTTCTTTCTTAATCACTACTCAACCACTATGTACCTTCGCCAGTATCAAAGCCCGCCGCCACTGGGCGCCATACTGAGTCATTTCCACCCAAAGTCGTTCGTACATCTTATCGGTCTTCCAAACGTTCATTTTCCTGGAGATTTCCCCACTAAAATTTTGCGAGTGTAACTTGACAGCGACGAAATCGCAAAGCGCAAAAATTGCGGCAGAAAAATTCTGGAACTATTCGTGGAGTTAACACCAACCCCAAAAACAATGTTTGTTTTCTTACGCGAGGTCCACACATCGCACCCCAATACTGCCCCCGCTTCACCGTTGAGGGACTGGCTGGGCAATGAGGTTAGCTGGATCTGTATATAAAGCGTGGCTCGGCGGCCGGCGAGAGTTTCCTTCTGTGTTGTGCTACTGACCGGACCGAGAGAAACTGCAGGTAGGTGCTGCTGAGAAGAGCCACATCATCGTCTGGTGATAACTCGTGGACTAACGCATAGCAACCGCTACTGTCCGAATAAAATTATCAATTTCATCGCACAATTTAGTATTTCAAAGACGCAACTGTGAAATTAGTCGATGTTGGTCGTATGGGGTGTGTGGACTTGCAGGCCGATACCCTGAAGACAGAGACAGCATGCTTCTCCTAAACGTTGGTATCTACCTACGAGTCCGAACGGTGTTACACAAGACCAAGATCGACAACGAATAGTGAAATTGTAATCTTTGTGAGCTGACAAAACGTTATGTGACTCAAAATTGAATTTATCCAGCTTCTGGCCTCAATTTCGTCAAAATTCGCCCAATCAAAAACACGATGTATCAAGCTGGTCCCTGCCGCGGATACAATGTCTCGCCAATTTCTTCCGCTGACTGTAACTGGCTCAAAATCCTCTCGAGCCAGCTAATGTAAATACATGTATGACAGGGACGGTTGTCTGCAAACTGACTGGCTGGCTATGGGCCGGGCCGTTACCCTAGCCACAAGATCCGACGCCGAGGTTAAAATGCGTGGAACTTGGACATTTCCCGCGTACACCATCTTGGTTTTGTGTTTAAATTGTTTAGATACGTGCTACCACGTACAAACCTAAAATATTGGGCGCAATGTGTGGTCCCTGGGGGAGGGAAAAATAAATATCGCAATGTACGAGGAAAACTGGGTGCCTGGTGAGATGATTGAAAATGTGTACTCTTTTGAGGTGTTTTTCACGACACATCACGCCAGAGCGTGAAGGACGCATAAAAACACGCGAGGAACTTGTACAATTTTCCGGGCGATACCGGAAATGCATACAAAATTTTATTCGTAACACCTGAAGGGAAGATACATCTTGGTAAACATTTACGTCATTGATAGGAAACTATTAAAATGGTTCTCAGACATATTTGTTGCGAAAATATGAAGTGCATTAAGCTGCATCAAACTGAAACGAAACGAAACTTCCAGTTCCACAACATACATATATTTCGTTGTGAACCACTTTTGCCCTGCTTTCTCTTGTGTCAAGGTCCACTCTCGATATCAGCCAGTCATTGGTTTCACCAGATCCATGACCCCCTTCTAACTGGTCCAGCATACACAAGTGTATCTCACCCCTCAGAACACTGACAACAATTCGAGATCACAACGACCAACATTTTCAATATAACCATTGGCAATACTTTGATCAGCTAGGCTGTAGGTTTCTTTCGTCAGAGAAATAAATGCGCATGCATGTTAGTTCATTCCGCCTGCCAGTCAACTTTGTTGGCGCGCACGTTACATAGTTTCCATGTTTACGGAATGCGAACACATTGTTAGCCCATTTGCTGGTGAAAGTTCAGTTCCTACGGGCTGAATTCCATCACACTGCACTAAAACGGCCATGTCGAATGCATTTTGTATCGGCCAGACTCGCCTATTTGCGGAGATGAAAATGTTTTTGGTAACATTTGAGTGTGTTACGGCGAGGAATATGAAGATGGGTGTCTTTTGGGATGTAGCATTGTGCAGTCTGGTAGACACTGACCATGCAATGGCAAGCATGTTTCTAAAAGGTATTTTCGTGAAGACAAAGGATAGAGGGCATTGTTTCGGCACTAGATGGAATTCGTCAGAGTTGCCGCCCAACAATCTCACCGGTTCACCGCCCCCATCGAAGGGAGAAGAGTGGTCGGAACCCATCTGGTGGGTTCCAGAGTCGACCTCGGCACAGCGGTGGTCAAGGGAAAACGAATCCTGTCCCTGCATGGAATCGAACCCATTTTCTCCAACCCGAGACACAGTCGCTATACTGACCGAGCTTCACTGCACCGGCATCTTATTTTAGTCAAAACGAGGGCCGATAACTGTAGCGTACTGTACTTCAGTTCTGCTCCATATGCTGGGTAAGTTATCACGTTCCGCAGGTTTCCATAGGGGCACGCGAGGAAATTCAATGTTAGGGGTTCGAAGAACTGCTTAAGTATGTCTGTCTGTCCGCTGAGTTTGAGTTACACTGATCTGAGGAAACGCGTTATTATGGAAACCGGAATGAGTTGCTCCTCGAACCCAAACAAGATCTTGTGAAGGGACACGTCTTGAGCGATCGCACCGCCACGTAGCGAGATAGGAACGTCAGTGGTGTCAAACTTCTTGGTACCATGAAATACTGCAAAAACTATAGCAGGGAACTTTTACTTAAAAGCAGAAAGAATTCAACTTTCTCTCTGGGCCACTGAACCGCGATAGGCAGTGTTGCAACATATCGAAGCTACTGCAAGAGACTGGGAAAAATCACGAAGTTGTTTTTCTTTAGTGGCGGTGGGTTCTGTGGGAACCGGGGCTGGATTTCCCACGACTTTCCAGAAACTATACCAACGGAATAGAAATTGTTTCGCTACTATCGGGAACTAAAGGCTCCTTTGCACATTAACTAACTACAAACCTTTATTGCAGAACGCGGTTTAATCAAAGTCTGAATATTTTAAAACTTGTAATGTTCCAATTCTTGTTGGCAAAGTAAACTTCCTGATGCACAAAGTTCATTAATTTTATTGTTACGTTTTAGGAAAATAATTCCGTGTGTCGTTCCTCTTAAAGCAGAGAATACGCTCGTCAGGCGCAAACATAACGTGTGATTTCGGTACAGCTGGAGGCCCGAAAAAATTTTGGATCAAAAACTAATTACTTGCGCAGGATGAAGCTGTTTGTGCTGCTGATGGTAGTGGGCGTCGCGCTTGCGCAGAGCGCATCTGAGGAAGAGCGGGAAAAGAGACAGAGCGGATATTACCACGGACAGGGATTGACGCGAGGGCCGACGGCCAAGCAGTACCCAGTGACGCGGTATCCGGGCGTAGGGGGCCCGTCGCCCCAGGGGTTCCAGGCAGCCCCGGTAGATGAGGACGACGAGGAAGACGTGGTGAGCCGCAACACGGTGACGCCGTCGACCGGACCGCAGGCGCTGCTCCTCTTGCGGCAGTCGCACCCCACGCCGCAGCCCCAGCAGATCTACAGGAAGCCTGTAGCTACAGACAACAGCAGGGACTACCAGCAGCCCATTGCCGTGGTGCGACAACAGACGCAGCAAAACCGCCGCCCGCCACCGCAGCAACAAGGTGGGCGCGGGGGACAGTACGCCAACCAGCAGCTGCAGGCAAGTGCTTCACTCGGGATGTGACGCCCTGTAGTTCAGCACGTGATTACCGATGTTTCGGAGGAAAACATCGCCTCCATTTTCACTACCGTCCGAAACGTATGTAATCACTTGTAAAGCTACACGATGTCACAACTCCGAGGATTGTAATTCGAATGCATTGAACATATTCGGTTTTGCATGTACGATACTTTTATGAATGTCTGAACTCAGCCACGAAATTCGGTCTGAAATACGTAGTCTCGAGACACAAGTGCTTTTTTCTTCACAATGAACATGTACATGTTTCACTTCCACACAACGAACCGTAAGTAAAGAGATTTCAAATCCCAGCAAATGCTTTAGGAGCGTTCTTCGTAACCTCCTCGCCCAAACTTTTCTCAGGCCCAGCCACCCTCCTACACAATGCGTACAAATATTCTGAAGAGTAAAGCTGGTCATTCCGTGGAGAGGCGAGACTAAGGCTGTGTGAGTTTAGAAAAATATTCTGCGCTAAGGCACTGTCAGAAAACAAAATGCTATGCACATAACTGTACTGATGTCGGCCTGTTTTACTGACGACGTGCTTCAACGCTAACAATGTTCAACTACAAAATGGACATAAAAAGCTGAACAAGACAAAGTACGAAAGTGCTACCAGCGCCGTCGTGAAGAGGCTATTATATAAAAGAAAAATACACACCGCACATAAACACCGATCTAAATCCTTGCATCCGAATACACAAGCTTGCCAGCGTATTACATGGAAGAAATACATAATAAAATACTGGGCACGACCTAGGGATGATTTTGGAAAATGGATTGGTCGAAAATAACTAAAGCTTAGAAGAAAAGCAGTGAAAGTTAAAGTCGGATTTATCTTCAGAGAGAAAGCAGCGACAGAAGCAGAGGTACGGGGGTGTTCGCGATGTCGAGAATGACAGCGAGAGTGGCCGATCGAGGGGGTGAGCGAGGGATAAACCACGAGACCTGAAGAACAATTAAGGGCTAGAAGATGGAGCAAGGAGGAGGAGGAGGAAAACAGCTGTGTGTGGTTCGGACGCTGTCGTGCCACTTTCTCCAAAATAAGGCTTTCTAGTAGACTG
Organism: Zootermopsis nevadensis; assembly: GCF_977971745.1. Lineage (NCBI taxonomy): Eukaryota > Metazoa > Arthropoda > Insecta > Blattodea > Termopsidae > Zootermopsis > Zootermopsis nevadensis. The sequence goes on from NW_028259161.1 coordinate 2,123,253, forward strand.
TAACAAGTTGTGACGTCACGGCAAGGTGCATTGAAGGTCAAGGCACTGGAATAACTGGCGAGGCGTACTATACGTGCTCCAGGTGCCTACTGGGGGGGGGGGGGGGGGAAGGGGGGGGAAGGAGGAGAGGAGTTGAATCCACACAAATTTTCATCGTACTGCACTGAACTGGTAACACAAATAGAGATGTTTTGATTTCGCAACTAAATTTTGCCAGAAAAATCCGTTAAAATCACAGTTTATATAAACTTAAAAACGGTTGATTAAAGGGCTTCATGTCGACTGTTCTGTATTGGTTATTCGAGACTACCAAAAAACCAAAACTTAAACTTTGTGAGATTCCAGGATTCATGATGATTAAAGTTAAGATTAATTCTGGCAACGGTTGCTACCACGCAGAATCGTTTGTCTCCCCATTCAGCTATCTAAGAACGTAAAAATTAAAATACACAAAACTATAATTGTGCCTGTTGCTTTGTCATGGCATGAAACTTGGTCTCTTTCGTCAAGGGAAGAACACAAAACAAAGGCATTTGAAAACAGGTTACTTTGAGAGAATATTTGAACATAAGAGGGATGGAGTGACAGGAAGCTAGAGTAAACTGAATCCTGAGGAGCTCTATAATTTGTACTCTTCACCAAATATTAGGTCGATCAAATAAAAAAGGACAAGATGTGCGGGGAATGTAGCGAGCGCAGAGGTGAGGAAAGCGCAAACAATTTTGGTTAAATGCCTGACGGAAACAGGCCACTCAGAAGACCTATGAGTAGATGGGGAAATAATATTTAAATGGTTTTCAGGGAAAAAATGTTAACGCTGTGGATTGGTTTCAATTGGCTCAGGATTGGGCTGGTGGCGGGCTTATATGAACACGGCAATGAATCAAATGTGTGGTGAACTGAGAGATACGGAATATATCGTGGCCTATTTTGATTACTATCCCAGCACTAAATGACAAAAATCACGAGACATAAGGCAGCACAGCGGGACATTCGATCAGGATTCTGGCCGCCAACACCGACCGATCTCATCTCATAATGTGCAGGAAGTCTGTCAGGACGACCTGTTTGTATTGCGCAACGCGTGACATATGCAGCAGTCGGCGAAAGCTGCAGCTGGAAAGGTCAGCAAGCAGCGCCTGATACGACTGCAGCACATCTGGCAGCAGCGTGATGCGGGCTTGTCTCTGTTGGTGAATGGGGGGACCCGGAAGAGTTCGGCCAAATGCACAGATTTCTAAGTGTTATTTTTGTATCGATATATTGCACAGCAAAATAGTCTTTTACAAATCAATGCGCAATTTCTGCAACTCGTGTGAGCATTGGCTGTGACAGCCTAAAGATGGATCTTTTCTGTACTACTAATTTCACTGAAAACTGTTATAATAGTAAATGATCGTAGAGCGAGAGAAGATTTGGCAGACCTGGGCGTAGACGGGAGGATTTACAATGCGGGGGGAGGGGAATGGATTGAACTGGATTAATATGCTTCCGGAGAGGGACCTGGAGCGGTTCTTACAGACAGGATTGAAGAAGTATCCTGCATGTTCCTCCGACACAGTGCATCTATCTACATGTCCACACAGCCAACACCTCTACTTTGAGAATCTCAAATGTCATAAAAAATTAATAAACCCAATGCGCTAGACTCAGAGCTCTGGCGAGAGAAACACGTAAAGAAGCGAAATTGTTGTAATGAAATGTGGCTTGTTGCAGGAGGAGGAACTTGAGAAGGAGGAGGAGGAGCCTGACCGTCTGACGCTGCTGCTGCCCCAGTCAAAGTTCGACTGCACCGCCAAGAAGACGGGGTACTACGCGGACGACGGGCTCAACTGTGAGGTGTTCCACTACTGCCAGGACAACGCCAGGCACTCGTGGATCTGCCCCGAGAGCTTCCTCTTCCACCAGGTGCGTTCTACCACAGTCTTCATCATCCTGTTATGTGGCCCGTTAAGGTTTCATGAATATGTACCGATATCTGAACGCGGTACTCTAAAATATCAAACTGGAATTCCTGCTTCATATTCAGGAAGTTCAATGTTCAATCCTCGGCCAGGAAATCAGCTATTCTAACAGGTATTTTGTGATGCACCTGGGTCCCTAAAGCAAGTGACGGGATTGTTTCTTAAATTTCTCGGCGACCATTTCCTTCCATATCCTTTCAAGTTCATTAATCAGTAATCATTCTCTCATCCGACGCTGCCTATTCTGAACTACTGACAGCGTCGTCAAATGAGGTACCTCTTCACTCACATTCTCCCTAGGTTTGTTGTTTTCCATTCTTCTCGCGTGTTGCTTCCAATTAGGTAATTTTGCATACATTTAATGACTGGTTGAATTGTTACTTCTTTTAATAACCACTGGCTCTTTTATGACCTAACAGTGTGTAACATGCAGTTATGCCCATAAATCGAACTTCTGGCGCCGATAATTTGTTTTCAACTGCTTCTTTAACCACGTAGGACTCCCCTCCATACAACAAAACACGTCTTTCAAATTGCGTAAAGTTACATCTAGTACACTTCTGTGCTAAACGTTTCAATACCACATTCAGTGCTCAAGGTGTTTATATGTTTTATGGCATGTCCTCACCTTCACTTCTCATAACGCAGTCCGGATGAAATTAATTGAATACGGAAGCTTCGAAATCTCTCAGAGCTTACGTAAAGTTGTACCGCATCTGCTGTCAAATGTGGAGAAGTTCAGGCTGAAAACGTATTTGTTACGCGGTTCCTTCAGGTTCACCTCATCTGCATGCCGCCGAGCGGGGACAACATCTGCCAGCAGTCATCCCAGTACCACTTCGTGAACGACTACCTGTACCGCCCGATCAACGCCGAGGAGGCGCAGACAAAGCCGAACGTGACGCTCCGCTACTCAGACCGCTACTACCCCGACTCGTATTACGACCCGGTCGAGGAACAGCCCCGTCCCGTCGTCGCAACAACCCCGCGGGGCAGACCGGTCCAAGTGCAGCAGCCCACGCTGCGCCCCATCCAGTTCCGCCAGCAAGCTCCCAGCAACCAGGTGTTTCACTCCCCCGAGGAAGTCAACATCCCCCTCCAGCAACGCCGCCCTGCACCACCACCACCCCCACAGCGGAGCTTCCAGGGCAAGGACGACGAGTACGAGTACGACGACACGCCGTTCAGAGGGTAGAAGTGTCTCTCGAACACGCGCAGTTTAACACGATTACGCCGGATGCAAGGGCGGGACCGGTCGTCCATCTGACCTGTGGTTCAACTCGCTGAAAAACGAACGACATAAATACGCCCGGCTTTCCTCGCGTATCGCTGATCAGAGAAGCGCGCGGCGACCCGGTGCTGCTCACAGGTGAACCGCGGTGGGTCGCCCCGTCGTGAACGTGTTAACAGGCAGTCTTGTTGTACGTACAACACGTCAGCAATGCAGTCGGAAAATCACTCCTTACACACAGACATTGAAGAGTCGGGTGTGGACCCAGACTTGGCCGGACAGCCACTGCAGCGCTCGGACACTGGTTATTTATCATCGTTATTTATCAGTGCACTAATTGCTGTGTGTAAATGGGCCATATTATGTAATAAAGCTCAAATCGTTCTTATAATATCCTTCCTCTTTGCAAAACCTTCAGTCTTCGTCTATTAGTACGAATTAATATCTACAGTTTCAGACTTTCAAAGGAGAATGACAACATTTTGGTTAGGAATTCTGGAAAAATCCGACTGAGCGGGCAGTACTCTCGACCTAGCTAAAGCCTGTCATCAAACAACGACCGCAGAAATTGTAGCGAGAGGCATATTTAACTCTAAAATACGATCACAGTGCCGACCGCAGTTATCAAGAAGAAAGCTTCCACTTTCTTCGGAATCAGTTCTGATTAACCTGAGAGAAATTTGACGGCCCGGCACTTCAATGATAAAATTTTCAGAAGTTATTCTGTAATGTTACCATGGCAACTTATAAGTGCATTTAGCAAGATGGTGTAAGTTGTAACCGTAAGTGTCAAGAGATGGCAACATTTGTTACGTTTCATTGATACTGTCACACATAAAACACACACATAAAAGTAGGATTACTAAACTATTCATATCGTTCGTAGCATGAAACGTGTTAACAGAAGTAAGCTGTGGAAAAGCTTCGATAGCAACAACAAACAGAATGAGCTGTTATCTCTCGAAACTATGCTAATGCTGATAATACGACCGGTGCACACAAAGCGTTCATCGCAATTTTGCATAACCTTAATGATCATCTGTTGCAGATACAAATTTATTCTTCCGGGTGTAGAGCGAAATCTCTTTTGACGCGAAAAATTTCTAACGATATCAGCTATTTAAATAAGGGCGACACGTTTTTATCTGAAAGGACGGTGGGCAACACGAGGGCCGCATGTGCCCGTTCAGCATAGTGACAGTCCGTGGCATCGAATCCGACCCAACGTTGAATTTGGCCAATGGAGTGTTGTAACAAAAATTTAAAAACACAAAACTGTAACTTTAGCTGCTCTGAAAACTCGTCGAACTAGCACTGAGGAGTGACGGCAGGCAGAATGGAGAAAATTACACATCGATCCCATATTTTCTTGTGGTTGAGGTGATTATATCACTGAATGGGCTGCTTATGTAGCACGCCTATAGGATAGGTGTAAGAAATGCATTTAAAATTCCAGTTGGAAAAACCTCATGAGAAAGAGTTAAGGCATGTAAGGGCAATATTAAAATCGATCTTCGAGAAACTGCAGTCAGCTCCACAGAGGTAAAAAGGAACGAATGGTAAGTAGTTTTAAAGCACACACAGTTCAATGCGATAAAACGAAAGGCAAATAGACTGAATGCACCAACCGATATTTCGCCATACGGTCATTTCTGCGCAGAAGAAAAGAACTGCTCTCACACCTGCACATTTTCTAAACGATGACAACTGTGCTGGTCCCATGATAATGTATTACTGAACACACGGAATTGAAATACAACGGTGGGGATGCTGGGTTTGTAGGCCATTTCAATTATGTTGTGTCAGCTGCTGGTGTTACTTAGCGTTGAATGAAAGAATGAGTGGATGGTGACTTGCAAGTGGCCGAGGCCTCCATCTAGACAATAACTAAGAACAACTGAGGAAACCCGCAGCTTCTCAGGCCCAGATTCAAACCTGATCCTCTCCAATATAAGTCAGTGGTGTCTGGTCTTTAGTGATGAGCCCGTCGTACAAAATTTCAAAAAAATCGAGAACCAGGAGCGAGGTAGGAGGCATGTGCTCTGCGTATGGAAACCAGGCTAAACACATGAACACACGAAACATTCAGCCACGCGGCGAGACGCAATAAGATTATCTAGCGTGCTGGTGATATCCGCGCGGGTCTTGAACCAAGGGTGGGAGCCACCAGTTGCGTCATAACACATCAGAATCCCGACACACTCAGTTTCCAAACATCAACAAAAACAGCGAGGATGCAAAAGGTTAAAAATAAATGACCTTAATGTTTACAAGTTTCCAACGTTGGCAGCACTGCATGGCCGGCGTTTGTTTCATCCTGTGCACAAAGCGAAGGTCGTGCTAGAGGCAGTGAGAGCCACAGAACGGTGTTGTGACAAGAGCAGTGTGAGCGTGAGGGTAGGATATGGGAGATCAACTGGACTCGGGGGATGCTGAGGGGAGATTCCCCATCAAAGAGAGCGGCATGAAGGATGTCAAAGAGGGGTCCAGGAAGCTCAACATCAAAATGAGCTTCAGGACCTTGTCTTCGCCAAGGAAAGCCGACAAAGGTAGGCTTCAAGCACAATAGCATGGCCCTGGCAGCAGACTAGTTTTCGATCTTTTCAGCTGTACTGTCGCTGGAACCTCAGTCTCTCCTCGCTCATGCGTTACTGGGTGCCTCAGTGGGCATGAAAATGTATGGAACGTTGAAACCAAAGTTGGTAGAAAGTGCACAAACAAGTCCACTTGTATTAATTGCACTGCCATTATATGGAAAATATCAAACTGTGTATAACATCCCACTAGTAGTGTGACAATGTATTCAGTACGTACTTAAATATGATACTAAAGTGTGGAGGGAAGAGACCACTCGAAAATGTAGGCATAGATGGGATGATACTATTAAAATGCATCTTAGGGAAATAGACTTGGGGTGTGGTTTGGATTCATTTGGCTCAGGACCGGTGACGGAATCTTTTGAATACGGTAATGAACTTTCGGGTTCTATACAAGGGAGGAATTTATTTATTAGCTAGCTGAACGTACAATTCAAGGACTCTGCTCCATCGATTTAGTTGTGTTGAAATTCACCTGTGCCTTCACGGAAAGTTGTACATCATTTTGGGTCAAAAATTAACTTCGTGGATAGGCTTTAGTAATATCTGCGAATACAAGATTTAATCAGAATCATCTTATTAACAGCAAACGAACATTCTGATGATGCTTTGCCTCAGGATAGCGCGGCTGATTTCTAATTTGAAACGGGTTTGAGGTTTCTTTCTGTCAGAAATTCAACTGATTCAGTCTCAAGTTATTTTACAACGCTGTTACAACCGCAAATGTTAGTCTGAAGCAATGAATGAGTTGTGAAGATGGTGATTAGGCAGGTATTTCGAAGGAGGCAGTCATGGCCTACTTGAAGGTACTATCCCCGCAGACACTAGAGGAAACTGAGGAACACCACCACAAGAAACCTCGGGATAGCCGGCTCCCTCTCGAATAGCGATTGCATTCAACCAACAATAACAATTCCAGTAACAGTAACAGTATAAATCATTCAGAAACACACGCAGTGCTGTCAGGAGGGTGTTACGAGACCTACACAGTGACCGAACTGTATCAGCATGATTACATCAAATGGATGCATGTAGCATGCATGGAGGAAACATGGGCCTGTATACGTTTCTGGCAATAAACTCTCTCGGGAAGAAAATTGTAAAACAAATCTTAGAGAAATACACTTGTGAAGACGTGAAATAGATCATGGTGGGCTTTTGTAGACACGATAATGAACCTTTGGGATCCATAAATGAATTTAATTATTTTCAGAAGTTTACTAACTATCAATTGTTCAACGACGGTCGTAGTCCTGAATTATTTAGTGTCACTTATTTCTTGGGTTATTTAACGACGCTTTATGAAATGCCCGAGTTTGTAGCGTCGAATGATTTCAAAATACAGGTAACTAAAGAAATGTCATTAACATGTACGTACTCTGGAAAAGCAAGACACCTGACACGGAATCTTAAGTAGACACGTTGAGATAAATTCCGATCGGGAGACGGAAGCGGGAACCAGTATCTCTACGCTGTGTTGGAAACTCAGGCAGGAGAAGAATATTCAGGCACAGTGTAATGTCGCGTCTATAAATAAGCCAGTCCCATCTCTCAAAGCGACAGAGGCGCTTCCGAAGTATCGGAGGACGCTCTGCCATCTTGAAACAAACTGAACGATAAATCAGTGCACAGAAATGCGCACACTGATTGATGCATGGAATCTACAGTTCCTTCCGCAGCTTGAAACAAAGTCAGGCCCTTCCACTTCCGGTTGATAGCGACGGAAGTTGTGGGATTCAAGCGTGCCGATCACCGACTCCTTGCCGCAAGGACACAGATTCAATCCCAGGAAGCCCATGTGTCCTGAGGCCGCGAGACAGAATTTTCACCGATGCTTCACACACGCGAATCGCGACAGGCCTGAGCAGCCGGCACAGTGTTTCAGCCTCTGACACCTCTTGGGTCAGGATGAACTTCACTCTAGGCTCTTCTGGATTTTCAGTCGGGACAAACAAGTCGATTTCCGTAACAAAGAGACATCGAACATGTCAGGAGAAACTGGAACGCAGCTGTCTTGTATTTCCAACACGACTAACTCCATGGAGCAGAGTCCGTCGTGAGAAGCTGATAGTCTCTTAGCCGGCCAAGAATTCCCAGCCTTTTATGGAACCCGAAGATTCACCAGATCACTAAACCGGTTGAATGTAGTCCACGCACTCAGTATTTTTACGATCCATTTTAATATCATCTTCCCACCTACTCCTATTCACCCAAATGACCTCCCTCTTCACATTTTCCTACCAGGTTCAAATCGCGGCCAAGACGTCGGTTTTCCAGAGTATGGTGTCCGTGGATTTCCTTAGTGCGCCCAGGCGAGTTTAGGACAAACCACTTTCCGCGCACATGGCCACACTATCATTACAATGACAGTAAATTATCAATAAAGAGACACCGAGCTGGTTGGCTGGCTTATAGGCCCAATCTTGTGGCACTCGGCTCGTTTCGTGGTTTTTCTGTCCTTCGAGGCAAATGCTGTGACGGTCCAGCTCCCGTCATTTCCACTTTTTTGTTCTTAAACATTCTTTAATCTAATTCGGCGCTCCATAACCTCCGCACTTGATACTGTCGTTAAACTGCCTACGCATGTCCATTACGATCAGGCCCCAAAAAAATCACAAAATGTTTCGTGTTATGCAGCACTGGGATAGTCGGTTCAAATTCCGCTGCGGACATTCTTTTATGTCCGCCATTTTCTGTACTATCCTGTGCGGTTACAGTCCTTACTATTGTCCGATCCACTGTCCAAAGAATTCACTGCTTCAGAATTACAAAGCGGAACAGACCAGATCGTCTAATTCGTGGCAGGTGAGGTTACGTACGCAAGAAGAAAATCTTCGTTATGTACCAGGTCAGAATTTGTGTCATCTCCGTAGAAGATATGTGTCCCCCTTGCTCATAAAGAATTAATACGGCTTCTGATTACTACATTACACGGTAGAATTTATTTAGCGTCAAATATGGGGATCGAAACGCAAGTCACCAACTCTCAAGGTACTGTCCCAGCAAATGTGTGTATGGACTAGAAAAGAACCGTCAGGACAACTGGTGTCACAGGCGAGACTCGAACCGGGAACCTCCCTGCAAGCAAGGTGCCCCTTGAGGATTATAAGCTAATCAAATCAGCAAACAACCTACACACTCCTCTTGTGTTTATCGCCATTAAAGGTTTGTTACTAAGCAACGCCGTGTCCAGCTGATTATAAATGGAAAGTTTTGGGGAGGGAAGTTCTATCCCGGCGACTGACTGGATTAGCAGATCTCCAGGGCCTTCGATTGCAGCGAAACAAGGCTCAGAATTCATCTGCTGCAATCTGAATATAGAAATTACGTAACTCTGGCATTTTACGCCGATCTCTCAACGGTTCACGTGAGACTGAAGTGCAAATTGGCCATGAAATACATGCGCAGGGCTTACCAGACACGAGCTGGATGTGTCACAACAGGAAGCACATTTATTTCCTCACTCGAAGACTTTCGGCTGTTTCCCTACTCCGATGTTTCGACTGTGGTGACCCACTTAAAGGCACTACCTGCAATAACTGGCATAAACCACGAAACAGTCGGTCATCTCTTTGGACAGGAAGCCATCATAGCATTGCAGCATTTTAGGGAAATATCTGCGTGGATTCGATCCGAGGACTAAGGATCACAAGAAGAAAATTACAGACTAGTAAAATCGAATAATATATTGGTAGGCGGAACCTCTTGGAAAACAGCCGTAGGAGGGAGGATAATATTAAAATTGATCTTACAGAAATATTTTCTGAAGACGTGATTGTTTCTAATCAGGAGTTTCGGTGTTAGCAGCTGTGTACCGTCGGATTCTGTTCTACTACCAAAGTTCGCCATTTGCTTCTGAAAAGAGCTGTTTGAGCTTCATGCAGACTCATTGTGAACCAAAATTAATCACACACTGGACCGTTCTCCCCATCGAGTACAAAACTGATTCCAAATACGTGGAACACCTGCCAAAACCGAGTTAAGGACCAACAGCTGACCACTTGTTGCAAGAGTTTCTAACATGTTGGTTGCTCCTCATGCAGACAAACCGCATGACTTCGTCTCACCATCGCCTTGATGAGTTTCCTGGCTATCTACAGGCACAACTCCGTACACTGACGAGAGTTTTCCATCCGTGCCTTAGGTTATTCAACGACTCTGTTTCAACTGCGTAAGTTATGTGTGCTCGACTTCCCAGTGTCCCCACTGCACTTCAAATTACGTTCTTGCGTGTCTGCATAAACCGTGCTGACATGATGCTTGAATCCATTCAGTGGATTTCATTTACGTAACTGAATGTCTACTACAGTTCCTAGATAAACTTATCAGACTAGCTACTTTGTAGGAACGAGTAATAAATGACGACAGTAGCACAAATAAGATACAGAAGTATATTCAGAAAAAAGTTCAGTAACCGACAGACAAACAGCGATATGCGAGATATCGAAGCGGCAGCAATGTTGTCTGCAATTGGACTGATCCCCTGCAAGGGGTAAATTGGTCCAAAGCACTGGTGTTGTGTTGTTCTCCACAAGAGGGAGGGGCAGGAAGCGACGTATCAGTGAGAATGCACAATTGCCAGTGTTGCTTCACTCATACACGACTTGGGAAAAAATCTTTCTTTACCACCAACGTAGCGCAGTCTATTAAAATGTGGCAGCTTTACGAACACACGCAGTAAACTCGAGAACAAGTGAACTCCCTGCTGCAGAATCTTTCGTGAGAAGTTGGTAGTCGCTAAGATTGTCAATGAATTGCCCATCTTTCGTCGAACCCGAAAGTTCATTACCGTGTTCACAACAGCCCGCCACCACCGGGGTCAGATGAATCTAATCCACGCAATCGCACATCAATTCCAGTTTAATATTATCCTCCCGTGTATGCTGATCCATACAGATAAAACAAGGCGTGTTTTCTTAAATGAGATAACTATTCTGCATCGTTCATTGTCACAGAAGATGGACCGCGGCTTCCCAACCTGACTTAAACCATAAATACACGAAAACGAGGCAAAGACTCACATTACATGCGTACAGCAGAAAAAAGTTAATCTATGTACCAAAGACATGGGCCAGAATAAATCTGCCAGTAAACTGGACACCGGCTGGAATATCGGGGTTCGATTCTCAGCAGGTACCACCACCACCTACCTGTGAGGCCGACCCAGAATCGTATCAAATGAGGATATTTCGGCCGGAGCGTAAAGCTCCTAGCTCAATAATGCGTCGAACTTTGCCTTGACTCTCTCTCACGCGCGTGCGCGATGCTTACGCATAGGAACAACTTTCACTTTCACATGACCCAAAGCTGAATTTGAATGACGCGTCCTCCGAACCTGAATCTCGTGGAAATCCATTCTTCGGCGAAACTTGCACTTATTTGTGGCCGCCTAGTCTGCTGCGCCATAAGGGGAAATGAGAAATGCATGCATAATTTTGGTTGGAAAACCTTAATGTAAAGGTCCTCGTGGAAGACCTAGGCGTTGATGGGAGAATGGTATTATTAAGTGGATCTTACAGTTAATGAGATATCAAGGGTGGAACTAGATTGAATTGACTCGGGCTCGAATGGCGGGTTTTTGCGAACGCTGTGAACCTTAGAAACTACAAGGTCTCGGTAGTTTCTTGCCCAGCTGAGCAACACTGATCGGCGCAGAGCATAACATGCAGCATCCCACCCTCACTGGTTTGCGGAAATTCCATGCGGAGATTACGACACTACTCATCGCAGTGCCCGTTAAACAAGTGCGCATAGCACCCACGCCCGCCGCACTCCCTCGCCATAATGTGGGCGGGGCGGGGGGGGGGGTCAGAGGTCAGAAGGCGCCACTTGACGTCCTAGTCCCGCGTTACTAAACGCATTCTAGTCACCATCCACCTGTTCGTGTTCAAAGCCTGCTTTTTGAAGATTCCTCACGAAAACATTTCGGCCCAGTCAACGTGACAAGACCAAACTCTGAAACGAAGTTATATAAGTGTACATACAAGTATTTTGAAAATGTTATCTCAGAATTTCAATACTTGAGAACAACAACAATGACAACAACAAAAAACATAAACATCAGAGCCATATGTACTTGTTATTATTCAGTTGAAGCCGTAACCCTGATCGTTGTTTTGCGTGGTTCATGGGTCCTGACAGAGGTACGCTTGAAAGCAAAGTGCTGAGAAAAGTATTTTGACTTCAGACTTCAGCAGGATAATACATGACGAGGATCTCGGCAATTTACACAGTTCACCTACTGCTGCTAGGATAATAAAATCTAGATGGCAGATACAAGAAATCCACACAGAATTTTGCTACAGATACCTCTCAGCCGAGAAGATGGGGGTTATAACATTGATACAGCAGTTGAAGGGAACTGGCTCAGGGCGTGTCCAGTGGCCCGACTTCGGTATTAACATGTTGAATCTTCAAGTCCTGCTGCCAGAGTTGGTTATTTTTGGACAACACATAAAATACACACGAGTACATTTGTTTGCCTGCAGTACATATAGCAGAGCCCTTCATCCCGGAACCGAGCCTTAATGAAGTTGAAATTCCCGTTGGGAATTTAAAACGTTATAAATCTCCAGGCATCAACTCAATTCTAGCAGAACAAATCCATGCAGGTGGTAGGACACTGCACTCAGAGATACATAAGCCTACAGTCTCGATTTGGAACCAAGAAGTACTACCACAACAGCGGAAAGAATCAGTTGTTGTCCCTATCCATTAAACATAAATTTGTTAGGTTAATTAAGATGTGTATGGATGGGGCATCCGGTAGATTTCGTATAGATAACCTTCCGTCGGATCCCTTCCCAGTGCACAATGGCCTAAAACAGGAGTATGCTTTATCTCAAATGCTTTTTAATTTTCCTGTAGAACACGTCATCAAGAAGGTTAGAGGGGATCGGGAAGGGCTCGAATTGAATGGTCTGCACCCAGTACTTGCCTATGTTGATGATGTCAGATTGCTGGGGGATGGTGTGGGTACCATAACCAAGAATGCAGAAACCCCCCCCCCCCAACAGGCTTGCAAGGAAATAGGCCTAGAAGTAAATGTAGACAAAACGAAGTACATGGACGTAATACGGGATCAACATCAGCAACAACATAATTATAAGTAACACATCATTTGAAAATGTTTCAAAATGTAAGTATCTGGGAACAACAATAACAAATATAAAAGAGGTCCATGATGAAATTAAGAGCAGAATACATTCGGGGAACACTTGTTTTTATTCAATTCAAAAAATTTTATCACCTCGTACGCTATCCAAAACACTAAAGATCAGGATACATAAAACAATAATTTTGTATTTTGGTCTCTTACCTTGAGGGAAGAACGTAGATTACAAGTGTATGAAAACAAGGTGCTCAGGAGGATATCTGGACCTAGGAGAGATGAAATAAGAAGGAAATTTAGAATATTTCATAATGAGGAGCTGCGTGAGTTGTGCAGGTCACCTGTAAAGTCTGCCACCAGACAGTTTGTTAGTTAGTACATGTGTTTAAACACGCATTTAAATTAGTTAAAGAAATGCTGAAATAAATTATAGACATTTCATACGAATCCCGAAGCCAATAACGGCACGCATACTTCGCATTACAAACACGTTCTTCGTGCAACGTTGTTTTTGGAGAAAAGATCTTGAAATACTACGTACTTTCCTATAGGTTTGCCAACACAATCCCAGAACTTCCCATGTACAGCAAGCAATCCCGCAATTTATGCAGCCCACACACCGGATACCCAGCGGGTTTTCGTGCTTTTACTCGCACACTCAGGAAAATGCAGGGGGCATACCTTAAAAGAGGCCAAAACAACTTCCTGGTACAAACCTTACGATTTTTATAATTCACAGTTCATTCACTGCCACACAACATCAAAATTTGATATAATCGGATAAAATAACTGAATAAACAACGTATCTTTACTGACGGAAGGGAAGCTGTTAAAATGGCAATATACAAAATACAACAATTTTTATTCTCTGGTTGACTTATCGTTATAGTTCAGTTATACAGTTTGGCATGGTTGGATTCATCTGGCTCACGATAGGTACTGAGAGCAGGCTCTTGGGAACACGCTAATGATGAACCTCTGACTTCAAAAAATTCCATGAATTTTTTGACTACATAAATGACTATGATCTTCTCAAAAAGTTCTCTGCCCCATGGAGTTAGTTATATACAAAGAAGGAAACTAGCCTTGTTGTACAGCATGTGTCTACTGCTCCAGAGAAAAGTGGCATAGTTTACACTTGAAATTATAGACTAATTCACCATGATAAACAGTGGGTGCTGAGAGGTGTTAGGATGGAATCCCAAACCTAGCTGTGCCTGATTGTATTTTGCTTCCTAAAAATGTAAATTACAGGACAGCGCCTCACAACAAACAATAACCATTCTTTGTAATGACTGCAGCAACACTTGTCCACTGGTCACTTCACATCGGAGCAGTACACACTGCAATGACATAAACAAGACTGCCATCTTCCTGCAAAGTATTGATCAGACCTCACTGGGCATGGCACAGTTGCCCCAACCCTCCCCCTGCCACAGATGTGGATCAATGAAATGTATATAACCCTTCCCGAAGGCAGAAATCAATGCAGAGTGGAGAGCATACAGTGGAGTGCTGGGTGGTCATCAAAACAGAATAAATTATTCCATTTGGAAAATCACTGGGTAATGCTCCAACTCTAGTGAACTGTAGCCAGTGTTGTTAGTGTGTGACATGCAAACCTTGCGCAAGAAAACAAGTCCCTGTAAATGTGAGTACACCCATTCACTGTGTGTCATCATGTAATTACATAGGTTAGTGTCACTCTCCCCTCCACACTCCTAACAGCAAGTGTTTTGGAGAAGTGTCCCACACTGAATGTGATCCTTTGGTAGCTGGCATCAGGAAATTTCCCCATTTCCATCAGTCTTCTCATTTAAGCATGTTTACTCATGTCTTGCTTTTGCGATATGCCTGCTTTGACACTTCGCTACAGAACCAGCTATCCTGACTAGGGTCTTTTGTTGTTTTCTTCAGTCTATCCAGCTGAATGCTGGGGTAGTACCTGTATCCAGTGCCTCAATGTCACAATTTTGAAACAGAGTTTCACACTGAGTTATGATGTCCAAGTAGTGCCGTGTCATTTTGTTCTACCCATTGTGCTACAGAAAACAGTGGAAACTTATAGGAACAAAATTTCATTATTATGCCAGGTGTACAAGCACAAACATTCCTACAACCCATTATCAATCACTGCACCTGATTTAAATGTTCAAAACAAATTACTCTTTACTTCAAGTAACTCCATGGTACAGGATCTCCTCTTTATATATTCCTACCAACATTCTATATGCATTTCCACCATGAATAAATCCAAAATTTTTGGTTCACAAAATTATAGTTCTGTAATTTAATTCCTTCTTGTCGATAATTTTTGCACAATGCTGAGCACATATTTTGACTGGGGCTGCAAGCACTAGACTATGTGGCTCACTTTGCTTGTATTAGGAGACAAATGCTCGAAATAGAAAAATGGGATGTTTGTGCTTCTCCTGAGAATATCTCAAATCGCCGTACAGAAGCTGCCTTAAAAACTCCCCAGTGATTTACTATTCTTGATTATCTTCACATCCAAACCTTTGTAGATTATTATATGACCTTCAAATCATGATCATTACTGAAAAGTTCAGGAATGTGTCAGATGCTGCATGATATCAATCTTCAGTCTAAAGTGAAATGTGGGAGCACTGAGGCTGCTGCAGTCACAAACTTTCATAACCCTGGGTCAGGCCTACCAAATTTCATACACAGCAAGTTGAATAAGAGTGCTAAACCCCATTTTCTGTAGGGGAGGACAGAGGTAATCTTTAATTTCACAACTGCACAACAATTGCATGGTGGGTTTTAAACTAACCAACACTGATTTGACTGCCAGAGCCATCTAGCAGTTAATCAGGAGACTTGGGTGAGAAATGGCCACTGAATTTTGCTTAAGAAACATATCATATCATGACCGTAAGGTTCTTTTACATGACGTAAATCTACGATATGGGACTGCCAGCTTTACTTCCCCTCCAAAGGAAGTTGTGCTATCACCCTTAAAAATCCATCGACCTTGGCCAGGATTGAACCCGCGAACCTTGGGTCCAGTGGAGATCACGCTAACCACTAGTCCACCTGGGGCGACTTCATCATTACATATCTCTAATAATAAACCCTGTCCAGAGCCAGCTAAGTTCACTTCACATCTTCACACATTCTGCAAGCTACATTTTGTTTGGTTAATGTAACAACTTTCTCATATGTATAGGTTATATACAGTTACAAGAGAGAATGTTTGTAGACTAATTGATGTGGAAGGAAGTGGCCTATTTTAAGGTACTACTCAATATTCACCTGCAGTAACTGAGCAACCATGAAAACCTAAATCAGGATAGCCAGCCTATGGACCAAGAATTAAAGCTGGAATGCACTCATCATGTAGTGCTAAACACAAAACCACAACAATCTGTATGGTTCTCATTATCTTCCTCCAAGGCATTCAAAACACATTTTATAGGATTTCATACACCCAGCATCTCCCACACAACTCCACCTTTCTGATATAACTGCCCTAACAGTATTAAGTAACAGAATATAGACACGTTGCTAATGACATTTTATTTCTTATCACTTTACATTGCAGACAAGAATGAACCCTCACGTTTCTTGGGAATAGGGGTGAGCTTCAAGGCAAAGCTGATTGGAATTCTTGAAGTAAGTGAGGCTCGGGGGGACAGGATGTGCCAGGAAGCACTCGCAGATCTCAAGATGGCGATTCGAGCAGCTGGAGAGCACAAACAGAGAATAACCATCAATATTGCTATTGATGGCCTTCGTCTCAGAGATGAAAAAACAGGGGTATGTGGCTACAGGGTTTGAAATAAAATATATCACATATAAATGCCATAGTTCTTTTCATGAACAATATGGCCATGGTACGGAAGAGTAATATTTCTGAGAATAATTATAAACACTTTAGCAGTATAACATACAGAAGCCAAGTTAATTTTGTTTTGAAGTTTAAAAGGCATAATTAATCAATCTGCAGGCAACACTTCTCTCACAATATAATATGTCAGCAGCAAGTTTTGTTTAGTGTTTAAATGCATAAATGGGAATTTTGTCTGTGCATATACCTTGACCTCCTTTAAGTTTAAATGAAAACTGATGTGTGACCATGACCTCAGTAAACCAGGAATTGCTTGTGCACACAACAGTAACAGTTACAACAGATCGAAAAGTCTCAATTGCAGCATATTTTGCAACAGTTACCAGACAAATCAGCATATTATGAAAATTATAACATAACACACTCTCCATTCCCTACAGAAACCTCCTGAAAAACTGACTGCACATTGTATTCATGCATGTATAATTCTGTTAGATTTTTACTAGAAGATACAACCAAAAATGTTGATATTTATTCAGAATAGTTTATTTCCCTCTGTGTTTCAACAACAGTAATTAACTAAGTAACTAGATGACTTAGGAAACCCAAAGGTTCATCACTGAATCAACCAAAGCCCTCCACCAGTCCCTGTCCTGGCCAGCAAAAATTTAAATGTAGTTCAGAGGTTTGAGTGAGGTTTATCCTTAACTTAATGGTGTGTACTGAACAACGAAATTTAACTTTCAACTTCCTAGTGAAAATATCAGGTGTGAAAGAGTTGATGAACATGATGTGATGTCTTCTAAATCAAGTAGAGTCATTAACACAGACCAAACATCAGTTTTCAAAAACATTCAATACAATGAAATGTGCTTATTATCTTTAGAAAGTGTTTAAATACTCCATAGTGACTGAATCACGAGACCTCCCTTTCTTTCAGGACTGCTTGTATCATCACCCAGTTCACAAGATATCCTTTATCGCACAAGACATGTCTGACTCCAGGGCTTTTGGTTACATCTTTGGATCTCCAGATACAGGGCACAGGTTCTTTGGAATCAAGACAGACAAGGCAGCAAGCCAAGTAAGCAGTGCCAAATGTATGAAATTCTGACAATAACTTCCATCACCACTTCACATACAGTCATCGATGAAGAATAGGTATTAACTTTCCATACTTAAAATTAAGGCAAAAACATTACATAACAGGTTCATATAAATTATGCTGCCATTTTTTCATGAAATCTTCAAATCATAATAACTTTTGATTGAATTGAATGCTCCTTGCATAGGCAGAACACCAACAAATGAGACAGCAAACACACATTTGTTTATAATTATATTTCATGCAGTTGGTATGTTATTTCCTTTACTTTCTACAAAGTAACTTCTACAAAATTTGTACTTTTTCAAGTCCTATTATCCCACAAAATCATAAGAACCTATATTTATATTCAAAATTTTTCAAAAATACTGTGTTCGGAATGATTTCAAGTGGCATAGCCTTACTCTCAACTAATTCCATGAAGCAGAATCTTTCTTGAGAAGTTGACGGTCATGCAGCTAGTCAAGAAATTCCCACCTATTATGGAATCTGAAGGTTCATTACTGTGTTTAAAACTGTCACTGGTCCCTATCCTGAGCCAGATGAATCCACTCCATCATCATCTATGGTGCTTCGGCCTGTTTTCGGGCCATGACCTCCCCACTTAGGAGGATTCTTGGTCTTTTGAAGCATGCATTTGTCAGTGACCAGCCCACTGACGAATCCACTCCATACCCTCACCCTATTTCCTTATGTCCCATTATCCTCCCAACTGTGCCTAAATCTTATGACCTTCCAATTCCCAAAAGTTGTTACTGAGGACACAGAACCTTGGGAAGTAGATTTTTACTTTTGGAATCATGAAATATTAAACTTATTTTGATTGGCAGGTTGTGATAGCAATGCGAGACTTGTTCCAAGTGGTCTTTGAACTGAAGAAAAAGGAAATAGAGATGGCAAAGCAGCACATAGAGCAGCACCAAATCAAGCTTGGTGGAACCCTCTTCTTGGAATCAGGGTCAAATTCCAAGGTAAGCCGAGCAGAGCAGCCAGTGAGCGTTGTCCAGCCAGATGACCAGACTAGATAGCTGTGACTTGCTGGTGCTATGTGTTACAGAATGGAGCAGCAGGCATCTCTGATGAGGCTGGGAGCAAGATGAGGACAATTCAGGAAGATTCTGTCAATGAGAATGGAACTGTATCATCGGGAAAGTCAGCTCAAGAGACATCTGAAGTGATAGCCGATCTTCTTGATCTGGAATTCGAGCTTAACAGCATTCAACAAGGACTTCATCAGATGGAGAGGATAACACCATCAGATCCATTCGGACCATCAGCAGCCAAAGAGGATCCTTTTGGAAGTGATCCATTTGGTGATTCTTTTACCCCAGATACCATGTTTCCACCACCTAAAAGCACAAAGTCTACAGCTGTAACCATTCCTCCCCCTCCACCCTCCCTAAAAGACACTTCTCGTTCCTCGGATCCATTCAATGTCCCCCCTCCCACAAGGCACCCACACCGACGCAATGTAGCCCGCTCAGAACGGTATAGTTCAGACACTGTCAAGCCACTGCCTGCAGCACCTGCCCAACTGACAGCAGCACCAACAGTTGAACAAGAAAAACACTGGTTTGACCAAGAGACAGAATCCCTGTTTGATGAAGGGGAACTGATCACTCCACCAATGCCAGCTGCTTCAATGGTCACAGCCACCACTACAAGCACTGTGTCAGCCACCACACTGAAAACAGACCAGGTACTTCAAAATGTATGGCTCACTCTCTGAGACTGGTTTCCAGTGTATTTAGCAGTGCTTTATTAATCTCTTGGGTAAAAAGCACTGAAGAGCACAGTGACCAGTTAACTCAAGAGGAATGCCAAGGAAGTGGTAGTGGACTATCTTAAAATATCCCAGAATTTCCTTGGATGGTCTGAGGTAAACCATGAAAATTCTAAGTCAGGATAGACTAATTTCAGGCTGAGATTTATATCCAGGAACTACTCAATCTGAAGCAGTGCAATATTAAAATTGCAAAACAATGAAAGGAGGGGGCCCACAGACATGTCACTGAGGTCCAGAAGCACAACAAAGGTTAGCACTGCAACACATTCAGACAGTAGTGCCTTCTACAGTGACCCTTCATTTCTGAGTCTGCACTCTTTACTTAGTAACTTGAATCTGTGTTTATGTTAAGACCCAGTGATGTGAAAAGGAAAATACTGCCCACTGGATCTGAATTACACAGCTCACAGTATGTAAGGACATACATACATTGTTGGATGTACCTCATGAAGTGTTCACCTCAGAGAAAAATGCCTTCAATAAACGTTTTGGGTATCCAGAAAACACATGTTATGTCTTACACAATATTTGCATAAGACTCACTGACTTTAAGAAAATACCTATTGTGTGCCATTGAAATCAGCAATCAAGCTCCCACAATTGCCCTAACATCTACCTGATGTCCACTTAATCTAAAAAGCATTACATATAATTGGTGGCAGACATAAACAGAATATTACAGTGTTAATGTAATATGAATGCTGGCATTTATAAATTACTTTTACTCTTCACAATGTTTAGTGTGGAAGTCATGGTAGTATTATTTTTTAGTTGGTACATCTGTTGATTGTCTACATAGATGGATGCATTTAAAAAGTATATGCATTGCATGGTTTTATTTACTGCATGTGGAATCAAATATTAATTCCTTTAAGTTAAATTAAGTTTCAGAAAGGTCACATATGATAAACCTATTTGTCTGTTCACAGGACCCAAGCGATAGTCCTCCAACACAGACAAATGGGAGCAGCCAGTTTGATGTCTTCACTGAACTGGATCCACTAGGAACTGGGCGCAGTAAGCCATACGTGGATAGGAAGGACTTCTTCCAGGAGCTTAAAAACCCGCCAAAGAAAGTTCTGAAGGACCTGGTAACAGAGGTGCCAACAAGTGAGGCAACTGCCCCTCTTTTCCAGGCTACCTTTGAAACAGTTAGCAGCAGTGTGAATGCAAGTGATGATATGGAGTCCACTCAGGAGTTTGTGTTGCCTGTTACAGATCCTGTGACTGCTAACAGCTCTGCTCCCATAACCTCCGCCACTACTCTAGCAACTTCAAAAGGAATAGTCCTTGATGTTGATCCATTTGCAGAAACTGATCCATTCTATAAAACTGATCCCTTCACTGAAGATGATTTCAGCCAGATCTGTGAGTTTCCACCTCTAGCAGGAAGTCAGGAAGACCCCTTTGACACAGGTTTTGCAGATTTCACAATGTTTGGGAAAGGTCAGAAAAGTGACATGACTGATACTAGCAAGGATGCAAAGAGAAGTTCTCCATTGCCTCAATCTGACACATCTGCGTCCTCACCAGCCACTTTCCATGGACCACTGCGTGTTTCACTGCCACCAGAGCCCTCACCCAACAAAGCTACTCCCATTACAGCACGATATGCTTCAGTGCATGCAGGGACTCTAAGCAAAACCAAGAGCAAGACACAGCATTCCCACAAACAAGCAACTATGGCAAAGTTTCCAAGCCCAAAGTCAATACAGTGCTCCAATAACCGTATGGTAAGGCAGATGACAGTGGATGTGTGTGGCAGCATCACAAACCCCATGCAATCCAGTCCCACCCCTCCTACACCTCCCACACCTCCAAGATCTGACAGACGCTCACCATCTGGTCAGGGTGTCCTGGAAAGCATCACCTTACGTAATCGTGGTGCCATAACACCATCTCCTCCTGTTGTGGCTTGCTTCCCAGATGTTGGAGATGGAGACTGTGCCTCACGACTGTCTGCCTCCAGCATAGAGCTTGCAGAAATTGCTCCAGAACCTCCGCCCCGCCCTGCAGCCAACATCACTACCATCAAGCCCCCACCACTCCCACCTAAGAGACAACAGGCTGGTCCAGTAATCAAGCCTCCACCTCGCCCCCCTCACACTGATGAGCACCCACACTATGACTACATAGAGAATTATGAAACTTCGTCATCGCCCACAATGCAGGATGAAGACAATCTGAAAAGTCCTCCAATTCCTGTCCCTGCAAGAAGACCAAGGTATGGAGACTCCAACTTTGGAACTGTTCCACAGAGACCTCGTAGGCAGATTCCAGTCACTAAATTTGATGATAATGACTACCTACCCCTATTCCCGTTGCTGCCTCCACCACAGAAGAAGAGCCCTGCCTCAGATCCAAGCAAAAATAGCCAGGCTGCCAAATCCCATCCTCCTGCAGCCACCACAATTGCCTCATTGCTGCAGTCTGCAGCCATTGCTACCACCACTATGGCAGATGAGCAGCCATCAAAACTTCGTCAAACCAAGTCCCTTGATATTACACTGAGTCAACTGACAAAGAGTGGACTGGCAGACCTTGCAGCCACACTTGGTGTCTCACCTGGACATCTCTCTAACATGACACTTCAGGACCTCACAAAATGTCTTTCACAGCTTTCAAGCAACTTTCAAAATGATCAGACAGAGAGTGAAGGAATCAAGAGGGATAAGTATGCCACATTGCGAGAGTCAGTTGATGAAGAGCCCATGTTTAAAGCAGAGTTTGAGATAGCTGAAACAACAGAGGATGTGTTCCAGGAGGCTCCATTTGACAAATATGCAGTGTTCAGGGAACTAATGGTGGAAGAAAATGGCAAAGAAGAGACAGAGATCACCACTACAGCCACTGTGACGACAACCACTACCACAACGACAACCACAACCACAACTACAGCAACAGCCAGCATTTCCATTGCCACAACCAGTGTGATCTCTACTCCTATTGTTGCATGTGGTGATGAGAGTAATACACCTCTTCAGCCTGCTGCAGAAATTATAAATGAAGAATCTCCTCCAAAACAGCAAACAGAAGACAGATATGCTGCCCTAAGGGAAATATCCCTTCAAGAAATTGTCCCTGAGAAGGAGGAGGTAGACACTTCAAGTGAGAAAGATGAAGCAGAAGTTACAAGGATGGATGAAGACTACAATCTCCTCACTTTATCAAGGGAGCAAAGTGAGAGCACAGAGTCTCCAACACTTGAAACTGCCACAGGAAAAGATCCCCAGTCAATTATAGAAGCGACAATCCTGGAGGAGGATGTCAGTGCTCTGGAGGCAGACAATGAAGAGGCTGCAGCAGAAACTAAAGACACTGTAAAACAACCATCAGAAGAAGCAGCCAATGGGTCATCTCCTTCTGAGAAAGGTGCTGTTCAGAGTTCTCCAGCAGGGCCAAAACAAAAGGAAGAAGAGATACCGTATGCAGGAGAAAGTTGGGCAAAATTTGATGGCAGCCATTTCTCAACAGACAAGCTAGCATCAGAAGGTCAGAGTGAGGGTGGAATTTCTCCTTGGTCATCAGATGGGAAGGAGTTCAACAGGATTCCACAATTGGCATGGCAGGAGGATAGAGGAGATGGTAGGAGAAGAAGGGCTCGGAGATCTGCCCCATGGCAAGAGGATGAGGAGTCAGAAGAAGGATGGAATGATAGGAGAGGTGATGCTGGTGTGTGGAATGAACGACCATGGAGAGAGAATGGCTGGAGTGATGGAGAATCATTCTATGAGGAGGTACCACCAGTTAAGGACAGAGGATACCGAGAAGAGAGAAGAGGTCGAAGGAGAAGAGTCTCCCCATGGAAGAGAGGGCAGAGGTCATCGAGAGATGTTTCTCCATGGGAATGTGAAGGAAGAGATGAGGAAGAAGAGCAATGGAGTGGAGGAGGCAGTAAGCGCTGGCAGGAGCGTTCCATGGATGAAGAAGATGAAGAAGAGGAAGAGTATGAAATCACCTGGAAGACAAGGCCCAAGCACAGAGGGTCTTCTTGGGATGATGAAAGAAGACGAAGGTTTGGGTCCAGGGATCTGAATGGTATCGACTATGAAGAAGGAAAAAAACGTAGGCCATCTCCTTGGAGAGAAGATGGTGACAGACGCAGCAGTTGGGAGTCTGTGTCTTGGGATGAAGATGATAGGTTCTCCCAACGAGACTTAAGTGAACAGCGACGGATGAGAGAAGATGAGTATAGGAGGCGGTGGGAGTCAGAGATTGAAAGCAGGGGATATGTGTGGAGTAGGAAGTGTCCAGCTGGGGAGGGAGAATATATGTGGCATGACCAGGCCACAAGGCGGAAACAGGATGGACACCATCGTTACTATAGGGACAGATCACGTGAATCACCTTGGGAGGATGAGTTCAGCGAACAAGGAGAAGAATCACCTCGATACCAATGCAGGAAATGGAACTGGCCCAAGCGACCCAGCAGTGCTTCAGAAGTACGAAGAAACACAGAGAAAAGCTCGCCAGGTGACTACAAGACCAGGATGATGGAAAAGCAACAGCACTCTCTCCCCACAATTGGTCGGATGGATCAAGGAGAAAAAATGGGAACCTACAGTTTCACAGACAGAAGGTATCGTGATAAGTACAGTGGACGACCTCGTAGCAGAGAAAGCTACTTCAACTCCGACCAAGAGTACGAACAACGGCCCCACCAGGATGGGAGGGTACGCAAACTGGACAGCTATGAGCAACGGGCACAAACACTTCAAGCCAGACGTCGGTACAAGAAAGCTCATGAACAACGTGGCTACAACCAAAAATCACCATTTGATGATGATTTTTCAATGCAAACATTTGACTTTAGTATTGAAAGTAAAAGCCAAGGTGCTGAATCTGATGCATCTGATGGTGCAAAGAAGAAATCTCCTCTCTCTGCAAATGCCAGTATAAAATCATGCACACCTACAGACACATTCCCAAAAAGGAAGGACAGCCAGCATTCTGAGTCTGAAACACGATCTGCTGAAGTTGTTCCCACCAGTCCCCATGACAGCCATGATGATGACGTGGGAAAAACAAGAACATCAAGGGGATCAAGTCATCGACAGTCTCCATTTGAAGATGATTTTACGCCAACAGAGACCCGAACATCCAACGCAAGACTTATGTCCAGCATTTCTAGTGACATTAGTGACTATCCAAAGTCTCCATTTGAGGATATCAAAAGCAGTTGCAGGGTGCAAAGTTTGGTAGAGGAATCTGTGTGTGAAAATGAGGTAGACCCAAAGAATGGTAAATTGAATGATGATGTGTTTCTTCCAGCAGAAAGTGAACAGAAGTTCGCAGACTTTGAAAATAACATGTTTGATAGTGGTAGTGAATTTGTACCATCAAGTAAAACTTCCACAGAATATCGACATGTAGATAAGAGGGTGCTGGGTGCAATGTGGAACAGTGATGATAGCAACAAGGTTGAAAAACATCCATCAGCTATGAAAATTCGTATGTCAAATTTGATGCGGGTTGATTCTTCTTCAAGCCTGAGAAAATCTGAATCAGTGAACATTTTTGCCCGTGAAAGTGATCCATTTGACGATGACTTCTTCAGCAATGAAATAACCATGACTACGCTTCCCCATCCTGGAGCAGAATTATCGAATCATGCTGCTGATAAATCCAGTTCTAACAACAATTCAAATGAACACTTCAAGTGGACCAAGGCTTTTGACTCCTTCAACTTTGATGAAGAGAAGTGAGGTATGTGTATACACGCATGCATTTTTCCTAACATTTCCTAATATGTGCTTGTTGTAAAATATTTTGTATGTTGCCTATGCTGATTATTAATGTGACATTTTTACAAACCTGATGTGAATACATTTAAATGAGGAGCTGGCAACTTATGACTACCAGGTCATATCAAAACAAGAATGAATTATGTCCATGTACATTAAGGTATGAAAATTCTGTTGGGCTACACATCACTGTTGCACTATGAAACATGAAAAATGGCAAAGGTGTATTTGAAAAAGTGGTACACAATATGTATACTCAAATATTTTAAGTACTGTATAAAATTGTAATGCAAGTAGACAGTGAGCATGGACAGGATCTCCCACAACTACTGTACCCTGAGGATGAAGATGAAGATTGTTCTCGAAACATTGGTGTTTTCTTCATTAAGCCACCTTACATGGCTGGTAGCCCAAGAAGAATTTATGTAGTCACCATGAAAGCTTCAGATCGTACAGTAAATTTACTGATAAGGTGAGCAACTGTTTGCTTCTGAAGAAGATTCTGCTTTATGGAGTTAGTTACTACATGTTTATTTTTTTGAAATGCAGTCACTAAATTGTTTTCTGTCATCTTTCTTAGCACAGAATCAGAAATATTCCAATATAATGTTACACAGTCTTTCTTGGACAGTTAATAACCAATCAACTGGTAAATAAATATCACTTTTTTCAAAAAGTAAACCAATCAAACCTATCCTGAACCAGCTCAATCCAAGTTTACAATCTGTTTCTCTAAGATAAATTCTAATATTATTCTCCCACGTACATCCAGAAATCTCAATTGACCTTCCAACTTTAGGTGTTCCTACCAAAATCCTGCATCCTTTTTTTACTTCCCCACATATGTTCAACATGTTCTGTTGCATACTTCTTTACTTTCAAAGTAATGAGCTTCTCAATATGTAGTATTCACCATCCTCCCATTATTATGTCTATCCTACTACTTTCAGGATTATCCTTCAACATTTGTGCAAGATAAATTTTGCCACACGAGATGTAAAAGGCAAACTCGCATGTAGGATTTGAGATTTTTAACAGTGGTGAGTCCAAAGATGGATGTCTTATAGATTGTAGCACCATGTAGTCTTGTAGTCTACCAGACTACATGGCACTACAACCCAGAAGACAGACATTTTCATAAACTCACATGTCTTAAATCAGCATCTTCCATAATTACACACCTATCAATCATCCAGAACACCAAATAAAGTCTAATCTTGAGCATCTAGAAGTTATGTTCTAACCTTTTTTATAGAGTTGGTTTGTGCAGTAGGGTTATCAATAAACAGTTCACTGGCAATTACAAGCTCTGGTTTATTCAGATAACAAGGTGCAATACTGGACTGAAATTTCTGCAGTACATTAGTCAGTATCTTAACACAGGTTATGATCATACCGGAACTATTGGCATAGGTTTGGAATGAACCAGCCTGGAACACTGCATTTCTAATTAGTTGTTTGTCTCTTTTGCAGGTTTTATTCAAGAGTCTTCTTTCAATTGCACCATTCCTCAGTAAGTTTGCAATTTACTTATTTAATTCAACAAGAACTGGAGAACATTTATATATTATAAATGAAGAAGATTCCAGCCTGTTTCAACACAATCAAAACACTATGCAATAAAGTGAAGCATATAGCTGCACATATCCGATAAAAACCATGACAAAAATGAATACTAATATCATGTGGCATCTGTTATTATAACTTGTTGTTTGTGGTGTTTGCATGCCTTCAACTGCTGGATCAGTTGGGCTCCATCATTCTACTTGTGTGGCCCCACAGAACTACCAGCATTATGGATGGGTGGGAGCTGGAGACTTATAGTATGAATGTTCTTTGTAATAAAACAGACTGCTCCTCACTGTATTAAAATATCAGGTCAGACCCAATGACACATACCTCACAGCAATGGAAACTACCATCACTACTCGCTAAGTAGCTATTCCTTAACATGGTCATATATATAATATATTGCAGAACCTGATGATTCAACACAGTTAATGACAAAGCCTGCCACTGGACATGATCCTGAATGACTTCTATCCAGCACATTTTCTTACAGTCTGTCTCCATAAGATACTGTCTTCCCATCTCCTTCTCAGGTCCTCAGTCTTAAACTGGCAGCTTTCCTAGGCTCTTTGTCATGAATATTCAGTCTACATGTTCAGCCCATTGTAACATCCTTGATCTAACAAACTTAAAATAAGGCGAAATCTTAAACTCCCTCACATTCTACTTTCTGCATTTATACTTCATCTCTCTCAGGACCACTGCTGCATATTTGTATTATATAAAATCCATTTTATCTTTGGCTGTTTGCTTGTAGTCCCAGGAGATATTTTAATGGTTGTGGATCTTAGGAAAACAGTGATCTAAAAAGTTCTAATTAATGATACTACTAGATGGAAAAATATTATTTTCCTAAGTACTGCTACCATTAAGCACATTTTTGAAGTACTTCTAATATGAATGGTGAGAATGTTGAAATAACAGGATGAGGCAGGAATATGGGAAAAAAGGTAACTAACTAACTAGATTGCGTACGAAATCTGAAGGTTCATCACCGAATTAACCAAAGCCCTCCACCGGTTCCTGTCCTGGGCCAACAAAATCCAGTCTCCTTCAACTCCTATCTCCCATAGTTCCTGCCTGATATTATCTTTCCACCTATGTCTAGGTCTCCCTAGCGATCTCTTACCCTCAGGCTTCCCGACCAATACCCGGTGCACACTTCTTGCCCCATCTATGCATGCCACGTGCCCTGCCCATCTCATTCTTCTTGACTTAGTCTTGCCATTTTCTCCATACCCCATCCTCTTCTCTCCTAGGCCTAAATATCCTTCTCAACACCCTGTTCTCAAACACCTGCAATCTGTGTTCCTCCCTCAGAGTGAGAGACCATGTTTTGCACCCATACAAAACAACAGGCAATTTTTTTTGTATATTTTAATCTTCAGGTTCTTAGAAAGCAGAAGGGAAGACAAAATATTTTGAACAGAGAAGTAGCAAGCATTTCTGGAATTTAGTCTCCTCCTAACTTCCTCATGAATATCATTTTGATTTGTTATTGTTGTTCCAAAATATTTTAACTTTGGCACACTTTCAAAGGATTTATTTATTAGCCACCCTAATATGATTTTGACTGCAGGTCTGCCGACAGGATACTAACATGTACTTAGTTTTTTTCTGATTCGGAAAAAGCTAAGAAGGAGATAAAGATACAAAAAGACAAAGGAAAGGATGAAGTGGGTACAGGATGAAGATGAAAGAAATCATTTCCCATTAATTTCAACAGATCCTTTCCACTAATTAACAAAATAAAATGTCATTCTATGCCCTATATTGATTTGTGCACTCTAAATTATTGCAATGTTCTTACATCAAACAGGAATTATGTTCATATAATCCAAATTCTGTAGTAAATGCCAAAATTTAACTCATATGCAGGTCAACACAGGCACTCTGATCCCAGTAACAGTCATTCTTGCTTTCTGGTTTGTGCTGCTATTTTTAAAAATGTATGACACTGAGACACAATTATAGGCAGTTTTCAGACTTGAACAATAATATGAGCACATAATATTAAAGTAAAACAGAACAATAATGTGAAATTTATAATCTTCTATCATCTTTCCCTTCCATTTGCTGAGGTTTCCAGCTAAATAGCTGACTGCTGCAACTACACCCTGATCCTTGTTTACTAAGATGTAGGAGCATGTCGTATAATGTTATCAGAAGCAATATCTATGCATTTGAATAAGAAATCATACTAGGTGTTGGTCCTTCCAACAGATCAGTAACTATAAACAGGACAAAGCAATTTAACAATACTCTATGCATAACCTAGTCCAGCTACAGACAGGTCGAAGACAATGTGCCATATGATGGGAACACTGGATGTTTTTACTGTAAATTAAATTTATGTATGTGTGTAATGTGATTAGTACTCTCCAACCAAAGGTTAAATTGAGTTATTCTTTTGAGTATGAAAGTGTTACAATGTTTTGTATGATAGACTGAATGTTGCCATGTATTTTGAATGTAAAATAGATACTCATTTTATTTGTAATTTATTTGTGTTTTGTAAAGCATTTCCATTGCTTCTTGATATACATATCCATTATTTAAATTATTAGTTACATATATGCTGCAGCATTTGGAGTAAATTTAGGGTCCAATTATATCTTTAAAAATACTTTCTTGGTGGTTCCTTTCAAAACAATTAGAAAATTTAATTTATTTATGGCCTACTCAGATATACTGAAAATACAGAGACTAAGGCAAGAACACCATCATTTTTAAAGTTTCATTCTGTGCATTCTGAAGTATGAAAGAACTCTGAAATTGCCTTGTGCAGTGAAGATAACAGACTTTTGAGATATTTGAGGAACATGGGATTATTTCAAAATCAAACGAATACAAGGTATCATTGCAGAGTTGAGACATGGAACCCTCCATGTCCCATTCTTGCAAGATATCAAAAAAGATTTTAATAAATTTTATATTATTCTTATAAGTCCCAAACACTGAGACTGATTGTTACAACAGAAAATGTTGTTTGGGACCTCAATATTTTTATATGAGGATGCATTAGAATAAAATGAGGTTCAAATGTGAAACAAGGGTTGTGCCATGTAGCAGTACTGTGATTTTATATCACCTTTTGGCTCATCTGCTGCATTCTGACATGTTTTTAGGACAGCTCAAGTGCCATTATGGAATGCAGGACACTTTTTGCAATGTTGGATGGCTGTGAGCCCCAACAGCATGATCTGCAGAGGGTGGAACCCCTGCCTAAATATTTTAAATATTTGTTTCATTCTGCTTCTTCATGCACCAGCCCTGACACATTATACTGATGCAGCTGTTGATCTTGCCTTGAATGTTGTTAAGAAAGATACTAACCTGTACAACCTGGTCTGTTTATGTTCATTCTAAAACTGTTAGCAATGCCTTTCTAAGGGCATAAGTACAATGTTTCAGGACTGAAGCAAAGAAGGAATACTGTAAAAAGACTAAGTCGTTGTGGCTCTCCTGCCGCAGTCAATAATAAAGGTCTACATTACATACAAATCATGTTATTGTTTCTACAGGTCATCAAAGAGGACTGTGAAATGGAAGTGACTATTCTTACCAATACTTTTAACCAGAAGCTTATAAACAAGAAATTGTACAATGTAAAAATTCAAAAGACAGTTAGCTGGGATCCCTATGTCATTGTTCTCTGCACATCCCTAGATGGTACAGTAAAACATGAAGGATGTCACAAATAATATTGTCTCGTGTAATTCAAGGTGCTTGTGCAAAAAGTATGAAGGTCCAAAAAGAACAGACTTTTCGTGTTACTATTTCATTTAAAAATTCACATTGGATGTTTTGGTACAGAAATAATTTGAATCTCATCCATTATACACAAACACACACTCCATAATCTGTAGACACAGTTTTAACAAGTGTGCATAAATTATTCTGTTAGAACTCATTTGAAACAGATTTATAAAAATGGATCTACAGTCCCTTCAAACATTGTTATTTTTATAAATTAAGAACTGCTAATGTGATCATAAATAAGTCACTCACAGCAATAAGAAAAGTCCTATGTCTCCTTACCCCATAAACAATTTTTGTGATGCAGTTGAAAAACTCACTACACATAATAATAAAATACTTCATCATTTCTACTTGAAAAAAAGTATTTCAATCCACTTACAGTCTATGCATGGGGACATTGGTTAGCTTACTTTTGACAGATGCTCTATCCATTATAGCTACTGTACTATTTACAGATACATTAACAGGTTACACTGCTATTTAAAAGACACATGACTTCAGTTCTTTACTGACAACCCTCACCTACACTGCTCTCATAGCTCCACAGAAACCACCTACGCACTTACTTTCACAATGATGGTTTAAGACGCAGATCACCATACAAAATTGTGGACATGCACAAACACACCTCATCCCCACCCTTTCCCAAAATAGCACAGACTACTTACATTATCCTGTATAGAAGTAAAATATTAACTTCAGAATGCAACTCCACTCATGGTCCCTCATTTTATTGTAACCAGTTATACAAACTGCTGCTCGTTTGTACAAAACACATAGGACAGTAAGAAATTACCTATCTTTTACGAAACCAATAGGTTGATTACTGTGTTCACAAGAGACCACAAAGTCTTCTGAGGCGCTGTGTAACAATTTGTAACAAACTTGTTTTTTTACAGTTGTTAGCCTTCTGCTCAGCCCCTAAACTGGAGGATCATCACCCATTGGCTGTTTGTGACTGCTTTATCAGTATACTCATAGCTACCCTCCATATCTAGAAGCTTTCTCCTGCATCCACAACCTGCGGATGCGCAACACAGTGGTGTTAAGGGACTCACTTAACATGGCTCATTAATACCTATCAGATCCC
Organism: Zootermopsis nevadensis; assembly: GCF_977971745.1. NCBI lineage: Eukaryota > Metazoa > Arthropoda > Insecta > Blattodea > Termopsidae > Zootermopsis > Zootermopsis nevadensis. The sequence goes on from NW_028259161.1 coordinate 2,155,023, forward strand.
AAGCAAATGTAGTAACTAAGAAAATTGGTACAATTTTTACAACATATTGCTTTCAAGGAAATGTTATTAAATTATATTGGGCATTTGGAAGTCACTCAGTCTGTGCTATATATCCATGGATTTTTATATTAAGCATCCCTTTTATCATAACTCCTGAGCAGCAAAAAATAATCAACAATAATGTGATAAGTTTATTAAAACTCTCATGTTCTTACACATCTTTCAGTACTGGTCCATTTTATCATGTCCATATTTCTGGACAGAGATAAGGTTCAGAACAGACGGTCACTCTCTAAAAATATTTGTCAGTTAATGTTTGCAGCTGATCTTGTATGGTGCAGTTTATTTTTTGTTGGCATAGATTTGTTACATGTATTTTGGCATGATGAAGGATCATTTACAAGAACAACTGTCCACTACAAACCACCATAATCTACCTATCTAACAACACAACCTCAACTTTATCTGAAACACATATGAAGCATGTGTTGGAAGAAATGAGGTGCAGTCATGTATCAATGTCCATATTCCAGACTATGGTACTGAGTTCAAAATGTAGATCTCATAAATGAGATTGCAAGAGGGGTGGAGGAGGCAAGTGCCTGCTGGACAAATTGATTCTTCCAGCTGTACATAATGAACATGATAACCATCTTTTGCAACAGTTTCAGTTCCAGATTTCCATAATGAAGAGACCTGAGCTAAAACAAACGCAAAACAGAGAAATGTATGGTAAAGTTCCCCTGTGTCCAAGCACACCACCTGAAAATGTACCCTAAGACGGAAGAGATACGTTCCTATGTAACGTGGGTAACCAGCTAAAAAAATAGACGATGTATGTGACCCGTGTTACACGGTGTCACGATCCGCAATAGTCGAAATATAGTGACATTTGTTGGGGAAAGCAAATTCAGTTGGTAAGACTACTGAAAGCTGGTTCACAATACGACGCAACGGACTTCGCTCCCAACTCAAACAAACCACGTAAGAAAAGACCTCGACCTTGAGCAACAAGCTTTCGAACACCAGTTGCTTATTGGATCTGAACTCGTCGTCATGGCAGCGCTAACCAAAGGTGAGAATTTGCAAAGTCATCCAGCATAGCTGCATGTGCTTGCTTTAATCTTGTTCAAGCTACCAAGAAAATAATGGTAACAATTCAATTTGTTATTTATGTGAACAGTTTTCACTGGTGCGAATGCCTGCTGCGTTTAATTTGCCAGATATAACCCCAAAGTTTCGCGATGTCGCCATGCTTGCAATTGTTAAAAATAAAAGAAACTGTTAGTGGCATTTATAGATGTATTTATTATCTACCAATGGACAAAATTCCACATGCTTAATTTAAATGTTCAAGCTCAGCAGGTTTTTGAAAGTTCCTCCTGACTCCTCAAGGGTATTTCCTTAATTCCTTCTCATTTGATGCCACATAATAAAGTTCACATCTGATCAGTTCAGAATCTTTAATGCTCATGTCTGCCATTTACAAACCTAAAGATTTAACAAAATGTGGAAATGAAGAGATTGGCACAAGATAGGCGAAAATGGAGGACCGCATCAAACCAGCCGAAAGAGTGATGACAAACAAAAAAAACAATTTCTTGATTTATATGGGTGTGAAACCTGGTCTTTCATCCAAGGCATTTGGAAGCACGGTGGCTGAGAAGAATATTTGGACATAAGACACAGGAAATAACAGAAGAATGAAGAAAACTTCATCCAAACAAAATTTTAGTCAGGAAAATTGAATGGGAGAGATCACTTGGAAAAATGTAACTATTGATGGAAGCATAGTATTAAAGAAAATGGATATAAAGATGTGGACTGTTGTCATCTGGCTCAGGATAGGGTCCAGGTTTGAACATAATAGGTCTTCAGGTTCCATGAAAGATAGGGAATTTCTTCACCAGATGTAGAGCTATCAGCTTCTGAAGGACTCTGTCCCAGTTTAATAGTGTTGTATCATTGTTAAGCAATGTCAAAACAAGTTTTCCTCACCATCACAGAAGATTAAGTCCACATGTACACTGTCGCTAACAAAAAGTAATGTACATAAGACCATATAGATTGATAAGTTCTGATTGCCAACATTGTGATGAACCAACTGAACAAGCTAGACTTTTACATCAGTGATAACTTCACAGAACAGGTTTTTTCCCCTGCCTCCCACACTGCTAATAATGTGTCCACATATTGTGACAATTATATGACCTAAGCCAACAATGTATTGTTTCCTGGTATACTAAGAGACTTGTGAGTTGTTCTCATTACAGGAGTCTTTGTTGTGGCTGCCAAGCGCACACCATTTGGAACTTATGGTGGTATGTTCCTGAAGAAAAGTATAACAGATCTGCAGGAGGTTGCAAATAAAGCAGCCATAGCAGCCGCAGGCCTGAAGCCTGACCATATTGACTCTGTTGTTATTGGTAATGTTAATGCGGTAAGTATAGTGTTTTAGCTTCCTCCAAATATCACTGCCCTATCACATGTTACCACTTACTACCTGTAATGACAAAGTGTTAGGGATACCAGAAACAAAAGTTCTTATCTGTTTGTTCTGAATGAAAGTGTCAAATCGAGAAATTAGATTTAAGGCAGTAAATGGAACTAATTAGAATACATGCATCCTGTATAACATTTCCAATGCAAGCCTGTGAGTATTTCAGGAAGACTTCTGACATATTAGGTTTTGTTCTTGAAGCTGAACAAATTAGTGACACTTGTCAGAATCCATTAAAACATGACAGTTTTATCAGTTTGGTTTCTGAAAACATTATTGTATTTTTTGCTGTGTATGGTAAATTTTCAGTGTTCATCATCAGATGGTGCATTCATGCCACGACATTCTGCACTGCGTGCAGGCATACCCATTGAGCGTCCAGCTGTTGCTGTGAACAGACTATGTGGTTCAGGGTTCCAGGCTATAGTCAATGGGGCACAGGTAAGTAAACAGAGAGAAAAATTACAAGAACCACAAAAGCTGTCATTGTTTGTACCATCAGTCTGCATCATAATCACACAAGTGATCTTCACTTACAAAATGGAAGGGAATTAGAAAGGGGTGAAAGAGAGTAACTGACAGAAATGGTGGTAGAAGGTAACACCTGTATACTAAATGTCAACATATTTTGAGAAATTAAATCAGGAAGGAAGAAGTGGGTGAAATATGTAGCATGTGTGAGGGAAACAGATGCATACAAAACTCTGGTTGGAAAACTGTGTGGAAAAAGACACCACACAAGAGACTGTGGAGTAGATGAAACAATAATATTAAAATGAACTGTGGAGCAGATGAAGGGATAATATTAAAATGGTTTTTAAAATAGTTAAGTGATGAGTACTGGAAAATAAAAATGGATCATTTTGGCTCAGGCGAGGGTATTTGGTATTTTTTAATTAGCTGATTCTGCTCAAGGAAAACCTTATGCCAGAAAACTGTTACATTGAAGAATGTGACTGGCTTTCATATTTACTTAACAGGTCTCCATGGGGAAACAAAATATGGGTATGTATTGTCTGTTATAGAATATTTTAGTAGGTGACTCAAGAGTAGTTCTGACTGGAGGTGCAGAGAACATGAGCCAGTCTCCCTTTGTTGTACGAGATACAAGGTTTGGAACAGTCCTTGGTACACCATTACAGCTGGAAGACTCACTATGGGTTGGCCTCACTGACACCTACTGCAAAACTCCTATGGGTATAACAGCAGAGACCCTGGCCGAAAAATACGGGATCCCTCGAGAAGAGGTTGATCAATTTGCTCTTCGATCTCAAACACTGTGGAAGAAAGGTACAACTCCCGTTTCAGTTCATAATTGTTATAGTAATTAACATGATCTGTAAGGTAGTATGCATGAAATTTCAGTACAACGTAAACTTTAATCAAAATGAATGAACATGTCTCATGGTGTGATTGCTATTGATACTATGAACCAAGATAAGGTAATACACTAAAGGGTAGAAGAAAATGCATGTAAAATTTATCATGAAGCATTTCTGTTATGTTGATAATGTAAGGGAACAACTAGCCTTCAGCACTGAACATTATCTCTGATCTCTCCTGCACCTGATGTTGACTCCTTTGGCCCTTCTTCCTCTTCCTAGCACTAGGAGTTTAATTTTAAGTCTTGTCCTTCTTAACCACAGTTCTCCAGATGCTCCTTTCCAACTGTTACTTCTTGTTAATAACTCCCTGCTTTCTCGGATACTTCCCATCACCATCTAAGCTTGTCTGCCAACATATTCCCATCATGCAGGTTTCTTTTCCACAGACTCTGCATTCCCATCCTAACAGTAAGCAAAGGCTGTCTCAACTGACCAGTTTCATTATATTGACAATATCTCAATATAGCTCTCATAGGTCATTGACCAATCTTTCCCATTACATGTTGCCTCCCAGACAATGAGCACCATGTCTCTTGCAGCACAAGACAATGATTACTTTAAGGAGGAGCTGGCTCCTGTTACAATTAAAGTGAAGGGAAAGGAGAAAGTGGTGGATATGGATGAACACCCCCGACCCCAGACAACACTCGAGGGGTTGGCTAAGCTTCAACCAGTTTTCAAGAAGAACGGAGTAGTCACAGCTGGGTCTTCATCTGTGAGTATAAGAACCAGTAGACATGTCTGTACAGCCACATTGACTTCCCATTGACATAGGGTTGCAATTTCAGGGTATCTGTGATGGTGCAGGTGCAGTCATTCTAGCCAGTGAGAACGCTGTCCATGAGTTTGGACTAAAACCACTGGCCCGTCTTGTGGGCTACAGTGTAGTTGGAGTGGAACCCACTGTCATGGGCATTGGACCTGCTCCAGCAATCGAAAAACTTCTGAAGGTCTCTGGGAAACAGCTCAGTGACATAGACTTGGTTGAGGTAATGTCTACAAATAACTGTGTCTGTGTTGGTGAGCATAAACTGTTCCTTCTAATTATCCTACACTACAAGAACTGTTTGTCAGTTAGTACTTATTGGAACTTTGAAAATATTGTAACTTTCAGCTTCTGTTCTTTCCAACAGTAAGAAATAAATACATATATGCTGGATGGTTTATGCTGTAGGCCAGCTCTTTAATATCTTCTACATCTCGAAATAAAATTATAACACAAATATACTTGTATGAATTTAGAGATTTTCAAAATGTTTTCCCCTTAACTTGGAAATCACATATTTTTCTGAAGTCTTTTTAGTGTGCTGCCATCTGAATAATGTTTTATGTTGTACTCTTCTTCTGCATAGCTTGTGCTAACTGCACTTTTTACTTGTTCTTTTCTGTTGGTTGAATGCCTGGTACAATGTGTATGAGACAAGACACACCTGTTTGCTGTTTCTTTGACTCATGTTTCAGACAGTAGACTCAGGGTCAGACACTGCAGCCTGATCCATGACTTATTACTTATTTCCCATTTACACCCACTCATATGTATAAATAAAAAATCTCATCCATTCTACTCTGTCCACTTCATGGACTTAAAAGAGTATTATATAAGATACTGTTAATCTTTTTTCCTTTAAAGGCTATTTTTCTTATCCCATTAAAATCATCATAGTTGTTAGGATTTAGTTTGTCACATGCAGAGGAGAAGAAACTACATTTTTGTATCTCACAGCCTCAAAATATATGCTGCTACCCAGAGACAGTGACTTAAAAAGATAAAACAGAGATTGAATTTATCAGATTTTCAGTTGGAACAAGTGAAACAAAAGACAGTGCTGTTCCAGTCAAAGTGCTTCTGGTATGTCTGTGTTCCCTTTCAGATTAATGAAGCATTTGGTGCTCAGACATTGGCCTGTCAGAAAGAATTGAAATTAGACCTACAGAAGCTGAATGTCAATGGGGGGGCCATTGCACTAGGACATCCCGTTGGTGCTTCAGGAGCGCGCATAACAACACATCTTGTGCACGAACTTAGGTGAGCAGTCATTATGTCCTAATAACAATACCAATGCCCCATTTTATATGACACAGCATGAAATATCTCTGTTGTAACAAGTCTGCTGTGTGCCTTTATAATCAGTAGTACTGAGATAACTCTGAAGTTTAAACTTTGGCCACCAGTCACATTGATAAGGAACAACTAATAACATTGTTTATTTATACCAGGAGGAGAAAGGGCAAGTTTGGCATCGGCTCTGCATGCATTGGAGGAGGACAAGGAATAGCTGTTCTGCTTGAGAGCATTCAGTGATAAGACTGATAAACTGTGAAGTATTATCAACAGCATACAGCAGTGACAGATGTCTGTACATTTATCACTTGACAGCAACATAATCTTCCACACCATCAGACATAAAACTATGGTGTATTTGCAGCTTTTATATTGGAATCTATATCTCATTATTTTACATATATATGCTCCAGCTGCAAAAATAAATTGAAGAATCTGAGCTCTAATCAACAAACTTAAAGTAATCTGTCTATCTTCAGGGCTCCAGCCCTTAAAGTAATGTGGGTTGGGAGTAGCTATATGCTTGTCAAATATGACTTGAGGAAAAGCTTCACAAACACAATGTCACTAAGCTGTCACACAGATATAATCAAGAAGTTAAGTGACCCTAACAAAATATTTTATGCAACATTCTGGTATTTTCTACAATGAATTTGTTGAGTACACATTTTGTATATAAACTCACATTTGTAATAAAGTGCTTGAAGACTGAACAGTTAGAACCATAGGTAGCAAAAATTATTGCAGTCCAGATTTTCCCTGAGATCCATTCTAATAATATCCTTTGAACTGCCATGTCAGAACTCTGTGTTAATTTCTGTATTACATTGTTAAAAAAATGTTTCTTGCAGTTTTCTAGACACCATATAAATTTGATCTTATGGTACCACAAGAAATGAAGAAAAGTTACATAAATTATATTATTGTAGGCTAACTCACAAGTGTGGAAATGACATAAGGAGGGAGAAGAAGATAGTAAAGTTGATAAATTTTGGAACATTTTAAATATCAAACGTGTCCATGTGCCTGTTTTTTATATATGAAATTTATCAATCGGTAGACAGTCTGCACATTCAAGGTTATGTAAAATGAATGCATTATACTTGGGTAGATGTCAAGTTCCAGGAATACTAATACCACTTAAGATAACATTTATCCATAGTCTCATAGCATGCATGCAAAGTGTTTATAATGGTTATCATGGAATTTTAGTTTTTTTAAACTCCATCAATTTCAACAAGGACACACCATTTCCACTTATAATGCACATTTTCAAACTATAAAAACTATAAAGTGTAGAAATCATATAAGACAGCAATGACATAGTTCTAGTTCAGTAATATTCACTTCCCACCCTTCCCAACACATAATTTTATTTCATAAAAGTTTTATGAAGCCAATTAACTGTTTATAGCTTAAAATTGTATAACACTACCATAACACTCATTTCAAATTGACTCTTGCACACAATTTAAAAATTATCAAATTTTAAATTAAAGCTCATTATGTAATTTTAAATTAATTAAATACCAAAATAACGTAATAAACATGTAAGCTAACATTTTGCAGGTCAATGCAAGCTGTATTGAAAAAAACCATTTTTGATTTTACATATCAATCCTTGTTGATCTAATGTTTCAATAAATGAATCTCAGTGGGTATCGAATTTTAAGCGTATCTAAGCAAGAGATCTCTATTAAATAAGACAACCCAACATGGTGTGTAAACTGTACTAAACGTGACAGAAGAGTCAACTCGACTATTATTATGCGCATTGCCCATTATCTTAGTTATTTGCTAAAGACCATAACATGTCAGACTGGAACTGTCTCCGCCATCAAGTTAAGGTAAAGAGAAAGGGGATGCCTACTCTGATGGGTAAAGACCACTTCTGTCCAAAAGATCCACAATGTCCAAAGTAATGTTCGAGTTGATTGCAACACACCATCATGAGAACCCTTCAGATGTGTATTAACAGAGGCTACTAACATTTGTTAATTATAAGAGAAGTTGAAGCTTAAGAAACATTAGGATCACTACGATGCATTCTACGTAATATGAAAAAACTGTGTAATAGTAAAACTTACGTGCTGCCAAGTCAATGTGAAGTCCCAACGAAATTACTTCTGAGAACACTCACAAAACTCCGCGCATTTTAACCTACGTCTATAAGAAATATTCAAAGCGTTGTGCGATTCCTATGAATACAGTCGGTACAAAAAAACAAACACGAGATTTCTGTATAAAATATTACATGTATTCAATAAAATCTTGAATTTCACCACAGCACTCGTACGGCATCGTAATTGCCGCGCACAACCATTAAATCTAGTACACTGACTGGCACAGAAAACGCATTTCAGACACCCACAGAGAAGCAGCAGCGAGAATGAGGTTGGCTATACGTAAAACCCTGTGTCAAAAGAAAAAGACACAAACCGAACAGGCGTAACCAAAGGTGCCGCACTAATTAACCATAGCAAAACCTAACAAATGATTTTATGCATATATATATATATATATATATATATATATATATATATATATGTCCACACACAAACTCCTGAACCTAGGGAGCCGTGTTTACTTGTTTTTCTGTATTAATCTACAAAATCGCTTTCAAATAAGCAACATGGCGAACATAAAGCAGCTATCCGAACTAGAATAGTTACTTGATTGGTTACATGTACAACTGTCTTGCACATGTATGTCTGAATGCATAAATGTCAATTATGAATGAATATTCAAACATCACACAGGCAACTGTTCAAATTGTACTATATGATAAGCAAGGTTTCATGACCATACTCCCATTAAACACAAAAATCTCTGTAAATTAATGTGTTATTAGTTGTCGACTGAGCAACTGAATCACAGTTCACTTAATGATATTATATTAATCACAGAAATTACTTGACATAAAATAAGAGACAGAGAATAAAAAAGGGATATATAGGCAAATGAATAACCATAACCTATTTCAGTGCAATATCTGTGAATTTGTTAAAAGAAGCTGTGGAAAATCACAAAACTCTCATTCAGCATCCAACCAAAAGTCAATGTGTATACTTTTCATAAGTCACACATCAACCACAGAGTTAAGCTAGTCTGGTGAACTATACAACCTTCCAGAACCATGCGAGCATAAGAAGGCAAATGTTTGGAGGGCTACACTTTTTTAACAAACAAGGGAACAGACAGACAAAAATTCAAAATGTGATAAAAATAATTTTATATTGTTTCATCCTCCATATCTTTCTCAACTTGTAAATGTTGTAGGGGAAATGAACACCAAACAAGTAGTAATGTAAACACAGTTCTCATTCAATATTTAATTAAAACACATAGGTGTGCAAATAATGGCTGCACTTGTACAATTGTGTATTCACAGTCTTAATGCGATAATGAAACAAAAAATCTATAAATTCAGTTGGTGTTGAACTGGTTCTTATGCTTATAATGAAATTTAGCAAAATAAATAGTTGCAGAATTCCTTTTGGTAAACATGGCTTCATTCTGTTCGAGGAGGAGCAAGGGAATGGTATAGTTTGGTTACAGCTGTCTGTACAATCTGCTGGAATGCCTCATCCTCCTCACAGCAAACCTCCTGGAACAGACATCAAATCTTCCATAGTAAGAGTCACACAACATGGACAGTATCACACACACATACACCACCATGGCACTCACCAAATTCAGGAGGTCAATGTTTGCTTTCTTCCCATCCACAGTGACATACAACTTCTCACCCTTAAATATCTTAGGAACAGAATCTTCACCAAACATTTCCTGCAGCATTTCTATCAGACATTCCTGGAAACACAGATAAGAACATGAACTGCACTTACAACATTTTCTATTAATAACTTTATAACCAACATTTTGTTTGGATTGTGAATATGAAGCAGTAGCAGTATTCTCACATTTATATAGTAAGTGTGATAAATAAAGTCTACAATCACAGATATTCTAGTTTAATCAAAAAGACAAAGATTGCTATATAGAGTCCATGTATACCTTGAAATGCATGCGATCCATCTTAGCTTGAACTGGGAAGAATGAGGGTGTTGAATCCAGCATCTCTGCCTGCATCACAGCAGCAAGTACAGCATCAGCATACATGTCATTCACAGGGGTTGCTATCCACTACAATGAAACAAACCTGTATGACATAAGTTCCCTTTCTACTGCAACAATCCATCACTAATAGCAATGGCTCATATAATAAGGAGGTGATTATCACATGACCCTCTCATTTCAAATGCTCCTACATTTCACGGTACAGTGTCTTCCATGAAAAGCTGACAGTTCCTCAGCAAGATAAAAACTCCCTGTTATGCAACGTGAAGTTTCACCACAACTAGACTCTAATCTCAGCCACTTTAAATAAATTCACAGCAACACAATCTACCTATAACTCATTTTAATATTATATTCCAACATACATCTCCCACAAGATGTAATTATTGCTGATATGAAGTATCAGCAGTCAGATGTCTGATTGTGTCTACTGGCCATCAGTCTACAAATAACATCACAGTCTTCTTACTTTGTAACTTTAAGACATCTCACACACAAAGGTCATCTACCTCACAAAATATCTTTATTTCCATCACAACGTCAATTTTTCCAGTGGAGTGTAATGAAAGAATTGATGTACAGTTCATGTGGAAAAAGGTTCATCTTGTGGTGAAGTTCAGTGCAAGACTGAAGAACAGTTAGTGAGATATCAAATCTGTTATTTAAATTACGATATGTCCACAACTCCAGAAATATACACAACTCTTTGACACTGGCAAGATTAAGCATCATTCAAAAGTGTCATCATGAGGTGTAGCAGACTGGTTACAGGGTTTTACCTCCATCAGCCATGCATCACTGCTTATAAAGTCCAGCTCATCACGTGTTTCAGTAGCATACCATATTGTTAAACCCCCAGATTTAAAATCCAGTTGGTAGCCCCAGAGTACAAGGATTTAAATCCCCTATTCCAAATATGATAGAGGCTAATGGAAGAACAGGGAAAATTATTTGTAGCAAAGTTACATTAGGACTACTATATGGTTCAAGTGTTCACCGTTCTGCAGTTGAAAGTGTAACAGCACTACTGATGCTGACACAAAAGGAAAAGCACTGGGTGTCTGAAGAAGATAGTACCTCCAGTGTGACGATGTTGTTGTCCAGTGTGAGGTCTACATTCTGAAAGATTCGCAACTTCTTCTCCTCCAACACTTCTACATTGCCAGCAACTTGCGCCAGCAGATGTCGCAGCACCGGCACGGCTCCAGAGTAGTGGATACTCTGCCGCTGCATCACCTGACTCATGCTCATGTCTGTGTACTCTGTAACCAATGTGACAGCTGCTGTTCAGAACGTTCTGTCTCCTCTCTAAACACCTACATTTAAAACACATAACTTTAAAGGTTTCACTGTCTCAGGTTATTTGATACATACATTTCAAGGGTCTTCAGTGACCAGTTGTCAAAATGACTGCTACATTCTATTTGAGATCTGAGTTTCACATTACAGTAATTATGTTGACTGTGATCTTCTAGGTTGTTACGCATTGTAGTTCTTTTGATGGTTACCAATGTTTCAATGGAATATATCACCTCTATCTTCAGGACTGAAGACAGAGATGATATATTTTACTGTTACAATTTTCAATATTAGTAGCAAAGATTGGAAATAATACAGAACTCTTTGAAACTGTAGGTGAACAAGATGTTATGTCTCAAACATACCTCAGATGATTTGCATCAAACATATTTGTGTAATAAATAAATCATCAAATATCTTCAGAGAATCAATTTTACCTGCTGTAAGAAATGCTTCTTTGGAGCAACAAATCTGAACATAAGGTTAAAGAAAACCTTAGAGATAATTCTATAGAAGGCAATGAGTCCCAGACCATAGAAATTGTTTTACAAATAAAGAAAGGCATTACAACCCAGAAGACCAACCTCTGTAGCTTCATCAACATGAGAATCTCAAATCTCCCTGAAAAATCTATACCACTGTTTTAGTCATAACTCCAGAATTGTATAGGATTTTTATCATATGTAAACATGTTAATAGCCTTCCAACTCACTAGAGAGATCACATGCAGCCAGCATGTGATAATTGAAGTTCCTCTTGACCAAAATTCCAGATAATTTGTGTCCTGGCCTCGGTTTCTCCATGGCCAGTGTCCCCATCACCTTGGCAGTCTTCTCTCCTCTGAAGTAGAGCTCCACAGCAACTGTGTTGCGTGGGTTGTGCAGCTCCATCTTGGTGTTGGGATCATCTTCATACTCTCGCTGGAGGGCAGCCTTCAAGCGATTCATTTCATTCTGTTCCCCATGCACCAGTACCTGAATTCAGTAATTGAATCTTAAGATAAACTTACACAAATAAGTCAGTTTGTAGCCCAAATTATTTGTATAAAAATGTATGATTAAAAAAATCTATGTAACATACTTCACTGCAGCAATGCCCAGAAGAGAAATTAATTCCTTACGTGCTGTCAGTATCATTACATAAAATATGATCACAAATAACTTATCAACCCATAGAATAGGTGTCACATTTTAATAACCTGAGACATTACATTCCTTTTGTTGTAACCATGACATTAAAAATAAGCTTTGTAGATTTAGCATATATTTAAGACTATACAGTACACTTTAAAAATAAAAACAAGGAAAAAATTCAAATATTTTCAGCAATAAAGGTGCAGCCAACACTGGCATGTCAATCCATATAAGACTTGAGTAATAATGACAAAAGGCAGAAACAATTTATTCAGCTTAAATGAAGCTTCAAAGTCAGGAAAGGAAATATAAGGGAGAAATTCCTGGAAATAAACTATAATTTTAGAATGTGGTTTGCAATTCTTCATGGAGTGATAAAGGTTGGCACTGCACTGACCACGTGTGGAGGCTTCAGGATTCTAATGAATTCACTGGTCTGCTGATAGTCAGTATGAGCTGAGAATGAAATATAGTCCACAGACATTTTGAGAGGCAGCTTTTGCCCAGACATTGTAGTGATTTCTTCAGGCTCAGACAGGATCGTCTTGGCCAGTGTGCCTTCCACACAGTAACCAGCAATAATCACACCATTCTTTGAATCTGTGCACCAGGACTCAAACAGCTCTCGTGACAGCCCACTCTGCATCATGCCAGGTGATGCCATCACCACACATGGCCCTATGTCCTCAAAGTGGTCAATACCCTGTTAAACAGTATACAAATCATAATTATAAAAGCAGAGTATCATTTTACAGACAATCCATTCAATTATGGATAGTAATATACATCAGATGTTATCAACATTCTTGACTATGCAAATCACTTTTCTGAAGACCAGAGTTGGCAACCAAGTGACAAAACTAACAGCAATCTGAGCTGACTGCTGCTGCCGACTCTTCCCAAAATCATGTGTTTGCAATCTAGTATGTGACCAAAAAACCTATAGCTGGAACAGCTACTGACTTTTGCTCTAAACATATGTGACTTTTCAAACAGAAAATTTTACAAAATACAACATAATTATTTATTTTAACACAAGGCATATTCACAAGTCAGCTGTGAATTGTAAATCCAACATTAAAAGCATGACAGAAGCTGCAACTGTGTGTATTTATGCCTCTTTATCACACTTTTTGAAAATCCTAGGATTCAAATGTATGATGCAAGCCAGACATGGTGAAATGAGGTTAAGGTTTGAAAAATGCCAGAACTTGTAAACTGATGTCTATCAGTGAAGAATATAAGTGACTGTGAGTGGTGAGCTAAGGAGGAGCTGAGGAAAATCATAGGCTGGCTGGTATTCCTGTATACCACAGAATGTCATTACAGCAAAGTATTACATTACCTTCAGGTTAGAAATGTGCCTGAACACAAATGGATTATTGATTGCAATCTGTCGTCGAATCTTATCATTCATAGCATTCACATAGGTTTGATACACAGCCATGCACTTCTTTGCCAGAGAAGATGCATAATAGATTGGAATGTCATGCAGTTCTGGATGCTGACTCCAATACTCATCTGCAAAAGACATAGCCATTACATAACCAAAAGAGTAAAACTACCCTGAAAAGTTTAATGATGCAGATATGTAGCATTCTTTTTGATCTTATCAATGAGATTCACTCCCACTAGTAGATAAGACATGTAATTGTAAGCTACTGGAATGTTGTATTTTATTTTCATAGCAAAAATATGACATCGACACCTAAAATTTCCAAAATTAACTCTCCTTTACTAAACCCCATCCTCAGCCTGTGAATCTTTCCGAATAAATATAATTTAATCTAGCTGACTTACTTATCAATGAACTCCAAGATACAAGGAAACCCACCACCTGGCCCAGATAATGACAGGGTCAGGTGGTGGGTTTCCTTGTAATATAATTTGTCTACAAAAATAAACATCCAAACAAACAATATTAGACTGCTCAAACAATTAACTTTACATAAGAACACACTAAAAGTTTCAGATAACAAGTGATATGACCTCAGGAACAACATAAAAGAACACATGTAATGTGAGTGACACTGCATGACAATTGGCTGAGCACCTGCAAAAGCACACCACACTCACCCAGTATTAGCAGCAACTCCTGTGCCCTCCCCAGTGCAAAAACTGGGATCAAGCACCTTCCCCCACGGTTCACAATGTCGTGGACCAGGGCAGTAAACCGGCTTTCACGCTCTTCGCGCTTTTCATGAATGTGAGTTCCATATGTAGATTCCTGCCACGTAAACCAAAAGGAGGAATAAAGCATGATAGCTCTGGCTCACAAAATACTGACGTGTACTTCAATCCATAATTCGTTACACACGACTTTGGAATCTAACTACACTCAGCCATGCTCTGTTCTCACTAACAAACTTAGATACTGAATATTCAAATTTCCTGTCTACCTTGGCAATGGTGAAGGAGATCATTTATGAGGTGAGTGCAGCTATTAAATACAATTTTGCTGCTATGTCTGATGATAGCTACACTTTAACATGGTCTCCACATCAAGTTGGGGGCCATGTATTCCTCACATTCACAGCTTTGTTAGAAGGCAAGGAAGGAAAAGACATGGCAAGTGACAAATTATTTTTCCTTTGTTTTAGCTTACTGTGTGGAAGTACAGTGCTGTCACAGTACTAATATCCACAGCTACTATGCTAAAAATCTATGAGTATATAAGAAATACTATAAAAGTTTAATGCATTTAAATACAGCATTAAACTGGGTTCAAATTAATCTGAGCTCACATCTACTTCTCACTGCAAAATAAATACAAATTAATGTACACTGCTAAATAACTAACTCCCTGGTAGCATAACCCGCAGGTCCAACATCAATAACACCAAAGTGGAAAACAGAGTCTGTGGAATTATATTGTTGTTTTGAATGTTTGTAGAATATGATACGTTATTTATAAAAATAAGGATGCTGCTCATGAATGTGCTTACAAAGACAAAGTAAATTAAACCAAACATTCAATAAATCTGAAAGTAATGCACTTCATTAATCATCGGACATTGTACAACCTGAGCTACTGTCAGAGGTGTCAAATAAACCATTAATAAATTAGTAAAATTCACTGAGCATTAGGACCCACTAACTGCTTTCAAAAATAAATGCAAAGCAAATTTTGGGTGGACATCCATACCGTGATCAAGACATCTGGATGAACATTTGGTATTTCAGCTGCCATCAGATGTCTATCCTCTTGCCGAGAGAAGTCACCAGTGTATAAAATCTAGAGAATGCAACATACATATGAGTCAGTATAAAACTCAGGAATTGGAGCTATGGCTTGAAAATAAGGACAACCTAATGTAAGGAAATACAAAACATTACAGAAGCAAGAATATTCTTGATAATTTTCAGTTTACTGTTTATGTCACAACATGCAAACTCCATGTATGGTCAGTACCTTAACTCCTGCAATTTCAATCATGAACATGGCAGCTCCCAGGACATGTCCGGCATTGTATGCCCAAAACTTGATCCCAAACACATCCTTCTCTTCATGGAAGTTTATAGTCTCAATCTTATCCATGCTACTTTCAAGATCAGCCTCCATGTATAGCATCTGCTCTGTCGCTATGTTGCTAAGAGAGACATTGTTGATATAAGTACACTTCCGCCACAGTATTGTGACAGAAAAGGAGGGTACATCAAAAGTTAGACAGCAATCTTAGTTGGTAACCTTGATCTGAATAGGATGACAGGTCCCTCAATACAATACAAGAAAGGACAGGAAGCTAAAAGAAATGGAGGGATAAAGAGGTACAAATAGGCAAGTGGAAAGTGATCAAGTATATTTCCATCCACATTTTTATATTCATGAATTGTACCCTAGGTTGAGGTTTCATGCCATAATGTATTTCTTGAAGCATTACCTATTTTAATGACAGCTGCAGCATCATGAGGTGTACTTCATCTTTATGAACAGAGTCACAGTGGTATAACCTTGATATCTAGTGCAAATGAAATGCCAGTACTGAAATTTCAGACTGTTTGGGTAAATTTTATATTTAAGCTTGGTTTTAATTTATTTAATGAGCAGACATTAAAGTTATCATGCAGCTGAGTCAATTTTAAACCCAGTAATGAAGCAATCAATCTGCTATATGAAATTTAAGGTTCTCACAGCAATTTAGGCATTACTGCCCAGAACACCTCCATCAACAATCAATCAGCTATTATCCTCAAACACATACCTTTCCCAGCCCACTGACAGAATAATGTAAACTAGCAAATGAGTAACAATGTTACCTGACTTTGATGTAATCTGACAGAAGCCACCGATAAATAGCCTTCGTTGCATGAGTCATGAAACAACGTCCCTTGAAACTTGTTTTCTGTAGGAACCAGGGCAAAGCACCACAGTGGTCAAGATGAAAACTGCAACAAAGGCACAGCTTGTAACACGAAGAAAGTTTTTTCAAAACTGTGAAATTAATCAGGTATACAAACAATTTTACAACGTACTGTGATATAAGCAACAAATCTATCTCATCTGCTTCAACAAGATCCACAAATGGTAAAGCATCCATTCCAGACAATCCCGGGTGAATACCACAGTCGAGCTAAAAGAAACAGGATTGATTTTTGATGCAACACTAATCCATTCAAAACATAAGAGAAAAATCTTAATAACAAACTCCATGCAGCAGAGTTCTTGCTGAGAAGCTGACAGTCATCAACTGGTCAGAAATTTCCAGTCTTTCATTGAACTCGAAGTTTCATTATCATGTTCACAGCTTGAGACACTTGAATCAAGTACACACACTCACATCATATTTCTTTAGAAATCTCAAAAAGACTTTTAAAACAAATGATAGGTCGGAGAAAACATAACATTGATCTATTTTAAGGGATACATTTTGTTTCATTTACGATTCATTAAGGTTACAAGAATAAAGAAATAAAATTCTAGGTGGAATATTGCATGGAAGCGAGCACGTGGAAAATTCAAGCATAGTGAAGTCTAAATATGTAAACTGGCTTAATTTAGACATACCGCTGTGTGTGCTATTTCAGTTAAGGCCGTTGTGCACAGTTTATCTGCAAAATTTTTACAAACACGGTTATACGAGAAATTTAGATTACACATCATGATATAAACTTAACTATTGCTTACAAATCAAAGTGTACGAAACACTAAGTATTTAAACATACCATAATCTTTTTTCCTTTAAACTCCAACATAATACACGATCGCCCAACCTCCTGACCGGCTCCTCTGAAAAAGAAGTGAGGTTAAGATCGAATATTTCCGAAAAATCAATATTATTCTAACTTATAGCTAGTGTAAGATAACAGCATTAACATACAAAGGACGAATAAGTAACAAGTCACTTTCTTCTGCGGGTACTTGGGACTCGGGCTTTCTTTTAGTCGACATATTTCGCCTTACGTTTCAAAGCAACGTAGAACACACAATTTACAACGGCCATGAACAAACACAATTGCTCAATGCAAAATGGGCATACAGTACAGAATATAGATATAAGAAATTCGTAAACAATCACGAGGTACTATAACCTGTACGAAAGACTTTCTAATGGAACGTCTGACAAAAGTTGAAGAAAATCTACTCCCTCCCAAACCTGCTCCAAAGCCAGGTATTTCTTGTTTCAGTTGTATACTTTTCTTCACTGTTATGAAATGTATATGTTAATCTCTGTGTACAGCAAACCACTTTACAGCAGTAGGTGCGTCAGTTTTTTATATTATGAGAAGAACACCAGATTCATCGGAAACCACTAAAGTAGACTCATGATGTAATTTATGTTCTTTACAACCAAATATGGTGCTTATGCAATTACAATCGCGTATTCAAGGAACAAATTTAAATGTATACACCCAACAGAACTCTTTCCCTTTCAGTAAGGTTATGGTCGCTGCTTATATCAGGGCACTGTCTTTGAATTTGCCGTTGGTAAATGAAAGGACAATAATTTTTAACATAGAACATTTTCTTTTATTTTCTCTATAATCATTGCATAACATGTTGCACCAAAACTGTCTCATAATGATTGTATATTGCAGGCCGCGTAAGGGTCGTGAGGGCTCTGTACAAGTACACAGCACAGTATGTAAGTGTAATCACATTAGTTGAACATGAAGAAGCTGCAAGCTTACACTTGTTTAATTTATTTCACTTTTGTGTTGCAATCTTGCAGCCAGATGAGTTGTCATTTCAAGAAGGAGACTTGCTGTATGTGTTTGATGAAGTGACAGACCCAAACTGGTGGAAGGCTCGGTGTGGAAACCAGGCAGGCCTCATACCAAGCAACTATGGTATGGTATAAAGTAGAAGGCCCAAAGTTTGTAACTAAAATATTCAGTGTACAATATGGAAATGAGATAAGAAACATGATTAAGATTTAGAACAATACCAGTGCTGAAGCATTAATAGTGAGATATGCAGATGATGTTTTCTTTGTACACCTTCAACAGAAACAGGTATCATTCATGATATGAGTGATCAAAAAATGTGGTTTCATATTAATGCATTCACCTAATTTAAACTGATTTAAATAAATATCACTCACTTTAATGTGAATTGCTTGCTGACCAATCAAATGAGGTGGGAGGTAGAATGAGTAGACTATTGTATGGGTGGCTCAGGTGGAATGTGAATGTTGCTTACTTCTTCAGTCAGGTATCCTCATCAGGGAATTTCTGCAATATTACAAACACTCTCAAGTATGTCACTGTTCCAGTGGAGAGTCAGACAGAGGAAGTTGAACAGCCCCTCCATGAGGCAGCCCGGAGAGGGAACCTGGACTTCATGCGAGAATGCTTGCAGCAGGGAGTGTCTGGCACAGGGCTTGACAGTGCAGGGAATACACCATTATATTGGGCTTCCCATGCAGGGCATGTAGACTGTGTCAGAGAGCTACTAGCACTCCCCAGGTCTGCAGTCAGTGCTCAGGTGAGTAGGCCACCTGCTATTAGATGAAACTGATGTATCCTCACACCTTTCTCCAGGTAGTACATAATTTATTTTATATAGCCTATATTAGGTGTGTGGGGAAATTGTAGGTTACCATGTCAGACAGTCTGTATGTAACCTCTGTTGGGGTTATCTAGCTGTTTAGCAATTTCTGCTGACTACAAAGTGAGGCTTTGGTAGCATTCATACTCCCTCACATGGATTCTGCATTTGTCAACATTAATTACTATTGAGTCTCCTACCAAAGTCAGCATTTCCCTTATCAGAAGTCGATGTTCATATATTCTTCTGTGGCTTAATACTATTTGATCCATGTTTTTTTAAATAAAACAACTAGAATGTATTCACAGTGCAGACATCATATAAGCCTGAATAAAAATTATCAAATGCTAATGTTGTTCTCTTTTCAAAGAATGTCCTTGGGGACACACCTTTGCATGTGGCTGCTGCTCGTGGCCATTTAGAAGTTGTGGAGCTTCTGCTCATCCACGGTGCAGATTCACAACTCCACAACAAGGACCAACAAACACCTACAGATCTTGCAATGAATTCTGCCATTGTCAACCTGCTACAGATGAGCAACTTGACTCATCAGCGCAGAAGTGTCGTCACATATGACACTGACGAGTATGCTGATGAGTCAGACTAATTCCTACATTGTAGAATTTGATGTTTTCACAGCAGTGAGTCTTATACCATCCTTTATCTATTTTACTTTCGAACAAGTCTTAACAGATCATGTCCTACAAACACACACAAGTCTAGGAGGATAGGTGTAGATCTAGGTGGTAAAGGAACAATGTGTTTGTACACTAAACCTTACACATACAAAACTTAAATTAGTATGCCTTGTAGTATATGAATCCATCACTATATGAGAGAAAAACATCTGATGGTGGTTCTCCTGTAATAAAATTGACCATCATTAATGATTTTGAGAACACGTCTTCTCTTTTTCTTTACACTCTTCTCACTCCTATGTGGAACATAGGGGCCTCCATTCAGAGTTTTCTTGATCTGTTTTATACATTTGGTTGGTCTCTTTGTACAAGTGATCAGCCCATCACAAGGCCTCTACCTGTACACAGGACAGCACAACACAGAAAGACGCGGACAAACATCCAAACACACAAGGCCTGCACCTCAGACTGCGCAGCCACTGTGACTGGTTCTGAGAATACTTCCTGAAATAAACCCTAGATATACTGATGATGTCCCCACATTCTGGGTGGCATTTGGTTTGAACTTAAATGACACAATATATACAATGATATTTTATTTTTATAAACACATTGAACTTCTCAGCAAGAAGTCAGAAGAATGAAACATCATATTTATCATTGTTCATATAATTATTAATAAATGTATAAACTGTTTGAATCATTACTTTTATGTCTATCATTCCACTGACATTTATAAGAGAACATAAGGTTGCAGTTGTTGAGAATTTGTCATTTGTTTGGGTCCTTGTTGTCTTCTTTCCCAGCTAATTTATACTTACTTAATTGTAAAATAAATGCATAATCCAGTGTTTGCCAGGCACTGACCAGACATCGATAATTTGAAGAAATATATACAATCACATTTCTCAAGTGGGGGACAATGCTGTCAGTACCATTTGAATTTATATCATCCATATAAACATACCGTGGTCTGTCTTTGTGGGACAGAGGATATCCTGTGTTAAACGAAGGTCTCTGTTTCAAGGATATTTTATGGTACATGCAGAATAACATTTGTTGTAGGTCCTTAGTTTCTGGCACATTGTGCCAATTACACTGATTATTTTTATATACAGATGACTTCCATAACCTGTATTTTTGTATTTATATGAAATTTATATCTGTAATATAGATGTAATATCAGATTTGGCAAGAATATTTTATATTTGTAACAGTTTATTTTGAAAAATAAAATAATTTACCTAATTGTCATTAAAATTAATTATAATGATGGGAATTGTATAAAAAATGTGTCCTTGATAACGAATGGTAGATCACACTGAAATAAAACGCATCCTCAAGCTGACAAAAGTAATTCATAAAACACATACCTGGTCCACAGGCAAACTTTTAAAATTATAACAGGAAACGTACATGCATTAAAATAACTATCCTAAGCAAGCAGAGAATTTTTAAAATATTTTTAACATTCATATCACTTCATGACTAGTATAAGAATTCCGCTGATGGAGGTGTGTGTTGTGTTTTTCTGAAATGTGTACAAGGTTAAACCACAGTGAACAGAGTGCTCACTAGTGGGATGGATCTGCACTTGGAGTGGTGTGCCTTTGTTTTACCCACCCACCACACTTTAGACATGCTGGGCAGTGATGTTCCATCGCTTCAGGGCACACACAACACCAGTCAGCTTGGCACACCACTCTGAGAGCTCCTCCACTGAGTTAGCTTGCCAGAGGTGCCTGCATGAAGAAAGGCACACACAGCTCAAATTAATTGAGGCAAGGTAACTAGACTGACACTGAATGGAGATTCCACTACATTTAATATGTGTTTTAACAGTATTACCTATATTCAGGGTCTAGAGGATAATATTAAATTTGATCTCCAGGAAAAATGTTTTAAGGATATGAGCTGCCTCAGAACAAGAGGTGTTTGTGGAAAATGTCTGACTGCACAAAATTTTACCTTTCTTGGGAAACTGATAGCCAATCAACTAGTCAACAAATTTCCCACTTTTTATGAACATAATTTGCAGGAGCCCACCACTGGACCTTACGATAGGCCATTTGAATCCAATTAACCCTATTTCCTTAATGTCCATTTTAGTGTCCTTCAAACTATCTTTAAGTCTCCAAAAAGGTCTCTTTTCTTTAAGTTTCTAACTAAAATTATGTATGCATTTCTTTGTTTCCCTATGCACATTACATGTTTAACCCATCTCATCTTGATTTTATCACATAATAGCAAACAATTATGCAGTTTCCTAAGTTCTTCCTATCTCTTGGGTCCACATATTCTCAACACCCCTTATGGTGAGTGACTAAGTTTTACCCCATATAAAATAATTAAAATTATATTTCATGTATCTTAATCTTTAGGGGTTTTTGTATAGGAGACAGAAAATAAAAGATTCTGATCTGAATGGTAGCAAGCATTCCTTGAATTTAACCTGTTATTAATTTTTTTGGTGATTGCAGTGTTTATTTTCTACTGTTTATTCTTGAATATTTTATCTTTGTCACATTTTCAAAGGACACAAACTGTAAATCTGTTCAACAAAAGTGGTCTTCATTCTCATATTACTGCCTCACTTTTATTCTCTAACAAGTGAAGCACATCATAAAACTACGAGGAGGCTTTACAAAGTGTCCTGATGAATGATGGAGTTTGAACAGTGGACAGGTTTGCTTTTTGGGTGCCAGAAGCTTCCTGGAGCACAAAGGAAAGTGGCATAAGTTGCAATAACAGGCCAACAATTGAAAAAAATACAGTATAAAAACTTCTTAGCTGAGAACAGACTAAACGTATCTAGAAAGTGAAAAATAAGAATACAACATACAGTGGAACAATAACAACATTTCACTTTCTAAGTTTCAAACTATACAAAATAAATGTACTAAAATAGGTGTGATTTTTATTTGCATAATATTCACATATAAAAAGTATACCATTTTCTAATAATTATAAAAAAATATATATATAATATGACATAATTCTGGCCTCAGTATCCAGATAGAAAATCAAAAACATAATGTGGAAATTCCACATTGCAGATTAGTGTCTTAAAATGTCAGCTTTAGAATCACAACAAATGACACCTGTCTATACAGAATATATCTTAATATGGAACACACCAATAAGGCACAGAATATGGTGATGTTGTGGCAGGACAGTATCCTACCACCCATCCTTTTCATATACCTTCAGCCAGTGTCTTATGTCACAGAATTCTGAGACAGTGTCCTGTTTATAAATCTTTTGCTCCCAGCTGCTCCTGTCTGGAACTGTCCCAAATCAGTCAAGCTGCTCCTCATGCAGGAAGCACAAGAAGTATGATTACTGAAAGCAACTAGTGTATAATTACAAAGCACATATAGATAAAACATTCACAGCTCTGGAGCATAATACTGAATAAAATTCTGAGTTGAGGTAGCTCCTATTTGTAGAAAATTCAAGAACAGGTTCAGTGTATTAAAATCAGGCACATTTCACACAAAACAGCTCTCTTCACCACCAGGATCAACTGCAAAGGTCCTTATAAAGTGTGATAATTATGTTTAACAAATTCATAAGACAGAACCTGAAGCCTATTTAGGGGCACCATTCATTTACTCTTTGCCAAATAATCTCTGGCTATGGAGAGGGTAAATAAAAACAGCTATAAAATAAAATCTATAAATAGCACAAAAGTCTGAAGAAGTAACAATACAAAATCAGAACACATGATACAACAATAAAACACGTGCAGGAAATATAGCGCAGTAGAAAAGTTGAAAGTATTTCTAATTTTTGTAGTAAAACTATCAAATGGAAAATCCAGGAAGTAACAGAAACAAACCTTGAAACCATAAGATTTTCTTACTTGGCAAGAGAAATCATTTAAATTTTGGAAATTTGAGATAAAATTCAAGTCATGTTACTTTCTTACAGTGGCATATAGAGCAGAAACCATGATTTGAACTAACACAGATGTTAACAGATTACAAACAGTAAAGATGACGTATCTACGGAGAATTCGGATCAAGATGGGGTTACACTAAAAACCAGAACAATGGACGAGATGACAATAGACATACTACAAGAAAAGATGATCATAATTAAGAACAAAGTGGTATGACATGTACAAAATCTGGGTCACAATAGGATTCTCCCAACTTATTCACTCTGGATCACCCTCATGTCTCACTGGCAACGATATAACCTCTGCATAGACACACTGACATTAACCCCTTCCTTGCCAGTGAGCCAACTGAACTGAAGAGGCAGGATCTGTTAGAGCTGACTGATGCTTATGGGTTCATTTTCTGTTGCATGTCAAGGGATGACACAGTACTTACTTTCAACAATCCCCAACTCTTATCTCCAGCAAAGAAATCTCCTTTGTGTGGTTTATTTAATTTGCATAAATATTCACAGTAAAACATGACAGCCTACAGAATTAGGCTTAGCATTAAGAGGGTTTGTAACCTATCAAAAACACCATTCTGGGGTGGTATTTCCCCTGCCATTCTCTCCAACATATCTTCACCTTTCAAGTGTCTGTGCAGCAAATGTCCCAACAAACAGACCTGGATTCAAGATTTACTTGGTGTGGGAGGTCTAAATTTCTCTGGTATGGACTCTAATATTAACAGTAAATAATCTCAGCAGTTGATATCATCTCATGGTGAAAGAATGTCATGTTGCAGGCACCACCTTTGTATTGGGACTGAGAGAGCTCTTCTTTCCCCAGCTAGGGGACAGCACCTGCCTCAGAAACATGCTCCTCCGCTCCCGCAAACTTGGCTTTATTAGCTTACCAAGGTCACTGTCATGACCGCTTGGTAAACAGATGATTTTACAAGGCTCTGGGCCCAATCTAGAATTACATGAATTCTGAGCTTTCAAGTAGTTATTCCACTGTTTTATCCTGCCTGGAACCACTGATGTCATATTCTCCTTGTTCAGACAAATTATGGGCTTTCTCTCCAATTCAGACAGGATGTTCAATCCAGAATCATCATGGATGGCTGCAGAGCAATCTGAACAGGAATGAGGACACTCTGATGATGTCTTGTGGTCCACCTCAATATTAGATACTGTCTGCTTGGATTCAAACTTCTCACGCAATAAGGAAAAGTTCTGACATGGTCTGTCTGCAACATCTTTCTTTCCAGGCCTTGAGTCATCCACTTTGTCTATCATGTTATCTGCAGCGCATATACTGTCCATGTCCTGGACAGATTCAAGGTATGGAGATGCATCCAGGATGACTTCAGGACTTGTCTTGGGTGAACTGCTGCCTTTACTGATTGGACTCAACTCAAGCTTTGTATCTGGAATGGGCTGCAGCTTTGACAAAAACAGAATCTCCTCTGGGGACAGATGGGCTCGAGAGTGTCTGGTTGTGAGCAGGGATTCAGGGACAGGGTCACAGAATGAGGGACACTGGACTTCCCATAGTACATCCGCAGAGTTGTACAAGCTGCAGACTGATCCCCCATGACGGATCTCATTGATAGTTGCTACGAGGGTACTTGCTGAATCATGGTGCTTCTCATGCCTGAGAGGTTCAATAGTTTCTGTGCTTGTACTGGACTCTTCTAGCTCCTCTATGATGGTATCCAGTGTCATTAGGGGAAACAGTGCCCCATGCTGATCTACAACATATGGCCGAGCCACAAACATGCTGGGGTCATGCTCCTCTGCAATAAATTCCTGAAAACACACACTCGTTTCACAGTCTGCTAAGTCATCAATCAGCGTATCCAAATAATCATCCTGTCGAGTTCGCAGGGCACGAGGGCCAGAAGCAGGACGTCTGCAAGGTAATGGAGGAGGTGATGCAGGATGTGAATCGTTCCCACCAGAATGATCTGATGAAGCAGATGTCAGAGTTGTTGTTGTGCTGGTGAGAGTATCACGCCGCCTATCGCGCACCACACTGTCATCATGTAACCAAGTTTCTATGTCTGAATACCCACGCCATGACCGCAGGCCCCAGACTTCTCTAGCAATGTTGACAGCACATATATTTTCATAGTCATGGGCAGACAGAACATCACTAGGAACTGAAAGCACTTCACTGGGTGTTTCATCATCAGGTTGTTTTGTGCTGGTCTCCATCTCAGTCACTTCTCTAGTTAATTCTACAACAGAGCAAATCCCCTGTTGCTCGTTCTCATCCTTGTTTCTCAGCTCCAAATCCAAGAGACCTGGTGAACAGATGCCACGCCGCTTCTGTCTCCGTTCCTCACTGTTGGGTTCCTCTTCCATACGAGAAACCAGATCCAATTCCACCTCCATTTCTGGCTCCAGCAAGCAGATCCCTCGCCGTTTGTGCTTTCTCATGCTCTCACCATGTCCTCCTCCCTTCTCCTCCTGCTCATCTAACCCCAGTTCCAATGGAGAACAGATTCCACGACGTTTGTCTCTACTGGCACTCACAGTGACTGCAGACTTGTCTTCATGCTCTCCTGCAGGTTTCTCTTCCGTAACTAAGCTTGGACTCGTCTGACCTGACACCCAGTGTGTCAGCAGCAGGTTCTTGTCTGTGCACACATCATCTGAATGTGGAGAACTTTCTTGTGGTGATACCCCATCTAGCCTGGATACATCAACAAACAAGAAGAAAACTTTGACTTTCTGCAAAATTGCTTCCAAAATCACACAAGCATTACATTAAAGGATTACTGGTGACTTTCACACCACATTGTCTTCACATAGTCCGTAAGCAGCCAATTATATTAAAAATGCATAATACATCTGCCTTATTTGCATCTATAATTTCTGCTTAAAATTGTGTAAGTTGGTTTACATTTAACATAAAGCTGAATGAGGTAATGCTGTCCTGTGCAGAACCACAACATCAAGAAAGCATGCATAAGAGTGGATGTAATGTTACATGAACTGTTTTTCTTGGCAACAGATGGAAGCGAGTAATTATGTTCATCCACTTAACTATTGGTACCCACTGGAAAGACAATTGGTGGGACCAATATTAAATGGTGGCATAGCGAGGAAAAATGTCTGCTTCTGACAGATGATACATGTGTGAAAAGTACCTGGTGAGGGTGACATTTTTGTCAGTTTGCCAGCAGTGCTTCAGGGACCGCACTGTTGCTATCTGCTCCATATTCAGGTCTGACAGGCATGGTGGAGTACCACACTCCATGCTGTGTTGCAGCTGTTTGGAGCACAATGCAATGGGGCCTGCTGGGTGGAAGAAGCGGTAGTACAGAAGCATGCTGGACACCCCTGTGTGGAAAGCGACAACTGCACCATATACTTTCCTATTTGCCAAGAGGTACAGCCTCTCAATACTGAATTTCATGAAAAAGTAGATCAGCTTTCAGAACAATTTTGCTGTCTATATTTAAAACACTCATATGTGGTATACTGTTTGCTTTAGATAGAATAAAAGTTATGGCATGAGACAATATTTGTCACATCTGTAATTTTATGACACTGTAACAAGCACTGGAATTATATGGCATCAAACAAGAATAGCTACAACAACATACTTATTAACAATACATCAGCAGGAAACAGTCACAATATGCTTCTAAGACACTGTAGCATCTACCAACAGCAACTAAGAAGACACACAGAAATTCCCAGACATGACATTCAGTGGATGGTTGATATTCAAACTGTGTACTTCCCAGAAATAAATTATCCTGCATACTTTTTCTGATTCCTTCCAATTTTAATCAAGAGGCCAGTCAAATTTATAAGATAGAAAATTAATTTACATGTAAAGCATTTCTGCTAGTACAGACTTACAATACAAACATGCTGCAGAAAAATAACATCACAGTTTCGCATCATCTTTCTTATACTTAGCTACTGGTTTCATCAGTCATCAGAAACTGAAAGGTCAGGAAACATGTAGTCAAAAGACTTATATTTCTCAGAAGATTATATGGCCATCATGTCAAGATTTTTCTGTTTGCCCAGACTGGATATCCACCCTGATACCATTAGTGCTGAAGAAGCAGCTAGAGCACTAAACTGATCACTCACATCAATTGGTGCTATATTTAGAAATGTGTAGTCTTTCATGGCACCCAGATGTAGGGGCTTACTTACATGGTATGAATGGAATCCACTGCCACCATGTTCAGTATATTAATACTTTGTTCTGTGAAAATTATGTGACTGAATCAAAACTTCTTACTGGGAGAGTAGTAACAGGAATATCTAAGATGATATAAATCAAGGGTGTTCAGGTAGAAATCTGTCATTAAGTAGGATGATGCAGCAACAACACTCTAGATTTGAGAGAAATGTGGTTTGAACCTCAATTATCTCTTGATTGAGGTGCCTCAAACTCCTCAAACAAATACAAGAACATAACAGCCTTGTTCCAATGCCCATCAACTCACCATTCATAATCTTCCCATTTCATTTGACTCTACATAACCTCCAAAGTTCAAACACTATTGTTAAATAACTTAAGTACAAATGTTATCAGGAAATATGTCATCTATTGGTATGCAAGCATGGTAAGAATAAAAGAATGATAGTAAATATGAATGAAGATTTCAAGGCATCAGAAACAAAAGTAGAACCAAAATACCTATAGCTGTCACATACCAAGAACAGTGCCCCCAATGATGAGTGCTCCTGCTGTGTCAATGAGGCCTGACCTGGAAACTCCAGCCAGCGCAAGGAAAAGCCCTAGACAGCCTAGGTTTTGAGAGATGACAATCACATAGAACATAAGGGCATGGTGACGGGACTGTCCCTCCTGCAAGTTGAAGAAGCAGAAGCAATAGATAACCCCGACCACACAGTTGTAGATGTACTCGTCCCATGGGGTGTGGTAACAGCCAGTTTTTTGGAATACAATCCATACCATCATACACAGCCAGTGCACACCTGCAAACACAAAATGCAGTATCACAAACACAAATATCTTCTTCTTCGGGAAGTAAATTCAGTAACATGAGAGAAAAATATATTAGATCAGAGACTTTTATGGTGGTTAGAGTTCAGATGTTGGTCTTCTGGGTTGTGACACCATGCTGTCTTGTAGGTAGTTGTCAACATTTTGGAGAAACATACTGCCTCCATTTTCATCTAACGAGAAGATAGTACTAATAAAAAAACAAGCAAGTTTTTGCTTGTGACTATACTAAATCAGAAGTTGTGCTAGCCAGTTAGACCAATCTACTGCAAATGGTTAATTAATCTTAAAACAGATTTTTCCTGTATGAAGGTAACCCAATAAAGTTATGAACACTGATTCCTAAACCTTTCAATGCCATTGAAACTGGAGGAAGAATCTTCTCTCTAGTCAAACATATGTACTCAGTGAATGTTATGAACAAACAAGGCAATCTACATAAATTATGTAAATGACTAGCACAATCATCATGATATGCCATTATATGCAACACACATACCAAGGAACAGGAACAGCCAAGCATGGAAGCCCACAGCAAAGAGGACAAGTGTTGCGATCCTGGCAGTAACCATGCCTCCACGCCATGCTGCCTGGCACACCAGTCCAGGCCATGACACATGAGTCTTATCTGAACAGGCTCGGTGCATTGATCTGGTGTACACTGCCACAGCCCAGGCAAGCGATAAGAGGGACGCTATTGCTGACACACCTGTACCAGAGCACAGAATGGAGTAATGAAGAAGCTGTGTGGGAAACTAATGGACACCAAAAGGCAGTGGATGAGGAGAAGGTTCTTGGTTTATTTAAAACACTGGCATCTACACTGACTTATAACAATGAATGATAACCAACATGATGAATATAAATGGTAACTTGAGAAAGATGTGGAAGGTCTGTTGTAATTTGTGGTTGTATCCCAGCACTTGCCTGGACAGACCGAGGAAATAATTAAGAACTTTAATCAGCACAGCCAGTCACAGTCAGGGATTTGAGTGGGGGAAGTCCTGGATGTGCTTCAGACATGTGACCACTACAACTCAAATGGTAAAGGATGAACATCGAAGCACAGAGGGCACCCAGAGCCACAGAAGAAAAATATAAGATGAAAAAGGATAAGAATTACATGAGATGGAAATAAAAAATCAAGATGAGGGACACAAATAATAAAACAGTAAATAAAAATGATGATGAACAGCTACAGTGTTTTCAGCAGACTGATACCTGGTGCAGTGCAGCATAATTTCAGGTTGCCACCAACTTTAGGAATCACTGGGTGACAGTTTAAAAATGTATGTGAATGTAAAACACACAGAATTTTTCAGAGACCTTTTTGGAAGGAAGATTTGGAAAGTAAAGGTAAGGAACTACTGTGTTGAAACAGGGCTGGCAACGCAGAGGACACATTAATAGGTATGGTAAGACACTGACAGGTATTTTCCTCTCTTCATACCCATGCCTGAACAGATTCTTGGGTCCACTAACCCTCTCGTGCAGTGGATATCACAAGTAAAGCAACTGTAGCAAGAAGCAGTTGTAGCATGAAGCGTTGATGTTGTATGAAGCACCAAGCTTCATACAACATCAAGGTAGAAATGTGTGATCTTTCCCGTTCACGCCCCCTATCCATCTTCCCAGCGTGGTGCCTGGGATGGAGAGTTTTATCTCTGCTACAAACAAGAGCAGGAGATTGCGAGGTGAAATCGAAGGGCAAACACAAGGCTTGACAGACACTTTAAACCCGTTCAAGTCCCTACAACATTTTTAATGCACATTCGCCATGAGCGCTACATGTCCGTCCCATCTCTAATTCATCTATAATGCAATTCTGGCATACAACTTTGTTGCAGATTTTAATATCTTTGGTGTTCAGCAGGCAGGCAGGCAATACGCCAATATAAATTACGCCTGACTTACGCCCTTCTTATCGAGCACAAAAATATGATCTGCACTTTAAAATCTCTTACATTACTCCACTAGAATCAAATGGGTGTCAAACTGTTTCGCTGCGAGGCTTATGAGGACAGTAACTGTGAAGTTAAAGTTGTCCATGGGCTTTATTAAGCACCACGCCACTGAGGCTTATGGGAGTCCGGAGGAAAAATCCACGCATTCTTAACTTCGGAAGTCGATAGTGATTAATAGTCTGCTTTATGGCGGGGGAGAGAGAACCCCGGGTTCCCGATCGGGGAGGCCCCAAAGCTGGTCCATATACAGCGGCATAAATCGAGAAATTGGAACAGAGATGTGTTGCCTCCCACACACAAGCCGTGCGTGAGTGGAAACACTCTGGAGGGACTGAGAAAAATCAGTGGAACTGCCTGCAGTCCCGAGAGAGCCGCGTGCGCGACTGGTCGCCTGTATGCTGACGCTCCGCCCCTACATGACGGCCGTCGCCGGCAGACGAACGCCTCAGGTGAGTGGAACAAACAGAAGCTTCAAACACAAACAACCCGCTGGTGTGCGTTACATGAGGGGGAAATTTTCTGTCGGGTCCCTGGCCCTCAAAGTTGTGACCTGAAATATGAAGAGCTGTGCTGAAAATGTACTGCTAAGTTCATGATCCATGTCGATAAAGAGGAAAAAGGGTTTACGACTAAAATTTTGTACATGCGTTCTACGTCGCACACTGTCTTGCTCGAAATACAACTGGCACCCGCTAGTTTTCTACAAGAATTTAAGGGGAGGATCACAATTTCTTCTTACAGCTGCTCGTATCTTTCCTCCTTAATTTCTTCTTACAGCTGCTCGTATCTTTCCTCCTTCGCCTCCTCTTCCTACGGACCTCTCCGTATTCCTCGTTCACAGATGAGGCATTCTGGCCTGCTCCGACTCACAATTACATGTCGCAAAACACTCAGCAGCTACGAAGCGACAGAAGACATCTTGGAACTTGATACCGTACAAGACACAAATGTACGTCGGCCGCGCCAGGTTGAACGCCTTCAACAATGATCTCACGGTAAAATATCGCAAAGTTATCACTGCCCAAAAGCAAGTACCACGCTATGAAGACGAATGGGGATTTGGAGGAAAAGCTCCAGAAATTTTGAAACTCGGCACTATATGGAAATGTGTTGTCAGCTTGCTTCACGCCCCCCGACCGCTTTATCCCCGGTACCCATCGAATAGGTGGTTGGATGGATCCCAGAAGCGATGTGGACACAGTGGCGAAGAAAAAATCTACTCCTGACGAGAATCAAAATCCTCTCGTCAGGTCCGCACGATCCATAACTTAACGAGAAAGCAGCAAGATATGAGGGCAGGCACAAAGTCCGTTGAACTGAACCAAAAGGGAAAGTAAGTGTACAGCGTGCTCGGGAGTCATATACTGTTTCACAGACCGAAGTACAGAGATGAAAACTGCAGTCTTCCGGGATGTGGCGCCGTGTAGTCTGGCAGACACTGACCGATCTTTACAGGAGCCTACTGCCTACGTTATCACCCTGATGATTATGAGTGCAAGGTCATCTGAAACGTTGGGCAGTGTTTCAAAGACCACACGGGGCTGCATCCCAGAACACAGCCTTCGTCACGCTCGTCGCCGAGAGAACCACCACAAGCACACCGTGACGTCTGTCCCAAATGTAATCAGAAACTCCGCACTCCGGCATACATTTTTAGCGGAATTAGCCGTTTCCAATAGCATTGTTTGACGGCCGAGAATTCTGTGTCCACGAGATACTGATACGCCAGAGATTGGGGGGGGGGGGGGGACGATAGCTGCAGCGGGCCTTCCGCCGGGAAAGGGTCATTATCTTCACGCCTCCATCGTGTGTACTCTGCTTCTCTTCCTTTCTTTGTCTTCTGTTGTTTTTTTTAATTCTTCCTTCCGTTCTGTACACGTTACTCCGTCTGTCCCGAACTGTGCCAATTAAAACATAATGAAGCAGGTCACAATTTGACCTCTGCAGTGACCAAGCATTTCCTTAGTCCTTTGAATTGTAAGTCTTCAAATAAATTACAGTGGAACTCAAGGCCAAACCCAAGATTGTTTGTTGTGCATTATTTCCCACATTACCTGAAACCACACAAACGTTGCTGCTATCTACATTTCCGATGTCAATGAGCACAATATCTGGATAACAATAGTTTCACTAGTTGTCTTTAAGTTACTGTTATACATAAAACAAACACTTTGCCATTTTGGTTTTTATGTGTGTGCAGGCAAAGAAGCATAGTGAAGTTCTCACTGATACTCTTCTATCCACGTAATTAAAATTGCAAGCACAGAACAGTTCAGTCTTGCCCAGAACCATACTAGGCCACATATGTCACATGACCATTACATACACACATAACAAAATGTTTTTTTCTAGTTACATTACATAAATTTCTTTGCAGTACCTTGAATATTAAAGGAGATAACAGAACATTCTGCGCGCTGGTTCGAGTCTCGGGGGAGAAGAAATTTTCTCATGAGATTTTCGACCAGTGTATGGGACCGGTGCCAACCCAGCATCGTGAGGAAATTGGGGAGCTACAATGAGTAGCGTAATCCGGTCAGGAAAGCTAGCAATGGCTGGGGGTTCGTCGTGCTGACCACACGTCACCCTACATCTGGTTGGATGATCGCTCACCTCTGCTTAGGCATGTGAACATGAGGCCAGCAGTCAAGCTAGTCGGCTTTGGCTCTCTGGAGCTGTTACGCCATGGATTTAATTTTTTTTTTAACAGAACATTCTAGGTTGCCTTCAAACAGATAGGCCCAACTTATCAAAAGTAATCACTTGTGTTTCTATTTACTGTAGTTCCTAAATGTATTTCCTGAGTATTTAATATGAGAGAGAGAGAGAGAGAGAGAGAGAGAGAGCAACACTTGACCTCACTTCACCCTTTGAGAATCCCTGGAAACAAGTGCAAAGGAACAGCAGAAGATGAAGAAAAATGTAAAAAATTATAAAAATAACCTGTGTACCATCACCCTTCTATATGTTAGGCTTAGTTAGCAAGTCACAAAACAGTCTAAAAGCCTCTCGATTCAAATGCCAACCTCACTCTTCTCATGGCACACCGTGAAGATAAATCAAAATGATACTGGAGGAAATTCTCATTCAGAAGACAGTGCAAAAGTCAAACTGTTGGGTCTGTATATATTGTTTCAGATATGGTTCCTCAGCTTTATTTCCTTGCTGTGTGTCTCTGTGATGTCTGTGCTGTTGGTACCATGTTACACCAACAGCAACCTTCTGCAGCAAGACAGCAACTACATGACGCCCATACTCACAGAGACACAAATGGTGAGAGCCCCCAGTAGAACCACCAAGTCTGTACATACTCTTTCTTCTCTCAACTGAGTTTAAATAGAAGCAAAGCTGAATGCATCACCAGTTATAAATTTAAAATACAGCAATAATTAGCAAAATCAAATCAACTGTTAGACAGTCCTGATGTAACGTGATGATCTATTAAATGCCTGCAATTAAAAATTTTAGTGCGGTACAAGTTCTTGTAGCAAGAAGATGTCTCTAACAATACAGTATTCAAAGATGACATACATTATTATTATTATCCCATCTCTTCACCACTTTATAAGGTATTTATTTCCATGTACCCGAGACATACCTTGCCCCTGAGGTGCATATTGCAGCAGCTATTTCCAAAATACATTTTGTTTTTAATGTGTTACATGTATTATATAGTTTTATTGTGAGGGATGACTATATTTTACATCAGCGTCTTTCGAATGATGTATGAAGATCCTAAAAATAACACTTCGAGGTTTGTTTAAAAGTACGGCAGCAAAAGCCTCCCTGGTGGCAAAATGGATGGACTGTAGAGTTTGGCTAACAAGTCTGAACAAGGTAATAAGTTACCACACAAAACAATAATTTTGTGACAATTTACAATGTCCTATCCAGGAAAACATACAGCATGAAATGAAAAGACGACAGCTGACAATGATGGGTCAGTGCCACAACACAAGTAGCAGTAAAGTAAACAGCATACACCAGATGCCAAAAATACTAAAGGTGGCAAAGAAGCTCTTTGTTGAAAAGTGAGTATACTTGAAATAATATGTCACATCAAAGAAGGGAGACCAAAACAGCTCACTTAATTACATAATTTACTGAAAAATGCTAAGAGATGCATGCATTCAATAAGTGCAATTCTGTATTTGATTAACACCTACAAAATACATAGCCCACAAAACAGGTACCTAATATAAAATGCCTTTCTCATTAAAAGTTACATAATTTTATCAAGTATTTGTAACTGGATAATGCAAAGAAATGTATTTAAGCTTAGATTTTGCTGTAGCAGTAGCTATTACAAAATTTCAATCAAAGTCATACTTCATAAAAAGGAACTTTTAGAATAAATCTTCAACATAAAATTTTATCAAAATGTGTGCCACCAAAACTTCTGTTGAGCTAGTTCCAGTTAACTTTTTCATAACAATTTTTCCAAGGTTAATTTCAATATTATCGTCCCATCTATGCATAGGTCTCCCAAGTAGTCTATTTCCAGCCAAAGTTATTACACAGATACAGAACTCTTAATTCCATCAAAAGCCATTGTTTCTAGAAGACAAGAGGCAGTGAGAGGGCTAAGATAAAACCTGTCACTGCCTCCACTTAGTACTGTATAATAATTTCAGAAATTTCTGTGATGCAGGGAACACAAACTAGTGTGGTGTCCGATATATAAAGCTGGATCCACAACATGGATGGAAATATTTGCAACGATTGGAGGAGTGATGACCCCTAACAATCGCATGAGGTTAAGCAAAGGACTCATACAAATAAACCAACTAGCAAGAATGGTTTATCCCAAGGCAAAAGACACAAAAGCCACCTTGAAGGTAAAGCATGTGACTTGCACTATTACTGGAACCACTAATTACCCAAAATGTTTGCGAACACAAGACAAATAATTCAAATCTAAAAGGTTCTGACAATGGTGGATTACACTTAAAATTATTCATTGTCTAGACTTTTACCATCATCCTTGTTTAAAAGAAGAAATCACGACAGACCCAATTGAGTAGGTACCTCTCGCCTGAAGACAGAAACAAAGCCAGTTTCTGAAATGTTGTGGTTTCTTCTCTTTTTTATCAACGACAATGGAAAAAGTCCAGACAAGGAATAAACAAGAAAAAGAATTCAATGAAGATTTCATATTTAACTTCTGAGTTAAAATGGAAGAATATTTTCATTACATTAGGTGCAAAAACAGAAGAAACACAAGACAAGTACTTAATCCTAGAAGTAATAGCTGATTCATCTCTTCTCTTACAGCTGCTGCCAGAAACCACACGATTCATCATTGTGCGACATCCATTTGAACGCATCCTGTCAGCATACAGAGACAAACTGGAGCATCGAAAAGATCGCGAGTTTTATTACAGACGGTATGGTCGTCACATAGTGAGATTGCAGCGTGATGGAAATGCCACATTTGCAGACAGAGCTGAACCAACTTTCATGGAATTCCTTCAGTACTTGGTGAAAACAAAGAATTTTGATGAGCACTGGAGTCCATTCACTGTTGAGTGTGCTCCCTGTGAACTAAACTATCAGTTCATTCTCAAGATGGAATCCCTTGAGAAAGAGCAGTTATTCCTAGCAATTAAAACCAATTTGCTTGACTTCCTCCTCACTGTCAATTCCACAGACCAGTTGTTGCAGAACACAAACCCTAATGGCCGGACTGAACAAAAGTATGCTCAGCAGTATTACGGACAGGTTCCAAAGCAACTACTCCAAAAAGTGTATGTGCTATATGAGGATGATTTCAGACTCTTTGACTACTCACCAAATGAATACTTCAGTTTCGCTAAAGGTAATAGTTAACAAGATGCAGCTGTATTATCTGAATGATGAAAACATGGAATTATTAGTGTGATGTATGTCTGTCTTCAAAAAAATTCCTCTGAGCATAACAAAGACAGATTACATTCCTATTGCAATATGAAGCTGTGAATCAGTACACAGTATTTACTGAACTGTTCAGTATTAATAATGTTATCTGATAAACATGACTGAGTGACTTCTAAAATCAAACAGTAAAGTGTTATAACTAATTATGACCTTGCCTGCAATATATACATGCAAATACATGTATGTTGATACCCCTCAATACTGGCAGTAGTATATTTGGTGTTAAAACAGTGCAGTGTATGCATGCGTGTTTGTGTGCGTGCATACGTGTGTGTGTAGAAGAACCTTGTAGAAACCACAAATATATAAGACTAAGTTAAATGTGGTCACCTGGGTTGTGACATTATATGTGAAGTGAAATAGCCAGGGCTCAAAAAAATCTGATAATCTGGTAGCCAGAAATCATCAGGGCTTACTCATGTCCCTCATGATGGAGGCAGCAAGACCTCTCAAAAGTCAGTAAACCTCTATCAGACTACCCGACACTACAACCCAGAAGACAGCCATCTTCAGACTCACTGCCATGAAAACCTTAATCCTATCTAACAGATATTTTGTAAAAAAAAAATTATAAAGAATTAGGGCATTCAGAATGTTGGGCTAATCTGATGAGCAAAAAGAAAAGAATCCAGACATAAATATTCTGGGCTAGAACAGAGACTGACTATAGGCTGGACAACTGGAGTTTGATTCCAGCAGAGGCAGGGACTTTTCTCTTCACCACTTAGTTCAGACTGAGGCCCATCCAACATCCTATGCATACAGTACTGAGTACTCTTTCCCTGGAAATAAATCAGCTGGAGCATGAAGCTGATCACTCATATCATTCTCCCATTGGTCTTCAAGGCTTTATGCTTAAGCACAGTAACAATTTTACCAACATAATTCCACTAATTGATAGAGTATAATTAAATAACCTGAGGTATCTCTGATACTAGAAACAGTTTTATACAGGTAACCCTCGATTTGCGCCAGTTCAATTTGCACCGATTTTGAAACCAGCAAGTCAAAAAGTGAAAAAAAACCCAACATATTTTACTATTATTTATAACGTTTTACAATGTATCTCATACTGATTCTTATTCTAAATCATAATTCTTACATCGCTGATTTTGAATAAAAATTATAAATACAGTCATATCTGCAATTATGTATGTTTCGTTAACTCGAATTTGCTCCAATGAGATCGATGAATCGGTAAATTCTGTTTGTGAAACGCAAACTTTTGCATATGGGTGTTTGCTCTTATGCAATTTCATTCCTGGCGCTTTAAACTTTCAGAGGACTAATTTAATCTCTGCGGAGGTCCCGAGGTTATTTTTACTACGTGAATTTCTATAGGTTGGCGTCTTACGTGAATGCAACTATCACATAACAGCAGAGATGACTGTACACATCAATTAGGTGAAAGAATCGCAGTCAATCGCAGGGACCAACGAATTGCCAATTGTATGTGTATAAAATATATTTTTTTAATTCCCTTTATTTTATTTACGTTATTTCAGAGCTTTAAATGTAATGGTATTATATTACTCGTCAAGTTTGGGTGCTGGGAACGCATGTCATTGACTTCCCATTGATTTACATTATAAAAAGAGTTTCAATTTACGCTGGTTCATCCAGGAACGCATCCCGGGCGTAAATCGAGGGCTACCTGTATATGATATGCATATGAGACTTTACAGGCTAGAGAATGAATAATATTTCACTAAAAATAATTTAGGTTATAGGGTCCAAAGTGTTCATGGAAGCCTTACTATGATAAATGGAAGATAAAAACCACTCACCAGTCCAGGACGTCCATGTCTCCAGGGATACCATGATGTACAGTTGGAGGACCAGCTGTGGGGCTGACTCCATAAATGATTCAAACAAGTGCAGCAAGCAGATGTCGCTCTGTTGGTGATACACACGCTGGAAATCTGTAGGATCACCAGATGATCGAGCCTCCAGGCCTGTCTTCAGAACCAGGATATACCTATTGTAACATCCCAGAAAATACAGACCCACAGGCTAGGTTCTGTGCTCTCCACTTTATTTAGCATTTAAATATTATCTAAAAATTTACATTGTGATCTTGATTCTGATGCCACATGTAGTCTTGTAGTTGGCACCAATGTTTCAGAGGAATGTATCATCTCCATTTTCAGAGTATAAATGGTAATAGGTTCCTCTGAAACATCCAATCTATAAAATAATTACACAGGCTCTCCTCATTCTATGTACATCCTTGTGGTCGATTTTAATCGTTCCTGTACTGTAATGAGAGGTTTGCTGCATCAACTGCCTGCACTCCACACTTAACAGCCCTGATGCTAGCAAATGTTCAAGCTTCTGAAACTCTAATTCAAAGATTCTACAAACAATTTTATGAAATTACTTATAGTGTACTGCAGTTACATCAATCTCCAATGCATACAGTTGGGTTAAAATCTGTTGCCAGATGTCTGCAGTTCCTTCAAAACATTCGAAGCTATCCTACTCTTACGATAAAACCATTCTGAATATATTCCATGGCACATTCAATATGATATTTACCTATGTATAATGCCCAGAAAGAATAAGTGAGACAGCCAGTGGCAGCGACTTGCAGTCTTGTCCATGATGTGCCAGCGCATACTGAACATCTGCACAACAGTTGCTGGGAGCACAACCAACAGAAATGTGCTCACCGCCCAGCACGTGTGGCCATGACTGAAGTACTCCACTACAAGAAACACATCTGAAAACAGAGTTTAGTGACTCTAATAAGACCAAAAAACCATGAAAACATGTTTTAAATGTTCAAAACACACACAGCATAATGCAAGGTATGGCCTCTACAAACTTCAATTATAGATTTGACTGTTATATATTTAATACAAGGTATTTTCTAGGATACTATTACAGAGACTGGATATAAATAAGCATCCAAATTAAAAGTTTTGAAACTAGCTCCATTCTGAACTGAATTTAGTTTTAAACACCATGCATTTCTGTGTTAACCTGAAAATTAAAGTGTACAAAACAATAATTTTGCCTGTTGTTTTGTATGGGTGCAAAACATGGTCTCTCACTCTGAGAGAGGAACACAGATTGCAGGTGTTTGAGAATACGGTGTTGAGGAGGATATTTGGGCCTCAGAGGGAAGACGATGGGGTCTGGAGAAAACTACATAATGACAAACTTAGAAATTTATACCCCTCCCCCAGTATTGTCAGGGTGATTAAGTCGAGAAGAATAAGATGGGGCAACAGGTGTGCGCCAGGTATTGGTTGGGAAGCCTGAGGGGTAGAGACTGCTGGGGAGACCTAGACATAGATGGGAGGATAATGTCAGGCAGGATCTATGGGAGATAGGAGTTGAAGGAGACTGGATTTTGTTGGCCCAGGACAGGGTCCGGTGGAGGGCTTTGGTTAATTCGGTGATGAACCTTCGGGTTCGGTAAGCCATCTAGTTAGTTAGTTAGTTACACATTTCTGGGTTAAACAGCTAACACACTCAGCAAATAGCATTATTTGATGCTACATATCTGTAATCAACACAAGCTGCCCAGTTTTATAAATCAGGTATTCAAATAATTGTGTATGTTAATTTCATAATTAGTGAGTCCGAACTCCATCAACTGGTAAGCCGGTGTTCAAAGCCTACTGCGGAGTAGGCGTAGGTCAAGATGTATTATAAGCCACATATTGCAAATAATTCCTTGAATCGTTTCTCACCTGTACTTAAGTCCATAATAAACGTAACCATAGAAAACAAGACAAGGCATGTATCAAAAATACTGAAGCACATTTTAGACCCATTCATTCCCTGAGCATTATCCTCTAATTTTGAACAGCAATAAATCCCGGATTTTGACTTCACCGCCGCCATATTTCGCTCTTGCCCTCTGGCGGTAAAAATGAAAATTACAACCAAGGATTGCTAAACATAACAGAAAGAAACTTCAGATTTAACAAATAATGTTAGGAAGTTTTGTCACTATAGTTATTAAAAATATATATAAATATGCTTCATCTTTTAATTCCATGAAAATGTAACCATAGGGTCATATGCGACTTTCTTTCATTCATATTTGCTAACAAAAGCAGTTTTCTTTGTTAAAATAAAAAAAAAATAATTGGAGGGAATTATAAATGTACAACGTTTTGAGTTTACGTAACTAGCAAGACGGAAAAACGAAAGGTAGGATTTAAATTTATAAGACTCTAAGAAAGTCATCTACATTGTAATTCTTAACCTTATTATTAATTTATAAAGTTCTTTTTAAAGTAGGAATCTTGTGTTGAAGTAGTATGAAAGAAATACGTGTTCTAACCTACAAATTACATTATCAACACGGTGTTTTCATGAAGATGGCTGTCTCCTGGGTTGTTGCACCGTGTAGTCCGGTCAGAGCGATGAGTGACTTATCGCCCTGATGATGAAGGCAGCAAGGACCTCTGAAACGTTGGTAAACTTCTACCAGACTACACAGCGCAATAACCCAAAAGACAGCCATCTCCACACTCACCACTTTAGAACCTCAAATCCTACTCACATGGTGGCAATATGCCTTTCCAACAAAGTACAAGTCCGGCCATCATGCTCAGTAGAATATAATTTATTTACATTCCATAGACCCTTCATAGGCCTAAGCCAAGAATATAGAACAGTCGCACCTAATAGACAATCAAGCGAATCTTGCACATTGCCATATCACTTTTTTGTAGATGAATAATGGCAAGAGTATTACAGAAGTCTCTGCACCTAAAAGAGAGCAAACATGTATCCAAAACCATCATCATTTGGAATACAACCCAGAGCATGAAGTTCTCATCTCACTTGCAAATGAAATGTTTGGGCCTCACACATGGAGCCACACTGTGACTTTTCAGAATATTGGTAAGTGTATACTGCTGCTTCCCAGCTTTCATCACATAATCCTTTCCCATTTTAAAACAACTGGAACACAGATCTATGACCGATACTGTTCCACTGTTGCAGATTACATCGACCATGAAGGCAGTGAATATTCAGTTGGTGTTATGGCTTTAGTGAAAGTTGAGCTCAAGAATGGAATACATCATCAGGATGTAGGTTATGGGATATATAGTGGATCCTGCAGTAAAGGAAATGCCATAGCACATGCTCGAAAGGTGTCTGAATTGTTAGAACAGTAGTAGTTGCTGCTGCTCCAAAGAATTTTGCGATGATGGAACTTTTAATATCAAGTGCAGATATCATTGACAATTTTAGTACAAGCATTTGGAGTTTGTAAGATTTCCCTCTTCTTTCTTTTTCTGTCTTAGGAAGCTGTAACAAATGGTTTGCGGGAAGCATTGCGCAGTTTTGGTTGTCATTTGACAAGGAAGGTGAATGGAAGTTGCAGACATACAGATGTGTCAGTTCAGCTCAGTGCTTTTGAGATGTCTCCTGAAATGGAAGAGCACAGTTTGCTTGAAGAAGGTAGAATATACTTTTCTTCTCTAAATTACATATAATGAATATCCTTGACCAGTCTAATTCAGTATATCTTTGTTTCATTTAGTTCCCATTTCAAACAGGCATTTAACAGACACATCAGCACTGACTACTTGCCTGCAGACAGCCAATGATAATCTTAAATTAGAGAGGAAACGAAGACAGCGACAGAAGCAAGAAGAGTTTCTTCACCAATTAAAACGGAAGCAATCGACAAACTTGACAGTTTCTTCAGATCTTCAGACAAAGTTACTGATGGACAAAAACACAGGTATACATGAGAACTTCCCAGAACAAAGGTTAGATTGGAAAAGTGCTATGAAAATGCATGCATGCATGCATGACAGTGTAGTTTTTGAGTTAATATGATCAGGTGTTTGTCTTGTAAGACATTTTTTAGAGTGACAATAGTGCTGTAGATCAAGATATGAAAGATTAGTCACAACATTTTATCAGTTTCTCTTTATTTTGGAAAAAGTTTATTTTAATAAATCAGTGCTTACTGCAACTCATTAAAATATTTCACTGTATCATTCATTTAAAAAAATAGTAGCGCCCAGTTTTATTAAAAAGATAACTGGGAGAACATGTCACTTACATCTTATGGGTACAAATTCTTCTGAAATATTCATAACCGCCCACACAAGACTACAAGTCATCAAAACCCAGAAGACAATAATCACATTTTCACTGCTGTGAGAACCTCAGATATTATGTTTTCTTGTAGTGTTTTTGTTCTTTCACTAACTGAAGCCCCTAAAACCATATTGCTGTGCAACTGCAGGGATCAGAAACAACGAAGAAAAGGAAAATGACTTGATGGATGATGAAACACTAATATCTACACAAGAACTGGATCGTGTGGTACAGTCAGCAGAGGTACAGCAGAGTCGAACACCTCTCGTATGTTCTCCTCCGAAAAGAACCATGCAAACATCTCCATGGCCACCAGTCAGAGACACCATCATACCCAGGCAGCTCCTGATGCAGCCCAGAATTGCAGGTCATAATATGGAACTGAACCACAGCAAAAACAGTGCTTGAGGACAGAAAAGTTGCAGATAACAGCAGAACACAGTGGAGACTTTGTGCCTCTCATACGTTTTCTTTTGATTCATAGCTTAAAGTCAAATACAGTTCCACTGTCACCAGAGCAGATTTTCTTTCATTTAAGCATACAGCAGAATTTGTATTTTCTGATAGATAATTTGAAAGTCAAGTACTTTGGTGGTTTCCATAGCAAGGAGGCAATACACTATTCTTGCTGTCAACAAGTTACATTTTATGTGGTTGCTGAACAGTTCAGTGGAACTTCCATATTGTAAGTTGCACTGAAATTTTCCCAAGTGACCAACTTCCTGGGACACAATTTGTTACATAGAAATTCTGAGGTCTTTCTGTTTGTCAATAAAAAGTTATATTTCTTCTGTGATCTACTTTTATAGTACTCTATCCTGCCTTTTTTGGTTATTATTTCAGAA
Source organism: Zootermopsis nevadensis (assembly GCF_977971745.1). NCBI lineage: Eukaryota > Metazoa > Arthropoda > Insecta > Blattodea > Termopsidae > Zootermopsis > Zootermopsis nevadensis. The sequence continues at coordinate 2,198,807 of NW_028259161.1, forward strand.
AATATATGAACACATCCATTGTAATGGATTAACTTATGTCATGACTGCCAACTAGCAAAGTAAATGTGTAATGTTAGTGGATGGAACATGGATAGCTTGACGAGGCATCCATTTTTCTGGACTGAGAATAAAATCAATGGAGTATCAGACCCATCAGAAAACTAAAAATACACATTTTTTTCCTGTGAGCATGCCTCCAGAAATACATTCTAGAAGTCTTCAGTGAATGAAGTGAGGACAAAAGAATTTGCATTTCCAAAATAACAGACAACAAATGCAGCATACCTACAACTTCACACCTACACAAGTCAATAGAAAAACCCTCAAAGTTTTGCATACACCTCACATGAACTCAATATGCACTCTGCAAGTCACATGGCAGACATAAAGACGATAATCCAACTTATCCCAAACATTGTGCAGTGTTCCCAGTGACAAAAGCTCTGGCAGTTTGATTTGTGCCCTCAACTTTGGCAAAGATTGCTGCATAAACAACAGATACTCAGCTAGGTGGTTCCATGTGAAACGTGTGTGTGAAATACATGTTGCATAGCTGTTACAGAATCTTCGCTACCTGCAGAACACACCAACTCCTCTGTTGTGGGGAAGCCATTTTCAAAACTAGTAGCATCCAGTGGAGGTGCACAACAACAATCACCTGGTTCATTTGAAACAAAACTGGGTTTTTCCAATAACTGGAGTTGGTATGAAATGCTTAAGTATGCCATATTTGTTTTCTGTATTTTTCTGAAAGTGTAAAGTTCTTTTGTGCTCATTCTGTTTTTGTAATATATTTTTATACTTATTGATTCATGAACAAGCTTGTTTCTGATGATCAGACACACATAGGCTTATCCTTTGCCTTAAAATGGCATATCGAGCAGTCTCAAACATAAACATTATCAAGTAGAGTGCTGATATCAGAAGCTTAGTGTCTGTAATGGGGCTGAGATTCACTGGAAATGAAAACTACACTCCCACATTTAATGTCTCAACTCTCTACTGAAGGAACAAAGAAAATTTATCTGCAGTTATTAGGACTACCATGAACAAATGATGCAGTTTAGTCCAATATACTGACAGCATTAATAACTAAAACAATACGAATGAAATTTCTCTCACAGAACTGAACCAATAGTGAAATGACCCATGAACGAAGTGTTATTTCATGTATCTTGAGTTCTACAAGGTACACAACATCGCCACAAAGCAAATTTGTATGAATGAAAAGATGGCTTTGGCAGTTCTAATTTAATGGAAGCAAAATGTGGGTCTGGAAGCAATCAAGTAAAGACAGGTATAAAAACAGTATAAGTTACATTTTATGCTAGAGTGCAAATTATTGTTACTGCTCCATAAATGTTGAAAAGAACCAAAAATATTCACATTTAAAGATAAAAAATAAAGGACAAAGTCAGGCAGGCCACATTAGACAGAAAAGCTAAGCTTAATGGAGGATGGCAGCCACGAGTAGCTTACACCATGACATTGAACTAGTTTCTTTAGTGGTGGACAGCTCCATGGCTCCTGATGGTTTCAATGCAGAATATGAAGAATGTCCATTTTACCTTTACAGTGATATGAGGCCAGTGGAATAGGAAGAAAAGATGTTGACACTCTAGTCCTTGCACTCTGTGCAACAAGAGATTCAAAGTAAGTGGAAAGGAACAACAAATAAACAAAGCATGATTAAAATTCACAACATGCTTTTAATGTTCTACGTCTCCTGTTCTGCTATGTCTCCTTACTGCACTGTTACATAATCACTACAGTGACTGGTCTCCCACAATAGTGTGTCTCGACACTTGTTTGGAGTACCAGTGGTCTAAGAATATAAAAATTAAAACACAAGACAAAACTCCTCATCTCAGCATCAAACACAACTCACAATTGTCTTTTGCCTGTTTCTAGACATAATAATCCACTTCCAATTTTGGAGAATATCACAAGCATTTCAGCTATTGCACTTTGAAATGCTTCAGGAGACTGGGCATCGTACATCAGATTCAGGACTTTTTTTGTGATTTTAATTGTATTATATATAACAATTCTAGATAGACTATGATGCCACCTTGTAACTTCGTGTAAAAATAATCCTGAGACTCCGGACTTTTGTGCAACAATAGCACGTAGTTTAACAACTTTGTTCACCTTTTGCAAACACATGAAAGGTAAAATGCTGTGATAAACAGAGTAAAACTGAAGCCACTCAAACCTCCTGATATGTAAGTACAAACAGACTTCCTGTATGTTATCACAAAATATTTATTTATATTAAAAATTCAGTTTATTTCTGTGTTCTTCAGGTCTGCTCTGCTTATAAAATTGTTATTGTTATGATTTGTAGTCACAAGCTGCGATGTGGAGGTGGCTATGTGAGACCTGATAGGCTATATCAATTATGTTTCTGGCAGTGAAATTTTAAGTTGTTTAGCCTATCCAGTCTAGCAAAATTACATGGATGACCTCAAGATATGAATGACTTGTACAATACAAAAAATTAAACCTAATTTCAAGTATCGAGCCCTTAACACTGTAAGGTTCAACAAATGATTTAATTTCATTAGAAAACCAAAGGAAGGGCACAGGGAACCTTCAACTCACTCCACAACTCTGCCCTTCCTGACAAGTACATGATCTTGAGCAGTGATCAGAATCAGCATTACTGTAGCACACATTCATCACTCATCTTTGCACTCAGCACAATCTTCCTTACAGTGAAACATCTGGTGTGTAACATTGAGCAAACAGGTCCACCACTGCATTCATGCTCTTGGCACTGTCGACGTACCAGTGCCCTATCTGACACGAGCGTATAGGTTACTTGGCAGTTCATCCTCTGCATCTATATCCACAGTCTTGTAACAGAAGGAATGCCATAAAAACCTCTCAATACAAAATTAAATGATATGCTGCGACTACATGGTGAGCAAGCTGGCGTTATACACGCAGTGCCAGCTCACGCTCCATCTCCTGCTGCCGTACAGCCACTGCAGCCTCCACCAGCAAATACAGGCACTTGAATTTATCTTTGTCTTCATCTTCAGGTGGTGTAGGGGGTGGCGTCTCCTGGGGGTGGGAAAAGTTGCTGCTCCGCTCCTCCTGACTGGATGAAGCAGCAAGACTTCCATGGCATGGTGATGCATTCCAGAAATCTGTTTCAGGATGCATTGCTGCACTTTCTGCTGAGGGAGTAGCTTCCTCTCTGCAATGCAAATCATCAGGCCCATAAAAAGTATCTGCTCCAGGATGCACTGCCATGGTCTGTACTGGGGGAGGGGCTTCCTCTCTGCATCGCAAATCATCAGGCCCATAAAAATTATCCACTCCATGATGCACTGCCATCGTCTCTGGTGGGGGAGGGACTTCTTCTCTGCAACATAAATTATCAGGTCCATAAAAATGTGTTCTTTTCTGTTTGTGATGTCATCTTCATTTATTGAAAACACAAACCCAATGTCACAGGACATCACACTGCTGTCAGAAATTATTTCCCCCTTGTATTTCATTAAATCTGCACCACACTGAAAAATGTTTCAAGTAGTGTTGTATATTTTAATGAGGTACCTATTTTATATATGTTCCATTTAGGCCACATGTATAAAGCATTCTGATGGTTCTACCATTTCACCACTGATAAGAGTAAAATTTCTTGCAGCTACGTGGTGATAAAGAGTATGCCTTTGGCATTATTTGTTGTGTCAGTCACATAAGTGAAGATACTCAGTAAAGCTGTGTATGCGTTTTGTCATTTCCGGAAATGAGCTATTCAAAAAAGCAACGAGTTTTTATATAAAGTTTTGTTTAAAGCTCAGTAAAAATACTTCTGAAACACACTAAATATTAAAAACTGCTTTTGGAGATATCATTTATCAAATACACAAATGAACAGGTGATTTTCAAGATTCAAAGATGGATAAACTTCAATGGATAACGGAGAACGTTGTGACAGCCATCTACAAGCAGAACAGATGAAAGAAGTGAACAGGTTTGAAAGTTAATTCAAGACAGGGATCTCACTTCATGACATGTGAAATAGACTATGTACCCCCAAATTAAAAACTATCAACCCACGGATGAATATGCTTATAGATGAATGATGGTTGTGATGACCCAAACAGTGATACTTACTCTCTCTTGATTGGATGTCCAACACAGTCTTTTGGACAATTGTAACGACAGACAATAACACTGTGCCACGGTCCTGCTGCAGGCTGTCGTGCCTCTTCTTCGCTTGGAGAACTGCTCTCATACTCATTGGGGCTGTCTTCCTCACTGCGGTACATGAGTCCCATGTTGTCATCATAATCGTGATCATGCACCATGTTACTTCTCTTGGAACTGCTGGTGTCCCAGTGACTGGTTCCACGAGATCGTGGGCTCCCCATGCTTCCTGAATGCTGGCTCCCTGTAAGCTTCTTGCCCCGTCTTGAAATTGTGTAATTCTGGGGATCGTGCCCTTCCCGTCTAATCATCTCTGGTAGAATGCGTCTCCTTGCATTGATGAACCAATTACAAACCTGTAATCAATTTCCACACTCCAACTGCAGTAACTCCAGAATATGTAATTTTTATGAGAAATGCTACACTTTATGCCCTTGAACTATTATCATAAAAACTGTATAAATTAATGAGGCTCAGATAACAGGGTATGTTTCGTGAAGAGAGTAACAACAAATTCAGGCAAACTGGTTTTTAAAAAATAAAATACACCACTCAGAAGAATATAATTAATATGGCTCTTAAAGAGAACTGCCTGAAGATGACCAATTAGGGTCAAAATATGTAGTGTATTCCTAATAAACATTGAAACTATAATAAAAATAATTGTGTAGGGGGACTGTCAATCTAACAACAAAGAACTTTGCTGGTTCAGGTGTTTGTGACAATGGTGACAAACATAAAGGCATCATAAAACAAGGGGTCTTCTGTCAACTGCTCTTAACTACAATCCTGTACCATGGAGTTAGCCATTGTAATAAGAATAAATGAAGTACACAAGTTGCTATGGTACAGGCATCTAAAACCACCACCTAAAATGAGAGATAGCAAAATAAAACGTGGAACTGGGCGCCTTCAAAAATTCAAGAACATGGCAGACTGGAAACATATAGGCAAATAGTGTAGAACAAGTGTAAGAAGCAAGAAGACTTGCAAAGAAAGATCAGGAAACCTGGACAAAACAGAGATAAAGAAACAAGAGTATGTGTCAGCTGTAAAAAGAATTTGGTCCATATTTCTTACCTGCAGAACTGTGAGATTTGCCTCCTGAGAAAGTGTCATTTTCTCGGCATCACTTGGGTAGGCATTGTAGCGATGTTCGTACAACCAACGCTTCAGAATCTTCACAGAGTGTTTGGGAAGGTTGCCACGACGCTTCCTCACAGCATGACTCCCTGAGTGGCTGTGACCCCCAGGCTTGTGTGGCCGTCCTCCCGACAAACCCGCCTCATGCTCGGCTTCTGACCCTGAATCCTGCTCATCTGTGCTGCTGGATGAAGCAAATCTTTCCCTTGCTGCAACATAAAACAACCAGTCAGCAACAGTAATGGCACACAAGGAGCTAAACTTACTGTACATGTACAGGTCTAAGTATTTTCATCATTAAATATTTAAGGTGTGGTCTTTTGTTTTTGGTTTATTTAACACCATTTTGCCAGATGTACAGCGTATATAGCATCAAATGACAAGAAAAATAAGACTGTCCCTCACTTAAGCATCATACATGACAGAGAAGAGGCAAAGAGCGCCACGTTCTTAACCTCCACACCAGATGGAGTGAGCTCAACACCCCAGTCACACTGCCCCCCAAGGAAACAGACCCTAGGTTGTATGAGTGAAGAGAAGTCACTGCACATGTTGGGAACTGAACCCCCATCATCCAGTTCAGAGCCAGTCACTACACTGATTGAACTAACCTGGTTTATAGCATGATGATGATGATGACTGGTGAGGGGTGAGACTGAGTCACTTCACACAGTAGCCTACAGTACCAACCCCTGACAAGGGTCATGTTAGACAAGCATGGAGTATATGTGCAATGACTGGCAGGCTAAGCAACAGTATTCAAAGGAAAACCTGACTCACGACACATTACAGTAAAATTATTAATATTACTACCTCTTTCTGAGAGGTCCCAAGATCAATCTCAGCCTGAAGAGTGGCTATCATGAGGGTTCCTCAATCTTACCAGGTAAATACCAGGCTAGTACAGACAACTTTGTTCACAACCCTTTCAGTTCATCATTCAGCAATCATCATACAATTCAACATCAGATGTGATGTGATCTGAGTTGCAATTTTACACCTGACTCAATACCACAAATCCCATACTAACTCAGCCATCGTGTGAGGAACTGTCTAAGCTATGGTATGGCCAAACAGGATGATGATGATGATGAAACATGAATGATGAGGAAAGATATGGTCATGGTCTAAGTGAGGATAAGCCAGCACTTGCCCGGAGGAACTAAAGAAAAACCTTGAAAGCATCGATCAGTAAAGATACAGGCAAAAGGAAAATTTGTTTAATGGAATTAATGAAAATGTTCAATACAAGCCAACAGACCACCACCTGCTCTCACTATTAACATGGGAGCAGATGGTATTAATTCATTATTATTAATACAAGGAAGTTACAGGTAAGAGAGCGGTTCTGATACATTCCAGGCCCTCATGATAACTACTGTTATGTAGTTACAGCAACAGTGGAAGTAGACAGTTTCTCCCAAAATGCGAGTGTTGCGGCCCCTATAAGAAATTGAGACAGTGTGATGAGTTCTGTCTGAGATGTTAACTGACTTCACTGGCAAGCTCTGGAGGTCATATGATGACAGTTCAGTTATCAACAAGTGAGGTCACCCGTTATTTGAACGATCAATATGTATGTCTTTCCAATTTTGGTATTTCTTTGCGCACAAACTTCATACCTCGACGATGTTTACACGTCCAACGATCAAAAAACCTCCCCGTATATTTTGTAAAAGCCAAATCTCGAACACGTTTGCTTCAGAACAGCCATGCTGTTGAAACCCCAGGACACTGGCTATGGGTCAGAGGTTCCTCAAGTTCTTGGGTACAAATGACAGGTGTTGATCTACAATACTTCAAGCTAAAGTGATCGAGCGCCGTCATGTTCGCCATGTTCGTTAGTACTACAGTGGTCGGACCCCCATCTGAAACCGTACAAATTTTCGGAACATATCAATGGTTCTATCTTCACTGCAGGTTCTGACAACTCGACCCAAACCTGACAGTAACCTGCAAAACCCAGCCAGCCACATCATTTCGTCTGTTTCGAGCCTGAAAACTACCTCTTTCAGTCAGATGCGTTGCAGTTAACTTCTGGGTTATCGGCCCTGTCGTAACACTTCCCTTATCACGGACAGGCGGGCGACCTTTGCTTCGTGATAAAACTGAGACAGCATTTTCAAGTAAAACGAAGCTAACTTCGACCGAGCGTTGTGAACACTGACCGGGCTACATCTACTCCCAAAAAACGTGCAGAATCTGACAGAAGTCAGGCCACAATGTGACTGATAACGCTCCTTCAACTGCAGACAAGTTCTTCACGCGGCAGGACCTGTTTGAAGAAGAGTTCCAACAAACCCTGCGGGCGTGGATGTAAAACACCACGGGTTGCCTACGTTAGCATAGGTTATAATCAGGTCAGATTATTGATTCTCACAGCGTCGAGTATGAGGATGGCTGTCTTCTGGGACGTCGCGCCTGTAGCCTGGAAGTAGTCCACCGACGTTTCAGAGGTGCTTACTGCCTCCATCATCAGGGTGATGAGTTAAAGGATGTTCAAAACACAAAGATATATAACAAACTGATGTAAATGCCGTTATTACATCCAAATCTCTGCCATTGTACGCTGACCTGAATTGGCACAAACGAGTCCGAGTCTCGAAGACATACGTATATTCTGTAACAATTTTAACATCGTTGCTCCGTCTATGCTCACGTCCTCCAGGTTTCCAACACACGCTTAATATGAGTTTCTTGCTCCTTCATGTCCCTAAAAGTATCAGACACGCACAAAGCAGTTTAGATTCCACCACGCGTTTTCATTACGTACGGCACAACTAAAGAATATATAGATGCCAGCATTTCGTGTATTGCCCGGAAAATATTGCACATGCTCAAGCTAAAATCAGATCACTTTGCAATTATACTGCGTTCGAAAACGGCGAGACACATCATAGCACTGCTTCAAATTGTCCCGCTCTCGGATGGGGAGCTGGAAAAGCACGAAGGTAAAGCTGGGAGAGGTTACTAGCGCTCGGATGGAGGGTCCCCGGTTCGATTATCGGCTCGGAGACCGGGTATCTAGTAAGGCAATTTAATATCTTCCTCAGTCCTTCCTAAAGCAAATGCTGGGATAGTCGCAAGAATTGTATTCCACCTGCTTCCATTAAATGCCACATTCCGTCCGTATAAAATGGCATCGGCCTCATATCCGACGGAACAGAACGGTAGGTCCCGGGGCCGTTCTTTCAGACACAAAAGGCAATGTCCCTACCAGAATCCAATCACATACTGCACATATAATGTCACTAGTTCGTGGCCCATTCCAGTACCGCCCAGAGCTGCCGAAAAATTAGAAACCGCGGAAAGTAGCCAATGCCACAGCAGACACTACCATCTGAACTGATTTGCTGGCCACTCATCTACCATCCCAGGAGAAACCGCTGTGATGTGCTTTCTTTCGTTTTTAAAGCTTCAACTCCATCGTGTCTATTAGTCCTAATTAAGCAGTGATCGCTAAATTCACATTCTCCAGTCACGTTTCAGCAACAGGCTTATATACAAAATAAGGCCACGGTGTTGACTGGGACTGTACCCATTTCCCGCCAAAACACATGCGGGCTATCCAGCGCACCTGCTACTCTAGCACCTGCCGCTCGTTACATATATCAGGTTCAAATCTCGTTCGGAGCACAGACTTAGTTGTCATGTTCCATGGTTTTCCACCAGTCGCTCCAGAGGAATGTCACACTCAGAAGTATTTGGTGCCGTAGACAAGCCTTCAGCGTTGCCCCCCCCCCCCCCAAATTGACTTTCGAAAATAAATAACGTGCGTCAGTAGGCACAGGACTAGAACGGAGTTTATCCTTAAAATGAAATAACGTGGCTAAGGAGCAGGCACATTAACACAAGATCCGTAGCGCAACCGGCGGCGACGAGGAGGAGGAAAACAGCGGCACACTGCACAGCGTCTTAAAATAGGCCACGACACCTGCCGATCACATCAATTTGTATTCACAAGCATTACAGTCATACCACACGACCCACTCAACAACCTTCTCGCTACTTCTGAAATTAAGTTTCGCAAAATAAGAATATTAAAAAAAAACACCAAACGCACCATAACGTCTTCAATACGTCCACAAACAGAAATTTCCGCGGTGCAATCCCACAAACACAACTACAAAACAAAAATAAATGAAAATTCTCGTGATCCGAATGCGTGCCAGAGTAAAACACGCCAAGACGTGGCAACACCGACGACTGTTTGATGAGAAATGTAAATGTAAATGTAAATTTAGCCAGTAGCAGGAGCTGCTGTAGGATTAGCACGGCCTCGCGGTTTCGGCGTCTAGACAAGTCCAAATGCATCTAATTAGGAAACACCTCCGCGCTCCGGATTAGTTTGTGCAGGCCCACAGGTTGGGAACGGCTTCCTCCGGGTGCAAACTGTTCTCATGCAGCCGTGTTTATTTCATTACGATCGACAGCACAGAAGAGGTTTCCTGTTACTACTGCATTATAAATCCCAAAGATATTTTTCGGATTCAAAATAAATCGTTTGTGGTTGACATACGTATTCCAATCCTTAAAACAAGAATGGATGACACTTCTAAACGTAGTGTTGTACTTCAGCGGCCTTGCAAATACAAACCGACTGTTGGAAAGCCAGTAACACTACATCATCTCAAGTGATTTTCTTCCAACGTTGTTAAATACACACGAAACAAAAAATTATTTAAGTATGAAGATTACGTATCAAAATGCACTTTTATGTGTATATGATACAATCTGTATCGTGTCATGGACCGATTGTCGCATGAGAAAATCATCGAGTCCTGTCACAGTTCTACCAACAATAACAAGAATTAACAACTGTTACAGACCGTCGAGAAGATTCCGGGACGAAGAGTGAATTCTGCCAGACAAAATGCATTAAGCGTTAACTTTATGCAAATCAAGTCAAGCTGAAATTTTATATGTATCGCGTTGAGTGTAACAGAGAAACAGGCGCACGCTGAATTTAAATTTACTGCCATACAAAACATGCGAGTTCTTTCATCTCCAGCAAACAACGCGCACACAATGCAGATTTTGATTTAGTTCGGTTAAGCCGTTTGAAATAGGTGGTAATTATATGCACCATATGGGGTTCGTGTGATTATCAGTATAAACAAATATTTCCACCCAATTAACTTTGAGAAATGAACACTACTCTCAGCTAGACAGAAAATTTCTCGCCTTTTATGAAGCCGGAAAGTTCACAAGATCCCTGGCACTTTTTAATAAAATTTATAACGCACTACAATTACACAAGTGTGATGTACAACAGTTACAGGCCTAAATACGCTTTTGGGTAAATTTCCTCAATAAATCTGAACTTTTGTCCTGTGCAATATATGCATTAAGTTCACCGATTTCGAAAATGTCACAATATTACACGAGTTCCACATTTTTAGGACCGCCCTAGCATTTAGCCGATTTCCGCACAGGCTCAACCATAAGAAACGTGTTTTTCAATACTTCAGTAGCGGCGTCTTCGAAGTAGGAGCGTTTTGTTGAAACTTTTGACTTTTTTAAACCGATCTACTACAATCACCTCGTTTATCCTACGCAAAGCATTCAAACTAATTTCACTTCAAGTGGCCTACCTGAGCTTACTTGTTAGAAACAAATATTCGGAAACGAAAAATCAACATGAATTAATAATAAATTCGGAACTAGAACAAGACCTGTTAATATAACCGGAATAAGGCTTCAGCTCGCCTCAGGCAAGCTGTGACTATGCAGTGACACGTTGTTATACGTAAGCGAGACGCACCACTGCAATGTCAAAACCGCACGCACCTTGTCCCTACAGTAAGTGCTGGAGTACAATTTGAAGTAGGCCACGATATATCCCTTACACATCCTTCACGAATCAAAATCAACATACGTCTTTTCACAGTCTTGACAGCTGAAAAACGCTACTAATGATCAATCATTAAAGAAGCTACTACAGCTGGGTCACGGGTGGACATGTTCGGCTATTTGCGTGGTTTTCTTCTAAATACTGTTCAACCACCTATCCTTGAATTCGCGAGGACTACAGTTCGTAGAACGTTGCCTCCATACCTCTTCGCTGGCCATAATTATAACTCTTTACAGTCATGAAGTGGACTGAACTGAAAGTTGAAAACAAAAAAATTATGTGCCAATGGTTTTCATCCTGTTGCAAAAGTGCTTCTGTCACATTCAAATCGATTAGCGAACGAAAGCGTAGTTGACTTTGAAAAGTCGCTTGAAAAACAGTTTCCTCATCCATATGTAAGCAGGTGAACAGCCTAACAAAACAAAGCCTTTGCAATATTCATTAAGTCAGGGTGGGTCGCCACGTGATTCGAGGACCGAAGTTCGACTCTACGCCGTAACGCGTAAGGACAATCAGCCGCTAAACTGGATGTCACTCCTGCCAGCCGGCCATATGTCGTATGAAAGCGGGATTAACATGAAAGAGAAATTGCAGCTGCTTCAACACCGGCCTGCCGCCAGCAAACATGGCCGCCACAGGTGCTACAGTTCCTTACGATAGGCCACGACTGCGTTGATTCGAAACCCACATAATACAGCATCAGAAGGACAAAACAATTGTTCTCAAGGCAACGTCACACAAGTACAGACAAGGACCCCTTTGACTGATGGTAAATGCAACACACGTCGTTGCACCGCCACGAACCCAAGACAAAAAAACTCGGTTGTTAACAACGTCCAAGACGAACCTGCTGCATTCATATTCAAGACAGAATAATCATCACATATGCGCTTTCCTCTTATTAAAATAACCCCCCCCCCCCCCCTCAAGGTTCGTCAGCGATTTCACAACCGCACAACGCACTTCACATTGTACTTGGCAGCACAAGGCTACATCTGTTCGCAGGCTTTTGAATGCTTACCAGCCGCCAGGAGTAAAGAAGGGCGACGGTTAATCCTGGCCGGAAGCTCCCTTCTGGTCGCCCGGTGCTGCTCCACGTGGTTGACAACGAGGGCTGATGGAGGTAACATGGTATCTCAACGCACCAACACACACACACACACACACTGACACCTCTGCACAGACTGACTGACTGACTGCGTGATGGCTGTTGAATGCATGCAAACGCCATCCATCATGGCGACGCGCGCATCTCATTTCTGATTGGCCGGTCTGACAGCCGCACTGTCATTTCCACTTAAAAAATTTGCGTCGTGGTTGTCAAGATCAAATTCTACATTATGTGCAGGAAAGGGTGAAAATACCATCGTTCCGATCGTCATTTACCTGCTCAAAGGCCGTTTTGGGGTAGCAAGAATTCGAAAGTGATTTATGACATCCACTTACGGCGTGGCCAGCAGGGAGTTGAAACTAAAAAGGACTTAAGTCCTCACGGCGGTGGAGATATCATTGGAGGTATTATGGGTGGAGGCGCCGTGTAGTTTTGAAGGTTTACACCCGTTTCGGAACAACATACTGCATCTATCTTCAGGGCCGAAGATGGAGGCAGTATAATGCCCGGAACTCTGGTATCCACTTGTGAGTTCACACGGGATCACAACCGTCGAGACCTCCACCGACATAACAATACAAACATTTTAGATACCAGAAGACAGCCATCTTCGCACTCAGTGCTGTGAGAACCTCAAATCCTTCATTAAAAAATCTGTTATTTCGAAAACATGTCTTATTGTTACAACAAATTTGAACCATGCTCGCAGTGGTGGTGGTTTTTCTTTCATCTTAGACATTCACACGGCAGCCACTTTAGTATTACTGAAGGTGGGAAATTATAACAGCTGATATTAAGATGTTTCCAGTGCTGTAATGCTCATAAGAAACTTCATGAAAATCTAGCAATGGTTCAAAAATTATTTCAGTAAAGGGCAGACATAATGCCACAAACCTGCCTTTGCTTCTAACATAAAGTTAGGCTAAGAACAATTGAAATACGGCCTCAAGTCGTAACGTGACACCAAAACGTTCTACAGATCATCGTAATCAAAAGAACCTGGGGTAGAATCTCGGCTCGGCGACTGGCTGGCCTGACTGAGGTTTTCATTGCAAAAAGTATATAACGCTCGTTCAGCACCGAAACTACTTTGTGTTTCTATCAAATTTAGTATTTGAAGCACACAGCAAACACTGAGGGGTGGGGGGGGGGGAAATAAAAGAAACTTTTCATGAAGCTCCAATATAGTACGTTCGATTTTCTAGGTTCCGACACTCGGCATAGAGAATGTGTACATTCCATAAGGAATACAACATCCACAGTTTTATTATACTGGAAAGTAGCCTACTTTACATAATGTTCGCTTCATATGTGTTACTGACTGTCGGTTCATATTCAAAAACCGTGTCAATAACGTAACGGATTTACAGAGCAAGTTTTTACTTCGTAATTTCTATCGAAAAGGCAATGGCATTTGCGCGACAGGTAATATTGGCGCGATTAAGAAATTTACGACATGAAGAAATACGTTTTAATTGACCGAAAGAAAATTCCATAATGGTACAGTGCCAACCCCTCAACCGTCATTTTCCATTTGCATCTGACACAGCGTCGCTAAACAACTAACCTGCATACGTTCCACTTAGGTCTGCAATAAGAGAAGACTCGGGAAAAACAATGCAATCACGAAGAAGTCGTGCCTTAGACCTAAGGCAATAAACAGGAGAGCCCGCGGCAAAGAAATGCGCTGTGAAAACCAATTCATTGGCAGAATCATTTATGAAAGCGGAAAAGATTCGACACCGTTAATTATAAACACCCCCCCCCACACACACACACACACACAAACTCAAAATTGGTTTCGCTAAGATCGATCTTAATGTTATCGTACAGTGACGTCATTTGATGGCTGTGCCGCTAGGACAAGGAAATGCGGAAACGGTCACAGTGCTCAGGAAAAAACTCAGCATGCATTTCTATTTCCCTGAACCTGTCGGATCTGCGACCAATTGCGCGATAATTCATCCGAAGCGTCGGTAACCTCGACCATGAATGGCTCCACGGTTTCAAACTCGCGTCAGAAATTCTGGTTGGAAAGCCTACAACGAAGATTTCGCCCTAAGAGACGTAACAGGTAGCTTGTGTAAATCGGAGAACTGTAAGCGCTTTCCTCTCAAGCTCGGCTGGATACTCGTGGGAGTCATGACGTCACGCCAATTGCACCCAATGACATTCGTTCAACAAAATTTCCTGCAGACCTATAATATGAAATTTAAACGCATTCATTTTATTTCCCTCCAGGCAAGCGAACACTGGACTCGCCAGTTCTAACATCGTCTACAAATCGCCATGATCCATAAAACCTTCGCATTTCCGTCACGGCCCAACAAAAAGTTCTGAAAACGGCAATTTTTCTGAAACAGTAACATCACACAATACAGCGTTCCTCTTCTGAACATAACGCTACATGGGCATGCTAACAACGAACAGAATTTACAGCCCCGGGTTGACAGACTACCAGCATTACTTTAAACGAACGCTGAGGCATTCCAATGATGTTCACGAAATCTAGTGTCTCATCTACAAGCTCTTTAAATAAAGTAACGTATTCTACACCGATATTTGTTTCTTTTTTCCATGCTTCATGAACCCGCTTGCGTTCAAAATTACTAGCTCCCTGTTTATCACCCAGAAGCAGGGAAATTCATAGCAGCCAGTTCTTCAGAGGCTGCCTGCTGTGTTCATATCCTACAAACCACGATCAGTGTCAATGAGTGTTTATTCAACAAAAGTCCTAACGGCATCGATATGACCCAGAGAAGCGCAGATCTCTTTTTCTGGACAAGGATCGAGCAGGAATCGATAATGTATAAATAAACCTTAACGCGTACATGTCTCTGGCTGATCTCTGTCATCACCCTAAATGGGTCCCAAATCCAGGCCTTCCACGTGTACGATATCGATATATGGATAAGGTATGTCACCTCACACGTCATTTGAATAAGTCAAGGTTTCCAGGTTACCATACTTTGTCCTGTCTGTTATTAAAACAGCAGCCGACATGAAACGTTTTGAATTATGTATAGCGCACACAAACAAGGGTTACTGTCAAATGTCCAACTGCTGAGCAGGTAAACTGGGCATTCCGGCAATTAGAAGGGGTCAATGGAAGCAACAGAGGGCTGGCTGCCTGGCTCCTTGAAGGCCGAATGGCGCCGTCTTGTTCTATGAATAGCATGGGTCAGGGCTGTCACCAAGTGACGCGAAGGAAAGGGCAGTACAAATAACGAGGTTCGATTCCTTTAAGGGACAGTATCTTCTCGTCATACCACTGTATCAAAATAACTCTAGGTCCAACTTCCTCCAACCAATGGGAACTGAAGGCTTCCTCCAGGAATGGATGACTGAAAAAGTGATGCTCCATCAAGTGTCAGAGTTACAATAACAGATACACCATCAGACTTTGTGAAAACAAGAACTGCATCTCCTCCAGCCTTGTCTTCGTTTCCTACTGTTTTAAATCCAAAGGATTCACAAAGTACTTCATTTTACACATGATACTGAGATCTCCCTAGCAATTTTGTCTCCATACACAAAGTGTGAGGTCTTCATACCATGTAAGTCCAGTTCAACCCAATAGTTTAACAGAAAACGTTTCAAGTATAAAATCGGAAGATAGGGTCCATTTCACAGAAAAAATTCTTCCGACTTCCACATAACCACACTCAGATACAGAGGGCAATAACGGATCGACAGCATTACCTCCCTCAGAGGACCCGAATATTACCAGGTAAATACCAAAGCACAAAGTCTGAGCGGCTACGGATCTATTACAAGTATTTCTAACCTTTTCCAGCCTTCACACAAGGCAAATTCACTGAGAAGAAATGGCCCTTAAGGTCTACTGTTTGCTAGTTTTGAAGAGATCAGTCGAAGGAAATTATTTGCCGCTTGTTTGCAGTTAAACCCAAATATCTCTCACTTTCCAAACAATAGGAATGTGAGTACGAAGATTTCTGTTTTCCATGTCCTAGCAACGTGTAGTCTGGAAGACGACTGCCAACGTTTCACAGGTCATTGCTGCCTCCATCATCAGAGCGATGAGTACACGATTATACAAGCCAGAAGATAACCTTCGTACTCACCGCCGCGAGCACCTTAAAGTCTAATAGAAATGTGTTACCATGGAAACAAACCAACAAGAGTCTTTAAATATGAAACAGCCTAGAACATGTTAAATACTCTACTGCCGTGGGGGCTGCAGCTCCTGTAGGCGCGGTCGCCAGCTCCAAGACTCCTCATTTAAAGAAACGAGGTTTTGAAAACCACGAAGGTGAATGGTCCTCGCCCTGATGATGGAGGCAGTAGGTGCATCTGAAACGTCGGGAAATACGAAGAAAACAACTGATCAACATCCCAGAAAACAGCCACCTTCAACAACTTCAACAGTGATCGCTTAACGACGCACAAAAGTGTCTATTAACAAGCTGAGTAGTCCCAAAGTCTGTCTCTCCCGGTAGCCCTGACCCTTGTAAATCATTGTATTGACATACTTAAGCTTGTGCATTTCATCTTCATTGCTTCTGTTCGTTTTCCTTCAGTCTATATTCCCGTAAGGCAAAACACAGAATTGGGGTTGCGATGAAACATCTCGCCACGTGGCATGAAACTGAAACTCGTCGCATTCCGGAACACGGAGTCGGCTAACGAATCCGGCCACATTACGTAGTCCAGAGACTGGACAGAACTCTGGGAGACACCGACCGAGAGACGACCTGGATACAGCGGAGACGAAGACAAAACTGTATTTTCTTACCGGAAATCAAACCCCTGCTGTCCAGCCCGCAGCCACTGGACCAGCTAGGTACACAGCTTCCGCGTGTACCTCTCCAAAAGTCGATTCGTAATGAACGTCAGTTATATCGGCAAGCATAAATTCGCACTCGACAGCGCTGACTGCGGTCGTGAATAGGATATTATTCATTTGTACTCTTCACTAAATATCAGAGCAGTAGCAAGACCTGGTCTAGAAGCCAGGTCGTGCGCAAATGAAACAATATTAAATAATTCCAAGTCACACCACAAGACTAAAGATACGCCTCTTCTGTGTTATACTGCAAAACATTTGTTTCATATTCATCCGATTTTAGAGGTCAGGGGGTTATTTAGCGAACAATTATGACAGAGGATGATCGCGTTCGGTAAACTGAGAGATACTGCGAAGGAAGCTTACTTCATACTACTGGCCAGACACTCGCCTGGAGGGACTGAGAAATACCACAAAAAGCCTCTGTCATTATAGCCAGTGTCGAGTGAGATTTGAATTAAGTTCCTCCTAAATTCAAATCGAAAGCTTTCTCGTTTGGGCCTACTTGCTCCGCGAGAGGGGGGGGGGGGCTGCTGTGCTCTAAGGCGTCGGTTAATAAACGCAATACTGCACGTACCTACAAGTACCAAGGCCGTGATTTGCGCCGTGTAAGGGGACACTCCCAACAAGTTACATAACACCGGAACACGCAAGTTATTTTGTACGGAACAGCAAGGTCGTTCATCTTTAGCAATGCAGGTCACTGGGTCATCACCCACAACTGTTCAATGAATCACACACTCCGCAACCACGTGGCGCGCGGTCCGCTATCACATCTGTTGCTATGGTTACGGGACCGGGAGACGAAGCTGTGAAGGCCATTTGTTCCTTTGTTGCCGCATTATCAATTATCGATGATGGCAACCCACTGAAGCTGACGCTCCTGTCTGGGAATCAAACAACATACGATTTGGACAAATGCGTAAACTGAATCATGGCGCTTAGCGAAGCAGTTTCAACTGCGGAGTGAAACGGGGTTACACGTAAAGCATAAGCAAATCTATCCCAGTGCCATGCCATGAAGAAGTGGTCGGTCAGCTTCGTCCCCACGCTAGACCCCTGTCCCCAAGCAGCATTCAATGTTCTTCTGAAACGCCGGTAACCCACCTACAAGATTAAACGTCTTCATAACCCAGAGGACCACACCAGACAAACAGAAATTAAATTAGAAATAACCCAGGGACACGATACAACAAGCGTATCCTCCGTTATGAACAAGGTCAGTCATTGCTGATGTAATTTTTCCATCTCACGTCCCATGGCCCAGGATTGGGACGGACAGAAGGGTCGACTTTCCGTTTCCACATCAAGAGCTCTGGGCAATCGATACTGCCGAGCATCTGCACATGTCCGATGACAGATTGGTTATGAATAATGACTGTGGTTTAGTGTGTAGACACTGTCAACGCGTGTGCCTACAGTAAGCCCGTCAGACATGAACACGTGAAAAGCTAGGAACGTGAGGCCGACCAGTCATCGCCACGTGGTGCGGTGCGAGGCGTGGAATAACTGACTGATGTCGACCTCCACGTGGTGCTTTGGCGACTTCACGGACCGCAAGCACCACGCTGCCTCACGGCCGTCGTCATGGAAACTCCTCTTCCACGGCCTCTGGTACTCTCCTGAGTCCACAGGTTCCTGCCAACTGTTGCCTCCCCCCTTTTAATAACCTGTTTCTAATTCCAATTCTCTTGATCCTATTCAACCTTCATCTTCTCGTTTCTGGACCTGTTCCAGCTTCAGACCGAAGAGCTGAGGATCAGTCTTCCCACTTCCTCGGTAGCTCCCTTCACGCGATCAGGATCTGCGTGACATTCCTCCTCTCATCTTGGCACTTCGAAAACTGGTTTTACCCTGCTCCAAACGTGATCGAGTTTCTTGAAAAATTCCCTCCGATAAAGCCTTGGGCCCATTAATTTATCTCCCTCGGAGCGAGGCCAACACAGACAAACACTGCAATTCCGATATCAAGCGCGTGGTTGTCCTTACGCACACCAGTCGATGACAAGACTCAGAGGGTAACGTAACTAGCTCGACGGACCACAGACCTTTTTCGAGAAGATTACAGTCTCTTACAGAATCCGATGTTCATCACCGTGTTCAAGATATCCCGTCACCGGTCCCCATCCGCAACCCCACTCTTCCACCCATCCACCCCTATCCTTATTTCCTTAAGATGTCAACGTTATCCTAGCATCTGCGCCTAGTTATTGCAACTGGCCTCTTACCTTCAGGTTTTCCGATAAAACCCTTGTATACAATTCTAATCTCTGCAATACGTGTTGTATACCCCACCCAGCACAACATTCTTGCTATGATCACCCTAAGAATATTCGGTAAAGAGGAGTAATTATCGGCAATTTCAGTCCATGTAGCAAGTTATTGCTGTGTATACAAAAATCAATGGCACGCCACCAATCTAAGAGGGCACTGAACGCAAATTACCTCCCTCAGAGGCCTGTCCTCGTACTGAAATGAACTTGCTCCTTCTGGAGCCTGCCGCTGTTGTTTCGTGAGAATAATAATGGACGGAACCAGGTCGATGTGTCGTTTCAGATCAATAGTCGGCAGCCATCCCTCGAAAAATACACCTGTTATTCCCGGAAAAATCGTCCTCACTGCAGAGACCACTGCCGGGCGTAGGACCTGCCGACCTCCCCCCACTGCATTACTGCACAGGTTACTGACGTTTTTTACTTCTGTTTTTATTCATTAGTTTATCCATTAATTTTTCTTTGTTTCTTCGTTTATATTATCTGTGTGTGTCGTAACCTATTTCAAGATAAGATTAATGTTCCAACACTTCCGGAAAACTAAAACGATATTTGGATCCAAGGCCCCTTGAATACGAATGAACGTTAGTTAACTGACAATCCGCGACGAGCGATTCACAAAATGAAAATTTCCGAGGATTAAGGATCAGACTAATGGAATGGCTGAGCCTTCACACGACATTCTTGCCATGAGTGGGACTTGAAGCCGCGAAGCAACTGTTCGAGCTGCCAAGTCGTAATCCAGTCTGACTGCGTAGTGACGTAGTTCCGGCAAGGAGGACACTTCCTCTCATATGAATGAAAAACAGTAAAGTGAAAGCCGAACTGGTAAGAAGCGGTTGAGACTTCCAACAGCTTATGCAAAATCACAACACATTACGTAACAACAGTTGGCAACACGCCCATGTATTCACGATTACCAACGTGTTCCAATTAATATCCAAGCTGTAAACTGTTGTTTTAAGGTCAAGTGTCCTCGCTGCAGAACGCCAGCTGAACAAAGTCGATTTTCAAAAGAGAGAAATCTAAACTCTGTGTTGTGTCCGATGTCCGCTTAAAGACGTACAGCCCGCCCGGTATGTCTGTGATTCCCCGGCGATTACATGCAGCAAGCTGAGAATCGCCAAGCTAGTAGCGTGCCGCATGTACAGCCAATCCCTTGTTGGTTAGTACAGAATAAATTATATGAATTAAAATCACATGCCCTTCCCATGATGCATTTTAGTTCATTAGGCTTCTAGCGCGTAGTTCGAAAACGCAATTATGTTGAAGGTTGTGAGAAAGGATGACAGAAGAAGGAACTGTCCATGAGAACAGGTCGCCGCTGCAGTAACTGCAACAGACGCCATATAAATTTAAGATACCGCACGACTAAGCTCAAGATGACGAGATGAAGACCGCGGTATGTGGTACAGGGACTAGACGAATGTTCACAACACAGAGATGCAGAAGCGAATTTAACTCGGGACACCCAGTCCCTGCGCTGGAGGAAAAACAGGATAATATATAACTCGTTTTCGAAGGATGTGCCGCCATACGAGACCTACAGAGGGCTGCTTGTGCCGTTCTTACTTCACTAACTGACAATGACCGGAGGAACTTTCAGGTTCTCAAGGCGGCAAGCAGGAAGATGACAGCCTTCTGGAATACTGCGACGTTTCAGACAAGAGTACTTCCCTGATGATGGAGGTAGTACGAACTTTTGAAACGTTGGTCAACTTCTAAGAGATTACATGGAGCAATATCCAATCCGGATGTTCATACAAAATTTCTAGAAAATGTGTTGGCAGTCCATAATGATGGACTGCCAACACATAAAGGTTTTCCTCAAAACCTTCAAACAGACCAAATTCGTAAGTGATTAAGGATCACTTCCATTACATTCCCAAATACTTATGACTCAGTGGTCACTTTCTTAAGTTATTATGACTCACTCTTCATAATAATCACCTCCCCAACTGATTGAATCCTTTACGATCCCTGCAGTTGACCAGCGTCATTAAAGAATAAATCGTCAGGGTTCGGAAGGGCAAGAGATCCTTCGTAAAAGCACTGAACATTCAGAAAAAAACAACTGGGCCAACTATTAAAATCGTGGCGATCTAAAGAGCGTCACAGCTGCAAGGAGACTCGAAATGCAGAGAACCACAACAACGAAGCAGCACCGCGCCGCCATTTCCCGGCTCTGCACTAAGAGAATGAGCAAACGATTGCATGTTCTAGGACAAACCATTTAGCGACACTTGTCAAGTACTGGCCACGAAACGTCACGCGTAAACACGTGCTTCTTACGACATGCAGATGTGCGTTAATGCCGGTTTCTCCTCCGCGTCCAGGAGCCAGGCACAACGACCCACATCTTCAACTAATGTTGCTCTCGACGCGCATTTCTCAATACGAATTCTGGGCTTTAGCACGTGTAATCTGGTAGCTATACACCGACGTCTCGGAGAAGCGTACTGTCTCCGTCATCAGGGTGATACACGTAGCTACATCCCAAAAGACAGCCATCTACATATTCGCCGCCGTTGGAAACCTGAAATATCATGTATAGTCGCATTTACTACACACTTCAAATTCTACAGACACACAATTTTTACGAGAAATATGTTCGGAAGAGGTCTCTTGAAAGACAAAGTAGATACGTCGCAGTTCGGTCTTTGAACTCTAATGTAATGACTCACGTTAAGTGTACAACAGCGCCTTTTACTGGAACTGGGGGGGGGGGGGGGGCGGCGAACCTTAGGGTTGATCGGGATAGTTTAACGGGAATGCTCAGTTATTAATTTGTGGGAAAACATCTAACACAACTAGCCGAAACAAACTGTTCGCATTACTGGCGCATAAATCCACCAATGGAATTTACTGTTAAGCACAATCCCAGATTCCCCAGTTTCCTTCTTGCTTTGCCACTATCTTGCACTTCGTAAGTGTCTCGAGTTAATTACTATAACAACACTAATTTGAGAGTGTAAATAGCCCAGTTCCTCGCCATGAAAATTTCTCCATTTCTAGCTTGGTTCTTCCCTCACAAGCGCAGACATATAGCTTAACACCATTTCCAATTTGAAAACAACTCTCTCGTGTTAGAAGAAGCCGAAGGTTTGACTGCACACCAACTGGACGCGATCACATCTTCAAAGTTTCATAAGATTCATTTTAACATTATCCGCCGCAATCTCGCAGTTTATTTTCCAACCACTATTTTCGTTTGTGGTGCATAACAGAACTCGCCACGTGTCGCTCCCACTGCAACGGGAATGAATCCTCGACGCCGGAGAAAAATCGGATCATAAAATTGTGCTCGCTGGCCTCCATCACGTCACATGTGTAATAAAATCGGTAAAAAAAATGTAGTTGCAGGCACTGGAAAACACGTCACCACGCGTCAAATGAATGGAGGACAAAAGATTCTCGTGGAAACATCGAAGTCCTCACATTCCATTTCCTTACAACTTGTCTTAATGTCACCCATCCATCTACTATTAGATCTCCCAAGCGTCCTCTTCCACTCTAGTTTTCCCACCAATGTCGTGTACTCATTTTTCATCTGTCCATGCATGCTACATGTTCCGCCGACCGCACCCTCCTTTTAAGTGAACACAGTAATAATGACAAAGAAGAAACGAGGAAGAATAAAAGAAGAAGAGGGGAGGGTGAAAAACAAATAAAGGGGAACAGCAATAAAAGAAAGCGAAGTAGAGTAGAAGAAGAGAGATGTCGACACTCGCCACTAAATTTAGCAGTTACTGAAAAGCGAAAGCCACGCGACCATGCCACGTGTCCTTCACGCGCGACGATCGAGAACAGCTACTGTGTCAGCAAGCAGTTCAGCTCCTTGATTCAGCAATGCCAGCACAATCCAATCCACAGCAACCTTCAAGATGAGTCGTGACGCGCCATTTGCTCTCCTTCCAAACGACCTCTTTCTTTCCCGCTAACAAAGGCCAGTGGGTCACAGGCACCACGCACGAAATGCATCGTCGCTAAGCCGTCCCGCTTCGTACTCGGGATGCCCGGAGACCGGCCTTCCTGAAGTTAACATGGCTTTCCAAAGACAAAAAAATGTCAAATTCCGGGACAATACCTCAGAATACGCCACAGCCACTTCCCTGCACACCCCTCGCCATTCACCACCACCCAGCAAAAAGAAGCTGTAAGACGTATTCAGTTAAAAACTCAGGAATCAACCATTCATTTGTGTAGTAAGGCACATTTCTCCCGTCTACAATTTTATATTTTTTCTATTAACACCTCGCGACACATCGCAAATTACACAATTTCAAGATTCGTAACAAACAAAGCCTCATGTCAAGCGGGCGCATGAAAAAAACATACACGAACAAAAATGGCGCAAGATGTGGTCATAAAGCATGACATGCGGCAAGGTTAGTTTCTGTAAAGCGCTAAAACGAAGGACAATGTGGAGGTCTTAAGACCTAAAGCAAAAAACAGATTTAGATTAAATTCTGTATCTGTGGAGGACGGCGTCTCCACTGAATGCCCATGTTGGGAACGTCACTAAGTGTCGAAGAGTCCAGTACTACTGATACTTCACATCAAATCTTACATAAAAAGAATGAATTCTATCTTAACCGGTTTTACCACGCCAAAAACTTGCACATGAAAGTAATATGTATGTATGTCATTATACCATGAAAATTGTATTTGTTTTTTTCCTCGCAGTGTAACAGGGCATATTTTGTACTAATTTCACTCGCGGCTCCATCAAATGTTGTATCTCTGTTTATTAGCCCTGTGGGCTTGTATGTGTGCCAGAACCAACAAGGGGTGTAAAATACGAAAGTTTGAATGCTGGGGCACACCGATCCAGTTTGTTAACTTGACCGGTTAACCTTTGGCAGTCCACATGCCACATCCTCTGAACTTTGTTGGAACACGTCTCACAGGGGCCCCTGCCCCGTCCTGTGAACCTGATATGAATACAGTTCAGGTCGTCTTGTGAACTCTCGGGGACTTGTACCCCGTCCTGTGAGCGTCCGTCCCCAAAGGTTGTGCAATGAAACCCGCCACAATTCAAAGTTCGAAACGTCATCTCTGCAATTGCTGTGACGTCGTATCTCGTTCCGCACACTCACAGTGACTCGGCTTCTCGTCGTTACGTAACCCAGCGCGTTTTGCAAGGATCCGTTCGTTGCCTTTCTTATCTTGCGCTCCTTTCATTTCTAAGTCATAAATAATTGTTTAGGTTAACTGACGCAACCAGCTCAAGAGGACAGAGTTCGAACCCGCACGTCCTCACGCGGACACGAATGTGGCCATAGAAGAAGAACAAGATTCCGGGAATCATATGAAAGCCATAAATGCACTCTTGTGAGCAAATGCATAGTTACTTACTGTTAAAGTAGACGGTACATACACTTACCAATGACATTTAGAGTTAGGATACTACACCACTATCTGCATGAAGGGACTAAGCAAAAACATAAGAATTATCCACGACACTCGGTCTCCGGGCAGAGATCTGAAACCGGGATCTCTCGAAGGCGAGGAAGAGGTGCTAACCACTCGACCTGGAAATGTCGTGGGGTGGGAAAGACGATGAAGGAACACGAGCTATTTGCCGCAATAAGTCAACATACAGTTGAGGAAACTGCTGTAATGCTGCAATATCTTGGTTTCTGCTGATTAACGAGGTCAAAGAGCGGTAGGGATACAACCCATCACCTTCCCTGCACAGTACAGCCGTAATGTAAGGTCCAATTCTCTCAACAAGTTCCATAATGCAATAAACACTTACTCTGCAAACAAACAGACAGGCGAACCAACGCTGGTTGAATGGTTGCATACGTCGCAGTCTCCAAACCACACAATCATGCTTTCAAGAAATTCCTGGTTTAAAGATGGCTGTCTTCTGGGTTGGATGAGTCCCCATCGCCCTGCTGATGGAGGCAGCAAGGACCTCTGAAACGTCGGTAAACATCTACCAGACTACACGACGCAACAACACAGAAGACAGCTATCGTCAGACTCGTCGCCGTGAAAAGCTCAAATCCTAACATTCGTATTCTGTGCGGTGGCCCAAAAAACGTTCTCGGAAAGGCCAAAAGTTAATTGCATCAGTCTCGACAAATAATATTCTTCTCCTTCGTTCACTCCTTACATAAAAAAAGGCTCTGTTCCTGCCCATTTAGCTGAGATCGGATGTCGTGTGAAGTTCCTCGTCCTCATACCTATATTGCGTCTTGCCTTCATACGTAATGCCCACTGCCTCATACGTAACTACTCAGTCGACGCACAGCTAAGAAGTAACACAGTTCCCGTACGTGTACATTCATTTCTAAAATCTGTGCAACCCGCCTTGCTCAGAAACCCCAAATCAATTCGCCAGGCGCGTTTACCCGGGAAGTTACCAGGCTCCGATCTCGGACAGAAAATAACCCATCCTCACGGCTTCTTCCTGATTTCCTTCACCACCTCCAGGCAGGGAAGAGCGATGAAATCCACAACAACTTTGTCATACGTCATTTCCGATTCGCAATCATGCTGCCATTCCACACGTGTAGTTGATAAAACAACGAAACACTGCAGTGTTACCCTTGATATTCGAAGCAGCCTGTAGCCATTTTCAGTGTGCCTTGGAAATCTAAAGCCAAGCCGCTGCTCTGACGAACGCGATCCGCCAAAATTAGGACAGTGGATGTGACAACATGCTGGCCGGCAGCGCCCACAGCAGTCCTATGTAGCTTCGGTGGAATGAGCTAAAGATGCAGAACACTCCAATAAAATATGTTCCAATGTCCACCACGATCTGACATGGACTATACTGGGACTGGGACTGGACCCGGAAATCTGCAGTGTAACCATACAGGCCTAACCTATGTTGTCCGATTGCACCACGACCGCCGAGACGCTTGAGATGGCATAACATTTCGGGAATTCTCAGACAGTCAGTCTTAGTCAGTCCAAAATCACCCTAAAATACTGTGTGCCCCACGCTGAGGTCCTATTGTTCCGACCAACGCAATCCCGTGTTAAGATATCGAAACAGGTATCAAGTATCAAAGCAACAGATTCGACTCCGCGATGTAACTAGTCAAGATGCAAACCATGTGACCTATTAAACGGAGCTCCACTACATGGTTACTCTAGCTCCTCGTAAGTCCTCTAAAGAGTTTTCCCTATCAAAATTCGGAATGCATTCAATTCTAGGTACGTATCCAGCCGATCGTAACTTCCCTAAGTTCAGTATAAAATATTGAAGTAATAACTTTGCTCGTTTTGCAGCGAAACCATGGCGACAGGGCAGACAAGGAGCATCCGGTCATACCACAGCCCTGAGCAGGACAAAGTGACAGGCAGGTTTCTCTCCACTATGGCCGACACTAGCTTGCTTTCGCTTTCGTCAACAGCACGTTACGATAATCTCGGTCCAGCGTCGTCGGGGCTTCTCTGTAACCCGGAAGAGTTTATTTTGGTGGCAAAAAATATGAACACCTGTTCGAATTAATCGAGTGTCTTGGCACGACGGAAAGATCAGCGCCGAGGCTATTTTTACCAGTGCAGTGGACGCAAGGCGCCGGGCCTGCTCTTCGCCTACCAGAAGGGAGGAAACCCCAGACAGAACAGTGACTGGCAACGGGCAGGATGATCCGGACTCGATTCCCGGCAAAAGGCACTGCTTTCCCTCTTCACCACCGCGGCACTGGGAACCCTCCCAGCCAACCACGCAATGCACACCGGGGGTAAAGCTGCCGGAATGTCATCTGACGACCCGCTACCAGCTAGTGTGAACGTTAAGAACGCATGGATCTATATTTTCACTCCCACATACGTCTTCATGTCGTGGTATTTAATTAAGCACAGGGGTAACTTTACATTCTCTCTTCATTCACCGCGTCTGCGATTATCCTAGCAAAGAATGGCGGAACATGCACACATGGGGAAGATGATAAATGAATTGCAAATATGCTGGCCAGGAAACCTCAACGGAAAAGATCATTTGGGAGAATTAAGCGTATACCGGAGAATAATATTAAAATGTATCTCAGAGAAACTGACTGAGGGATGGACTAGATTTAACCGTCCCACCATACGGCCCAATAGTAGGGTTATGAAAAGGAGGATTTATTTTCCAGCTGTACCGACACCTAATTTTCAAGGAATACGTTGCAGTATATTTAATTACGGTACGTTGGACAGACCACAACGTGAAGTACGCACAAGAACAAGGCCCGCCCTAGCAAAGCCTTCCTCTTTGACTTCATGACATCCAGACGCATTTACAGTTTGCTGTACCAATCAAAGTACGCAAGGTCTACCTTCAGCAGACGACAGGCATGCTACTTAGATGGTCAAATTCCCTGCCGTAGGATTTGAGGTTCCATCATCAGCGCGATCATCGTCTTTGTGATGGAGGCAGCAAGGACCTCTGAAACGCCGGTAAACTTCCACCAGAATACAGCGCTACAACTTAGAAGATAGCCATCTCCATATTCCCTGTCGTAGCTGAATAAAAAGTCTCAATGCTCACTGAAACTGTCGACCAGACAGTACCAATACACCTCACATTTCACAATGTAGGCTGCCGCTCCAAGATCAGTTCCAGTATTATCCTCAGCGAACGTCGCGGCAGAGTGGTTAGCACTCCTTTATTCGGGATGTCCTGTGTTCAAATCTCCGCCCACAGACCGGCTATCCTGACTGAGGGTTTTCATGATTTTTTCGAAGTCCCTCCAAGCAAATTCTAAGACAGCAGACCTGTCTCAGATTACGCCACGAACGTTTCCTTCCATATCCTTTATCGATATTCTATAGTCTGAGCCACTGGCAGCGACGTTATACACGCCATAAAACATATCAATATTAGTCTCGTATCTGCGTCCAGTGTTCCAAAAGGCATCCTTGAATGTCGTTTCCTGCAACTGTGGTTACTTCTTCAACAATTTCTGATGAAGCAGCTTCTTGTTATGCAATTGCCTCCGTGTTTCCGACTGTCCTTCATCAGCCTGCACTTAGGAGCCAGAAAGTTCATGACCGTGATGACAAGAGCCCGTTTGTTAGCAAGTCAGTACATCGAGAAACCTTACCTTGAAGTTCCTGCGATAGCCTGTCTGTTTTCAAACAGAGGTGGCTCGGTCTTTCGTAATCTCTCCCAGGGTTCAGGAAACCAAACACTTCGACGGTCTCATATCATTTCCGGTTTGCGTTGGCAACAGAATGAAAGATACGTGGCTACTACACGCACACTTACAAAACGCGTTCTTTACGACTTTGCATACCCATTGGCCTTGATGTTCATTTGTCTCATTTGTTTCACGTACAAATATACTGTGGCGTCGCTTCTCGCATAAGATATTCAGCATATCGAAAGACGTTTCAACTAAAAGCCCGCGGAGCAGAATCCTTCTTGAGAAGCTAATAGCGGAGTCAGCTACTCAATAAATTACCTGACTTTCGATGGAAACTGAATCGTCATAACCGCGTTCTCAAGAGAACGCCACGTGTCCCTGTTCCGACCTTGCAATGTAAAAGCCCTCTCCTTGCTGCGAATCGAATCCCAGCCATCCGGTCAACTGAGTGACCGTCGTCCCGACCAAAGGACGACAAACACCCGCTGACACGTGAGTCCACAGCACAGACAGCGCTTTCCAAACACAAGTACCGGGGTTCGGTTACTTTAAACCTCTCCGCCCGCGACAGAGGCGCATTCCACACATTACAGATAACTGCATGTTCCATGAGAGATGCGGCCTTGGACAAAGGGCACGTTAGGAACGATAGCCACTTACATCATTATAGGAAGATACAAGAGGTGAACCTTGCATGACGGTTGTTGAGTGTCGGGCTACTCAACGACGACAAGCCACTGACGCTGACAGTTGGACTAGCAGGCTTACCGCGTAGCTCGGTAGCCACATCTGACGACCCCGTTCTTGATAAGGACTCTCGTCTCTGCCACACCAACTGCACTGCTATTTACATGCAGATATGATATCATTTATTACACGCAACTCCGGTGTTTGTTTGTACACTGCACTGCAGAACAGAAAGCAAGCTGGAAAGGAGCCAGCAACAAAACAAACTTCAATGAAATCCGCGGGAACGCGCTCCACCATAATGCTAACCGAGCCAGCTCGTATATTCGCCTCTTAGCCTTTTGGATGGACAGGCGGCAAGGGCAGGGATTTTTCTGAGAGGGTTTGTGATTTTCACGGCGCGGAGTTCGAAGACGGCCATCTCTGAGGATTTTTCTGTTCACCGTCGCATCCAGATCGGCTCCCGGGTCCATACAGCCTTGTTCCTAACGGGGGGGGGGGGGGGGGGGGGGGGGGTTCCTTCGAGTCGAGATTTCAAACTGGGAACGCCCCGAATAAGAGTCAAAATGATCGGTGGTTTCACCTTGAAGAACTCCGCAGTTCTTTCTGATATGAGTACAAGACTTGTTTCGTACAAATCACTGATATAGCAGGAAACTTCTATTTAGTTTCACGTGCAAAAGGGTGCAACCACCAGTCAGTGAGATAAATGACTTCATTAGCACTGACAGGTCTTAGATGCTAACCCACACGGAGGGCCAACAACTAAATTGGAAATTATATTGAGCGACCAGAATTTTATTACAGCCTAAACAATATTTCATATCGAACACGCACAACGGACTGCAGCTAACAAACCAGCTCATTTCACCAGCACATTAATATTTGGTGAAAAGTAAAACTTTAAAGCACCCCACTGCGCAACCTACTCGATCTTCACGTAACCTTCCAATTGAGCCCTCGATCTGGACTTCCGTACGGCGAGAGATGAAGGTTCGCGCCTACGTAAACCTCCAGTTCTGCATATTTCAATCCTTCGGGTTTCAGATTAAACTCTGAAAGAAAATGTTCTAAATAAATGCCGGCACGCACCGAAATGTTGCATAAAAATTGCGGCAAACAGTTTGCTTCCTGCTTTACAAGGTTTCCTCTTCACTTTCTTTAATCCCTGACCTGATTTACAAATTTCCCAGCCTGTTTGGCTAACGCGCAGTGCGCTTCCCGTCTTCCACAATCAATCGCATTATTAAACGCATAAAGGTTAAAAACCGGCTACTTGCATGCTGCCAGCAGAGTCACGAAAGCGTACACGGGCCATTTTCGATGCACGGACTCCCGGATTTACTGACATGGAGCGGTGCCATGCATCGGGAAGGGAACCAAGTATCTTCTAGTTGAGGATTCCTGCCTGCAAGCAGACCGTTTCATTTCGCTGCTGTAGGTCCTGCAACTGAGCAGAGGAACCCCGGCTGACTGTAGGCCTGAAATAGTTCAGTAAGGGAACTTCGGCATTCTATCCATAGGAAGGAACTGGTAGAAATGCTTGCCACATAAGTCCGGGTCCCATGTCCGTTTATACACGAAAGAGATTTTAGGTTCTTACAGCGAGTATAAAGATAAATCACTCATCGCTCTGAAGATGGAGGCAGCAAGGACCGCGGAAACATTTGTAAACTTCTACCAGACTGCAATACGCTCCAAGCCAGCTGACAGCCATCTACGTTTATAAACTTCTATCCTTATTCGTACGCTGTATGCTCCATCATGTCCACTACCCAGCGAAGACCGCCGTCCCTAGCGACGAGACACATCTCTGTGCCTAAACAGTGGACGAACGACGACAAAAATGTACCATGGCATCAATCTGTATTCGTTCTCAAAAAAAAAAAACACCGAATATTTCAACATATCGACACTGAATTAGAAGCACGATGTGTTTCCTTGGAGGTAGAAACTTATTTTTTAAATCATTCAAAATAGTTGCTGCTCCGTTCCTTTTGCGCAGCACCTGCAAGCCCCCGTCTGTTGTGAAAATTCAGGAACACGCTATACTTGAGGTTCGCACAGTAAACGAAATGAGAACACATAGCTAATGAACTGATACACTTAACTAAAATCTCTTGGTCAGGCCATGGAAAACCTACATATTTTAAAATCAGCCAATCAGGTCTGACGACTTGACAAGCCACCACGAGATTAGGGCATCACTTTAGAGCTTCAGATATAGACCAAATATAAACATGCTCCACAGAAATCTTGTCTCAAACCGAACGACCCAAAGCTACGCTACGAACGAACGTTGTAAGTACCGATTTCATGACAATACGGTACCAGCTGGCAACTGCAAGGCAAGAATTGTACTGCACAGGAAGAGGGCGAAATCGCCGTTTTCAATTCTAAGGCTTCTTTAATCCCGAACAGCACAAACATGGCGGACATACGAGCTCTTAGGGTGGCAGAAATTCAGTGTAGAAAGTGAGAACGAATTTAAAATTGTGCCTCTGTCATTATGGTGAACACCTACACGCGGAAGAGGTTACCCTAGAAGCTGATACACACTTAACTAGTCAAATTCCCTACTTCTATGAAGCCCGAAGGTTCATTACGGTCTTCGCAAAATCCCGACTGCACACTCTGCCCAGAACCAGTTTAGTCTACATGGAGTTACAACCCACAAGACCTACATCGACATCTCAACCTTGAGAACCTCAACCTCACATGTCAAACTGTTGCGGACTGAACTGGCTCAGGATTGCGTCCAATGATACGCTTAAAAAAGTCAGTTTCGACTACTTTTGGTTCAATTACCACACAAAAATACGAACCTTTCTGGTTAGGGGTGCTTTCTATTCGCCGACATAAAAACGTCAGTAAACCCTGACACCAGGCTGTTGCCGGAGAATAGCTGCTCCGGTGGATTTGCGAACAATTTTAACGGTGAACTTCGTATACATGTGACGTGCTGACTCCCTGCCAACAGCATACGGAGTTATTTTAGCAACGACGATACAGAAGGTACTGAAACACCTAGGAAGAGAAAAAGTAGGTCAACCCACAGCTTGTCGCGTGTAGGCAGAAAAAGCAAAACAACCAACCCATTACAGCTACTGGCAGGCCAACTGCGAACTACCGTCTTCAGATGTGGAAGTAAAGCTGGAAGACGGATGACACTATCCCCGACAAAAGACCTCCAGAAGCCGTTTTGGACACGGTGGTAAAGCCCTACAGGGCATCGAACTTCGGACCATCATACTGCGGTACAAGCACAAGTCCCGTTACTACATTCCGGCGGAAGCTGCAATAGTGCGACAATGAAGTGTAGAGGGGCGACCCCGCCGTAAGACAGCTGCAACTGGCAGCACAAAAGACGGGGAGACAGAAGGTTTAGTGCTTGCTTCTTCACTGTCACCCTTCATACCAAGAGCATTTCCCCACAGGAGAGAATACACTGGGATGAAGTAGGCCACGGCCGCTTCCTTACTCACCACCTTCAATCCGTGACTGTTCTCATGCATAGGTTAACTTTGCGCCAAATAACCAACACACCTGGTCCATTGACGTGCCAGCAGATACATCGTTTTTAAATGTCAAATCACCTCTCGGTAACTTAAGCTGACCCAAATGTTTGACAAAATACTACGAAAGAAAGTGCTCGGCCAAAGGCAGATGAGTAAGTGGGCAATGGAGATCAATACAAACTATTCAACTTTGAGTTACAACGTAAATCAATGTACTCTTCATTAAGCCGCCTCCGTTAATGTCGCTGGGATAGCAAACAGCTGGCTATGAATGTAGCTCATTTGGGGGGGGGGGGGGGGGGGGGGGAAGAAGACGTCAGTAGACGCCTCGGTAGAACGAGCTGTCAGGAACTGCGTAGGAGCCTCACACCACGTGTCAGCTGAGGACGCCGTACACGCACATTCGCCAATCTGCAAGAACCAACTGGACAGATTTAGGCGACATTTTGTCGAGTCGCCTTCGCCCACCGATGCTGTTAACAAACATTAAACTGAGCAGTTGGGCTATCTGTTTCGCCTCCTGACCGTTCTGATAACAAGTAGTACTGTCAACCTATGCCAAAGTTGTGAGACGAATTACCATATATCTTGAATGACACCGTGGGCCCTACAGTGATGATAAGCAAACATAAATGTCCGTCATCATCTCCTTTCAACTCCGTCGTTTTCCGATTAAATTTAAAATCTGGCAAACAACTCAAAGAACCGAATTGGAAGCAAAGGAGCCAGATTCTTAACGTCGCCTATCAGTGATGCCAACAGACGGAAACAGAAACTATGTCATTCTTCAAATCTCGGGCCATTTGATGATGAAACACTGAAGGCTGTGAACCTGGCATCACTGTGAGGGCAGAACACAGCCTGAGAGTGTTACAGAACAAAGTACAGAGGAGAATATTCAGACCCTAAAGAGAGAAAGTAACAGAACACAAAGGTTACACTTATTGGAGTGATTACATCAAAGAGGGTGAAATGTTATGGCAAACAGAACGGAATAAATGTGTACAAAATTCGTAGCCGGATAACAAACGAAAGCAAAGAGTACTTGCGAAATGATGAGATGTGGATATGAGTCCACTGCTTCAGTTCACGGTCCAACAGCGTGAGAGCTTCGGAAAACACGGGAATGAATTTCAGATTCCACAGCAGCGAAGAATTTCTTGACCAGCTGAGCTACTGTCAATTTTACGACACATCCTGTGCCCTTTAGTTGGGTATGAAGTTGTCAAGGACAACAGTTTCAGCCTCAAGAGTTGCAAAGCAGGCAAAATATGTTTTTCAAGCTTCAGTCAGCAGCACACGCCGTTAACTGCGAGTCACATCCGGCGAGGAAGACCACAAACTGCACGGAGCATGGACCGGAGCGCAGAGATGCAACTTGCTCGCTGGTCGTTAACGGTGGACGATCCCGACTCACTTCTCATGTCATTCTAGATTTTCTCGGTGCCACGCACCAAATGAACAGATCGACAGCACCCGGAGATCCGGAATCTAACCCCGCTGCCTGTTCGAGGCGGCCAATACCGACGCAAAGTAGGAACTCACAGCCACTCCACTGCATTTCACACTGCACACGTATAAAACCTGAAGTACTGCACCAAATTACAAAAAAAGAAAATGAATGGAAAGAAGAAGAAGAAGAAAAATACCTAACATAAGAACTTGTAAATGTCTCAAAATGTCCCGAAATTCAATCGTCCTTCGAATGTTGCAGACAAGAATTACGCGATGGCTGGAAAACTGGCAGAAATCACACGAAGAAAAACAGGAAAAGACTTGTCTCGTTGACGCCATCAACACCAAAGATTAAAACCCGCGGTAATATCGGACCTAATACTGCGGAACCCACATTTCCTAAATGTCTCTGCTCACCTCACGTGGCCTTACAATAATTTGCTGCTGGCTTAAACTTGTTCTTTTATCCAGATTCATTACCGAACAGAAAATGGACAATATGCTTAAATCAAAACCTGGACAGACCATGAATGAAACTGCTGATGGAACTCGTTTAAACAGTGACCAACATTCATGTACACCCATTCCCACCAAACACAGTCCAAATTATTTTCGTTTATTTAATTTCTAAGCATCCGTCACAGAGACATCTAAATATGTTTCACACAAAATGATGATGTTAATCAGATCTACGTTTAATGTAACGTACAAAACTTTCGGAACAATGGGCCACTTTTGACAAAACCAGTGACAATCTTTTTAAGCTGGAGTAGCATGTGCCTGTAGCATGCATGGTGATCGGAAAACGCATAGACCACGGCGTAACTGCGGGAGGAGGGGGGGGGGGGGCGAAACGCTGCAGTATAGTGGTTAGTGCTTCGTAGCCGGGAAGCAGCAGGATGGAAACTATCCTTCGATAGTCCGTGGTTTCTCACCTAGGCAGCAGACTAAAATAGGCCACAATCCGTCATTTAATATCGGATCCGATTTCGCATTCACAGCTACGTACTGTGTCGAAAGTAAACAGCCAGCAGGTTTCGCACACTGTGACCCGGCGACGAGTCTCCTTCATGACACGTGGGGAACACGACAATAATTTGCCGTAAGACAGTAGTACATCGAGATAAAACTGTCCCACTTTTTCTGTCGTTATCTGAAGCGATACGCTATCGCGGGCCCGCGTCGCCAAAACAAGTGTCAGGTAGACACCGACATCTTGGAGCCGAACACTTGCTGGGATAGGCCGCGCTGTTTGCTTTCCGCGCGAACGCTCCGTTCGTCGCCCGTCACAAACATTTTCCAGCCCTTTCGTCACGTAACAGCGCTCTACCGAACCAAAACGTCCATCACCGGCATCCAGGGCCGTATAATCCAGTAGGCGCAGACCCTAGGGCTTACGAAATGGTTCACTTCTCGGATAAATATATATATATATATATATATATATATATATATATAACAAAGATAGGCACAGAGAAATCACAAGAGACGGACATGCCAATACTTTGTTGCTTATAAAATCAAACAAATTAGCATCGGAGATGAACTTTTCGAGATTTCTTCAATGAAAAATCAGAAGTAAAACTGCATCCACCAAGAGGCCTGCGAAACAAATCTTAGAACCTCGCGATGAAAGATTAGTCTCTCACCCTTCAATATTAAATTACGATTTAACACTATATTACATTACATTATGTCGCCCTCAGTGGCCTAGTAGTTAGCGTGCTCGCCACTGGACCAAAGGTTCGCGGATTCAAAGCCGGCCGAGGTAGATGGATCTTTAAGGGTGATAAAAATCAGGAATGCGTAGAAATTGAATAGAAATAGAAGAGCTTGTCACTCACTACACAAAAATGCACCCTACAAGAATAATAAGGATTTTGCCTTGAGCAAATGTCCCGGAAGGTGTCAATAGGCCCAATCCTTGCAGTAGTTGATGATGACTTTACATTATGCTATATTATAAAGTAAATTAAAAGTAAAGCTGTCCCACTATACGGAATGCAGGCGCTTGGGGGAGGAGGATAGCTCCTACTCATTCTTATCTCGACACTATATGGTGGTAGTGGTCAGCGCCATGGCCCAGTCGCGCTTTACCCCCGGGAAAGGACCCCGGTACCCATTGGATAAGAGGCTGAGTGGGCCCCAGAACCGGTCTGGACGTGGATGCTATAGGAGAAATCTTCTTCCCCCGTCGGGATCGAAACCCAGTCATTGCACACCTCCCGACACCTCTTCGTAGTGATCTTCGTCACGCCCGACTTGTTTAAATTAAGGCACACACAGGCTGGACAACGGCTCTTGTACAGGTGGACCTGACTCTTACCCACTGTCCTATATGATGGGTACTGGTAGCTATTTCTTGGAAGTAAAGTGGTCGGAGCGTGAAGTTTTATACCTCACTCCCTTCACAGACCTTTCGGGGCGTGATGTTTTGCCACAGGATCAATATGACCTCAGAAGGTTGCTAGTCGTGAGAATCAAATCTTTGGACTATCGAAAAAGAAGCCCCGTGCTGCGCCGCTTTTGCCTATTCGTATTCCTGTCAATTTCTGAGACGTGAAAGCAGCGAGCTATAAGGCTGGAAATGTTTAATCAATGCCAGCTGTTACAAACGAGAATAACAACTGTTACCTTCACAAAGGGATTATATTTACTTAAGCTATAGCTCCATGAAGCAGTGTTCTTCATGATAATCTGACGGCGCTCAGCTAGTCAAGATATCACCCCTCACGTTTAAGCAACCCTAATCATTACTGTATAAACACCACTCGGTCCAGTCCTGACCTTGATATATCTTGTCCACATCCTCAAAACGCAGACCCGTTTCAACATTAACTTCTCACCTACGCCTATGGCATCAAGAAAATCTTACCGTCCTGTTCCTCGACCCACATTTTAGAGTGTTTCACATCTCTCCGAACCTACTGCACCTTCCGAACCCACTACAAACCCTGCGAAAATGTACGAGAAGAATGGTGACTGAGAAAAAGCATGATATCTGCGTTCAAGTGACGTATTCTAGGGCAGGGGCGAGGGTCAGTGGGCGGATGTGACGACGCACCTCCTGAATAAATGAATTGCGCGATTAATATTAATCTACGCGATAATGAATTTTAATAAGGGGCCGTGTGAACCGCCTTGAGCGGGCTGGCACCTCGCGGGTTTAAACGTCACAGCCGGAGTATACCCGTACACAAAGCTGTCCGTCCCTCCAGCTGGCGTGTCTTTGTTGTATCAAGTGGTAAGGCTGCTGAACGTCATTATGCATGCATGACCAAGAGAAAAGGGTTTGTGACCTGTCGTGGCGAATTTCAAAGTACTACTTTTCCATCAACCCAGACAACCTGAGGAAACAGCAAGGAGGATCAGACCCCTGGCTGAACCCCTGTCGCGGGTCAGTCCGTGCTAATTCAGACAAAATGATCGTTGTAGGAAATGGGCAATGTCGTCGTCACTGGAACCACTTCCGGAAGCAGATTTGCCTTTGGTGGTGAAAAGGAATGGAGTGTGAAGAAGTCGAGGTTTTATGCAGGCTTAAGAGTTCAGGGATAGAAGAACGACACGTAACATCAGGTGCCCCGGCCGGGGGACCTCGACCTCCCCCTCCCCGGACATACTGTAAACTTCGCCGCTGAACTAACCGATTCCCGTGCAGAGGAACACCAACTGCCTGTACTTCAGTGAGGACATCCGGTAAAGGGGCAGGAAAACTGCAGGCGAACAACGTCAACTACAACGTTGTTCGACATTGCGGAGTCGGGCGGAACAGTATGCTGGCTGGCTACAGAACGAGACGCAGCGCTATGTAATGAACCAGCCATTCAAGTTGGGTGATACTGCCTCGTGGTACAATAAACTCTGTGGTTCCCAAGAACAATTTTTTTCGGAGATTCGTAGCTGATGCAGCTCAGTCAGTAAACTGATGGGACGCGACCATCGGACCGAACGCCACGGCCGCTTCGTATCGGAAGGTCCTGGATTCAAATATCCGACCGGATACCCTGATGTTTTCCTTCAAGCTTATCCACCGCGAGTACACTTCTACTGCACAGACAACGCATACAATCGCCACCACACTAAACAGGGAACACAAATTTAATTTTATCTCATTAAAGACGTCGAAACATGTTTCAAAAAAATACAATGAGGTGATGTGAATCAGAATTGCGAGGAAAATAAAATTCGCCCCTCATACAAAATTTTAACGAAATCCGGTACGATCTTTCAGAGCTTAAAACATGGAAACGGACGAAGACACAGGCGTTTTTTTTTACTTGGTGCAAAGAACACATAACACGAATCTGTTCTGTAAAGTGTGTTATGTTTGTTTACACTGCTACCAGATTAGCTATCACCGTTATCACTAAGCTTAAGTAATCAATCTGCCACGAGTTATATAATTACTGTGCACAAGTTCCTGTACACTTCTTGATCTTTAACGAAAGCTTCCACAGCCTGAGGCGCGAGCCAAGAACGCTTTATTATTAACTCCATTCCGAGGGCCCTTGTTCTGTTCACCTTCATACTGCGCATTGTTAGCAGGTCAAAAGCCGACAACCGGGCAGACAGGTGCACACTGCTTCCTTCGTCAACTACACACTGTGTGTGGACGGTGGCTATGGCTGGGCGACATGGGTTCCATTCCCGGCATGGACAGATGGCCAGAGGTCTGTCTCTTCGCTACAGCGTTCAGATCGACTCTACGACCCAGCCAGCCTCAGATACAGTGAGCAATGAGGGTTCATTTTCTGGGGACAAAGTGGCCGAAGCGTGAAGCTGAAACTCCACTTAGTACCGACGTTTAGAATACGTGGAGCTACACCTCAACTCCCCCATATGTGTTCACAGCATGGTGTTTAAGTAACACGTGCAACATTATCTTTTGGTGCAGTGCACCTGACTGCACGCATGAAACCATTCGAGAACGGATAAACCACTCTACGAAGAATGACGAAGCCAGTTCAA
This sequence comes from Zootermopsis nevadensis, assembly GCF_977971745.1. NCBI lineage: Eukaryota > Metazoa > Arthropoda > Insecta > Blattodea > Termopsidae > Zootermopsis > Zootermopsis nevadensis. Next base: position 2,237,879 of record NW_028259161.1, read on the forward strand.
ATTTTATTCAGATCGTACTGTTTTCTATGCGGGTAATTCCTGACTTGCTACATACACTGTCCGGACACAAGATGGACGAAAATCGTAGTTCATACAGTCCACATCGTTTTGAGGGCCAGTTTCCAATAACGTCAGGCCTCCACGCACTAGACGTTCGGCTAAAATGAGGGGAAAACATTTGACGAAATGTCACTCCCGAGACTGCAATTTTCGGGTTATTAATCTACGATGCTTTTCCACACCGCAAGCCGTCGAATGGTAGGATGAGTGTAATGGATCGGATAGGAAACGGGTGCTGCCTATATTAATATACTAACGTTCCTTGCAATTGGCCGAAGGAATGGAGTAAAACAATGATACCCCTCAGCAAGGATAACCAGTCTCCGGGCAAAGATACAACCCCCGGATGTCCCTAATAAGAATTCCAGCCGCTTCCTAAGGACTGATGACGTCCGATCACATGGTGGAAATTAAACGATAATGTCGGTAATATGTCCCATGGAAGCCCAAGACGGAGGTATATGATGATATCAAAATGTCCTTACAGGCACATGACGTAAGTATATTTATTATTCACTGAGAAAAACTGCTAAAGACACCACATGTATTTGGTTTCCCCGACAGCGACACCTTGCTGGCAGCTACGCCGAAATTATCAGCGGCAGTGCACATCTTCAAACACGATACGATAAAATTGGTGATACGGCTCGATACCTTCTTATCAAATAATTATCCAGCGCCCAAGTTCTTTTCTCTTTTTTTGCGTGGTTTCTTCCACAGCCTGCAGCTGTCACAAAACCCCCCCTCCCCTCCAGGGCCGGTTCTTTGTTCACCGGAGCACCGTAGCCCGTTCCTGGAATACAACGGGACCCTTCGCAAAGTTCTTGAATAAAGCAGACGAAGAAGGTAAAGCGGTCAGCTTTAAAACCCAACCCCTCTGAAAATGGTTGTCTTCAGGGATGTAGCACCACGTAGTCTGGTGGATATTGACGACTTTTCAGAGGAGCTTACTGTCTACAGTTCTCTTCATACTCGTATTCCTGAGAACCTGAAATCTCACCTCTCAACCCTCTGTTTCTGGCACAGGTTACACCAGACAGGAAGTAGTGTCTCAGTTCGGAAAAAAAACCACACTCCATTCGGCATTTGTCCGCTGACAATATCATTCTAATGATAGTTAGCTACTGTCCACTGTTTTATTAATACAACGTTGTACAAGTAACCACTAGAAACATTCTGGAACCACTGCATCACAAATTATTTCCATAAACCATTTTAATATTATCCCCCCCGTTTTATTCTAGTTCTTTCAAGTGGCCGTTTACCAAAAGATTTCTCCCTCAAAATTCTGTTTGCCGTCCCCATCTCGTCCAAACATGCTCGCTACATGCCTAGCCCATATTACTACCGTATACTTCACTGTCCTATCAATCGCAGACTGCTCAGTTTTCCGACGTTTATTTCTACAGTTCCCGCACAGTGGTAACGATGAGACAAATCAGTAGTCAGCCGGGGGTTTGAACCCCGGTTCTTCACCCCGTGGCCAGTAATTGTAAACACTGAGCTATCCCGCCAATGGTTCTATGAAATAACGCTCCCAAAAATTTCAATTCTAAGCGGAATTATACATTCCGCGCAGAAATATGGCGAGCTACTTATATAGGAAGAAGCTCCACGCAGGATCAACTGGCGAGAAGCCTCCGCTGATGATATAAATGGCTCGGTGATTCAGCAGCAGGAGCAGACGCTGCGCAAAGTTGGAACACTTCTGAATGAGCGCTCAATGCTTCAGCTCACATGACTTCTGTCAAACTTCGGCACACTTCTAGACGCGTTTCACAACAACGCGACAGTTTGCGTTAACGTAACTGAAACAATGGCTAGTGAGCTTACTTAGGTCCTGGAACAACAGACAGAACAAATACGGTGCGTTTCTTCTATTTGTTAACTAAATGAACATTTCAGCAAGTACAGAAATAAGTTAGTTCCTTAGACATCAGGAACACTAGAAATTATTCGCGAAAATTCGACCAGGATTTAAGCCCTCGTATCCACAACGACCGGCCAATCGTGCTTTGTTTTCTCTGTCACCGACAAGAATCACAAATGCGTCGCCCAACACCACTTGACGATTGAGACACTGGCTCTTTCTGACATGCTGTCATAGTCAGATAAGATTTGGGGTTCTGACAACAGGGAAGGTGTCGATGTTGTTCTGGGTTGTAACGCCGCGTGGCGTGAGAAAACATACTGCCTCCATCTTCAGGGCTGAAGGAGGGGACAGCACGGTTCTGCAAAACGCTGGTATCTAGCAGTCTGAAACAGACCCATGTTTTCAAAGCCCAATTTCTCTAACATCCTTTTCAATATTATTGCTCCATTTAGCTCTCCTAAGCTTCCCCTTCCATTTGACGATTTCCACCTAACACTTCGTAATAATTTCTCGTCTCACCATGCATGCTACATGCCCCGCCAATCTCATCCTCCTGAATTTAAGCCCCTTAATAAGAGAACAAATTATGAAGATCCTCGGCACATAATTTTCTCAAATACCCTGTCAGCTGCTCTTTAACAATGTCCGTACAGCAATTCAGCACTACCTTCCAATTTGATCTGTGATTTTATGTCGCCTCCTCTGAGGTCGTATCCAATCAAAATACTGCATGCATTTGTTGTTTTCCTCATGCGTGCTACATGAATGCAAGCAAATTAAACCAAACAGGCCTGCATTCTACGTTAGCCGAGTAAACACCGTCCCTAGGCAACAAGTATAGTCAGGGTTGGCAGCAAAATGGTTACAGACGCATCCTACCCACACAGGATGCCAAGTGTCTAATTTTAGTGGACAGCCGGCGGCGGCCTGGACTTGCAATCCAAGAGTTGACACCGAGCCGCCTGCCGTGGAGGGGGAATGACATTTAAGGTGCGCGGGATGCTGCTGGTCCAGACGTCACTGCACAACGTCCCGCCCATGCCGAAATAGTTCCAGCTGCAAGCCCTGGAGCTGCTTCCGCCTCACCAAATCGCAATCTGCTTGTATTGTTACAGAAATAAAGACGTCCTTGCACCAGTCAGGAGTGGAGGTGAAGCTCCGTACATTCTTAACCTCGGAACCTATCTAATTGGGCAAATCCCCGAAACGGTCTGTGCACAGTGGTTGAGAGGAAGCAAGTCATGTCCCTCCCTGACGACAATCGAAACGAATGCTAAAACTTTAAATTTAAAGAAAATTAATCAACAAGGTCATACGCCTCCTCGGAGAACAAATAAACATGAAACAGATGACCCTACCAAATGAAATTCGACGATACATTTCTGCAAGACGTCGATGTATGGCGAAACTGAAGTCCTAAACCACGAACGCACACAGAGTCCGACCACGTCTCACATCGTGCCATTAAGGCGTATATGGGACGTCGAGATAATGCTCCACTCATTCTAGATGTCGCAGACAGCGGAAGGTCAGCCAGGATCACGCCTCTGCCACCCTTATCCCCACATCCGTCTCCAATTGCTGAGAGAACGAAAAATCCCAACGCCCCAGTATAGAAAATGGCGCGAAAACGGCGAAATGATCGAATTCCAGTCCGATCACATTTTTTTGCTTGCAACTGTATGTTACACAATGTTGCTATTATTATATTTTTGGAAGAAATTGCCATTTTCTAATTTAAATTCATCAGACAAAGAACCTCAAACATCCGTACCGTTGCCATGTATATAACTAACATCCAAAGACTATTCCATGATGACTCGCAGGTATTTTCATGATCTATCTTAGTACCAAAATTCACATTCCTAGCTCCATATGGTTCGCTAGTTATCACAGTCAAACTGATTGTCAAAACAAATTTCGAACGGCCGCCACAGTAACTTTTCGCACAAAAATTACCCCGATAAAAGACGCATATTATCCAAAGAACTAGTACCATGCTTCATTTCAGGATGCTAATTAGATGGCGCTAGTATCGCTCCTCAGCAGCGAAGTTCCCACGTCCACCATGGTGTCTGTTGCCCATCTGGTAGGGCGCCAACAGCATGCCCCAACGTTCACACTACAAGTTTCATAAGAATCGGCCTATTTGGTTCAAACGTTCAAAGAGGACACAAATACAGAAACCATAAGCTTGCTTTCTTTTCTTAGGGAAGCAAAGCAGGCTAGAAACGTAATGTAAGGAGACGACTGAATCTGCTATTACAGAGCATTATGACGGTTCCTTGCTTACTTTCCCAAAATCGCGGAAAATGGGATTTTTGTCGGACAAAGGATGGGGAACGATGGCGGAGCTCTTTCTGGAAAAAATAACTTCCACGCTGGCCTACTCTTCTGTTTTATGACGTCTGTATGGCCCCCTCGTCCTAATATCTAAGCCAATGGACGGTTTTTAATCACACTTGGTTTTAACACCATGATACCAGAAAGTACCCCTCCGTCACACTTTTTAATTTCCCCACCATAAAAAACAAACATGGAGGACGGCTGTACATCTGAGGCGAGATTGACACAAGCGTCACTTAATATATGGTCCTGATGTTTTTGTGCAGTCGCCTGTCACATCTTCCTAAACACTTGTTCAAGTAATATTTGCACAATGTAAAAGATAAACACGACAGCAGAGCCAGATCTGTATTTTGCTAACCATTCGACGGCGAAAACCAAGGAGCAAAGGTATTGTAGAATTGAGTATGCAGGTAAATCATAAACATGCCTACAAATTACATATAAAATGTTCCAAGTTCATTACATACATGGTGATAGCGCTACACTCTGAGATCGCATCTGACAACTTAGCGTAATCTGAATCCATACCGGTGGGCATAATGCACAGAAACGGATCCTAATTGCACAATCATCAATTTATATTTACTGTCGACCTCGACATACAGTCTGAAGCATCTGAAGAGAAGTAGGCGTCTTAAGAAGTTATTTATCGCTTTCCTATTAAAATACTTAACTTAGAACTCATTGTCATATTCGTCAAGGTCTGAAACAAAATTGAAGACTTAAAACAAAAAATGCACATGCCATTTTGCCACAACTGTTGCAAAACAACAGCATGACGGCTAAATGCCTTGACCACATGAAAGAAAGTCATGCAGCAGTCACAACACAGGATGGATACTGCGCATCCCATCAAGCCATCACGTCACCTCGCTTGTATGCGTCCAGATAACACTGTATATTTTCGCCCCTGCACCTTTATTTACCTTTATCAAACCTCTGATCTCTGCTACAAGTCATATTCACGCAGCATATTAGGTTACAGTTTCTCTGCGTCAGTATATGCAGAAAATTGAGTCAAATTGTCATTTTAAAGTTCCGGAAGGCAACGCGCCCCAATAGCTTAGTCACCAACGTGGAGTTCGATTCCCGGTAGGAGCAAGGATCTTGCTGGTTCTGGGGCCCACAGAGCTTCCTCTACAATGAATACAAGGGGATAAATCCACCGAACACTCATCTCCATCTAGTTCCGACGTTAAAAATGCGTCAAGTTTTACCACTCAACCTTCACACGCCCTCTCGGCAAAGCGCTTACGGACAGGGACAACTTTCGGACATTGTAACGTGGCACAGTGTTCTTAAGCGCACATCTCTCTGCGTGATAGATGTTCATGAAGTCGCGCCCCTCGAAGACGAAAAAGAAGGTTCCCAAGTTTCGCCGCTCCGCAGAGGGAGTAACATTATATGTTCAACACAGAATCTTGACAAAGTAACATACTTTAGAAACATACAAGTAATGTTTTTAGAATCATTACTGTTTTCGAAACGTAAAAACAACCGACGAATTCTCGACAAAAACACTATGGACAGTCTACAATTAATGGGAGGTCATGCGTTCAAGAAAACCTCCTGAATTATGTATTCCTTTAACATGTGTTTTGAATATAAAGATTTGATTATGGAGGCGCCAGATTTGTAACAAGAAGAGCTGAACTGTAAATGAAACTAACAGAACATGGTTACACTTAATGTGAGCTGCAGTATAACCAAACGAGCGTGTTAAATGAATGCCCGGCATGTGGGACATCATGTTTGTCAAAGAATATAATTTTCTACGAATGTCATATATGACATGTGACGTTGTAACTAAAATGTCAGAAAGCTCTTGGGAACTACCTGCTTTTCAAGAACACAAAAAGGCTCACAACACTCTTATGCACAAAGTGGACCTTTGGACTTGGCGGTTGACCGGATTAAGCACGTTCGCAAATTACCCTCGCAGGACGCCAGCCCAGAATCAAAATACGCAGGTAATAAATGGTATTCGAAACTCAAACAAAGGCTGATGTGTAAACAAAGGTTTAACTTGTAAATCTGGCAGAAATGTGCCCTGCCAGTAGAATCCCCATCCTCTTACATTTATTTACTTGAAGAATTCATGGAATGCAACGTTCCAATCAACGGAAACGAGGAATGGAAGAGTGGACACAAATGACAGTCTGCAGGCCTAAACCAAAAAATTCATAACGAAAGCAAATTATTTTGCGGGAACGAACAGGTTAAACCAGCAAACAGAAGAAAGCGGGAAGATCACACCAACCAAATCAGAGTTCATGTGATTCAATGCAGACAAGCCCAAAATATCACTGAAATAAAAGAAGACACAAAATCTTGGCACTAGACGCAGTTAAGTGGTCAGCTTCACGCTCCGGCGACCTTGTCCCCATTTAATTGGAAACCGGATTGCTCCAGAAACGCTGTAAACTGGATGATGAGAAAAAGTCCCTGCCCGCACCGGGTATCGAAATCCAGTCGTCTAGCCAGCACTGACAGAGCTGTCCCGGCAAACGTCGTTAAGCAGAAAAATTGAATTCTGATAACTTAACTGCGTGTTACTGAAGGACGGCAATCATAGTTAATGTGATGCAGAACAAAACAGAAAGATTTAAATACGTCATCTGAACGGGGACAGAATACAGCAACAGAACGCAAGTTACAGTTAATTACAAAGGCATTCGGTACAGAACGTTTAGCGGCGAGGTTACACATCCAAGCCGGTCACCACGGCCGCGCTGTAAAAGGCGTGTATAATGGCCGCTCCAAAACTGGGATCCTGGTTTGATCTCTGCTCCAGGCAGGAAAGTTTTTCCGCGTGAAGAAGGTACGAGCTTTCCGATGGACCGGCTCCGCCCAAGGAGTGTCACCAAACGTCGAAAACAGATCGGACAATCTGACAGAAAGATTCTCGAAAAAGGTCCAAGCTCTTAATGAACTGCAACGCCTATACACATACACAGATTGCATACTCGTTTGGAAAACACGTGCACTGTAAACTGCAATACACCTTTCCATGCTTATTAAAATATTATGAGCATTTCGACTTACAACGGAAAGACTGCTGCTTTCATATCATAGCTACTCACTATTAATTAACGGAAACTGATCAATAACGACAAGCAAAGGACTGACAATACAGAGAACTCAGCACCTCTGCACGATCACTAGAATGGGCCAACCGAGATCAAAAGCTTTCTAACCGATTAATCCTCTGTTAGTACAGCACGGGTTTGATTAGGCTACGGACCGGACGACCGGAGTTCGAATCCTGGGGGGGTTAAGAAAAAACATAACAAGCGACAGCATTTAGTTACAAGGAGTATTTTGATCTAACACATATGAAATAAAAGGGATCCGGAAAGTTACAGAATGAAGAACGAACAATTAGTAGTCTTCGTTTAACATCATTAAGACAGTTACATTAAGAATGAGATGGCCGCCAGAGAAGGAAATGCACAAATCTGTCGCAAAAAAGATTCAAGTTGTGCACCACGCTTGTGTGTGAAGGGAAGGTGGCGGAATTTTGTTATGAGGATGTGACCCACCGACCGGCGAGCTTAAACAGTGGGGAACAACAATACTAAAGAATATCTTGAACAAATGAATAACCATGGGCCTTCAGTTACTGCGAAACCTGACCAAAGTCTACGATGTTGCATACATCTACGGCGTTCTGTTCATTCACTGCATCAGCACGCACAGTTGCACACGTAACTCAATGCAGGTAAAGCAATGAGAAGTTCGAGATGCTCGTGTTACCCATTATGCGTTCAGTTTACGCAAACATTAAAAATGTGTACGGGGTATTTTGTGCACGAACGCATAAAACCCTTGTGTGTTTATAATCCACCTGCTGTCCGAGGGGTGAGGAACGGAGTCAATGAGGCAGGTTGCAAAATAACTACATCCTCATCTGAGGAGGAAAATTAAAACCTTTAGCAGCAGCAGCAATGTATGAGTGGATCCTGACTGCTGGGAGCGTCCTCAAAGTCGTCTCATGTACCTGGCACCACCCCTATTAATTGTGAATCTTGGGTTCAAAGACGAGGACTTTCAACCCCCTGGAAAGGTCCAAAGGTTTATCTGTGTATGACAAAGGGGTCAATACTTAATGACAAGTACCATTATCAGCAACAACTTTATGTTAATCTTCAGCCTTCAAACTAACATTTGTCCTTAAATTCAAATAGTCCGTTTGCAAACCGTTACTTACACTGTTCCGAAACAAAGCCTCAAGTGACAAACACAGCCAAGGGAGGAACAATGCAATTAAAATGAATCTTAGAGCAACGCTAAGCGATAAAGTTAAAACGTATTGTCCTTCCGGGTTACAAAACGACGGGGAATATCCTGACCAGATTATGATCGAGGGTGTGTTTAAAGTACGCTTTATGATTCATGGTCAAAGAGAACAGTCATAACGACACCCCATTCTGCGCCAGCTGCGACTGTACACAGTCAAGTCAAAGGTCAGCTCAGAGACCTCTCCTGCTTTCAATGGGACACTTGTCATTTTTCAACGCCCGTTATTTCCTTCAATCAGTCTCTTGGGTCAGATACACATCTCTGTGGCCACAATCATGTATCCGATCCAAAGCACTATTAGTGTAGGAGGCCTGTGGTATGGAAGGTCGTCTTTAATAGGACTTCATGTTCACCATTTCCTTAAACACAAGCGAAAACTTAAACGTGTTCTCAGCAGTAGGTTCACATCTTGGCGTGGTACATAAGGGGTATTCCGAAATGATGTTGTGAGGACTGAACCGGTTCAACTTTAGAGGTTAAAGTCTACAAACACCGCCGCTGAATGAAGTCAGATGATAAGAAATGGTAAAAATTTGGGGACACGCAGTGGTGGCTAATTTGATGGCACAATCCAAGATCCACCTGGAGACAAAGAGGAAAACTCTCCGTCAGGGTATTCGGCAATTCCGCCAGAGATTTGAAATAGGCATGCCCCAAGTACAAGTCCACAGTGCTACCGGTATTCGATGATTAAACCTAATGTGTCTGTATTGTCGGTATTATCAGAACTTCCAAAACAGCGACAAGGCTCTGGGACAAGTTTCGGAACGAGGTCGCGGTCCACAGCTTCAGGACAGACAAACGCGCGAGTTTCGTGAAGGCAGCCCACTCTAATGCGCGACTGATACTATTCCGAGAACAAGAACATGCATAACTGAACTCAAAAACCGTCCTCTGTCCAAAAAAAATTTATTCTCCGGTCAAGAGGTTGGTGCTCCTGCTTCGTATTTGGGAGATCCGGTATTCATATAGCACCCCAAACGTGTATTACATTTTATCGCTGTTTCCCTCAGGTAAATACTGAGATACCGAAAAACAAGTGATATTTTAGATTCTCACGGCTGCGAGTATGAAGATGGCTGCCTACTAAGGTGGTGCGCCGTATAGTCTGGTAGAAAATGACAGGCGTTTCAGATGTGCTTACTGCCGCCATCATAGCCCTGACAAATACCAAGTTCCATCCTCTCGGGGTGGAGGACCGAAAGTGTATGCAGGTGACAAGATAAGTCGAGCAGATGGAATTTCCGGCATGCCAGTCTCAGCCCACAGAAACGCGCTACGTATTTGTGAGGCCCGGGGATCGACCCCAAGGGCCGGCCATCTCTACGATACGCGAAACAACCACAAGCCGTGATGGGTTCGACTGTAGTAAGGGCTGGGAAGAACAGTGTCTGCCCTTCACGACCAGCGGCGCAAAAGCTGTGGAATTATAACAGCAGGCCTGTAGGTCGAACGGACTGGGTTCAAGACCTGCTACTGTCCGACAGGACCACACTTCCCAACTTATTTTGGGGGGGAAAAACTGGAATCACTTGTCAGCGTGGTTCATTTCTGGGTTCCAAAAGACCACGATACGTAGACTGAAAACTACTTTACCAAAATACTTCTGAGTGTATCTGACCCACTTCCAACAAACTGAACTTTGTCCGAAGTCTCGGTTCTTTCTTAAAACGCAACGTTTCATAAACTGGTTCAATGTGTCTTCAGGCACTAGGCGAGCGGGGGGGGCAATCTGAAGGGTCTGTTTAAAAGAGCGAACGGAATTACTGCCAAGTGGTGGGAAATGTGAACAAAATGGGAAACATAATTTCATACGGATCTAGTTTAAGGTTCAGGATAAGTAAGCAAGGCATCCCGCAAATAACTTGCAATTTGCATCAACCTTTGATGAAAAAGCAGACTGCATACTGACGTCAACTGGCGGTCACTAAACAAGGACAAGATGGTATCATGGGTCAGGGGCCATTGGTTTTGCAATTCACCACTCTGGCACGAACAATCGGATATATACAGGAAACCAGGAAGTTAACGTCTCCTGATACGGTTTACTTTCCCACCAAAAACCGGTACCCCTGTCATGATAAGGCTGGCGTGCCCTGAAATCCGTATCTACCAGCGACCGACCCCACACACCTGTCCAACAACACACAGACCGATTATCTGATATCAGTGCGTATCTCTGAGTGGGTTCCTCACACACAAGTGAAACGACACAAACAGGACCGCTGCTTTTGACTGCCTAAAACGTCAAGGCGTGTGTAACAACGTAACACCGTCCTGACAAAGGACAATGCACTTATCTTTGTCCGGGTGTCACGTCATACAATTTCCGATCAACTAAGTAAAAATGGTTAGACCATTTTATTAATTACCTTAATAAGCATTATTCTAAGACACAGCATAACCTAAATTAATGTTCGAAGTTCTAGAAACATCCTGAACATGGGTTAAAATGATGCTCAGAAAACAGGTCATGACGGCGCTGACCGAGCTGAGCTGTTGATTCGCGGTACGGTCCAACACGAGATCCTGTGAGCAGGACGACGAAACTTCGTCCTCCGTAAGGGTAGGCATTTCTCACCAGCTGAATCAACTTCTCGGAAACAAGTGACTTTTCGTCAAATCAGGTAGCAAGCAGGTGACCGTATTCGAACAGATACTAACCCAGTCGGCACTGCATGGTGCAAGCGCACTGCTTATGGCTACTGCACGGCACCGGAGTGTGGCGTGTAGTATAAATACTGCGTGAGCTTTATTCTCTTTCTGGGGGAGGGGGAGGGGCTACTTAGACTTCACTCCGCACATTCGTATCAGGAACACGTACCAGTAAAAAAGGTACTACACGTACACAACTGCAGCGGAATGGTTAGCATCGGGAGGCACTACGTTAAATCTCGACGATGACAATATTTGTGCGGGTTCACTCTGCGGATCCAGGCAAAAATGCGATAGTGCCTTAAAATAAACCACGTCCGCTTCCTTCCACGACCTGCGCAATTCATAAACATCATGCCACTTCGAATTAGACACTCTGCACTTCATACAGCGTCGTCGAGTACGCGCTATTTTCGTCGACTATCCCACTCCTCATCTATTCAATGCAGATACGCGGGAGGATGTGGGGTCAAAGCTGTTGCCCTAACAAGCGGCCTACAACTTCGAGCTGTCAAGATTTGGGCGGCCTTGGTCGCCAGCCAGGCTTCATTAACGCAGTTCTCAGTTCGTTCCCTTAATTCCTTTCCAAGTTACAACAAACTCACGTTTTAGTTACAAAGATCGTTTGTAGAGTGAAGGTAAACTTCTAGGTTCAAGGTGCGGCCGCTTTTACCTCGCAAAGTGAGTCCCAGAACCGTCCTGGACAGAGCAGGGGAAAGCTCCCCACCAGACCAACGAGAGAACCATCCTTAAAACAAAGAGTAATCTACACACACTACCGCCTACAAATCAATCGTATTGCTTTAAATGATAGCACTGCAATGTGTGCTATCATTTACCTGACTATTAACGGTAATATGTTATAAATGACATCTGCACGGCATAAAACCATGGCGCTAAGCTGACAGTCGCTCATGAGACTAACCGCATCACATGGAACTCGGGTTCACAAGAACCCAATCTTGAGGCAGATGAATCAACTCTGCATCGTATTTCTCTCAAATAAATGTTAATGTTATCCATGCTTAATTATTCCAAATGGTCTCTTCAGATTCTCCAACTGAAACTTTGTGTGCATAATTAATATTCCTCATGCAAGCTCCATGTCCAACCCATCTCACTCATCTAGATTAAATCATCTTAATAACATCTGGTTAAGACTACAAATTGCAAAGTTCGTCCTGCAATTTCCTCCGCCCTCCTCTCATTTCATCCCTCTTGGAGGTCCAAATATGCTGTGCAGCATCCCGTTCTAACACACTCTCAGTCAATGTTCTTCCATGTCCATACAGAATTATACTTGAACAGAATTTAATATTTAGATTTCAGTTCTACATGTTTTAAGACTGAGCACTTATTTTTTATAATATCATGGATAAAGGCAGGGAGGGGGCTGTTATGAGGAACCAAGAAAGATATGAAGATGGCTGTCTTCTGGGTTATTGCGACTTGTAGTCTGGTAGAAGCTTACATATGTTTCAGATGTCCTTGCTGCCTCCATCATCACCCTGATAATGGAGACATTAAGCACCTCTGAAACGTCGGTAAGCTTCTACCAGACTGCACGGCGCAATAACCCAGAAGACAGCCATCTTCAGACTCACCGCATCGAAAACCTCAAATCCTAAAATAAAGATGGGTTTATTATCACATACAGACTCCTAAAAGAAACTTCTCCTCATTAGAATTACAATGTTGCTTCCTTCATCGTCCTGTCTTTTTATAACTAAATGTTACTATCGCAAGAACATCTTTGTCTGTGTCGTCTCAAGATATTTACGGGATATTTCTAGACCCAACAACAAGCTTGCCAGTTCCTGTTTGGAAGCAAGTGAATGTCGCTGACCAGTGAGGTATGGGAGCGCCACAAAACTGGGGGTGTTGCTACTTCACAAGGAAGACACCACGGGCACACAAGTGACTAATTTAGTCGCTCATCACAGATTGTTTCGTGACATCATTGGCAATTCATCGAAACCATCCATCATGAAATGCAAGTGTTGCAACGTAAGCAATTTCTTAGCAGCATCCGTCTAACAATGCAACAATACTCGCATGGCTTCGACTAAAGGAAAATAAAAAAGACGCAAATGAGCTGCTTATTGACAATCCATGTGCGATACACTAGTGACAGTCAAGGCCGGTCGACCTAAGAAACAGGGACTGCCTGCTCGTGTTGGTAGCCTGACACGAAAAATATTCTTTTTAAATAATCATAATATCCCCTTGAGAGTACATTGGAAATGTGTATTCCTTGCAGTGTGCAAAAATTCCAAAGACGTTCTTGACGCCAAATTCCACGCGCACACTATCAACGTAATGTCCTTAATCGTGCTGAAGCAAATTAATTAATACTAAAGCAGCGATAATGTTAAGAAAAATACGGTGTCAAATGAAAAAATCGCAACAAACAGTGCTTAACTAATGGAGAATCAGTAAAATATTAAGTTAGTTTTTTAATAAATTAGCAATGGGTACGTCGGATAAAACGGAATGTCGGATAAAAAAGGCCGAATAATCGGGATTCCACTCTTCTAACATATTTATCGTCTTGGCTAATGCATACACTTCCATAAACATTTAACAATTGTCGGGTATGCTCAATAACTCAGACGTCAACAGATTAGGCTTCTGACGCCATCATGGCAACATAAAAATTCAATACAATGCAACAGAACAGAAATTCAAGACAACGATAGATTACTGCACGAATAGTTTGTGTGATCATTGATAGATGGAAACTCTTGACAGTTCGCACATCCACTGACAGACGGTAGCGCGTTCGGTTGATGTACGACATGGACAGACAAACTGAGGCGAACACTTGCATGATAAGCGACAGAGTGCATCATTAATAATTCAACATTTCAGTTGTAGATATCACTACGAATAATTTACGACATAGTCTTCAACATAATGTCAACCAAATAACATAAGAATCCGTTCATTCATTTGTGGTTATCAAATACATACGGACGGATATCACAGGTGATGATGTCATCAATAGACGTCATGCGAAAGGGCACAGGATCATGGGTAATAGCGTCATCATCGTCTCACCTCATGACGATCAGTGTCCGTCACCGTGGTAGTACAGATTGCGAGTCTGGACCAACCTCAAATGGCATAATCTCCACACCAAAATTCATTTCATTTCTCGAGTTATTAAATGACATAACCTGTTGTTCGTAAGCCCGCCGTTGGATGGCAGCACAATCATGATAGACAGACAAGAAGCCCACAACGTGCCCTTCCTTCACGCGAAACTTAACGTTACCTCTATCTTTCTTTGTTTAACGATTCTTTTCAGAAGTGAATGTGGAAGATGTCAGTCGTGGCCTAATTTATGGTACTAACCCGGCATGTCTGGAGGGACCGAGAAAACCCCGTCAGGATAGGCGGTCTCTGGGCTGAGATTTTAACCCGAATACGAAGCAGGGGTGATAACCACGACGTTCAGTGTTAATAACGACGATGTTATGCCATGCAATGCTGCAGAAAACAAGAAAAGTCCATTAAAGTAGGTCCAACAATTAGGAATCTAACTTCGGAGCAGAGGTTCTGTTGAAATAAATATTGAGGTGACGATGTACTATGCTTGTTTTGGCACACATATTGCTAATAAGATACAGACGTACTTCAAGACATGGCCCATTCATCCGGACACGGTAAAGTTTCGTATGTATTTGTCTTATAAAAATTTGCATAAGTAACATACGATAACGCAGACGAAATTTGAAGTGGTCAAAACTAGCGATAATTTACCAACCATGGGCATGTAGTCACGATTTAGACAGCTATGAAATAAAGCAAACTGGCTATTTTACCTCTTGCGCTCTCTGCTTACATGGTCAATATTAGATGTTTTCTGCTGTTATGTCATTCAGCGCTTCATCACATGCCATGCACGCCTCATATGCAGTACGTGACAGGCTTCTGAAATTATATTGCAGCCCGCTCCAACCATATAGTTACATTAAAACAGAAGCCACCGGAAGTTCCACATCAGTGAACAGAAACCCATGCAAATAGAATACCTTAAATTTACAAACGAGATGACAAATTTCTTACTCGGCATTTCACACAACCAGCACGAATTACAAATCCCGCCATTATGACAGTTGGGAAAACGCTGAATAAACCCCACGCAATGTTCAATGGCTGTGCTGCGTATTGTGTGACCACGTGCTCAGGATGCAGCGTTTCTTACCTAATACGTTGCTGAAATTGCAAACTCAATACAACGTACGCGTAAATACGTTACACAAACTATAATAAACATGCAATTACAGTGTTAACTATTAACAGCAGAATACTTACGACGCTTGAACTTCATCATGAGCCGACGCTGCAACTTCAAGGAGTAAAAGGAAAGATCACCGTCGTCAGGATCTCAGGCAACTTAAGAGTCTGTTTGATTTTACTTGTATTGATTCAATTTCAACAGAAACACAAGTCCCAAAAGTCACACACATCCAGACACTGTAAGTCAGTCGCACACTAGTTCAGCCTTATGGCTAGTAAAAACACGAGGTTTGCAAACAAATTTTCAAATTCAATTACTATAATAATTAAAGTCAATTTTCATATGTTCACCTCTTGTCCTTTGTGTTTTCAAATTCACTGCACACTATAAAATAGGTACTATCAGCTTAAATAATGCATATGACAAGAGCTATTTTTGCATAAAATTCTTGCTGACAGCTCAACAAGACTACACAACGCGGTAGCAGCAGCTCTGACAGTCATAACAGGTTAGGCAACTTTACAATCTTTGCGACAGTTGTAACCGGATATTGAGTTCTTTGCTGCATAGTAAATATCTGCAATCTACAGGGAAGGAGACGTACTAGATTTTAACTTCTGTGAAATTCCCAGTACAAAGTAGGGGAGTAGCAAAAAGTGAAATTAATCTTATCACAAAAGTGCGCAGTAAATAAAACATACAAAATATAAGCAAAGTAATAATAATGTTTGAGATTAAATAGCCTCTGTGTCCATGTGACGATATTTATTTATCCTTCATTGTATGATGACGCACTTCCGATGTATCGCTCCGGTCGTTCGAACCTAAGAGTATTGCTTAGCACGTACAAATTAAAAGTGCTGCTTCTAAAGTAAAACATAATATTAATAATTTGAAGGAAATGAAAGAAAGTTTCATAATACTGCCATTCGAATTGTGATAAGGCATGTCCTATCCGAATTTCTACAAGAAAGCTCTTCTTTATGTTGAATATCAGTCATATAATTTAGGTTATGTTATCTTCGAGGTTATAAATGTTGTGAAGAGTTGGATTATGTCGTAGTTTATGACGCCATGAAGTGATGTTGGTAACAAGCTCTTTGGGAGGAACACATCACATCTGTCATCGCTGTTCGTGAAGTTAGAGGTGATACATTCATGTTAAATGTTGCCAACCACCTACAAGGCTAGTAATACATGACATCAAAAGCCAGTTTTTGATCATGAGTTTCCAATAATGAAGAAATATTCACTATTTTCCTCCGGTTTAGCGTTGTTATGAGAACTGTTCTCTTAAGTTATTACAAGTCATAAATATAGAAGAAAATGTAACTATGCCCTGCCCTTTCAAAGTCTCTACCTTTACACTGATGCTCTTTAAACCCAGTCAGCAGTATGTATAAAACTGCAGTACACTCAATGTAAGTCTGAATTATGAGACTTAATTAGGTTAATTTTAATGTCCTCTGTGCTTTATTCCTGGGATAAATCATCCCTGGTGATGGACTTCTTTGTAACTACTAGTGTTCAAACTCTCATTAACAGGAAGACAGCTGGCAATGCAAGTTTCTTTGTTAAAAATAACTTTTTGGATTCTGTCAAAATCTCAAATATGAAAATAATAAGACAGTAAGCAGCATATGTACCTTTAGAAATCTGAGGCAAGAAGTTGCATCAGACTGCTTCTCGCAGGCAACATAGTCTCTCCAACTTGCTCAATGTAACATCTGTTGAGTAGTATTTGAAGTTCTCACAGCTGTGAGTTCAGAGATGGCTGTCTTCTGGGTTGTAATACTGTGTAGTCTGGTAGAAGTTTACCAGTGTTTCCGAAGTCCTTGCTGCCTGCATCATAGCCCTGATGATGGAAGCAGCAAGGACCTCTAAAGCAGTGATAAACTTCTACCAGACTACATGGCACTACAACCCAGAAGAAAACCATCTTCATAACATTTGTTGCTGGTGAAACCCTAGAGACAAATTGTTTCATCACAAAATTTCACCCAATTTGAGAGTTTCGAACTGAGCTAGTTCCCCAACATCACTTCTGGATGATGAATTGTGCAAAAATTTCAGGATTGAGAACATAGTCTGGTAGTCCAGGACACATTAACAAAATGTAGCATCATTCCTTGGTGCCCAGTAAGAATTAGGTTTGACTTAAGCCCTTCTTACCAAGCACCAAATAATTGTTTACATCCTAGATTCTATCTAACACTGACTGCATTGTAAGAAGAATCAGTGTATAAAAGTCGAACCTCCTAATACTACCTAAATTAATATTGAGAGATTCCATATAGTGCTTATATTTCATCTCCGTGCAATACAGGCATACTTTTGTTTCACATGGATCCATAACATAGTTATTTAGATATACTGATAACATAACCTGTATCCCGTAGCTTACAATTCACAAATGACTCCTAGCTCGAACTAGGTTTGTCAAAAATTACAAAAAGTGCATTGGGGAAACATCTTTAGTAGACAGTATGTCTGGTTTGATAAAAGAGATCCTAGAACAAAAATAAATCTCTAATTTGACTGAAACATTTTTTATCACCTCAGCCATCATAGAAAATTTGTATTAAAATGATATCATCCTTCACTTTAATACTCCATATATGATGCTGTTCTGTCAAATGAGTAAGGCAAAGGATAGATCAATGTCATCATTCCTATATTTATTCTTATCTAAAAACAAAGCTGTTCTCATTTCAGTATTAAGACGACTACTGCCAGAAAATGCGTCTAGTAAGCATCAAGTGTGGGGGTCTTTGCATAGTGCTCTTCCTTGCTCCTCTCTCCTGCCCTGAACTGACGTTCACGTTCTGCCATCATTGCTTTCACTCGCAGTTTCTGTAACATGTTTAACAATGCCCACACATTACGAAGAAAGCCATATGTCCTGACTCTAAAAATGATTAACTTCATCTCAATGATTTAAAATTCATATAAAATGCAAAAATGTCTTGCTCTGGAAAGTGCTGACTATACTATGCTCATTCACATATAGGATGAGATAGTCACTGAACTGCTAAACTAATTTCAAAACAACTGAAAGCAAAAGATTCATATGGTGGACAAAAACTAATAAATTTAGGCTAAAATACAGAATGGTCTACTGATCACATCATATCACAGTCCATGGTTATTTTCTACAGTACTCTTTACTGGTTACTAACTATATGGCTTACTGAACCTGAAGGTTCATCACCAAATTAACCAAAGCCCTCCACTGGGCCCTGTCCTGGGCCTTTCCTGGTTACATATGATTTTATTAGAATGGGTTAACTTCTCTTCACACATTATGAACCTTAACTGAATCATTATACAGATAGTTAACCTGCTTTTTGTGTGAAAAACACTCTTGCAAGTCATCATGAAGGTCCTTGCACTTTGTCCGACCACGGTCCATGCCATAGGCTTCTAAGCAATTCATCATCCTCATTTCCATTTCCTCACACTTTCCATAGAACTGGTGATTTATAAGGCTGCCTGTCAAATCCGTAAATGGGCTCCGAAAGAAAGGTACAACATTTGCCATTGTTTTCTAATTCCAGACTCAAACGCAGCTGTAAAATAAAACGAAACTACTACTTAAGCAACAACAGTATAAGCGTGGTGCATGGAATATTATGAATATCGTAGTAAAAACTCTCATAACGACATGCAAGAAATTGTAATGTCGTAATTGTTGTATTCCAATGCAACGTCCAGATAAAAGTGTCACACCACGATCGGCTATTTCTTACATTATGTGGGCAGAATACTGGAACAATATATAATACTTACAACAATATTTTAAATTTCAGACCTTCCGTTAGTAATTCGCGTATATATCTGATAGCTGATTTAGTACCTAACTTGTGTCCTCAAATATCAAATGATATGAAGCACTGGTACAAAAGAACGCCAGGAATAAAATAGATCTAGCAACACAGTATCACAGATTATAAAATACGAATGGTAGAACTAAATGATATACGGAACGTTGGCAGCACCAAACACCGCCAGCTCTGCCAACATAGGGCCAAGAATAGCACCGCATATTAAACAATTGCTTATTACTATTACGTAGCCTAATCCCACTTAATGAAACAAGGACTTACCCTTCTTGTTAGCAAATATGCTGTTAATTACTATTATGTTGCATTACCTCCTCGAAAACAGAAGATTAACCTAACTCGTTACAGAAGTTAGAGGTTGGCAGCCGCAGTTATCGCTGCAGGCTTTACACGCTGCCAACATAACTTCTTACACAAAATGAATCTAATTATTTTTCCTTGTTTTCTGATGTGATACATATTTATGAAGAATATCGTTGTTGTCACTGCAAGTATTATTACAGTAACGCATTTTTATATACTTTCTGATGAAGAACCAGACCATATATATCTCTAGCACGTCTTCACTGAATCCGACAACAACACGGACTATCTCGTCCTAGGCAATAATTTTTAAGCGGCACACATCTATGTGTTTCTGTAGTTCACTGAAACTGAGGAACGCGGTGACATATGTGGATACGTTGAAAAATCTTTTTTTTAATATTAAATTTGTTTGTGAACAGAACATCAAGAAAAGTACAGCTGTTGTTGTTGACCTTGGAATTAATAAAGCATTGAAAATGTCAACAACAGGATTAATACATTGCCAGTTATGGATGGGAGGCGTAAGTACTTTGGAAGAATCGGCTATCTCATTCGTACATGTAGCATTATTGTTAATAAATTCGTAGACAGAAAACTTTCAACATTTTGTTGATTTCCGTTGAATATATTGTTTTTAATGAAATTTAAGTATGGGTTATATACAGTTTCTGAATATTGAAATTGTTAACGTATAAACAATAGACCATATCAACCAAAACAAAGGAAATATATAGGGAGTTGGATTATTAAATTGTTTCGTCAATTTACAGGTTAGGAGGCAGATCCCAAACTCCGTATTTGCTCCTCTGACGAGTCGCAAGATGCCATTTGCCTTAGATTAGCAGTGGTGCTAATATTAACGAAATCTACCAAATGCATATTAATAATTTTCGTTCTTGTAAGTCGTACTAGTAGAATTTCAACAAATTCTGAACTATGCAATATGTATTTCAATGTATATTTGTAGA
This sequence comes from Zootermopsis nevadensis, assembly GCF_977971745.1. NCBI lineage: Eukaryota > Metazoa > Arthropoda > Insecta > Blattodea > Termopsidae > Zootermopsis > Zootermopsis nevadensis. The sequence continues at coordinate 2,258,480 of NW_028259161.1, forward strand.
AACCCATGTTCATTTCACTTCTACATCATTATACCATTTACAGTGTTATGACAACCAGCTCCCACAAGTAGGGAATTCTGGAGTACATGATCAAGACAATTACTGCTATAGAATCTAAAACTTTATCATTTATCACAAAACTAGTGGACTCCTGTCTGCCTCATCGCAGCTAATTTCCCTAAGATTCATATTTTCCATATGTATTTAAGTGGTCTCTTTCCCTGTACTTTTCTAACCTATTTTACATATTCATTTAACCATGCAGTATATCTTAGATGAATAAAAATTATTCTATTATGAAACTTTCTCCAATCTGGTGTTATTTGATCTTGGGTCACTATATGCTCAGCACAGTGTTTCCAAATACCTTCAGTGATTGTTCTTCCCAAAAAGGAATAGGGTGTTTTCATCTCATACAAAACAATAGGTAAATTAGGTTTTATATTGCTCTTGTTTCGCGAGGCTTGGGCTTTAGAATATATTCTGCAAAATATGGTTTTGTCTGTTGGAGATTGCAGGTAATTGACATATCTTGTATGTAGAAGTGTTAGACATGTTGGCGATTGCTAACTTCTTTTTGCAGCTGGAGCCCTATATGACAGAAAGTTTTGTAATGTCTGCTTTCCAAAGAATGGGGGAGCAGCCCCAGAATGTTAAGGTTATGAGAAATAAGTACACTGGAGAGCCGGCAGGATATTGTTTCGTGCATTTCGCAACAGATGATGCAGCTCTGAATGCAATGCACAAACTCAGTGGGAAAGTTATTCCAAATACCCAGCCTGTACGTATACGGTAACTTATAAGTATTAGCGCACCAGTGTGAGGGCCCTTCAAGGTAACAGAGTGTGGGGTGATGCCTGTGGGCCCTTGTTCTGGTGCACAAGTCGTCTTTCCTTTCTGAGCCTTTCTATTTGTACTTTTATAGAGTTGTGCAACCGAGCATGCGTTCGCAACTATTGAAGTTTCCGTTACAGTGGATACAGTAGGATAGGCATATGTCTTCTGTGTTCCAAGTCTACTTTTAAATAACCAGCGCTTTAGGAAGATATTGCTGAGACCGATCTGCCTCCACAGTTTGTGCATGTGTTATTCAGCAACACTTGATAGGCTGGCAGTACTACTAACTGATACAAAGACAAATTTGAAACTTCAGGACTGCTTAAATCATAAGGCACTCTGATGTGCAAATGTTTCCATCTCAGTTTTTCATAGTTCAAAGTGAGTGAGCTGCCCAGTCCTTTGTAAATATCTGTTTAGTGTTGCAATGCAGATTAGATTAATAATTAGTTTTAACCATTGTTGTACATTTTAGGGTCCAAAGGATTGAAATGTAGATTAGATCACTTCTTCCCATGTTCTTTACTTCTGTTTGTGGAGTTGCAGTTGTTTAGGCTACAAGCGTGACAGACATATCAGAAAAGTTGCTGCTACTGTTTGTTTCAGGGGACAGACTGATAACTGGGTTTTAGTACAAAGGTCCTAAAGGACCCACATTCTGTGTAATGGTTCTTTTAATTAGGGATTTGTGTCTTCAGGCAAATACCACCAGCCAGAGTGACCAGAAGGGTTTTTATCCAGTTTGGTCAAATGAATTCACCCCATTTGATGGTAATAGGCCATGTACTTCCTTGTTGACTTCACTCCAACAGTGAGAGATACAATAAACACTGATTTATTAAGATACTACCATGGTTATGCACCTTCCTGCAGACCTCATAAAATTGATCATGTTTCAGCCAATTCGGTTCAAGTTGAACCATGCAAGTACAACAGGTCGCCCACCAATAGACCGGGAGTTCTCTCTGTGGGTTGGAGACCTGACACCTGATGTTGATGACTATACACTATACAGGACTTTCGCTACTCGCTATCAATCCATTAGAACAGCGAAAGGTGAGCCACTTCAGACAACACAATTACTAATTCATCCAACCCAAGAAATCATCTGTAAATTAATAAAAGTGCTTTTGATTGCAGTGATTCTGGACAATGCTGGCTACAGTAAAGGCTATGGATTCATCAGGTTTGCCAATGAAGAGGAACAGAAAAACTGTCTTGTGCAGATGAATGGCTACAAAGGCCTGGGAAGCAAGGCCATAAAAATCAGCAATGCTGTGCCCAAGCCTCATCGCCTCCAGCCAACAACGTAATGGCATTTATTTCCATCTGAGTTCTCACACTTTGTGTAAACCAAGAGGACAGTTAAATATTAGCAGGATAGAAGGGGTGGACCTACAAGTTCAAATCAAACTGGTCTTTTCAATTTACTTTTGTGATTTCAGTGCAGGGATAGTTAACATATTTCCTCAGTTCCATTGTTATTAGCAAGGACATAACTTTTGTGCAGTATTAGGTGCTGTACACTGAGCAGTTACTATATTGACAGTATCTGGGAACATTATTGTGCAAAAATGTCAGACTAGCTTGACTGCATGATTCAGTCTTACTTAAGTAGCTTAAAGTAATTCAGCTGGGGCAAGAAATCCCACATTTTTACTGAATCCAGTGTATCATCACCATATTTATGAAAGCATGCCCCTGGATCATATCCTGAGACATTTAAATCCATTTGACACCACCACCACCACCACCACCACCACATTTTAATGTTTCATTACTCCATGCTAGTCATTCAGCCTGCAACAGATGCATGAGAAGCAAGATGGCATCGGATATTGAAAGCACAAACAGAAATGATAATTAAGCTGATGACCCTCTAGAGAATTAGTGCTGAATGCTAAAAGAGTTGCATGCTCTGTATACTTCCAGGACTAGCAGTGCAACAACAACAATAAACACAAGTGGATATACCTCAAGCCAGGACTACACCCAGTATTATGATCCTTCATACTGGCAGAATTACTCTGCTTGGCAAGGTTACTATGATGCAAGCACAGATCCAACAGTTGCAGCATCTGTTCACATGACACAGGCAGCGGCAACAGACTACACACAGGGTTCTCACGTGATTCAGCAGGCTGTAGATGAGACTGTAAGCGCTGAAGATGATCTGGAGCTAGTTGGTATGTTTACAACAAAATCTGGGCTACTGATCTTATTTGCATGGCTAATGTGCACAGAAAGCAAATATGGTAACATTATATAAGTAGCAAAAATACAATGAAATACTACTGAATTAAACTTCACTAGACCTTGAAAACTTTTAAATAGTTACATGTAAATATTAAATATGTATGAAGAAGATACACTGTTGGGCATTACACATGGGTACTGTACCTATTATTTTTCTTCTGCCCTATGTATAGAACACAACATTCCGCTGGATGTCGAGAAGATGAATCGGGAGCTGATTGACAGAGACTACAACTTTTGGGATGCTCTTGAAAGTTCAAAATGGCTGCCTGTTGAAGGACTGGAATGTAACTGAATAATGCCGCATTAATCCTACAATACAGTATTTATTATACAATAAAGAAAAATACATTTGCAAATTGTATTAATGATTGCTGTATAAAGTTATATAAGATTTGCTCATATACTTCTTTGAGTTAACTTTCTTATATGTGTGAACCATATTATTTTGTGCATATCAAATTCTGCACAGAGATGTCTGGAACAGAACTGCCAGTCTATCATCAGCTAAATTATGAAGTGGATATCTTCAGGATGAGGAAACAAATGATACATACAGAAATATATATACACACATAAGTACAGGAATACAAGCAACAAAGACATAAATAGCATCTGCTGAATTAGGAGTTAACTCAGCTTTCCCTGATAAATTATTACTTTTGTATAAAAATGATCCCAAAATTCATCTGTACCACTCGCAGTCCTACTTCATGACACTGTACACATAGCCTAACTCTTTTAGGAACTAATGTCCACTGTGACCACATCCAAGAACTTGCAGATCAAAAGATCAATAACTGATATTTATATTCACCTTTTGAGTTCCATATTTTAATGAATGACACCCCACCAGGTTCAAATTTTATGTTAGAATTCCAAAACTGTTGTGCCAAGTCCTGCACTGGACTGGAATGTATTTTCCAAATGTTGAAATCAGATCTTTTAAGTCTATAATAAACCATCGTGACCAATGTCAGTCTATTTCATCCAGTTATAAGATTACTGGGACTGTCCAGTCCAACTGACATTGGCCCAGTATGTGTTTTCTGCAAGTGTCAAGACAAGCCAGACAGAGGAATTGAAAGGGTTACAATCAGTATACTGTTGTGGCTATAGTTTCTTAAATGTTATAAAAATATAGGCCTTAATACTTCCACACTTTTATGCAGAAAAAAGTGTCATCAATATTCTAAAACACTTCCATTCCTAGCCCAGACAATATTGAAATGATTAATGCTGATAATCACCCCAGTCAGCATCTCTCCTTCATTCTTAAAATCACAGCATGTAAGTGTCTTACTGTTGGGGAACTTTATCACATGTTGATCTCCAGAAATGCACAAACTCAATGTGGCCTCTTCCTACACGTACGTTATCACAGAGGGCTTTTAACATCATACAGTATCAGAATGTGAACTATCATATAGTGTCTGTTCTTGCCAAGGAATCTTCTCTGTCCATAGGGGGAGGAGCATCAGGCAGTGTCTTGGTGTTCCCTTGTGTCAGGTACCCTGCTGTAGCTGGAGTTCCAGCTTCAAACAAGAGAAAAACAAATTATTCTTTATGTAGTAATATATTCAAGTCCACAGTCATAAATTTGGACCATTAGAGTACATGATACATTTTGACCTTAGTCAGCTTCACTGCTCAACCATGAATCCTACTAGCCAATTCTGGATGTACCAGCAAAAAGAAACTATCTTATGAAAAATAATTTTTGAGTAACTTCCTATTTTTATACGGATACATCGAACCACATGTACTTCTCACCTAATATTAAATTAAGGACGTTGTTTATGGGAATAAGTGTGAAATGCTAAAAATTTCATTAAGACAGTCCATTGCAAGAGATCTAGCTGTAGATCAAAGGATATGTTAAAATGGATCTTTGGGTATGAATGTATGGGATGGACTCTTAACAGATACAGATATGATGGACTTTTGTGAACACCCTGATAAACAGTCAGGTTATGTAAAAACACCAACTGGGCAACAATCAACAGCTCAAATATTTGGATAACCTGGAGTCCAGACACTTGGTCATGAAAGAAGTAGCAATACATCAACTGTTACCTGTGAGATATCCTGCAGTTGGTGCACTGCTGATGAAGAGGTCATGTCGCTGATCCTTGTACTCAGACCACACAGGTGATTTATCCAATATGGCTGCTACACTACTGCCATGCAGCAAGCTTCGGCTCATGGCTTTTAGTGCCTTAACAATCTGTGCTTTAGTCATGGCAGGGTTTTCCAGGGCTTCCAGGCGTCCTTCCAAAAGGCCTAACAAGTACTGCACCATGTCTGCCTCAAGGGCCTGAATATACATGAGGAACATATATTTTAACTCGTCAGGATGTAAAGGGATTAATTTGGCAAGATCTACCAATGTTTATAAATGGGGGGGGGGGGGGGGGGACCAAAGTATAAGATAAATGTACTTTGTAATGGAAATAAATACTAACAGGCAAAATCAGATGTAAATTCATGATTTTCATGTGAGTTTTATTTAGCAAAATGCTCTATTTTGTTTGCATATATTATCCATGGTAAATTGACATAACTTCCAGTAATGATACCCCACAAATAATTTGAAATGGAATAAAAAAGTAAAGAACCTTAATCATATATGCATCACAGCTTATGAATTGTATGGCTGGCTGTGCATCGCAGTAAAACATCCCTAAACCATTAACCCTGGAATTTGGCAGCCTTGTGGTACAGGGGCTTACATCACCTATTCTTGTATGATACAAGTTAAATTAATTAGGGCAGATATTGCCATGTTCCTAATGGGAAATCTCACCTATAGCATCAAAAAGTTAACACAAGATTAAACATTAGTTCAGCCTTGCCTAAGTTTGGGGAGCAATAGCAAGGCAGGTAATGCTCAGGTAATTCTTTTCTTGAATGAGAACACAGTTTTCTCTTCAACCAACATGAATATGGTGGGCATGAGGGCAGAAGGGAGGGACAGTAAAATAAAGAGAAAGAAAAAATAAGTCTCTCATGTTCAAAATATTAAGAACTGAAACATGACAAACATAGTGCACCTTACCTGTCTGATAAGTAGGTCATGGTTGGCAGAGAACAGTCTGTTAAGAGCCTCACATGCTACTCCAACCATGTCTTTTCTTGCCTGCATTGCTTGCTTTAGTGGACTGATGCACTCTGTATGCCCCATTGCTTGAATGCACACCTGCAGAATAATCCACAAACCAAATTTAAATCTACTCATAACTGCAGAAAATCTTGACTACTGAATTCATAAAATGTTGCTCTAGAATGCAGATGCATTACCCTGTTGGGTGTGTGTGTATCCTGTACCATGAATTTAAGAACTTCCTACTAGTCTGTATACACATAATGAACACAGAAATAAATGGTGGAGACAAGACTGCTTTCTTTACTTATATACACACTAAACAAGCATATCAATGGTAGCCATGTAATAACATAATTTTTTCTTCGTTAATTTCAAGAAACTTTGTGTTAGATTTACATATTCTAAACCCAATTCTGGAGTAGTGCTGGGGTGGGAGGTAGACTTTGATGTTTGAGGTGCTGAGAATGAGTATCAGTCTTCTGGCATAACTCATATCTGAACTTTAACTCTGTTTTTGTTTTTTACTAATATTTCTTTGTTGTCACTGTATGCAAAGAAAACAATAATTTTGCCTGTCATCTTGTATGGCTGTGAAACATGGTCTCTTACCTTGAAGGAAGAATGTAAATTACAGGTATTTGAAAACAAGGTGCTCAGGAAGTTATTTGGACCTAGGAGGGATGAAATAAGTGGGGAATTTAGAATATTGCATAATGAGGAGCTGTGTAAATTGTACGGGTCACCTAGCATAGTGAGGATAGTGCAATCTAGGAGGCTCCGATGGGCTGGACATGTTGCATGCATGGGGGTTTGGTCTCTCAAGTGATGATATTTTTCAACAAAAATTGAGCATGCACCTCTCACCCATTTTATCCATACATGTTCCTATATGAATATGCAAATAAATTAACAAATATATAAATAAATAAAATCTGTGGTTTTGAGTCCTACAAGATACGCACCTCACTTGTAGCCAGCTGGTGCAGCACCAACACTGTGGCCCGGATGACAGCTCCCTGTTGGTGGTGAGTCACCATCTTTTTACAAAGCTGTGGAATGTGCCCCAGGGATGGTACATGATCAGCCAGTGAGGGCTGTGCCTGCAGCAGGCACACTAAGGCACTGGTAACAGTCTCCAACAGTTCCACCTGCACACAAACAGGTGTGTGTTTTGAACAACTCTTAGATATTTTAGTATATTTACAGCTGTATATTGCAAATGTGTTTATAAGCTTAACCACATCTGTCTATATGTAACAACTCAAGAATTGCTGCATGGATTTTCATAGAATTTGATATTTGGTAATGTGTCACTTGAGGAAACCCTACTTTCTACATAATTAGTACAAATATTTCAAAAATGGCAGTAATGCAAACTTATGATGAGGGAGTGCAGGGATTTAAAATTTTATATGGTGATGGGTATTTAAAAAAACATACAACTGTTATAAATGCTATTTGTTTACAAAATAAAATAGCAACATGGTGACCACATGATATCTGTATTTTGTATTCCATTTCATAAAGAAAAATAATGAATCATGGCAGTTAGAATTGTGAAATTTGGTATATAAATGCATCAAAAGCATATCTACAAATGGCAAAAGAATAATATTTTGTATGTCAAAAATTAAAAATACAATAATGGTGCAAACTTTAATGATATGTGTGGGAACTGTAATGTAAGGTGTCTATACTATTGGATATTATGAACAGAAATAATCATAAAATTCTCTGATTATCAAGCTATACCTGGTGACCACAATGCAGATGCAACTTACGTAATTTAGGCTCATTAGTTCTGCAAAACAACGTCTTTATATATACCAGTTAAGATTGAAGTTACTCAAGACTTTTTCCTCTAACTGGAACTTGTCATACAGCAGACTTGGAGTATGTTTCATGACAGAGTGATAATTAAGACCAAAGTACATATTTATGACATAATTTAGGACATTTCTAAATTAATGTTATCAATATTCTAATCTCACCTCACTTCATGTTTCAAATTTGTGTTGACAAAAAAGATAAGATGATTATGTGAAGAGAATAGAAAAAGGATAAAGCTTACTGCAGGGTACAAGTGCCTGGAAAGGCTGAGAAACCTCAGCTATAGATAAAGCATTGTATCTTAAATGTCCTTCCTGAAGTGTGAAACACATCACCACTGTTTTCAGTGCTGCATAGCACAGGCCAAACTTTCTGTTTCTATTCATTAAGGTTGTAGTTTGTTTTATGCTCACTAATATCATTGTGATTTTGTGATGTGTCACTTAATCAACAAAAATGCATTGGCCATTATAAAAATAATAAATTTTGAGATATGAATTTGTTATGTTGCCTTCTACTATGATGAAATTTAACATTAGTAATAATAATATAATTTATTAGTCCACAAAAATTTGTTATACTGAGATTTTACAGTCTGCATGTACTTTAATGTCAGAAATATGATTCTATTGTAAAGTACAGTGTTTTGGAAAAATGGTCAGGCTACAGCATCTAAATGTTAACAAGGGTCTAAGAGTTGTACTTCGACTTGCATTTAGTATCTCCTTGTTCATTAGCCCTAGGCAGGTGTCCATCAGCTCAGAAAGGAACTCCTTGGGTCGACGCACAACCCAGCCAGGATTGGCTAAAAACAGACGTAAATACACGCCACCCACAACAGGCTCTCCAGGACTAATTGGTGCTGCCACTGTGGCATCATCGGGTAGTCGCCAAACCACCTGAAGGTTTTGTTTCTGGGCCTCAAAATGTCTGTAACCAGAAGTCACCACTACATAAAACATTTCCAACAAGCAGACAAACCAACATACAGTTGCTTTTTGCTGTCTGACTCACAGCACACAATTTCTTTAAAACCAAAACATGAATAGTTTCAATTTAAACTCTTCACAAAAGTATTAATACCATCCTGGCCTGACACAGTTCAATTCACTTCACATCCTCACAATCAATTTCCCTGTGATCCATTTTTAACACTATTCTTCCATTTCATTTTTGTCTCCATATGGTGATTTTACAAAATGTTTTCCTTGCCCCTCCAAAATTAAAAAAAAAATAATCCACCCCTCCAAACGTGTTCAGTCCACTGTGACCTTAACTGTATGCCTCTACACAAAATGGAAATTTGTACAAGCTACATACTCATCTCGAAGTGCAGAGATGGTACTGCACACTCTTTGTCGAGCATCTGCATCCCAGATGAGCTCTGGATTCTCATGAGTCCCTTCAAACATGTGTACGCAGGTATGGGATGCCTCCCGCATCGCATCTACAAACAATGTGGGCAGGAAGTGACTGACTGTGAGGCGAACTTTGGGCCCCACTAACTTATCCGCCGCCATCCTAGCCAGCAGTTCTGCTGCCTTCTCCCTGACAGTGGGAATGTTCGAGTTGCAAAACAGGTCCAGCAGGTACAATGTAGCCCCTGTAGATGGCAATAAAGATTTTGGTGTAGAGTGGTGCCCTTGAGCCTGGGCCCCATTGCAAAACAGGGCCAAGGTAGGTATTTTCCAGCTCTGTAGTCAGCAGGTCCAGGTTTGAAACTGAGCATACAATGGCTATCCTGACAGGGTTTCATATTTCCTGAAGTCTCTGCAGGTAAATGCTGCAATAATACCTTAAAACAAGCAATGACAGAAAGCCAATGTGCCTCTGGGACACTAATGAAACGTGTTCAATGCATGCTCACCTTTGGCCAAAGCATCCTTGACAATCTTGGTGGTGTGCATGAGAGCATGCAGTGTGTCCAATGTTGTGATCTGTGCATCAGGAAGACTGTACAGAGTTAGCAACAGATGTACCACTACATCCGATGCTGCGATATCATTGACACACTCTCGGTTCTGCGTCACACTGGATATCACGTTCAGGGCACAGTGTTGTATTGGTTTGCAGCTGTCCACACTCAGGAGACCAAAAAGCAGGCGGAAGTGGCCAATACACTGGATCTCTACACCTGAAACAAATTCATAAATATGGAAGACTTCTGGTACTGTCCTGAAACACATTTAAATTACAATAAATTACTTAAACCAACCACACCCAAATATAAAAAAGTGCCTTCAACTACACTACTGAAACACATAAAATAGCAACTTTACTTCTGGTTTCATGTTTCTGTGAATATTGGACTCTCCATCTGAAAAGACTGAGGACAGCAAGGCATTAAACACAATCCTCAAACTGAAGAGATATAAAAATATGGAAATAAGAAAATTACTTTCACAATATGTGAATAAGACAGGTGAAAACAGAGCATACATAAATGAAACAAGTAATACAACAAAACTTGTGTTGCAAATCCTTTTCTGGAGGCACAAGCAGAGGATATAACTGTGACTGTGTGCGCCTCTTATGCACAGGTTATTACAATCATCATGGGAATGCTATTAAGGGATTTTTCAACTAATGGTTTGCATTAACTACTGCAAAAGTATTGCTTCCTACATACAGGTAACAACTGTCATGACCCACACTCCTCTTCAGTTTATAGTTCTTGGGGGTTATTACTGTCAAACATTGGAAGTTCATGCCCATTACTTTCTTTAGAAATAAAACTGGAAATCTACACACATTCAAAAGGCAACAATTCACAGTAAAAAAGTCACTGGTGGGGGAAGTTGCCTGTATAGAAGCTCAACCTTATTTATGGAAGGCAATGAGACAAAATGCACTATATTGAGTGAAACAGACAAAGTGTGCGCAATAATCAGAATTATTTCTACATGATTCTGAGAGAATGGCTAATATAATGTGTAGCTAAAGAGTCTGTTAGTAAAGAAAAGTTTAATTTACAGTAGAAACTGTAAAGGGTGAGAAGAAATGGAAGAACAAAAAGAGAACATGTTAAGAAGCAGAGACATACAGTGTTAAAGAGGTCAAAAGGAATCAAAGCACAAAGGCAGATAAGACTAGAGCAAAAAAGAGAACTAGAAAGAGAAAGAAAGATGAGAAGAAAGAGCAGAAGCAAACTAGACAAAAGAAAAGCAGACAAACAAAAAATGCAAGACCTGAAAGATAAAGCAGAATAAATAAATTAAGAGAGGCAAGGAAACTATCATAAGACGCAAAAGACAAAAGAGAAGCTATCATAAAATTATCATACTTAAAACTTCATGAAATTTTCATACTGGCTCTGTTTTTGTAACCATTATCTTGCTAGCTTGTACTGGTAAGTTCACAGATCAATGTTACTTTTAAATATACGGTCAGCTGCAAGCAGGTTCCACCATAGAGAACTTAGAGACAGGTAGCAAAGAGTGGACTACAATAATGTGATTCAGGAGAGGTTTGGGGTTTTATGCTGATGGTGATGAATTTTCAGGTTCCTTAACTGCAGGGAATTTCTTGTTCAGCTAAATAAGTATAAACTATTGAGAGCATATTTTGTGCAATGGAGTGAGTCACTTTGTTAGGTAGGTAGCCAGTTAGGAGAAGAGAAAGCAGACACACAATGGAGAGATTCTTCAGTACCTGGATTGTTTTTTACGACATTGCAGAGAGCTTCCAGTGCCATGACAACATGTATCATCCTCTCTTTGTCAGCTGCTGATAGTGACACGCTACTTGCTGCACTGAGGTGATCAGACTGGATGGCCAGAAACTCCAGCAGGTCGATGCTAAAGCCTTTGGGGTTCTGGGAAGTAACACAATTGTTACACTATGTGGGATTTGAAGTTCTCACAGCAGTAAAAACTTTGACTATGTTCTTGGATTTATATACAGATGATGGCAGTATGTTATTTCAGAATTTATTATTTACTTACAAGTCCACACAGCATCATAATCCAGAAGACCAACACTGACATCCTAACAATGTCACTCCCAGTTGTCTTAGAAGAAAGTTATTTAACTACCCTTCCTCTAGACATGGTACACTTTACAATTCTGATAGATTAACCTTTTAGCCTATTCTCTGTGGAAATTAAGTATACTCAGTTTCATCCAAGTAATTCTCCCATGCTGTGGTTGAGTATACTAAAACCAAGCTTCGCAGCCTTATTCTGTACTCTGTATTTTTCATAACTTCTAACAATCTGCCATCTTGAGAAAACAATTTTAAATATGTTGCTTCAAACATTTGTCACGATTTTCCTTGCATGACAATTTATCCAGAAAGATAATCTATTATTTCACATAACTCTTGATGAAATGTCATCTACAAAACTATAATGATTCACAGACTTACAGTAAAGAGTTCAGTTTAAATTAAACACAATGCAGAAAAAATAATTATATACACAGGAAAATGAAACCTTAGAGCGCTTACAAATATGATTCAAGTCAAATAAATTTGTTAACAACTGAATAAACATATGGAATCAGTTTTGCCTACATAAACACTGACCTCTATTGTGTAGGTGGGCTGCTGATTGAATATTCGCACAAAAATCTCGCCAACCACAAGCTCCTTCCTGTGGACAGTGTACACAAACTCAATTCCACAAGATGGGTCATTGCTGTCTGTGCCCACACTGCACTGCTGGTCCAGAAACTCGCACAGTTCAGCCCGCGTCCTATTGTCCCACAGCAGATATGGTGTCTCACAGTTGCTGTTCAATGTTTTCAGGATCTGCTCCAACAAGATTTGAAATGCAAAGCAAACTGTTTGTTGGTTCAAGCTATATTTACATCAGTGTTTGTATGTTATAAGCAATGGTAAGCAGTGAATGTTTCTTCACTGGTAGTAAAGCTATGCATAAGGTTATATTTAGGACGCTTTGGAATTAAGGTTAGAAATCCTAACAGGATTTTTGTGGTCTTCTGCAGTCCTACCAGAAGAGGGCAGAAATACTGCCTTAAAAAGGATAAACCCTCACCCCTGACAAGTCTTATCCAACCAGTCTGAAATATCATATTTCACCACATAATTCATACCTTTGTTTCAAAAATATTCTTATCAAAAGCTTGTATATGTGATTTACATAAGAATAACATATTTACACCATCAATTGTAAGATACGCCCTTCATTTAGTAATAGGTTTTCAGAAGAAGATATAGATTTTTAGATGCAATCAAATGTAAGATGCACCCCAATTTCAAAAAAGTCAAAATAAGTGTGTCCTACAATTGAGGAAATACAGTAGATGAAAATGACAAATCATGGAAAATATCACCGAACACTTGACCTACGTACAATATTTTCTTTCAAGAAGTGAACATACCTTCTGAAATCATGTCAATCATGTATCTGTATACAGCTCCTACCTGTCACTTCATACTGCTGCCAAGTCACACTGCTATGTGACATACAGGAATAAAAAATAATGCTTTTCACCTGCACATTCACTTCACATTTCTGTATCTATTGCTATCTCTTTCATACATTAAAAGCAAAACTTCTGTATCTTTCTTAGAATGGGATGCATAAAATGTGTCAGCTTGTTACTTTCTACCTTCATAAAAAAAAGGGTACATGAATTATGCAATGAAACACAGAATGTTAAATTCAACAACAGTTTCCATTGAGCCTGACTGACCTCCTCAGATTTGTCTAAACTTAAATGTCGAGCCAGATATGGTGTCAGCAGTCTATTGAGGATTTCCTGTGTGACAGAATTGTTAGGTGACTCCAACTGTCCTGTCAAGTAGCCTCCAAGCCTGGCACAAGCCCGCACTGCCAACTTTGCAAGTTTGTTTGCCACTTCCTGAAACCAACAGAACCTGATACATAGTCATACCTATGGCGCTGGTGCAAGTACCTTAAGTGAATTGGAAGATGGCTGTCTTCTGGGTTACTGTACAGTGTAGTATGACAGTTTACTGATGTTTCAGAGGTCCTTGCAGCCTCCATCATCAGGGCAATAAGTGACCCTCATCACCCAGATGTTGGAGGCAGCAAGGGCTTCCGAAACAATGGTAAACTTCTACCAGATGACACAGCACTTCTTCCACACTAATACTTAAAATAAATATCTTTGGGTTGTATATTTCAATGATAATTACAAACAAATACAAGTTGTCAAAAAGGATTTCTTGCTCTTATATACCTAATTTCCAAAGCAAGAAATTGTTTTGTGTTTGCAGGGTATCTCTTCTGTACCTGCTGGTTTGCATCCTCACTGCGCTCCACACCGCCCTCCTCGAGGGTAAAGTCGTAACTGAACATGAAGCGTAGGAGGTGCCACAGCGCTCCTGCTTGCAGCAGCTGCATCTGCAGAATTGAGTCCACAGCAAGTGAACTCACACACTCTGTGGCCACAGAGCACAGCCGTGTCAGGTGCTTGAAGTACAGGATGCGGCACACATCCTTCACCAATTGCGGCATCTCTGTCATCTTGTCCCTGCAACTCTGGAACTGGGCTGCTACCCCAAAGCAGCGTGTAATATGTGTGCACACCTGAACCCCAATGTCAGTAGTTTTGGAGGAAGCACTCAGCACAGACACACAGCGTGAACATGCATCCAGCAACACCTGCAATCAACCAAGTTGCTAACTAAATGATGAAGCAACTTATTGATTAACTATCAAAATTCCCAAGTAGCTAATTATCTGTATGCTCTTCCTTAAGTTAATGATATTGAACATATAAATAAATTTTCTGTTATAAAATCCAAAGATTAATTACTATCAATATGTATAGAACACAGTTAATTCAATCCTGTCCATTATAATACTATACTCTGCAGTGATCCCTTTCCTTCTGGTTTTACAATCAGAATTCTGAGCATTTCTTGTTTCTCCCACAAGTAAATGTTCCATTACTTTTATTATTCTTAATCACTCCAAGAATATCTGATGAAGAGCACAAATTATGACAATCATTAATTTTCACCCCTAACCAGCTACTTCATCTGTTCTCATCAGCACCATGTTCTCAGGCATTCTCCATTTCTATTCATCCCTCAAAGACCAAATTTCTGACCTACATAAAACATCAGGTAAAAATTAATTTGTTTTCACTATGAACAAAAAATCCCATTTTGGTATTCTTCACTCACTTAAAACCACAGCTTATCACCATAAGATGGAGTTAAATGGTTTTTAGCTTATTTAATGACATCTTCAGTGCCTGAAGATGGAGGTAATATTTTTCTCCAAAAAACTGGTATCTACCTGTGACTACACTGCATCACAATCCAGAACTACTTCACCAACTTCACCACCATGAGAACTTAAACTCTCACATTTAATAATAATATTTTAACTGCAGAGGTCATGAAGCACTGAGATTAATAGCAAGTACATAAGGACTGGAATAAGTGAACCTGCGAAGTGAGATGGAATTTGAATTTGTATTTCATTGCTACATGTGGTGAATAAGCTGACAGCATTTCACTCACAGTTTAAACTTTGTCGGCATGACAACAGAATTTAACAGAAAATACAATATACAGAGCATTGTGCAACTGTTATTCAGCTGATCAAGAAATGCAAGAGTGAAGAATTCCAGGGAGCAGTTCACTCTGTCACACTTCAGTGAATGAGACAAACAATGATCTAGCTGGTTTCAAACAAAAGACCTTTGGTAGAAATACAAACATCAGACTCCTAAACCACTCAATTTCACCTAGGCTCGGCTTGATTCTTGGTTTATTTAAAAATGTTCTGCCTACTGCATAGGATACATGACAAATGACCTGTAAGATTTGGCTAAATATTAAGCAAAGTGTTAACCATTACAGTACAGTAATCTGCAATTATGAGCAAATTTGTGCTGTCACTCACTTCAAGTCCTCTCTCCCGCCTAAGCTCCTCAGCATTCAGGGCAGAGCATTGCACTGTGTGGTATGCCAACTCACTAGCAGCGGCCAACAAAGGTGTCGACTTTGAAAACAACATATCATCTGTTGTCTCGAGCTGTATGGTCTTGATTAGCTGAGGGTAGCCAGCATACTTATATGGGTGCAGCTCTGAAACACAACCTCACTGTTAACCTGAAGCATTACAATTACTAAAACAAAGTCAAATATTATTTAGTTTAAATAAAGTTAATTTAATTAAATTCAGTGCTATTACCACCCTGTTGATGCTAGTCTTGTAAACTGTAACACCATGTGGATTTGTAGGTAGATACAAACATTTCTGAGGAAACTGGAAAGAAACTGATGATGGCTGTCTTCTGGGTTGTTGCACTGTGTAGTCTGGTAGAAGTTTACCAACGTTTCAGATGTCCTTGCTGCCTCCATCATCAGGGTGATGAGTCTCATCACCTTGATGATGGAGGAAAAAAGAACCTCTGAAACATCAGTAAACTTCTACCAGATTACTCAGTGCAACAGACCAGAAGACAGTCATCTTAATCTGTATTACTAAAAAATCAACATTCTGTTCTGTTCTGAACTGTCAGCAGTGAGTGGGATTTGAGAGTACAATATATCCAGTATTCACAAGCTTACGAAGAGAAGATTGTCTACATTCCTCTAACTAGGTCTAAATACTGGTGAGTCAGTTCCTGAAGAATTCTTCAAAAATAAAATCAATGTTCACATAATACAACACACCTTCTGAGTAGCGATGGAACAGGATGCTCTGGGTCCTCAAAATCAGCACAATGTTGTCAGGGTTTGGTCCTTGACTGGCCCATGAGCTGCGGCTGCAGAGGAATTCGTATGCCCTATTCACACTCTCAAAACGATCCTGCAAGAAACATGTTTCAAAACAACCTATCCTATGGTCAGAATAAGGTCCT
This sequence comes from Zootermopsis nevadensis, assembly GCF_977971745.1. NCBI lineage: Eukaryota > Metazoa > Arthropoda > Insecta > Blattodea > Termopsidae > Zootermopsis > Zootermopsis nevadensis. The sequence goes on from NW_028259161.1 coordinate 2,275,320, forward strand.
GTCAGAACTGTATGTGGTCTCACAGGGCTTACTGACATTCAACTTTTGTTACTTTCTGTTACCTTAATATGTGCATTTTATGTTGGGTACCAATTTTACAATGACCCATTTTGAAGAACAGTCACAAGATTGATTTTCTGCTTCATGCTACATAGGGGATATACACTACTGACATGGATAGAAACTAAATTTGACTGACAGCCTTTAGTGCAAGCCTCAAATATGGAATTTTGTCAAACTCCTTAATTTTCTTTGTCTGTAATACATTTAACAACACTGCCAGTAGCTCTGACTATAGAGCATTGAATGATGGAATGATTAATATGTAAGTAATAGAAGAATGCAGCCATGGCCAGAATTTGACTGGGTGAACTAAGCAAGAGCATTTTCTTTATTCTGGCCTACTAAGGAATTTCATATTCCCATGTAGCCTGTGCAGAACTGCAGAACTTTCTGCTGTGTCTAGTGACAGCAGTGACTCACCCTGCCCTCTGGGTTCTTATCAGGGTGAAACTGCTGTGCAAGACGGTAGTATGCTTTCCTGACAGTAGCCTCTTCATTTTGCACTCTAGGACGCAAGCCCAGAACCTCATATGCATCATCTACAGACATAGCAGGGGGCTTCTTTTCCACTTCCTTCTTCCATGCATCAAGAACATCTTTCAACAGTTTCACCTACAGCAAACCATAGAACACTGAAGAAATCACATCACTTTGGCTGCTGTGTGACCATAAGACATATGTTTTCTAAATGAGCTGTGACTGACATGTAACTGATAGCCAACAATTTATGCTAGAAACTTTAGTATCAGCAATTATTACCTATTAACTTGTATTATCTGTTCCACAGAAGTCACAACACACATGATGTTTCAAATTCATAAAGTATCTGATAGCCTGGCTACTCACAGGTTCATTGATTGGCCAGTCTGGGAAGCGAGTGGCGTCACACAAGTGACGCAAGTAGAAAATGTTGCAGAATAGTTCCTCATCCAGTTGCGGGTAACGCACGACTGGTATAGCGCAATACTGATACAGAGCTCGAGTGTTGCTTCGCAGTCGTGGGCTGAATTCTGCTATGTGTGCTGCCACCTTCTCTATAAGCATCCGCCTGCAACATAAATCAATAAAAATAAGAGTTACTCACTCATTACAATTATAAGCAAATACGGAATGTGAAAAAACAGCTTATGCTCAGAACAATTCAACCCTGAAGGTTTGTTTCTCCAAAATGCTGTTACTCAGCTATAAGCTCACCTGGCATTACAACCCAAAGACCAAAATTGACATCCACACTGCCATGAGAACCTCATACACTCTCAAGAAGATCCTTAAACAGATGTACAGGTCCTGTTTTATAATATCCATAACAGGACAACAATAGTGATGAGGATGTCAATAAACTTAATTCTACGAATGACTTGCCTCATCTCTGAATTCCAGATAGCCTCAGGTGTATCAAACTCCCCAAGGAAAATCTGAGCAAACTTTTCTGCTCCATGGTTCTCCAAGTAATTCACCATTGCTTCTGGTAGCAGCTGTCCAAGTACACTCCTTTGCATAATTTCTGACAGCAAAGTCTGTGGGAAAATACCACATGACATATTTCAGTGCCTCCAAACTTAACACCATCTGCTTCTAAGATCTTTCAATTAGTTATCTTTCATATTCTGAGAACAGACAGCTGAACACAGGAAACACATTCCTCAAAAACAGTCCTTGGCAATGTATGGGCAAACAGGATTATGGGATCATGGAAAAGAATGTATCCGTGTGATTTTGTGACAAATGCTGTTCACTTAATATCATTAACACATTAATATGTATGAGAAATTTAATAAACTACTCTGAATTAAGTGAGAGTTGCTTGCTGCAGAAGCAAGTTTAAAGAGAGACACCTGACACTGGTAACCAGCCGGAGATAAAAGTAAATTTTTCTGTGTTATGTACGGTAGTTACAGCGTTGTCAAAATCTTTCTGTATAAAAATGCATTCTATGATGATCGACTGTGCATAAGAGTAAACTTAATACACCACAGTACCATATTTTGGTTTGATGCTAGTGAATATAAACATGTCTAGTAACCAACACTCACGTTATTGTAAGAACTTGGACACCAATGCAATACTTCAGCCCTACATATTTAAACGCAGGTTACTTCTACATTACAATTAATTTTTACCAAAGATACTAATTTCCAACACTTTCATTTTTCACAAATTTATCAGAAACAAAAATTGATAAAGACAGAATACTTCTGTTTATGACAGTAAAATGTTTAGACTAGGGCTTCTCAAGCTTTCAAGACCTGCAGTCACATTCACCCTTTCTCACCACCATATGGGCCACCAAGTTATAATTTATGACAGTTTATTAAAACTTCATGGCAGTTAACAAAAACATTCCTTCTTTTGCAAACAGGTTCACATATTTCTCAATAATTTTCTTTAACAAATTTATTTATTTGCAATTTTTATTAATTATCCACTGATAATAATCACTTCTATTTTTGTATTACGCAGACTAAAACAACATCACAAAAATACACGCAAGCTGCACTGAACACATTTGCAGGCCATGGATTGAGAGTACCTGGTTCAGACTATGTTTAAAAATTCTGTCATTCTTATATGATGTAATTTCATGAGGAAAGACTACCAAATTAAACTCTCATAGGGAGTAAAAACTGCATACAGAATTTTACTGCAAAAACCTATTCTAAGGTGGCCAAATGAGGAAGAGATGGGAGGATAATACTAAAGCGAACTGTGAAGATATACAACGATGTAACTGGTTCAGAACTGTGTCTGATATTACTCTTGTTTAAGATTTAGGTTCAACTGTAACAGAATTTCAAAGATGCAGGAAATGTGACACTGTTAAAATTGATGTTGAGAGAAACTGGTAGAAAGGATGTGAACTGGATGTGGTACAACTGCAAGCTCTGGTGTGTTAAACCTTCAACATGCAGTTAGAGTGTGAAGTGACCTGTACATAATCAGATCAGCCATTTAACTTACATCACTTCCTTTCAAGGCCTGCTTGGTGTGGGTGAGCTGGAGAAAGCGAGCCACAGGCAGAACATTTGACCCGGTGTACATGAGGATGAAGTAAAATACACCTGTAAGGTATAGAGTGGAGATGTTCGGATTGTCTCTCATCACCTCACACAGCAGAGTTGCCACTTTCTCTACCAGTACTGGGTCAAAGGTCAGCAACAACTGAACTAGATGTGGCAAGCACACAGGATCAGATAACAGGCGTTTGACTTGTGGCAGTGGTCGAATGATGGCATCATCAGCATCTCTGTGGACAGGTAGATGTCACTTCATACAAAACATCTCAAAGGCTAGAATCTAAGGTACTTGGTAACTAGTTTGTGGGTGTTCCAACCCTTTAACAGTCAAAATGAAGAACCCTGCATCTGGGTATGGTGCATCTGAATATGTGACAGTCAGACTTAGGAACTTTTCACATCTCTTCTAGCTCACATATCAGTGAGATAATTAGGGAAGTAGATTCCAACATCTTTTAGCTGCATTTTAAAAATGTAGTTCAAAATCTCTGCCACCAAACAGATTTTGATTTCAAACTATAATTTTAAATTCCTATTGATCTAATTGCACTGTATAGCTTGCATCAGATATGCACAAAATTTAAATCTGACTTGCAAATTAGTTGGTTGGTTTGTTTCTTGGTCAATTAGTTGGCTAGTTGACTGTACTCCGATATAAGTGGCTTACCTACTGGGGAAATACTGACACATCTGAATAAGTATGTTAAGGATGAGAATGGCCAGTTCACTCTCATTCATCACAGGTGTTCCCTTTGCCATGAGACACCACTTGAGCTGGGGTACGTGCTGCAACATGCGCCACCCATCCATTCCCTGAGCCCAGCACTTTGTCCTGGCTGTGAGCTGATTCGACTCCCAAAGGTTGCACATCTGACAGGAAAACAAGCACTTCAGCATCACTGTACAGGTCTTCGGTGGAAAAACATAATTTACAAATGCTGTCTTCAAGCTTTGTCCACCCCTTGGTACAAGTTGTTTCACAAATATAAACGTGTCTAACCTCCTGGAAGCTGACTGGACCTTTCCTCTCCCCTGAACAATTGTAGTGCCACTCTGTCTCACTTTCTCTCAACATGTTTGGACCAGCTTCAATAACATTGCTCTGGGTTGGTACCACTGCCCTGTAAGCAGAATACGATATCATGGCTACATGTACAGATGTGCAGTGACACCTGCCTGTCAGACACAGCCAAACATACCTGGATGTGTGAAGGTGGGCAAGTGTCAGGAGATCCACCAATATCCGCACCCCACTGGCATCCAACACGTCCTTCACATTGCGGCGATGGAGTATCAGCTTGTTAATGAAGAGGACCAAGCGGTCACGTTCCATCTTGTCCATACACTTAGCAACAGAAAGTAAGATGATACAAAGTATTTTGGAAATGCAGCGTCAGCACAAGATCACAGTGGATTTTGACAACCTTCCTTCTTTTACAAGGACTGTATCAACGTGCATGTCACTCCGTAACAGTGGCTCAACTGGTCTTATTTTCTTGAAACTTGGTATAAACATAATGCCTCAGGGGCAACTCCTCTATCCCTTTCTAATGTGGTAACAATTTATATTTCCCTACTGGAATATTTGTTGAATGGAAAAACAAAGGGAAATTGGATAGAAAATGTTACCAGACTGTTGTATACAATTTAGAATTAGGAAGGTTCGGACAAGATAAAAGTTATGTTACATAAAACATATTACCTACTTATTTTGAGACATGGAGCAGGAAGGTGCACTTCAACTGAGAGAGATAAAAGCAGACTGAAAGCAGTAGAGACAATGTTTCTACTCAGTATTAAGAAATATGAGATAAAATGTAAAATCAAAACTTTAAAAACCCTGCAACATAAGTTCACTGCATTCAGGCTACAGTAACATGAATATGCATTAACAGATGACTACCAGATTCTTCTGAGAGCATCAAAGTGAAGATGTAAATAAATGACCATTCAGGAGACCAAGGACAAAGAAGAAAGATTATAAGAAGGTATACAAAAGAAAGAAGGTGAACAGTAGACAAAAGAATCTTAGAATAAACAGTCATTATTTCCTTAAAGAACATAAATCAATTGCCAGTTGATCTTTGTATTGGTGAAGTGTCATGTTTTCTATGCAATAACAACTGTAATTTTATACATAATTTTGAGGAGCCCTGGCTTCAAAGGTTTAAAGTCACTGCTGTATAAGAATAAAAATGAAATAAACTTAATTATCTGTTGTTTGATTCTGGGGCAAATTTCTCTTTTCCAGTATTTAAATGCCTTTAATGAGTATTCATCACATCATTTTCAAATGCTGTGAACTGATGTAACTGACTTCTACTGCAGATGCTTTCCAAGAGAAAACTTCTGTGAAGCTGGACATTTATATCCACTGGAGATACAGGTCTACAATCAGCCCAATGTAACCTCCTTGACATCACTAGCCTTATAATAGCAGAAGAGCTGTATAAATCATGATGTTCCTCACTATGAAAGTCAGTGGAACACTCACCCTGTCCAACATGCCAACAATGTATTTGGTATCACTAAATGGGCCAATGTCCTCATGATGGCGCCCATACACAATACCCATTGCTTGAAGACATATACACTTCATATCAGGTTTGGCTGTTAATAGAAATCGGTGGTAGAGGTCATTGAAAAACTCGTATGACCGACGTATGGGTGAGTCTGGGGAATCTTCTTTCTCCAAGAGTAGACGCAGGTAATATTCACCAATGCGCACTTCATCTGCTAGGCACTGGTACTGTACTTCAAACTCATGGTGATTCCATGCAATGAGGGCATTGCCTGCTAGGTCACGGTCAGATGCAAATGTACGGATCTCACTATCAAGGGCATCACGCAGTTCCTCTCTTGTCTGGAAGATATCAGGAATCAGGGTGAGAAACTGAACAAATCTCAACAAACAGATAGCACCAACTAAATAAGCACATTACTACCTTAACTATATCGCTACCTGAGTGCAGGCCTAACTGGCGGCCTGATGAACTTCAGTGCCAAACATATTAGTTTAAGACTGAGCAAATGCAGCATTTCCCTTCTATTATCACTAACAAACTATGACCAAGCCTTCATCATGGTTTGGAGGCTAATTAAATGATATGTTGCTTCAACCAGCCATTATCTTCATTGTCATCACCATTATACAATCACAACATGTCTGTCACATAGGTTTCCTGATCTCAGAAACACACTTCAGCAAGGCAGATATGACAAGTATTCAAGGAATTAATTAAAACAACATTTTTTTACTATAAACCCACTAATGTACATCCCTAAATATCTTCTAACAGGACCTGAAAGTATGATAATGCGAATATCAATTCTGATCCTGTTCAATTCAGTACACATACTCACGCTTATTTCTAAACAATCCATATTAATATGTGCTCCTTTTAAGATATTATTTTCTAACAGTTTTACCCACCTAAATTTTTATGCTTTTATTGTTTCTTCTTCTGAGACTACCACAACCTCCTAGTTTGGCCACACTAGCAATAAAATATAAGCTCTATAAATCTTGACATTCATATTCTTTCCTGGCTACAGATGTAAAATTTCAAATGCTCCTTGGAAACCCTTGTGCCCACCTTGTGGTTCCATATCAGATTTGGCAGGGCATGGTCCTGAGCAAACTTGTAATAGAACAGGCTCCAGTTGGCTTCGCTCTTTATGCGCTCCCGTCTCTTCCGGAGGACAATAGGTCTTTCTTTTAGCTTGTCTTCTCTCCTCTCTAGCCCAATCCTGTCGCCCCAGTGCCGGAAAGCATTCTGTAAGAGCCGGCACTAGGCATTATACTGGGGAGCAAATATGATTTGGGGAGGGATATGTATACAGCTGAATACAAATTATCATATAAAGCATACTCTGAAATTAGACCATAATACCCAGGACCACAAGGCCAATGTATCCTGTCTGTGAGTCCTCCTGTAACCTACTGGCCACCAATTATAAGAACAATTTGTTCAAAGGCCATGTCCAAAGGGGAGGGAGGGGGTTACAGTAACAAAGAATAAAGATAAAATTGTTGTGGAACTTTATATGAATGTCTCGTCAGATACTTCAGATGAAGATGTCTCACATACTAGTGGCAATGATGGTGTTCAGTTTCACTTCATAATGATGTGTGTTCTGAGAGACAACATATTCAGAAACATCATCAGACTGTCTTCCCATAGCCCTACAACAATAAAAAGCCATCACAAGTCATAATTTTGTTCAGGATGATGTTTCAGAGACATCAGCAACAAATATCTGAAAATTTAAAATTTACCAGTTGAATTTGAAGTTCTCATGTAGTCTGGTAGAAGTTAACCAATAAAAATGGCTGTCTTCTGGGTTGTAGCTCTGTGTAATCTGCTAGAAGTTTACTAATGTTTCAGACATCCTTGCTGCCTCCATCATCAGGGCTTTTTACCAGACTACACAGTGCTACAACCCAAAAGACAGCCATCTTCATACTCACCACCATGAGAACCTCAAATCTTTCTAAGTTCACTAACATTTCAGAGGTCCTTGCTGTGTCCATCATAATCACACTGATGACTAAAGTTGAATGTCACAGCATTAGATTTAAACTGAGAAATATAAATGGGGATTACGGTGTAGTGTATTTTATGTTTGCAGAACAGTGATGATAGAACCAACACATCTAAATGAAATGAGTGGATATTTCAAGTTTGTTAATCAGTTGTATTTCATACCTCTACGTGCTTCTCCAGAACCCTTATCTGACGCTCAATAGTGACCCAATGTTGCCCACGTCTGTTCTTGCTGGCATGATCCAGAGCAATCTTGAGATTATCCCTTGTGTTCAGCTGTTCCTGTTCTAGTGCTGAATCAGGAATTTTATCCTCAGAGTCAAGATATGCAAGAAGACCTGAAGGCTGTGGAAGAAAGGCAACACATCTAAATTCAGTAAACAGTATTACTTCTTACAGAGCAAAGAATAATGCATAAACATAAGCTGCAACCTGTCTGACAACTTCTCAAACTCTCATGCCAAATTCATTTGCACGTGCCACAGCCCATTATCATATGTGGGACAACCGAGTCATGATGATAAAACCATTAATCTGTTGTGGAGGAAACGCAAGTACCAAAATTTAGATGAAGTTTTTCTTTTAAGTTTTAAGGTTTGACTTATTTGATATGAAGACACCACTGCTACTAAGTCAACTAACTAATTTCCTTAACATGGAAGTTACATACCTTTCACTTTTCATACAGGAAAGTAATAATCTGAAGAGCCTCACTCTTGTCACAAACACGATAGTTGCACTGAAAGTATCAGTTGCATTTTTGAACACAATAAGAAAACAGCAGATGGTGGCAGTAATTCTTACAATGCATAACACAAGTTCACACCAACCCTTAAAAAATAACTCAAAATTTATAACATAAAACTTCCCTAACTCCACAACTTATTTATAACTTGACTAACAGTCTTCTGCCAGCAGTCAAGTATGTTGAAATATACTAATGTTGTGGAATCTAAATGTTCATAATTGACACCACAGGTGCCCAAGTCCTGAGTGAGTCAACTTTATTATGAGCTGACCATCATACTGCCTGTAATCAGCTTTTGTGTTCTTGCATTATAACACTGCTACAGTATCAAGTGGTCTCACCATTATTCTCTTGAGCAAGCCCATTGCAGTGGGGTGGCCAGTAACCCACAGGCCGACCAGGTGGCGAGAGAGCTGCCGGTGAGTGAGTACACGACCGTCCGTGCCTTGAATAAAAAGAGCAGTTAACAAATGGCGCGGCAACGCTCCCTCAGCTAGTGCGAGATCCTGCATCCGAGCAGCCACTTCAGCATCTCCTTCCTCTATCACAGCTCGCATCACCAGCCCTGCCCCTTTCACTACGGCCAATGAGGGGTGCTACCAACACAACAAAACACATTGCTCAAATTTTCTTATAACTGCAGCACATGTCAATAAAATATAAGATTCTCCATCACAGCCAGAGCATGAACCTGAGCAATCACCTGCACCTAGCACAGAGGTTCAAAATGTTTGGAGCTTTAGCTCATTATAACTGAAATATAACCTTTAAACTGTCACCTTGTGCTTTCTTCTTTATATAAAACATTAGGTACACATTCAGTGAAAAAATATGTGAAGTTAGAAGTTCTTGTACATAACAAATACAGCAACACTACATTGACAACTTTAGATGACCTGTGCAGAAAAACCTTTCATCATGTGTTATCATAAATGGGACACTTACTACACCGCTTTCCTTCACATATTTAGCTATGCCTCGTGTAACCTGGGTACAAGTCTAATGTGCCTAAACCTTATAATGAAGAAGAATTCAAACATTTTCCTGAGCAGTTTTCTTTCTGAGAAATTGCAATTTCTTTTCCTCCTTCATAGCAAGAGGCCATATTTTACAATACAAAACAAATGGAAAAATGGTTAATATATGCTGATTCAGAATAAATTTGAACACAATTTCACACTTTACTTTTCATATTGAAATTCAATACAAGCAGTATACCTGAAACAATCTAAAGAGAGAGCGCCCCCTATCAGCCACCATCTCCAACAGGTTATCAAAATGCTTGCCATCTGTTGTCTCACTGTATGGCACACACAGTGCAAATGTAAGAAAATCCAACATGGATGACACCACCAGTGCCCCCGTACCATGGCTCTGAAACGTTAGAAGCAAATCAGTGGTTGAGGGTAACATCCACAGAGGGAAAATGGTAGCCTTTACTGCTGTTGGTATCACACTAGACAGTAAAAGTGCAAGAAACTTTCACACTACAGTATATTCTAGAGCTTGAAATTAATTTTTTTAAATATGTCAGCATTTGACATCTATAAAAAGCAGACATTTTAAACACAACAAATAAAACATATCTCAATAAATTAATCAGAACACAAGGAAAAAGAAATTTAAGAGTGAAAAGCTGCCACACTTTCGTAAGAATTACAGTAGCTTTGGATGTTGGCTTTTCTGCACAAAACAAAAATACAGAATGGGGCAGACAAACAGGAAATTTTAAAAACTCGGTAATTAAATAAATAATTTGTATTTGCCAACTTGCCTTGACAGTGATAGCATGTTGTGCACCACTCCACTGTTCAATGGTTACTAAATGGAATGATGTGGACAACAGGATGTACAGTGACACAATCCCCCTACCACCATACCAGCACCCAGAAAATTAATTTTTAAAATCACCCATTTCCCTGTCCTATCCTATGCTACCAAGATATATCACAAGACTGGCACTGAAAATAGGAACAAAGCCTGCCAGTTTGATTACACACTATGTACATTTAAATAGCACACACTGCAATGTGTGCCTGGCTATTGCATGTAGTCAGGCATCAATGTGTTAATGTAGCATTCTGGTACTCTTTGGGACTCACCACATGGTCAATCCACATTGCAAGCAAACTTTCCAGGAACTTGCTGGAAGACAGAAGTGATGACTTGTTCAGCTGCTCCTGCCGCAGATCATAGTTATCATGCATGGGATACATCAAGGCACACACCATGTCAATAGCTGCATGTGTCACGCCTTCATCTTCCCTCTTCAACGCTTTTACAACCTTTTTACCCACACTTTCTCGGAACCTGTCCTTGGCACAAAGGCAAGTGCTACAACATCATTTTGATAAGAAGATACCAAAGTTTCCTGTGTCCTAATGTAAACCTTGTCTGTACACAACAAAAGTTGGTAAAAAATTAAAAATGTCATATCCTTCTAGAGTTTGAAATGTTCTGAAACTGTGTGGACAATAATATTCAAATTACTTAGTTTCAGTCTGTGGGTACTCTATTCAATTATCACAGAGTGGACACTAAAATGCCCCCAAAAATTACATGAACTCAGAGATTTCTTGTAACCTATAGGTCACTCTTCTGGCAATTCAGCTCACAGGTTCCCTGCTAAGATAGCTACAGTCCAAAAAGGGTAAACAGGCCTCAACTGGGGATTAATTACATCAAAAAAATATCCTCAGCTTCACATGCATGCATAATTAAGACTGTGAGCTGGAATGGATAGCTCAGCAAGTATGGTAACTGGCATGTGGCTGTAACACTGGTGTTCAGATCTGGGCCACCATTTCCAGACTAGCACAGGGGCCGAGAGTAAATCAATCAGAGCAAAAAGTAACTACTTACCTGAACTATATTTTGCCAAACATTAAGACAACACTACTGCACTTATCTTAACAATATTACAAAGTACAGCCAAACTACAGGGCACACTACAATTACTCACCCAGACAACGTGGTGAAAGCTGCAAAACCCACTTTGGAGGCTACTAGGCGTCGCAGAGCTTGAAACTGAGCTTCCAAGTCCTTCAGAGAGATGGTGCTCTGGTCCCCTTCCTTCTGAACAAGTGACTGCAGTGCTGCTGTGATGGGCTTCTCCTTATTTTCTGCAAACAAACCCTGCACAGAAACTTATGATCAGTGTGTGCAAGAGGCTATGTATTCATACAACTTGCCACAATCAGCACAATACTTACATCCTGGGTCACGGAATGAAGTAGGCCACTATATGGAATGTTGGCATTAAATCTTTCTACAATTTCGGCAAATGATCTCTTCCCAGGAGGGTTCTGGAGGAACCGCAAGTGATGTGACTCAGTCTGGCAGAAATGGAAGTTCACAATTAAACACAAACAGAAAGCTAAAGAAAAGCCCACTGGACTGTTCTTAAGGATGAAGACTGGGTGCAGTGGTGGGCTGTCATAGATATGGAAACGGATCTTCAGGTTCCATAAACAGAGCCACTACTAGCTTCTCACTGACTCTGCAACATGCAATTGGTTTCTAAGAAACCGAAACTACCGCGAGCTTTGAGACTACACACAGACATAAAAATGAGTAGATTTAATTTTTTTATAATTTTGATAAACTACATATAAAAATTGGTGTCTTCAACAAGCCAGATGAGTCATATTCATATTCACTTGTGAGAACATAAAATCTAACTTACATATGAAAATAACACTGGTAAAATGGAAAATATTTCAATTGTGCGTAGCATGTCAATGAACAACTTCAGTCATAATACAATAATCCACATGTTTCAGCTACATTTTAGACTATTAGTTCATAATTCTCATCAACATAATGATCCATTTCCAAAAATTCACTTCAAGATTATAAAGGACAGCATTCTTCGTTTCAATGCTCAAAAAATATGTACAGCATTAATTATGACTCTTTTATACGCAAAGTTATTAAAATTGCCTAAACTTTTCAATATGTGATTATTTTTATACTCTGCAAAAAAACTTCATTTGAGAGTGTTGTGTAGGAAAAAACTGAATGAAAATGGGTGAAGGATCTAGCATAACCGATTCCACAAAACTACTGTGATTTTATAACTGATAATCTGTGAAATCAATTGACTGTAATCAAGAGATGGACATGGTGGATATTTAGTAAAGATGTATTATGTAATGTGCGCTTTCTGCAGCATCTCTACCTCCTCCTCAACGGGGACACTGAGAGGACCAATCCGCTTGCCTCTGGGGGTGGGCACCATCTTGACGTGAACATCTCGGTTCCCTGAGGCTCGTACTCCATCCAAAAGAGAAGCTAATAAGGCATCCCTGCGGAAAATATGAAATACTGCCTTTCATCTTGAAGACACAACAGTAGTAGCCACACAGTAATTGCCAAAAAAAATGTGGTAGAAATTTTCATTTTAATGTTCCAAAGAATTAGATAGAATATGGAAAAAGCACATAGTGTGAGAAACTTACCTGTCAGTTGCTGTGTACATGCGAACCTGCCCACTGATATACTCAATGGTGAACAACTGGGGGTTGTCCTGACTCCTAACAAGTGCAAAGATGTCAGCCAAGGGTCTGAGGGTACAGATGCTGTATGTCTGAGGGTCTCGCTCCAAAAGACACGTTTCACTGAGACAAAGAGTTCGCCGCTGCGGATCTTTGTGGCGTGCAGCATGTACTTTGTGGATGTTGAACTCCGAAATAGATGTGATGTACTCGTCACCACTGAAACAGTCACTTATTTCTGTTACCCACAAGTGACTGTCGTTGTGGTGTATTTTAAGGTCAATCCCAGTTTGTGGTTGGAGAGACTCAGAAAAACTACAAGATGTCTCAGGACAGCAGGCCTCCAGGTAGAGAACAGAACAAGAACACTCTTGAATACAAAGCAGTAGTAGTACCACACATAGAACAAGAAATTTTATGTGGCGATTTCACTATATGTACTGAGTATTATGCATAAACTTCCCCTTCTTATAGAACAACATCAAATTGTACAGTATTACCAACCTAAACTTCCCTAACCGCTGTGCAGAAAACTCGTCCAGTGTTATAGGATCTTTTAAGACCTTGATGCCAATCCCAATACATTTCACAGCCATGTCTATCATTCTCTGACGAATTTCACTGGAATGCGCTGACACAAACAGGTGCTGGAATAAACATATGCTAATTTATACAGTGTGAACCTTCCAAGAGACTACTCCCTTGACATGAATTCATTCAGGGAATCTAGGGTTTCATTTCAATGATTGTTTAAAACAATCAGCAAGAACTACAGTAAACTACACAGAATAAAAAATAAACTTTGCTGGTGGCATAAATGTGGTTCCTTTATCATTGTAACTTCCTTTGTAAGTTTTTCAGAAAACACTTATTTTCACATTGCTTCAATGAGTTTTAAACAAATGAAGCACACATGATCATGCAATCATACCATTCTTCCAAACCCTCCACAGACTACCACGAAACCTCCTGGGTTATCCTTGACTTCTGCCATGCCTTCAATGTCTTTATAGCAGTATGATGCAAGAACATGTTTTGTGGCAAGGTCTAGCTGGTTTAGAGAGTGTGGTGTCACTTCCAGCATTACAGGCAGCCGCATGTCAGACCAGTGGTGCTTGTATGCATGACATGTCTACCAACATCAAACATTATAAATTAACAATCTACATACACACACAAATGACTCATGAGAGAAAAAAAGTACCAAACCAAGTAAAATCTGCTTTCCTTCAGCAGATGTTAATTACTCAAACTGGCTGAAAATGTTGTTTTTATGAAACCTGAAACTCATTGCTATTGTCATAAAAGACTTATACAATTAATCCTACGCTGTGGCAGCTCAGTCCCATTAAACACCTTCACAGCCTATCTCTCAAATCAATTTTAATATTATATACTTCTCTCATATATGCCTATGCTCCTCAAGCAATCTCCTAAAGTTTTCTAAACAACATTTATTCTTCTTTCTTCCACATAATTTACATTTGTTCATGTTTAATACTTCTGCCCACTTGGCAAGCACAAAGGAATCCAGCTCTGAGGTGGAACACCAACAGAACATGCTTAAATTTATGAAGTACTAATCCCAATGCCGTCCATATTTACAAGTATCATTTTACACAAATACAATGTATCTTTTTCAATTATTCTACAAAGAGTGAAATGCAAAATAAATGCTGTTTGGCTTCTCAAAACTGCCTATGCAGTCACAAAACCTACAGCAGAAAACTTCAAAACAAAAGAAATTTAATACAGGTTACCAGTTCAGCATTAGTAAAATGTACACTGGTAAATGTGTTTCTTTGCATTATGATGCTGTGCTGTCTTGTAGGTGGTACCAATGTCTCAGAAGAACATTCACCTTCATCTTTAGAGTATAAGTTAAGATAAGTATGTAACCACCATCAAGACTTCACAGTGTCAGACTCCAAGGGACAACAATTTAACAGCTGTAAAAACATGAAATCTCAAACTGAAAACAGCCGCTATAGTAAAACATTTTGTCTATTTCTTTCTGATGTTCTTGTTTTGCTTACTCTGATACTATTAACATTTCATATTTCCACAGAACCATGAGAAACCATGCTGCAGTTTGGGCAGCAAGACACTGGCTTCTCACTGCAAAGAACCGCACTCAATTTGAGATGAGTTAAAGTGAGATTCATAGTGAACCAAGTGGGACTGCAGCATGTTCCTCTCCAAGTTCTCAGTTTTCCACCACTGCTCCATACCCATCTACCACTGACCCATGAGATACGTGACAGCAATGAGAAGCAGCACATTAACATACCTCAGACCAAAGTTAAGAATTTTATCTCAAAAACAGGACTAAGCTAGTTTCAGAGTAAAGGCAGTTTAAGTTAGTTTTATTTCTACAGAACCACTGGCTGTTGAAATCTAGAATGAAATAACTGAACTACAGGCATGCAAATGTGGCATGGCTCAAAATTAAACTGTAGGATTTGAGGGACCCACACTCCTGTTGGCTGTCCTTCCATACATGCTATAATTGATACACAGTCTGCAATACACACCAATGTTTCTCTATTTTTTTCAGGAAATTGTGGTTGAAAACGAAGTGCCTCTGTGAGCAGATCAGCTCGATGCTCACATGAAAATGTCATTGAGTCACTCTTACAATCCTTCTTAAATGTGATCCTGAACTCATTGTTCCGCTGACCACCCTTCAGAACTGGTAACACACTGATGAAGTCACTGTAGAACCACTGATTGGTCACGTCCAAAGAGAGAGGGTTATAAGTCGTAATGCCCACTGAGCCAATGGAGAAGATTCTTTTGTATCTGTCAACAGAGTATCCTGGTATATTAAAGAGGTCCAATAATGAGGTTTTTTGATAACATCAATGAATCCTCAGCTTTCATATAAGCACACAATTTCTTCATTTCATAAATAACTACTCATAAAAACCATGCTGCATGGAGTTATTTGAACATTATGTATTGTACCATACACCACAACCTTAGTCACCAAATTTAAGTTCACAGCTTAATTGCTAAATTTGTTATATTCAATTACAATGGTGCTAACTGGGTTGACAACACTACCCAAACCATGTCATTCGTGCATACTACATTAACCAAAAATGTACAATAAACTGACTGTAAAGTCTTCAGCATGAGCACCTTGTACTGGTTAACAAATGCACTAAAATAATACTGACCAATACACAAAATACTTTCAACAGTTTCTTTGGATTACTTACTTCCCTCTCCAAGACGAATGTTTAGTGACAAGGAAACATGCCACATCTTGGTTATCTTTCAGTGGAGTCATTGTCATCTTCTGTAAAACAACACATTATCATTATAAAGTTAAAACATACCACAGAAACACAACCAGGCTGTTTCAAAAACTATGTGTAAAAAAAGGAAAATATCACCAAAAATACATCATCGTTCAGAAAAAATGGTGAAGTGCTTTAACTTTAAACTTCCGCTGGTTTTCGGTGACAATTTGGGTTTTCCCAAATAATGAACTTGACATAAGAAATCGGTTATCTAGAAAGGTATGCACCACAGGTTGGGATGTAATACAAATGTCAAACGTCAAAACCAGTAGAATGCTACAGTCATTAAAATCTATTACAGATTTTAATAATCATTTATGCTTAAGAACTATGGCATTATTTAAAAAACTAATAACTTTCATGCGAGGTTTCAACATTACAACAAATATCTTCATGGACGTATCACATCTACCACTACAAGCACTTGCGATACCGCCATTATTATTTGTGGGTGTTAGGGGTTTCGTGTAAGCCACAGATTTTCTTTGTAAATCAGCTGCTAGGCTTTGGCGGGGAACATAATCCAGAGATAATAACACCTCTGACTTTAACAGCAACACCACCTGAAAACAAAAGCAATTAATTTACCTCAGATACATTTCCGTTTGTAAACGACAAAGTCCAGCAGGTTAAATGGGGGATGCACTATGGATTTTACTTGATAGGAGTTTACCCCGCAGTAGTAACAGGAAAAATCATCCAGTAATATTTTCTTGTGCTCAGTCCAGAGATGATAATTCTGAATTTAAATTCGGAGCCGAGGTTAAAATGACGACAAACAATGCATTTCAATCTGAGCGAAAAACAATATTCAAGACGTACATCCGCTTATCAAAATGCAAAAAGAACGTCGGTTGTGTGGTTACGTTAAATTCAAGAATCGGCAACCTCAATCGCTAAGCACCTTCTTTTGCTACCCCTCATTCCTCCACAAATTAACAACTTGCTAGGACTGTTCCAAATTTACCACGCGGCAAAGGATGTAATGTTGGTGCACCTAATTGCTTGATGAGTAGTGAACCTTCTTACCGATTGGGGAAATGAGGGAGGAATTTAATAGACAAGGCGCAACGTTGTCAACCAATAACAGGTTACATATCTGTAACTAGCTGGATTAGGGAACTCGAAGGTTCATCACCAAATTTACCAAAGCCCTCCACCTGTCCTTGTCCTAGCCCAACAAAATCCAATCGGCTTCAACTTCTATCTCCCACAGATCCTGCTTGATAACATCCTCTCATTTACATCTAGGTTTCTCCAGCAGTCTCTTCCCTTCACGATTCCCAACCAATAATGGAAGACATGCTAAGAGATATTAAAATGAGACAGTTTGGAGACATTCTAAGAATGGATAAAGGTAGTAGCCCAACAAATGTTCTTAACATGGACAGTATATACTTCTTCTGCTGCCCCTTCCACCCCTCTGATCCCATGGCATTTATTTCTAATGGTCCTCAGATGTGCGGATTGGCCCTGACATAACATCTATGCTGCATAACAGTTATTATGGAATTCAATTTGATTAAACATACAGAAGAGACAATGTCTCAGGAATAAATGTTAGGAAAACTGAAAACTACCTTGTTTCAATATAGGTTTAAATATAGGTTCCTAACAGTATGTATGTTGCAGTCAGCATTTCCTCTTATTGATGGGAACTGCATCAGAATGTGTCTAACACGAAAATATACCACTTTACACATACATAGACAAGAGGATAACATTAACATGGGTCTTTGGTAACTATCACAAGGTTTTCATTGTACTTATCAGTCCTTCCAGGCAAATAAATTTCAATTATTTGTGGCCTTTTCATTTCCTGATGAAGACTCATGACAGGACCAAACCCCTTGACAGTCCACATAATGCACTGTCCTATTCAAAACTGCAGATGTGGTTTAAACATATTTCTGCCTCATATGATTTTAAGCGATTTGATGCCATTATGGTTGTCAGTGCAAACTTCTCTACAATACATTCATACATTTATTAGGTCCTTCATTCAGTTAGCAAGACTATTCCATTTAATTCACAGTTAAGTACATGAAAAAACACAAAAACTGAAAAAATAAAGTTGTAATACATGCAAATTATGTTATCTTAAAAACAGCCACAACACACATTTCCTATCAAGAGATTCAAATTAAAACAAGTGCAAACATTACTTATTTTGCAATATGTGTAGGTGTGTGACTTTTAATTTGGTAAACGAAAGTCTTCTACAATCAAGACTTCCTTTTAATTTGAAAAATTTTTGAAAATGTACTACTTTCTTTTGTGTCCTCTTCCAGATCTTTGAGACACATATTTGGCCCTGATATACTGGAGCCATCACTGTTTTTTTCAGAAGCCAGCAAAGACACTAAACTGTCCAATGATTTCATGGGGCTTGCTTCTGCTTTTCGAGGCATTGGGTGTGTTTCAACAGATTCAGGGGTCTCAGATGTTTGTGTCATAATAGGTCCAGTGGCCTGCAGCTCTGGTGTGACACAGCAACTACTAACTGAACTGTAGAAAGCCTGTGACATGCTCTCTGAATATCCCTCTGCAGAATCCAGGGAGAGTGTAGATGAGCTGTCATCTACTTCCTCATTTTGATCCCTTGCAGGAACATCATTGGTTGTTTTGGCCTCTGCTGCCTTCATGATTGAATGTGGAGTTTCTGCATTGGCTTGATCTGCAGCATTGAAGGTTGTCACTATGGAGTGATGATTTGCATCATTGCTTTGGTTTTTATCTTGAGACGATATGACCAACATATTTGATTCTAGAAAGGGCACTATAGTTTTGTGCTTCAAGTCTGTGTTTGCTGTTGTCTGGCTGTTTGCATCTGCTGCAGTATCTTCACTAACTGCTATTGCCTTACACTCAGTCATCTTATTTTCATTGTCCTCACTTGACAGTGAATCATCAGAATCTTCCTCTTCTTCATGCGGCTAAATAGGAAATCAGACATATACTCCACGTTTGTGTGATGTGACAGTTGTTTAGCTTTGTAGTATGTTACTTAACATAATCTTATACTACTTTTTCTTAATTTAATGGCAATGTGTCTTACACATATAATATGCTAAAATTCCTTGTGAGTTTTCTGGTAATGGCAAAGAAATTGTTTAACACTTTTGACAGTCTGAAATGCATCAGACTAGTATTCTTGTGAACTAGGTCTGAATTACCTATAAACTTGAAATATATTATCAGTAGTGACAGTAAATTTTCCTTCATTATATATGATAATCTTGGTAAACTTTTTTTAACTAAAAACAAAATATTTCCAGATTTATAACTGACTTTTTAGTTGCATCTCCTTAACCAACATCCTACTGCTTATTGTCAGATTGCATGAATTGTCTAATGGTCTGAATTAATAGAAATGTATTGCACTGCCTTTGCCTATGTAAAGTGTCAATATTTTAAAGCTGTTATTACTATTTTCACCTTTTACATGTTGAAAAAAATATTAATGCAACCAGAATCTACAAGTTTTCAGTAAACTGTGAACTATTAACATGTCTTACATATGTATGCACAAACTTCTGCATTTTTACTATTGCAATAGAAGAATTAAATTAGTAGATTTGACAGAAATATAAAGTTTTTGTGTAAGTGTAGCCATATGCTCATATAAAGGTGCTCTTCGAAAAGAGAAATGAAATATATCTAAATTTTGTGTAGGAACAAGTATTGCTGAAAGGTTTGGAGACATACAGCCATGCACATACATTTCACCACATATTTTGCATCACACAGAATAATGTAAAGCAGTCCATAAATTGATATAAATTCAGACACAGACTTACAAACTGATTATTTGTGTGTCACACACTAGTTATTAACTGGTGATAAAGGACACTAAATACATTAAAACTGAGTCTCATGTACAGGCCTTCCCTATCAAGGTTGTTAACAGTGAACATGAATATATAATTAAAGCATCAACATGAATAAATAATTAAGGTAACATTTTAAGTATAGGTATAAATATCAGTTCACATTAGTCTGTGTTCATTGTGTGCTCAGTGATACTGTCCCCAAACTGGTGAACAAACACTTGTTCCTTATGTAATGTAGCTCTTTCAAGGAACAAGCTGAATCACCTTACCTCATAGTCTGGGTCATCATCACTTGTGTAGTTGTTGCATATGCGATTTATCTTTTGTAGCATATCTTCCATATCATCAGAGGATTCGCTTTCTTCTGCCACTGCTTTCATATTTCCTGTCTGAAGTAGACAGCACCAGCATTGTTTATATCGCTCACAAACAAGCTGCTCAATCAACCACAGTTAATTCATGATATTATTGAAACCACAGTACAGTATTACAATACAGCATTTAAATAATGAAATGAAGATGGGTGTGTTCTGGCTTGTAGCACTGTGTAGTCTGTTAGAAGTTTAATGTTTACCAGATTACATGGTGCTATAATCCACAAGACAGTAATCCTCATACTCACCTCAAAACAGTACTAGATTTAGAAATGTTTGCATATTGCAATGAAATAATTTTAATTTGAAATTATGAAAAGCATTAAAACATACTGTGTACTTCTAACCAAATAGGATTATTATTAGAACCCTATTAAGGTGATCATATAGATGGGTTAGGGCATGTAGCAGGCAGTTGAATATTCAAATAGATCTTAAACAGATAGGAGTGGGAGGATAAGTATTGGATTCAACTAAGGATGTGGACCAGTGGCAGGGTCTTTCAAACACAGTAATAAGTTTCAGTTTCCATAAAAGGTAGGAAATTTACTGCCTGTGCGTCTGTTACCTGTGCGGATGTGACATCACGCAGAGCTGAGAGTACTCGACCAAGACCAGTGAATGCCAACAGTGTACCCAGTGGACCCACAGACAACACTTTTAGTACTACACACTGATTTGCAGCCTGAAACCAAATGACAAGTTGAGAAATATAAAATACCATTGGTCCACATGATCTCAATACATGTCAGTGCCTTTCCTCATTCCTTCAGGCTGGGATAGTATCTTTGAAAAAGCCCCAATTGCTTCCTTCCTTATGCATGCCACCTTCTGTCATCCGCATTCCAATATACAACAAGCATTGGGTGTTTGCTTCCAAGCCAGTTTTATAATTTTACCTTGTGGCCTGGACTGTATCATCTAAAACCAGACAGATACGGAATAGCTTAGTCTGCTAGATACAACTGAATAAGTACCCCAGATGGTGTTGGTGGTGGAAACAATAAACAGGATGAATGAAATCCAAAACGAAGACATTAATAATACAACAGATATTAGACACATTTAGAGAAAAAACAGAAATGTTGATATAAGATGATATTGAGTATGCAGTGATATGTTGTATAACTACTGTAACCAATTTATATTGAATTAATTATTTATATCATGAACTGAAATAGCTCAATAAGTGCAGATACTGCAAGTGGACAGACAGGGTCCAGTTCCACATGGGAGACAGAAATTTCAATCCTCACCACCACCACTACGTCCAGACATGACAGACCCAGCAAACCCCTCATCCAAGTGGTACAGCAGGCTATTTTGTGGGGAGAGAGCAGCTGGAGTACCATTCTGACCACTGATCTCCATTTAATAAAGATATCTAGAATGTGTGGATCTATCTTTATCTGTTCAAAAGTGTGAGAGGAGCAAAGATGGAGACAAGCAATCCGCATTCCAAAAAGCCTTTGGTGCCAATCAGGGGACTGGGTAGGCTCCAGGAATGGTCTGGTCACACCAGTGGTAAAAGGGAAAAAATCTGTCCCTCATGAACGGAATCCTGTAGGCAGTCACCGTGTAGTCTAAGCTGTTATGGGTAACTGTTGAAGAGCACACAGTATGAAAAGTTGCCAGGGTTAACAGATGAAACCCAGCCTCTGTAGACGATATCAATATCGGCCACCTAACAACAAAAATATATCCTGTGCCCAGACAAGACCACACTGTTATCACTTTTCAGCTCAATGGAGCTTGTCTCCAAGCAGTAGGGGTTAGACGTGTGATCTTACCTGTTTGTTTCTATTCTCTGCCAGCTGCCAGCTGCAGAAATTCTGAAGACCTTGGTACTTCAGAGCGCGTAGGCGCCGGCGCCTAACCCGGAGGAAATGCACCACTTGCAGGGGGTGTGGAGGTACCGTGCCCCTGAGAGACGCCACCATTTTGACACCGAAATTAACCAGGCGCAGCCACATTAGCAACGGCAGGAACAAAGCCCACGGCAGAGGACGCACCGGTTGGGACCGAGGCATCTCGTCAAGAGCTGAAACAGAGCCAGTGCCATTACGACACTGGTCCCAACAGATCCCGGACACTTTGCAGGGTACAACGTATTATTACTGGCACGCGTGAATACATTAATTTAAAGCGTGCAATATTATCGCCTGAACGTAGTAGTAACATCGAAATTTACGATTAAAAGGCATACACAATGCTACACTGCATAATACAAATTAAATTTCACATCGGTTTTTCAAAAAAGAAAAAAAGAAAAATAATAACAATAGACTAGTAGGGCTGAGAGCATAAAAGATCATGAAGTATTTTGTCGCTGAATGGGATATAAAACGATTAAGTCGCTATTTTTAAAATGCGAGGTTTAGCAGTTACTGTGAAACTGAGCATTGTGATAGTGCGTTTATGAATACGATAACGCACCTTCAGGTTCCTTAAGTGACGACAGCCAATGGTCGATCATTTTATGACGTAAATGGTGCGGGGAGGCGAGTAGTGTGCTATGGTCGGTACCATCGTATGTAAGTTGTTACAAGGGTGGAGGGGTGATTAAGTTTAACTTCAGCGTTATAGAAACTTAACTGAACATCCCTTCGTACTTTCGCGTGCTGTGCTGTAGATGTTGTGGTCTATTTTAGTTTATTATTCTAGAATTTATGTGGAGGGTGTAGGGAAACTGTCCCTGGCCCTTACATGACTCATTATTGTGAGGTTCCTCGGATTCCACGAACCACTGCAAAGATGTTTCGACCGTCCACAAGAGGCGGTCGGCGCCTCGGAATAAGATTTGCCCCAGAGGGCAGCTCGCTACTTGCTCCCCCATTTGCTCCAGTATCGCGCGCGCTGTCCGGAGCCTCTGCAACAGGATATACGAAAATGACATACATGAGTAGATGTGAGAAAATTCATGGAAATTACGGGGTTAACCTACATGCAAATGCAGAATTTATGTAGCTTTCAATAACGTTAGTTGAAAATGAATGATGAGTAGTAAGGATTTGGAAGGAGTCCGTCATGGTATATTTTCAGGCACTGCAATGGAATTGTTATGGCCCATTTGATGAAACTCACGAAAACCTGGTCAATGTAGTCAGTAATGAGGTAGAGATTCGTACCGGGTAGCTCCTGAATACAAACCATTGCGCCTAGCATGAAAAGAAGAAAAACGGAACGAGATGAGACAAAAGTGCGTACTACGAGAAAATGCAATGGGCGTAGAAGATTGGAAAGTAAAGTAATGGAGAAATAACACGGGATAAGAAATAAAGCAAAAATATAACAGAAATTGATTAATGAAGTTCAGTCCCAGTCTCTCGATGAACAGGAGCCTTGTTTTGGGGTAAGTCTGTTGGACTCACTGCACAAGCAGACTTGTCTGCTGCGCTATGCCTCCACGTCCACCATACGTCTCCATCCACGACTTTGTACTTGTACATGAAGAAGCATCAAGTGCTTACCGTTTTCTCTGCCGGCATCGCCGATTTTACTGTCGTTGGTGCTGTTGGACCTGCAATTTCACGTCACGTTGTATCACTTTGACTGGGCTGAACCCCTGAGGAAAGCGAGATATAAGAAGACCTAGAGGTAGAAGGAAAATACCAGTTTAACTTACTAACATCGATACTAGAGGGAGATATGGCAAATACTGTACAGTAAATGTTGCAAAATTTCAAGAAAATAGATTAATTCGGACTGGTGTTCTCAAGCGCTAATGTCTTCCGTGGCCTCTGTTAAGGAACAGTGTGTTCCGATAATGATGCCGGTTCACATTGCTGTAAAACAATGACCCCTGCTCATGGTTTTCCTCGGCACTCGCCTCGTAAGAATGTTGGGATACCAAACTAGTCGACCTGCAGGCAGGCTCCATTAATTGGGAGGTTATTTAGCGGTATAATCAACATTGATTGGGGGAGATGTTATGATCTGTACCAGCATTCGTCTGAACAAACTGAGAAAAACCACGAAAGCCCATCATATTCAGACGGGGACACGAACCATGGGCCTGTGGTGTTGGAATCTGGGAGAACAACACCTCGGTGCAGAGGGCGTGTCCGTGATCTTACAGTATTTATACTCGTGACTCAAACTGCTAGCTGATCTGTCCGGTCAGAGGTCACGGCGCGATCAGAGGCGGCTGTTTTTTTCCCCAGCCGCAGATTTGCTTACTTAACGATTTCTCAGCTGTACAGTTAACCGCAGAATGGAAGCGTGAATACGATTAGTCAATTTAAAATTACGTGGAATGAAGCGGTCGTTGCCTATTTTAAGCCACTGTACATGCTATGCCTGAGTCTAAGACTGCCACTACTGGCCTACTGAAGATACGTACCACCCACATCACTCCAATGAATGCGTGGAGCTATTCCCCATACACCCCACTCCCATCAGTTGTACATGTACTACAGTACAGCCAGTTTACTGACTTATTATACAGCGAAAGGTGGTTGTGGCTTATTCTCTCGCTGATCAGGCCACATCATTTAACGGACTGCAGGTTGCAGTCTAGAAGGGCGCAGCGAACCAGCCTCTCAGCATGAGAAGTGAAAAATTTCCAATCTGACGTTTAAATTATGAAGGGAATTTTTTCAGTCGTAAGTTGCGAGGAATGGAACTGCATACTCCACATCCAGTGTTTCCGAAGGATAAAATAGAAGCACACGTTACGACGAAAAGAATTCTAAAATTTGACTTCACGCAAACGTACTTCGTGAACCACTATGTCTGAGTAGTTAGGGGTTATGGGCAGTTGGTTTCAACCCATTTTAACATGTTATAATACAGATTTTAGTATATATTTTGTCTATCTGAGAATATAATACTGCAAGAAATACACCTCGAAGTTTCTGACATTCTTCTCGATTGTAGGTTGTATTAGCTTTTAAAAGTTTTAATTTATAGCATTGTAAATGTAGTTTATGCCTCCTGAGCATGCACGTATAAAATTAGGTTTACTTTTCCGACTGTCTGCATGTCCCAACACCACACCCTAATCGGCTTTTATCCTGTTTGAATTTTCCAAAATGCATAGGTTTAGCACAATATTTAAATGTGGATAAAGATATGAAGAACTTCAACAGCCGATTGCAGTATCTGGAGAGTGGAATAATAAAAACCTGTCCTGTGTAACCAGACAGAACGAGTTAAAATATTGCTCTGGGTGAATATCCGATGTCTTAGAAGCGGAGAAACATGTTACTTAACGATTACATTTAACACTCTAATTTCTGAAAATGTCTTTCTAAACAATTTTATCTTTAGGAAATTACGACGTTTCGATACGTTGCGCTAACAGCAAGTGGGCCAGTTCGATTCTGTAAATACCTCCTCGCCCGCTGACGCTACTTACCCTCAAATTGGAACTGGAAGCACTGGGTTCTTGTCCTCCCGAACACACCAACCGCTCTGACAGCCGGTGGCCGAACACACGCACGACATGGTAGGGTAACCCACTGGATGACACGTGACGTTACTACTCTCTGCCTATCAAGTCATGTTTGTTTTTGTTCCATATGCAGATAACAACAGCCGGCTGCCAAGGTGGCCCAATGTTAATGTGCTTTATACGCGGTCCGTTTCGGAGGATGTTTATGTGCGCCTAAAATATTTTAAGTTCGTCTATTAACTTTGTCATATTTCTCCACCTATTTGCAAGTAGATGGTGTTCAAATATGTCTGTTTAATTTACAATCAATCAAAAGTTACTGCTAAACGATTCACGTGTTAAAAATCACAATCTTATGTTTGGAAGTGAATTGGAAAGGATGTGGAAGGAAGCGGTACTATCCCGGCATTATCCTGGAGGGACTGACAAAAACCACGAGACAATTCAGTCAGGATAGCCGGTCTCCGAGACTTTAACCCGGGACCTCCCTAATACGAAGCAGGAATGCTAACCACTCGACCACGAAGTTTAGAAAACGTATGAAAAACAGCAATGTTCAATTTAACGTCGCAAAATTTATGCCTTACTAAAATACTACAACTCATTTTAATAATGACAAAAAACGTGCTTCTGTATGTTATAATATTCTTCATTGTTGCCATTCTGGGGTACCACTGGGAGATCGCCTCTGTCTCAGGTACGTATGTGACAGTGTATCATTACTTCATGTGATCCCAGTTTGAAATCTGGTTTGGTTGAACATGGCTGCAAAATTTCACTCTGTCAGAGTTTGTACTTTGCTTTCTCAGGTAGTTATCACAAAGACCTTGTGTTTGATGTCGTGAATGTTCATTTTTAGAGAAGATTTCTTGTTAAGCACCAGGTTTGAGTATGTGGGTGGTGGAGCTTCAGGGTAAACTGAAACAAACAATGTTATGTTGTTAGTTTCTGAGACAATCTTTGCTCGTAAAACCCAGAAATTCAGTGCCTCTGTTACCAAAACCTAGTGTTGGTCCCTGTCTAATACAACGCAATTCACGACTTTCTTCTTTGCAGTATGTTTTAATTTATTCCTACTGTCTCTGCCCTGGACTTCTGAATGACTCTTCTATAGAGAGGGTTTCTTTGCAAAATATTTATATTTTTCCTCTCATGTCTGCGTTAACATGTTGGTCCAATCTTGGCACCCAAGATCAGAAACAATGATATTGTATACATTGTATGGCATTATTGGGGGGGGGGGGGGGGTTAGAAATCTTGTTATTTATGATATGTGGCATATACAGGTAGCCCTCGATTTACGCCGGGGGATGCGTTCCTGGACGAACCGGCGTAAACTGAATCGGCGTAAATTGAAACTCTTTTATAATGTAAATCAATGGGAAGTCAATGACATGCGTTCCCAGCACTCAAACATTGACGAGTAATATAATGGCATTACATTTAAAGCTCTGCAATTACAAAATAAAATAAAGGGAATTTAAAAAATATATTTTGTACACATACAATCGGCAATTCGTTGGTCCCCGCGACTGACTGCGATTCTTTCATGTGATTGATGTGTACAGTCATCTCTGCTGATATGCGATAGTTGCATTCACGTAAGACGCCGACCTATAGAAAATCGCGTAGTAAAAATAACCCCGGTACCTCTGCAGAGATTAAATTAGTCCGTTGAAAGTTTGAAGAGCCAGAAATGAAATTTCATAAGAGCAAATTCGCATATGCAAACGTTTGCATTTCACAAACAGCTTTTACCGATTCATCGATCTCACCGGAGCAAATTCGAGTTAACGAAACATACGTAATTGCAGAGATGACTGCATTTATAATTTTTATTCAAAATCAGCTACGTAAGAATTACGATTTAGTATAAGAATCAGTACGAGATACACTGTAAAACGTTATAAATAATAGTAAAATATATTTTTTCCACTTTTTGACTTACTGGTTTCAAAATCGGCGTTATTCTGAATCGGAGCAAATTGAGCCGGCGGAAATCGAGAGATACCTGTAGACCTATGTTCCAAGTTAAAATTTTGTGCCTGTTTGTTTTATCTGATGTTTGAAGATTCCCGATTGTAATAAAAGGTACCTATACCTTATTGAGATATCATAGACCTTCATGGATATTTACCTTGTGGGGGGCCCATGATTTCTGAAGAGAGCCAGGAGTTGACCTGCATAGGTGGCTGGTCTCCATGCGGTAAAACCACCTCCACATCACTCTCCAGGGATGTACTCCAAACATCTACAAGGAAGCAAACACTGTGAATAGGGATGCTGCAGTACAGTGACTGGCTATGTGCTGGAAGATCAGGGTTTTGTTTCACGTACAGATACAGATGCCAGTTCTATCTGGCAGCCAGATAGTACTTGAGAGATTCTTTGGTTCAAAATGTGGGAAGCAGTCATGGATCTTCAAAACTATCCAAACTGAGACTGCCACTGGCGTTTACCTTGATTCTCATCCCGCTTCTTTAGGTGGCTAATGCACTTCCACATGATGAGAAACAGGGCAACTGTCACTAGAATGATCACACAGCCAGCTGCGACCCAGTTTCTGTAATATCCAAAGTCACATTGGTTATGTAAAGCAATTGAGATTACATCTTAACATAACTGATTTTGTTACTGCAAATTTACGTCTTGTTGGTGTCAAGTTCCAGCATGTGATTTTGTATTACTGACATGCAGACAGCTACAGTCAATTCTGAGTGTTTTCTGTTCAAATGTCAGCCAGAGACCATCTATCCTGACTAAGCATTCAGATTAAGGTATTGTACCTTAAAATAGGCCTCGGTCACTTTCTGACGTTTAGTATTAACTCACTGTATGACATAATTAATCGCTGTAACTTTTCGTTGACTCAGTATCATATTAGCATCGTTGTTGAATAAACGAATTTTAGAAAAGGAACAACAGTTGAAAGAAAAAACTTCCAAAATCCAATTTAATATAATGATTAATTAACATTATTTATCTTTCAATGTTGGAACTTTGAACGATTTATATTTTACCCATAAAACAGATTACTGTCGTAGATAGACTTGCACTGCATTCATTTACTTATTCATCACATAAAAAATATTTCAGTTACTTATAGAATGTCTAGATCACAGTTATATCAGTATTATGTGCATTGAACCGAAATGTTTTAAAAATAAATAGCTTCGTTGACCCGCAGTTTGTAATTTCAGAAATAAAATCTGCTGGAAGATGCAATATTCTGCCTATGCCTCTCCTTTATGCATCGCTGCCACCATGTTGTACACATTGTAGATATTCAATATATTATACACAATTACGTTCCCTTTACTCAGCAGCTTTAGCGTTGCCTACCACCTCATAAGTTCGCACATTCGTTACATTGATCTTATTAAAATGAAATTCATGATTTCCTTGAACATCAACCGTTAGCTCAACATATTCCTATTATCAGTGGAACAGATGGACAGACACTTACCCAAGAATGTTCTTGCCCTTAATGGCGGTCACCGGGGTGGCCGCCAACAACAGCAGCATCAGCAACCTAGCTGTCATCTTTTTGCCGTCTGTGCCATTTTGCTGCTTGCTCGGCGATTTGTACTCGAGGTTATCACAATTCTGCGTCGCGATTCCGGTAGCGTTTAAAGCACCTTGGACTTCTCCAGTTATGACACTTCACACGAAATGACACATAATAAAGAGTCTCGATTTCTGTCCTTATCTGATCAGTGGGCGGAAGATGATGCCTTGTTTGTAATAACTATCATGTTATTGTGTTAAAAGAGTCAATATCCAAAGGCGGGAGCAATGTCATTCCAAACATATTTAATCGGTTGTGCTTTGTAACTCAAAAATTATTTTCTGGATACAATTTCCTTTTACCTTTGGCCTTGTTCGCATAGTGTATATTTGCATTTTGTAATTGACTAATCTCTGTAATATATAAACTGCTGGCCAGGCACAGATAAAAGCTAACGGAAGTGCCGTTAATACTCAGAACGTCGCGTAAATTACACAACTGTTTTAATCGTCTGGCCTCTGAATGCGTCTTTCACGAATTATTACAACTGCTGATTCTAAAGATAAGATGATCATATAGCAGATCTGAAGCTGTAAAAATTCATGATTTCTTCAGTCCCCCCCACCTGGTACATTCATTCTGGCTTGTCTGTAACATTGCGCCTTGTGTACTGACTCCTGACAAAGTTGGGAATGTAAATTTATCTCAAATAGGCACACAGTGGCTTTTGTGACAACGGTTTTGCAACAGCTCATCAGCTAAACAACTTTCTGTCGAGTGTTTCTGTAGGCCTTATTAGGGACGTGCAGTGTTTGAATATCGGTCTACAGGTTGGTTATTCCGATTGTTCCTTTTTCCTCAGTCCCTGCACTCAACTTTCGGGACATTAACTTAAGACAAGATACAACCGCCATCTTCAAAATTCGTTATCATTTATTATCCCAGCATTCGACTCTGCACTTAATCCAAGCTGTTGAGAAAGTTATTTAAATAACCATAGCAATTAAGTCATGGGCAATTGTTTAATGGCGACCCTGCCCGAGTATTTCTCAAACGCGGTCACAGGTCGTTTTCTTAACTAATGCAAAGAATGAACTAGTTTATTTCCGGTCTCAAAATTAATTGATTTTTAAATAAATTCGGAATCTAAATGTTTCATTACGCTGATGTGGTTGCATACATTCAGTATTCTACGCATTACAGCGTACGAATTTAGGCCCAGAAAAGACGGTTGAACAAACAAAGGTATTGAACGTGCATTAGATGTTTTGAAGGATTGTATCAGTGGGATTACGCAGTTAGTGATAATAACGTCTCTGTTGTTTCGTTTCAAGATTTGCATCAGCAATAGACTAGCATCAAGGACAAAGATTATGCCCTGTAGTTACCCACAGTACGTGTTATCTTAACTTGTGAGCTCTTCGGTTTAACCGTCAGTGAAACCTCGAACTTCGGCACCTGGTGTCTGCAGTGGGACTTCGGAAACTTCCAGTGGACCATGACTGATCACCACTTTTATCGAAGTTTCGACGATAATCTTGCCGGATCGTGGTTCGAATTTATTCGCGCCATCTTGTAACAATGCAATCGTTATGTCGATGCACAGATAAGGGGAGATGTCAATTTCACGTGGGTTCTGCACTCAGAAATGTTTATTTGCGCCAGTGTTTGATGGAAATTCCTATCACTCTGCAGATTGCTTAACTAATAGGCAGGAAAAAAATCTCTCGTGATTGGTTTTCCTAATTCTTTTCAAGATAATGTCGGGACATTCCCATTTTCTCAGTTTCTTGATATGTGATGCTGCCATCTGTTTCCACGATCCAAATGACCAATTACGTAATTCCAGCGTGCATTATTATCCTCTCATTTAGGCTTTCGCCTGCAGAACGAAATTTCATAAAAGTGCATGAAGACTCTTGCTGTTAAGATGAAACACAGAAATTACTTTCCATAAGACTTTCATTGCGGACTGAAAATACAAATGGGATCAAACGCATTATTTCAGTTGTGTAATTTCTACTGTCAAATCATTTTCATAGCCAAATTTTTAGAAGCGGATAATTTATTTCTTTTCACTGCACAGGAAATTCCGATAAGACCGCATAATTTCACTCGAACAACATAAACAATAAGTACCAGGAAGTACTTGTCTCGCCTACGTCTAACCTGAATACAGAGGCCATTAGATTGATAAGTCAGCACCTAGTTAAACTCATGGGCTTATCTTTGTGAAAACTTTCCATGACATTCAAGTCTTTTATTGTTCTTCCTGATATTTCTTCATGGATTCTCTGTCTCCGCAACTTCATTCCAAAATTTTTTCCCCAGCTGTAGCAAATTAGGACATTAGTCTCTTCTGTTTCAGAATTAATTTTAAACAACGAAGCCTTTAGACATTTGTTAGGACCACTAGGGGTCTATCCGTCAAAAGGACAATAAGAGACGAACACGACCATTGCCCCGAGCGGGATTCGGACTCATGATCCCAGCGCTGGAGTTGTCGAAGACCTTGTTCGCTTTATGGCGAGCCCTGGTATCACACAATCCAAATCTTTGCGCTGTCTCCATAACTTTCAAAAGAGAGTTTCATAACCGACTACGCCTCTGGCCAGTTTTGTAACGAAATGTTGTATCGGCTTCATTCTTTTCCCACCAGCTCTACATGATAATTGATTTTCCTCAGTCACTTCAGACTCAGGACATTAAATTAAAATTGACCGAGACAGCTTCGGTAGCCTTCATTCATTCTCCGTTTAGATTATCATCGACAGTAGGCCTACATACTTCACACAGTTATTGCAGAATTATTAATTACTATAATTACCCTGCTCATCGTAATCAATTTGCAAGGAAACCGTCAGATAAAGTACTTCCGTGGTGACTTATTGTCTCGTACTGAAAAGTCACTGCAATTTTTTCCATGATGGAGGGAGACGTCTCTTGAGAATAAACAACGATTGTTTTCTAAACATCGTCAGTCGAGTGGTGTTTGTAACGGATATGCGAGTTACTCTTACAGCTACAAACCCATTAACTTTTTTAAAATTTATTTGCTTATGTAGGCGAAGTTCGCCTTCGTGAAATCCTTAGAGTTAGTCTGACGTCATGCAGTCCTCGCCGCAGTTAGTTTATCTCATCTAGCGCATCGCGAATTTAAGTCCTCGTGGTCCTGGGAGGGGTGACTCTCAGCTGTCTACCGACGCTGGACCTGATGCTGGAGACGGTACTCGACGCCTTGCTGCTGCTGCTGCCAGCTGCTGCAGGTAATCTGGCGTGAACCACTTTGTCCGGGTCGGAGAGCTCCAGGCCGCGGTCGTGCATGCGTCGTGTCAGAGGCAAGTCCCGCGAAAATTGGATGTCCTGCAGGTCCCAGAGCTGGAGGGCCAGATGAGGCGCACACTGCTCCACGAGGGGTCGCCTGTCCTCCAGTTGACGCTCGTGCTTGACCCTTAGCATGTTCAGGCCCCGCAGGCTCGCTGCCTTGCGCAGACTTTGCGCGTCTAGAGTCGTCGTTATCTCCGATGATCGGGAGGACCGCCGCCTAAACGGTGCATTCGAGAAAAGAAATTATGGATCTCAGGCCACTTTCACGTGAACTGCCAAGAAGCAAGAAATAAATGAAGACGAAACAACTGAGGACGAAGAGCAGAAGCACAGAAGCAAATAAGACACCCCTTACCTGGAGTCGGATTCTTCGAGTGACGATGGTAGGTCCGGGGTGATAAGGCCCCTCGCGTCCGCCGCAGTCCAAGGCGAGGGTACGGAGGCGTGGTGCTCGCGCGAGGGTGGTGGTAAAGGGGGTGGAGTGGTGTTCTTTCTGGCTGTCTCGACCCTGAGGAGCGCCA
This sequence comes from Zootermopsis nevadensis, assembly GCF_977971745.1. Lineage (NCBI taxonomy): Eukaryota > Metazoa > Arthropoda > Insecta > Blattodea > Termopsidae > Zootermopsis > Zootermopsis nevadensis. Next base: position 2,308,454 of record NW_028259161.1, read on the forward strand.
CATGGTCGCAGCACGCCACCAGCAGCTGGCCTCGCAGCCACACTTCGGAGTCGGAGGGTGTCAGAGCGGCCCCAGAGGAGGGCCCGGGATACAGTGACCGCGTGCCGTACTCCACCACCTTCCCAAGTACGGAAAAGGACGGGAAGCTGATGCGCAGGGTTTGCAGGCAGCAGTGGTCCTCCGTGTCCCATACCTTCAGGACCTGCAGACATACGGTCTCTGATTCTCTGAATAAAGAACGAGGTTTTGCTAACCCCCTAATGTCTTGAAACCCGGACTCTCTGTTGAAGATTACGAACCACGTTTTGTCTGCCGGTACAGAATAATAAAACCAAGGATGATAAGATAGGAGACATCTGTGGATCACATGAGTGAGATGAGAGATGCATACAATATTTTTTGTCTGAAAACCTGAGGGGGAATTGCCGCTTGGAAGACCTAGGCGTAGGATAGTATGAAAACTGATCGTAAGGAAACGGGGTGAGATTGTGTTGACTGGCAGGGAGTCACCCGCCGGCTCCTCTCCATTGATTCAGTTGCATATAGTAAAATATACCTGTAACGAAATTAGAGGTAGATGAGCCTAAATTCTGCTCAATTCAACGTTTACTTCTAAACACAAAATACTGCAAAGTCAATACTACGTGTTTTATGACTCAAACTTTACGTCAGAAATTCATACCGCGTTTTTTCGTACTTGTTAGGAGTGTGCAACTAAAGGTACCTGCTGGCTTCTTCATTCAGCATGAACTGATTTTCATTCAATTCATATGGTAGCAATGGTAGTATGAATTCTAAACAACAAATGTTTAGTCGGGAAGGTTGCCGGTAATTCCTTATTCTGCGTTGACCCGAGACACTCACCCCGTCCTGGGAGTAGCTGACGACAGCCCTGAGGTGGCGCAGAATGAGGACGTCTACCACGGCCGTCTTGTGGCCGAACAGGGTCACTAGGGGTTGTTTTGTGACCACAGGGTTCCATAACCTCGTCGCATTGTCGTCGCTGCCCGTAGCAAGCAGTCGCATGCAGCGCTCCAGATGGAAACACCGGACACCCTGCCACACAGGCGCAAGTGTTCTGGTTAGGATTCTGGAACCTTGTTCAGACAACTTTCTCGTGTATTTTCTCAGTCTCCTGATAATGCTAGGACATTTCCTCAAAGCAGGCGACGAAGACCATTCCCAGAACTCGCAGTGCGCCGTTTTCAAAAGATTTCCCTACTTGTTAGTAACGGTTACTTCATAACACGTAGGGATTGAAGCTGTAAAGTATTGTCGATTGAGGTGTAGCACTAGCCCAGCCGGGGTTCGAACCGAATACCATTTGATTGCAAGTCACTATCGGCCTCCCTTTGCCAAACCTGCAAGTAATAAGAGGTTGTTCTGTACCAACTGCACAGTTTATTTAGCATCGCATGAGAAGTAATTAGATCACCAGTTTATGGGCGTATATGGTGAACTGAAAATAAGAGAGATTGCAGGTGTGCGTTGTCGTGGACTGTTTTAAGATACCTCCCCGACATTTTCATTGACGGGTTGAAGAAAACTACGAACATCTTTAACAAAATATACGTACGTCTCCAGTCGGGATTAGAACCAACACCTTCTGAATGCGAATGAGGTTCGTTACCGCTGTGATAATCTCGGATTGAGTGGTCGGTTAGGTTATTTAACCGAGATTTATGGACTGCGCGGATTGTTTACGTAGTATCCTATTTAGGGGCATAATCCCGGTATTCTTGTGGCGGAGCGGAGAGAAAGACTGCGAAACGGTGTCATGAGATACCCACGCGAGAGAGTCTGAAGATGTAAGGGGTCTTCCTTGCTGCGACGTGGCGGATAACAAGCGTAGCGAACGGATCGTGGCTGCAGGAAACAACCGTGTCGTTGTCCGGGAAGTGCGCCAATTGTCGCACGGCGTCTCCGTGCACACCCACGTCCACTGTCACGTTCACGTAGTCCGTCTGCTGGTTCAGCTCCTGCAAAACGAATTGCACGGGGTCCAGTTATTCAGATTGTCAGTTGTCATCCTGAGCTAGTTCAGCCCAGTCCGCTTCACATTCTGTTTTTCTACCAAGTTCTATTTTGGTAGCCCATCAATGAAGTGACTACTTGTGGTCTATCGTCTGTGACGTTTAGATTCAGAGCATGGTCATGGTTTTCTCCTCCAGTTTACGCCCGCTCTGCTCCGGAGAGGCTACTCAGAGCCGATATTTAGAAAATGTATAAGTTCGCCTCGTTGCCTAGATGCAGGGGGTATTCAGTACTTTACTTTTAATGCAAGTTTGATATAGGCGGGACATACGTATAGTACTACTACTACTACTACTCATGGTGAAAAGAAATACATGCAGGATTTTGATACGGAAATCTGTAAGAAAATGCCAATTGGAAGACGAAATCATGTATATGCCTGTGAAGTTGAAATTACATTTTCTTATAGAAGTTTAGACCTGGATTGGATTCAGCTGGCTTGGGAGAGGTCCATTATTCTTCGGGTTTCAGGCAGGGAGTTTCAAGTTTCAGTGTTGCAATGTACCAAATGTCGTCAAAATCCGTTCAGGCACAACAGAAATTCTGATAAACGGACAGTTAGTGAGCAGTGATTCACAGACGTACCACCCAGTAGTACTTGTCGAGTTTGTTTGGGTGCCTTTTGTGGAAGAGTGAGGCACTGGGCTGGTGGAAGTGCAGGGTGGTTACATTGCCGGCACTGTCCCCAATGAACAGCATAGAGCTGTTCTTGCCGCTGCCTGTTGTGTAAGAAAGGCACAGCGGTACGTGTTCCATGCCCTTGATGAGGAACAGCGGGGCATGGATCAGAGTGGAAGAGTCGTACATATGTAGACTCCGGTCCGAACACGCCAGCAGCAGCACGCTGGCATCTGGCAGATGCACGGCGTCAGTCAACCAGATTGAGGTAATGCGGCGACGCCTGCCGACGCCGTCCGCATCACCGATACGCTCGCGGACATCTCCCTCGCCTAAGGCGATGACGTAGCTGTCCAGGAGCTGGAGGCGGCCGTCGTATACCCCGACGCGTCCGAACTTGCTAACCACCGCGTAGCAGAACGTCGCCTGCGTCTCGATGGGCACCACCTTGATGATGGTCTCTCTCTGCAAGAAGCGTGACGCAGTCGGACACGTCACTTTTAGGCAACGCCAAGTTTTACTTCGTTACGTTACTTACTGCAGCGTATTAAAACTGGGAGAGGTTAGAAATGAATACAAACTTTTTGCAGGAAAACCTGAATCGGCTAAGAATGAGTGTACCACTTGTCGAACTCGTTTCAGAGTTTAAAAGTTCTGAAGCATGAGATCGACCTTCATATTGGCTCCTGACAGAATTTCTTTGTGGTTTCACTAAGCAAAAGCTAGGATAATATCTGCAATAATCCACAGCCTCCTCATTTCAGATTTTTCACGGTTTATTATCATTTTCACAAATCATTGGCATCAAATAACCAATTCAGTTGGTAAGGAATTGTTGAATCGCATAATCTGCATCAGCTGATTGTGTTAATGCAGTTACAGTAACTTTCAAGTCCATCCAGTCTTAAAACAAAGACCATCTTATGGGAGTGTGGCATTTACTCAGTAAAACCGCGAATTGATATCTCTCAGATTACGACGTTTCGGCAGACACCACGTATGGTCATAATGCTGCCATATTGTATTGGCAGTCTATATGAACGATTGATTCTGCATGGCAGACCTAGCGAAATTTCTAGACGTTATAAACTGTGGAAATAATCTGTAATGTGGTAAACGTGATTTACAGACGTTTTGTTTGCGATTTTGTTTATTCCATTAGTCGCGAGGACCTCAGATTTCATTACAGCAGAAGAAAAATTACGTTTTCGGAATTTGTCTATTTAATTAAGATAAATATTCTGGGCACTTCATCACACCTTGCAGTGAGGCATATTGACAATGTCGATTTGCGGCCGTAGTGGGTTGACTAGGCCGTCCACACAGCGGCTGCCTAATTTCTCGATCATGTGGTCCAGCAATTGCTCCCACCACACTCGACCCGTCTTTGAGGTGTTTACAGATTCGAACCAGCTACTCGCGCTCGGCGAATACAGAGTGTTTCCTGCAACAGCGACCAGAAAATTCTTACTCCTTACTTAGCTGGTCAAGAAATTCCCTTTCATTAATTAACGTCTCCACAAACGTTAATTACTGTATTCAGTCTTGAGCCACATCAATCCTGGGTTCAAATATTGCACTGACATTTTGTTTTCCTTAGTCCCTAAAGGGAGAATTCCAGGATAATCCCGTAATTCAGATCCTTCCTTCCTTGTCCTTACCAAGCCATCAATCATGCAATCATTCGACGCAAAACGTCAGAACTACTGACAGCGTCTTTAAATATGCCACAGTAATAACGATCCCTTTCATATTGCCTTCCGTCTCCCAACATCTTTTATCGTTTCTCCTGTCCACTATGGCGAATAAAACTGGCTTTCTGAAAACATCTGTGTTAAATATAATTAACTTACTAAGATATTTTGTAATGCGGAACATTTTGCAGACGCCTTACGCATTAGACGGCCCGCGCGGGTGCAACATTTTTATGTATCCTGTGGAAGACACGACAACGAGTTATTCGGAAGTGACATCAGCGGTATTCCTCCGTAATTTACTTGACAGATTTAAGTGTATGTCTACTGGAAGTAATATCATTACAACAATACACAGTTGTAAAGCGACAGTAGATTTCTTCCTTGTTTGTTGTGCAGTAATGAACTAGGCCCAATGTGCGTCAAAGTAAAAGAGTTTTATTTCCGAAGCCCATTAGCTTCCTACTCGACCTCCGTTCTTGACGTTTGAATTATTTCTTTAAATATCGACCAGTAGCAGTTTTTCGTTTCGCAACATTTCCTTTTCCTTCCACTTCTGTATGTGCTGCTACGTAAGAGCTAGAAGCATGGGAATGGTAATGCTTCATCTATGGGATATTTACAGTTCTGAAATTTTTTAAAAAATGTACCTGAAAAGACGATCACTTCACTAGAAGGTCTAAATAGGAGTGTGAAGTTTCTATTAACATTTTTGTGTCGAGAAATGAACACTGCGATGTTGCGAACGTTTGGTTTTTACTGCAGCCTCATAACACCGATAAACGAAAACTTCGAACAGTTTTACTGAAATTTTTAAGATGTATTTTTCTCAATACCGGATGTAATGATGATCATGCCTCGGTGCCTCCCTTTCCAAGCCATCTCTGTGAAAACATTACGCGCGAGATGAAGGTCACGTTGCCGAGGAAGTCAGGAAAGGATCGGAGAAAGAGATGTCCAATTCCGAACACGGAAGGGTGGTACTAGCAGGAATTTTTAAGGGGTTAGGGGTTGGATTAATTTACTTTGTGTCTAATAGAAATCTAACTGATCACGTTTAGAAATGTCATGATGCCCTTGGCCGTATTAGCTATGCCGGAGCATTAAAATTATTTCCACTTCCAGGTAATTTGATCACTGTGATTGCCACATAGGCGCTTTAGCCCAATCTGAGCGTTGGCTCTTCAGGATAATTTTCTGCCAGCCCTTCGAACCTTTTTCGATCCCTGTGTTCTGACAGTCAGAAACCTATTCGATACTCCGCGCGGCCACTGTAATCGTCAGAAAATTGATCACTTGCAGAAACATTGCTGACAACGATCCGTATATACACCATCGTCTTAATTAATCATTTATATCTGAATTACACGGTTTGGTTGTTAAATGTTTTAGTCTCCATTTGACGTCACATCGAGAACTCGCCTTGTACAATTGACTTTATGACACGCCAAACGACAGATCGAACTAAACTCTGAATACAGAATTGTACTCTTCCTTTAAGATTTTATTAGTGTCTCGTATTTAAGCATTCTAAGTCTGATTAAATTTGGCTACCTCAGCGAAACTTGTCAGGTACATGTTTCCAAGTTATCCTACCGATTTAGACATCCTTTTATCTCCAAATGAGTTGTACTAGTTCCATAACTTTGGTTCCCGAATCCCTTCTTCGGTATACGTGAAATATTTCAGTGTGAGAAAGATTTGTGGGTGTTTTAGAATGTCAGTATTATAAGGTAAACGACAAGAAACAAGTACATGAATGGTCTCTTAGTTTTCCTTTTCTTTTCACATCAGAAACTCCCCAATGGATTTTACTGCACTGTAAGACTGATGAAACAGTACAATACAACATTAATTTTAACCCGTATCGGCCTGCTTTATCTACATTGACCAATTTCCTACGAACACAGAGTTCGTCGGTAACATGAAATTTCTTGTTAAGATATAAGCCTACAAGTTTTTTACAACTAATATATGCAAAATAATCATACATAGCCCACCCCCGCTCACGTAGTGTTCGATAGAGAATGTATGTTACGTACAATCGCATCAAATGAACTAGGCAACGCGTGTTCTCAGAGCACAGGCTAATTGCAAGTGCGACACCTACCGACCACTTTCCCGACGGCCCTCACGAACTGTCTCTTGGTCAGCGGCTGGCCACCGAATCTGTGCTCTTGAGGTTCCTTCGCCCGTGCATTCTTCTTGTGACTTGGCCGCCGTTTCCTCTTGACTGTTGTGTCGCTTGTAAAGAAATACTTCCGGAGCTCACATATGTCCTCCGAGTCCAGTCTGTCCAGAAGTTCCAGTTCCAGAACCTCCTCCTCCAAACTAAACATAACATAGGTTTGATACTGTCTTTGTTAGTCGATTGGGCCTAACAGAGCTGGTAAGGTACTATTTTTGTGGCATTAGTCATCCACTACACTGAATATGAATGGACTGTACATATGGGAACACTTTAACTACTTTTTTGTATCTCGTAAGAATTGTTGTGAAAAAAAGGCAGTACGCCTACAAAAATTAAAAGTGACATTTGACGTTTTCGTGGTGGAGAAAGTGAGGATCGTATACTTTTGGATTGTTACGTCGAAACTGGTGATTTGTGTAGGTTATGTTATTGAAACGCACGACGTTATATTGTCCTGGGCATGTAACTCGGTGGCTGGAACTCACTAATGCTATTTCACATTGAAACTTGCTTTCAAACTATTAGAAAACTAGTTAGGTAATTATTTAGTTGTTCGTTGCAGCTACCATGGGCAGAACGTGTAGATCGGGCAGATAAATAAACAAATGCATGAAGAATTTCTTGAAAGGCAGCTACTTCGAAGACCGAGACGTAGATAATATAGAAATTGGTGTTCAAAAACCGGTTTTATGGTGTGAACTCGATGAAACTGACTTTAGCCACGAATCAGTGGTGTCTGTTTCTAAACTGTCTGTATATTTCTTTCTTTCTTGAAGTGAGAATCAGTGAAGTATTCTGTTGGGATTGATTTTTAGATTAATGATCCTACTATTTGGTTTTAGTCTTCTGAATTTAGTCTGTGGAGTAGCTTATGACAGCATACACGCAAAGCGGTAACGTAAGTTTCCCTATCGGGAGTTACGTGGGTCGATTTCCGATCGAAGACTTAGTTTATTTAGTCCTGCAAGAAAATATCGACGAATATCGCTTCCTTCGGTGTTCAATTTCAGTTTACAGTATCGAACTGACGACTGTGATTATGGTTTTGTGATAAACTTGAGACAATTCTGCTCAGTAGGATCGAAATGAAGTGCCCCTCTCACTCGGCTAAACAATAAGATCAAAGCTTTCGTGAACTTACGTAATGCTCGCCAATTCTGTGTTGAAACTGCTCTCGTCGTCACCCATAATTAGGTTTAACTGATAACTATAAATATTTGTCAAATTTTTGTAAGAAATTCAGTAAAAAGTAGAAATTAATATCAAAATCACACGCTTAAACACTCTCGTCTGCTTAACGAAAATAACAGACTTGGTTGCTATGTGAACACGCATCGATTATTCAAGGGTCCCTTCGCATTATTGACGTGTGACTAATCTCAGAAGTGAATATTAAAAGAGGTGTTTATTTGCTTCCTAACACTAATCGCGAGACTGTAACTAACTTCTTACTTGTGAAAAATATACACAAATGAAGCAGAAAGGCATACGAGGATAATGTATTACAACTGATGTTAAGGATAATTTTCGCAAGATGCGGTCCAGCGCCTAGCTCTAGTGTTAGATTATCGACTATCGTTAGGAATTACGATATATACAGTACTGTTTTATAGCCTGTATTTAACCATAATATTTCTAGATGGCTGGGACTGTAGTAATGAATAAGGCGTCTTAATCACAATGTTCAAATGAAGAAACAAACCTGGAACAGTCAATAAAGGGAATGGAATACCAATTGCGAGAGAAGTGCTCATCAAAGCCCACAAACTAAAGTAGAATATGTTCTTGGGAGACAAAATTCTACACTTATCTTCAGATGCCGCCGTCTCACCAGAACAAAACCCATTGCATCAAAATTGGGACGCTGGTTTACGTTTGGGTGGCAAGAAAGAATATTATTACCTTCGAAACTGACGAAGCCCAGAAACTGGCAGAAAGTTTTCCTCCATTGCTATGGAGCAATTATAAACATTTAGGAATATGAAATATGTAAAAGTTACATTGACAATGCACATTTGCTTGATGGTGAACTGAAATGTTCGTTGCTTACATTTTCTCCGATTGCGATTCTGACACGATGACGAAAGTGGAGATATAACCGGACGAAATTGCGCTGTCTTTGGATTGCGATTATAATTTGTAGTGAGTGAATTTACGTTCTGTACATGCGGTGGTAAACTACTCCCTTTCTGGTAAATTTAACATGAGGTGATATCCTACAGGACCGCATGTAACCATGTTTCTAAGAGGAGATTAATTTGTATTGTCATGTGTTGAAAAACTATTCTGATTTCTCCCCCTTGCGCAGCACTACCACTGCTCCGATTCACGAGCAACCACTGCTCCTTCCACTTTTCTCCCTCCACCACAAGGCTAAACTTTAATGCATTGCGTCGTTCGGTTCTACGTCACTGCGACGAAGACTGCTTTGCTGGTTATCATATGAAAGAATAGTTGGTGAGTGGAAATTTTGTGACTACTGATATGATCCCAGAGACGACGAAAATCAGAGAATAAGAGTGAAGGTGAATCTGTGAGGCAAGTAAAAATAAACCGTCATTACGTATTATTCACCATGACTTGCTGAATTGACATATAGAAGGGAGGAGTAGGAAATTTACTGGCAGAGTGTTGATCATAAGGTCAGAATTTGTTCATAATTTGGAATCGGAGGTAAGTAACGGCTTGGAGAGGTATTTATGTATGTGTAGAGGTTATGTTCGTATACCAGCCTAATAATTCGAAAAGTATAAAGTTAACTGCCACAGCATGAAGGTTTATAAGTGGCATTGTAGTAAAGTTGCACAAACTTTTAACCTTGGCAATAGTTGGAGGGAGCGGTCAGTTTTGGCTACAATGGGTTTGTCTTCAGGGAAAGGGACCTCAGTTCTCAATCGATTTGCATTATCATCAAGAGACTCCATGTTTTCAAGAATATTGGGATTCCAGGGAATCCCAGAATTTCCAACATGAAACAGTACACAGCAAACGAAACACAACCCGTCAGTCCACAGAAACAACAGCAGCATAACGATTGACATCACTATGCTCTACCCATTATTTTAAAGATTTTAACATTGCTATCAATAGATTATTTTAGTATATTTTAGCTTTACAAAATTAAACACCTCTGTACAATTTGAGACACTGATGATGACTGGTCCAGTCAAAACATGAAGTTCAGTAATAATGAACTCTTAGAAACAGTAAAATGTACTGTTTCAGACAGCCATTAATATCTGGTGTGGTTAGTGTTGTTTAAATTTTTGTAATATTGTTGATTCCAATTTTCAAAACATGACTATTTATACTTTAAAATTATTTGTATTCTTAGTAAATGCCAGTGATGGTTTACACTCTGCTGAATTCCTATTACTTTGTTTCTCCAAGCGAAGAATGTAACCCAGAGAAACAAGTGTTATTTATGAAATTCTGTACCATTGTGTCCCATTTACATTGGTTAAGTGGGAGTTGCCATATATTTTTAGATTCTGCTTTAGTGTCCTTACAGTACTTATGGGAATAATGTTATGCAGAAGATAACAGCGTTTAATTTTGTCTGATGATAAGATTGTTGATTTTTTGCATGCATAAACTATGTAAAATAAGCCAGTTTCTAAAACTCTTCCCTGTTTGGATCCTTGACTGTGAAACCATGTTGACAGAGTGGCATGCTTATTTGAAAGTAAATGTTTGCCATTACCTTAATGCCTTACTCTTAGCTTTTCTAAACCTGCATTTGTCTTTGAATTATTATGTCGCTAGTTGCTGTGAAGTTTTTTCTAATAATGATTAACAGTAATTACATACATGGAAACAGGTTTTTTTTCCCCGTAGGGTGTAATTTTGTGCCCGCGTACAATAGGCAAGTGGTCTTTATTTCAAAATGCTGGTTCCAGGATTGCAGTTATTTGGAACTGCTCTCTGTGCACTGCGACTCCTGTCTACACGTACATCTCCAGTCATGGTGAGTGCTACACTGTTAAATTTTGTATATACAGGCTGCTGCTGTTCCTTTGGGGTTGAAGGCTTGAAAATAACAGATAAACTTTATTTTGATGAACTGAAATTACTGTTATTGCACGAAAGTAATTCCTTAAAAAGCAGAAGGGATTTGAGTGTATGAGACTGTGGTAGACAAAATAAAAGACTGTAACATAAGGTTTTTGCATTTGTATTGCCTGCAAAAAAAGATATCATTATGTTTGGTTTTTGTCAGTCAAGGAAGTTATTATGAATTTCAAATAGTCCTCTAAGAATATAAATTTCAGAAGTACCTATTATTTAAGTGATTTGTTTCATTTGGAAGATGTTCTTCCATTGTCCATAAATTATTTTATTTACAAGTTGGTCATCCAGTCATTCCAAACAAGTAAGCTTACTATCATGGAAGACTGTGCCACAGCTCACATAGTAAATTACCTCTTTCACATCCTGGAAGCCAGTGTTCAGTCACAGGGCAGTTGATGGGCTTTGTGGTGGACAAGATGGAAATGGGGCAGGCATTTCTCCCAGTGCAACTTTCCATATCAATCATGATTTTACCAGTACTCCATACTCTTCACTCTCAGAGTCACAAGCTTGTACAGCAGGCACATAGACACCACAGTATTGATGGACTTCGTGTCTGTGAGCCAGGGGGAAAACTCTGTACCTGAGGCTTATTATTTAGTACCTTCTGGAAAATAAATTTGAAATTAAGTGCCACATTAATATCCTCTTCATGATATGTGGTGTTCCTAGAATGGCTATCTTTTACAGTTCCGTGCTGGAGTGTTTATGAGATATGTTGTCATCTAAATACTTTTTAAATGATTACAATAAGCTTCCAGATTCATTGCCATTACCACCACCATCATCAGTCAAATAAATTACATGCAAAACAAATTTGTCCAAGAAAAATGAGTTTAATTACATTGTTTTGATGAGAGTAATCTTACTTGAATACATTTTACTTCTCGGTCCATACAAAGGCATATTATTAATCTTTTTCTGGTGCCCTATGTGGTGCTGATCTCCTGTAATTTCTAGTTTAAATGCAGTTTTTGTTTTAATGATAATACTCGTATTACGATGTTTTTGAGAAAGTATGATGAGAGTGTTATTTATGTAGCTGAGGATGGGGTTTAGTGGAGAGTTCTTGTTAACATTAGATGAGGAACTGTCAACTCCTCAAGAAGGACTGTGCTCCATGGAATTAGTTTGTTTAGCTTTGATTTAATTTTATCTTTTAATCGTTTCAGGCATCAACTCCGGAAGATTGGAAGAATGCTTCATCCATTTACGATTTCACTGTAAAAGATATAAATGGACAAGATGTGTCCCTGGAAAAATATAAGTAGGTTATAATTCAAGTGTACACTTCTTAATTTTTCACTTTCTGTCTAGTGGTATTTTGAAATTTGAATGCCACTAATATCAGGGTCTACCATTAGACATTTCTGAGCTATTTCCATCTGTCTCTCACAACCTGTTCTCCATCCAGATTCATCTTAATATTATTCTCCAATGTGCTTGGTCTCCCAACTGACCATTATCCCAGAAACAAATTTTATGCTCTCAAGTGACAAAAGAAAAATCCATGTTATGTGTTGAATTCATCATTTCATCTCTTTTAGGCCCTAATATTTTTCCTGAATGCTTTGTTTTGTGACACATAATAATTTATGTTGAAGCTATTGTTATGGGTTATAACACTGTGTGACTTGTAGGTAGATACCCATGTTTCAGGGAAACATACTGTTTCCATATTCAGGGCTCAAGTTTACTTGGCATTACAACCCAGAAGAACACTGACATCTTTACAAATGTATGACAACCTGAAATCTTGTGCTTATAATTTATGTTCCCATGAAGTAAGAGACTACATCTCACATCCATACAAAATAACTAAATGTCCTGAATTGATACACAAGCTATTATCACCTGTCTGAGGGCTATGAAATTTGTATGCTTTCACTGTGTCGACTTTTGGAAAGGAAATGCATCAGTCAATTTAAAATGTATGATATAGTACAAGTTAGTAAAATAATTAAAACTATCTGTTGCAGGGGTCATGCGGCAATTATTGTGAATGTGGCCTCAAAGTGTGGTCTTACTGCTACAAATTACAAGGAGTTAGCAGAGCTTCATGACAATTATGCTGATTCCAAAGGTCTCCGTATTTTAGCTTTTCCTTGTAACCAGTTCAATAGCCAGGTAAGGCCAACTGAAATACCGGTAGCATACAGGAGCATGATGAGCTGCACAGTAGATACTAATAGTTCTGTTATGTGCTGTTGCTGTCTAGTACTCTTCAGTTTTTATCTATGCTATTTGCTATTAAGTGTCCCAGTGATGTTTGCTCCAGGAGAAAATTTTAGTATGCAGCATGTCCACAAAGGGTAGGGTTTTAAAATGTAACATCAGGATGTTATGTTGAATATTGAAATATCATGTTACTAAAGAATAAGTTTAAGTCTGTGGAATGTTTGAAGAAAAAACTAACTGGTTTCATTGTGATGTGGTTGTGTCAGGAACATGGATATTTTTTAATGTAACTTTTTCCCCCTCCCCCCAAAGACACTTTTTATGCTAATAAAAATTGTTATTAGCAACATATAAAGCACTCTTTCTACTCACTTTTAGTATTTGTTGAATATGGTTAAATTAATAGAATTTTTGTTTGTATGTAATAAGTTGAATCACCTACACTGATTTGGTTTCTTAACTGTCCAGTTTAAATATTTGTCTGAGGGTTGTGTCATATGTTGTAGGAACCAGGAAATTCAGAAGAGATTGTCTGTTTTGCCAAATCTAAGAATGCAAAGTTTGATTTGTTTGAGAAGATTGATGTCAATGGAAACAATTCACATCCACTGTGGAAGTATCTGAAGTACAAGCAAGGCGGGACTCTGGGAGAGTGAGTAAATATGAGTTTTAAAATGTACTTGAATACCAGAAGTATGTAGTAGCAAACATTATTGTGTGTTCACACTTACATTTTTACAAGTCATAACCACACAAAGCCATTTTATGTGTATTTCAACTTTGTCTTTCCAGGCTAATAGTGTTCTTTCTGTATCTCCTTTCACCTGGTCATGAAATAAGTCATATTCACTTTGCATCCTTGTCTGAAAGATGTACTTGGTAACATGTCACTGCCCATTCACATTAGTGTTCTGTGGGTTTTCCAACTAGAATTTTATTATTCCCTTTTTTGTTTCCTCGTCGTGTGTTGCATACATCTCATTGTTTCTGGTATAAAGATTAGTTACATTATATGAAAATTGGCATAAGATTGAACAGACTGTAATGTGAGTGACATGGTTTTGTTTTTATTTTGCAGCTTCATTAAGTGGAACTTCACCAAGTTCATAATTGACAAGAATGGACAGCCCGTTGAGAGGCATGGTCCTAATGTTGATCCCGCTGTGAGTATATTTAATTTCTTTAGTTTCAGCAACCACGTTTATCACTTCACTAAGTCTTTAACTGTTAGTCATAAGTGGTTCCATTCTTCTCTTCCTTTTCTTACAAAAATATTTCTGTATGTGGTTCATCTCATAACCAAGCTACTCCATCTCTCTTCCCAGCTCCTCAGTTTTTTCCAGTGTTCTTCCTTCCTTCTGTGCTAAGTATTTTTTAACAAATTGTTCTCATCTTCATTTCTGTCTGTTTGGCCTTTTTCTTAGGCTCTCTTGTTCAAAACCTTATTTGTTATTCTCTCTTCTTCTGTAGTTAAACATGTCCATACCATCTTATTCTGTATTTTGTTAATTTTCTTTCTAATGTGTTTGTCTTGAAATTAATGTACCTTCAGTATGCCATAGCATTGTTCCATCCCGACAGAAAACTTTACACTTTTCTTCTCATTTAATAAAGACAAATTTTAATCTCAGTGTAGACCAATACACATGACACTGCTTTAGTTGCTGCGTAAAAGCATTAGGCAAGAATTATGTAATGTGTATACCACGATAACTCTAATGGAGTTCATTGTAAATTGTTGATATGTGATTATGGTGAAGGCCTTTCTTCAAAGTTCTGTACAAGTTTGTAAAGTTTTAATCATGTCTGTGGGAATCCTTAGGATGTTTGTTTTGTTTTTAAGACGATGGTGGATTCTGAAGTGATAGTGAGTGTTGAATCAGAAAGGAGCATGTAGAAATATTTTGTCTAAATGCACAAAAATAAGTGTTCTGGTGATAAAGGAGTACTTTTCTGAGGTTTTTCATAAATATGAAGTTGTAACTAATAACATGTTATTATTTTACAGAAATTGGTGTCAAACTTGGAGAAGTACTGGTAAAAATCCTTGGAGGTTGAACAGTATAGAAATGTAACTTGAAAGCTGTGGCAGGAATTTTGAAACTGATCGGATAGCAGTGTTTAAGTACAGTGCAGAGGTCATTGTATCAACATTCTTGCTTCAGCAAGGTGAATTATCATGTGGCTTAACTGTTATGAGTATAATTTGCAGATATTGTATTCACATGTCAGTTAGGATTGGTACTGTTTACATAAAATTTATTTTTTAAGTAATCAGCACAGAATCATAGAAATAATGAAGTTGTAGTTTTCTGAAATCATAGTTTTCACTCCACACTCAGTGTTTAGTTCATTTGTCTTAGAATTGAATGTTCTACGTAAATAATACTCTGAAGTCTTGAACTGTAGACCAAGCAAATTGTTGATTTTATTTAATTCCATTTGCAGTAAGTTGGTTTCACTTCTTATTGTATTCTAGCAAAGTAAAGTAGTTGTACATCTGCAGATTTAATAAATGTAAAGAACTTGTTCCAAATAGTATGTGAAACTTGTAAATTACTCCCAAAACTGTGGGACTTAAATGTTAATCACTATCCCAAACAAATAAAGTTCCTGTAGGTCCTATACTTGGACATATCATTTCACAGCTCCTGAGATTGTTTTTAATGTTCAAATCTCTCTGTTTAGTGTTTACCCAATTTCTCTCTTCCCACGTAATTTTCTCACCTGAATTTCCTGGGTATCAGCCTCCCCAAAACCTATCATACCTGTTTAATATAAAATAAAATCTAGAATTTTGTTATGTGTACAATTTTTGATATGTGATATATGAATAATGGAGTCCAAACATTTTTCATTGACACAACAAAAGTATTCCTGAAAGAGTTGAATCCGTACTACAACAGTACATCCAGTATCCTAGAAGATTAGTTTTAAGATTGCTCTATGTCTAGTCCTCCAAAGTGGCCCTTCCTCATGAGGTTTCTACACTTTAAATTTTTAAGAACTTCATAGGCATGTTATGTGTCTATTCCTTCTAATCTTCCTTCATTGTATTGCCATAACATTGTTAGTCTTGCCATGTATTTAGTGATTTTATGTGAATACATGCTCTGATAAGCATGCAGCAATATTTTGGGCATTGGTTATCTACATTTGGATTGTATGGGGTGCATATCATGTGAGATTAAAAGTGATATGTAACTTATGACCCATAAATATTGTATTTGATCCCACATGAATGCTTACAGCTTGTCTTTCGGAATTGTTGCTGTGGTATTGGAAAAATTAAGTAGTGGTAGTAATAGTAGGTAATACAAAAAGACAAATATTTTTTTTAGTGAAGGTTATCTTTCTTACGCAGCATATTTCATTTTCATTTGAGCCAAATATAAAGCACAGATTTGCTAAGCTGCTTGGTATCACTTACAGCAGATGATGTGATAATGGTCCCATCATGTTTCAGTACTATAGCTGTTTCCATTGCTCTTATATTGTTAGTTAGCTGGAATACACTGCCATACAGTACAACACAACACTGCTGTGCTATGTATGTAGTCTTGATAAAAAAAACTTTATTTGTATGTATGGGGTCAGAAACATTTCAGTTTGATGTTTTAATTTTTCATGCTTTTGCACAGTGTGATGGTAACAGTGACACTTCTGTAGTAAGTGGGTTCTCAGACCGTTTATACTACAGTACACTATGTTTCAGGGTGGTGAAGATGTTTGTCATGGTTTTCTAGTTCTGATGCCATGTGGTCTTGTAGGTGACGTCACAACACTGGAGACCACGGACATTTATTAGTATTTATAAT
The DNA here is from genome assembly GCF_977971745.1 of Zootermopsis nevadensis. NCBI lineage: Eukaryota > Metazoa > Arthropoda > Insecta > Blattodea > Termopsidae > Zootermopsis > Zootermopsis nevadensis. The sequence goes on from NW_028259161.1 coordinate 2,325,058, forward strand.
TTGTTTTGTTTGCCAGGTGAATAGTGTCTTTAAGTATTTCATATATGTATTTTTTTATTTATCAAAGTCTTTACTGCAAACGATAGTTGTGCCTCTTTTCCCATATGTAAAGCAGCTTGATCTGCAATATATACATTACAGAGATTTACATTTGGGTGTTTGTGTTTTGCATTCAAAATCTGATAACCATAAACTTTTTGAACTATGCAAAATATGAGAAGCATTTACCATTGCAACTTTAAAAGCCTTGTTAGAGCAGGAGGTTGAGGTCATCAACTGCTTTGTCAGTAGATGCAGGCATTGAAATTACTCATTTCATTGATTTTGTATGGCAAAAAAGTTACTGGACCAGGTTTTCTTATATTGCTTAACGCTAAATAATTGTTTACATATTTTTCCCAAGATTTGTATTTACCTAATATGATTTTAGTTTTTGTGGAAACATAGCACAAGTCTGGCTCCAAGAGGCCAAAAATAGTGATATTTGTATTTCATTTAATCAGCAGAATCTAATGTATCTTTATTGTTAATGAGAGTTCTGCTTCTCAGAACATCCAGAATTTCAACATAGAAGTAACCATTTTGAACTGTGTTAAATTGTACACAGTCTATAAACGTACAATATTTTATTTAGTGGAATTTGATGAACAAAGCATACAATTTTTGGAATTGCTGGTAAACCAGTAAATTCAAAGAAAATTTTTTAATATGAAGGGAATATGGTGTAATAGTTGGCAATATGTTTAGGTTAGGTTGAAAGGAAACTGACGATCACGAGGCGTAATATATATTTCGTATTTGTGTGCGCATGAAAACAAAATAAAGCGGGATACTGTGCTGTTTTGTATTAGTGATAAAAAAGAATGGATGACGAAGCAGAAACGTATAAGCTTTGGAGAATTAGGAAGACTGTAATGCAGGTATTGTGATCTATATTCATGTAGAGGTGGATTTTGTTTTACTAGATTAGGTTTAACATTTAAATCCTACTAGCAATGGGTTTATTTCTTCATGCAACACAGAACATAAAGGACTTTGGTGTTAACTTCCAAATTGGTTCAAGCATTCCTGTCGCGATATTTGTGTGCAGGATAAAATAATCTTAATATACCACGAAGTTATAAAATAGTTCTTCATTGATCTGGTGTAATAGTTGGCAATATGTTTAGGTTAGGTTGAAAGGAAACTGACGATCACGAGGCATAGTATATATTTCGTATTTGTGTGCGCATGAAAACAAAATAAAGCGGGATACTGTGCTGTTTTATATTAGTGATAAAAAAGAATGGATGACGAAGCAGAAACGTATAAGCTTTGGAGAATTAGGAAGACTGTAATGCAGGTATTGTGATCTATATTCATGTAGAGGTGGATTTTGTTTTACTAGATTAGGTTTAACATTTAAATCCTACTAGCAATGGGTTTATTTCTTCATGCAACACAGAACATAAAGGACTTTGGTGTTAACTTCCAAATTGGTTCAAGCATTCCTGTCGCGATATTTGTGTGCAGGATAAAATAATCTTAATATACCACGAAGTTATAAAATAGTTCTTCATTGATCTGTCCATTCGGACTTTATATTTTTTAGTGCATTTCTAATTTTTGTCTTTTAAAAGAAGATTTTGCGCTGTACGTTTGAAATAGCAAGAATTACGGTATAAAGTTACGGTTTAAAAGATAATTTAAATCATTATAGAATTTTTTAACCATTCAGTCACCACGCTTAGGTGTCATTTCTTGTGCAGCCTGGTACTTAGTCTTGCTGCTAGCTCCACTTTTTTAACTCCTTAGGGTTTTGTTTGGCTTATTAGATCTCTGGAATTTTGCAGAACAATGGGATCTGTCTCAGGTATATGGGTCACATGTTACAATAGATTAGAATAGAATGTATTTACACCCCATAGATCCTTCATAGGCCCAAACTGTTGGATTCTGGGGAAAAAACTGGCATTTCAGTTTTTAGTAAAGCTTGCCATAGTATTTAACCACTTAACAGCAACAGATTTGAACTAGTCACAGCTGCTTATCACATACTCCTACAACTAAGTTCTAAGGGTTTGTTCCTTGGAATAAGTTATAGCCATCTGTTCTGCACACTTCATTCCAAATTCATTTTGAATTTAACAATATATTAGTACATTTCTTCATTAGGGTGCCCACGTGATTTTGAAGCCTCAGAAATTTAGCTACAATTTCTATTGATTATGAGCTATTTACCCATGCTTACCATGTTTGGAGCTAAATATTTCCTATAGTTTTCTCTGTTGTAGTTGAATGTGATAACATATTCCTTTGAACATAAAAACACATTCAGCAATTTATTTTGTTGCAGTTATGTCATGACCGTGGTTACTTGGTGACGCAGGATGAATTGGATCAGACATTGGAACAGTTTAAAGAGCAATTTGGAGATAAACCAAGGTACATCCTGCTGTCTTTTAAATTAGAATAGTACAGTTATTTTGAATGGGATATTGGAAATTATTTTAGAGTTTTTTTCTCTTGCATTGTTATATTGTTCATCATCAGACATTTGAGTAGTATTACTGAGATAACATTTATTCCTCTGTAACAAATTATATTTATTGGCAGGTTATGTTATAAGCTGTTATGTTGATTAAGTAGTTTCAGTTCTATTTCACCATATGGTGCTGTATGACTGTTTTGACACTTTAAGCAGAAGAATTTCAGTGGGAAATTGTTTAATTCTAAATGCAGAGAAACTAGTAGTGATTTGTACTTAGTAAGATTTGAGGTTTTCATGGCTGTGAGTCTGAAGATGGCTGTCTTCTGGGTGGTTGCGCCATGTGGTCTGGTAGAAGGTCACCAACATTTCAGAGGTCCTTGCTGCATCCACCATCAGAGCACTGATGATGGAGGCATTGCGCAATCACCCAGAAGACGGCCGTCTTCAGTGGTTTGTACTTGTCATTCCTGTCTTCCCTGTAATTACATATTTGATGGACTTCACAAGGAATCTTGATAGTTAAACAGTTGTCATTTGCTTCATTTTAGTGAGAAGAGGCCGGCAAGAAGTGACTTGATCGTGCTTGTGGCTCATAATGATGATCCCACTGGTGAGTTTAAACTTGTATCTTTATGGACTGTATATCCAGCTATAGTAGACAGATGTCAACCCTCATAACACAGAATTGTTGTGGGTATTGAGCCATTCCATTATTATTTATACAGGCTTTAGTCTTTGATTTGACTCTCCAATATGAACAACTGTTGTGCCAGAAATCTTGATTGAAGATATTACTGCAGATTTTAACAGTTTTGTGTATTGTGTAGTACTTCATTTTTTCTGTAACAATTCAGTTACCATATATTTTGGTGGAATTGTTAGAACTTCTACATCTGTATTCTGAATTTTGATCTCAGCCTACAGACTAGCTCTCCTGACAGAGGTTCTTCATGATGTTCTTTATTCCCATCAGGCAAGTGCTTTGATAATGCCAGAAGTTAATCTCCATGTTTACAAAGCACACCATTGAAACTTCTCTTGAACTAGTTCATTTTACCTTACATCTTCTTCCAAAGTCTTTTAAGTAGTTCATTCCAGGATATTTCCCCACCAAAATTCTGTATGAATTTATTGTCTCCCCATGTGTTCTGCATGGTTAGCAACTATAATATTGATGATATACCACCCTTAATAGATTAGTGATTTGTCAAATTAATAAATAAACAATACAGAGTCAGTTGACTGATTTCTCTTGTTTTTCAGATCAGATGTTTGTGTTCTTCCCTGATGAGCCAAAGATTGGAATTAAGACCATCAAGACCTACTGTCAGAGAATGCAGGAGGAAAACATTCACCGAGCCATCATTGTGGTGCAGCAGGGCATGACCCCATCAGCCAAGCAGGTAACACAAACCCACCACTTTCTCTGCAGTCCCCATGCTATAAGCCCTCGAGAAACTTATATTTTAAGTAAAATTTGATGTTTTGACTGAGCACTGTATTGGATTGTATTAACTAGATAAGGTGCAAGATATCTGCACTGTAGCTAATTGTAGCCATCCTATTAAACACCGTGGAGGTGCTTGCATAGAGAGGACATATGGCTCCTACTCATTCTTGAGTTTGGCACTGGATTGGGGTGATTGGTCAGTGTCACACCCTGGCTGTAGAGACTGTAAGAAAAATCCTTTACCCCTGCTGTGTATTGAACCTTGTTTGTTCAGTTCATAGTCAGACACTGTACTGACTAAGATACCCTGGTTTGTTAGGCTGTCATATAGTCATACATAACCTCACTACCTTCATGCCCTCCCCATGTCTTCATGTCATGTGTGTAGGCACCTTTGTTCTTATTCTACCTTTTCATTGTATTGATGTTTATGTTGCAGTCACTGGTGGACATGGCCCCTAAATATATCCTTGAACAGTTCCTGGAATCAGAGTTATTGATCAACATCACTGAGCATGAGCTGGTGCCAGAACATGTTGTCATGACCCCTGAAGAGAAGCAGGAGCTGTTATCTAGATAGTATCCTTTATCGAGATAACACTGACTCTCGTTGTTCATCTTGCAGCTTTGTTGGTTTGGTCCTGTAATGTATATGAAGACAGCACTTACGAAGGTACACTACTCTGGTGTGACCAATGGATCTAATACCTCAGAAAATGTGGAGATTTCACTTCCTCTGTGAAGAAAATCTCTTCCCCCTCTGCTAAACCACCCCACAATGTTATTCTTTTTGTACCACCATATTTTTTGATGTGAGAAGAATTTTGATGTAGTAGATGTTTGTTATTCACATGGGAGTCAAACGTCTGGAACATCGTATCGCCTGAATATATTTCTCTCAGATTTGTTTTCTGCTTGTACTATTTGAATTGATATAGTACAAGCAGATCCTTGTTTAATGTTTTCTGTCACAGAGTTTCATTTGAGTGATCTGATGGCAATAGTTTCAGCAGTTCAGTTTTCTAAGTTAACTGTTCAAATCCAGTGCCCCTAAGGAAACTATGGCTTGATATTTCACTTTATTTGTGAGAACTTATTATCTGTGTGAGAAAGGAAAAATCATTTGCTCATTTCACCTATCTGTTTGTTGTTAAATTTAAAGGACGTACCATTAGTGACTGATGTATTTGTAGTGGAGAAATTCCCATTGTGAACAGATGTAAGTATATTGATGTGTGGTTTCAGAATTGCGTAGTTATTGGTACTCTGCTGCTGATTATGTTCGTGATTATTATTGCATGACAGCGGAGATGTATCTCACTAAAACTCGGAATAGATAATATGTGTGCATGGTGTCTGTAACGAATACTTTCCGTTATAATGCCAGAAATATGTTGATGAGAAGTAACTATTATCACAAAGGTGAACTTGGATAGCTTGTTCATTGAAGTGGCTTGCTATGGACGAAACAAGTACAGTTTTATTCATGGTAAAGGTAGTTAGTTTCTTCCGCATTATATCCAGACATCCACAACATGAAGCTGATAACTTGTCAATGCTAGTAGCTGGAATGCATGCAGTTTTACCTTTATACCCATTGCATGTCTTCATTTAATTGTGCTTAACACAGGACAGCTATTGTTTTGTGTTATTCTTTACATGTTCTTAACACCACAAATTGAACTTGTTGCCCTGATGATGGAGGCAGTAAGCACCTCTGAAACATCAGTTAGTTTCTGTGTAACTGCATGGTGCAACATATCAGAAGAGGGTTATCTTCACATTCAGTGCTGTGAGAACCTGAAATCTCGGCAGTCACAAATTGTATGATGAACAGTATCATTCAAAAACGCATTCCCTTCTGACACTCGGTGGGATTCTTGTAGAATTCTGGGGCAAGTAAAGTAAATACAAGTAGGAAAGGATTTCACTCACTAGGACAGTACAATGCAGAAGCACTTTTCATGACTAGATTGTGGGAAACGGTTGGCAGTACTGATGTTTGGGAAATTTTCTGAGTTTATTCACAAAGTAACAGTATGCATCCTTTTTTGCCACTCATCATGGAAGTGTTGTATTTGGACATGTTGTGTTGAAATGATTTGTTGTGTGTGAGACATCTTCATTTGAGAATAAATGGTATCTGCTCTGAGGGCCTGTTGAATGATTCTGGTTCTTATCACTAGGCCAAAGAAACTTCTCCCAGTATTTTACTAAACCATTAGGCTGTAACTGTGAGCCTCTATCTCACTAACTGACTGCTGCTGTGTGTTGTGTCCTTAACCCTGCTAAGTAAACTAAGGGAGAACCAGCTGATGAGAATCCAGGCAGGAGATCCTGTTGCCAGATACTTTGGTCTCAAGAGAGGTCAGGTATGTAAAGTACCAAGTTTTATTTTTAAGATTTTGACTTAAGGCGACGGAAGCTGTGTCTCTAAACACTGAAACAGATATTACAATGTTCGCCCTTTGCTTCACTATTTAAATGCACAGTCTCCTGGTATGGTAGGCCACTTAATTTTTAGGTGGCCTTTAAATGTTTGAGTCTGACATGTTGGGCCTTGGATGCAGCCACATTTTCATTACATTTGAGTGTTTTTTTACCCCACTTTTAGCTAGTCTGAGTTTGTAAGCAATATTAGAATCGTGAATTGTGTCATGCTATTTCAAGTACAGATGATGTCTCGTTAGATAAAATATAAAAATTATCAGTGGTGAGTAGGTGTAGTCTGGAAGGGTATGGCTGAGGTTTATTTGAAGGAACTGCCCTGGTATTCCTTGAAGAAATAGAAAAAACTATAGGAAATTTCATTTAGGATAGTGTAGCTGAATTTCAAACTGTGTATCTTCCAAATACAAGTCTGCTACCACAACTGTGTGGACTGAGAAGGCTTCTGTCATGGTTTTTGTTTTGCTCACCTCATGTTTTCTGTTTACAGAAGTAGTACTCTACTACATGTCATGTCCATTTAATGTTGTTTTCATTTTGTATACAGTGTAGTTCATTGATTGGTAGGTCAGATTCTATTGACATTCATTGCTCTTGTCCCTACCACAGTTAAGCCTTAATTGAGATTATTCATAGAGTTTTATAATGTAATTTTGTTAACTGTACTTTGTTTACCCTTAACTTTTAAAGCAACCTCAAAGAGAATCATCTACCACGAATTCAAACCAGCGATCCAATCTGTCGCTATTTTGGCCTTCGCCGGGGCCAGGTAAAATAAGAATTCGTTGTTGAATGCTTGTAGATAATGGATCACGCATCAACTAATATAACATGTTCTTGGTTTCTGTTACTATGCTGTTTTATTAATTTTAATTTGCCGTGTTATTTGTGTGTGGTTTGGTTTGATGTAACCAGTGTTTGAAGTGGCAGCAAACAAGAAGCTGCAAGGATTATTAGGAAGCTTTAGGTTGAAAAGCAAATGGGTTAAGGAAAATTTAAATTTAAAAGGAAGGTAGTTTATTTATATTGTGATTTGAGATAGTTGGATATAATTCAGCCAGAAATAGTTCCACAGTATTTGTATTGAACTTTTCCATTTGAAAAGAATTGATATTTTAAAATTGGTTTAGGGAAATTGCATGTGGATAGAATCCAATGCTGTAATTTTACAGCAATAAAGATTTTATACAGCTTAATAAATGCAAATTTTTCACTGAGGACTCTAGACCATAGTTTCCTTGGTTTGTATGTTATGTTAAAAATATTGTTGTCATGGTGGTAAATTAATGAATCCAGAGGAAAAATCTTGTATGGCCACATTTAACTTAGATTGTTTTCCATTGCATTGCATTCCGTAATAATTCAGGTGGGGTAAAAAAATGATAGTGTTCTTGATATGCGTGGAGCTACACCAAACCCCTTGGTACTGCTGCCCCTGATGAAGAGAAGGTAGTGGTAGATGAGTATGGACTGTTGATGACATTATGATTGGCAGAGGAAAACCAAAGTACTCTGAGGGAACTCTGGCCTAATGTATTTTGTCTAACATGAAGACCCCTAGAAATGAACCTATGCCTTCATATTGAGAAGCTGGTTACTGGTCTTAGTAGCAGCTGTAAAATGAATGGTGTGGCTGTAGAAGTACTGAAATGGTATATTAGATGTTATTAAAGATGGGAGGGGTTATTATTTCAGAAAAGAATCAAGATTGTATCGTGTCCCACTCATTATACCAAGAATAACACATTGTTTGTAGCTTGAGGTCTTGTTGTGCTGTAGAGATAATTTCTGTGTGTTTAACAACGAGCATAGTGTAGAAAACAATTTTATGTGACATGTGCTATTTCATCTTTGAGAATACCAAACAGTGGTTTAGTTCAGCCTGTTAAGTAGCATCCATATAGCTCCTGGCAATTCATATAAGTATTTATTACATTAAACGTGACAGTGGTCATTGTTTATCACAATTGTAGCCTCTTTCCTTATTTTATAAGGTTATTGGGATCTGTCTCCCTACAGGCTTAGCTGCAGAGCATAGAACTAGTCATTCATTCCCATCTAGAGATTCACTTCCATATCCTTTGTTTGCTTCATGATGTGGTGCCTAGACTTAAGAGCTACAGGGTGGTAGGTGTGTTGTGTACCTGAGCACTGAAGCTGTTGTGAATGGATTATCACACAGGAAGCTTTTGTCCAACATGTATTTAGAGTTTATTTCTCCCCTACAAATCATCTTATCTTATTTTGTAGATGACTCTCAAAGTACTGCCCTCCTGCTTGTAATCATGTCATAAACCCTCTGAAAGTATTTTTTGAATCATCAAAGAGGTAATGTCTCTTTGACTGTTATGTTAAAGTTCTTTCAAAGTATCTGAGTTGTTCAGATAAATTCCCCCACAAATAAATATTGCACAGATTCACATCTGGAGATTTAGAAGGCCACAATCTGCAAGTTATCAACTGTTCACCAAATACCTCTTCTAGTGCATTCATTGGGAAATTTGTTGTGTGGGCCATGGCATTCTCTGCACATGTTCTAGTAATTCCCTGAAGAGTGATGTCAGACTTAGTTGAATGCAGTGGTCAGAATTTATTGTTTCTTTGGAAAACAAAGGCTGTGATTTTGTGTGTACTCACTGCACATCAACCTCTGACTTTAAGGTCATGCCAAGGAACTTCTTGAATATCATGGGGATTTTTGGAACTCCAGTATCTGTTATTATGACTTATCTTATTTTGGATCTTGCCATCTTTCTCCACCATCTTTCCCAGGTAGACAGATTTACCTACTTTTCTTTTCTTTTCCACTTATTTTCACCACTGAGCGTTTTCCACATTACTGCTGTCTTTAGAATGATTTCGAGTCTGTGTTTGTTGTTTACTCTTTCTTGATGGCTTTGTCTTCTTTCATGTTATTTTGATGTAACTTGCTTCTTATGTTGTAAAAAATCACTCCATTCATTTATCTACCCACATCCTGCCCTCCTATGATACATCTTCTTCACAATTCCTTGGTCTGTTCCAGCTGCAAATTTTATAATTCATCAGTCTATAGAGATCTTCCTAAATCCTTTCCCTGTTTTGGTTAATATTTTAATTGTTGACATATCTTTTATATTGTGTTCTTCAGTGCTGATTAATCAACTTGTGTCTTATATGGTCTGTCATATTCAGTTCAAAACTGTTCAATCTTATTTTGTTTTGTAGCATATAATTCTGTGAGAATGATATCTGTTTCTCTGGAGTGGAAGTAGAACTATTTTCTCTGTGTTGTAAGAAATCTATACTGTATCATGCCTGGTGTGGATTATGAATCCAGCAAAGGATGGTCAACCCTTATTATTTTTTGTGTATCATTGGCGGTAACATGGTTTTCAAATTTTGCAGGTTGTGAAAATTATCCGACCATCAGAAACAGCTGGCCGCTACATCTCATACAGACTTGTGTGCTGATGTTATTCTTGGATGATTGTGTGAGAGAAAGAAATTGTGTGTGTTAGTTGGCTGTTTGTATCTTCTGAGTGACTGGGTAAGGTGATCGAATCGAAGAATTATGACCCTTTGTTGTAGATATCAAAACTTAGAAACAGCATTTTCCTTTGCGAACTGGATAACTGCATATCATCTTTGTTAGTCATTTTCTTGATTTGGGATGTTTTCAGATAATTTAATTCTGTCTTGCAGAGATGATTATTGATGGTGATTTGTTTTCATTTCCATTGTTTCATTTTAAAAGTGAAGAATCTGCTCCACAGAATAAGTATCTTTGTACACACAATTGTTTGTCATTTCAGTGAATTTGTAGATTTTGATTTTACAAATAAAATGTCATCAGTGTTCTCATAATGAGGTTTTCCCATTTTCATGGCTTCCTAGTTCTTGTATTCCATTAACTGTACATTATTCCCATCTCAGACCTTAGCTTACAGTCCATGTAACTGCTTTGTTTTTGGTCTCCATCTTCCATATTTTCCAGTTTGTGTCTACCAAGTTCATTGTTGTGTTTGCTTCATTTATGTGTCCATATCATTACTAAATTCAATTTCATGGTGTCTTCCTTCAAGTCCTTTGTTGTCCTGTTTCATTTTGCACTCACTACATCCAGTTAATCCCAAACATCTCTGATTTATTCTTATTTCAAGTGAACTCTTATGTTTAGTGTGCACCATTCTGCTTTGTAAGTAAATTAAGACGTGATGTGATAATTACCTATATTAGATTGAGTGGGAATTTTTTTTTATTTCCTTGTTTCTTGAACAGAATTTATATCGGCTGACAGTGTTGTTAAGAACTGGTTGGCTTTTAGCACTGAACTGCATTTAGCGTCTCTCATCATTATCTGACTGTCAAAGGGTTTGGCCACTTGTTGACCTAGTCTGGCCTCAAATATCCAAAAGTATATTTAAAGGTCTTCCTACATTCTTCCCTATCTGGAGACTTAAAGATAGCAGTCCATTTACCAGGCTACTAACTTGTCATGAGGAATTTTCTGTCAGACCTACTTTCAAACCTCAAAGAAGTACACAGCTTTTAATGTTAGGGAGCCCTTTTTTGAAAATTTAAGTCACTCATGTATGATGAAATTCCCTGCCTTTTATGGAAGCAAAAGTTTCATTACTATGTTCAGAAGAACTCCCTAAAGGCCCCTGTCCTGATCCATATCCAGTCTACGCCTCGTACCCTATGTCCTCAAGATCCATTTCAGTGTTATTCTCGGTGGCTAATAAATCCTCTGAAAGTTCAAATATTTAGGAACAACAATAACAAATCAAAATGATATTCATGAGGAAGTTAGGAGGAGACTAAATTCCAGAAATGCTTGCTACTTCTCTGTTCAAAATATTTTGTCTTCCCTTCTGCTTTCTAAGAACCTGAAGATTAAAATATACAAAAAAAATTGCCTGTTGTTTTGTATGGGTGCAAAACATGGTCTCTCACTCTGAGGGAGGAACACAGATTGCAGGTGTTTGAGAACAGGGTGTTGAGAAGGATATTTAGGCCTAGGAGAGAAGAGGATGGGATGTGGAGAAAACTGCATAATGATGAGCTTAAGAATTTGTATCCCTCCCCCAATATTGTCAGGGTGATTATGTCAAGAAGAATTATATTTGGCTGGGCATGTGGCATGCATGGATGGGGCAAGAGGTGTGCACCATTGGTCGAGAAGCCTGAAGGGAATAGACTGCTGGGGAGACCTAGATGTAGATGGGAGGAAAAAATCAAGTGGGATCTATGGGAGATAGGAGTTGAAGGAGACTGGATTTTGTTGGCCCAGGACAGGGTCCAGTGGGGGGCTTTGGTAGTTACAGCTTCCCTTGTTGACCTGGAGGTCAGTTGTCTGTCTATACATGTCTGCTTGTCTATTCATCCAATTATATAGTCTAAATGTTCATGTATCTATCATTTAGTCTGGATGTCCATCCATTTATCAGTGTGTCCGTTCATCTCCCAGCCGGTTTATATTTCTGTCCGTTCATCCATCAGTTAATCCTTGTTTGTTCACCCTCACCCACCTGCCAGTCCTCTGTCAGCCCTAGTGTTGTTTCTTACTCCACAGTTTTAAGGCACAGTAGAATCCTTCGGTAAGATCGATCCAGGGAGCGCCTTGCACCTCCCAAGTCACCATCAAAATAACTGTCAGCTCCACGTTACTGTACCAGTTCTCGGTGTGACGCAAACATTCCCGTCAATTTCGTGGCGTATGTAAACATGTTGTATCAACTGCACAGTACACACCATCCCATGTAGCCTAATTTAGTTGCAGTGACTGAGGGGCCGATTGCCTAGTAACGCCTACACGTAGGCCACGACCGCCTCCTTCCACCATTTTTCCCACCTCGATCTGTGCGATGTAACTTGTGCATTGGAGACAAGTCCTTGAATCAGTCAGGAGAGGCGCTTATAAGAGTGAGCGAGACCCAGTGTGGGGGATCAGCACACAGCTTTGCGCATGCATTTCATACACTAAACGGTCAGTGTGGGGTTTGTGCTCGGGTTTCCGTGCGACACGCCTAAGTACATTTCTCTAAACAAAATGCAGGTTGAGGGAGTTGGAAAGCTGAGCGTTTAGGGGAATTTCAGAGGCATTATTTGTACACTTCATTAGATACTATCAGGGCTGCCAAATTGAGATGGGTTAAATTGGTTGAAGGAACCCTGGTGCACACTGGAGATGAGGCTATATTGTTCCCATTCGGTTTGGACCTTGTGGTAAACAAAAACCGTGCCCTGCCGGGAATCGAACCTCGGTTGTCCAGCCCGTAGCCCATTACTTTACTGACAGCATTCGGTAGTTGCGGTGGTTAAATATGTGAACGGGTTGATGTTAACTTCATTAGATGGATGAAGGTACGTGTAGCTGTGAACTGGCGTTATAATGCCCGTTACCGGGCCGCGTCATGTGGTAGTGGATGTGCCAGAAATTGGGCGCAGCCTCGCCCGGGGCATTTGCCCACTGTCTGTAACACGTATTTATCGCGTTCATTGATTCCTTACACTGATATGGAACGTGTGCTTTTGGAGCAACTTCCTGTGAAATTGTTAATTTTCGGAACAAAGATCTACGGGAAAGGGTCGAGACAACCATAAATGAGCGCTGCGTGAAAGACCGACCTATCCTACATGCCTCGTCGCTTTTCTGAGAACTAGAGTTCTGGCAGTGTAGCCCGAAGGTGCAACATCACTAATACCGAGGCCGATCAATGGGCTTGATCTTTAGTCTTTTACATTCACCTTTCATCCTCGCGACCTGTTTCCTTACGATCTGTCTTCATGGCATCCTCCCATCTCATCTTCGGCCTTTCCTCACCAAAATAATGTTCGTATATGAAACGGATCCCTTGTCAGTTCGTGGGTGAACGATATCGTAATATAGCTGAAACAGTGTAACGAAATACTCTAACAAAAATTAAATAAACCCGTATATTTCCTCCGAATATGGTCTGAACAAAACAGAAGTACGAATGCGACCTCTCAACGTCATAGACAAGAAGGTAGACGAAACGTCGTGGCGTTATGCCCATGTTGCTCGGATCACGGTCCTCTCAGCAGTTTCTTCGCAGTAGTTTGTGTGCTGCGCCTCGGGGCACAGCAGCGTTTTCGAGTTTCTAAAATTAAGGTGTGCTCGAGGGTAATTCAGCTCAGGAGTGCTATTTGAGATTCCAACTACTGGTCTAGACAGTTTGACCGTCGCTCGCGGGCATTGTGTGTGATGATCTTGAATCTGGGTCTTGTACGGTTGAATGGTAGAAGACAGACATGCTTGTTCTCTCAGCACATGGGTCTGTGGAAGCGGTTCAACCATATCAAGGCGCTTGTTCTTCGGTCATGGTAAAGACCACCATGACACGTCGTGCAGGGAAGTTGACGGTTGGTAAAGAAATTACAATTTCGTAATTAAAAGCTCATTGCCGTGTTCACAAAAGCCTGATCTAATAATTCTATCTCGACCTCTTCACACTTTATACATGCCGGTAAAGTTCTGTCGGATTGTACGGCGGGACATCCAAGCAGACATTCTTCTTCGTGCTCGGCGCCGTCATAACCTCAAATCCCACAGCACACATAATTATAGTTTTGTGTATTTTAATCTACTTTTTTATATAGGGCAAGCTTACGGGAAGGTTACACATTCTTAACAGAATGATGGGGAGCATTTTGTAAATTTAATCTGTCCGCAGTAGGCCTATAATGTTGATTTGTTACTGCAGTTCCAAGTAAATAACGGCCCAAAATCCGCGTTCAGGCGAGTACACTGCACTTAGATATTTAACCACTTAATCGTGGTGGGCTATTGAAACTAGAAAATTGGGCTGTTGCTGCTTTCTCTAAATTACATTGCCTGCAACTCTTATAAAATACTATGCTGTGTCCTCAAAATATGAAATAAATGCCCTTGGAGATAACTGGAAAAGGATAAATTTATAACGCCGTTGCGGCAGAACTTACTGTAAATTGTGATCGTTTAAACACAATTTAGGAAATTGGAAGGACGAGTTCATTGATTGGAGCTTTGGAGACTGCGTCGCTTGTGAGCCACTTAGGTGAATTAGGGCTGCCACCTCACTTGAACCTCTAAATTCATATCTGTGTTGATAATTCCAACTGAAGCCACAAATGTTTTAGAATGATGCTCTAGAGCTGAATGACTTGAACCACTTATGATAAATTCTATGGAATCAAATGCTAGTTGCCAATGTTTTTTTTTTCCTTTCTAGTTGGAATTAATTTTTGGGAGGAACATTAAACATACTTTAAGTCGTGTGTATGAAAATTCATGGAGTTTAAATTGGATTGAATTAATTACGTCGTCCGTCTGTCTCGGTATACAAAGACGAACACTCGCATTCTGTTTATACAATAATTTTAAAGTCAGAAAACTGTATTGGAATTCACATGACGGATTATTCGTACGCTGAATGAACAGGGTGTCAGCTGCTGTGTATGAGTGCCTAGGATTACAGGAAACGTAGTCCACAGGTTTGACATGAGCTGGATTACCTCAACAGGACAGGGATTCTCAGTGAAATGAGTCGCGATGGGCGAACTGTTAGGTGCTGTATTCCTAGTCACCGTGTTGTGGCCCCGGCTTCCCAAATTGTGGTCGGGAGATGGGAAAAGAACCTGGAACATTATTTCCCAGACATTGTTATTAAAAGTCGGAGCGAGTCAGAGAAAGGTTCTTATGCCGGAGGGAGAAGTACCCTTGAAACACGTTAGTTTGGGTAGCACGCCCTGGGTTCAGTCACATCTGATGTCTGGAACAAGTGAAATGACAAGACGATTATCATACGAAACGTACTTAGCAAATCCAGTTGCCTCACTCTTTATCTGATACACAAATTTAAAGAAATGTGGCATTTAGGATATTACGTAACAAATAAATTCGTGGTCTTTCACCGGTCAGTTTGACTAAATAAATAAATGAATGCAGAATTGTGATGAGGAAACAGGCGTTGTAAGAATTACTATAACGTGAGAGAATAACATGAAAGTGGGATTTAACCTGAGCAGTAATATTAAGAGGGTTTTTAAGAAAATAGTTTATGAAGGTGGATTGAACTGACTGCCTGGACCACGGATTTATTTCGTGTAAATAGGTTGTGAGGGCGTCTCAAGATTGTATCCGTGAGCAGACTTTGGTATTAGTTCAGACATCGACTTCTGTAGTCAGGGAGGCAGTTAATTCGTTAGATAGTACAGTTCTAATTCAGTCTTCTTCGAGATGTAGTCAATGGATAATAGATGGCGTAGACATGTCGAATCCGATGTATTGGCACCTTGTTTATTTGTATTTCGAGAAGTGCCAATACGTAGACAAAGTTTACGACTTATTTATTTTTATTTTTGATTCAGTTAACTTTGTCATCAATAGTTCAGTTTATATTTGTCAAATGATACGATGATTAGTGAATGATGAAAGGAACCAGTCGTGTCTTAGTTTTGAGTATTATCCCGGAATTGTGACGGTAAAGGGCAAAGTTAATTCTGAGGCTAAGTTCCTCATGGAGGTTTAGCGGGGCGCAGAGATCTCGACACTAGATGAGTGGTTAGCCTCACGCCCCGGCCACTCTTCCTTCGAAAAGAAAAAGCCCCGGTTCCCATTTGATAAGAGCGTGGGTAGGTCCTGGACACAGTAGCAGCGACACAAAAATGCCAAGGTTACTGGGAATTACTTTTTGGTATGCAGACATTCAGAACTGTGAACCTTCTTAACGTAACTAGACAGAGGCGCTGGTCATCTTCAGTTCTGGTTGCTTAACCCCGGTTGGTGTTAGTCTGGGTGGGGCCCCGGGCGAGGTTTGAACACATTTTTGTTTCTCAACGGAAACGTGGCGTTCTCGACAACGTCTTACTCGTTGCCACAAACGTAATAGCCTTTAACAGCCCTGCCACTGTGTTTTTGGAACATCCTACTGCTCTTTAAAATTAATTTGTGCTTTCGTTGCACTAAATTATTTTATTTTGTTTTATTTGTAATCCGCTATGAATATTCAGTAAATTTAAATAACTTTGTTTGTCTTTTTATGGTTCATTCGTTTCATTTTACATGTTGTTCCATTTTTTTTCACTTCGTAGCCCTAATTTATAATTTTTAACGTGGTATAATATGCATTTTTCGCCCAAGGGGCAACTTTGATAATGACACATATTATACCCATAATGTACGTAAATTAGCTCTGGGGAAGGGAACGAATTAATTAAAATTATTAAAAAGGTCAAAATAATTACCACAGCTCTTCTGGGCTTGTAGTGGGGTTGCATGTTGTGGAATTGTGAATAAAATGTACCCCAACCGATATCTAGGATTCACGCTTGTGTCTGCATAATACTGATTTAACTTCTGGCTTCTCAGTACCCGTTTGTTCTCAGGGGAAAGTACTTGGCCCTTCATAGAAGGCAGTCAGACTTAATCCTGGAGCACAGCTGATCTATGTAATGTGAAAACTTTGCGATTTCTTTATGGTATAAATTGAACTTCTGAGTATTATATTTGTTTCTGTTGATTCTTCTTCAGGATGCATTGTTCGTGTTGGTGCCTGTGTGTGAGGTGTGTAATTTCTACTACTGGTGATGACGCCCGTGATCCATATTTTTGGCGGGAAAATTAGTAGTGAATTTTCCAAGCCAAATCCCACGTCCTTCAACAGCAGAACCTGTCGCTTTTCAAGGTAGGCCTGCGGATTTGAGCTATGAATGTATTTTTAGAAATTATCTAGGCTTAATAGTAGATGTAGAATGACTAGCATTTATGTTGTTTTGTTCGATAAATCGGTCCCTTTCCTTTGAACTGCGTCGTTAATATCGTCAGTTGTATTGCGTGTATTAACGCCGTTTCTGAGGAACATCCTACCCCTGTCTTCGGGATCATGTTCTTGTTGAACGTTCTGCTCGTCTCCTCAAATCACGTATCTTTAAACTTTTAAGTTCACACAGTAGTCGGCAGTGTTTCCAACTTTCTCATGCTATTTGAATTGCGAAAATATTTCTCTGTTCTGGAACTCGCGCGCATTTTATACAATAATTAAAAGTAATGAATAGTGGAATTTATAATCGACTGATAGAAGACTAGTTTTGGTGCAAATATTTACCGGATATGTGCGTGTTCACTTGGCACCGAATAAAAATAACGAAGCTGTAGGCCATCTTACAACTAAAAGAAGTCAATAAATGTTAATAATAAATATAATGACTCGTTAAGGTGGTGCTATGGATCCTACTTGTAACTTTTAAACAGGAAAAGTGTGTATTTGACCTTTTTCTTCTTATTGAGTAGTTTAAAATGTGATTTATGGTTGTATTATGCCAGTATCGTACTTTTGATTTGTTCCTTTTTGACAGGCGTCCGTAGTGTGACTTAACCGTGCTCTCTCCTCTCTTGTCTGTATTCTCCTTTGTGTCTTATTAATTCGCAACAGTTACCTATAAATCTTATCTTCGATACTTCAGCTGGATTTAATGTCTATCTGCGTCTGGTTCTATCAGAGTGGCTTCTTCTTTTCAAGCTCTCCAACTTTCTGGTCATTTTGTTGCCAGAGTGTCTGGGGTTCTTAATTGTGACATGATATAGGTGGTTATCAGCGTTTCGGAGAAGTGCATCACTTGCATCTTCAGGGCGACAACCCAGAATATCGCAATTGGCTCTTATTCTCAGACGTTTCGGACTCTTACATTCAGATTCATTCTTACAGGCTTCAGTCAAAAAGGTGTAGCTTCATTAGTCATTGTAGGGCCTAATAGTGACTAAACAGTTTATATTTGTAGCTGAATAATTACTGTCTGCGCCGGGAATGAACGTGGTCCCTTTCCTAATCGTGAGTCTTGTCTATAAAAAAATGTTTGTTCAGCCAGCGACTCAGAAACGACACGAACTCATGATCTCTCAGACTGCGCGAACGCTGGGTCTTGGGTTCTGTCTGATCCAGGGAATGGATTCTTGTGTATGTTTGTCATTGCCTCTCTCCTGTGCCCAGTTTCTGGCAAGGGACAGTCCCCATTCACATCAGGCATAGTTGAAGATTCCTGGAATTATCTGGAGCGAATTCGTAGTTGTGAGATGCATTTCCACGCGGCACAACAGTTAAAGTGTTAGACGGCTCATGCGGATGTTCCCACTTTAATGCGACGTGCTGTTTAAAGAGGAACGCTTGATTCGTCGTCAGCTGTACGAGGCCGACAGGGCATTTCAAAACAGTCTTCGCCTTTCGAGGTGAACAACACGCGCTTTATAACTGAAATCGGGGACCTTAATTATGAGTCTGTTGAGAGTTCAGACAAGTCGTCATTCAGTTCCCGCTGTTGTTTTTGCTTTCAATAAACGTCTCTTAAACTTCAGATCATTAGCTCGGAGATCCTGTAGTTGAATCCGATCTACACTGCTAGATTACGTAGCCATCGGTCGTGTTTCTTGTATGAAGTGTTCGATGTCCAAACAAGTCCCTCGCAGTGTCACGCCACTGTTATGAAAAATGTTATCCACATTATGAAGATTAAGTTTGTTTGCAGCTCTGGGCACCTGATGGCCTAATGGGTATTGCGTCTGCAAGGTGTTTACCACTAAACGACTTCAGATTGTGTCTGTTTCTTCGATCCGCCTTAGAGTTACAGTAAATCACACGAAATATCTGTGGATTTCCGAACAGTTTTGTTCTTTTAGCAAGTATACTAATATAAGCAACAACTTTAGCGTTTGAACGTGCAGGCCAGCCTACCTACGAATTTAATTGCATGAGAACAGCGTTAAACAGCAATGAAACAAAACTAATTAATCTATCTTTCAAGTACAGCAAATGATGGAAGTGTTGATTGTATGCCTAAACATGGCGCCGTGAAGGTGTATGGGGGGGGGGGTTATGAAAGTGACACTTCACGCATTCGAGACCAACCGGCGAGTTGTCTGCCTCATGCTCCGGCGGCTTTACCCCAGTTTACTCCGGAGCCGTTATGAACGTGGTGCACTCCAATCATCCAGGGTTTATCGAGCGATCTGCCCCATCTTATTAACTCTTTGCTCTTTATTCCCCTCGAAACTTTCTCGGTTCAACTGCCCAGCGCTGTCTCCAGCTGAGCGTAGTGATTACGTAAAATATGAACATCCATATTCAGAATTTGCTTCAGGCGAGTAACAAACCACGCAGCTCTCGAATGCGTTACCTCTGAGTTATCTCTAGGAAAGGATGCCAACAGGGCTGAACCCGGGTCCGCCAGGTGTTGGGCTGTTTTCAAGTCGCTGCTGATAAGCAGCTCGTGATGGCTGTCATTAGCGACGGTAAATTTCCACCGCGTAAGGGCGCATATAAAGCTCGACTTTCGTGGCGTCGCCAACAGACAGCATGAAGATTGTCGGACTGCTGTGTTTCGCGGGACTAGTGGCTGCCGGCGACACCCGGACCGGCAGAATAACTGTCTATGGTGAGTCGGCATTTCAGCCACCTGCAGTACTGCACCCCTCATATTTTATATCGATTAAGCGGGTATTATCTCGTTTTGTAAAAATGCTTTCCAAAAGTATTGCCTGTTCTTCCCTCCGTAATGAGCACAAAGGCGAGCTATGGACATTTGTTGACTGTCACGCGATTGTCATAAAATAGGCGGTTGTATTTTTTTTTAAATACAGTTAATTTATTGGAAACCCAGACGAAGAATGGACACTTCAATTAGCAGGATGTAAGTGAGTCGGTATTGCCGCCACCTGCATTGCGACTCACTGGTAAAAACAGAAATATGGACGTTTAAAATTGTTCATTTTTCTTTAACGTGCACATAGGCATGTAGAGCACTTATCGAGTTCAGGTAAATAGGTAATGTTAGATAAAAATCAGTTTACATTTTTTCTGACGTAAATAGGTCAACGAATGAAATTTTTATCAATAATCAATAAAGAATGGAATGTCTCGTCGTTATTTGTTTTCTGTTATTTCATAGCCCGCCGTGTTTACGCATTGTCCGTCCTACGGACGTACAGTGTGTTCCATTTAAGACGCAACCCAGATTGCGATAACATTCAGTTGCTTTTGAGTCTTTATTTGTTAGGAAGTACTTACAGAGCAGCTTCAAAGCAAACATGCACCACCTTTTCGTTGACACGCATCACTTTCTGTGCCCAGAAATTTTGTTACCAATCGGCGTATTGTTGCCTTATTCGGTACTACTTCTGGTGATACGCAAGTGTGTAATGTGTTAGTAGCATCGTATTTACCTGCTCGAAGGTTCGAAATTATAAATACTTTTACACACAGTGACACTGTAAATACTTCGATCCCAAAGATATTAACTTATTAATTAATTTGGAAATTATATAACAGGACATTGATTATTTATATAGTTCTGTCATTATTTAAGCAGTTAAACCAATTAGATGTGCCACGAGTGAGGAAAAAAGAAATACATTTAGAATATGTTATACAAACCTGTTCAAAGGGAGCAATGCGATCATGTAATTTATTAACTTTAACTTAAACATAAATGTTTACGCAGTGGTGACTCGAATATCCTCTGCCTTTCCTCCACTACGCTGTAGTGGAAATGCTGTCATGACTCCGCCTCCATTATCTTGCTTGTGTGAAGTTCAGTTCAGTTCTCCTTATGGCCCCTGCATTTCGCAACCTGGAAGGTTCAGGCTTTGTTTGTGTTGCCGGAGTGAGGCTGATCAGGGTCTGTCTCAGGGCTCGGCGAGACCCCGGAGCTGATCCAGCGTGGCACGCTCTTCCCAATCCCGTACACACGCAGTAACCCGCCGGCACTGACGGAACTAAGCCGCGGGCCGCTGACTGTTCTGGTGCAACAACCGTCAGACCCCTCCCGGCTCGTGGCTCATCACCTGCCCGCCGGTCTGGAGAACGGCAGTGCCCTGCGGCACATCGTCCAGGCGTTCCAGCCGGCGCGCGACAAGGTGGCCCTTCTGTCACATCCCTGGGAACTGTCCGGCCTCTTGCCTGACAACCAGGACCTGCAGCGCGCACAGAACCCCTACCTGGTCATCAAAGACAGGGCTGATGTTCGCACCGACCTGTTGAGGGTGCTTGGCGAACTCGAGGTGCTGGATGACGCGGTCAGGGTGGCGCCCGATCCCTACAGCCTATCGCTCTTCCCCTTTCACTATCACATCCCCTACGTGGAGGATGTGCCCAGTCCGTTCCAGGCGCAGAGGTCCGGCATTTCACCACTGTACGGTGTAAACCCTGACTATCACCTTGACTACCCTTACATCCCTTACAAGGGCCTGTACTACTATCCGTTCTCACAGGGAATCGAATATGATGAGGACGACTACTTCCGTTACGATATCTACTCCCATCCGGCCGTGAAGCCTGTAGCCATCGTTCCGGGAGACGAATACGCCATATACTACCCGGCCTCTTACCCGATCCTTAGCACTGTACCCTTTGTTCCTGCACCCCCGCCCCCGTCAGTGGCTGCCACCCCCATCATCTCTGTTGGCTCATTAGCCCAGATATCGCCGCTGGCTGTGGCACCTGGTCAGGTGCCCTGAAGGAAGGTGTAGTTGTTAGTGAGACTCGAGTGAATAAAACATTTGAACACTGTTTCTGGGCGTTACATTTCTGTCGTCACCAACGGTTCTTCTCTCCCTCATTCTCTTTAGATGTCCTTTGCTACTTTGTTGAAACAGGCCACTGTCACTTCCTTCTGAATCCTCTCTCAGTCACGTTTCCTCACACAAGGCTTGCAAGACGTGTGACTCTGCTGCATTAAGGGATACTGACACAAGGGGTCTGAAGTTTAGTCTGGTATGGACACACAGCTTCGAGGGGTTTCACCCTCACAACTTCCGTACTCTTCTCACTATGCAGAACAAATGTACAGAGTTCTACAAACGGCATTCGTTTGTCTTTTAAACTATTTTCCCGTTTCGAAACCAGGCTAAAAACTAGGAATTTCGGTGCACACAAAAATTCGCTTCCCTTGACCCCGATACTGCAAAGCATCGTGGTGTAGTTCGGTCATTCATTGGCTGGGTTGCCAGACGTCAATTGTTTATGACTGATTTATTTGTGTGTGTTTTCGTGTGCACACATTCAGTGCCTCTGAACAGACCGGAACAAAGCTGTGTGTTATAGATGGCAAGGTTCATTACTGTGGGCGCGCAACTAATCCATTCACCGAGTTCATACGGAGTGTTTAGCTGTGTGCATTTCCCATTAATTTTGTTCAACGTAAACCTTAATCGCATTTACTTACATTTTTAACCCTTCAGATATTTAAATGAATTAAATTCACGCTTAACTTACTTGTAAAGTGCTGTAGCTTATTTCGAGTTTCTTCACAATCTGTCAACTGTATCAGAAATTATACGCTAGATCTAAACATTGAATTAGGTCGTTGAGTAAAGTGGCCTTTCAAACGGACCAAGCTAAACTGTAAGCAGGTAGTTCTGTAAAAATTATCTTAAATCTGTAATACCAAGTTTAAAAAAAATTAGTTAGATAGTAAGGTCACTTTTACTAACGGAAGGACGGTGGACGACATGAATCTGATACGTAGATGGTTTTCAGTCCTTGTTTTTCGAAACGATCCTTAAGTGGATGTCAAAATGAGGCTATAAACTGGGGCCCAAAATTTAGTCGCTCTGCAGAAGAGGCGAGATAATCTTTCGTTGGCTTGGTCATCGTCAATCACCCTGTAGCCGCATCTCACTGGTGACTTCACAGAGCTCGGTGCATCGGCCAGTGTTGACAGTCAGATACTTGAGAACACTTCATTGAAGAAGTATTCATTATTGTCTGAGGACAGAACAAACAAATTAAAGGCATTCAGCGTTTTGCAAGTGCGTAGTCAAGCAACGATAGGTGCGTAAGATTTCTATTGTTCTTTTTCATCAGCGCAACAAACAGGCGAACTCTTAATTCAACTTTAAAGCCGAAAACGTATTTATACATCACTAATTAATTAACCAACTCATTCAATCTTTGAGAAACTGATATTCGCTGAGCTGGTCAAGAAGTTATACATATATGAGTAGTTGATATAACGGCATTTAACAGCGGGAAAATACTTTTTCCTTTTGCGTAATGCCAGTTTTCACTGCAGCGCTGTGCAGTTTACATTCCTCGCAATTAATGACGCTGAAGTTTCCACGAAGTCTCGCCATTATGTCTCCCCCCACCCCTTTAACCAAAATGACTTTATGACAGCACATTTGGTGTCCGTCTGATTTGTAGACGTGAGGATCTGAGATCGAGTCTGTCAGGATTGTCATAAATCAGCTGACGATGATCACAATGGTCGTAATGTAATTATTTTAGTCGGTCAGTTGCCTAAAGGCATAGAGGAGTTGCGGATGTCTGCACTACATGGGGTCAAATATACGCTTCGGTTACCTCACACCCTAGTGAAGAGCCGCTGTTACATACTAAGCCGTGAATCGAACCCCGGTCGTTCATATTCCAGACGGTCATTTTGCTGACTGAGCTATTACGGATAATAACAAATGTAGTTAAGTGGGTCTATGTGAGTGGGCTGGACGACCGGGTTTCGATACCCGACAAGGCAGGATTTTTCTCTTCGCCACAACGTCCAGACCGGCTGTCTCCTACGCATTGGGTAAGGGATATTTCCTTTTTGGGGTAAAGCAGTTGCAGCGTGAAGTTGATATCTTAGCTCCATCCAGTGCCGAGGTTAATAATGCGTACTGAGCTGTACCTCCACATCTCCATACGTCTGCACGGTATTGTACTTTACTATACACAGTGGCAATCTTACCTTCTAATTTTATACTCCTTCAGGCCTATGTTATAGTGAGTATGTGGAACTAAGAGTGGGTGTGTTCTGGTCATTTGCTACTGGAGTATATTTTAATTTTTCGTCAAGTTTTCATGTGATGGCCTACAACTTCGCGGGCCGCACTTCTCACAGACCTATCTGCAGCGAGGGAACTTGTGCGCATCCGATGAAGACTTTTGCTAGTAGAAATGGTGAATGTCCTCTGAAGTTGTTTTAGTATTCAAAGAATGCAATGGCTGCTCCGCCACACCATAGTCATTCCGTTTATTGGGATAGCTCCAAAAGCCCGAATATTGATTGAGTCAGCAGCAGACCCGCCCCTAGAAGTTATAGGACCTGCATTGTGTTCTCGCTTTTGTTGTGCGTGAATTATCGAGTTCTTTTTTCTTTTTTTTAAAATTTCTGTTGTTATCCACTTGAACGTCAAACACATCGACATCCCACAGAGTCAGCCAACATCAGTTCCTCCTTTTTAACTTTCAAACAACCTGGCATTTTGTGTGTTTTTAAACTGCAACACAGAACAGAACGGCAAACTCCACGGAACAGAGCCCATCTTGAGAAGGTGGTAATCACTCACCTGGACAAGATATCCTCCATTACTGCGTTCTCAAGAGGCACCATTTCTTGAGCCCGTTGAATCACCCTGCAGGCCTACAATGCATAATTGTCTCTCCGCCTACACATAGTCCCTTCAGGTTCTGTATGCAATTATCGACTTCTATAGGCGTGCTACATGTCCCGCGTTCCTCATCCAAATTCGTTCCACCTTAAGAAGTTATGAAGCTGTGGTATTTTTCTCCACCCCACCCCCGTCGCTTCCTCTCTCTTCGGTCCAGATATTCGCCCCATCACAACATTCTCAAACACCCACAATTTGTGTTCTGTGATCTGCCATCATGGCGAGAGACCAAGTTTCACACCGAATAAAATGTTAGGGAGCCGATATAACCGAGTCAGTATAGTGATTGGGCGACCGGAGTTCCATTCCCGACACAAGGTCCAGATCAGCTCTGGGGCCTACTCACTATCTTGTAATGGATAACTCTACAAGTTTTCTGTTTCAATATTTGTTGTTAGACATTACTTTGAAGATCTAAATAATCGTTGTGTTGGCAGTTGACTTTCTGATTTATTTCATTTCTGAGATGCTCGTCTTCTGAGGCGTAAAGCTTAAGAATTATATTTGCAACCGGTACAACTAACAACAACCTCTTTGTATGGTGAAAATCACTAGCACGATGACGAATGCTTGAGTCCCGTTGGAAGACGTCAATTTGACCGACCAGGCTGTGGCAGGTGTGGACGGAACTGTCGCAAATTCGACTCGAATCGCGGGCGGGTTCTAGTATTAGCAGTGCTGAACCTTCGGGTTCTGCCACCACGGCGATTGTTACTGGACCGATCTGTAATTGTACTAGAGGCTCTGCTGTCCGGGAAGTTGAAGTGAGTCGCCCAATCAACTCGTTTAATCCTTATGCAGATGTCGCCTTTTCCGCCGTCAGTTTGAACCAATCTGGACGAAACTAGGCGGAAGAAGCCTTGCCGACCGGAAGATGCTGCAACGTTTTTCCAGCCTGTGCAGAGCAGGGCGCTCTACTATTGATCTCTTCGGTGCGTCGTTCTAATGTCATTTCATGCAGGCTTGCCCCTCTTTTGCCCTCCCTCCGAACCGTGCACCGTCCCTTTTTGCCAAAACCCAGTACCGCAACCAACCGACCTGCCAATTGTTTCTGTTTTATTTGGGGGCGGGGGGGGGCTTATGCCCCCCCCCCCCAAGCAAATGACGCGAGCAGTGGGAATGGGGGAACTCGTGAAAGGCAGAAAGGAGAGGGCTGAAAATTTTGTGTCTTGGTTGCACTTGTGTGTTCTGGTAGCGGCGAAAATTTACGGGACGTTGCGTCTTCTTTCTCCTCCCCGTAGTTGCCCCACTCCGCACCGTCCCTTTCCACAACCGATGAGTGCTTTGTCGGCGCCGCACCTTGCTGCCATGTGGAGAATATAAACAAATAATACTAGGCTCACTGAGTGGCCAACATCAGCTGTGATGGCGGCCCCGAAACGCGCGTTGTGCCCGTGAGAACCGGGTGGAGGGGTGGCCACACGGCGCATGCTCAGTGCCGTAAAACGTCTCCCACCACGCGGACGCCGTAGTGGAGTCTTTGCCGGCTTGTCGAGGCCGCAGAAGCGAGAGCCCATGTCTGGAGCGAAGAGGCTATGTTGCTCCCGTGTTGGAGCTGGTTTGGGGTCCCATCACCTGCAGATGCCAGCTTCCTCTTGTAGTTCCTTCCTACTGTTGGGTGCTTGTGCTGGTGCGAGTGGTTTTGTGCGCCATGGTGCGGCGGGCGTGGTGCGAAGCCCGGACACTTTGTTGGACATAACGGCCAAGATCGTAGCTGAAAACATCCCGTTCCAACGGATCGAGGAGCGGTATGACCGCATCCCCGAGCCTGTGCAGAGACGCATTATTTTCTGGTCGTTTCCCAGGGATGAGCGCGACATCTGCATGTATTCGTCCCTGTCGCGAGTGCCTCCTGTGAGCTCGAGCGGTGAACACCAAAACCTCTCCTTCTATAAGGGATTAAAACTCTTGGAGTCCGGGTGCGTGGACAGCGTGCTGCAAGTCGGTGAGTGCAGTGCAGTCAGTGTTTCAGCGTGCAAGTGCTTGCTGTGTGCGTGCGTGCGTGCGTGCGTGGCTGCCTTGGTCCGCTCTTGTGCTAAGCGGCTTAAGCAGAGTGTCGCTCGGTAAGACGTGCCGGGTCGCTGTGTTCACAGGGCCGCAAGCTGAAGAACCCTGCAGGGACACCAACATCGTTCATAATCGACACACAGAAAGTCCGGTTCCTTGATCTTAGGGGACGGCAGGAATTGATGATATTTATACACATTATATACCGGTATCTAGGGTACATTTAAACCAATGTCAACACATCGGATACTGATCGTAGATGAACGGAGTCACGAAGTTGTAGGCAGAACGGGAACATTGTTAAGTGAGCTTATATGTTAGAAAAGATTTAAGACCTTTGATTGGTAACCAAGGGAATCGGGATGGAATAACGCACAGTGGGACAGAAGGGTCACTGAGGGAAACGTGCTTAAAGCCTAATTATTAAGAAGGAATTTCCAACGGCATGTGTTCGGGAGAAAACCTCGTATCCAAATGTGTAATCTTGGATAATATTAGAGCTAGGAACATCTTGATTTAAACCGTGTGCCATTTATCGAGTAGCATTAGGGCATTATTTCACATGAATGACAGGAAACTTATTTTATGAAGTAAAGTAAAATTTGGAAAATGACCACAATAATGATGCCCACAGAAAACCGTGTGAGTACAGCCGGAAAATTCAGGATTAGACGTTAGTGGTGAAGTATTCCAGAAAGTTTTGTTGGAAATCGGTCTAAAAAAACAATTTTTGATTATAATTCCAGTGTTTAACACGATTCCACAACATGTTTAGACCATAATTGGTCGTTTTCAGGTGCTGAGTTATATAAACATGTATACAAATTAGAAATCATATTTGTTAGTTTCGAACACTTAAAGAGAGCCACCGGAAGATGGCCAATTAAGATGCTGCCCTTAAATCTCCAGAGAGTTTTTTGTACGTGGGACAATTTTGCCTGTTAATGTGCTTACGGTGTACAAAACCAAGGTAGACAGTGCCGGTTGTATAAAAAGGGAAAAATTTACAGGATGGATTTTAAAATGAACACAAGAGAATCCCCCCCCCCCAAAAAAAATGCATAAGGAGGAACCCAGCTTAGTCCAGAAATGTGCATTGCTATTTGTTCTTGGATACAGAAATTCATATCCACCTCAAAAAATGTCCCACAGTCGAAGGGCATTCGTAGGCGAAGCAATTCGTTCTCTTAGTAGACCTGAACTGGTTTCTGATTTAGATACAAATTTCTTTTCGTTGAGTAACACTTCAGAAAGAATAAAATCTGTCGTTTCGTTAGAGACGTAGACAAACGGAATTTGGACATCGATTAAGCGACGAGACAATCTTTGGCTAATGACGTGACTGAACATCAGTCAGCTCTATCTGTGCTGAGCTTATTTTTAAGATGAAAGTTGTCGTATGCTGAGCTTACTACTTTAGTTTCCATAGTATTTCCTTGGCAACTTGTGATTGTTAGTACGTCACAAATGTTTAGATTGAATTTCCAAAAGATGGCATGAAATATTTGATTTTACTTTAGTTGTGCGTTCAGGGTTGTTATAATCGAAATATATCGACTTTAGCATTTAGGAGGATGCGCATTGTCACTCGGTTTTAATATGACGTTTAAAACATGAAATTAAACACGAACGTGTTTATCGACCGCCCCTGCTTTACAGTATCCACGAGACGTCAATGCTGTGAAAATATTTTTTAGAAAATGGCGTGGGATTAATATTATACACGATCACGCTAAATATCTCTGTGGCAGAAAAGATCTTTGTGTAGGTGTTGCGTTTGTGTGCAGTATCTTAATGTTTGTGTTGAGTCATTTAATTTCTGTGCTCATATTTGTGTTAGTTGATCGCAAATTCCAAGAGCTTATTGCAGTCTGTTTAAAAACACGTCCCACATTGCAATGTTGCCCAGCTGTATGCTGAATAACTGCCTAAAAGTGAGGGCTGGTGTGAAACATGGAAGTATCCGAAAGAAGCTAATGCTCTTAGAACGGGTAGTATTGTGTGGTTCTGGCGAATAGCTGTAGGGAATACGTTCCATTCTTTGTACATCTTCGCCCTGTCATTTTTAGTGCACATAGCGACCCTGGTGGCGACTGAGGAAAGTATTTTCTTGAAAAAAATTTAGCGAAGATCCAGAAAATTGCTGGTTTCGAATAAGAAATTGGATTGTTTTATCTCTTGTGTAGCTATTAAAATATTGGCAGTTGGTTCATAAATGTCACAGGTGACGCCTGTAGAGGCTGCGTCATCTTTATTTCCATTATCTTTGGAATTCGGAAACCGTTAATAGTTTTTTGGACTCCTAAGAAGTAGCGTCGAACACCTTAAGTAAAGACCTTGTCCTTTTGTGATGCAATTCGAGCGGCTCCCTTGTATTGGCACCTGGCATCCGGATGGATGGACTCCACAATGCCTGTCATCCACTTCGTTCGGCTGGGCTCTTATTTTGACCTGAGGCTTAAATAGACCAAATGCTGACAAAATCGAAAAAAATGTATTAACCATAGACAGACTATAAAGAGATAAAATTTCTCTGGTGTACGAATGTTTTTGTGTGTTTGAACTGTACGAACCGTAGCTGTGTGGGTGCTAGTGTACAGTCAGCACTATTTTTTGGCTGCCCAGACTATACCACAACGTATTATCTGAACTATTAAGACCTGTGATCTCTCTTTTACGTTATCTTACCATATTAGTCTGAGACACGGAAAATGCTGTCATTTTATAGTCAAGAACGCCTGCACGAACTCTGTTGATTCCTATTCGGTCAACTCTTATTTTAGAAATTAGCACCTATTAATTGGTAATTGGCCGAAAGTTAACTGGGTCATACGAATTTGTTAAAATACGTGTCCCGTGGTCCAGAAGCAAAGATACGCAATCATTTGATTGGTGCAACGTATAATGTTATCTGCCTAGTTATGCACATATATTACTGGAACTTTTCACGATGTTTTTGAAATGAGAACGATGCAGTATGGATTTAGACAACGGTAGACGGTTGTTTGCAACACTGATTGTGTATTGTTTCGTGTTTCATCAATTTTATCGGAGAACCAGGGTTCTTGTCCCTTTATATTCTTCCCGCTGTCATGTTCATAATTCTTTGTCCCTGTATGTCTGTGTCTGGAGGTTTACCTCCAAATTTTCCATTCACCTCACTGTCATGTGTCATAAACGCAGGGGCAGTCTGGCATTGGCATCATTTCCTACATTTTATCGATATTGTGGATTTTAAATTAACTGCTAAGGCGAAACAACAGGCAGTATGTCAGGTTTTGCAGTTGAGTGGTCGTGTTAACCCATCGCTGTTTAATCGGATGATAATTCGTACTAAAGAGGACTTGGAGCAAGAGTCGGGCAGTGTTGGTTTGCATCCCACCAATAGCGAGTTGTCGAGAGCACGGTAATGGACCTTGGTTGCATAAAACCAGGCAATTTCTAGAATAGTAGGTGGACTCTGCTCCACGGAGTTCAGTTTGTTAGTCAAAAGGTTTCGTAATCTCAGAAAAACGTTAATGCGTGACTGTTGAATCTGTGTTAGTTAGGATTTCTGGGAAAAATTTAAGCAAGGAAGTGCTTTTTGTTAGTCGGCATTTCTGTCTACAGTAAAACACTCGAAAGGTGAAGATTTATGAAAGAGTTTTGGGCTCATATTGATGAAGGAGGGACGAAGTAAGTGGGCAGTTTTAAGAGTTACGTGACGAGAAAGTTTTTGATTTGTAGTTCACAAGCCCCTTAGTATGCTGATGTTAAACGGCGTATTGAAAAGAACTGCTTTGGTATGGAGATAAGTCTGTGCGCAGCCACGTGGATAAGGATAGGGTTGATGCGGATTTTGGGGAAGTGTGTTGTGAAGGGGGGATTGTACCTGGAGGTTGTGCTGCTGGACAGAGTTGACACTGAAATACGGGAATAGGGATGCTGACCTTGTGGCGAACACTCGTTTGGATGTATCGGATATAGTTCGCTTGAAAGTAACCGGTATACGGGGAACTCGGAGAATTCACAACACCTACACGCGTAAATCGGGTACAGTCTCTGAACAAAGTGCAGATGTCCGCACGTTTCTGTTGCTAGGTTACGAGAACTTTAAAGTTTGTCTGCCTTAATCGCCGTGATGATTTGTATTCCGCATAATTTATTACGGCGTCCAGAACTGCTGTTAAACCAACAGTGTCTCCTTTATCATCGGTACCGGTGAATAAAGCGGCCGGAGCGTGAAGCCAGTTGCATCTTATCTAGTACCCTATAGTTTTCGTACTTCTGACGTGACGCTTATGCACAGGGAAAATACGTTCGTGGTATCATTGCATCTGCGATTCTGCAATTTCCTGACCACGTTTTTGAACTGACAGACAGATGAGCAGCTGGAGTATGCGGTCAGTAGGTCCAGTACCAACATGTTGCCCGGCCGAACGTCTGATGTGAGCGCTGCTTAATGCAGGGTCCCGACATTTTCTGTCGTGCGGCAATGTTTGAAAAAGCCGGCACATTAGCATTTTATTTCGTGGCAATAAGTGACGAACCAGTAAAGCAAGTAGACCATGTGACGTTCTGTAGAACATAATACACACGCTTACAAATGCTGTGCTAAAGATTGCAAAGGATCATAGGCGTTTGAGAACAAGGCACTTTGAAGGCAGTAACAGGGAACTGGAGAAAGTAATCTGCGTGCTTCTGTTTGCCTGTTATTAGGGGCATCAAGTCAAGGGGGATGCGATGGATGGGGCATGTAGCACGCACAGGAGAGATGAACACTACATACTAAACTTTAGTCGGAAGAAACTGAAAAGGGGAGACAAGTTTGGAGATCTAGGCGCAGATGGTAGGATATTAAAGTTGATATTGAGAAATCGGTTATAAGGGTGTGGGATGAATTCTTGTGGCTGACGGTAAGGTCCGGTTTTGGGCGGTTGTGAGTAAACCTTCTGATTTTGTGAAAGGCCGGGAATTTTTTGATTAGTTGAGCGACTGTTAGCTTCTCAGTAAGAACTATTCTCCATGGAGTTAATTTAACAGTACAGATATGGCGACAATTTGAAATTTCAGGATATTTAAAGTTGTAGAAATTTATTGCTGATGGAAATTATGAAGAGGGGTGGGTCACTAGATTGTGAGACTTCTGTATCAACTGCTGTCGTCATGGCACAGGCTGTTAAGTTTTACACAGTGTGTGTACGAGCGTCTTCACAGCAAACAGCCGGTCGTTGCTTCTACGCCGAGTTCATTCTGTGGATTGGCTTGTAGGTCGAAGTTCGAAGGTGAATTATGTATCAAATAACCAAATAATAATAATATTAATCAAATATATAACTGAATCGTATAATAGAATATTCGACCGTGTCCTTAAATATTTATTGTCTCACAATTACACTTATGTACATTGCATTATCTTATCGCCTAAAGATCGAAAGGCAAAAGTAGTAAATATTGTGTGACAGGCGTTGCCTTAAACGTTTTAGCCCGAAAGGAAGTGTAACGTTTTTGAAGGCTTGGGCTGATGTTCGAATGTTTTGAACTTTGAAACAATGCAATAGTGACTAACTCCGTACATTCTTCACCTTGGGATACAGACTTGCCTGTGTAATTATAGTCTCGTAAAACATTTAAGATCTGGATAATTATGATTGGCTTGTGTGTGTGAGCGACGTGGTCTCGTGGCTTGAAGGAAAAAAAAACATAAATTACAGATGTCTGGGCACAAAATGTCGAAGAAAATATATGTGGACCTCAGAGGGACTAAAAGAATTTGGATATTATAACGAAGATGTGTCACTTGGTTTTAGCGTAATGGAGGAAGTTGCGATGGGCTGAACGTGTAGCACGGGTGGAAAATGCACGAAACTTCTTCGCCAGCGGCCATTCGGCACAACATCCCAAAAGACCTTTTGCCGTGAGAACAGGACTTCTCTTATCAGCTTACACTTAGACCTGTTTTGTGGTGCAGCCGCGTTTACAAATTAACTTATAGGTCAGAATTAGTTATTGATTGGCGCTTCTTAAGTAGCTTTGTTATGTAGCGTCGAATGGTAGGTGAATCATGCATTGGGAAGGCTATAGAAAGAAACAGTTGTGTCGATATGTAAGGTGTCATCCCGGCATCTGAGAAGAACCACGAAAAACTCAGGATGGTTATCTTTGCAGTCAAGATTTGAATCCCGGACCTTCCGAGCATCATTCTACCGCCACGATCGGGGCGTTATAGTTAAGTACGATCAAAATCTTTTTTGTTGCGTGGTCTTGAAACCGTTAACACACTGCGAACTTCGATAGGCACTGAGATAATATCTGGATTATTCTGTAAGATAATCTTATACTTCGAGGCAGTAACAGCTGCTCACTGCATTTACCATCTGACAGAGTTTTAACAGTTTTGGCTACATACAAACAGGTGTTCAGCACGCTTAATAAATGGTGTAATTAAATTAATTCCTAGTTAGGTACGGAGTGACTAAATTCTCAGCCTGCAACAGGCATTAGTAAGCGAAGTGGTTATCAATACTATATAGATAAATGTTCGATTAACCTCTTTGCAGTATGGATGAACACTTCGTGTGGTCCTCGCATCGAAACGTAATAATTGTTTAATGACCTGTAGAAAATTTTGTGTCTCAAGTGTTGTTCGAAGAAGGAACTGCAGATGGAGGAAATGCTCGCACAACCCTGTTTCTCCGGTTCGAAGAATTTGGTTGCTCAGTCATATCCCGCTTGTATGTCATGACGTCAACATTAACGTGGCTAAATTGATTTGGGGCTGTAGGAATTATAGATTATTCTCAACAGCTGAACAATACAAGCAAGTTTGGTTGCAGGGTTTTGATTTTGTTTTTGCGTTTTGACTCGTGTATTTGGGCAGAGGCATTGGGCGAGCAAGAAATGATCATAACCCGTCTTTCATCAAGCAGAGTAATTTCGTTGTCCACTGGCCTTTGTGGTATGTTTTACAGCGTTTGGGCATTGTTTTGATGCGGATTATGGTATCATTTGTTTTAACAAATGAACGTTCGTTGAAACGGTAGACTACACGACGCTACAATCGTAGGACTCACCGCCCTGAAAACCTCAAAACCTACTGAGCCTTAGTAATTTGTCTGTGTGATCATCCAAACGGTTAAGTTCGATAGTCTCCTGAGATGACACCCGGCTTCGATTGGCTTCTGTACCCCCGCGGACTGTGTCTTGCCAGATCGTCAAATAATTAGAAAAAATTATATTTAGGAGTGTGTGAACGAGAATTGCGAGCTAACCGCTAGCAGAGTTGCAAGATGACAGTTACTTCTGTAGAAATTGGGCGATTTCATGGTCCGTCGCATCACGAATTTGTCCTTCCTAAGCAAGTGACACTCGCATTCCGTTGCTTCGAGTACCAAAACTGCAGGGACAATTACACTGTCGCGTGATTCGTGCGTTTTATTCTGCGAATAAGCCGCTTTTATCCGCACAGCCAGAATCCAAATTTTCAGTTGATGGTTACCGTGAATGCCCCAGGATTCGGACCCAGGTTCTTCTATTCCCCAGCGCATCGAGCTGAATACCTCACTTGCTAATATATTATGTGTTGAGAGCATGCAAATTATTTGCAATAAAATTAATTGTTATTCTTATATAAGTGTTATAAAATGGAAGGTAGCGCCGCGTTACTGTAAATATTCTCCTTCTTGCATCAGCTGGTAAAAAGTGCGCCATTCTAAACAGTTTCAATGTGCAGTATAATTATACGCGTGTAGTCACAGAAACGTCAGAATGCCTGCGTAAAACAGAGCAGCCAGTCGATTTCTTTTCAGCTTACAGGGATATTATAGTCTATCAGCTGTGACTAGGGAATCAAAAGTTTATAGGGGCTGTTTTGATGTAAGGCGCGGTTTGTCAAAAACAAGCGAAAACCAGTAATATTGCTGGAGTGTTGCCAAGGTTACGTTTTCCTACGGTCGCGTGGTTTTGCGCGCTTTTGTTTAGAATCTCCTTGCATGCCCACTAGACGCTATCGTGAAGTAGGCTACCGCAGCGTTTGAAGTACGCACGTGAACAACTCAAAAGTCACTTACAATGAACTTATGAAGTGAAGTGAAGAAACTCTTTGTAACAAAATTACTTTTTTCTTTTCTTTGCTCCGGTCATCGTGAGGGCGCTACAGTTTATGTCGACTTGAGCAACTCTCGAAAGTTAGGTTTTTGTTGCTGAGGTTTCCCACATTTCATTCATATGCTCCGTGTGGTTATACCGCACGCAGGACACTTTGTCAACTCGAACAACCATTTTTTAAATTTCCACGTCCGTAACATTTTGTGTTGTACTCCTCTCCGGATTTCCAGAGTGATTAAATCAGTGGTCGTGTGATGGGCAAGCCTGTCAAAATTGTGACCGGAAAACCTCAAGGAAAGAGATTGTCACTTGAGATATCTAGAGGGATACCTCCGAAACGTCGGTAAACTTTACCAGGCTACACGGAGTTACAGCTCAAAAGACAACCATCTTCGTAGTCAGAGAACCTCAAATCCTACTAGGAAGTGAACATGATGCCATGATGTTATTACTTTCCAAAACGCGTCTTTTGTAGAATATTTTAGACACGATTGTAACCCGCCTTTGTTATGACATTTCATTATAGCTGGTCATTTGTAATCATTATGCTGAAAAGTAAATATGCGTACAGTGGTTGATCCTCACTTAATAAACTAAAATGGGGACCTGCTTTATGTCGGGTTTCGTTGCAAATGTCGAGACCTTCATACCGAGTTTCATTGGTTCTGTTCGAGAGTTACGACAGGATGGACGAAGGCGTCATAACATTTGGCGCTGAAATTTGTCTGGTATTTGGTAAGCAAGGCTTCAGTTAGACTTAATTCGTTGTCTCTTCTGTCGATTAATTTATAATGATTAACGCTGTTGAGTTTTACAGTTGTTTGCCGTTTGAAGGATTTAAGGCAGGGACGCCAGAATTATGTATTGTAGAAGAATGTCATGTTTTACAACCAGGCAAGTTTGGAATCTTCTCCTCGAAAATGAAGAATCGTAATTGCTGTCAGTACTTTATTTTGAATTGATTGTTCGTGCTCTCGAAATGAAACGCCACACACACCTGTGTGCGCTTGTAATTTTAGCAAGATTTCTAGAGAATGTATGATTTGAGGTTTCTAGAGAAGTTTGAAAATTAAATTTTTGCCTCCAGGAAAAGTAAGATTTATGAATTCCTTTAGTGAAAACTGTCGAAGTTTGGCAAGGGTTTGAGTGTAGGACAGCGAATATCAAGTTGTGATACCAGTACCCCTTGGGGTACCAGAGATTCTTTCCACGTGTACCTTAAGTCCTTATTCGTATACATACTTAGAACATTAATCAAACGCGAGCTTTGAGCAATCCTGTGCCACAAACCATTTAAAAAGTTATTGAGATTGTAGGCTTTCAGCAAAATTAATTTTCCTCGATAGTTGTGAAAGTTCCTCCCTTTCTCGTCATATGACTCATCCGTATCGATAATGTGGCATTTCTTTGGCATGGGGTACCAGACTTTGATCAGGGGTATCAGGCGTAAAAAAGTTTGAGAACCCCTGCTGTGAAGGGTTGCTTTGAATGTGATAAGCCGCGAGAAAAATCTGTAATTTAATAATGGCGGGTTGTACAGAATTCGGTGAGCGACGCACAAAACGTCAACTCTGCCTGTCCGTTTGTATTTTACATGCCTTTTGAGAACGAAATTCAGTGAAATTGTTGTGAATTCCTACTAAAATCTGTGACTAAGTTGCTTGAAGACTGATTGTCGAACGAGAAAGCAATATTCGATTTGATGACAGTTGCTGGCTGAGTTCCACAATAACTAGTAAATGGACACGCCCCTGGTTCGGATTCTTGTTAGGGTCAAACAGGAAGCCGCCTGGATGCCACGTTTAATGTAACCAGTAACGTTTACCAAGATGTTTGGAAGGAAGAGGTCGAGGAACGAGTGATCGCAGATGGCCGTGTTGACTTTCGTATTGCATACAGGTTTCGCAGTAAACAGGCTATCGGCCAGACAGTGTGACCTGCTGAGATGTAAAACGAATGTAGGGAGACTTCGTTTTTGATGGATTCCGTCCTATGAGGAAAAACTTTAATCTTTGTTGATGGAGTAGAGGCCTTCTTTGGAGCTGATAAATAGTTAGCAGCCAGGTCAAGAAAGTGACCGCCTTCTCTGGATTTCGAACATTCCTTGCCATGTTCACAAGAGGCTGTCACTGTACCTTACAGAACGACAGTAGAATCCTGCCGATATGCTCACACCCATTTACGTCTAGGACTTCCAAGTGGTATCTTCCCTTCATGTTTGCCGATAAACTGAAAGAAAGAAAATGCTGTAGATATGAGGTTCTCACGGCCATGACGGTTGTGACGCCGCGTGGGCTCGTGGGTAGTTGTCAACTTTTCGGAGATACGAACTGTCCATTTTCAGTCCTGAAGACGGAGTCACAACGCAGAACAGCATAATCGAAAATGCTGTAGCTTCCCAGACTTGCGTTTAAAATGCGAGGGCCGAATAGGTGCCTTGTTATGATGAGATCATACGAGGACAGTTCGTTTCCATAGCAACTGCTCCTTTAAAGTGTTCTGTCAAACACATGAGTGATGGGAATTCTCTCAGATACATACAGCTCCCTATTAAAGGGGGGCTGCTAACCAGTTGACGCGCTGCGCCGTCAACGCCGACACTGCAACGCCTTGTTATTTTCGAAAGATCCCAGGTTCGAATCTCGACCAGGAGACCGACTGTCGTTACCGAGGTGTTTCATAATTGTTCTCATTAGTGTGTCGAGGTTTGTCTTTAGCTGGAGTCAGTCACACTTCTGTCGCTAAATCGAACTTCAACACTCGAGTTCAAAGTTATCGAACCCGCGACCTCGGTTTGTTGCTACGATCCAATCAATATCCTTCTTTTATGAATTACCTTCGGGTTGTCGCGGCTCTTCGTTGCTAAGCAACCGAATCAAGGAATGGGAATAACTGAATGCACTGAACCTCCGTTGCTAGGAAACTGGCCGTTATGTGTGTGACACATGACATGCATCCGTCATATGAGAAACGATAATTAAAAGGAATCGTGTAGGAAATTTAATGAACGGCATTCATGAGTATCATGTATCTCGTGTGGATACAGTTTGTTCCCAAAGAAAGTTACGAGATAAATTAGGCACATGACCTTCAATGATACGGTCGACTAGGAAGAAAATTCAGTACGTTTTAGAGATGGAGGAGGAGGGCCTGCATGTACATCGGTGCTCATTATTATTACTACACAGCAAACATTTGTGACAGTGATGGGGTTTGCTTGTGAATAGGTTGAGGAGACAAGAAATGCACACCGAATGTTGTTGTTGAACCACCGTTTTCTGCTACCTGTAGGTTTGGTTACATCGACACTCGACTTCGGAGCTTGTTGATTGGCACTGGTGTAAAGAACGCCTGTTTTGCAGGATATCTTCAGCACTGAGGTTGATGCGGTTTGAACCACCTTACATGTCTTCGGATGCAGCCCGCTGTATCAGTACGTGTGACAAAGGCGGATGGAGACGCACTGCAGCGTGACCGTTGTTCGATTGAATTTCCTTAAGGACTGGGTTTGCGTACGTCCCTACCAGGGCGAGAATGATACTTATTTATCGACAGAGCGCCTTGATTCGCGGTCCCGCGGTATGTGCTTGGCTTTCCAGTACACAAAACGTTTTCATACGTGATTTGTAGATACACTTAAAATCTGCCTCAGTAGCGAATGTTGTATGATACCTGCTCTGTAGGGTTTGAATTTCGACAGAATCGTGGGTCAGTGTTGCTAGCATTGACATTCCTGCCTTGTACATTTTGTTTTGTTCTCTTTTTGTACGAATAACATAAAATTAAGTTTTGCCTGTCAGTTTCATGTCTGAAACTACTGAACTTAATGATTGAACATTCTACACTAAAGTATTGGGAAAATTAATTTTAAGTTCGTATCGGTCTGACGTAACTGCATACTGTTAACGAAGTTCAAATCAAATATCGATTTTCTCAAACACGCCTCACCGTATGCAAATTGGATACATGATCTAAAATAAAGATCATATAACGAACAAGTTTCACTTGAAATGTTTCTTGATAATTGCTGAGATAAAAGAAAGAAGAAATTTGGAATCCATAGAGTTTAGTTTGATTAGTTCTACAGTAGATTTGCACCTGCAATACACTAAATTCAACGTCGATTTCTGTGCAAAATATTAGGCATATGGATCGCATTTGGAACAAACTAGTCTCGTTCATACAAGGTGTTGTTTTCGAGATGTCAAGTTTTAAAGTAGATTACGCCTACGAAATGCATGCTTTGTACTTTATTAGCCTCGTTATGTAAGGAACATGTCATGGAGATTTTTACGTATCGTTTTCATCGTTCAGAGACGTATCGTTTAATACTATGGCGGCGGGCGAATGGCCTGCTTTCTTGGAGCGGCCAGAAATGTCGGGCCAAGTAGTTAGTTTGGCGAACAGCAATAGAAGAAAGATAAAAACTTGCCCCGGAGCCCCAATAGAGAAAAAAGGACTGAAATTGGTTTTTGTGGCTTTACACACACAAGGAGGGTCGGTCGTCGTGGAGACGGCTCCGCTGTTACCCGTCCTAAAAACATCGATCTCGTCAGTCGCTGGTATGTTATTTTGCGGGTTCTGCTGATACGTAAGAAGTGTCTAAGGCAGACTTTACATCTCTTGCATCTCGTTCATTTTTTCATTTAGTAGAACTTTGTTCTCAAATACCTCTGATATACCCCTTTTTAGTTCTCACAGTAACACCAACCAGCGAGTAAATTGTCTGCATAATAATTCACTGTTTTGTTTTTGGAGAACAGAAGAGGGGATGTGAAACCTTTTGAACGCAATAGTTTAAAGTTCTGGGAAGAACCATGACGCGGCTTTTTCCTTAAAATCCGTTCGTTTCTGGAGACAGTGCCGGGACTTTTGCGAGTTAATTATTGTGGGCCAACAACTTTGTGAAACTGGCTGCATATCTTTTGGTGGTGTAGGCTCAAATGTCCACTACAGATACCTCAGAGTTTTCACTGCTGCCATATTGGTAACAATCAATTTGTGAACATTGTTAGTTTGTTTATGATATTCCTGTGTTAACGTTCGTACTGCAAATTATACTGCACTCGATGCCACCTCATAATTGAGCAAGGTCTTGGTAATATCACAGAAAGTGGGAAGGTCCTCAGTGGCGTTGTGTGTACCAAGTTTAATAAAATTCCGCCAGTGGGATAATTCTTTCGTTGCGGGATAGTGACTGACTACTGACTGGACGACCGGGGTTCGATTCCCGACAGGGACAGAGGATTTTTCCTCGAGCCTCTGTGTCCAGACCGGCTCTGGGGCTCACCCAGCCTCCTATCCAATGGGCGTGACGCTGACCACTTTCCCCTATCAGGTACCGAGATTAGGAAGGAGTAGGACCTATACTTCCTCTCCCCCCAAGCGCCTACATTGTGTATAGTGGGAGAGCTTTACTTTTTACTTACTTTTACTTTACGGGATAGATCCGTCATTTAAGTGACTGAAACCCGGATCGGTTTCCCACAAGGACAAGTTTACCGCCGTCCACGCCGGCTGTAGGGCTCATAGCGGCCAGAGCGTGAGGCTGCCGCCGGAAGTTGCTCGTTTTCCAAGACACTTTGCCATTGAAAACGGATGGCGGAATGGAGTTAAACCTTCGCTGCTGGGTAGATGATTTGTGGTAAGCTTCACGCTTCAGCCGCCTTACCACTGTTGAGCCCCACAGATATGTTGAGACACAGTGACGCCAAAGAGAAAATTTCCTGCTTCTGCCATGAATCGAAGCCCTGTCGCTCATCTCGCAGCCAGTGACTTCGGTTGCTGCGTCTCAGTTTGGCGGTCTGTAAAGACAGTGGGCGTTGTGACACAGCATCCGATGTTGTCTGTAATATTTCCGGTGTCAGAAATGCACGAGGAAGGAAGTTTGCTTTGTGCGTGTTGATCTGCTCGTGAGAGCCGAGGTGTGTTTGATCAGGTAACGCAGTCTCGACAGTTTTCAGTTGTGATCCAGCAACACGCTGCCGCTAATTCGTCATGTTGTCTCAAAATACAGGGGCTTATTATGGCAGTGAATCAGGAAGGAAGTTATAGAATGAGTGGGATTTGGCGCATTTCGGTCTCTGATCTTAGTACAGAAAGGACAGGGTAACACTGCAGACATTTCTGCTTGCCACTGCTGTACCCACAGAGTCCTTTTTGCAGCGTGTGCTCGGGGTTCTTTCTGTGGGCGAAAAGCTGTCGGAGCAATCATCTAGTTCCGAGGTCAAGAATTCGTGGAGCGTTATCCCCGCTGCTCTTCTACACCTTATGGTGCTTTGGTTGTTGGACCCAGGAGAGTTAGACTTTTTATCTCCCTCGTGCAGGTCCAGAAACCTGTCGACTAATCTTAGTCGAGTTCGTGCACAAAGCGCCTTATTCTCTGATTGATGGGGAGCGGACTTTATGCGAGTGTGGGTGTGTGTAGCGTTTGACCCAGCTGATGCGCCTGTAAAACTAGGACAGACATCATGAAACAGCAGGTTACCCCACGCCCGTCCAAAAACGTCGCATATCATAGTTACGGATGATGACGTTGGATACAGATGTGTGGCCGTGCTGTGTTGGACCTTCTGGCTGTCGGTTCGAATCACAGTCAAGGTACGCATGTTAGTCCGCGCTTTCTGTGCTGTATTGTGTTTTCTTGTGTAGTAGAGGGCTTGCGGCTGCCGATCCTCGTCCTAGGAGCCATATCAGAAGTTTATTAAGTTCGGATTAATTCTGAATTACAGCAGACCAGAATGTCTAATCCTAAAAGCGAAGAGAAAAAGAAGAATTAGGAAACATATCTGTTCTGTCACAGAATTTTCTTCGAACAAACGAGAATATTCCACGACAGGCTTCAGTAAGTTTGGTGGTTTGCCCACCGAGATTCGAAC
The DNA here is from genome assembly GCF_977971745.1 of Zootermopsis nevadensis. Taxonomy (NCBI): domain Eukaryota; kingdom Metazoa; phylum Arthropoda; class Insecta; order Blattodea; family Termopsidae; genus Zootermopsis; species Zootermopsis nevadensis. Next base: position 2,366,817 of record NW_028259161.1, read on the forward strand.
GGAGTGCGTGCAGATGCCAATTAGAACACAGTAAATCTTTTTGTGCTGACGTTAAATTTGATTTGATTGTGTAGAATTAGTTCGTCAGTTAGACCCAGCAGTGGAACACACGTAAATGTACAATGGCTGCCCTGGTGTAAAATGCAAATTACCACAGACGTGTTATTTCCAGTGGAATATCGATTAATTTCAAGAAACGTGTCCAATTGCCTGCTGCTTTATGGGTACACGTTAGCTAGCTTTCAGGAAATAGTTGGCCTGACATAAAGTGTAGTGTTCAGATCAGTTTTGTACATTCAAAGCCTCTTCCGCCATGATTTTTAAAGCCACAACCTCCTGGAATGTCTAGGCCACGGTTCTTAGAAGTTAGCTTGAAGCGACGCAAAAACACATCTGAGTTTCTAGGAAGAGCTGTACAACAGAAATTGCGTTTAAGAGCCAGAAATAATATTTAAGATCCATCCATTTACTCCACTTACCTGTACCACAAACGGTCGAAAGTTTTAACAGCTCCTCAAAATATTTAAAAAGCTGAAGCCAAACAGCGGAATAGAGGCTGTCTCTCCAGAACTGCCAGAAAATCGTGCTTTGTGCGTTGCGTCTGAATTTCTGTTGTGAGAGTCGTGGTTCCGAGCATGTTACGTAAGCTGTAACATGCCTGCTTTGTGTTCGGGAAGTAGTTTGTTCGAATCCCCGCCGGAAACAGAGTACGCCTTCACTGTGGTTCTCATACCAGGATGGTACTTTGCAACAGGACCCAGCACTTCCTTTCATGCTTATCCGTATTTGCAGTTTCTGTTGAACCTTGATCGCCATTAGACTGTAAATGAAATGCGGTAAGATCGTTCTTTTAAGAACTTAACAGTCTAGCGGTCAGCACACTTGCTTCCTGTTCCACAGGTCACGGCTTCGAATCCCGGTCCGTGGATCAACAATTCCGTCTGAGGCTTATTGTATTCCTTTCAGCCCCTCTGATCACCAGTGAAATCTACGCCTGTATACCGTGTGGAGTTGGCACATCATCGTAAAATAATTCAGATTCACCGTGGGTATAATCGAATTTATGTGATTTGACTGCTGATTGCGAACGTTTCGTTGTCTCGACACAAACAGCCGGTAGAGTTGAGAGAGGGTCGTTTAATAAAGCAATTGCTGTTTCTAGCCGTTCCGTACAACGTGCCTCATATCAAAGCAGAACAGGGCCACCGGCACTCTCTGCCGATAAGGCAGGCGTTTGCCTTGCGATGTGGGTGGAACTGGGTCTGATACTGGCGAAGTACGACCTACTTTGAATTTTGACGTTTCTGAACGATAGGACGTAACGCGATAGACGCTTCCTCTTCGTGTAACTCAGTACACTCTTTTGTTCTGGGTTGTTTGTTAGTGGGAGTGTTGCTAATATAGATAAAATGAAGAAATAAACTGCTGAATGGAGAGAGGTAAGCTGTACACGTACATGTTTCTTTCCGTTGGCGCGCAGGTGGCCTTCAGGGTTGTGTTCCTTCAGCACCGGGTTGATATGTTGGAGCTAAACACATTGACCGAACAGATGGAGCTGCCTCCAGTAAAACTGTTGATTTGGGCGAAGAGAGTACTGATGTGTGCCAGTGAATGAATCTGAGCCGACGGCCTTACTGGGAAACTATGACCCACGTTGTCAACTGGCAAAGAAATGCCTCGCTTTTAGAGGACGTGAAAAGAATGATCCGAGGACGGTCTCCTTTGGACCGAAACGCAGCTACTGAACGAGTTATCCCCACTCTCAGTATCTGCTGTCTGTGTATCCTTAGTATCGTTACGCCTGCTTCTGGCACCTGGCCTCTGTCGACGTTTTCCAACGAAGACTCCGCGTTTATTTCTTATTTTCCACTGCGTGCTGTGTTTTTCGCCCATGTCTTTCTGTATTTAGTAATGCAACAGTGTTAGGTGAAGAGTACGAAGTACGGGTCTCTTCGTTATGCAGTTTTTACCGGCCACCTGTCACTTCCTCTCGTACGTCCAAATAGGTGAGCAGTAAACTGTTACTACTGCTGATACGCCCGTGGACATGTCACATAAGGTTAGAGATTGTGTTACAAAATGCATATTTAAATACTGTCGGTTCATAGTATCTGAATTATACTGGGGTACTGGGAACGACCGGTAGGACTCCTTGGACGAGAGATCGGCCCGTCGCAAGGCCTCTACCTGTACACAGGACAGCACAACACAGAAAAACGCGGACAAACATCCATGGCTTAAGTGGGATTCGAATCCACGGTCCCAGCGACCAAGCGGCACAAGGCCCACGCCTCAGACCGCGCGTCCACTGCGGACCCCTGAATTGCACTGTCGACATAAATGATAGCCACCTCTTCAATATTTATTTTCTGAATAAATGTCAGAAAACTAGTTTTTATGTCTCCTTGATATTTTAATTCTGGAGTAACTTTTACAGTGTGCAGAAACGTTACCTTACTTACCTCACCTCTACAAACCGGTACTTGGCGCCTGCATGTTTTAGAAACAGGTAGTAGCTTCACAGGCTGCGGACAGACCTACTTTCAGTTCATCCCCTGTCATGTGTCTGTGTAGACCAATGTGCGGAGGGTTGAATGGTTTGTATAGCGGGGAGAGATTTCGTTTCTTGAGATATTCCACATCTGTGTCGGCAAGGGTCCCACCGGATGTGCAGAAACAATGTCACTCACTTTTGTTAAACTTGTTTTGTACAGGATCAGTTTGCCTCAGCGGACCAGTAACCGTAACCTAGACATTAGTTCCCTGTATCTGCGAAGAAAACATGCATTTTGAGGTATTATGTAACCAACTCGCAGTAAAGTTCGGTCAGTCTCCTGTTGTGGATCCCGAGCGTTCATTATCGTGCCAGCAGGCATTAAGTATTAGGTACGTCTGTCGCGGTTCCCAAACTTCGATTGGCGTTCTCAAACTCTTAGGACACGATTTAAATCGAATTTGAAATGGGCGTATTAGCACGGTGATGAACGTTCTTTCATTAACGTCAGAAAGTTTCTCGACCAGCTGAGAGACTCTGCTTTATGGAGTCATTCATTCATTTAGCTGAGCTCTCTGTACGGAAGTCTTTGTCCGTCTAACATCGGGTTTTTGTGGTCCACAATTCTAATATAACTAACTAGCTCTATTGGGGCTATTCTCTTGCTACCCAGACGTCATTCTTGTAACTAGAAACCTACCATAATCGTTCTTATTACCAATTATGTCTTAAAATAATTTTCCTTGGAGTCAGCTAAACACGCTCGACGTTTCTGTGGACGACAGTATTACCATTTTCGTCAAAACCTGGATTTTCGTTTCAACTACGCCACTGTTTCGTTGTAGTCTACTGTGCACGAGAAAGTGAAGGGTTAGATTGATATTAGGCCTGTATGAGCATGGCCTCGGGCCAAATTGCGTTGTGTACCTGAGCCACGTTTTTTCACCTATTGCAGAAAACTTGTTCGGAGGTTTATCGAACTCCACATTAACTCCAGGCTGTGTTTTCCGGTTATCCAGATGAAGTCATTTGTGCCCCACTTGAAGATTTTGTCCTTGAATTCACCGGGTAAGACTGGGGAAACCCGTGAAAGCTCCGTTTTAAAATATCAGGCTATATGCTGTCGAGACTCGAACAGGTGACTTTCCGATTATCGCATCATGGAACCTGTTCGACGGTTGAGCACTGAGAAACGTTCAGCTAGATTGCTAAAGCACTCCTTGATTTATACTGATGATAATTTATCGTCATACGATAATTCTCCCAACATTCTCTGATGTCACCGTTTCTTAAAACACGTGATGATTCTGTAGTAGCCGACTTAAGGCTATATCAGCTGTTTGAACACGATTTCTCGCACACTACTGTTTTTTTTCCTGGAATTTATCTAAGAACTTACCTTCTAGTTAGAGTGTCAGAAGCTTCATATCTTCTGATAAATGCTGCTAAACAAACCACGGACCCCGATAATAACTCGCTACGTTACACCCAGCATGTCATTCACTTTTTTAAAGCGTCCATCTGTAGAAATTATAAATTAATAACTGATCACCTTGGAGGTGTATTTCTGTGTTTTAACGTCCAGTAATATACATTCTTACTACTTGATATATGACAGGTAACTTAAATATTTCATTCCGTCATCTTGTTCATAATTTAAAGATACTATTCCAAGAAAAAATGTCCGTACTTAATTAACGATGTCTTTGTGCAAAATGTTGCCTTCCTGTCAGCAATTGTTCATTATTTGTTGCTACTGAAGTGGAAGGAAAGCGTAGACCAGTATTTCGCGCAGTTAGCAACCTAAAAAATACAGGTGAGAAATCAGAAGGACTTGGGAGAAGGATGTTAAGGACTCGCTGGGGTGAGAAGTAACCACCACACGGAGCAGGCACTAGTCGTGTAGCTACGAATAAATTTTATGGAAACAGCAGTTCATTACAGTACTCATAAGAGCTCTGTCTTGAGCCAAATTTGTTCAGTCTATACCCTGTTTCCTTTAAGACTGATTTCGCTTCCACCTACACCAAGGTTTCCCAACTGGTCTATTGTCTTTGGAGTAAGATTTTGTACGTGTCTGTCATGTCTTCAGTGCGTGCTAAGCTCCCCTCCCATCTCATCATCCTCGATTTGACCATTCTAATAGCATTTTAGTGAAGTGAACGTACAAATTATGGTTAAGAAAATGTGAGATATTTAAGAATGAAAGACATTAAGAAATAAGGCCTAATTAAAGCAGCGAGGAAAGCGTATTTAGGTCATACTGAGAGGAAAACTAATAGGCTGGGGTCAGAATCGAAGCCATACACTAGACAAAGCGGAGGTCTTCGCAACACCTCTTCATTATTGTGCAGAGCACACACATATCAACAGTTTCTATGTGGTTGTGAACCGGATGTGTCCCGCGGTCCCACCGCTGAAGACTCGTCCCGGATCCGGCTCCCCGTAGCGTGCCACTGACGGCCACCCAGTTCCTAGAATTGTTGCCATGTTTCCAGCGAAGTGCAGGCCAGATTCCTGGAACTGTACCCTGCTTTGTGCGTGGTGGACGTGGTCGGCGTTCGCTTCACATCGCGCGACTTTCGTGAACCCAGCCTAAGGACTATTGTACTCTAACAGGCTACCTTGAGTCTGTTTTCATTTCTTGCTTCGTTTGTTTAATGTTGGTTGTGAAACTGAGTGTTCAGATCCGTGTGTGTGGCACGTTTAATGCACGATATATCTTGTGGCCAACACTCGATCTTGGACCCCGCTTTTGCATAATTTGTGCCTTGATTCTTTGGATCTGCTTCAGCTGAATTGATTACGTTAATTGCTAATTGTATGGCGATGGTAGATGTTGGTGGGAGGGCAATATTGAAACGAAACTGAAAATAAATTGTGTGAATTTATCTGTCTCTGAGTAGCATGCATTGGCAGGTTCTTGTAAATACGACAGTGAACCTTATTTCACAAAAGTTGGGGAATTTCTTCACAAACGTAGCGATTATCGGTTCTACAACAGAGTCTGTCCTCCGTGGACTTCATATGGTTGTCGGTATTAGGTGAGGCCGTCTTTAATGTCTGTGTCTTAGGTGGAAGTAACCGAGTCGCAGTTATTGTGCGTCATAGCTGAGGGTTTTCAGAACTGTAGTCGCGTGGATATGGCTAGCTCCAAGAAGAAGATAACGCGGCGAGTCGGTCGGCTAATGACGCGTCCACTTCCTTCAGCCTTGAAATATATCTAGAAAACGTAATGACTGCTGTTATTCTGAACGTCGCGTGTTGTGGAAGATTCGCCCAGAGGGCGAGGCTTGCCTGGAGTGTGGAGGCGATTCGCAGGTTTCATACCTGGCACTCTCGACCTTTCTTCTTCTTAGTAGGATCTGAGGTTCTCACTGCGGCGAGTTTGAAGATCCCATTCCCTCTTCCGGGTGGCAGCAAGAACCTCTGAAACGTTGGTATAAACTTATACCAGACTGCACGACGCTGCAACCTATAAGACAGCCATCTCTCTTCTTGTAAGACTTGAGGTTCTCACAGCGGTGAGTATGAAGATTTCTGTCTTCTGGGTTGTTGCGCTGTGTAGTCTGGTCGATGTTAACCAACGTTTCAGAGGTCATACTGCCTCCGTCATCAGGGCGATGAGTATGAAGATTTCTGTCTTCTGGGTTGTTGCGATGATCACCCTGACGACGGAGGCAGTATGACCTCTGAAACGTTGGTTAACATCGACCAGACTACACAGCGCAACAACCCAGAAGACGGAAATCTTCATCTCTCTTCTTGCCAGTTGTGTCTCGGTACGTAGATTGGAAGTGAAATCAGTGCTGTCTTTGTGTTTCTGTACTAAGAAAAGCTGAGAATCCAACACTTTGTTTAGTTACCTAGAAATGGGACTGTTCGTTGGTATTACATTCAATTTCCGAAATGAATGCAACGCATTTTTTTTAAATATTCTTGTCTTGGGTTAGTATCACCGCGAACTGAACCATTCCATTGCTCTGATGTTCACACCGATATCAGTATTTCAGTCCCTATCACCTCGCACGTCGTAAAAAAGCTCGAACTCGCTTGACATGTCTGTCTGTCTGAGTTTGTGTGTATATGTGTGCGTATCTATCTGTGTTTGTGCAAGACGCGAGTGTGAAATAAACCTCTTACTTTTACTGGATAAGCAGAAATACCCCACAAAAAAAGGTAAATACACGGAAGCACAGTGGTGAGGCTGTAGGAAGAGTGGAGGAAAATTATCAGCTTTACGCTTCGACCGCTTTGCCTGCGATTTGGTAACCGACGGTTCGCAGTTGTTTTGTGATGTTGACACAAATATCACGCCAAGTTTATGTTGACGGAGGAGTTCCAGAGGTTTCGGCTGCATCTGATATGTTAGGCGAGGAGGCTGTAGTCGGCTTTTCACGACGCCTTCGCAGTAGATTGCGAGGACCAATCCCTCTTACTAGTAGACTTAATTTAAAGATTAATGTGTTTGTTTAATGCGACTGCTTTACACGTATCTTGTGGACAGAGAGACTTGATTATAGGACGCGAAGAAAGATTTGTTACAACTGTTTACAGCTTGTTGCTAAGCGTGTTCAAGGATTATTTCTCAAATTGGAAATATTAACAAGGCATTTTGACGGAATTAGTTTCCTTTAAATTTCTGCTTTATTGCGTAAAATATTCGGATTACAAGCGTTGAAACTCCTCAAACGTATCATCCTTAATCTCGAAGGGGTATGTTTTGATTCCGTTTTCAAATCTCACACTTTGTTCTCCATGAAAGGCTTTTTCTTTATCCTTTCAGTAACTTCGGATTTAGAGACTGAACTCGTGAACCCTCCACCACGTATCTGTATGTTACAGTGTTTCTAGCTGCTGACACGTATCTGTAATTCATAAACACTTCTTATCTAACATACGAGCTATCGTTCTTCTGTGTACAAGGACTGATTAGGTATCTTCATGAAATCGATAACAAATGTGTATTTCTCGGGACTCTCATATTTATTTTGTTTTGGTTTTCGGCGAGAATGATGTCGACAGAATTGTTTTTGTGAATGGCCGGCCATCGACGTGAGGATTGGAGTGCATTCTTAACTTCGTCACTCGCACCTTCACGCTCCAGCCGTCTAGCCGATGCGCTCGTCATTTTTCAGTGGCGGCGAAGCACATTTCCGTACCTTGCAGAGAAATTGCCGTTTAATACGCCTGTCTTGTCTAGTTCAGAGTGTTGCAGTTTTGAAATGCACTGTACCTCGTGATTTCCAGCAGAATGACGTGGATTTGAATGAGTAATGTGCTTAGAGTGAGAGGTAAACGCTAGTCACGACCCCGGGACCATTAAAAGGAACAAGTTTCCTTAGAGGCCTGTCTGCGCTGCGTAAACCACGCGTCGAACGGTCAGTTGCCATGGTAAATTGTACAATGTTCGCTGGAACAGGCTCAGAGAGTTAGGTATCTCGTAGGCCAGAAGTCTAAACCCATTGTTACTTATGATGATTGAGCCTCGGTCCTTATGCCGAAAAAGGGTAGTCGGCCTTAATACTATGCATTTTCCCAACAAGTTTGTTTTCACACACTTGGTATAATTTGTGTTCTTCCCTCGTGTTTAAAGTTTCGTTACGTGTATCACTTTTACGCCGAAGTTTCTTCAGCCCTGTACCCAATCTCCCATTCTGAAAGTTCACCCTTTTCAGCTGTGCGCTGGCCACTCCTTGTTCAGAGCAGACCCACGAAGTCAGTGAGCAGTTTAGAGCATTACGTAATGAAGAACCTAATACGTTTTACAGGTTCAAAGTACTTATAGTCGCTTGGGTGAAATGATGGAAAATCGTGCGTGGACTGCCTTGTCGGCTTCGTTAATACTTTGATCGGGAAAATGCTATTGTCTGTAGGAAGCGCTGTTCGTCGCGATCCCATGCTCTTGTTATTTCGTTTCACCGTTGACGTGCACACTGGACTGACTACCAAGCTGTGACTATCCTGTGTTGTTTTTGTAGGCAGTGTATGGACCCTTCTCTCGAAAACATGAACATTCATAGGAAACTGGATACCTAGAGGGTGCTCAGTGCTGACGCCGTGTCTTGTGTCGATCAGTGACCTTTTGCGACTGAGCGATGGAAGCCTGCTATTGCCATTTTCTGGCCATGATTATGCCGATTCGGACGGAAAGTCTGACGTGCGTAATACTCATACCTCTTTCCGGCAGCGAGGTCTTGACGCCGCTTTCAGTTTCCTTCCTTATAGACACGGAACATTCCAGGATTTCATACGTGAATGTCAATCGAAAATGAAGAAGACGTGTGATGTCCAGGGATACGATGGGAAGACCAGTTTTCCCTTCTCATACTTCGGTTTTACTACTTTTCAAATGAGACAGGCATTTTAAATTTTATAATTATATTTTAAACTTCTTGAGATAGACTAGCCGAGTGTTTATCAGCTTCTGAAAATGGGCTCTGCTCCATTCTAGTTCGATTAATTCAGGATGAGATGAGCAGGACCACTAGCACGCAAGACGGCGACAGAAATGCTATTGTAATTTTGATGGGGAAACGTTAAAAGAAGAGACCCTGGCTGAGATGGAATGAGAATATTGAAGTGGGTTCTAGATAAACAGGGTAGAGGAGGGTGTGGAACAGAGTGAACTGATTGGGGATGGAGTCCAGTGCCAGGTTGGCAGGCTGCGTTGTCGTGTCTGGTGACCCTGGCGTGAAGTGCGGGTAGCCGTGTTCCTCCTGCTTGAACTAAAGCTGGTATTGAGGATGAAGAAGGCGAGCCGAGCCCTTGGGTGTACGTCTGAGGGACAAAAGGAACAAGGGTCGCTCCGTAGCTATTTCAGCTTCTTCATGGTTCGCAGCTGCTCGGACCTCCTCGTGAGACCCCATGCACTGTTTCTTGCCCTCCACCCCACCCTGCCCCATCTCCCGTCCTATTTTTGTGTCACGAAACTGTTCACTTTTTCTTTGAGAGAGAGAGATATAGAGAGAGAGAACTTCGTGTGTGTGTGTGTATGCATACTCAGTTCATACACAAGCAGAATGCGTGTCTGTGTTTAGGAGGGGTTACGGGTTAAATCCCCCCACCCTCACGAAACATCTAGGATTACATTAAAAAGTTGTCTTAACCCTTTCATTGCCTGCCGTGCCAAGCCCGACTTCATTCGTTTTCAGTTTCTCTGGTTTTATTCTACAAACAGTTTGCAGAATCCTTACAGTTTTGAGAACCTCTTTTGTCAATTAAGGTGTATCATGCCATGTTTTATAAGAAGTTCGATGATTGAAAGTTCAATTCGTCTGGAATGTAACTTATTAATTCGTGCAGATTGAATTATTATCTGAACGCAGCAATGATAAGCATAGGAGAAAGGAATTGCACTGAAGTTCCATTTATGATCGCTATAGCATTTAAAATAAATTAAGAAAACGTTATTGGGGTAATTACAACAGGTCTTTACTTACCTTTCAGAAGCAGTTTTGTAGAGAACGTGAGAACTTCAGGCCGGTTGGGGCTTAATTTTACAATTAAAATCAGCCGAACTGAAGTATAGAAGTAAGTAAGTCCAGTGTAGTCGGGCCACACGGCCTGGCATAGATATTCAGGTAGAATTGGTGGGGTGAGGGGGTCTGCTCTAAATTCCAAGCCTTTGAAACGCGTGTAGAGTTCGCTGTCTCCAGGGTAGGCCACTCTTGCTCCGAGCCCACCCCGTCTTGGTGTGACGAGTTCTTGACAAGTCGGGTAATCCGAGTAGGGTAATTCAGACCCTCCAACAAACAGGTAGACGCGTGCAAATGAACTGGGTGTCCGGCGGCTAGAACAAGGACTACAGAATCCTAGATTTGTGTCACATACAGACAGACCCATTGATTGTTTGCTGAGGAAGAGCACCTTTGGAAAACCTAGTCGAAGATGGTAGAATATTGTTAATGTTGATTTGAGAGTAAAGGCTTTGAAGGTGTGCACTTGGTTTAGCTGACTCAAGACAACGTTACAGACGATGCTTGAATTCAGTATGTGATTATGTTAACACAAACTCTGAATTAGGACTGCACAATATGGTTATGGTCTCGTTTGATTTCCTAAATAATTACGACCACTTCCGTAATTATAATTATTATTATCTGATATTAATAACGAAAACGTAGTTTGCTTTCCTGTAGGTAGAGTGGGCTGTTATTTAGACGAGATGTGTGTTTCGCTGGGTGAAATAAGAGTCGATTAGTTCATTAGCCATATTAAGACTTTCAAACAAAATTTGCAGGCCTTAACGAGGTATTTGTTGTGTGCTATGTAACATACTGTTAGTGCAGATCCTTCAGTACCAATTTTTTTTAAAAGAAACATTGATTAATTCCAATTTTGCGCATGATATTTGTCTCTTAAAAGCGCTGTTTCTTCTATTTTGATTTTTTTTTGGTAGGCTTGTTTGGAAATAAGACTCACATTCCGCCATTTCTTAGCAGGCTTTCCGGGGCTTTGCAGCAATGTGAATTATACGTTGCTGTGGAAATGGACTCTGTGACAGAAGAAGGTTTCTTACATTAAAACCTGTATGGTACAGGTAAAATAAGCTACGGCTAAGTTATCGAGCTAGAATGTTTCAATTGCGTAGAAATGTCGACAGACAGGGACCCAGGGTCAACTGGACTTGAAGCCTCCATTTTGATTCGTCGGTTTAGCATGTTGAATGGAAGTGCAGAGGCGGAAGATATTCAGAGAGTGACTGAAGGAATTATAAATGATGGAATGGACAGTTGCTTGAATGAAAATGAAGCTAACGAATAAGAAACAAGAATTAATTGAACGAAATTTTGGCTTTAGAATGCAGACCGCGGTTAGAGGCGAAGCCGTGACCCGCTCGCTAATTGTATATTTATACAGCGCTTTCAAATCGTCTTCCTTTTTCGACGGGGTATGAAGCACTTCGTATGGGCTTCTGGGAGCTGTGTCGTGTCTTTCCTGTACTACCCGTTCCAAATATTTAGGGTGCCTGTGACTTCCTGTCCTCGGTGTTTCATGCCACTCACAAGACATCTCGCTTAGAAGCATTGTCGAGGTTGTGGTCAACATTCATTTGTTGTTTCAGAAGATCACTGAAAGGCACGTCGTATGGGCTTCTGGGAGCTGTGTCGTGTCTTTCCTGTACTACCCGTTCCAAATATATAGGGTGCCTGTGACTTCCTGTCCTCGGTGTTTCATGCCACTCACAAGACATCTCGCTTAGAAGCATTGTCGAGGTTGTGGTCAACATTCATTTGTTGTTTCAGAAGATCACTGAAAGGCACGTCGTATGGGCTTCTGGGAGCTGTGTCGTGTCTTTCCTGTACTACCCGTTCCAAATATTTAGGGTGCCTGTGACTTCCTGTCCTCGGTGTTTCATGCCACTCACAAGACATCTCGCTTAGAAGCATTGTCGAGGTTGTGGTCAACATTCATTTGTTGTTTCAGAAGATTACTGAAAGGCACGTGACCCGCAACTTTATAGTTGCGCACCATTGCTTCTGGAAACCGTGTGGTAGCTTTTAGAACGTTCTTACAAAGACAGCTGAATGTCGGTGCGCTGTGTTCTTTTGTTCGGGTTGTTAACGAGTGCCTTTTGTACACCTAATTGTTTGAGCCTTGACGGAGATTCTGCATAAGCGTACATCGGCAAAATCTTAATGTGTTCTAAATTGAACGTTCCTTATCTTCTGGGCCCCTTGGAACGAGCTAACCTCAGTCTCTTGAACCAGAGATTCAGTTTCCGAAACGTCGTTTTTGAATGTAATCTGAATGTAATTTTGATATTTTAATTGCAGTAGGCCTAACTAAGTGTTATACTTGTATGTCTTCAGTTATTTACGCAATGTAACAGATGTAGACTCATTTTTAAATTTCTATCAGTAAACGTATTTTGATTAAGATTTTTTAAATATTGTATTAAATGCTGGGGATTAAACGGTGTCCTGGTTCGTGCTTTACAATGGTGGAGTTTAACCCCCTAAAGCACAAATCTCGTCTAATTGATATTCTTCATACAACGATAATTCGGTTTCTCCCTCAAAGAAAGCACATTATGTTGTCAAAATATTCATATTATGCATATTAGATTTAATTTTTCTTGAGATAATCGCCTTTTTCCCTTCCTTCCTCAATGGGCCTCGCGATTGGCTGTGCCGCTGCTATCCACACACACATTAGATTTGGACACTAGATGGAGGCAAATGTTCAACCTCACTTTCACGCGGACGTCGGACCTTTCAGAACATTTGCGTCAAATCAATTAGCTCTCGATGCTGTTGTGCCAACTCTTGTACAGAACGCCACGGTTCTTGTTTTAAAAATCATAGTTTGCCTCCACACCTCGGCAGTTCGCCGGGGCTTGAACCCAGAAACGCGGTGTCAGACATTCTATCATCTCGATGATCAACAACTTTCCCAGTCGCAAACATGTGTGCATTTCGTATGCCCCCATTACTTCTGCAGCCCGGACAGTTATAGTTTCCTTGCTTTAACTGTGGGCCCAGTAACAATTTTATAGGCTACTCGATCATCGGTGTTTGATCGTCGTCATTCTTCGTTGTGATGATTCCTCATAGGTCCGAATCGAAGATGTTTATTCATTTCTTTACCGACGCACCTTGACGTTGTACACTTCCTTTTCTCATGATGTGGGAACTCGATTTTCAGACATAAAATACGTGTAAAAGGTACCGTTCTGTTTTTTCTACTTACGGGTGTCATGTGGTCTACCTCTATGATTTTCAAATGATATGACGCGACATTTTGGTTTCAAATGTTTCTACACATTTAAGACAAAATACTTCGTAGTGTGGTAAAACAGTAAGTTATTTATTTGTAATAATATATATATTTTTTTTTTAGAATACTGATTTTACAATATTTTGTCTGTCGCTCGTTATTAAAATCGTATTTGTAATTGTAATGAATATTTCGGAAAATGAGAATCACAGCGAAGTATGAGGGACTGTATGAACACAGTGTGTGCAGTAATACGTGGTTTATGATTTGTGTAGAGCCGTGAGGTAAGGTCATTGAATTACGCCGCGCGCACGAGAACAAAGTGGACGGGTCCGCGAGCTGGCAGTTGCAGACCATCTTACTCGTTCGTTTGTTTAACACGTCTCTGTTGTTTTAAACAATACACTCCGTTGTTTGTTAAGATGGGAAACAGCGCTCTGAGTATCGGCTCTGGCAACACTCCTGATCTTCTGGAAACTTCCTGTCTAGTTCTAAGGTTTTAAAGAGTCGAAAAGACTTTTGTCACTTGTCCTTTCGTTGACTGTTGTGAACCTTCGTGTTCCACGGCAGGGAATTTCTTACGTAAACGTAATTGTCTCGATAAAAACCTTGTCCGTGGAGTTATTTAATCCGTCTGTTGCTAAAGGCAGGCTGGAATTAATTTTGACGAAATACGCACTGATAAGGCTCTTAGCAGTGATTGCTGATATTAAGCGTTTTCATACCTTTGTCCTGAGGAAGGATGGACATTTTTAAACGCCCGGTTTTGCGACCGAAGCATCTGCCTGTAGTGGATTGTAAGAAGTTACGAGAGTTATCAGTAAGGTATCTTGTGTGGAAACAGATGTCCACAAGCTGTTAAGGACATGAAGATGCAATATTCGTTGTCCTGTGCATTTCGCGTGACGGCAAGAAACGTTTATCCTACGCCGAGTAACGGTCCGACCGCGCAGCGCAGTGGAAAGAGGAATTAATTAAGAGGAAGGCACAAAGGAAACAGAAAGGAGAGAGGAAGAGCGAGGAAGAGTTGAATACAAAGAGAGGAATTAAGGAACGAAGAAAACACAGAAAATAAAGAAAGTGATGCAAACAGAGACAGAGAGAGATTCGATAAACGAATGAACAGTTCTTTAATTTCCACACCTCAGCTGTATTGGGTTCTAGGGAGTCTGCCCCAGAAGCTGTGGAGCAGACCTATCACCTAGAACGTTTGCTCGAAACTTGGTTCTGCGTGGCGTAGATTTGTAGAATCGCAGAGGGAAGAATGAAGGATGACTGCAGTGAGTTATCTGATGTGATTAGCTTGCAGGAGCTCCGTTTCTGTAATACGACTTTGGTATGTGCTCCGGTAACTTTGTATCTGCAATATATTGACGCCGGTGTGGCATACAGAATCAAAAAGCGTGAATGTACAAGCACACTCTTCTTACAATGACTGTTGAACCCATTTCACCGCTTGTGTGATATACCAGTGCTTCGTCTTCTGTATACCTTTGATAACGTTGTGGAAGAGGACGCGTTACGTGTAAAGCCAAAGGAAAAATCGGCACGCCAGTTTATTAACAAAGCTTAATAATTGTTTCCGTATCTCTGAGTGAGAAACAGGGCTGCTCATTACGTGCAAGAGGCTGACCATGATTTAGAACCTCTTCTTCTGCACTTCATGTCTGCAACGTGGGTCCGGTTTTCAGTTGGGCACCCCTGAGTGAAAAGTGGCTACCCCTGGCGTGTGGCGACGCAGCAATTCCTCTAGTGTGTTGCGCTGACATATTTTGAAGCTGGAATGTGAAGCGACAGGACGCATGAGGCAGCTCGAAACACGTCGGTTTGTATGACAGGTTGGTTGGTATCGTAGGACTCTGCAGTCACACTCGATGTACCTTGTCGTGGGCAAAGGCAAAGTTAATCAACAGCTGCAGGCACCACGAGGAAACGGCGTATTGGAACGTGGAGGGACAGTTCCACATGTTCTAGGCCTAGGCACTGGACGGAGATGATATCGTGAGAGAACACGGCTTAACGGGTTTTCTCGCGTTGTAGTCCAGTAACGTTTGTTCGTAATTTTGCGAACAATTTGCGCTTGCGATTGGTCACGACGCTTGTAATGAAGTTTCGACGGCAAAGTAGCCGTACGACGTTAATGGGTGGGAGTGTCCGCGGTTTCGGAGACGTCTCTCCCCGACAATGATGACAGCCGGCTGTCCACCCGACGCCCGTCAACAGTTTCTGCATTCAATCGCTGTTGAAGACGTCAAGTCTTAATTAATGCTCCTGAAGATAATTTTTAATGACGCTTTCTTAATTTCTTGGGTGTCCAGCCAGAGCTGTGCCTCTGCCGAAGTTCATCAGCTCAGGTGTCAAGTTTTAATACAAGCAGAGGGCATGCAGATGACGTGGGACCCCTCATCAGAGGAGGGCCAAAGTTTGGTTTGCATGGTGTAGACAGCAATAATAGGTTCCTGCTTCATAGCGGCATTCCGCGTTTTCACTATACCTGCGTCTGGAGGTAATAACGTTTAGTGACGTGCACTCCACATTCAGTTTAATGCTCGTTTTAACAGTTGGAGAATGCCAGAGGGAGTGAAGGATGCCGGGCTGTGGCGTCTTCCATGTCTTTAAAACGTGATCAGCTCGATCCCTGATATTAGGATATGCCGACTTTATTTTGGTGAGGTAACAGCACATCACCATTGATCGTAGCTTTTCTACGAACTTTGGCATATCATATTAAATTAATAAATGGATCTACTTACTGTAACAGTGCCTGTGAATTCTGTTTCAGGCTACAGATCCGAATTCTGAAAATTTATATTTATTTATCAGAATGTTTACCTTAACAACACTAAACAAACTTGTGAAAAAATATTGAAGCCTCATGATACAACTCTCTTTGAGGTAAGCTAATTGAAGGTAAACAGATGTTACCAACTCTTCTTTTTTGATATCGTTTCCTTCTGCGCATATCTGTGTAATCGGTAATTAATTAAAGTTGAGTTGTCCCTAACAACTTTGTAAAGGCATGTATGAGAGTGGCACTAAACTTGTGTGCATTCTTAGCCCCATCCCTAGATTAACGGGAATGACCGCTACTCGTTGGACAGCTGGCTGGTCCGAACACTGCTTGATGAGAAAAGTCCTGTCGTCTTCACCATAACCAGTCATCTTACTTGTAAAGTCGTTCGTGCATTACTTACCAGCAGGCAGGTTAGCTTAGCGGAGGTACGTCGGGAGGTCCCATACATCGGTGTTTCTGTCCGAGATTTTCTAATGGTCTTGTTCTCCTCCGTGTGTAACATACGCGTTCAGCGGTGAATAATTTCTTAAGTTGGTGAGTCCGGTCTTTACTTAAAGGTGACTGAAGCAGGTCTGTAAAGAATCTGCTATTTATTTACTACATATTCATAACCATTGTTCGTGAAACGAACTGGCAATAACACCATGCAGCACAGTCCTTTTCGAAAAGCTGATTGCCGCTCGTCCAGCCAGTCAATTCCGCGTCTGTTTGGACTTGTCATGAGTCGAATTAATCCAAACTGCATTTATGTGTTCTACAGTAGGGATACTACACTAATATAAAGCTGTTCGCCTCATATTTTGGTGTACTGTAGTGTAGTCTACAGCGAGCTGTTTATTTTTACAGTTGACGAGTTTCAAGCGTTATGACATGTGTACGCGTTGTAATTTACGTATTATCTTCGTCTGAAGTGAAATTCATTTCTCAACCTGTAAAACTCCGCAACGAAACAGCTTGTGAGCCCCGTTACGACACTTCAGGTGTCAGTGTCCAGCAGAAGGGTCTAACTCCATCCTGAGTCAGTGTAATCCACACTGTGACCCCTCCCCCGTTCTTTTAACCAAAATGTTGCATGGGTTTCTGATTTCCGTCGTGCATGCTACATGTCGTGTGATGCCCGTCTATCTTGCTGCAATCGCGATAATGGAATCGATCGGGTGATTACGTGTTGTTTGGTTGTGCTGTGATAACGAGCGGCGGACGGGGAGTGTCGCGGACAGCACAAAGTGCTTACAGTCAGTGCTCATCATAACTCTGCAGTAATTACAAACATCATAACATCACAGCGCATCGCCTCGTTGTTTTGATGTTTTTAAATATCTCGACACTTTTTTATACATGATCCGTCGTTTGTGTTTTGTTCACAAAGCTAGTGATGTAAATGCTCTCTTTCCGAGTCTACAGGGGGTGTATAAAGTTAGTTTCCTAGTCGTTTCTCGTTACCTTGGGGGATTGATCTTTTGTTTGTATGCGTGTTTTATATTGGGGGTTTGATGGTTGCAGTGTGAGAGGGTTTTTTAGAAGTAGTTCAGAACACAGTCAATTTTGCATATTTTATATCCCCTTGGCGGGGTGCTTAATCGCAGGGACAACTGTTATTTCTTTATCTTTTAATGGTATCTGGTTACAAAATTGCGTTCTTTACTGAGTTTCTCACTTATTATCATTGCCTAATGATGAGTGTTCATTTCTACAATTCTGCTAGGTGTAATTTTACGGCTAATACGTCATTATTTTATATATGCATTTGTAGTATATCTCCTTCGTTTGGGTGTTGGGACTCAAATTTGTTGCATTATCCAGTATCAAATGAGGCATTGAGCCTTCAAACCCTTAAAAACCTAAATAAAATTTTGTGCGAAAGGAACGGGGCTGAGTCTGAACAAGTGAGCGGGCCGAGGGTGAAGAAGGATAAGAACCGGTGGTTGCATAAATCTTAAGCAGAGGCTTGCAGCGGAAGTACTGGAAATGCTGTTTTACGTACTTCAGTGGCGTTATCTGCTGCAGATAAAGCCACTGCGTATAATGCGCGTGAATAAGATGACTTTTCTGGGATGTTACGCCGTGTAGTCAGGTCTATTTTAGGTTATATTTCAGCATTTACCAAATGCAAATGATGAGAATCACGAAATTCCTCATGCGTCGGGAATCGAAATATTGGCATCGTAAATAAAAAGCATGGCTGCTAACCGTTCGAAATTACTGGAGTATTGAATGCTTTGCTTTTAGCCTGGGTACCTGGATCCGAAGAATTGTCCTCAGTTACTGCAACTGCCGTAGCCTCTGTGTTAAAATCGGGCTGGCCGGTGAGGGGAAGTCTGTTACTATTACGCTGCAAACAAGGTAGAAGACTGGCCTCCCGGGCGATCAGGTTTTTCCTTCCCAGCTGACGATTTATGTAGGAACATCCAGCCCTGCTATTGGCTGGTTCAGGCTCCTTTCTTCTGACACACATAATGTTTGTATGGAACTCTGGAATCTGTCTTTGTGCCGAATTTCGCTTTTCTTTCTCATAGGGTGTGCAACAAGTGTTTGGAGGACGCAGACCTTCGTACCGGGGCACTTAGAAGGTTTCTGAGAATAAGCTGCCGGGGTAAATATTTGGAAGAAACGGGAAGCAACAGTAGGATGCAGAAAGACGCAATTTATTCGAACTCCATGGAGTGGAGGTCTTCTTGAGAAGTTAACAGTACGCTCAGCTTGTCAGATTCGTGGATATTATGTTACCCGAAGGTTCATTAACGTGTTAGCAGGAGATCGCCACTGGTCACTCTCCGGCGCCTTATGAATCCAATTCATACCATTCGATGCCACGAGTACGTAATTTCTGCAGTTGAAACGGCATTGTTAATTATCCTAAGGTTCAGCCACAACTCCCATCGGTTATATGTATTTATTTCCCGCGTCTTAATACTGTACTTGTGTTCGAGCTACGTGGCTAGCCCATCGTAATTCAGTAAAGAAGTTTCCCCGTTTTCCCTTCATCCCCCACCTACTTTACTCGTTTTACGGCGGAAGAGCTTATTTTAGTCAGCGGTGCTTGAGGATAGATGCAACGAACTGTAATATTTACCTTGATTAAATTTCTGGAATTTGCCTGAGACACGACGCTGAAGCGCATTGCTGCTGGTCTGCTGTCAGATCGCTGACAGGCGCTCCTCTTTCTTCAGGGTAAGTTGTGGTGCAGCAGTGATGGGTTGCGAGTACTGCGCACCGGCAGCGTAGCTTAGGTTTAATTTGTTCGGGTCGTGAGAGGACAAATGTCGTAGTATCGTGCTGAAAAGGTTAAGGTAAAGGTAAGCTTGTTCCTTGCCCAAGCAAACACAAAATTATGTGGTGAATCTGCTTCATGTTATGACGTCCCAGCTTACTGATTTAGTTCCTGCTTTATGCAGGCAACCGGTCGTTGCGCTGGATGGGTCCTGTTCGTTGCAAAAATAAGTAGACATATACCCATGTGATAGGTGAGGATTTCATGTATCGCCATGCGGTCTTGTAGGTAGATACCAACGTTTCGGATGATCATTATGCCTCCATTTTCAGGGCTGAACAGCTCAGAAGTCCAACATCGACAGGTACGGTGCGTTCATTGATAAAATTGGTTCGATTCCCGGCTGGAACTGTGTAATTCACCCTCAAGTCAAGTCTCGCTTCACAAAAGCAATAAAATAAATTTTCAGTTCCTCCCGTGGTCCAGGAAGTGAAGTGATAGTTGCGCGTTCAGCTTTATTAGTGAAAGCGCTGTTTACATGTGCACTTTTTTGTGGGGAAACATTCAAGAAGATTGAACGGAGGCAGGTTGGTTTTTAGTGTTTTGAATTTGGGAACTGCGTTGAGCTTCCTCAGGATTTTCTAGAGTGACGGGCTTTGGTATTAGCAGTGCCGTATTATCAGAGTCAGTCTGCCAATCAGTCACTAAGTACACGCTCGAGCCGCTGTATTCTCTTCTCCAAACGCCGTTTATTTTTCACGACCTTGCGATGCTTGGAATTGTGAGCAGGTTACTGACATGGCCGGTTGCCTGAGCAGAGGGGCACAGTTCCTGCGATCGAACTGCAAGTCGGTCCGAGGAATACCAGCTGTAGGGGCGCGCCCCTCACCTCCCTAAGAGACACATTTTTCTTCAGCCTTTTCCTGGACCGGCTAGGAGTTACGCTGGACGTGTTGGGGACTGTCAGCTGTCTCATTGAATCAACAAAAAATTGAGCAGAATGTAAACTCAGACCTGTTTATAACTTGATCGTGCAGATTTCCAGAATACCATTTGGACACAATGTAGGATTCCCTAAATGAGAGACCAGTCTGCCCTAAGTACGCTACTACGTTTAAAGAACATCGTGAATTCGTGAACCAAAGGAATGAATGATATTTATGGTCGGCGAGCCTGCATTAGGGATTTTAGTTAGTTCGTAGGGAGATAAAAAATTGCGCTCTGAATGATAGCAAGGTGTCCACCATTTCCCATATTTAATCTGTTCTTTTCATAGCCATGAATATAATTTTAATTACGTACAGGGAAATCGGGCCCATAGTGATCATAATTACACGCCTGTCTTGATTATTAGTCACAAGAAATGGCAACGCAGCAGTGGTCGTGTGCGTGAATGAAACATACATGAGAGGGAATCGAGTGTTCTGACTATTTTCATCTTGATACAAACAACTGTCGTACCTGTGGGTCCCTGCCGATACTCCCTGTACCTGTAATTTGACATCTCTTACCAGGTAACTGGGTCGAATAGCTGAAATTAGAGTATAATGCAGGCTTGAACATATTTGTGATTTTTAAAATGACGCACGTATCTTGTGTAATTATTAAATACCAAATATTCTTTAGCTCTGAACCAGAATGAAACTGTTTTTTAAATATCGTATTTAGTCAGCTCTTTGGTGGCGCAGACGCAAACATCTACAGCTGACTGCTTGGCGCAGGGTTTTCCATGAACAGTTGTTCGTTATTCTGCTAAGACAGAAGTGCCTTGCTTTTACGGAACTCGAAAGTTCATTACCGTGTTCACAAAAGTCAGTCATTGAGCCTGTGCAATGTACTAAAGCGTAGTTGATTTTCTGTTCTAGCCGAAGCCCCATTGTGGCGAGGTTAGCAGTAGACCGTACAGTTCAGTGATTTATTTCTGTACATAAGTTGTGCTAAGTCTTGGTGCTGATTTTTATTAAGATAAATTTCTGTGATATGATCTTCAGAAATTTGCACCGTCCTCGTGTTTGTAATTTTTGAAGTGTGCGAGAAAATGTTCATTTCTAAACTGTATGATCTGCCTCTGTACCAAATTTCAACTTCCCAGTCATCGTTGATTCCATACACTTTTTTATCAGTAAGAAAGACACGATGATGTTAACAAGTGCCGTTCTTGGGATTCAAAATAGTCATTTGTTAAAACTCGTTTGCTGTGGAATGTTGAAACACATACACTTCCTCGCCTTGTTAGCCGTTTCAGTTCATTCAACAATTCTGTACAGTTCGGCTTGTGAACCTGTTGGCGAATTCCACACGTGGTTGCATGACATTTCCGTGCTTCGTTTTTCACAGCTGACATTAAATCAAGATTATTTCTGAGTACCTTAATGGAACTCTAAGCTTGTAGTCGCTCAACTCGTCAAAGAAATTTATCGTTATTTATGAAGCCGAGGTCCATCACCGCTCTCAGTTGAGACGGTCCTTGGATTCGGTCGTGATTCTGGTGTTGGGTGTTTACTCAAGTCGAATGCACAACTCGATTCTGACGGTTTGTGACTGTGGTGTGTTACAATTAGTTTCTGGATTTTGTGCCCAGTAATGCACTACTAATTAAAATGTATTTATTTTCCCAAATTATCCACAATTTCCCGAATAATTGTTTAATGTAAAGCGGCCACTTTTCGAGCTTGTCAGATTGTAAACAAAGCATTCCTTCTGCCTGCACTTCCACTAGGCACCTTTCCAGTTTGTGGTGAGTGTACCCGCAGTTTTGCCACGAGGTTATGATATCAGTTAGTTGATAACAGCTAAGATTTGATACGAAATCGAAAACTTTAGAAGAGTCCTTCTCATGTCTGTCAAGGACCCCTTCGTTTATCTCCCTATTCCCACGCCGTGATGTGTCAATACAACAAACGTGGTTAGAGCAGCAACGGCCCTATTGACTGAGGTAATAAATGTGCTTTGTGTGGTAGTTCCGTCAAACCTTTCAATGCTATACACTATATATATTGCTTGGTGACGTCAGCGGTTGTGGTGGTTTTCATTTAGACCTCGTTGTTTCAGAAGGTCAGTGAAAGAAGCGCGTAGGCCTTTCTGTGAGTTTTCAACAACAGTAATTACATATTGACATGGAAGCAGCCTAAAGGAGGGGTTTCTTAAATAAACGGAAGCATAGAACAACGTTCTGGCATCCGCGGTAGAAAGAACTTCGTCTGTATTACGGGCTCCCAACCTGACGGAAGATCATCGTGTTTATGTGTGTGTTTACGACTTGTGTCTTTCGTGGAGAAAATTAAAATGGGTAGGTCTAAGTAAAATAAATATTCTGGCGAGGAAAATTGCGTTCCCCAGTAGTCTCTGTAAAGCCTCAGCACTGTCGCACAAAATCGTCGACTGTGTAGGATTTGAGGTTTTCACGGCGGTGAGTCTGAAGATCGCTGTCTCCTGGGATATTATACCGTGTAATCTGGTAGATATTAACTGACGTTTCAGAGGCTTATGCTGCCTCCATCATCTTTGTTAGCTGTCGTGTAATCACACGTTAGTCTCGCGTTTCTTGCGTCCTTCTTGCTCGCGATGTGCCCTTCGAGTAGCTGGCAGCCCGCCCCGCAGCTCTGTATGAACAGTTGCATACGGCGCACGGCGTCTTGCCTGCGGCTACTATTCCAGAACTGGGGAGCATGAGGCGTTATCCCGACCTGTTGGCAGCATTCCGTGTTCATATAATGCACGTAAAGAAGGCGTGCAAAACAAAAATAAATATTTGGTAGTTGCAAAGTTGAGGGAAGAATTAGGTGACTTTTAACTGGGTTGTAGCGTCATGTAGTCTGGTAGACGTTCACCAACTTTTCAGAGATACTTGCTGCTTTCATTACCAGACCATATGGCGCCACAACCCAGGAGATAGCTATCTTCAGGCTCACTACCGTGAAAACATCAAATCCTACAATGCACTTCTATGTAGTTTATGGGGTCTCAGAGCCGGTTTTCGGATCACCCATTCGCGTGTCCGAGTGTGTCTTATATGCGTATTACGCGTGTCGAATCATGTTCATGCATTTGCCATGTTGAATTCTCTGCATATGGTGGTACTAACATGGCTATCGTGCGAACGTATGAGGTGTGCGCATAAAATTAATTTCGGTACAATGTCAGTTTTATGATCGCTGTATCGTACCCCGAAGACTACGTATTTCCGGCAGTATTATTTTTAATGCCAGAGCGCTGAGGATCCTACCTGCGACAAAAGAACCACACAGTCTTACATTACGGGTTTCGAAGTCGGGTCCTTTAAATACGGACGTGAACGATCCACTCGGCCCATGTATATTAACGGGGACAGTGCAGTTAATTGGCTGCGTAGGGTTGGAAATATTGGCTCGGTTACCAAGCAACAGCGGGAAGGGGACTAAATCGGCATCAGTTTCTATGGCTCGGAGTCATGATGACTGGATGTTCCAAAATTTGTTTTCAGCTTGTGTCTGCTTACCAGTGCCGATGCCGGCCTGGTGGTTTAGATGTACACTCCTGAAACTTGATAGAAGACCCCAGCGACCTCGTGCCCCCCCCCCCCCCCCGCAAGTGTTATTATAAAGCGCCATATCAATACTCTAGCATTGAAACTGCTTGCAGGTTAATATTTAATCTGAACAGCTTTCACTGTGCGAAATTAAAATGTGAAATATTTATCTAAGGATAGAGCTTTCTGTAGACATTTTGTTTCAAGTCTTGCCTTTTGAATATGCCATACTAGTATAGAGGCATGCTGGATGAAGCGACGTGACGAGAGACCAGCGTTAGTTTCGTGATGGGGGCCATGCGTTTTTTCTTCCATTTTTGCCCTACACCCTTCTGCTGTGGCCCACCCAGCCTCCCAGTAAATGGCGGTCTCGTATAAACCCGTGAATCAAGGTGGAGGCCAGTTCACGATTTCTTCTTTTACATGAAACAGATGTGAGAGTTCTGGGAACTTCTATGTTATTAATGTTGTGGTTGACGTCAAGAAAGCTTTCGTCTTAGGCGCGTTTAACTTTGGAATGGAAATAATGCGTCTGGGCTTCCCAGTCTGTCACAGATGTAATAAGATCGGGTCTTAAAACGTAGATACTCATGGACTGTTCAATGTTTTGTGTGTGCCCTCTGGAGGAGACGGACATTTGCTGGAACAGTTTAGGGGTGTGAAGGGAGTACGTCGCAAGTGAGCGAATTAAAGTGAGCATTGAAACAAAGGAAGGAGAAGACGGCGAGGTGAAGTATGACGAATGAGAATAAACGAACGGGATGCGAAGAAAGAAAGGATCGAAAATTCTGACACATTAAGCGGTATAAAGAAAGCAAATTCTAGAGGAAACAGTATAAAGGGAATTGTAAAAGAAAGTTAGAAAGTGGGACGAAGAGAACGCGAGGTAAAGTGAGATAAAATAAAACGGAAGTAGATTTTTCCTTAGAAGATGGCTATCTTCTGGGTTTTTGCGCCGTGTAGTCTGGTAGAAGTTTACCGACTTTTCAGAGGTCCTTACTGCCCCCATCATCAGGGTGATGAGCAAGCCGTGCGAATGGAAACGCTAGAGTTGTAGGAAACTTACATTTAAGGAAGAGCCTCTAACTCTATCGTTTTCACTACTACGGCTTGCTCGTCGCCCTGATGATGGAGGCAGTAAGGACCTCTGAAACGTTGGTAAACTTCTACCAGACTACACGGCGCAAGAACCCAGAAGACGGCCATCTTCGGACTCACCGCCGTGATAACCACAAATCCTACACATTAATCCCCAATTAAATAAACATGGGAGAGAGAGCTTCACGGTGTCCGGTTTCGATGCCATGGCATCACACATTGCCCCGCGGTTTGTTAATTAGATGCTGCTATAAGTGTGTTCTCTCTCCCCCCCCCACCTCTTGTTACCACCGGGTGGATCACAAACTCCTCCCTTACCTGACTGACTAATGGTTTGTAAACGTGTACAGCCCTGAAATGATATTGGCTCTCGGGCAAAAGTGTTTCAGTGAACAGCGATGTTCTTTCTGCACATGGCAGTATCACTGGGATGGTTACCTGCTTAATGGGGCTGCACTTGGCTGCTGTTACATTTCGCGAATGGAACTCTGATCCCACAAAACAGGAACAGAATATTTCTCACTTTCTCTTTACTATTTAGTTTTCCAGTCTTTCTGTGGCCGTACTGTTTCTTCCGTTCATTCCCTCTTTTCTTCCCTTATTTTTTCTACGAATTTATTGTTTATTTTTCTTCTCTCTTGCTTTTATTCTCTTCGAGCCGTACTTTCTTCGAATCGTCATTATTTCTTGAAATAAATGAAAACTCTTTGCAGCTAAAGACATTAGTTCTAAATCGAAGCAAACGCAATTATTTTGTTGGTGGTGTGTGTATTACATTGCTTCTCCACTTCCTTTCCTTTTCTTTTAAAGTCGGGGGGGGGGGGCAGAGAACGCGCTGCTCAGATCTACATGAAAAAGCAATTTCTCTTAACGTAACGTATGTAAGCGGCCCTGCCTGGGAACCATTACTTTGGCTTACATAGCCAGCCGTAAATTCATTACAATTTAATCCATCGAGAGACTTTTGTTATATGGAAGTGAGCTGGGTTCAGCACATGCAGCGTGAGTGTGGAGGGGTGTCCACATGCCTGCACATTCCAGTGGCGGCGGCCATAAGCTGTAACAAGAAAGAGACCCAGGCACAAAGATAATATTAAAGTGGATCTCGGAAATTTGAATTGATTTAGGCTTTTTCAGAATGACGATTTTGAATGATGACAAGGAAACCAACCTACTTTGTATAATTTTCAGAAGCAATGTTGTCGTGAATTGTGGGAAACGACCTGCATTTCGCGTGATAATAGAGAGTAGAATGAAAAATTATTAGGTTGTGCTTGATTGAAGAGGTTTAGTGATCTTATGTTTAAGAGCGACGGGGTTTGTTCCAGAAATTTACTGAACTAAGATGATCCTTCATTTGCATAACGCGTCTGTTATTATTTCATATAAAGTTTATGACTTGTTTTGTTTGTTAGCTTAATTTCATAAATACACTGTACTTAACGATGTTCACTTTCATTTGGGTAGGCGTGCACATCGGGGCATTTTCCCTATCCACGACGTCTGCATTTATTTCGAAGCTTGGTCCTGCAACCGAGTGTCTCTGATTCACATACCGGTGACGTAACAGTGGGTTACCCGAAACCTGTCTCGAATTTTATAGTGTAATAAGTAACTGGCTGGGCCACAGTCATGGTTAGGAAGCTGGCAGTCGCTCATCGTATCAAGAAATTCTCCGCCATTTGTACAACTCAAAGATTCGTTACCGTGTTCACAAAAGCCCGCCACCGGCTCTTATCATGCACCATTTGAATGCATCGAAGAAACTGACGTTCTGTAGGGCTAAGCTTATTCAGCGTATTTTCATATTTACGTAGGTCTCGGAAGTTGTTTCGTCCATTCGTGTTTTAGGGTTACAATTTGCATTGTTTATTTCTTCAATTCATGCAACATGTCCTGACCAGGCATGATGAACAACAGGCCTCCAAATTATGAAAGTTCTCAATATGCAAAGCTCCCTTTGCTTGTGCCGTCTGTCTTTGTTACACTCTTCTCAGGACCACCTTGTTCGCAGTGGGTCGTCTGCTCTGTCGTTAATGTTACAGAACAACGTCACTTCCTTTACGACGCAACCCCTCAGTATTTCACGTATCTAATTATTATTAGTTTGTCTGAACATGGTTATTTAGCTTGTGTTATCTACGTTGTCGCCTTTATGTGATACTGAAATAGAAGATATGCCATGTTCACGCACACTGAACACTCAATTAAAATGTACGCACTGCAGCAGGGTTGAACTAATATAAAGCTGAGAGACGCATGTATCCGTCTTTCAAAGATACGGCTCCGCCTCACCGATCGGGAGGGGTGCAGCGACGGACTCAGGACTTTGCGTCCTCTTCCTTACCTCTCGCGCGATGTCACCATCAAGCACTGTTGTAGGGAAACGAGCAGAGTTCGACTCAAACTGCGTGGTATCTTACAGGAGACAAAACTAGTCGCTAGCTGTAAACGCATTTGTTAATTGTCCCAGCTGTAGCAGTGCGCGTATAAAGTGCGCTAGCAGTAGAGTCTGTATTTAATTTGCGTTTCTCCGTAACTCAATACGTTGGTTCACTACCGTTGTCGTAACGTATTGGTAGCCAGGATGTGTTGAATCGGCCAGTGACGTGGCGTGTACACCCCTGAAACACCCCTCGTGACTCACTGCCCCCCCCCCCCCCCCGCGCTAACTGGATCGGAAGCTGTGACACTCGCGCGAGCAATGAAGTTGCCATAACACCAGATAGGAGGGGGTTGGGGTGTCAGATTGTAGGGTAAGGACGACGAACTGGGTGTTGAGAAGTGAAGAACAATTAAAGTAGAGGACAACAAGTCTTTAAAGCAAACCAAGACAAAGTAAGTCTGGAATTTAGGAAATCGCTAACGAGGAATTTGTACAGGTGTCTAGAAAGCTGAAAACTTCTCCGTGTGCCCAGGCGTCGCTCCGTGGATGGGCGAATGTAGGTTAAGCTGCACGCATTTGTGACCTCTAAGATGACTGGACAGATTAACGCTCAATGGATGTGACATCGTTAGGACAGTGAATCCACTGCCATCTTCAAGAAAGATGTATTTGATACCCGTCTTAATACTGTTCACCCATGTTTTTATCCCCAATTACAGTAGGTTTCCCTATCTACGTTGTGTATGAACTTGTTTAGCTCAGGTCGAGCTACATTCTCAGTCCATCCTAAGTTCGTCTGTACGCCACGCAAATTCCGCATTCACCCGTCATACGGTCTTCACAGAATTGTTTACAGATGTTTTTCACTTGTCTATGAAAGGAGATTAAGACTCTTTGGTAACTGTTCGAACATTTGGATCGTGGGTTCGGTACCCATTTTCACTGGGGACTTAATTTTGATCTAAAAACTGTTTGCGATAGTTTGTTTTAAAGACAAGCTACCTACCGCAAGAAATACTATTTCTTTTATGAATGAACTTTGTTTATTCCGTGCTTGACAGTGCATGGAGGCTTCTCGTATCGCCTGGTTCAGACCCGCTGTTTAAATTGTTGGATCTTGATGACCGACTTTGTAGCCACCCAGTAGTTCACGTTTCTGTGTTAGCGGCTTGCGTGCTGCCGACAGACGTCAGACTGGTCAGTACGTGGCGCGTGGCATCTGGCGCCTGCGCAGCACGCGACTCTGGTACGTCACGGTCAGACTCTCTCTATTTATGTTATTTCTCTGTCGGCAGCTAAAATTCCACGTGCCAGTAAGTCACGTGTTTTGTGTACTATTACTACACAGGTGTGGTGTCAACAGTTCGTCGGAAATGATCAATGAAACAAACACGACGAAAGGGAAAACGGGCACTGCGCGAAGCGTGTTCCTCCCGATCCCCACTCCCGATTTCCGTGATTGTTGTTCGGTCACGCGGTGGTGTGCACCTCCCCTCTCTGAACCGCCCAAGAAATTCTCCGCTTTTATGGAACCTGAGGGTTACATAGCGCTTTCCTGCTCGGTTTCAGTTTAGTCCATAGCAGCACGCCTTGTTTGTGTAAGATTAATTTTAACAGAATTACTCGCACTGTGTCAGGATGGAGTTCATTGGCGTAGGTCTGCTGTTCTGATTGACATTTTGGATTCTGATATCACTTGATTGGTCGGTTTGTTTGTTTGTTTGTTTCTTTAGAGTCTGTGTGCTTACAAGCGTGGCTACACGTTCTGCATGAAGTATCCTTGTGGCCATACTTTGTTGAACAAGGACTGCGCTCGGGTCACACACTGCGAGAAACGCGTTCTCTATGTAAGCTGTGTGTTACGACGCCATGTCCGATTGGATTGGGAGTGGTGTACCGGGTATCGTTCGGGAAGTAAGTCCCCACCCGTGAAGCGCCTACCTTTGCTTCGTCAGTTTGCACTGTTTCAAATGCCTCTGTTGAGTGTTCTCGAAATGCCACAACAGTTCCGCTAGATGACTGTTCCTGCTCTGCCGTGTGTTTGGTGTCCGTCTTTGCGTTAAGGAACAGGTTGCGTGCCAGAGTTACGAGAACCAGCCCGACTTAAATTATAGTTGGCTTCTCAAGCAAAATTTGAGTATTCAAATACATATGCATGTCAAGTTCTTACTGTTTTTACTCATATTTCCTCCCCTAATTGCTGTCTGCACGTGTTTGCTGTTGTTTGCTAATCGTGCTTCGTTAATGTCATTACCCTGTGGCAACGCGTCTCATTGGCTTTTTTCCCCAGTCATCTTTTTCTCTGAGGTCGCAACATAGAGATAAGAACACCTACGAACGCTGAGTACTGAGTTCCTTACAGTAACGCCTGGAAATGGACGTAGGGCTACTGTTCAGGCTGCTTCAGAATTGTTAGCAGAACGAGATTTGACCTCTTTGAAGGGCTGCAGGTCGTTCGTTCACCACGCCAGTTGTCTCTGGCCGCGGTCAAAGAGTTTGTTGGCTGTGAATTATTCCCAAACTCGGTGGATCAGCGCACCAAAAAGGCGATGTTTTAGCTGTTCCTCTGACGTAATAGATTAATTTCGATATTCACGCGTAAGCGACACAAACCACAGAATGAATCAGTTAGCTGGCCGAAAGGGGGAAACATAACTAATAGAATCATTTTATAAATTCTACACTGAGCCTCACTTCTCCCACTACTACCCTCTTGTTTTCAGAGACCCTGGAAACAATTTCCTCTAACTTACACTGATACGTGGGGGGGGGGGGGGGGTTGCTCTCTCCCGTCCCCCATCATGTTGCAGCACGTACCCAATGGTGTGAACTGCATATGGAAATCGATTGAACTGCTCCATGCACTTGTCCGTACGTCCGTCGCGGCGGTTTTTTTATGAGAAGGCTGGCTGCTAATCGAAACATGGCTTCTCTCCCCTCAGCATTAGCAGAGTCGGATCAAAGTCTGCCGAGATGAATTTTAAACTGTGATAGTGTATTTCCGTTATGCGTTTGCAAAAGGTATTAAGCGGGCCTCGTGTTTTGTTAGTCTGCCAGTATCGATGATCTATCTGATAATGACCTGGATGCTGCACTGGCTAGCACTCCCCTGCGACGTCATTTCTCGTCGTTCTCTTTCCTGTAGCTTTGATAACGCGAGCCCCCCAAATTAATCGACGTTAAATAAGAGCAGTTGTTCATGCAGAGCATTTAAACAGCCTGTCAACCCAATTTTGGTTAACCTGAAGTTGTGCGTCGCTGGTGCGAATATTTCCCTAAGATCTATCTTAATGTTATCTATCGTCCCGTCTCCTGTGCTTTCAGGATGGTCTTCACTTTGTGGTGCAGAAGTAAGCACCAAATTTCTATGCACACGTCTGTAATTGAGTAATAAGTCATTGTATTTCGTTGAATATGCATGTTTGAAATAAATTTGTAGATCTTAATGAGGTCTCTCCATATTTTATACCTTGGTTTAATTTGTCTTACTATCAGTTATTTCTTGATGAAGTTCGGTTTAATCGTAAAATTATATTACACCGCTGAAATTAAATTTGTCCGACAACTTTTAGTGCAGCCACCCACGCCAATTTTCTTTGAAATCCGTTCAGTAGTTTCTGAAATGAAACGTGCACAGACCGACTGACAGACGCGACCTCTGCGTTATGCGTCTGTTCTACGCTATTCATGCAAATTGGCGATGTGTTTTCCGAAACGGTAAGGCGTCGTGTTCAGGCTGTGTTAACGTGGAACAGAAGTTCAGTTTACATGATGTTATGACTCGCAGTGACAGACTAGGGGCTCGAACGCGCTGTCCCCCGACGAGGGTGGCTTCTTCACGTGCTGATCGGTCGATACGTGCGCTCACCCTTCAGGACTTCACAAGATCGCCTCTGGACCGGAATAATCAGGGATGCTTTGTTGCTGAGAGGCTTGCGTGAATGTCATTAGGCGTAATTTTAATTTTAAGGGTTTGCTGAAAAAGTTGCTCTGACGCGTGGATTACTTTCATTCGTGTAGCCTATGTCAGCAGCCACCGGTTTGAGACCGGAGCTGTCGCCTGCCTTACTGCCATCCACAGGGACTGACCAAACGAAACAGGGTCATGGATTAATACGAAAGCCTTTTATATTCCTGTCGCATAAAAAACAGAAATTTAAGTATGAAGAACAAAGTAAAATAAAGGATAATTGTGAACTGTGAGTTTCCTTTTGTTCTAATGGCTTTCGAACTTTGCCTATCATCCAATGGGAAGAACATAGATTGTTAGTATTTAGGAAGAGGATGCTGAGGAAATTATTGATACAAGACAGAGAAAGTGACAGGAGACTGAAGGAAGTTACATAACGAGGAGGTTTATAATTTACAAACCTAAGAATGTTGTGCAGACGGAAATCATTTCTTGTTATTTATAATCAACTTTTCTTCAAATAACTTAAATAAAGGCGATTGAGATGGGTGGGACATGTTGCACGAACGACGAGATGAAAAATGCATACATGTTAACCGGACACCTGAAGGAAAGAGACAGTTTGGTCGACTTAGCCATACATACTGAACTCTCCTGGTTCAGAACAGGTTTCGGTGGCGGTCTCTTGTGAACACGGCAAAGACCCTTTGGGTTCCATAAAAGACGAACATTGAAGCAGAGGAGTTGAGTGACTATCAGGGTCTTACCTGAACATCTATACTTCACCAGGTGCCGCCTTGCGGTCTGTTGTAGCGTGCATTTCACCTTGTACCCTTCGCGTCGCTGCAGAAACCTGTCGGTATCGACGCTCGGGTGGTGGGAATGTTTGTACATAATTTATAAAGCGACGCGCCTTTGTGTGGACTCGGGTAGACGTGATCATGGATTTATTTTCCAACCAAAGAGGATTCTAGGTTCGCAGACCGTGGAGCGGGCATGGTGGGAGGGGCCAGTTGGAAGGTAAAAGGAGACATGGAAATTTAAATAATGAAATGATAATCAAAATCCAGTCCTCTGACGCGAAACCTTTCACAGGACTCATTCCCAGGGGGGATTCTCTGTACTTCGGTAAGCACGCGTTGGTGATCAGCGAGTTCGATCCTCGGACACATTATTGCCGCACTTAGCGTACATCATAGGTCTACTGCCACCTGTACCTGAACTTTATAAGGAAAGACGGCATGTGGGATCAAAATGTAGGCTTGTTTGTCATCCCGCATTAATGTTTGAGCCAATGTGAATGACATTAGCGCCCTTACTGTTTTCGACAAGAGTCTGTGGCTTGAAGCCGAAATTACACCCCGTTCCCAACAAGCGCAGAGCCGAGTTTCCATAGCAACTGATTGTAGGAACTACAGTTAGTTGCGCCCTGCGGGAAAGTATTGCGAATGTCCGACCGACCGGCCCTAAATCAGACTCCCAGTCACTTCCTGGTGAGATGGATGTGTTGGTCTTGTGGATCCAGCAGTCCGGCACACATGACACATATATGCAGAGGTTGTTGTTGTTATTATTGCTATTATTATTATTATTATTAATGATCCATAGTGACACAGGCAATTTATTGAGTAGGACGTGGGTTGGACAGCCGGGGTTGGATTCTTGACAGTAGCCAATGATTTTAATCTTCTTCACCTCTGTGTTCAGACCGGCTGTGACTCCTATCCAACGTTCTTTATAAAACGTTGCACAGGATACGAAGGTATCGTTTGTCGATGGTAAATCAGGCGGAGCGTCGAGCTGCACACTGACCTCCGTCTACCGCCAGAGGGTGCCTCCCATATTGTTACCGACCCAGTACGTGCCTCTGCAATGCCGGCCGTGCCACCTGGAGTTGTTCAGCAGGTTCTTTTTGTAATTTGGCATCAGGATTCCAACTCGTCAATTAATTGCTAAGGCCGACTATAAAAATCCTAGAGTACAGTTACCGAAGAGGGCTAGGACTGAAGACCTGTTGTGAAGACAGACAGTCCCTGCTTATGAGTATGGAGCCCCTGACTTGCAGTGTGAGGCACTGCTGCATTACACGTTTCTTCTTTCCCATATCGGACTACGGGCGTTTAGTTAACTACAGAACGTAGTTACCATGAATTTTATTTAGTTTCGTTCGAATGGAAATAAGTCATTGTCTGAGCTTTCCTTTGTTTCCTTTATGCCTTCTCTCTTTTATTGTGTTCTCTTTGTTTCTTTCTTTCCTCCGTTTCCCTTATTGCGCTCTCCTTTCAGCCCTTTCTCAATTCTTTTCTTCTAAATGAAACTAAAAGTTGTGGCTTGGTGTCGCGAGTTGACGTCTAAGGATGGAACGACTAACTTGCATCACAAACACGAACATTGCACCGCCGTAAATTATCTCGAGTTTAAAGGGCGATTGCCTGTGTGACCTGTAATTTTAAGACATGACATTTTGTGCAAATACGAGTAGATTCGTAACTTTTTTGAACACATTCACACCTATCTTCCTGGAAATATTGTGCTTTTCGATGGCTGAGGGTCGCTTGATAAAGTTGCGTGACATCTGAAGGCTTTTCTTTGCGGATCATTTCCAGTTACAGACAGCTGATGGTTCTCACTGACAGCAAGCACAGAGTTTGTCCGGGACAGTTACTGCCCTCATGGTTTATGGTTTCTCAGCCCGTTTTTGTTTGTACGACTCTGTCAAAACGACACTTTGATTCCAGTCTATTCATTTCCCAGTACGCGTCGGATTTTACGCGATCGTAGTGTGTTTTGGGGCCTGATTTTGTCACTTTCCTAAAAGATGGAAACTTCGTGGAACGAAGAAAATACATGTCGTTACTGATTACAGCAATACTTATTTTTTTCGAAATGCAACGAAAATTGAGCAGGTTAATTTTGGTGGTTAACGCTGTTAGATCACGGACTAATTACGACTCTCTGGCTGATGTTCAGTGACACGTGTTATTCTTTATGGGAATGTACTGGGATGCTACAAATTCGATGCGGCTAGACTGCTTCTTGTCTTCTCACCGTTCATGACCATCTTTCCATCTGAGCTTATTATTTTATAAATTCTGTAGTTGAAAGAGAGTCATTAAATCAACGTTGGTTCCTTGCCTTTTATTCGGTTACACGTTCAAGTGCGGGTGTTTCTGAAGAGCAGGTAAACTACGTTTTGTAGTGAATTGTTTCACGATTTTGATTGAAGTTCACCGTACATTGTTTATGCTGTTAGGATCGACTAGGCTTGAGCGAATGAGAAAAAATTGCGTAAAATTTTGTTGGTGGGTGGAAATCTCTGACCAAGAATCGATGTATGAGATCTTCAGTTAGATGTGCCGAAATGATGTTACGAACGTTGACGGGGTTGACTGCTCTGCGCAGGAGCCACGGGCTGGATTTTGTTGATGCCTTGCTGATTCTTTGTGTTCCAAAAAGCTGATGAGTTAGTTCTTCAGAGGTTTCAAATTAAATTGGAGGAAATGAGTCGGATGGAATAGCTGGGCAGTGTGTTGCAACTTAGGCAAGTTAACGTTCCTTGAGACGTGTTCAGCGTACCGAGGACCTTGCAGTGCTTCCGTGTGACCAGCTTTTAAGATTTTATCACTTGAAGCAGGTTTCTGCGCTTCATTGCTGGCCGATAATTTTTTGCCTGTTTGTCGTGGAGCTGTTGAAGCGACATATCTTTCCCTGAGTTCTTCGCCCGTCTCGTTAATTTGGGACTGGATTCCTTGGTTAGCCTGAAGGTTTTTTGAAAGCCTAACCATGACACCCAGGACATGATACTCCTAACCCATTGACGCCGTATAGTCTTTGGTTCATGCAAGACTCGGGGCACATAGTGTGGTCATTTTAACGTCGAAACTGTGTTCTCCCGGGTGAATCTCGCCGGGCGCTCGGGAGGACCCAGGGTGTAACGGGATCCCCTATCGGTGGGTTACGTGCGAAGACGTAAGTGGATTCTTTGTTATTGGAATGAGGATTTTACCCAGTCACTGTGGCAGGGCAGGGGCAACCGTCCATCTGGGGGTAGTGCATTACAGATTTCATGTTTTCAGCAACGCAGTTTATTTGCAAGTGTTTATATATCTCTCTCTCTTTGTTGCAGGTAAGTCCATCACTGCGAATGACGTCACAGCGTCCGGTAACGTAAATTTGTCCTTAAGGTTACTCTGACCTGAATCTGTCATCATATGGTGTTGCCCGAGTGACTCGAAGCTTGAACTGTACAGGGAGTACATGAAATTTGGATAACTCTAGTAGGAACGCCCAAAGGCTCGCGTACATAAAACCAAAAACAAAATTCTGCGTGGTTTTCGATATAAACAGCAGAATTGAAGTGTGCATAATACAATTGCCCTGTTATAGTTTACGTACGTCTTATGATCAGAAAAATTGCAGATTCGTATCTGGGAGGTTTGTTTTTGGAACTCTGTCGCTAGGCCTGGTTTACATTGATGATATTTCAGGTTCTCACGGCCACGAATATAAAGGTGTAGTCTGGTATAAATGACCGCCGTGTCAGAGATGCTTACTGCCTCTGATGTCGTGATGATGAAGGCAGTAAGCACCTCATGGGTTGGATTAAACAGTCTCAGGTTATTTACATGCAACTTTTATTTGTAACAGTTTTCGAAATGGGGTAGCCTTAGCCTACATACGAACAGTGAAAGATTGTGTCTGCCTCAGTAACTCTGCCATCAGTAGATTTTTCCTGCAGTACGTGAACATGGCGACTGCAAGTGAAGTGGCCGGGAGCAAACAAGAGTGGCATGTCCTGCTGACATCGTCAGGCCTTTGAGGGGGGCGGGGGGGGGGAAGAGGAGCTCGTCTAACGATCGGGTGGGGTGGGCGTGTCCGTGGTGAGGCTCCAATCTTCTCCACACGCTCTGGGTTCAGTCATCGATCCCCGGCAACCCCCCATGAGACATCTCCACATCCCACACTTCCTTGCGAGGCCTCTTGTTGTATGCAATGACGCTGTATCATTTGCTTGAGTCATACAGTCGATTTAGTAGCTGCAGATTGTAAGTTGGTTTTTGTTGGGGTGACCTGCTGTTTGCTAATTTTCCAGGATCATCTGAGGGAAAAACAAATCTCAGGTATTAACAGTTTTGGTGGTAAGCGTAGGGACACTTGGGAGGTTAACAGAGATATTAAAATGTAAAGTTGTGAAATAAATTGTGGATGTGACCTAGTTTGAGTTAGTGATGATCGATTTGATTTCGAATTCGCCGACTAATCGGACGACGCGATGTTTAATTGGACGGCCTCATTGTCCTGTCTAGACACTTACTGACTGGCAAGTATTGTCTGAAGCAGGTAGACCCGCAGAATGTCCACGGAACTATCTCTGAGCCTGTGACATGGCTGCGCAGCGTCGCCATGAGCCGCTCGGTAAAATAGCGGGTTAGGCCTTGAGGCCGCCACATGGCACAGTGGCACAGGTGCTCTTCGAATTCCCATGTGAGGGGTGCACTGCCCTTCTGCCGTCCCTCTGTCCTCTGATCCTCTCAAGTAATTGTGTAAACTTCGCGTGTTTGGGGTCAGGAAATGCGTAAAAAATGTAGTTATTTTATATATTGATGCGTCTTTTGTGCACTTGATGACGTCACGATGGGAGATCCCTCGTGGCTGAGCCAGCTGATTCAGTGGAGCATTCACCACGCGCAGCCTGGTACAATCCCACCCAAAACGTAGTTACAGGGATTCCTTTCTCTCTTTGTTCTTTGTTGCTCTCTCAGCTATCTTCTCTTGTTTGCTCCACCCTTGCGCCCTTCTTTCCATTCTTTTTCGCTCTCGTCTTCTGTTTCCATCTCTGATTTTCTCGTCTTTCTGTCTTTGTTTCTGTCATCGCTGTTCTCGGCATTTCATTTCATTGCTGGAGCGACTTCCTGAGCTCAGCAAATATTTGTTGAGACAACACCACACTGTGTGCTGTTGCTCATTATTTCTTCAGTACTAGTGAAGTAGACGAGCTCGATGCCATGAGGTGGAACTGATCGGAAGGCACAACAAGCGTCCGTCGTGTGTCACTTGTTTGTATCTCTTTCCACGTTATATTTTATTCAAAGAAATCGTCTTCTCGCGTCAACGTATAGTCTGTAAGTTACTGTTTAGGAATAAAAAAAAATATTTAGCTTTTGTGAGATGAGGCAGGGTTTTTTTTCTCTCGATATGTCTAAAAAAGATGGTTTTGTGGTTTAAACCATATATCTGGTGCGTAGCATGGAACAGATCAAAGTTTGGGCGACTTCAGAGAAAAGGATCATATGGTGGCATCCATAGTAACTGTAAGTACGCTCCGAGTTATTGGGTCTTCGAAAACCGGTTCATTAAGTGTGCAGGGAATTGCTGGCGTTAACTTTTTCTGACTGCGCTTCTAATGCTGTCATCACTCTGTAAGTTTGCCTCCAAACTCTGTTTCAAACCAGCTGAATCCACAACAGACGTTTTCCTTAACAGCTTCTTATATGGAATAATGTTGAAGTTGTGGGTTTGTTCGCGCATAGCTCGAGAACAGATATACCGATTTGCACCAAACGTGGCTTGCTTGTTACTCAAGGCCAGGAAGAGAACATAACAGGGTCAAAACTACGGGAGAAGTGTATTGAGTTTGATTCGCGGTGAGGGCGGTTTCTGTATCTCCGAAACCAAGCACTAAAGAATGGCGCCGAGACCAAAGTTGTTTGTTTCGGCCGAAGATTACAGAGACCAAGTTCAAAGACACGAATACTGACCTCGGTTCCAGACTCGATTTAGGGTAGGTTTAGGGATACTAATATCTCTTCTATGATGTTCAAGATATGTATCGAATGATCATATTTATGGAAACTGTGCCTAAGAATGCTGCAAGTCATGACCCTGGCAAACCGACGCCGAATCAAAATTTAAAAAAAATTGTATATGATCCAAGGAAAATCAAAAAGGACGTAATATTCCACCATGAGGTTTAGCATGACACACGACACGACGCTATCGGCTTGACTTTGACCGTCGTGACTCTTACTTCAAATTGAAAATAAAGCCAACAGGAGCCCTGGAGAGCTCATGCTACACGAAACTGACAAACCGATGCTGAACGTCACGACCTCCGACACAAGATTCCATGAATTGCTTACCTGCACCTAGGGAAGCCACACGACACGGCGATGGTGAACAGACTCCTGGCGTCGCTGCACCAACTTTGAATTCCAGATTATGTCAAAAGAATCCTCGACGCCCAACGATATGCTGTAAAGCCGACGCTGAGCGTCGTAACGCCTTTTGTTACGACAACAATATTCAACATGCATTAGCATAGATGAGTTTCGGGTTGCTATACAACATGGCACTGGCTGACCGACGCCAAGCATCGCGATACCTATTGCTACGCCGACTCAAAAGAGAAGCCTCAGGATCGATACGACACGGCTCTGGAACACCGGCGCCAAGCGTCGCGAAGCAAATTGTCCAGGCTCCGGTCGTTGCGACGTAGATAAATGTCAACATTAATTTGTAGCACCCTGTCCTAACCTAACCAAACCTAACCTAACGTAACGTAACCTTGCTTTGTTCGAAAGCAGAAGGTCGAATTGTGTAGGTAAGAGCAGTCTGTGGATTGACGTTTTCAGAACGTCCGATGTTGTGTATAGTATTCCTTGTCTAATTCGGTGCAGTAGCGGACGGGACACAGACGTTGTTGACGCACTTCGATTTCCTTGGCCGTTAGACGATACAAATTTTAGCTTGGAAGGATTAAAAGAAGTTGAGAGTTTGTTCTGCAGAAGGTTTGCATATGCTGGCACCCACAGGAAGAACGAAACAAATGTAATTTGTAAAGAAGTTCTTTGGGGTTTCATCATAGGAACATAGCATAGATTTCAATAATGTCGTAAATAGTTTCCCCCTACATTGGACTTGCTCACGAGATCCGTCGTCAAAATACTAACCTTACATGCAATTCTTGTTTCATATATGCGTGGTGTACGCTGAGCCTTTCTTAATCACCATCTGGCAGTCTGGTGTGG
The DNA here is from genome assembly GCF_977971745.1 of Zootermopsis nevadensis. Classification (NCBI taxonomy): domain Eukaryota; kingdom Metazoa; phylum Arthropoda; class Insecta; order Blattodea; family Termopsidae; genus Zootermopsis; species Zootermopsis nevadensis. Next base: position 2,405,966 of record NW_028259161.1, read on the forward strand.
TATCATGTTTGTATGGAGTTGTCCTCGTGTGATGCTCAGTTAGTAGCGGCTGTTCTGATCAGGGTTGTCATGATCTTCTTCAGTGTTTCTGGCAAATGCTGAGAGAACCGTGCCTTTAAGTGGGTCATATTTACCGACGACGACGACTCTATCTAACTACTCTGCCTTCACAGCAATTACCCAGCTTTCTGTATAAACCCATAAAAGAATGAGTGGTCGGTTTTGTCTAGAGGTATTTGTGCTGCACCTTTGATTGTGTACAAACCTCTGGATCACTCGTAATTTGTATGATCTCTTTATATGCTAAAAAAAATATTTACCTGGCAGATCTGCTCTTAAAGTGTGTCGGGTCTATGCATACAGTAAACGAACTGTTTACGAGTTCTCTGAATTAATGTAAAAGGAACACGTCGTCCTACGTGCCTCGTAACTTGATTTGGTTCTGTTCCGAAGGCCAAATTTTAAAGTATTGAAGGAAATATTCCACCAACTGTATGGAGTGTTCTGTTTCGCCGTCTATTTGATTTTAACTTTTTCTCTGATTTTAACGACTTATCTCTTTTAGAAACACCGACCTTGTTCACTCGGAATACTTTAAAGTGTACTGGTTTCACTGAAAGAAGTCTCCTCTGCCATTTCTTGTTGTTCTTCTGTTCGTGGGTGACTTGTTGCTATGGAAAACTCGGCATATAAGCGTCTAAAATCTGACGTCTGTGTTTTTCTGTTAAGTTTCAAAACTATTGAGTGAAGTACTATAGTAGCAGTTGACATACACTTTAAAGCGATTAAAATCTTAACTCTGTTTTATTGCGTTGGTCTATAAGAGATTCTGTTTTAAATCCCATTCAGTTTTGCTTTTATTGTGTAAACAAAAGACCATCAAATTGAGACTTAAAGAATTTCTTTTGTGAGATGCGGTCCTGCTTTGCTGTCTGCGGTCGAACTAAGGATAGCCGATGTGTACCCGGACTTGCCAAATGTGCGATAGTTTTCTCTTTTTTGGCGTTCTTCGGGAGCTCCCATAGTAGGGAGGTTGGCAGATAGATGTGGGCGGTTGAGTGGAGGGGGTTATCCGATCCAGCGACCTCTGCGGAATGGTACGTTCCAAATTTGGAGAAACATGTTTTCCAAATGCGATTTACTATTGTGCATACTTCATTGTCTTCGTGTTCATTCACTGCAGATACACGTTCGTTGTTGCGAAGCTAATTGCATTACATGAAATATTAAAGTTAGTTTACATTGTGTTTCGTTAAGTATTTGCCGTATCGAAAACTGTTCCAAATAGGAATTTTAGTTATGTAAATTGCCTCGGCATTTATATATTTTATCGTTCCAGAGTTTTTACACAACGAGCAGTTTTAAGAGAATTATAAGTCTACAGTTTCACTTGATGTTCTCTAAAATGGTGGTCTATATTGCACCGATACGGACCGGAATTAAATTTTTCTTTCAACTTCTAATTTAAGACTCCAAGACTTATTAATAGTTCGGTTGGCCGTCATGTTATTACTGTGGAAACTGGGATTTTTAAATAAGATGTCTTGATGACGTGGCTTGATTTTCGTACCACGTTTTATTAAAATTTTCCCCTCAGAAAGTGTCCAGGCAATCTAGTCACTCCTGTTGTAAATTGTTTCAAAGTGAAGAGCACTTGACCTTACAATTTTACAAAATATGCTAGATGGCTTCGAAACAAATTTCTGTTATGTTATGTTTGGATAGTGCACCTTTTAATATTGTTACGGCTTCTGACGTGTGTATTCTGGAGTCGTGCTGTTTTCGCTAGGTGTGCCCCTGTTTAAGTAGTCACGTACCCAGCACATTTTAACCATTTACTGATTACTGTTCTGCTCTGTACTGAAGTGCCGTTTCGGTCAGTGTTTTGAGATCGCAATATGGGGCGTTCACAGTATCAATATTAGTCTTCCTCTCCAAAGATTCAGTTCGTTCTGATTACTTCTCTCTCTTGCATTTTTTGTTTGTTTAATTTAGATTCACTTTTTATTTCCTGGTCTCCCTGGGTTTAGAACTCTCACATGGGAAGGTTAACAACAGCTCGGGATTATTACTAAAATTCCAAAGTAAACTTTTCTTGTGACTACATTTGTTGGTCACTGCATCACAAAATCCTTTATTTATTAAAAAACTGGACTCCGTCAACTGCTTATATTTTGCCATATCCAGTCAGTTGGGTTGGACCGAGGCTGTGCTTAGAGCGTGATTATGGGTTGTTAACCCTTTAACACCCAGTTCTGAGTGCTGCTTTATGCTCAGTGTAGTATTTATGGGCCTCGTGAGATCTCAGAATAAGCAGCCATTATTTCTTTAAACAGCGTTAACCAATTGATTATTGTAATGATACAGTGTTGTGTTCTCTTTGAGGTACAGACTGAATCTTTAAGAAATACTTGTTAGGGGAACTTTAAACGGTTACAGAAGGTTGGGAAGTTGTGATTTATTGTTTATTATAGAGATTAAGTTTAATCCTAGCTCCTCTGAAAATCTGTTTATCCCATCTAGTGATGTATGAAACGTGAAATATAGTATTTACAAATGAGAGTTTTTACACGGCAAATATTTAAAGGCTTTTTAAAAACAGAAGTCTTCCGTGGATACTTCTTTTATATTAGGTCATTTTCGTCGGGCATTTTTCCTTGTCTGTGTTTCAGAAACAAAAAACTTAAAAAGTGCTACGTTCCTTACTCTGCAGGTCAGGTCCTGTTAGATAGAGCTAGTGTGAAAATGGCTGTCTTCTGGGTTGTAGTGCCATGTAGTCTGGTAGAAGTTTACCAACATTTTAGAGGCCCTTGCTCCTCCGTCATCAGGGCGACGAGTAATCATTGCCCTGATGACAGAGGCAGCCATCTTCGTACTCACCACGGTAAAAAACCAAATCCTACTTAGGAATAGTGAGTTTTACATTTTTAAATATTGACAGCGAACATGGACAGAAATTCTATTAGGAGCGGTTTTCAGCAAATTTTAGAGCCACGCCGGAGTTACCAGTAGCCGATGCTGGTTGCGGTGTAATTTGCACGTGGAGCACAGGGCTGGCAAGCCAAGGCTAGCTGCTTGCATTTGTTTCGTCATGAAATACTCTTTTGATTCTTCGAAATGATATCCATCGATCCCAAAATTCTAATTACGGACAGATTTATTTTCGCGATTTTGTTATGAACAGCATACCACTGAAGGTTACTGCATCTTGGCACTTCTTGACACCCTGTCATGAAATTGCGAGAACCAGCAGTGCCATAACTATTCAGTTTGCAACTGCCTATCTCTCCATGGGACAGTCCTTGCGAAGCTATTGGTTGCGCAGTTGATCAAGAAAGTCCCGGCCTTTTGCGGAACTACGTAGGTCATTATTGTGTTCACAGTTGTAGTTACGTCGGTGATCGTAAGGCTGTAAGCCTGGGATGTCACACAACACAAATAGTAACTACGCCACTGCCTGAGCTGCTGCTGCTGCTTCGAACCGCGTGTTCATATCCTTTCGATTTTCTTTCCATCTCGCTCGACGGTCTGTAACCATTGCATTTCAGTCTTTATGTTCTCGAGGTACCATAATTTCTTTTCGAGAGGTTAGTCTCCGCTTTCCTTCGTTCTTCGTCTCTTTCCTTCTCCCTCGATTCTTGTTGTGTGGAGGGAAGCCGAAACTGCACCGCGCAGCGTCTTCGTTGGAAGTGCACCGCCGTGTTTCACGAAGACGCGAAGAAAGAACGAAAATAAAATGTTACGAGCTTAGATGTTGAACGTCCCTTCCAGGGGGACTGCTTGTGAAGGTCACAGCTACGCGCGATAGGAAAACATCGTGCTCTGCTTCTGGTGACGGGGTCAAGGTAACTACGATGAAAACTATGTTCACCCCGCGAGGTCTGAATTCCTTTCGGTTCGCTCTCCAAGGGCATTCTTAGCAGAGAGACGGCAGTATCCTTCAGCCAGGCTCACACCGGCTCGGTCTGTGATCGTTCTCTGGTGTAAACGTAAAGTTCCTTCCTGCTCTTTTCCTGATGCCTTCATGGCGCAATGCCCCCCCCCCCCCCCAACACTTTTTAACCGCTCTAAATAGAGGTGTATATGTGCTTCTGCTCTGTTCGTAAAACTATCTTAATATTATCTGCTCATGTACAGCTCAGTATCCATAGCGGTGTCTTCCTGTGCTGTGAAAACAAGTTAATAGGCAGTATTTCGTGCGTACAGAATTTTTCTCCATGCCTTTACGTCCATGGTGCAAGTGAACGCATTTCACATCCAGCGCTACAGTTTGCTGTTCATGTTATAATTTTTTTTCCAACCGCGGTATTCAATCACATTCTCGCCATGAATCAAATGACCATGTTTTTTTCGCAGCTGATATTATTGAACGCTTCGCGGTATCGTCCAGCAGGGGACCACACGCGACAGTAGGAATTAATGAAGAAAAAAGTGCAATTAATTAATTCGCAGCCATGGGAACCGATTTTGATCGGTCGTTGTGAAAGCTCGCAGTCACGCCCTCTATCGGCCCAGAACTGAAGCCAGGGGCTGTAATCTTTCGTAACATCACCTGAGATGGTTCATTCGTGATGTGTAAGGCCATAAAACTATCTGGTGGTTCTCCTCTGTCAACGTCTTCCTTTGGCTTGTGGCATCTTTTCCCCCGGCCGTGTTGGAGTGCTGTATCGTCTACTTGCTGGCCCTTCAGTAGCCCCAGGATGGACAGCTATTATTACAGACTGCTCCGGGGACAGATTTCAATAGCCCTTGATGCTAAGAAAACGATGTTTCCCAATCAGGAGCCCGCAGCTCTGCATTGCCGGTTCCACACCATCACTTGCCATGCCAGGCGCTGCTCACAGTGCGTTCGACCCCTGTCTCCTCCACATTCAAAAGTTTTTCGACTAATAATTAATAAAATATCTTCTAGATTAAATTGTCGAGCTTTGGTCTCTGAGCTGTAAACCAGATAAAGAAATTATCATCATAAGCATCAAGGTTTGGCATAGTCTAACAAGATTAAGGACAATAACAAGGACAAAAATAGTAATTAGTCAAAATTAACTTCTCACTAAATAATTCCATGATACTGGTTTTTTAATGGTAATAGTCGCTCAGCTGATAACAAAGTTTCCTGTTGTGAAACTTGACGGTCCATTGCCGAGTTCACAAAAGCTCGTTATTGTGTCCTGTCTCGAGCCATTTGAATCCAGTCCACACCCTCATTCTATTAATGTGAGATCCATTTTAATATTGTCTTTCCATCTACGTCAAGGTCTCCCAAGTTATCTCTGCTCGTGAGGTTTTTCAACCAAAATCTTGTATGAATTTCTTATCTTCTTTATGCATGCTACATGTTCCGCCCATCTCATCCTAATAGTATTTAATGAAGAGTACACATTATGAAGCTTCTCATTATGCAGTTTTTCCCACTTTGTTGTTACTTCCTCCTTCTTAGGCCCAGATATTCCTATCAGCTTCCGGTTTTTAAACATTCTCAGTACACTTTAAGACACCAAGTTTTACACTCGTTATAAAACAAAGAATTAAACGTACAGTTTTGCGTATTTGAATCTTCAGATGTTGACACTGGACACGCGAAGGTAGAAGATTTTGAAGTAGGTAGTAGCAAGAAAGTTCTGTCAACATGAATGAAGTATACGAAGTTTCAAAATCCAAGCGTCTGTGAGTTTTTATGTTTAAATCCGACTTCATCCTCAGTATCCCATAGTAAGGCGGGTCGTTAAGTTTTGGTATTGTCCGGGTCTGTGGCACAGCCCCTCTGTACTTTGCAGGCTCCTCACACAAAGTGGACTATTTCTGTAAACTTTTGTTGTAACTGTAGATACGCTATTGTGTATTATGACATTCATCTGCGAAGGAAGAAAAGGCCGTGCCCATGTTGAAATATCTGGAGAGAAAAGAATTCAGGACCTTTTCGGGTTCATCGAGCCTCAGAGGACACGATCTTTTGGTGGCAGTCGTTGCTTTCCAGTCTTTTCTTCATTTCAAGAAATGCAAATCGCGCCACTTCCTTCCTCTTGTAGAACAGAAAACATAGAACACAGTAATTACTTCGCTGTTGAATGTCACTGCAGTAATTCATCACCAGAATGACATGTTTAAAGTCGTGTGTGGTGTACAAGGCGGCACTCAGGGGCAGCCCGACGTTGTGACGGAAACTACAAAACCGTGCGCAGTTCTGGTTCCTTTGTGCTGTTTTGAATTTGTGTGTCTTTCCCTAATTAAATCATGGGTATCAGGAACCCGCAGACCGTTTGATTTCGGAAGAAAGTTTCTCTGCTTCTAGTGGTCCGTCCTCTCCTGTCCTCGCTGGAAGTTGCAATGTAACCTCTGCTGTTACTATTCGAAAGACGAGCAATGTGAGTGTAGCTGTCGTACACATTTGTGACTTGGGAGTGACACTGGAAATATGAAATATTCGTGCAAATTGTAGTCCAGTTTTATGGCATAAGCCTAAATTTAAAAAAAGTTTACCAGTTGATATAGCATGCATAAAAAACTCTATAAACCTCATATCGGAATGTTATTGAACTGATATATCTTGGTGTTATGATGTGATGCGGGTTCCTAGTCTGAAAATAGTGTAGGCCTGCTGTAACAACTGCGTGGCAATCATATAAACCACCGTAGGAGTTTTCAACCAGCAACTCGCGGTGTTTCATGTCTTGTGTTGCCATGACGACCGCGTATCGCGTATCGTGGCTGCGTGCCGTATGCAATCTGTTTTGGTTCGAATCTGTTGAGTAATCTGTTTTGAAAGATTGCTGGGGACGTTTGACCACCGTGGCGGTGCTATATTTTACGAGTGTGACAAACACCCCTGTTTGTGTGAAAAGCACGTGTGCTTTAAACCGAGCAGGTACTGTTTGTTTCAATTTGCATTTTAAGATTAAAAAAGTAAGAATTTTGTGCTCTTACCACAAAGTGGAATAAAAGGTCAGGCCATGTTGGATAAGAGAGTGAGGTCGAGATTGTTTGACCGTAAAAATTGTGTGGAGACTAATTTTCGCAAGATGAAAGAGAGTGGCCATTGTTTTTTACAGAAACCTTGTATTGAAAACCAGTATAAACATGGGAACAATTCTTCAGTCAAAACGGATACGTAATATCTCTGAACATTCTTTTTACCAGCTAGAGCAAGTTGTAATTACGTGGCTATTTCGTAGTCACCACTGAAATATCAGATACCACGACGTTTGCGATGTTTTGCTTACATATGTACGAAGTTTCTTTATCTGTCAGTAAACCGTATACCTATCACACGGTGAATAAACGTTTGTTTCCTGTCAGTTTTCGTCACACAAGTGCGTTGTGGGTTCTGAGGTCACATCCCTGGCGTACTTCCTGTTGAACCTAGTTGAATGAACACGAGGCACATCCCAAAGAAGCAGAAAAGTAAGTCGGGATCTGGTGACGTAGGAAGAAGCATGTCGCCGGTTCCGTGTCAACATATACATAATATCACCAAATATTATTGGGGCAAACAAATCAGGACTGTGGGACTATCACGCGCGCGAGAGATGGCTAATGTCTGCAAAGTGTTGGTCGGAAGATTTGAAGAGGCGAGAAGAGAATACAATCTGGAAGGCAGCGTAGAAGGATGTCGCGGATTTAGAGTGTGGGGTTGTTTGAATCGGGTGGTTCTGGACAGGATTCAGAGGCCGACTTCTTGTGAGAACATGTAATATGTACGATTAATGGTTTCATAAAGAACGTAGGATTACGTGACCATCTAAGCGACCAGAGCTGGTTTTGTTCATGGGCTCTAAACGTGCAAGAGTCAACCATCTCTGTATGTGGATGACGTAGTTCCTTTTATACGTCATAGTGGTAATGCTGTAGCCGCGTATACGGTTCAGATTGTGGCCGGGTTATCGGACATTCTCGCTGAGGTTTTTCGTGGTTTCTTCATCTTTTTCAAAGAATATCGGGATACTATCTGGGAAGAGTCTATGACCGTCTGTTATGAAATCCTTTCTGCTTACCGTTCGTTATCATCTTCACGTCCCATTTGACGTTACACAACTTCTGTAGTCGAAACAGCGTAGTTAAACATTTAAGATTACACAAGCTCTGTCTTTCTACTTACTTTATTTCTGATTCTTCTTGACTTGGTTCAACTCTGGTTTCTGTCTGTTTGCTGCTGACGGTTCTTGGTCCGTCTTTACATGTGCGTGGTTGGTTCGTGTCAGAATCCTCAACTCGATGATTTGCGGTGATAAATAACTCAAAAGAGTACCCACCCGCGACTCTAGTGCTCGCTCGTCCTCGTTGCTTTCCGAAATGTGAGCGGAGTATTCGAGGAACTGCGCTTCTGTTCCACAGGTCAACGAGGTTGCACTTGAGAATGGTCTTCTTACATTTCGTCTGTTGAGAGTGCAGCGAGCTGCAGTTCCGCAGGTGTTGTCATTAAGAACTAGCTCCCGAATTCGAATCTCAGCCCACACGCTGACTGATGGAGTATTTCGTGATTTTCCTCAGCATCTCCAGCCAGAGTGTCATCCAGTGTGTCACGACCAGTTTTACGCATTCCTCCCGTTCATGATTCACAGTTATTCTACAATTATCCGCCATGTCCATTCGCTTGGCAAAGCGATGGAAGGGAAGGACATGTCCGTTTTACAGGAAAGATAATGCGAAATGCCCACAAAGAAGTTTATCAAAGGGAGTAACGGTTGGCTGAGCTGGGGCCCTTTCCGTGACATTGTCACGTTTGTGTAGGACTGATAAGTGTGACGTTTGTTCCTCTGGCAGGTTTGCGCAATTGTTCGTGTTGAAACTGAAAGAACAGATCGGTTTACAGAGGGGGAACTCGACACGAGCCTTGAAGCAGTACAAGTTCCGCAGATGCTGGACGAGTCCCATGCAGCCCGCCCTCAAGTTAGTACCGGCGGCACGAATGAGACAGCTCGCCTTTCTTGAATGTATGGAACTTTGCCTGCCTTCGTGGCGTATTTTCAGGCACGGGTATTGCAGAGTGGACGGATTCTGCACCGACTGTGGCCTCTTCGCCCCTTGTGTGCATGGTAGCTTATTCTTTACCACAGGGGAAAGTTCGATCCGTTGGCGGTCTGCGGACCACTGGCTATGGGGCTCATTTCCCTATCAGAAGTGACAAAGAAACTGTGAGTCATGACACGTTGCGAATCACATGTTCTGCATTTGTACCATTTTCATGCGCAAGAAGACTGATATTCCTGCTCTGTGTGTTGTACGGTGGACGAATGCATTGTGTGACGGATTGATACTGGTCCATCTGCTTTAATCCCCCTTCCGGCCGCAGCGGGCAAGTCACCTAGCAACCACGAAGATCGTACTCAAACAGACAAACCAACTTCCTTATTAATTTTAAGCTGCCCATGTCATTGAGTGGGAAGGTACAGTCGTGCACAAGAGACTGTGCAGCCACATGTTCAGTTATACATAAGCCGAAGCCACTAAGTTTGATAACATTGTTAAACGTCGTGACAAAGTGCCTTTTGCCTGAACGTTGTAGCCATACACCAAGCCTGTGAAACTCGTACATCCTACCGGGCCAGCTCCCTGACCTTGTATGGTCTGAAGCTTTCATGGCGACTAAGTATACTGAATTATTCTCGGGCTACCGTTCGTGCCAGGTGGTTGAAAGGCAAAAACACCAACCACCTTCTTCCTCGTGGTATTCTCACCTTTTAAGCATCTATCACCGCTGGTAGCCCGAGAATAATTCATATCTGTGACCTGATCTTGAGGCCCGGACTGCATCACTACGTTTCATAACAAACTGTTTTTCAGCTGTCATGGAGTAAGTTCTCTGACCTGTACCCAATCATAATTATTTCTGACCGACTGGAACACGTTCTGCAACAGTCACCCGAGAAGGGGGCGAATCATCTTTTTCACGCATTATAGTCGACTGTGCCGTTTTGGTGTGTTTCGCCTGCGTTTAAAGTTGGTCGTTCGGTCTCTTTTCAGGTCGCCCAATTACCCATCGTCCTCTTTGGTGATATTCCAACGCTGCTTTTGGCAGCCGTGTAAGTTGCATTATGATTTTGTGATCGTGTGACGGTAACATCGGTGCCTTTTTCATCACGTGTGTCCCGAGACGGTTCTCAGGTGCCACATTCCCGCTACTTCTAGTCTTCTTAATTATTTTCAGTTTGGTTTACCATACAACAGTGATGAGATTTTTGTTGCCTTGCAACATTTCAGCCTGGTTTCCTTTCATTCTTTATTATGCTATATAGGTCTGCGCTTAAGAGGTAGAAATGTTTAAATTTACTTAGTTTCCTCTCAACATTTTCTTTTTCATGCAAGAGATTTGGGTTAGTTAACAAGTCAGTATGCTACCTACAATCTGTTCTGACTCTAACTGGATTGGGCGGCTGTTATCGTACTGAATTCTCTGGTAAATCTGACGAGTTTAATAAAAATAGCTTCTTGAATTTCGCCCTCATATTCAGCTCTTACCATCATCCGTCCGCAGAAAGTTTTGTTTTAAAATTAACTTAATCCACTTTATATTGTGCTGTGTTTGAAATGTACTCATCATCTTTTAACGGCTTCGTCGATATAATAATTACATTAAGTTGCGTGGGACGTGGGTCCAGTGGCCATAGTAATTACACCTTCAAGTAGAGCGGTCGTCTGGATTGGCTGTTGTGTAGCCAGCCTATAATCTGCAGTCGGTTCACACATGGCGCTGACAGAGGCGTTATGACGCGTAGGGGATGCGCACCTGTTTATTTCCCTTGTGATACGAGACGCGGCCCGCGCAGGAGACCCGAGGGACGTCCCGGACTTTAAATTGGAATTACTGTGTCAGGAAATCACAATTCTTTGTCCTGCCTTCCCAGATGAGTTGTTTGCGAGATTGCTGATAACAGAAAATCAGCATCGTCTGAAGGCCTATCAGTGATTCCACAACGGGTTCTAGAACCCTTGGGGCACGCGAAATGTCTCAGGGGGTAAAAGGTGCGTATGCCCATGTGCCTACGGACAGTTGTAGGTGTGGGCGCTGGGTGAAGGTGAGCGATCAGCGCGATTCTCGAACCGCTTAACCCCCGGGAAAGAACCCGCTGTACCTATTGGGTAGGGGGATGGGTGGACCCAGAGCCGGCCTGGACGCAGAGTGTCGAAGAGCAATATCCTCGCCAAGAATCGAATCCTGGTTGTTCCACATGTATCCAGTCTCTACATCGACTGAGGTATCCCATCTCGGTCTCATTAGGAAGAGCGTAACAGCTGATTATGTTGGGCATCAGATTGCTCAGGAGGAGGGGGGGCCGAAGTGGCACTGGGACGGAGAAGGCGAATGACAAGCAAAAGAAAGTCGACGGCATTTCCGTCCGAAAATATGAAGAGACCTCATCGGAAACTCTGCGTTGACCAGAGTGAGACTGTGATTTTAAAGGGCCCTTGTTAGGGCGACGGAGGGGCGGGGTGTTAGGCGTGGACTAGAGTCGCCTTGCTCAGGATGGAGACCGGGAAACTTCAGGTTCCATGACAAGGCGGGAAGTTTCTTAACCTGCTGAGCGACTCTGTTCCATGCAGCTGATTAGTTCTGTTCTCTAGTGGGGTGCAGTATATTCAAATAAATATGGGTATTTTTGGTTCTGTCACAGACATCTTCGCTTTGTGAAGCTGTTTACGGTTTGAGAGTCATAAGATGGAGGATCCTCCGTCGTTGCAGCTTAATGGTATGTAAGTGTACGTCAGGCAGAAGTACGCCCTTGCGGTGGCCGCAGTATGAATGCGGTTTGTTCAGCTGCATGGCAGGCAGTTGTTGGCTTTCTGGAAATTCTTTCTTCTCAGAGCCACACGTGAGCGATCACTTTCAACATTACGTCGTGTTGGAGAGCATAAATAAAAATAAATGAACCGTTATTAAATCATCGAATCCTGGACGTGAAGGTTTTCGATAAAAGTAATACGCCTGTTTGTTCAGAAGGAATCAATGTTTTGTGTAAAACAAAACCTGTCATTTCACAGTCGTGGTCGCGCTGCTGAGTGGAGACTACCTCAACTGTCGTAGGGCGCGACCGCATCTCCCGGACACCCTGTTGCACTACTTACTCCTCAAGTCGCACCAGGCGGGTCTGCTCGAGTATTGATCCCCGGCGATATCTTTCGGCGGACGGTTGGTCGCGCCTGTTAAAACATCTGGAGTCCTACTCATTGGTAATTACACTGCACTGGCCTGTGAGCTCGTGTGAGTCGCTGGATGTCAATTCCTGGACATGTTCAATGTCAGCGTTTTTGTGAGAAGCTGATAGTGGCTCACTTAGTTAATAAATCAGCGAGTCGTTATGTCAGCTCTGTTTCCCGCATTAAAAAAAAGAAAAAGCGTTTCCCGCCCGGTTCTGGGAGGGTTGACCTGCGGGTGCTCTGCGCTGCTGTTCTGGTATCTCAAGGAACCGTTCTGCAGGCCTACTTGAAACGGACGGGGCGGCTTGTGGCTGGCATGGGGAAGCTGAGAAATGTATTGACCATTTAAACGGGAAAGCCTGTGCTTGGGAAACCTAGGAGTAGATGGGAGAATAATACTAAATGCCAAACTAGATCCTTAAAGAAACGGGGTGTGGAACCATGGACCGGACCGTCTACAACATGTTTGGGTCCTGTCAGTGGCTCTTTTGAAAATGCAATGAAACTTAGTGATTTCGTAAAGGTCGGGGATTTATTTACTGGAAGAGTGTCACGGACTCTGCTTCATGGAATTCCTTCGCTAACAGTAGCTGCGGTGTTGTGTTCGAGAAATGAACGCGACTGAGGAACATTCCTGACAAAGCAAGTTGCGTCTTCTGACTAGCTCGGCTCCAAATTTTGTTCATGGGCCCACTCATTTCGGTTGATGTGTGGCAACTTCGCGTTGAAGAACTTGGAAATATCGCACATGCACGTGTCTGTACAGACTTTTGTCGTTTCTGCTTTTACGAAAGGTTTTTTGAACCATAGTGATTATGCGTACAAAGTGAATCCTACGTTGACTAAAGAATTAACAAGTATTTCTAATAAAAACTGACAAACCACGAAGATGAAATGAACTAGTGGGTTATATTACAAAACAGAACAACGATCAAGAACGGCAGAAATACTAAATTGCGTTTTAGAAATGCATATTTTGCGCCTGACAGTATCTAATATGGAAACATCTGTAGAGATTTCTGGGTCTGTTGACAAGATGAAGTCAGAATTTGGGTCTCGCAATTAGAATCACTAAAACTTCGACCAGAATGTTCTACCATTTTCAGACTGCGCAGAAATTGCATGGCTCTCTTCTCATCAGGCGTTATTGAAACGTGACTACTGGATTGCACTCAGCAGCAGAATTTTTAATGAGGCCGCCGTAGCTTAACTTTCTCACGACACATCGTAATTGACATTTACTCAACATTACAAACTAAGTGATCTTTGGCACTTGAATGTGTTTTTACCCTGAGAAATGAATAGGAAATATGCCAGAAAGAAGTAGTCATGATATTAATGTAGTGGTTTAAGGTGGTTGGAGTGTTCAGTACCGTTGTTAGGATACTAATATTTGTAGTCGACAAAACTTTCTACCGCTATTTACAGTTTCTGGTGATCGAGCGTACACCAATTCTTGGTATCTGACTGCAGATGGCTTCTTCTTTCCCAGCGCACCTTACTATGCTAGTTTTTATCGCCCCACTAAGAATCCTGCATTGTCAGGTGTTAAGTTGTTTACGTTTCGCACAAGTGACAGTTGGGCTTGTGCCTAAAAGGGCCGTTTGACAGAACATCGCAGGTTGCAAGTCTCTGAGCGCTGTGGCGAGAGTCCAAGAAATTCTGTAGTGAAATCAGGACGGGGTGGTTTTCACGTGGTGTAAACATTTAATTTTTATATGCACGAGTGATGAGGACAATTGCGAAACGCTGTAGGGATACCCCTCAGAACGTGCCCGAAAACCGGGGTCAGCTCACCCGGAAATTAATGACAGAGATTCACATCCGTGGAAAGTAGGTACAGAGCGCCTGGCTTCCTGTAACAGTTTGAATTTGCTGAGAGTGTACAGTGTACAGTGGATTAGGTTGGAGGCCGAGCACTGGATCATTCATAAGTCGCGGTGACGTCACATCCGGATCAATACGCGGGGGCGCTGCGATCGCATATGTATTTCTGCTATTGCTACCACCTCTTGTGCTCCATCTGCAGATTCGGCCAGAGAACTACAATTTGAGGGAGATGAAATTGACATTTATTCAGTACTTTTTTTACCATTACCATCTTCGTCGGTAATCCATTGTACGCCGTGGTTTGACGTTGAGGCGGGTGAGTTTTTCTTGTTATTGGAGCTTCACCTTGTTTTGGGGGGTAAAAGATTCTGCGCGAATAAAACTACTGTGCTTTGCATCCCCTCCCGGGCACTTGTATTGCTGTTGCTGCTGGTGTAATGTGGACCCGACCCGACTCGCGAGCAGGATTCACTTTTCGTCCGCGGAGCTGGTCACTTGAGTGGAAGGACTGACGAATGTACGGACCAGCGCACAAATAACTGGGTGAACAAAGCACAGGATTTTTACGTGTTGCCTGTCAGACTCCTTTGTGCTGCCGGATAAATTCTGTAGTTCTGATATCCTGGCTTTGAGCTCATAATTGTTCCATAGAGGTCGATGTCGGGAATGTGTTTAATTTCGTAATTCTTGTGTGCATGATTATTATGTCTTTAACTGTACGTAAGATATAGAGAAGTTTGTTTTTGGGCCCGAAGTTTCGTCGTCGTGGTTTCCAAAGCCCACCCTTGCTGGGCCCTGTTCTAAAACTGCATTATGTCTGGATTCTACAGAAGTGTTTTCATATCCCGTTAGGGTTCTGGAATATTTAGGTTTGTGCTAGGATAAACCGGTGAGTCTCGTTTGTTTTTTCTTTTGTTGTGGAGGTGATTTAGGCTAACTTCAATGTCCAGTGTATAATCTGTTGTAATGTAAAGCGGTCTGACCCCGGAAGTACTGAATGAAAGCCGGTGCTGGCAAAGAGAAAAATTGCTCCTGCCACAGGTACCCTGATCGTAATCCCTGATGTGAATCTGGACTCGTGTTCCATAGCTACAGTAGGACGAATGTACTTGCTGCTGGAGATCAGAAATTAGGTTTTATCACCATTCGTCATGTTTGCAGTAATTGATAGCGGTATCAGGTTAACTGGGACACGGTCAGCGGCGATGTAGAGATCGACGTTACTACGATTGCACTGGAAGGCTCTATATATGAGACCTGAAAATTTCGCGGTGAAACTGCGGCCGTGCTCTTCTGGTTTGTGGTGATTACACTCAACGCTTTGGAGAAAAATGTCACCTCCGTATTTTCTGCCCCGGAGACCGCGGCGATGTTTCTCCAGAACGTTGGTGACCTCCATGGAGACCTCACGGCGTCACAGACCAGAATACCGCCCTTCCCTTGTGTATTCGTCCGTGTCAAAGGCATGTATGCAGTCTGCACCTGCACCTCGCTTTTAAAATGAAAAATGCGATGTTCCTGCGAGGCGCTCCTTGACGCCGTATCACTGGGTTGGCGGGTTACATAAGACTCTTTTCGTTGCTGCTGGGCGATCCTACATTCAAGGCGTTTGTCTGAGTATCCCAGCAGGTCTGCTAAAAGTGAAAATCAGAGTTTGTCCAGTACCGTGGTTAGGACTTAATTTAATTTTTTTTCTTCACTCTAATATTGTTCGAATGATTGAATCAGAAATAAGATGTACACACATGTAGCACGCATAGGGAACATGAGGCATACACACAGCCACTTGCAACACCCAGTTACAGCGGAAGGTTGCTATGGAGATGGATTTTACAGGAAGAGGTTGTGGATTTTGCGAACTTAATTTAATTGGCTCAGAACAAGTTCACTGCCGGGCTTTTGTGATTCCAGTGATTGGCTTAGTTACCCATAAAAGCTCGAAATTTATTCACCGGCTGAGCAGCCAAATTATGAACCTTGCAAGGAACACCGTGGTACCTGTAGTTATGACAAATCACTAAGAAATGTTGCGTGCATTTGCAGAGATCTTTCTAATTAACGTTTCCAGGAAAGAAGGAAGCTGTGTTGTCCGTTGTTTATGGGTGTGAGGCTGAACCTGTAATCCCTTCCTATGCATTGGGGCCATCGTTATTTTGTGGGCTCTGCTTTGGAAACAACTGATTGTGAGTACAGTCAAGGGGCCTCGTGAGCGAACACAGTAGTGGAGAAAATTAGACGATGAGGAGTTTCAGCGATGTGCTCTTGACCTACTCTTGTCGAGGCAATTAAATCAGGGACGTTGAGGAACGGCACTTCGGTGCACCGTATAAAGGCAGAGGGTACATGCCTCGTGTAAGGAGGCAGCGAGTGAAACAATGGGAACGGCGTGGGTTGGGTGAGGGGGTCCAGCGTCGGCAGTGACATGTATGCAGACCGAGTCTGATGTGAAGGAACTACGATATCTAATTTAACCCTTTTGAAGCATGAAGCCCAGCTAAATAGTATTTAAACATTTAGTCCGTCCCGGAAAGAAAACATCATTTGGTGTTGTTTAGGGAAACAATCCGCCGGTTATTTTGAGAATCATACGAAACCCATAAATACACTACCTGTTTCATGTGATGACGATGTTCATCACCCTGTAGGGACACACAATGTTAAAGCAGGTGGTGTATGTGAATTTAATAGTTAACTCATTATTGCGTTAGGCGTCTAAAAGGACACAAGTTTCCGGTTTGAGTGGTTAGCACTCCAGCTCTGCTAGTTATAACGCTTAAAATAGGCCATGACCACTTCGTCATACCCACGCGCCTTACCATTCCTGTGGCAGATACTGCACGTTGTAGTATTGGAGTGTCATCGGGCTGAAAAGAAATTGCTTGTGAGAGAGAAAGGGAAAGACGTGAAGGGAACTTGCTGGTCTCATCTCTCCACTATTGAGCAGCACATTTGATGGGGCGGGCTGAGGGGGTCCCTGCTTAAAGCCGAGCGCTCTGGCACAGTGGGGCTTTGTTAGATGCCGCTCACTGGATTAGCGGCACAATTATCGATATATTTTTTAAAGCTGCATTATGTGCAGTTACATATTTAATTGGGAAGTTCTGTATATGTGGCTCAGCGCTGTACCCGGGATTACAAAACATGTTGCATTTTTAGTGTGATATAAAATCTGGGATAAAGCTCACTACTGCGTGTTTATAAAATGTTTGACGATAGTATTGGCTGAATTAAAGTGAGATTGCCTTATGGTTAAATGACTGTTGCTGTGGTAACCTGCGCGGATCTGTTGGGTGCATGATGACGTCACATACAAACTAAGTTGAAGCATAGAAGTTGAAGGAAATGCTTACTACCTCCATCGCCCTGATGATACAGGTAGTAAATAACCTATGAAACGTCGGCCAACGTCTATCACATAAAGCCATCGCCTTCATTATCACCGCCGTAAGAATCTGAAATTTCACTTGTTCAAAGTTGCAGGATTTGCAATATACGTATATATTTTTCATTATTTTTAGAAACTCGAAAGATCAAATCGTGTTTTTGAGAGTCTTGGCAATCCTCTCCCGAGTCTGTTGTCGCTGTGGTTAAATGAAGTATTTTAAATTACAAATTTTCAATTCATTTTAAATCGACCGTAACATTTAGGTGGCAATTAATTATAAACACACGTGCTCAGTATCGCGCTCTATCAGACTCCCGTCGTTTCGCACCTTTATTCAGTCCTTTCTCTCAGTCTCTGTTCTTTATTCTGTTCCACCGTTCGTGCTGTATTTCTCCTTTTATTTTTACTATACATTAAACTGTTCCCATCGCTGTTGTGTTTCTGCATTGGTGAAAAATAAAAGAAAATCCATTGAGGACAAAGTAATATAAACATTTACCTATTCATTTTATCGTGGTCGAATAAAATAGTTCCTTTTTATTAGTTGCACGGCATTTTGTAAGTTATCCGATAAATACAACTTTCCGTTTCATCTAGATTCCGTTCTAATGGTATAGAAAAATTAATACTCATAGCCACAGCTACACACTTTTGTACAGTTTCTAAACGAACGTAAAAGAGGATTTGATGTGAAGTGTTGCAGGAAATTGACCTGTAGAAAGAGTGGACGAGCACACGCATTAAAACAAAATAATTCTGTGGCACATTTCGGAAAATATAATCCGGGAGGAGGGACCAAGAACACAGCAGTTGAAGGACATTAAAGTGTGAGGAAACATGAGGAAATGAGAAGAAAGAAAGGAGAAAACAACGCGAAAGGGAAGGGAAATTTGTACTGGTCAGTAACAGTAGGTGTAGGTGTGTATGTCACTTGAGTTCCTGGCTTGTGATTTGATCATAAATAGACGGAGCATTTCCTGTGCAGTATTTTTGGTCTGCATGCGTTCTACATGCCTTGTGTTAATGTACTCGCCCTGACGAGATCGTCGTCACAGGACACTGGAGCTTGCCTGTAGCCCAAGACCCAAGAGTCTGCGTTCGTAATAAGTTCTCAACTATTTCACGAATTTTCATTAAACGTCGCGTGGATGTCTTGCCACTTTTGTATCTGCTAATTTCTTACCCGCAGTAGAATACCGGCATGGCGGCTGCGTGCAATTCTCAAGTGACAGTGACACTAATTAACGAACTCCATGGAGCAAGTAGTCGCCCAGCTGTCCAGGATTGCAGACTGCCATTTAGTGCGAAGTGCTGAAATTCTGTGCGGTGATACATCTTTAAAAACTGCCGAACTCTAAATTGATAACAAGATATGAGGTTCTTACAGACGTGATGATGCAGGTTGTCTTTTGGGTTTTGACGCCGTGTAATTTTCCTTGTTTGTGGTTTTATTTTGATGACGGTGACTTATTGGACCGGAACAGGAGAAACTGTGTATGGAGATAGATCATAAACATTCTTACTGTGTTAAAAATTATAAGGTAGGATGCGGTTCGAGGCTTTGATGACTTTTCTGGTGGACGTAACATAGTTGAAAACAATACACAGAGATAGATTGCTAAATTATATAATTAATTGGTCGTTCTTGCTAGCTTCGCCTTTTAGAGTGAAGGGTTTGAAATCAGGAAGGTGTCGTAATTTCGTCCCAGAGCTTTATGCACAGTGGCACGCTGTTGTCCGGTCTGCCGCACTCTCGTCTGTCAATTGACAGCTACAGACAGAAAGGTCTGACTAGACAATGTAAAGGTCGAAACATAGAGGATTTAAGGTTCTCAGGATGGTGTGTCCGAAGATGGCTGCCTTCTGGGTTGTATCGCTGTGTAGCCTGGTGGAAGTTCACCAGCGTTTCAGACGTCCTTGTTGCCCCCATCATCAGGGCTATATTTACTCATTGCCCTGATGATGGGACACGGCGCTTCAACCCAGAAGAATAAGAAGCCATCTTCTTCGAAACGTGTCGCAATTGACTGTGACTTCTGAAGAACGAATACACATTTCGTAGACCTTCAGGAAGAATTCCCATTTCTGAGGCGTGCGACATGGAAAGTTCATTGCCTCCGGATCCCCCACATTCCTTCTGTTTGGTGCCTTCTGGGCGTTCAGCGTCTTCACCCTTCGGAGTGAGTGGGAAGGGCTAATTGGATTGGGCGGCGGTAAATATTTCTCGCCACAGTAAATGGGATTGCCAGGGCAAGGTGCATTCCACAATCCCCACTTCTGGTAGGCTGAGCGACACGATCATGAAGCACCATGCTGTCACAAAACAGTAATTTTATATGTTGGTTTGTATGGGTGTGAAACTTGGCGCCTCACTCTAAGAGGAGAGCATACACAGATCGGGGCTGTTGGAGTAGGTAGCTCATGCGATTATTTAGACCTATGGGAGGCTGAGTCAGTAGGATAATGGAGGTACTTTGACTATGCAACAATTAGAGTTGTGATTTGTAATCTTCACCTTGCGTTATTAAGTACGTAATTTCATGGAACGAACTCCTCCTTGTGAAGCTGATAGTTGGCAGAGATGGTCAAATCCTCTGCCTTTTATGGTACCCAGAAGTTTATTACCGTGTTCAAAAGATCCCGCCACTGGACCCTATCCTGATTCAGATGAATTGGTTCAGTACGAAGTTAATCTTATATCTCATTGGTGAATTAAATAAAAACAGATTTGTAGCTTTTATTTAAAACAAGTTAGACGTTGTGTAATTTAATATTTAAAGAGTCGATAATGCTGTCTCTGTGTACTGTAGGGTTGTAATATGTGCTGTTATTTATACTACTTTTCCAGCAATAGGTTCGTATTGCATGCAGACTTTTGGTTTGAAAAGTAAAGGTTGGTGTTAAAATGGAACTGAAAGAAATAGGATGTTAATGTGTGGACTGAATTTATCTGCTGGCACGGTGATGAACCTTCTGGTTCCATAAAATGCAAGGAATTAATTGTCTGATTGACGACCCTTAGTTTCGCAAAAAACGGGCTCTGCTCCTAGAAGTTACATTGTGTGTGCGATTAGCACTGATCCTTTCTTGTGAGGTGTGTAAAGTGGCCTAGAACGCATTTGGGCGATATGAGTAGCTGCTCCAGCTGGGAGGTTGGAACCGGTTCACTCGCAGGATGACATCTTGAAGGTCGGCGTTAAAAATAGTTGCAATGTTCTGTTCTGCAGCCGATGCAGTGTTTCATTGTGCCAGGTTATTGATCCACTGCCAGGCCGAGAAGATTTGCATTTTGTTTTGAGCGGAGCTCGGGGTCCCTGGGGACTAACATCTTGTCGTTCAGGACTGCAGTTGGCTGTTACCTCATCGCGGTGTTTGCTGTATTGCTCAGTGTTTCTTAGTTGACTGCGGCTTAAGGATTCTAGGGATTGGCTCCCTGGATTCAGCGAACCTGGGAAATAAGGACACAAAAGGCGCTGAGATGTACGAGGTTTGCCCGTTACTTTGAGACCCGTTTCCTTGCAAATTTTTAATAATATTTTGATACGAAGTGTTGTACTTTCACTGGCTACATAATTTACCACTGCGGTGTGAACATATTCTTAGAACGTGATTAATCACAGTAGTGTATAATTAATATAAATGCTTCTAATCGTATAAATATTTCTAGCATTCTTGTTCCATTGTTTAATTGTGTTGAGCAACTGACCTGTCTACTAGCAAAACTCAAGAGGTTCAACACCGATAATTCGAAACCCCTTCATTGGAAATAATTCTGAGCAACTTCTGTCCGCCCCCACCCAACAACCTGCTTTCGTAAAGTTAAAAGTTGACTCTGGTCCTTAACTACGCTCCACCCTAAGCGAACGTATGGGAGCCGCTTTTTCCCTGGTGCCCATTGGTAGGAGACTGGGCGGGCTCCAGAGCCAGTCTAAACGGTCCTGTGCTTTTCTGAGATTCATCTTAGTATCCCCCCTCCCAACCCCTCTCGATTCTTGGACTGGTAATTGTTCTGTTTTCTTCTGATTACCATCCTCCTTAAGAGATTCGGTAGTCATCTGTCGTAACCATCCAAGACATATGCCCAGTCCGTAGTAGCCTCCGAGGTTTCACTCCGGTACAGTGTATACGTATATGTATATATCACAAAGGTCCTCGTTTGCCATTATCCTTGATCCTAGGAGTGAGGATGTGACTTAGGACAGGACTGAGTGGTACGTTACTGTGAGCACAGTAACAAATCTTGGGGTTCTTTGAGACGCAGGAAATTTGTTGATCAGCTGACTGTCTGCTTCAGAAGAAAGACTGTGCTCTACGAAGTTCTTAGTTTGTTAGATCCAAAGATTGTTCAGAACTCCTTTTCAGACGCGAGTAATTTGTGTTCTTTCTTCAAGGTTAAGAGATAATTAATTGTTTTTCATTGCAAAGTAACGAAAGCAAATGCATCTAGTTCTTGTAAGTTGCTGTTTGAAGTGGGCAGTGGAGATGTGAACTAAGGAAAGGGCTGTTATGGGGATGGGGGGGGGGGGGGGACGTCTCGAACGTCATACGCTGTGGGGTTAGGAGTGAATGATGTAGGATTGTGAGCACCTTTAAGAGGATTTTGAAGTTGTGCAGTCAGTGGACGTCTGTCTGGGTGCTCCTCTGCCGCTGTTCAATACTGCGGGCTGGCAGGCTGGCTGCTACCCTCTTCGCTCTGATCTAGTTCGCCCTGCGCCACCGCAATTATCTACCCCGAGAACGCGCACGCGCCCACCCCTTCATACCCCCGCCATGTCGTCTTGCGCTTAGTGGCAGTACACACCTGAGCGTTCCCTTCTCATGTGAGGTCCATGGTTCCTCTCAGAATCGGTTTCCAATCCATTTCCCTTCATTACATCGTAACAAACAGATTATCTGGTAATAAAATCCAAGAATTTAACACCGCTCGTGCCAGAACGCACCATTAGACACGATTCTGCACGGTTACAGGGCATCATAATGTATCTTTACATCGCTTCGGTGTCGAAGAGATTCCCGCACAAAAATACTGTCTTCCTTTCCTGTATCCCCATCAGAAGTGTTTGCACAGTCCACCGTAACTTTCATTACTTCAGCAATGTCAGATGTGAGCTGTTAAGTTACTAGCTTTGTCGTTATCTGGTAGCATCCTAAATTGAAACACACGCACAGAAGACATAAAACTGAGGGCCTTGTTTGGTTTCTGTTGCTACTCAGCTGATAGATGAAGTTTCGTGACAGTCTTTACTGGAAGTCATTGAGCTAAATAATGTTTGGTGCATGTCTGCGTAGGCTGTTGCTTTGTCTGATTTATATAAAGCTTAAATAGACATTTGTCATTTTTCTAAATGACTGATGGTCATGCAAAACACCGATACATGGCATAAAGTAGACCCACAGGTCTCGTAAGACCATTTTGTAAATTATTCTTTATGGACAGAACATGTGGCACGCATGGGGAGGTGATAATTGCGCACAAAGTTGTCGGAGAGCCGGAGGGGAAGAAACAACCCCCGAGACATAGACGTAGATGGGAGGTTAATATCTCCGAATGCGGTAATGAGCCTTCGCTTTTGATAAAAAGCGAATAATTTCTTTGAGTGAATAAGTGACTATCAACTTCTTAAGGGGAGTTTTATTTTATGTCATGTCCTTAGGTGATGCCGTCTCTTAGTGCATGTTCCGGCCTATGTGTATTGCCCCTGTAAATCTTGGTGGTGATTATTTGTACCACCTGCAATCAGTAATTATACATTCTGTCTACAGATAATTTGTAATTGAAAAGCGTCGTGTTTTTTTATATGCGGACTGAATTTTCTTATTCGTGCATCGGCTTCAAAGGGCAAATCTTTGAAAATTTTATTTGGTTGGGTGATAATATATTTAGCGAAAAAAAGAATGTGATATGTGAGCAGTCTTATTATCTTTCCAAACGCAGGCCCTGTATGAACTTCAGAACTGCGAATAAGATGTTTGAGAATATGTGCACCCTTGGCGCAGCCCCACACCTCGCGCTCCGGTGTGAACGTTCCTAGTTCTGCGTTGTCCGCCCGTCCTCCCGCCTGCACCCACTTTCCTCCTCCTCCTCCTCCTCGCATCCAAATTGACAAATTAAAAAAAAATCCCGGGCCACGTTAAAGCAGCAGTCCTGTTTCGCCATACTTCGCATTCCGATTCCTCACAGCCGTGGGCAGTCACGGTAACTTTTAGTTTTGTGTTTGCAGGAAGAATATCTGACCAACATTTACGCTTTTAATTTGAGTTGGGAATATTGCATTTTTTCCTAGAGATCGCGAGATAGATTTTCGGGCCCGAGGCTCGTCTTCCTGATGTCTGTTTTCATGGTTCTCCCCCGGCTTACCCGGTATTTCCAGTCCTGTCCTATTTGCGTCTGCGGAGTTTGCAAAAGTATTAGTGGCATGCGAATTCTGGGACTTAATATTTGGGCTTGGTTTCCAAACGTGATACGGCACCTGCATTTGTTTGCACACAACCTCCAGTTTCTCGCGTTTCCGTACGAGCTTCGTAGCCCGACTGCAGACACTGATTGGCGGGCATGCCTCTGGGTCTGCCGTCGTGTGCCAAACGTCTTGCCTTCGGTCCAGTAGCGACTGTAGCGATTCAAACAGATTCAGTTCACTAGCAGTTCAGGACGGCCAGTGTGTGGCGTGTCAGTTGGGACATAGTCAAGAACGAACTTTAGACGTTCCCAGAAATGCGCAAAGCGTTCGGACGTCGTGATTGAGCAGTTCCTTGATCGCTGCAGACCGCCGTTAGTGAGCGTCCCCAACGAGAAAGTCATGACAGCATTTACCTGCTATATAAGACTTATTACTGCATCATCATCGTCTTCATTAACGAAAAATAATTGAAAAGTGGCAAGTGGCCCATGAATCATGGGGGCTGCATTCCGAGGGCCGGTCACAGCTTCAGAGTTGTCATATGGGGTGGCGTCTCTCCTTTCGGTTCGTCCCCGGCGTTTGAGAATCAAGTAAACAAGAAGCAGAGTGATGGATGAGTCGTGATGTGTGGATTGAGTCTGTGCCAGGCAGCGTTCTACAGCCGATTGTTTCCTGACGGACGCTGTTTGATTGTGTCGTAAGGATTCAGGGTTTGTGCCAGTGCCTGATTTCGTGGCTGCGGAATAACATTTCTACCTTTCTTTCAGGAACGTGTTTTTGAAGTAAAGACTGGTTTGTTGTCTTCTGCTTTTCGACAGCAGGTAAAGATCATCAGATTCTTTAATAGGTATATTGAACAGATTCTTACACTGTTAACTGTTACTGCATTGCATTAAGAAATGCCAGGTATTGTCCGAGGAGGGTTTAGTACGCAGGAGTGGCTTTGCGGCCGTACTATGCTATCCAGGAAGCTGCATTTGTTGATGTTATTTTCGATTAGGAAGAACGATGTTTGCTGATAAAACTTGTTAAGAAATTATAACAAGGAAACTAAATTCCGTTATAATGCTTAAAGTTCTTAGTGCTGCTGCCTGTGCATTGTTGTTGATGGTGCAGAAACATCTGCTAGGAGAAATGTAAACCCGACGATAATAGTGGCCCGAAGAAGGTTTCCCCTCGCTGCCCCTTTTGACGTAGGGACTGTTTAGTTTTCTTAGCAGTCTCCTAAGCCTAGTGCTTTGCTTTCCTCAGAAGACAACGCAGTATCACTATCGATCCAATCAAGACTAAACCCCGCCTTCCTTCTGTCGTCCCTTTCCATTCCGAAAAATATTTACGCGTCAGAAAAGCAGGGAGTGTATTTGTAGCTGGTCCATATTGTACGACTTTGTTTTCTTGTCTGGAACAGCGCCTCGGACAGCTGGCTTCTTGGCATGGGTGTGTTCACAGCCTCTGTACAGGCGTCTTTATAAGTGCAGGGCGGAACATTTCGGAATTTGAACACGAGGTCTTCCTATGTAGAGCTGATGTTCCTGTTTTGTTGTGTGAGGACTTGGTAACGTGGTCGTGTGTGTCAATGGGCCTCACATGCAAGGCCGTTTCTCCTTCCTGTATCCTGCCGTCGTCATGACACCGACGAATTTTCGCAGATCGTCAGAATTATCAGTGAGGTGAAACTGAGTGGGCAAGAGCACAGCTGTTTTGTGCAGTTTAAAAAGTCGCCAGTTTTGCTGTGTTAACGATTGCCTCGCTTGGCCAAACCTTCCGACATTGTATTGGCTCTGATGAAGACTTCATACATTGTTTCTCTATCACTTCCACACTGGAGAACGAGGCATCACGTTCCTTAGAAGCGTCGACAACTTGTAATACTTCGTCATAGTGAGATACAGTGTAATAGGGCTCACTCTACGCTTACTGTTGTAAACAGAATTCATATTTGAGGTCCCAAGTCGACATCACGTATTTAATATATCATCTACATTTCTTGTTTTCAACTGTGCTCAAGAAATTGGAGTGGGCCCACTCGAGAGATTTTGTTA
The DNA here is from genome assembly GCF_977971745.1 of Zootermopsis nevadensis. Lineage (NCBI taxonomy): Eukaryota > Metazoa > Arthropoda > Insecta > Blattodea > Termopsidae > Zootermopsis > Zootermopsis nevadensis. The sequence continues at coordinate 2,431,753 of NW_028259161.1, forward strand.
ATGTCTGTCGTAACACTTGGAGAACGCCAGTGAGGCAAGTACCAACTTGTATTACAGGTTTGAGGTTTTCACGTTGCAACACCATGTAGATGGAGACATTATGTTTCTCCGAAACGTTGACATTACCTGCGAGTCCACGCGGCGTCTCAACCCACAGAAATAACAGTAAACATTCACTGGCCACAAATTTCTGGGATAAATGTTCACGTATTATTGAACCTAACATTGATAGAAAAGTATGCCAGCTTGAACTAAAACTTAAATTAGCATATGATACAGCAAAATCTATGTATAATAATCTGTGTAACAATAAACACTATCAACGCGTGGTAAAAAACCGTTGTGTAGCGAAAGCAGCCGGTACTTTAAAATATATGCGCGTAGGAAGCATTACCCGGTCTGAAGGGGCAATCAGAGGTAGGATGTCGTGTCCAAATTCATTATTGGAAATGGTACCTTGGTATAGCCCCGTGTGAGTGGGTACAGTGGTATGAACGTACTTAAATATTTTTGAAGTGCATAATTTTTGATGTGAAGCTGTCCGGGGCGTTTTGGCCCCCGAGTAAAAGAACGATCAATGACCTAATTGTGCTACAGTGGATGTGGTCTTCCGTGGACGCCTCAGTAGAGTAGACTGGGATTCCGGTTGAGCTCCACGATAGCGAACCGGCAAGATGGCTCTTGTCGATTGACAAGTGTAATTTGTGCTCTGGAAATTATATTTTGTATTCGCAGTAGCTTTGTACTGAATGTCGGATTACACACACAGACACAGAAAAGAGAATAATTTGACCCGGTTCCGCTCTGACATCGGTTAATCTACAGTTTTATCATGACAGTTTGTTTTTTCTGTTTATGACTAAATGTCACATGAAAAATTCAGAAGTGTTTGATTACCCTGTCACATATATTTAGACGAGAGCTGCATTTATGCGACAGTATAAAAAGTTAGCTCAGTTTGTGCTGATATCTGCAACTGACCATTGCAAATTCTGTTTTCACGTGTTTCATGCAGGTTGTAAATATTGTAAGATATGGAACTGAATGACAGTGTGAAAACGTGTTTTATATAAAAAGCATGTATTCGGAAGTTATCCGGCTCGAATCTCGATGGAGTTATCGCCTATGCCTACTCACACTTTTTGTGGTTTACCTCAGTCTCTGTAGCAGACTTCAGGACAGTATATTAAAATATATCATTACCATCTCGTTCCCAATGCTATAGTCAGCATTCATGATTCTCCCCAGTAGTAATGAAAAGCCTTGGGTTCGAAACCAATCACCTCCACTGACCTTGAAATAAAATTTCAATAAACGTGTCAGTGTAATGACGTGTTACCTGAAGACGAGAGTAAAGTCAGTTGTCGAAATGTCGTAAAAATGTAATGATGCCAGTATACCATTGTTTAACATACGAATGAGGGTAGTTCATGTTTCCATGCACAGAAGTTCAGTAATTCGCAAAGAGATTACAAATTTCATGGCGTTCTGAATGTTGGTTGTCTTGCATTCACGATTTGATCCTTTGAGGCACAGTGGTAACTATGTTCCTCGTGCATTTAACATCTTGCTCTTAATTTCCTTCAACATGCACGGGTTTCGTTTTCCTTTGCTGTAAATACGAATATTTTCGAAGGGCTGATTTCTCTCTGAGTTTTCGTTATGTGCCCGCATTTTTCTGGCGCTGTGCTACTGTGACGTCGCGACGGGCCGACCCCATAACAGACTTTGGTTCCGTTGCTGGGATCAGCTTCTTTAGTACTTAATTTGAAATTGCTGCGGTTGGGAAAGCTCTGCGTGGATTGATTTATCGCCCTATTCGAAGTGAGAGATAAAGCTCACACTTCTGTACATTGATCAAACGTAACACGAAACCTGCTGTGGCGTTACGTCACTCACTGGTAAGTGTTGTGACGTTTGCAGTGACGCCACGTGTCATTTCAAGTCCACCAAGAAACCAGGTTATCTGTTAGCGAAGAAATTGTGACATTGTCTTAGAGATGATATGAAAATTTGACGTCATGCCGTGTTTTAAATGGGTTATCTGCTGCATCACGGGAAACGGACTTACATCCAGCTGTGACGCTTTGCCAAAGTTGTGACCGTTACTCGTTATGCTTAAGTGTGGTATGTGTAGGTTGTTCCAAAAACGCAGCTTGATAAGCACTGCAATCGCCGATGATTGATTCTTCTGCCATTATTTCACGTGTTCGCACAAAACACGTAAAATGAACGCGTAGAAAAAAGGCCTTCTCATTGTCTGTCACCGAAAGCGCTCAGAGGATTACGAGCCTCTACTCTGATTGTGGTCAGGAAGTTACAAACATTTGCATGCGTCTGGTTATATTCCATTTTGCATAGAGCTCAAATTGAATGTCGTTATCAAAACACAAGCTCGAAGTACGGACAGTTGTCATCAGAATTTAAGGGTTCATTTTAAACATTTTGAGAAGACGACGAAAATTAGGATGATGGAGGTATCAAGAGATTCTGAAATGTCGGTGAACGTCTACCAGACTACACGGCGTTACAACCCAGAAGACAGCCATCTTTGTGAAAACTTCTTAGATATAGTGAAGTGTTCTGCCTGTGGAATGATTAGATTTCCGAGACTATGTTTGCCCGATTATAGTAGATTTGTGTGTGCAGTTCAGGTTCCGTAACTGAGGCGCGTTAACACCCCTGTTAGGTAAGCGGGGTGTCTACTGTCTTAAAGGCATTAAGCGGCATTATTAATAACTATGTCGTACATATACTAAGTAAATCCATGTAACAGAGTCCTTAAGAAGTTAACAGTAACTTCTCTGCCGAAGAAATTGCCCGCCGCTCATGGAGAACGAAGTTTTTACGGGGGGGGGGGGCTCTGGACCCTATCGTGAGCCAGATAAATGCATCGTCGCTTCCTATCGCTTTATGATAAATTACGGCTTGCTATTCTCCTTCAGGCATTGCAGTCGTCTTGAACCTCACGTTTTCTTTTGTTTCAGGTAAGTGTTCTTGTTTTGACGCTTTGCGTCATGCACGACAGGCAGGCAGTGGGAAGGAATGTAAGTGAAGAATTTATAGTATGAAGGTTAGAGATTGCGTGGGTTAAGGTTCCGGTACATGTTCTTCTTTGTAGCTCAGTCAGTAAGGTGGCTATGGATTGACCGGAAGCAGGAGGCGACTTAAATTTAATTTCGGACTAAATTTGTTTATACGCAGTCAAGATACATTTGTTACTCGAACTGCTTTAACGGTGTTCACACCAACATCACAGTATAATTTCTGGACTTTGAAACTGGTCGTACCTGCATGTGATGTTGAGGTAAAGACTGCGCTCTGTCTTAGGCGTTTGGTGTGAGGTGCTCGTTACGTATTCCACTCTTGCGGTGTATTTGGTACATAGTTTCTTTGATTTCGTGTTTCCGGATCGCGATGGTAAGTGCATCGGATCTCTCTGTCTGCGGGCATGCGAACCGAGAAGGCGAAGACTTATTTTCTGTGACGTGCGTCACGTGCAGAGGTGCGTTGTGGGTGGGACACTTCCTCTGCTCTCCTCCATTATCATTCCTTCTTTTTATCCCCTTCCTCTGTCTGCTACTTTTTCGTCTGAGTAAAGACGACGACCTTGACAGTAGGGGAGTAGAGAAATGGCAGCACTGCCTTCCCCTCCCTTTACCCTTCAGTTCTGTTCTTTATGGTTCCCACGAAGGATCGTGCTCGTGACAATTGTACTCATTGTAAAAACATCGATCGAATGAATGTTTCTAGTTCCAGCAGCGTCAGAGTGAAAGTGTGGAGTGTATCGGATTTGAATCCCTACGGAGACTGTTTAATCTGAAGATGACTGTCTTCTGGGATGTTGCGTCGTGTACCCTCGTAGAAATTGGCCGACGTTTCGAGGGCGTCTGCATAATCAGGGCGATGATGATTGCGTGTCTTGGCTTCTTCTTGTATTTGGCATAGTTTATTTTGAAGGCGTGGATTGGCGGGGCGAATGGCAGGTCTTGTAGTGGCTCTGCTTGAGGTTGTTCGCCCTGCTTAAGCTTCGCGACGCCGAGCGGGTGGATTGCGTCAGATCGTACGGCGTCACGATTGTCGGTATCAGCGCGTGCTTTTATGTGTCCTGTCTATGTTTGAAGGCCAGACCGAGCGTCGCGACGCTTGGAGGTGGTTTGCTTGATAACTCGTTTCTCAGCATCTTTTAGATTGGCGTCGCGCGACTTATGTTGTCCTGTGTCAGCGTGGGCATAACGTATGCCGCGGCGGTCGGCGTCACGATCCTCGTCGTCGAGTGGGTAGGCATGACGACACTTATTTAGTTTCATCCCAGGACGTCGCGTTGCTTGCCGTCGCTTGGCTCGTCTTGGCGTTTCGTTTTCTGTGCTCAGCTCGGCGCTCCAACGATAGGCGTCCGATTGCTCAGTCTTGTTCCTCAGCGTCTCGAGTATCATTATCGCCTTTTGTGTGATGTGTGGATCCCTGCAGGTTTTACGTATGGCGTACGACGCTCGGCGTGCAGAATAACATAGGCACCGGATGGAGGCAATTTAACTTTGCTTTTCGTACGCTCTGTTCCTGTGGGGATAGTTCGCTGTATCCATTGGTTAAGATGCTGGATGGGTCCCAGATCTGCTGTTGACACAGGGTGTTCCTTAATGTAATGTTGGTGTTGTACAAGCAGATTGAATTTTTAAGAATTCGACAACACGTGTGTGTTTGTGTGTATGTATCCTTGAGATGATATAAGCAGCTGCAAGTTGTGTTTGCGGCATGGAATTGCTCTGATATATCTGAAAGACTAATCTGTATGCGTTTCACACTCTTGCTGCTTTATAATTACGTTATTGTGTGGATGTTTCTATACGGTTTGTTCCACAAAGGTCGATTACGAAATCAAAAACCCACAATGTTCGTACCGGCGCTGGACATGCTGAGGACTAACCCGTCATCTTTGTAATCGTACTTTTTGTGTCAGATGATTATAAAAATGCGTTAGTATAAACTATATGCTACCCGCGACAAAGAGTCGATTTTAGTTTTTGAGTCGTGGTTGAGAAAAGGAGCGAAGTCTGCGTAACTGCCCTACCCAATTTCTGGTGGCTCATGTGAGTTTTTACCGGCAGTGATGTTAATTTTTTGGGCGAAAACATACAGAATGCTAGATGCCGCTGAGGTAGGCGGTACACAATTTAGCCCCGGGTGAAGTTCATGCGTCGGTACATAAATAAGTTTAGACTTGGTTAACTGCTGAGTTATGAGAAGTGCAACTGATGGTAACCTTGGCACAAGTGCAACTTTTTTGCCATTAACAGGTGTACCCTTTTTTTTAGGGGGGGGGGGGGGGGCATTGTGCAGTGAGTGACAGGAGGACCTGTGAAACGCTCCACTGTCCATCAACAGGCCCATCTGAAGTCGAACCGCTGATGAAAGGGCTGATTGTTTCGGAACGGGTAGTGGATCAGTGTACTACAAGCTGACCTGACTCTAGTAAAGGAGACCTCCTCTACGATATAGCCCATTTCATCCGCCCCTTCCTCTTGAATATGAACTCCCTCCTCAATCGTCACACCTCTCAACTTCCCTGTGACAACGCACGCAGGCTCAGTGCGACGTCACTGCGTAATTGTAATTTATGGGAGCAACGTCACTGCAGCGAGCGCATTATTTGGTGAGTAATGGTGAAAAAACAGCAGTCTCGGAACACCAGGTAGCCAGCTTCAGAAAGGAGCGAGCGTGGCTTGATGAAGGTCATAAAACATAAAGTCATCTGCATTTAGTATTGTTTCCTGCGTTATGGGTCGAAGTAAATCCAGTTGATTGTCCCGCTCCCATTAAAATATAATTTGTTCATTCTGTAGTCTAAAATATTTTCCACATGTTTTCCCTGGAGGGCAAAAATTTGTAAATGTCTTTGGGATGCGAATTTCTTCCACCACACATTCAACGCCTCTTATCAAGAATTCTGAAGGGCTACGCGCATCTGCGCTTAGTTTAGTCATGTAGCCTGCAATGTTATTAATCTGAAACACTTCTTTAATTAATTAATATCGTCATCGATCTTTGGTCTCGGCGCGTAACTTCCGCTGATGGCATCAGAAAACGCGTTTCAGCAACGTCATTACTTCTTTTATTTTAGGTTCATCAGGCACTTAGTTTCATTAAAAACATGTTTACCGGTGTTTTTAATTGGGGCAGTGCCCAGATATATTAGTGGGCTGTGAACGTTGCGACGCACGGCAGTGAGCGTCGCTATAGAAACAGGCAGACTATTGGAACCGATTTATAACGTATGTGAAAGGCAACGCGTCTCCTTTGTGTGACTGAGAAAAGACATATTTATTTAAATTACACGTAAATCTTAATTAAATAGTTATTATTGTGTAGTTAAAGTATGGAGGGGATGCTCTGTGCTCGAGAGTACCCGTCGCTTATTTCTGGAAAGCCGCGCATTCTGTGAAGTTCATCTCTACGAAGATACAGAGTTGCTTTGTTCTGGTCTTTCCCCTTGTGCGGCTGAAAGACGGAAAGGCGGAGTCAACAGGGATGTTTGTTTGCTTCTTTTTACGAGTAACGTAATGTCGATGGCGTTTGAGAACACGGCAGGCTGTGTAGAGTATTCGCATTGAGGAAGGAAAAGCGGGAAGAGGAGAATGTTGTATAAGGATCAGATTTATAATTTGTTGGGATTATCAAATTTTAGATAATTATGTTTATAGCATATGTAGCGCGCATAGAGTTCAGAAATGCACGTTAAGTTTTGATTGAATAACTTGAAGTCGAGAGGTCACAGGTCAAATCGAAGCGCATCTTCGAGAGACAGGGTGTGGTAGCTTCGGTTGGATTGAGCCGGTCCAGTCACGGGCATCTGCGAATGCTGCTCCAGATTCTGTAGAAGGAAGAATATTTGTTATTCAGCTAAGCAATTTTAAATTTTCTGACAAAGTTGAACGCATAGTGGAAAAGGGAGTGGAATGTTGCCTGGCAGTCGTCAAGCGAGGAGACCTGTTTTTGGGTGTCGTGGGATTTCATGGGAGAATGATATTAAAATGGAAGCGAGTGAGTGAATGACTTATTTGCAAAAATAATAAGTGCTTGGCAGTAAATCAATGTTTTTGGCCTACACGAGTTTATGTGAGCAGGTGGTCTTGCTCCACAGTTCGATGCCAGGACAGAGAAAGGGCCAAAATGTGTTTCGTAATGTGCTTACATGACGAACCGCTGCACGAGGCATCCATCACTGTCCAGTTGTCCTCCTGCCTACTACCGGTGACAGACACTTCCTGTCATGTCTGCTCCAGCCTGCTCCTGGTTGACAGCGCCCCACAGCCAAATTCGGTTAATATCGAGGTTGAGAATTGAGATGGAAAACAGACCTGTACAGAAACATGCCGCTGACGCCTCGTTGGGTCTTTTACGTTCTGAGTGACTGGGATAAAATTCTTGAGAGCTCAGGGAAGTTCCTCCTCGCACGACCACTTCGCCTACGATCCAGTGGCCATCGGAGTAGAGTGACCGGAGCGCAAAAACTGAGCACTTGTGTACATCCCAGACGTTTCCGAGGTACTCAGATTCTGGATTAACTTTGAGTTTGATTCCCGGCATGATCAGAGATGGCCCCCTTTGCTACCAAATCCACCCAGGTTTCCAGTCACTGGGTGCTGGGGCAAAAGCAGCCGGAGTGTGATGCTGACCAGCCACTTCCACCTACTGCCATGGCGTGGAACTGCACCTCCTTGCTCGCACGCCTTCGTGGCACCGCAAACGATGAGCCTGGTGTAGAATATGAAGACGTAGTTGAAAGGTGTTTGAAGACGGAGTGTTGAAAAGAACGGGTCGATATGAACCCAGCAAAGAAGAAGCAGTAGGACGGGTACGATGGACAGAATTACATAATGAGGAGCTTTGAAGTTTATATTTTCCACTTAATATAAGGCGGGTGATGAAATACAGGACGTCGAGATGGGAGGGCATGTAGAAAGCGCGTAATTTCTGGACTAGAAGAGCGTCACTTACTTTTCAAGAAACAGCGATAGTGTTCCGTGTAACGAACAAGGCGGTAGGTGGGGGAGACTCACACCTGCACAATAGCGCCTTATGTTAATGTGTTGGCTGAAAGGAGAAACGCAAAGGTAATGGGTTTGGAACAACACTGCGTAACTCTGTGGAAGCTAATAGTTGTTCAGTTCGTCAAGAAACTCCCCGCCTTTCATGGAACTCGAAGGACCAGTCCACCACCGGTCCTGTACTGAGTCGGAAGAAAGCAATCCACACCCCCAAATTGTAATTTGGTCCAAATGTTCTCCTCAGACGCCTTCAGCCGAAAGAAGACGCTGCTAGGTTGTGATACGTGCAATCACAAAATGAACTATTGTTTAAGAATGTTTATTTTGAAGCCCATTTCTATTTATACTTTTATTTGTGGGATTTGGAATCTTTGACCCCGCTATCCTGCCTAAGTCTTAGTTCTCTTGTTTATTTGTCATCATTCGCAAGCGACAAGTGTGAGAGGTTGAAGCAGGTGCTGATGATACTGACTACTCATACTACTGCTTCTTGTACCTTGGCACTTCATTGTGTTCACATAAGCCAAACACTGGATCATGAACCACTTGAGTCCAATCCAGACCTTGCCCACCCATTTCTTGCGATATTCGGCTGTGAAGTGAAGTATCTGTGTTGTGAATGTGTGAATTAATTATATTGACGTCGTTTACGATGTTGAGCAGTCGACTTCGTTGTTTCTTCGTGTATTTAACGTCGTTTCCCCAGCTGTTTAAGTTACCCTGTTGAATGTGACTGAGGACAGAGGTGGTGGCTTGCTTCAGGCAGGCGAACAGGAAGGCCACTCTCCCAGCACTTGCCTACAGGAACAGAGACCCACAGTTGGGATAGAGAATGGAACTCGGGACTCCAGAATACTCTGTCTCGGTTTTTCTGCATGTGAGTTACGGTGGGCCGGGACTGTAGACGGAAACAGGAAGCTTTAGATGTGCACAAGGGAGGATAGTCTCGTTGTGGGCCCTAAGGCGATATGGCCTGGGCATAACTTTTTCGGGAACTTGTGCTGGCTGGCATTGGCTTCGATGAACCGCAGGAAAATGGCTGCGGTTGTCAATTGACATTTCCCGGAATCCACGTAGCCCCTTGGACGTAGGAGCAGGTGTGTCCTGCAGATGTCTCCAAGGCCAGGTAAAATGCTTTCTTCGCACACCGCTTGTGGCTGCCGTACATAGACGGTCCGGTCCGTTGAGTGACTGACTGCTGGCTTGGTGACCGTTATTTGATTCCCGGCAGGGACAATTCCCCCCCCCCCCCAACTCTTTCGTTATCTGATTTGGTGTGCGGGAGGTTCTGTGTCACGAAGCTCGAGCTGAGTTTTATGTGAAGCAGACATTTTCATAGTGTATTTAGACAACAAACATTAAATTCTCCGGACATGTTTATATGCGGATATAATGCGAAGTTTATTTTTAAACTCCGTTGATACCTCAGGATATAAGCTGACGGACAGTTGCTGGTCCAGAGTGCATCTCATACAAGCAAGTCGACAACACTTCTGACATTTAACGTACTAACCTAACCTAACCTAATTTAACGGAACATCACCTATCCTAATCTAACCTAACACAAGCTGAGTTACTCAATGCAAACTTGCTGAAAGCAAATTCCCCAAACCAGAGCTGTGGAAAGTCATTATTCGCAAAGCTAAGCCGGACAAAGTTAAGCTCCATAGATCTAAGCTACGCAAAGATTAGGTGTGCAGTGTTAATTTGCGCAAAGGAAAGGTACGCAGAGCTAAGTTGCTGGAAGCCAGGCTGAGAAAAGTTGAGTTGACCAAGGCTAAGTTTCTCAAATCTGCATTGCGAAAATCTGTTACACCAAGCAAAGCAGATTCGACCGCTCACTACATCCATATTGACTAGTCGTTATGCGTATGACATGTGGCTACGTATTTTTGTTCTCGTATTTTATGGTCGACATTTTACAGAATGTTACTTCATAGAGGATCTTGTAAGTACGGACATAGCGGTATATGCATGTAGCTGGGCGGTTGTGTTCGCTGATGTCATAAGCAACTAACATGTCCGTTATCTATAGGTAATGTCTAGTTCAGCACGTGACTACGTCACGCGGCAAAGTGTTCATGTTTTAGAAGGCCTCAACGTAAAACAGTATGACAGAAATACTTGATTTTAGAGTGAAAGTATGAACTGCAATGTAATAGGCGCACCCTAATTTTCCAGATACAATATTTCATCTTTCTGAAGCTAATTCATTGCATATACAGGTCGATGATTTTTTATGTGTAAAGATAGCTGTATTCTGGGATGTACCATCACGTACCTTGTAGGTATTGACCGATGTTTCAGAAGAGGGTGGTGCCAGTCAATATCTACGAGATTACACTACACGGTCCTGCATCTCAGAAGACAGCTATCTTTATATTTGTCGCCGTTAAGGACCTCGAATCTCACCAAGCACGCAAGCTATTTGTATGTGGAGCACACATGCCTCCGAACAGTGTTCTTGTCGATTATCGCTGTGCACAATCGATGTTCATTTCTTGCACATACAGAGCTAATCAACGGTAGTCACACTAGGCTGCATTGACGTACCATTAATTTTTCAGTTTGTTTCCTTAAATACATGCAACATCGGAAAACGTTTATATTGAAAATGTTACGCTTTCGATTCCCGTGTCATGAAGTGTGGGGTTATAATAAGCCAGTACCGTGGCGGATACTTCATGTGAAGCCAATAACCGCTCAGCTCGATAGACTTTCTGCTTTCTATGGAATTCTAATTTTCATTATTTTGATCATAAGAACCAGCCATTGAACCTTATCATATGCCACGTGCTTCCCTTACACACGCTCATATTCTGTTTCTTCAAGATGTTTTAATGTCACCCTCCACCCGAGCTTCCGTCTCCGAAGTTGCTTCTCCCATAACACTTCTGTGATTATTTCTGCCATGCGTACTACGTTACCGTTATCCTGGGACGATATGACAGTTTTTGGTATTCACGTGTGCATATGTAGACGTGAAGCTAGCAGATTTTCAGTAATTAGGTGGCGCAGTCAGGAGAACATTAACGACAAAAATTAGAATAAATACTTTTAAAATTCTGTGAAGTAATTAATGGCTCTGCCGTAGCTGTTTTGTGGAGCGGAATGTTGGACTATAAACTAGCGAAAACGAGCAGCAGAAATCAGATTTGTCGTAACTTCAGAGGGATGTAGGACATCTGACAGAATTCACGACGAAGACGAGAGGACAGTGAAATATATTTCCCACGGTAAAAGTTATAGTTTACGAAATTAGCAGGGGGTCATGTGGGACGAGTGGAGAAATACTGGTTGCCGGAAATGGTAGAGTATGTGCGTAATGTCTGATGAGATTACGAAAAAGCGGAAGACCTATGAAAAGATTGAGAGACAAGTTTCAGGAGATATTTGTTGAAGTTACTGATGAAGTGTGCGTTTGGACGTCATTTTATGCACTTTGTGCAAATACATGCTGGTCAGACAAACCCAGAGTGCTGAAAGAGACTGCGCGCATCGCCATGTCAGAAGCAACATTTCCGAGTAGGGTGATACGTCTGGTCTGAGCGATGTCGAGAGTCTGGCTTACAACGCAAGTAACGGTTGCTAGGGCTATTTGGGTGGGGGCACCTGCCCGGATGCGGGCAGACGAGATAAACGTTGCCTTCCAGTCAGCTGCTGGCTTCGTGCAAAGTCAGGAATTAACCTTCCCTGGGGTTCGTTTAACCTATAATATTAACTTCGCACAAAAACGATGATAAGTTCAAGTGCAACACTAACGAGGGGTGGCCACAGTTGACAGTTGTCGGCTGGTGGTTATTTGACTCACGAGTGTTTCACGACGAATACAGCTGAGGTGGGAATATGGTAGTAAATAGCGGAAGGAATGGATCGCGGTGTGTTTGAAGGTGCTATCCCGGCATGAAGACTGAGGAAAACCACGTAATACGTTGACCAGGTTAAGATGTTAGATACTGAATCAACAACTGGTTAACGTAATATCGTTCCGGAGATGACGGTCATAGGTCACGAATCGTAAAATATGACTTTAGTGTTGTGCATCAGCTGCGCAATTATAGCACGTAGCTACACCATGCATAACGTATGTAAATGCGAAACACACATTTCGTACTTCAGCTTTCCCCCCTTCCGGATTAGGCCACACGGCCTTCAGAAATGCTTCTAATATTATTTTGATGGCTGTCTTGTGGGTTGTAGTGCCGTGTAGTCTGGTAGACATCATCAGGGCGATGAGTGCATTACCCCCCTGATGACGGAGGCAGGAAGGACCTCCAAAATGTCAGTAAATTTCTGCCAGACTACAGTGCGCTACAAGCCAGAAGACAGCCGTCTTTGGATTCACTGCCGTGAGAACCTCAAATCCTACTTTCTGAAATTCCTTGAACGGGGAATTGACCCATCGCGATGCCTCTACCTGCACAGGTCAGTACAGTTTCGGAAAACCATGTCACGAGTCCGATTCGAGCCCACGATTCATTGCTCGACAGGTCAAGATCCACGGACTCTTAGTAATTACGTGGTGAATACTTGTGCCGTGGCTTTGTACATCCCTGGCACACAGTTGAATAACTTAACTGCATTACAGAGACGACGACCCTGTATGCAGCAGCTGATAACGTGAAAACTTTATCATCGCAAAACGTTGTGACTGATTGGCGGTCGGTCTGCAACGTAATTATCAGCAGATAATACGCGCTGAATGCTAAAGCGGCCCTATCTAGGACCTACCGATTGTAGGTGTTGGCGTTTATTTCCTTCCTTGGGAATTGGATAAATATGTCGTAGTAATTCCATCCAACACAAAGGCAGCAGCTGAGCGTTGGCAAGGGACGACGTATTTGTTCTCGTGGTTTCTGTGACATTCATAAATCTACAAAGCCGAATCCTTGAAAAGCTTCACAAAAGTCTGGTATTGGGTCGTACCCCGTTGCTGTTGACTTCAGCCCATCCAGTTTATTTTAGATGAATTGTAATATCGTTCTTTTATCTCCGCGTAGGTCTTCTGAGTGGTCTAGTTCCCTACGTTCCATCTTAACACTAAATATTGTTCTTCAGTCGTTGTCTTCGTCTTTTGTCCTGTCATCCCTTCAGGTTTTTCATCCAAAATTTCGTGCGCATTTATCATTTCCTCTCGCGTTCTCTAAGCCTCGTACAGCTTATTCTCCAAGATGCGATTGCTATGACACTCCATCAGCATCATTTAGATGATATGAATTGCTCGGTTCCGTAAGAACGCTTTTCAAACGAAATGCGGCGTGTACAAAATTAATTTTAAATTCCAAATGTGTCTGTCCGCACAGGCGTTTGACTACAGACTCCATGGTAGAGACGTCCTTGAGCTGCTGGTAATTGGAAACCTGGCAGCAAAAGTGGGTTGGAAAATTTGCAGTCAGGAAAAAAAAAGCAATATCCCTATCGCCCTGTGTTTTGTAGGCCTGTAGAGGCGGGCCGAGCCATTTGCAGTTTGTCTTTAAATGTGCGTGTTTCAGAATCTTGCGTCTGGAATCAGAGCTGCCATGTTTATGTTTTTATGTTTTAATTTAATTGGATTAACCCTTCTTTGCTCCCAGAACTTTGACTGTGTAAACTGTCTAGACGTTCCCTGAAAATGATTGTCGTCTAGTCTGACAGAAGTTTACCGTCGTTTCGGAGGCTCTGCTGTCTCCATCATCAGTACTCATAAATGAGACCACGAAATCAGACGTTGTAAAGACTGTGCATTTGCGCTGTAAATTAGAGCATGAACGACTCATTTGTATTATTCTCTTCTTCGATTTATCAGCTAAGAATGAGCGACTGCGCCATTGATTTTCTTACGTTACATGCCAGATGCAGCTGAATTTTTGTGTGACATTTGTGCACCGCAACGCGACATCAGGACGCTTCCGGACCGTCCTTTGTGCTCTGTGCTTGGAAAGAATCGGGCCGTTGACATTCTTAATCAGCGTGTCTTGAATGCTTTTAAGCTGAGTTCAGGTGGAAGCTTAGGTTCTTCTGCTTGAAATTTTACAGCCAAATTGACGTGCAAGAGCTCTCATCCTGTTAGGGATAAAACTAACTGGAATGGATTGACCAGCAGAGATGACGGTTGCAAATTTCACAAGAATAAAAAAGTGTCTGGGGGTGACTTCAGAAAACGGACGACTTAATACAAAGAATTGCAGAGAGTAAGGAACGGTAGGCTGAGCATTTCTTCACGCATGGCCCGCCTTAACTAGAAGCAGAACAGGGGTATCCATTATACGCTTACTGTGTGTGTTTATACCTTAACATCGGGACACATTTTGTTAGACGCTCCGCTCGACAGACCTAAGTGGAGGATTGGATAGGAAGGCGTGGACTGGGTTCATCTGGCTCAGGATAAAAGTCCGCTGGTCGGCCGTTATGCGGCAGTAATGGACTTTGGTTCCCGTTGTAGCAACTTACAGCGCAGAAAGCTGCATCATTTGTCATATGTACATCAGAATGGTAAGCTGCTCCGTCCGCCTTATTTCTTGCTGCTCTGTCTTTCGTAGTCCTTAGCCCTTCTGTTAGTCTCCTCTTGCCCCGTGCTTCTTTTTCCTGTGATCCAGAGTCCAGTCTAATTTCTTCTTCTTTATTTATTGTTGTTTGGCTTTTATCTCCCTTAATTCCTTTCCGTGTGTGCACTCAACGTGCAGGAATACGAGGAACAGGCACAATTGTCAATTTTCCTGAACACCACGCCAAGAACGGGCATACACTCATCGCTGTGTGGCTGAGTGATGGCTTCACGCTCCATCCTCTTTACCAGCGCAGAAGAGGCACGCGGTACACATTCTAATACTCAAGAACCAGTCTTGACCCTGGGGAGAGGCAAAGGAAAAAGTCTGCTCCCTTGAACAGAAAGGAGGACAAAAATATCCCTTCTGCTAAGGGAAAACCGGTTCTAACCAGGGCTGAAAGGTAGAAAAGCGATGATATTGTTTCTAGGTTCTGCTGCTTTATGAAATTGCGTCAACTGCTGAGGGTATGAATGAAATGGGAGAAATTCCTCAGTCCTTGACAAATGCCGGGATAGCACCTTAAATCAAGCCACCACTCTTCCTTCCACATCCCTGCCATGTCATCCTATGCATAGTCTATAACCTGTTTCGGATAAAGGTAACTAAGCGAAAGACAAACAAATGCAAGTCTGTGTGATTAAATAAGATTTCCAAAAGAACAGGAAACCTGACCGTGAATGTTGCACCCATTTTCATTGAACATCGTTCTCATATCACTTTCGGTATTACTCTTAATTCAAAGAAAGATTAGCGCATTTTTGTGGTTATGTATACTTTCCCTGCTTGAAAACCACTTACAGTTTTGTCATTCTTTTCTTCTTTCTTTCTTTCTTCCTTCCCAGACTTTACTGAGAGATAGAAGGGGCGTTTCTTTTGCTGACCTTAAGCACCAAATGCGCCGAGATGAAAATGTCTGTTGTGAATGGAACAAAGCGAGAGGGGCATGCAGTTGGGTTACACCCGGTGGGAAAACTTTCGGTACCTTCGCGTAGATTTTAAAAACGGGAGTCTCTGCGTCGCAAACGTAAATAATTATATGAGCCGGTACAGTGTGGTATACTGCGTTCCAGCGTTTTTGACCACTGAACTTTGTGAATTGGAACCTCGGAGCGAGTCACTTACCAGAAGTTTTCTGGAAGAAACGGCAGCAGGCCGTGTACAGTACACTCCAAATAAAATATCACCACGGTATGTAATACAGGAAAGACAATTTCACTACTCTACACACGACTAGAAAACTAACACTGCAGAGAATATTAGATAACTGTATCTTCTTCACAACTCTTCCACTCCTCACAGACCATCGCTTTCTGACACATCACTCGATTCATCACTACAGCTGATGCTGTTCACTCCATTATCTTCAATTATAATACATTCAATAGCGTCTTCGATCATGCCTTCTTGCTCATAATAAATTTGTCCTAGTTTTTCCACATGCTGACATACATTATCCCATTCCACTTGCCCAATTTCTTCGAATCTCTGACGACACAGATGCTCGACGTCCTTAATTTAAAATTTCGTGTTCTTGCTTGCAACCCATTGTTTTACATCAGCCCAAATAAGTTCAGTGGGTCTTTTCGTCTTCTGGGTTGTTGCGCTGTGTAGTCTGGTCGATGTTAATCAACGTTTCAGAGGTCATACTGTCTCCGTCATCAGAGTATGAAGATTTCCGTCTTCTGGGTTGTTGCGCTGTGTAGTCTGGTCGATGTTAACCAACGTTTCAGAGGTCATACTGTCTCCGTCATCAGAGTATGAAGATTTCCGTCTTCTGGGTTGTTGCGCTGTGTAGTCTGGTCGATGTTAACCAACGTTTCAGAGATCATACTGTCTCCGTCATCAGAGTATGAAGATTTCTGTCTTCTGGGTTGTTGCGCTGTGTAGTCTGGTCGATGTTAACGAACGTTTCGGAGGTCATACTGCCTCCGTCATCAGGGCGATGACGGAGGCAGTATGACCTCTGAAACGCTGGTAAACATCGACCAGACTACACAGCGCAACAACCCAGAAGACGGAAATCTTCATACTCACCGCTGTGAGAACCTCAAATCTTACAAGTTCAGTGGGGTTTAAATCGAGATGGTACGGCGGAAGTCTCAGCACAGTACGTTCTTTGTCTGCTAAAATGTGATCAATCACATAATATTTGTGCTTTGACTTATTTAATTTGATTAAATCGTACAGTTGAGCTTTCAATGTCACAAAATGAGATGGTTCTTTCCAATAGCCAGGCTTTCATTTCGTCCTTTGAGTAAGTCGTCGGTGGTTTGTCTGTCTGTCTGAGTGTTGTGATATGAGGCGTTATCAACGACCAGAAAGGAGATTGCAACGAACAGGTTTCATGTTGTTAACACTGCTCAGTCACAAGACAGCAATTATCAGGCTTCCACTCTGACGCAGAGTGTACGTCATTGAGTGGTCCGCATATTGGGCTCTCCCTACAAGGTCAGCGGCCATAATCGGTGGCTCTAGTTCTACTGGATGAGGGCGGCCATTTTAGATAGACCTGCTTTTAAAGTTCAGTCACCGCTCCATAGATTGTGAGGGGAAAGTGACGGTGACCCACACGTTTGGTCGGCGGCGGAGGGAGCGGGTCAAGGGCGGCAGCGGCAGCGGCAGCGGCAGCGTGCTAAACGAAAGAAACGTCGGCTAACCAACTCTGTGGCACATTCAGCGTTCAGAAGAGATTGTTATTCTTATGGCAGCGGCGTCCCAAATTTAGCGTCACGAGTCGAAGGCAGAAGTAAAGTTCTACCACGTCGTGTTGACTCTGTGGCCAATACCGCAATTGTTCACTTATTCAGCAGAGTACTGATTGACCACGCGAGTCTGCGACTCTTTGCCAGCAGCCTCCGACATATTGTCACCAGAACTAGTAAATGAATTGTTTTTACTACCTTCAAAAATAATTTGACAAACGAAAAAAGTATTCATTTTTATGCACGTTAAATAAGTGCTCTTTTAAACTCACACGTCATATTAGCTGGGAAGATGCTTATGAAGTGTGCTAGGATGTTTGATCAAGGCAGGTGTGGCATATTTTTTAACTACAATCACGGCACTCTCCTGAAACTATTATTATTCGTTCTGTTGTGATTCAGAATTGGGAAGTTGTTGCGATTAATTGACAGAAGACTGTATGGAATTGGTCGTGGCCTGTATTAAGTTACTTTTCCCAGCATTTGCCTGGGAGAAACATAGTCGCGAAGTCGGTGCCCGCCAAAGCGATGTGGGAGTGGCAGTCGCTCCGTCGCGCTGGAAGATTGGGACTCGCTGTTAGCACGCGGCCTGTGCACAGTGCGTTTGCCTCAGGGACGGGACGATAAGAAACAGGCTGAATTTCTCGTCTGGTCCATTGTGAGACGCAAGTTGGCGGTCAGCGTTCGGTTCCCGACGGCATGGTAGTTGGAAGACCAGGAAGTGTCTTAGGAGAACGGCTAGACCTTAAAGCGTTGAAATAAGGAGTCTGAACAGATTACACAGGTCAAATTACGAACTTCACAAATCGTGACCTTTGTCAGGTTATGGCCCGGGATAGCTCAATGAGGTGGTTGAACGACAAGGATTCGGTTTCCGGAATGGTCGCCTCTGAGTCTAGCGGCCGGACCGTGACTTACTGTAGTACTGGTGTTGGAAAAACGACTTTCTGGCGCTGTGCTTCGGTTTTACCGTTGCCTAAGTTGGGAGGTGTTGGATGTGGCACGTAGAATTATTTTGATGGGATCTGTCTTGTGAACGTTGGTGGTTTGAGGATGTCAAATGGAATCTGCTGGCAGGCTCCGTGATGACGTCCTTGCTGTGAGGCACTGTGCAGAGCCACCTTCACGACGCCTGTGATGTGGATAGGAACATTAACGGAACGACACTTTTAAAGCCTGTCTCACGGTGAGCCGATCGTTTCTATATACCTTACGCCACGTAAGACGAGCAGCCTCCTACAGCCACTGCCCTAATGACATTAAGACAAACTGATTTCGTGACTACCTGTTTTTCTGTAGTGAGAAACATATATCGCGTGTACTCTCTATTTGCTTCCGGTATAAAGCCAACGTTGTATCGCTGTATGTACCTGCCTCACAGCACTGGCATTGAACCACCCTTAGGTTTGTCGATTTTGTGTCTGCCCTGCTTGAGTAGTGTTCACAATAACGGAGTGCTGCGTAATTGAATTTGTCCGGAACTTTCTGTTCTTGGTTATTCACTCGATCTCTTTTACTACACTTTAATTTAATTTGTGTCCATTTAAACATTCAGTTCAACAGCATCTCGTTTGGCTTCTGCGCAGATCAGATGACTTCATGATTCATAAACGATGGGCAACGCTGCAGCTAGTTATCAGATTTGATAGTCGGCCGAGTTTCCTGATTGAGGCTTTTTACTTTTTTCCTCATTCCGTCCCGGTTGATACATTGTAGTGTTTTGCAAAGCATTTCTTCTGCAGTCTCTCAAGAACCAGCCGTTATAATTTACTCATACCTGCCTTTTTGAAGCAGTTCAGCACCGTATTCACAAAAGCCTGATATTGGGAGCTGTTGTGGACCAATTTAATGCGTTTTACATCTTCACACACAAACACACGCTCATAATATTTATTTTTGCTCTATATTGATATTACATTCTCTTATGCGCCGAGTATCCACCCAAAAAATGTTTGTCTTTCTTGTTTTCGCTTGTTTTCTTACGCATTTTTGGTTGAATCACGCTGATAACATTGTTTTGAGGTGCACATCGAAAGCTCGTGAATCTCCATCAGCAATAAAAATATTGAGACGGATGTGGGAAAGCTAAAGAACGAGACGACTGGCACGGACGCGATCGCCTTTTTGTGGTGGTTAGTACGTCATCGCTAGCGCGACTCAACATTTTGCGAAGCCGACAGGCTGAACAGATGCCACATTTCATTTGTGCAGGGAAATAACTCAGCCAGTTTGGTGACTGTCTGTGGGCTTGATGACCGGGGATAAATTCCCAGCAGGTGCAGAGGTCTTCCTCAAAGTCTCCTCGTTGAAGCCTGCTCTGGGGCCCGCCTATGCAGCATGCTTGGAGGTGTACATCCACTTCGCCGTATGCCTTCATGGCGTGGTACTTCGTTTAGCATGGGAACGGCCTTTTCAGTAATGCACACATTCCTTCATGCGGGCGTCTCATATGTCTGATGGGGACATCTATCAGAAGGAGCGTAAGACGTTGAGAGTATCTCATCTTCTGTGCTGAAAATTGACTGTTTCTTAGGCAGTGGGATCCGAAGGTTTAGCACTGCTATACTCCGAAGTCCTGTGTTAGTTCCATCCATGTCCTGCCCTCACTGACTTTCTCCATGACCCATCTCAATGTTATCGTGCAAATTTCTTCTCGTTCTCCGATGTGACCTCTTTCAACAGCTTTTCCCACAAGAATTTGGTATGCATTTATTGTCTTACATCCCAGTCTCATGCCCAGCCCATGTAACCTCACAGTTTTCACTATCCAAAAAATATTATGGGTGAGCTGCAGGCCTAGTGTATTTTGGACGCTGGAATCGCTGGAACCATTTTGACCGTTCTCGCATCTACACAAGATATTAAAATAGGCTGTGTCAGGTCCATTCAGTAGGCCTGGTCGATAGACAGTAATAAAATAAAGAAACAGAAATGTGAAGTTCGATCCTTGCCTAGTTTCTAAACAACACAAGAAAATAAATAAAACCTTCCCACCCTCCCTCCGCCGCCACGCAATGCAACGAATGGACGTTTTACATCAAATTAAGAATCGAGCATAAAACAGCATAAAAACATAGTTCCCAGGCGAATGGTGCTGCAGCGGTCTGTTTAACCGATTTAGTAGCTGGAACGTGACGAGGCTCAGACGAGATTTTCACTCGAAAGAAGATCCGAGACTAGAAGTAACGTCGAACGTAGAACAGGGAGTGAAGTGAAGTGCCGTCTTCCCTCTGTATTTTTGAGATATTAAACCGACGGGGGATGGGCGGACGGGACACGCACGTGGCGCAGAAATTGCTACAGGATTTTCTTGCAAGCTTCGTGTGAAAATTTGCTTCGGAGACTCAGGATAATATAAAGTTTAATGCCGTCAGTTGGAAATAATACGACAGAGACTCAGAAACTATGTCACCTGTAACCCCGCTAAATATTTTGACTCCTATTGGTTTAAGTGTTTTCAACTGATTGGCTCATCATTACTCAGTGGGAAAATTTTGCAGTAACAACGAGATTATAGCAGGCTGTCTGCAGTTATACGGAATATAGGCTACGTATGTAAAGCCTATTACTGTGTCACTGTTAATAGTGTTAAGTTGGCCCCTTGTCACCACAAATTGGCGCGTCCTCAGGTTGCGGTTGGAGAAGTCGGTCTGCAGACATGGAGGATAGCTGCCAGTATACTGAAGAAGTGGTCGCAGGCATTCAACAAGGGGTGGTTTTACAGCTTGGGGGTTTGGCGGGGTGCTAAACTCCTGAGCTTAAATGGTCAGAATATTACGAAAAATTAGAAATGTTAAGAACAGCCTTGAGCTTGAGGACTGATTGCGGACTTTTATGAGCACGGTTTCATAAAAGGCAGGCAATTGCTTGACCAGCTGAGCGACTGTTAGCTCCTGAAGGACTCAGCTCCGTGGAGTTGGCATCCTGGTAACGAAGCAGTGAAATGCTGCGGCCAGGATCATTGTTTTAGCGCGAGAGTCGAAGTGGACGAAGGTTTGTTTATACATCGTTCGTGTTTTCAGGTAGGGCAGAGCGTGCGCCGGGAAATGTGAGCGTTTCAAAGTGCGTTGCTAAAGCGGTTGCGGGGTTGTACACGACGGCTGCTTGGTACCGGCTGATGACGAGGTTAACAGAAACGTTTATCTGGGAAGATGCTGTGTGGGATGCGGTAGTGTTGCCTGTCACTGTGCCGGCATCTCAAGGTCGGGAGCGAAGTATGCTCCATGCAGGGGTGTCCAGCTCAGAGTTTCGACCCCTTTTAATTACCTCCATTAGGAATTCTTCGAATCTTTCTTGCCCTAAAGTAGCGTAGCGTTACGTAATATAACGTGCTTATTGCAGACTCGAGGTGACCTGCTGGGATTGTGCCAGTGCAGAGCAAATCCGTCTTGAAAGAGTGTAACTCCAGGGCGATTCGGAAGAGGTATTGACAGCGGTCGGTCAATTTCTGCCTCTAATGCACAGCCAAATATTTTATTCTTAACAACAATAATTGATTAGCTGGATAAGCGGAAGGGAAGCCCTCCTGAATTCCCTGCTGGGAGCTGCTCCATCGATCCGGACTTCAGTGAGCGCCACGCCACGCCACGCAAAGGAAACCCAAGTCATATATACACTTCGTGACCGCAGTTTGTAGGCAGTGACCCGGCTGCTCGATGGCCCGCAACTGGCTCATAGTTTTTTAAATGTACTCGGTGGCTAGCACGAGATATTAATAATTACACAGCTTAGCGGCATATTTCTGTCCTAAATGCACGAAGGCAGTTGGGGGTATAACATAAAACTTTGGCTCCTTCGTCATGTTTGTAGTTTTTAGCATATGCAAGTATTTCGCAGTATCTTTTCAGTTGACTCATGATTGTTTGCCACACTGTGGGCACTGAATAAAACTGCTTACAAATCTGAGTCATGAGAGCCCTTGGGCCGAACTGAGTAGATACGTCTCGCATGCAAACAAGTGCAAAGTGTTACCACCGCACTACTTTTTCAGTAACTTACGTTTTCCATGGACAAAACTTTAATGTCGGGACTGTACGGAACGGGACTAAAATGTAAACTTCATTCTGAGTTCATGCTTCACAGTGGAAATTTGTTTTGTTCCGACTCGAAGTCAGAGTCACGAGGGTCGATTGTGAGTTGTCGATGAATCATTTGCTACATCCAATAAACTGGAGCGTTATCATCCCCTGCAATTGCATTGCATTGGTCAATAATGAGTGCTTATGACTCAGCGCCTTATTTGCATAAAGATTTCTCCCATAAGCTCTACCAGTGTGCCCTGTAGCCCCTCACAGGATATGCAAACGCGCGATGATCCAACGGGACTGAGCATTGTTCAGACTAGTTAATAAAAAAAATTGAACAATCCCTCTCTCTCGCTTTTCCATCAGGTTAGCAAGAAGTTAAGTGTGGGGCGGTTGCCATAGTAACAAATAAAGCATGGAAACGTTGTGATTTTATACGTCGCTCTCTGTGTGCAAGAGTCATTGCATTTTTGATCTCATAAATGACAAATGGTGCTTACACAAAACGGAAACTGCCTCTGTAACCCTGATACACCCTTCTCCTTTGCCGATGTCAGAACAACTTCGTTTGTTACGACTGTGAAATAATTATTTTTATCGGATCACGTAAGAAGGAAATGAGGGAAAATATTTTCTGTTAGGAGCGCTGTTAGCAAAACGTAATTCGTATGCTGTGTGTTCCCTCTTTCTGTTGCAGGCGTTGGTAGTATAAAACACTAATAGACTGATTTTAGTGAAAGTTGTTATGAACTGCAAGACAAACATCTTTGCATTTTTACTTTCTGTCATCCACAATACCAGCACGGCAGACATGCGAACTTCTGAGTACATGGCTTTGGAATGCAGTAACTTTTTTCCTTGAGAGAGAGAGAGAGAGAGACATGGCATTAGCTGCTGCAGTGTTTGCTACGGGGTGGAGCAGAGATCGTCCTCTCGTCATCAATGTGTCCAGATGGGTCCTGAGGTCTGCCTAGCTTCCTATCCAGTCGTTACTGGGGAGTCCTACGTTTTTGTCGAAGCTGAAGGGAGGAGACCAGTTTTGAGATCTACACGCAGATGGGAGGATATTATTAAAACTGATCTTAAGAAAGTCTATTGTGAGGGTGTGATTCAGGATAGTCTGGTTGCGGGCTGTTGTGAAAAAGGTAATGAGCCTTTGAGTCCCATGAAAGATGGGTACTTTCTTGACTTTCTCAGAGGCTAGCAGGTTGTCGAGAAGGCCTCTGCTCTAAGCGTCTCGGAATCCTAGTTTACAGGAGTGTCAGGCTGTTGTGCGAAACGCATAGCGCAGCAGCTCGGGTTGTGCGTAGATTCCTCTTCCTGCATACGATCAGAAGGAACTTGCTCACCTGCCAGGATTTTGCTTCTGCCGAGTTTCGAACCGTATGCCTCGGGATCACAAGCCAGGGGCGTTCGAGCTGAGTGGATTTTCCTTATGGGACGAGTCTTGGGAAAATTTCGTGAAGAAGTTGTCACAACATGATAGCACGACAAAGAAACAGAATTGTCGCGGCGCGTATGTAGTAATATTTCTGTGCCCGCTTTATGTTAAAAAAAATTATAGCGTTCCTTTGTTTGTCCGTTTTCATGACAATTCAAAGTTTTCATTGTCGAAAAGCCACAAACACTTGTTTATAAATTATAAAAAGGATAGTGCAAGTTCATTTTCACTGACACTGTTAAATATGAGTATTAAACGTATAAATGCATGGGGTGGTGGTGGTAGTGGTTGTGTCCAAACGAGATACCTCGGTATTGGCATTGGAATGGTTAATAGCATATTCTGTGATATTGTAGATAGGCCAATAGTAATGGTCGTAGGAAACAGCTCCAGGTATAAACGAGTTACTTTTTATTCTGCTGCACAAGGGCCTGTTAGCTGTAAGCTCTATCGGTCCGGAGTAACCCCCGCTGAATAGGATGATGACGATTTACAGAATGACGTTTAATTTTGTGTCGCTAACCAAATCTTTGTTGTCCGTTACGCAGATGGTTTTGAGTTTGTTGGGGCGTGTAGTAGCCTTGTTTTCCAGATGTAGACCTGCCTGCACCGGCTTCGTGCGGTGATGTAAACGGTGATTTCTTGTGCTGTCTCAGCGGCGTGCTACCCACTTGCAGCAGCCCGTGTAATGTCACCTGGGTTGGCGTAGATTTCATATTGCCAGTAGAACGTGTGTTGGCGCCGCCTTCCTTACAGTTCTCTTTTGTTACTCTTTGCAGGGTTCCATCTCAGCGGAGTGGTGACTGCTCCGCCGCCTTCTAGTCCCGCGTCTTCGGGGTACAGCCTAGAAGCTGACAAGAAGTACAAAGTTTCGGTCAGTTTCGACAGGTGAGTACGTCGGTGATCGTACCAGGACCTGAGGTACACTAAAGGAGGGCGAAGGGACTTGAGACAAGCGCGAATGAAGGGCCAAGGTCCGTCCTTAGAGTAGGGGTTGGGGATTGTGGGTTAATGTGCGTTGTTAATTTCAGCATGTCTTCTGAGGTGCGCGGGAATGAATGATTTCTGGGAAGGATGTGAGAGAGAACGGAAATGGCCCTGCTGAGGTAATTAATGGGAAGCAGACAAGAATGTCACGAGGACGCCGGGATAGTTGGCGTTCCAGCCAAAAACGGTGCCCCAGAATACAACACCCGAGTTCTAACCAAGAAACCTTGATGGAAGGTGTTGCAGGTTGCAAACCTGGCCCCTTGGAATGCGGATGACTGAGACTGAGTTTCTTTTAAGTCAGAGAATGTGTGTATTAAGGCGCAGAGTTTTCAAGCAACTCCCTTCCCGCCCATCTCCGAAATAACGTTCCAGGCAGCTACTAAGTGCTCTCCCCGCGAATCTTTAAGAAGCTGTGGAGCCTGTAACAGTTATCACAATTCGAATGTAAAATCAGTTCGTATTAATCCGTGCAGCTGTCACATAAGAGTGGGTGGTACGTGGTTTTGGAGTTCATGAGTTGTCTGAACTTCACGCCGATTGATGTCTTCAGAGAGTAAGCAGCCACAGGCAGTGTGATGAGTATTATTTTGGTAAAATCGTGACTCTCTCAAAAAAAAACCCATTGGGATGTGCTTTAAGCCAACCAAGCAAATTAGTGAGTTTGTGTGTTTCCCCAGTTTATACACGGATATGCCTTTCAGGGGTGTCACATGTCGAAACTCATGCGGTCCGTGTGGGTTTTAAGCACAGTAAGTTGCATCGGGCCAATCTGACAGAAATACTGTAACATGCCGTGCACAGCATTTTGCTCTGGGCCGTTCGGAGCTAGAACGATTGAAGCTCAGCTGGACCTAATCCTTTCTCTTCGGCTTTCCGAAAGAGTTTTTTATGCCTCCTAGTTCCCGTTGGATGGGAGGCTGTGTGTATCAGAACCTGTGTGGTCCGGGACCGGAGCGTTCATTTTAGCCGTGTTAACCTGCCTAGACTGGGTTTTCTTGGCCAAGGACAGGGATCGGTGGAGGGCTTTGGTTAATTCGGTGATGAACCTCCGGGTTCCGTAAGCCATCTAGTTAGTTAGTTGGTTTGCGAGTTTTGACAATCCTAGACGTTCTTTTTCTTCTTGATTTTATGTGTTTGTTTATTGACATGTGCTTTTTGTGTTACCGTTCTTGTTTTCCATTGTCTTTTGTCAGATATGTTTTTGTATTGCCACATGAATTACTAGTCGAATATCAATATCAGGCTGTCATAGCTCCAGATTCTGTAAGCGACTGAATGGAGTCTGCATTTCAACGCCGTGAATGTACGGCAACTTCTCCGACACACTAGCTGTGCTGGCAGCCGGCAGAGTTCTTCAGGCGTAATGCCTGTAGCTCATACGTGCTTTGTATAGCACGGGTTTGCCTTGATGACCGTCGAGGTCTTGGTTGATGCAAGATGGCGGTCGGCGCATGTCTGAGGCAGGTGCATGTGTACGAGGTGGAGGGGAGCTCATTCATAAAACATAATAATTAGCGAAGTGCCTGTGGGTCAATGTCTGCCATTTCCTTCCGCTCCGCTGTGGATCGATAGCGGTTCCCACAGCCGGTGCCGAAAATTAGTTCTCAAGCGGTCGTAAGTTTCGTGGTTCGGTATTTTGATAGGTGGCTTTACCAAGGGGTGAGACTGGGGGTTAACCACTCCCCCCACATCACTTTTGTTAATGATAAATATTTGGTTGTCTGGACTAGTCCTGTCTAATCGAAGTGGCTGTTTCAAGAACGATTACACGCGTGTTTTAACGATATATCATATCAGTTTGACACTTACTTGACTGACAAACTGTGGACGCAGCACTGGCAAATCAGTTCATGCTAGAAAAACACCCAAATCCTCGTTATGAAATGTAATTCCTGGTGTTGACACCTCTTGAATTAATTACGTTGCAACAGTGAAACCTCGATTTTTGAAGTCTTAAAAAGGTTTAAATGACAAAGTTTTTATGAAAGCTGCCACACGGCACCACTGCTGCTTCGTTTTCTGTAAAACTGGGATGTGTTGACTAACAAACGAAACAGTTGGCTCGTGTAACTGCGAAGAGCGTACAACGAATTCCACGACTCTGTTGTTTTTATTTTCTGCGCTTTGAACGAAGTGGCAAAACTAGGTACATTTTGCATGCATTTGACACCTAGCGGCAGAAATACGAATTTTTGCGTGAGTTATTTTTATTCTTCAGGATGATGCAGTTTATAAGGCACAAAATAAAGTATATGAATTTACACGGCTCGTATTACACCACAAAAATGTCGCATGGTTTAGGATTGCCTTGCCTGAAGTTCTTAATTGGTGTTTTAGTTGTGTCGGCGTTTTCATTTATGAGAATGGCTACACAGTAGTTAACGTGAACTGCAGGATTAAGAGACTGCGGTTAGTGGAGTGCTGTGTAACAGTGCGTTCTTGCAGGTATAGGCCACTGTGTCGCCAAGCGACCTATCAGCCAACCTCCTGCTATAGGACGGTCGTTGGTTTTTCCTACGTGCTTCTTCTGTACTCCGACGTTTCTATGGTGGTTCACTGTAAAGCAGTTCCCGTTACTTTTGAGTCGGCAGATCTTATGTACGTACAGTTCATCTTAAGCGCCATGGTGCAGGAGATTCCGTCAACAGTTGACCGTTGTCCACATATCTGCGACGTTCCCTGCTTCACTATACCCGGAAAATCATTACGGTACCAGATCACAAAATCCGCCATTCAGCTATATTTTGAGCCAGTTAAATCCAATTTACCCACTGCCATAAGATACGTGTTGATATTATTTTTATATGCGCGTAGGTTTTCGTATTTGTCTCTTCCTTTGAATTTTCCGGCGAAGATTCTGTTCAAAATGTTCTGTTTTCTTATTTGTTCTATATGCCTCGTTCATCGTCCTTGACGTGATCGCCCAGAGAACAACCGACAGATTATAAAGTTCCAGGTTTAATCCTGTCCATGTTCACACTCGGAGTATCGTAGGTTCACCTGTTCTCCAGCTCGTGCCTATCTCACTGGCAGTGCCTTCTCGCCCCGGACGCCGGTTATTATTAATGAGAATTTAGTTAATTTCTCCATGCACATTCTAGGATAAAACATTGAAACAGGCCACAATCGATTCCTTCCGCATTCTTTTCGTCATTGATCATAATTATCTTCGCAGTTGTCGCTTTGTAAGCCAATTAGTTGAGAAACCTTCGTTAAATTGGGAAACAAACGCAACAACAACCACCGCATGTCTCACTAATGTGGCGCTTTGTCTGTCTGCAGGTGCAAGATCACATCGGTGACATGCAGCTGCGACACGAAGGACATCTTCTGGTGCCAGCACGTGGTGGCGCTCTCGCTGTACAGAATACGCAATGCAGAGAGTGTTCGTCTCAGGGTGCCCATCTCAGGTATGAATCTCTGAACTGGTCTCGGCTCGACGTTCAAAGTAGATTTGGACGGATTTCTCATATTCTCAGTTCTTCCTTCCTTGCTTTTATTGGGAAGTACAGAATGCACAGGGCAGATGTTTAAGAATAATATTTAGTACAGCCAATGAGGAAACTTTACTGTTTGTTGACGGAACTGTTGTAAAGAATGCGTATGCTCTTATGAACATGTGTCTTGTATTTGTTGTGAAATTCGTACTAACGTCTACTTAATTTTATTTACAAAAGTCTGAAGATTGAAACATATAAAATTGATTGTTCGTTTGCGTGGGTGAACTGCTTATAAAAAGGGACTGGAAGTTCAAAAAGCAAAGTAGACTACTGAGGAAGTTGGGTTTACCAGACACAGATTAACCAGCAGTGCCAAAGGGAAAGTTAGAACATGAGGCGCTCTGTAATTTATACCTGTTACCTAGTATTAGACAGAGTAAATCAAGGAGGTCGATGGGTCAGGAAAAATAGTACGTATTCGGACATTATATATTTGCTTAGATGAGAAGATGATATTAACGTGGATTATAGACACATATCTTGAGGATATTGACTGAGTTCAACTGCCTCTCTACAATGTTATTTGGCAGATAATTTTGCTGGCGGTATATAATAACAGAGAATGTATTAATCCTCTTTCGATACTGGGTTTGTAGGAATATGTTTCCATGGTAACGTACTGCTGAGAAGCCACGGTATTTAGCTTTGAATGTTGAAATACAGTAGGAGATGAGTTTTATCTGATCGTGTTAAATTCAGACTAGATGGAACGATATTTCTAAGCATGTCACGTGTGTAACATGGAGAGGGTTAAGTGTCTGAGCATCTGGAAGTACCACGTGTCAGTGAACGAGAGTGTGACGTGACGCACTTCTCTTGACGCCGCGCTCCGCATTGTGCTTGATCCCGTGAAAGAATAACGGTTAACGAGGGAAAAGAACTTTTGGAGGAATCGATTTGTCACGACTTTCTTCTTCCAGTTTTCCCTTTTACCTTAAAGAAGAAAAAGAAACGTCTGAGAACCGAAAACTCGTTAGGTTCACTGCTTCTAGACAGCTGCGTGACAGGACGCACTCAAGCGGCCAGCCGGGGCAACTTTATTCATTAAGTGTTACTAAACTCGGAAGTAACAGTCGGAGTGTTACACACTGAGGCGCTCTGTAATTTTCCTTTTGCAATAAAATCAAGGTTGATGGGATGGACGGTACATGCAGCACGCGTGGAGAAAATTAGAAATGTATCCATACAGGTAATGAACTCTTGGGAATTTCTAGAGCAGCCAGAGTACTATAAACTTTCCCAGTGGGCTCTGACTTATCTATTAATAACTGGTCAGTCCTTGCGTGCCCGCTGTCCGCAGGAGGTTAATAATTGTTAAATAAGACCCAGTTATCATTAACTGAACACACTTTACAGTTATACTGCTATGAATGTAGCAGCGAGACTACCAATTGGATGGCCAGGATTAAAATTTCGCCTGGAGTAAAGATTTTTCTCTTCGTCGTCGTGTCCAGACTGATTCTGAGGTTCCAACCTCCTATCTAGTGTGTGCCGGGGAGGGGGGGGGGGGGTCCCCATTCATCGGGTGTATGGCGACCGTATAATGAAACTCTGATCAATGCAGAGTTTAGGAATGTGTGGTAGTGTACACTCTGTCCTAAATTCTGATTGGTGTTTTCAGTGTGATACTACCATTGACTTTCTTATGCGAAAACGAATCCTTGATCTGAGATATATCAGTAGCGGTTATGGCAATTTTCTGCGTACTGCGAAATATGTGCTGCTGTAAAGGAGCTCCGGCGAAACGTTTGATAGTAGAATAAATCCGGTTGGTTTGCCCGTGCGTCCCGCCCAATAAAGCGGCGACGAATGGAAGTGGACAACTTCCGACGCCAAGAACGGTAAAATTCCTTCGGGTTCGTCGTCCAACACGCAACATATAAAAACGGAGTGCGGGAGAAGAAACTTACGGCGCCCGGCCGGACGGCAACTTCTTCTGCACGCGTGTGTAGCGGGTCAATCTGTACGTCGAGTGTAGGCGTTACTCTTGCTCCTTTAAACCGTCCTGAATAAGCATAAAGTTTTTATTTATATTAGTAATGCAGGTGTTAGGTCATTGTCCCTGTATTTCTTCACATTCTTATCATCTTCTTATTTTATTTTCTCTTCCACATCTTCCATGGTGCAGAGTCCTTGACAAGCTGGTAGTCCGTTCTTGTCAAGAATTTCGCCGACTTTCTTTCGGACCAGAAGGTTATTTACCGTGTTCGCAAGAACCCGCCACTGAGGCCCTGTGTAACGATACCTGATAACCTGTTTTTTTACGGCGAGTAGTTTGCTTCCCGGCTAACCCCCAAAATGGTGGGCTGCCCCCTTGCCGGCTGTCCTCGACTGCTTGTTCATTATATTCGCGTCTGCCCATCATGTCTGAAGGTCGTCTCCCCCATCTCCAACCCGTGGAGGCGACAAGGGAGCACCGACTTGACGCATTTCAAACTGTTTTCCTAGTCTACGCAAAAAAATAAATGACACTGTGTAAATATCGATCACAATAGCATACTTTCATTTTCATGATTCAGATAATCGAATGTATTTCTTTGGGTAAAGTTTGTGATAATTTACATTTTATAATATTCTGCTGTGTTCTATCCCAACCAGCAAGCTGTTACCAGGATTCGGACCAAGAGTGTAACCGGTTACAGTAAATTGTACGAGTGTTGAGGGCGGGGTGGGGTGGCTGTGGGTGGGTGGATCTGAACCTGTTACTTCCTTTAAATTCACTTGTTCGTACTGGACGCATTGTCCCAGTTTCCCGATCGGTTGGGTGACCTTGTGGAGAGCAGCTGATGCTTGTGGTTGCGTGAAACAAGGGCTGACGTCACCGTGACGTGAGATCACACCCACCGCCGGTCTTTGAGCTGCATCTGTACCCTGCGGTTCGCGCGCGACACGCGAGATGAATCCCACGGTCACGGATAAAGAAAGGCCAAGAATCGATTGCGGACACGTCGTGAAGAGAAGCTGAACGGCGCTGCCGATATTCTTCGGGTGAAATTAGAAAGACGACGAGGCTTGAAGCCCGAATAACCATCCTGAAACGGAAAACCAGATACCTTTTTGGTTGCCAACAATCGGTAACTTGGCAAGCTTACAAAACGTCGCCTAGTTGCTTCCTTCTAGAACCACCTGACGACGACGTTGGCACAATTTGACACTATGACGAGCCAGTTTCAGCCACTTCACATCTGCATTTTTCACCAAGATGCATCTCCAATTTCTTCCTCCAAGCGGTCGCTTTCGAAGAACTGTAACCAGAATTAATTTATTTCCGAGCTATTTGTCTTCCCCCCCCCCCCCCCCCCACCATTTCACTCACCTAAAGAGAGGAGCTATACCGCCACTCACCCCAAGCGCCTGTATGGGACGTAGCGGGACAAACTTTACTTTACTTAAAGATACAGCCTGACCTCGGTTCCTCGTTGCGTGACACTGAATCATCAGCGTTTTTCCCCAGATGGTTTCATGAGCACGATGAGTCGTGTTTTTATCAAGTAACATAAATGGGTGCTTGGAATCAAGGCCCAGTTACACCAAGGAAACAAGAAGCACTGAATGAATCTACGTTGAATGTGACGTCACGAGCAGCATTTCTTCTGGGGTGACACCACATTCCTTCAACATTTATGTAGCCATGAGCAATAAACCATGGGGGGTATCTTTGAATTTCCATTAATGATTGTTTAATTCTTCAAGTAACTAACCAGTAATCCACTGATCCAGTGAACTGATGTGGTTCTTCGTACGTAGAATGCAGTCGGATGTATGGGCGACAACCTAGTAACTGCCCCTCTTGCCCCCCCCCCACTTTGCATTGAAGCCGATGTCCGCTGATAAAGCGGCCTTCTGAACGATGCCTCACTTGAATTTAATTCTGTCTCGCTAATGATCGAATTATGAAAAATCGGAACTGAATACGGCCTGGTATAGTGCACAGGGAGACCTGAACACAACTGAGAGGGCAGTGTTTAAAATGTGACGTGAAGGGGTGGACTTTGTTTTAGCTGTCTCAGGATTGGTCCAGTGACTTCTTCGGCTAACTGTGTAAATGCCTAATTATGGCTTTTCATTAAATACCATCCACTGCGCGTTTGTTTGTTTAGTTAGTAAGTTAACAGGCGAACCCGATGGCACTCTGACTTGTCTGTGAAGAAAAGTGTTACGGGTGAGGATTTGGTGACCTGGGTATTAATGTCTGTTGCACTGGCAGGTTGGTTTGTGGATCTGAGTGATTTCCGGCATTATGACTCGAAGATTCAACACTGTTAATACACATTCTGCTTTTCACTGGAGACGAAACATTTCCACGCTCTGTGAACTTCACAAACGCTTTCTTCCCCCGTAAGATTTATCTTAAAAGGCCTGTTATCCTCCCTATACGTTGCCATTATGCAATTTTTGCCAGCCCCTGTTGCTTGCTTTCTCTTAGGTTCAGATGTTCTCCTGAGCACCCTGTTCTCACACACCCCAACCCTTGTTTGTTATTCCCCAAATGGCACCCCATTACACATCCTCTTTAAATATGTATGCATCACAATTTGACAACTTTTTATAGCAAGTTGCTCGTTGCGGTCAGGCCTGCAGGAGTGCTGCCCAGAGAAGAAAAAAGAAGAGGATCTTGGAGCGACCTCTCCCGCAGTGCTGGGGGCGTGGACCCACCGACACGGCGTATCGATCCAGACTAAAATCTCTCCCTCTGCCACACGGGCTTAAAGGGGAGCTCCAAGCAAGGCGTTACGTAACCACATACCCACATCTTTAATCTTAAAATGTTGGCCCCTCTGTCACATAATTAAGGTCAAAGAGCGAAAGAAGGCCTACGGGCTTGTTGTATTTGCCCTATATTATGCAAAGGAATCGATTGTACTTTAAAGGAATGTGACGAGCGTTTCTGGTGCCGCTTGTGTACGGAGCAGATGGCAGGTTGTCGACAGACGCGCGGATGTCTCGGACAGCTTTAGGCTCATTCGACGTTTCACTTTTTCATTAGTCATCGTGACCAATCCGAAAATATTTGTGGAGGTTTCCATTGCTCCTCCTTATCATAGATAGAACTCATCTCAACCAAAATTACTCAAGCTTGATTTCAAGATGCGTGTTGTAAAAACGCGGTATCGTACGTTAAACAGCACCGCCATAGTTTGCCGTGGCCATCATGTTGGAAAATGTTGCTGTGGGAATGCGCTTGGCCTTTTTACACACGTGCATGAAAATGGGCCCTTTTGATCGGACGTTTCATTTACCGATGTTTTCGGTTTCTCAGATTTTGCAATGTCGTTGCGTAGTGAGCGTTGAATGGCAGACGGCGTGGAAGGAAGCGGCCGTAGCTTAATTTGTGGTACTTTCCCAGATTTTGTATGCAGATACTGAGAAAAAACATGAAAATCTGAGTAAGGATAGTTGGTATCCGGGCTCAGATTTGAACACGAAACATCACGAATACTAATCTAAAGTTGTAAAGACTGGCATTTGAGTGATTTTTCTGTCGCAGACCAAAGCAAAAGTGTTGATAGGCTGCCGTTAACGGCATTTGTGCCCCAATAGACACCAGGAACACGTTCCAGTCATGTTTTCTGTCCATATTGTTAGTGGTTCTCCTTAGTCCTCTCACGCAAACGGAACCTACAGTTAACAGTTCACGATCGACTCCTGTAAGTCAATCCTTGCGGGCTATTAGACGCATAACGCATGCAGTTGTTAAGTTGTCGTTTAACTATGTACTGACTAACCTGCACACGCCTTCTAGGTTACTGTGGCTCCACCTTCCAGTTGACGTTACTCCAGCTAGGCACGTGACCATGTTGATTTACTGCAGCGCTGTTAGTCTCATCACCGTCTTATCTCTTGGAACTGAATACCAACAGTGGCTCGTGCTTTCGCAGAGTTATGTGACGGGTGGAATTAGAAGTCTCGTCAAACGACAGATCGCTGTCTTCGTTTCCTTACCTCCTTGTAGTCCGCAGTTCCGCAGCGCCTCGTCGACGTGGAAGGCATAATAAAGCTGCCAGATTAATAACTCTCGCCATTATTGCTCCTTAACATAATAGGCTGCGTAAACACTTATCGTTGTACAATTCCTTCAGCGGCCCCTGGAAGGAAAGAGAGAGAGTTACGAAGTGTAAGCAGGGTTGCCAGATTAAACTCACACTATTTCTTCACACCTTATGGACGTCGTTACTGTCAGCAGCCCTGCACGCAGTGCACTGTTACTTATCTCTACTTCTGGAGTGTCCAGCTCGACAATACGCGGCTGTCAGCACGGCTGAAGGGGGGAGGGGGAGGAAGAGTGGAATTTGCGTTCAAAGTTCGCATTTTTCACACAGCACCAATATTTTTATTTTAAGTTTGTACCATGCACGATCGTAACGCAGTAACCGATGCTCTGACCTTACAGCAGGTCATCACACACGACAAACTTATAGTTGACTTTGCGCCACGATTCAAAGACAAAAGAAAGAATGCCCTGCGCCACAAGTGTTGTTGGTCAGCCAGTAGGCTGTTCTTTCGTTAATCAGTTTGTCGGTCAGTGCTTCGTATCTGTAACTGTCCAGGCATAGTTGTGGGACAGGGTCCAAGCAGTTTTGCCATTATTCGTGACTCTACAGGCTCGAGGACTTATCAGCAATCAATAAGACGAAGTCTTGAACTCGGTGAATTTAATTGCGGCACTCCGTCAGAACAGATCAAAGATTCCTACCTAATAATATGTGACTTCTTTTTAGGGGTGTAAATTCACGTTAGTAAATGGATATAATATAATATTTTGTATTTGATATCGATATGAATTTATCATACAGATATCGGAGTGTGTTCGATGCCAATTTAGCATATTCATATATCGAGTAAATTGTTCGTATCATAAAATTACTGCACTTGATTCGTAGAAGGAGCGGAGAAACTAAAACTCGCCCGTTGCAGAAAGAAAGATGCACTTGCTTATTGAGAGGAACGAAATGGAGCAGCCGTGCCATTATGTGCTAATGCAAACGAAAAGAGTGTGCAGTGATCATAAGTTATTTATATTACGTCAACAATTGAAAAAGATCAAATTAGATGTTAGAATTAGACGTGTCACTCCACGACAATCTGTAACACGAAAAAATAAATCGGTTTGCAGTATTTAAGAGAGAATTTAAGAATGTATTTGGATAATTTAAGAACCTGGAAGCGATAAAATGATTGGATATCGTAACGAATTCCGTATCAGTTGACTTCCCAGCTTCATCCGTCGCATTCTGTGCCGCTTTCCTTATTCCTAGGAACTGAAGTTTCAGGAAACTGAAGCACAGTTTTTCCTGTTAGGCGGAGTTCGATCTGTGGGTGTTTGTTTACTGGTAAGCTTGTCTTCTTAGAAACGGGGAATACCTCCAGCGGTCGTCACATAAAGGAGTTGAACCTTAAAGTGTGATAGATGATTTAATGACAATGCACAAACTGCAAATGCTGTGCAGTGTCGAACTGCCTGCTGTTGAGTTACTGGCATATGATTCCTGTAAACCGATTATTCTGACAGGTTTCTGTCTTTTTTTGGGGTGCCTTCTCTACGAGAAATTTCAGAAATGATCTCATTAGCGTCACAGTATCTGTTTGTCCTTGCCAGAATGTCGATGAATGGAGTTCTGTGAAATTTGATATGGGGGACGTTTAGTAAAACGTGTTGACACATTCCAGTTGTTGCTGATCTTTGTAATGGAGGCGCATTGTATTTTCTTTGCAGTAGGATCTCAATCTTTATAGGGTTAATATATTAATGTGATGGACCTGTCAGTAAACTGAAAATATGTCTGTAGTCACAGAAATGTTTGTTTATTAATCTCAGATATAACAGACTTCGAAGGCTTTTTAACCCTTTCAAGCCCGAAGGTCATCCAAGTAATATGTAAGAATTCAGTCTCTACAACAGAGAAAACATAACGCTCCTCCCCATGGCAACGATAAACTAGTTAACGCTGTTTACGGAATTAACGAAAATAGGAAATCAAAACTGAAATAAAATGTACATCCATATTTCAGCCTCGGTTAATACCTCATTTTCATTACCGATTTTGCGTTGTATGGTAAAGGTTGAACATACAACGAATCATCAGTAAGAATTTCTGATTATTATTGTTATTGAAAATTATGTGCCCCTGAGTTTTGGAAGGTATTTGCCAATATAAGGACCAAATCAGAAATGTTCTCACTAGCTTGAAGAGCGATAATTTTCAGGAACATCTTTTACTGATAATTGTTTTTTTTTACTTCCTATGTAAAATAAATGCAGTTATCTTGCTTTGATAATGCCCTCTCATTCACACAAACTAAACAAGGGGTGCTTTTTATTGCTGGTGTGGGTAGGAGCACCCTCCCTTGCTTGTGTGTGTTTATTTACTGTTACACTTTATTTTCACAGAGACACTTCTGCAGATGGACCGCCAACAGCTGCAGAAGTTCATCCAGTATCTCATATCCGAACACCACACAGAAGTATTGCCAACCGCTCAGAAACTGGCAGATGAGATTCTTCAGCAGCGATCTGAAATTAATCAAATACCAGGTATTTGCAGGACCTTGTCTCTTAATTTCTTAATTAACTTGACATGACATTTGGATCTATGAAATAGTGCAACTGATCAAAATGAGAAGGTAGGATCGTATTTACAGGGGAAGGTTATGGGTTTTATCTTTCAACTTTACTCTGATATGTGTTGTGCATTACGGTATTTCCCTGATTTTAAGACACTTCTTTTCACATTTCAAAATTTTTGCATTTGAGGCATGTCTTAAAACATAATGATGTCTAAAAAACTGTGAGTGGGACTGAAGTGCAAGGAAAATCTTAATGTCCATAGAAATAGTCACGGGACAGCAAACACAAACATAGCAACAAAGAAGATACTGAAAGTATTAATATGAAGTTTTATATTTGAATATTGACAGTTCCTGAGTTCATTTTCTTCCCTTGTAAACCTGTTACTGAAGCAAGGGTGCATCTTACACTCAATGACATCTTTAAAATCGAGGAAATAAATAAATGTTCCTTTTTAACAGTTTTATTTAAAAGTAGCTGTGGCGGAGGGGTCAGATATATTTTGCTTCTAAAGGGTTTTGACGACAGTAGTTTAGATAAAAGTCTACCCAGTAACTTAGGACAAGTGTTGCAGACAGTTACCGGTAGACTCTTATCTCTCAAGAGGGACACCAGTGACAATTTATTTCCTTCTTATAGGATGCCGGTAGGTTCATATCCTCCCATACAGAGGACGACAGTAGTGGATTCTCCGGTGTTTTTATGATGTTTTTTTTTGGTTTTAATGTCCTTTGATGACTTGGATGCCTACATTTTTAGCAGGATTTTATGTCAATTTTTATGTGGTTTCAGAACTGGTCGCTTACAGAGCTGTATGAGCGGTCTTATAATTTTTATTTTATTATTTAAGTATTATAATCCGTACTTGGGTGGATAAGTTGAAATAATTGCACGATTTATATTGTCCAGTGACAGAGCCTAGCTCTTTCTAAGGGGCCCCACAGAATAGGTACCTCTCATCTGGAGACAGATCCAGCCTATGAAATATTTTAAAAACAGGCGATGAAAAAAGTACTGACAACAAATAATTTTAAGATATATCTTGGCCACAAAGTTTAAAGCCTCAGTTATATTATTTTGACCTAGTTTTAATCTAATATTGGCTAGAAGGACAATTCAATTCAAAAATCTCTAATGATATTATATTATAATTATCAATGTTGAAAATCTGGGTTACTTGTAATGGTTTGCCAGGCGCTCCTGATCCAACAGCAGGAGCAAGTGCGGACGATGATCACAGCTGGCACCTGGATGAGGAGCAAGTGTGTGAGCAGGTCAAGTCTTACCTGTCCCAAGGTAGTTATTACAATGCCAACAAGCAGCTCAACTCCTTGTTCGCAAAGGTTAGTGTCTGTCTCTGAGTCTTCTTTTTGTATTATTGCTGTTATTGTCAAACAGCAATGCACACACTAATCATACAGGTTTGAATGCCAGACTATGGACCCAAGCTTTGCTTTATCACTGCAGTCAGCCACTAGAATAGATCTCTTCTATGTAGTTACCTCCAACACTTTGAATACATATTCTTCCCAGGGTCATAGATGGTGTTTCTAGAACCACATGAAGCAATGAAGCAACCGAGCTGTAAAGTATTCTTAACTTTCCCAGGTCCACTGTTAGACGCAGACTGAAATTGTTGGGATCACATTGGATCCATTATAATAATTGTACATACTTTATGGCCTTGGTGTATTTGCCCATTTGGTTGGCATGGGCTCCTTTAACACAAATTAAATAATACCAAAATAGTTAATTTACTGGTCAATAGCTGTAGAATACATTTGTGGAAAATTTGAGGAACATGACTTTAAGTAATTTAACTTGCATATGTATTTTGGATAAGCATATCAAATATTATTTTGGTCAAGTTTTATTTCTATGCAGTGTCATGCCTTGTGCAGAGCTGTTGAAAGAAGTGTCGGCCCTTTAGTATGAGCTGATGGACAGTTTTTTTGTGGCAGGTGAGAGAGATGTTGCGGGCACGGGATTCCAATGGAGCGAGGATGTTGACGTTAATCACTGAACAGTTCCTGTCAGACCCAAGACTGATCCTGTGGAAGACACAGGGTACCCCCATGACAGACAAGTGCAGGCAACTCTGGGATCAGCTTGGTCAGTTTGTTTCCTCTGAATATGGCTCTGTAAGGTTAAGTTTTTGTATGAGAACAGTCATCTGTTGATTATTGGTCACTTCGCTACTGAGGATGCCACAGAGAATGAATGCACGTTTCAAGTCCGTGAGGCCAGCAATTATGAAGTGGTGAAAGTGTCCAGAGTCATTGTGGTATGTCTAAGACTGCCCTTAGGGCGGATTTAAATATTCCCATTAAATTTCAAGTGTTTTACAAACCTGCTGCCATTACATAAATGAAACTTGAAGGTTTTGGTCTTACATCCTTCCTTACACATTGAATACTGATTCTGTCACTGAACAGTGTTTAAAAGACAATTGTTCACCTCTGTGCTTCATTCTCAAAAGTGAAGGATGAATATGAGTACAGTCAACTTCT
Organism: Zootermopsis nevadensis; assembly: GCF_977971745.1. Taxonomy (NCBI): domain Eukaryota; kingdom Metazoa; phylum Arthropoda; class Insecta; order Blattodea; family Termopsidae; genus Zootermopsis; species Zootermopsis nevadensis. The sequence continues at coordinate 2,471,061 of NW_028259161.1, forward strand.
GTTAATTTCAGTTTGAGAATTTAAAGGTGGAATTTGCAAGTTTAGTGATGTACGTTCCCTCACTATGAAGCCTGTGTTTATTGTGGAGGTGGATGATATGTAAAGTCTCCATTCTGCATTGTCTGATGCAAATATGTGACTCAAGTGAAACTAACAAACTCCAAGTAGTATAGTCATTCTTGAGATGCTGATGGTCACATAGATACTGTTTAAGGGAGCCTGAAGAATGTTCATTCTCACATTCATCAGAGTCCACCATTGAATCCTATTTTGAGAATTCTCTCCATGCCCTATTTGTTTGAGATCAGTGTTAATATTACACTAAGAGATCTCTAAAATGATTTATTCCTTTTGGGGTTAACTACTCTAAAATAAAGAAGATTGGAACAGATTGACATGTATATATAGGAAGGGGTAGGACACTTACCGTAACATGCATGTGAAGGCGAAACCAAGCAAAGTTTGCCGCTTGTTTCTTATTATTCATATAGTGATAGATGCATGAAATTTGTTGAGGTTGCCCCGATAAGAGAGCATTATAAAAATGTTATTTCAAACCTACTGTCACTGCAGGTGCATTGTGGGTGTGCATTGTCTTGAATCCGCACTGCAGTGGCCAGGATAAGCAGCACTGGAAAGCCTTGCTGGAGAAATGGACACTCATTGACGTGTGCCCACAGGAAGACCCTGACTTCCGGCCACAGCCACTGCCTCGACAGGATGGAGTGAGTCATTATGTTATCAGTACAGCATTGGAAGAGTTTTGTTTGTCTAGTCCTTAATAAAAAGATGAAACTTTCAAGCTTTTATGATTGAATTTTGTGAAGTATTGTCACCTTACTGCTTTCAGTGGAAAGTGAAGAAAAATATGCATGGATAAATCTAAAAAACTGTACTTCGTCCAGCAGACTTCAGCATAGAATTCCAGTGCCACTCCTCAGATTGTATCAAACAATGCGATTGTTCTCTGATCTGATTATTCATATGTGGACTTTGCAGTCTTTTTAGACTTTTTCATTTGAGTTGTTTCAGTGTGTTTCTTGATGGCATCCCATACATAATATGACCTTCACCACCTAACGTAATGTAACTTAAGCTACCCAAACATTGGTTTGCTGACTGATGTTGTTACAAGAAATAATCAAGCATATTTATGATTATATTATTCTTCGTTTTTGTGCTGTGTAGAGTTCTTAGTAGACGTCTAAACTGATGCTTCATAATCATCACAATCAATACAGAGCCATTAAAATAAAATCTAACTTATTCCTATTTTATACAAGGTGAATTCTTATTTGCATTTGGTTTTACGGTTGTCTCCCAATTATTTTTTCACATTAAGATAATTCTTTCCATCGTTCAGTCAATGGAATGCACCCATTAATCAGATCATGATTTAATCCCATTGCAAGGATTCTTCATTGGTCCTGGTTTTCCCAGTCACATTGGATATTCATTGTGATTTTCTAAATATTTATGTCAATGTTTGATGCATTGTACTAAAATTGTGTTAGAAATTTCATATTGCCTGATACATATTTGTTCCATAAGAACTCACCACTAGGCCCTGTTCTGAGGTAGATGAACTCCAGTAATCGGAAATGTATGCTTTGTTGTTTTGCAGTTGCACATGGCATTTGACTCATCAGATAGCAGTTCAGATGAGGATGGAGGTGGAGCCTACAGGGTAATGGAAAACAATAGCCGGAGATCAAGACTCAGTACACAGAGGTCTCACCATGTCAGACCATCTGCTTCAGCCATTCCTAGAACGGTGTTTCATAGGTGAAGTATTTATTGGAATGAGGGCTGTAGTCCAAACTGCAGAACTCTGCTGAATAGAGGGACTTTGTTATTTATTGTTGGTATGATTAAATTAAAGGATTCCTATTGGCTGGATTTATGGATTGGATGTGATAAACAAGAAATGTGTACAGAATTTTGTTGGGAACTTTTCAGAAAATGGCCTCTTTAATAACTGAGGAGATGGAAGGATAATACTAAAACTGATCATAGTGGAATAGGTCATGAAAATTAATTGGGTTGACCTGGCTGAGGATCATGCCCACTAGTGGGTTGTGTTACCAGGGAGTTACTTTATGTTTATGCTACTTATCTTTTGACTTTGGAACTGTTTTCTCTTTATCAGTACATGCTAAGAGAAAATACATACTTTGAATGGCTTACTGAAGCACATATTGATAACACAGTTGATAGGTGTTTCACAAACTGGTACCTACCCGCATAAGTATTCTGATCTGTATTTAAAACATTTGTGTATAATGCCCAGCAAAAACACTTGGGGAAAGATTGTAAATTATAGTTCTGACCTTGCACCTTACTGTATATTTAAAAGTGCCATATAAAACTGAAGAGAAGAGGTCACTTTGAAGAGCTAGACATGGATAGGATGAAAATATTGAATCTAAAATAAATTGGGTGTGAGAACATGGACTGGGTTTATTTGACTCAGGATAGGGTCTTATGAACATGGAATTTTTTCAATAGCAAAGTGACTGCACAATGCAATTAGCCTGATTTGAAACTGAATTCTTTTATATTTATGACACTGTAATATAATGTCTCTGCTATAGATAGCTGTGGCAGCGGTAAATTAATATCAAGAACCATAAGAGAGATAAAATTACAAAGAGTACATGTGCAATATATGTGTAGCCTACTCAATATTGGAATGTGCTTAAAGATGCAAGCCACAAGGCAGTCCATAATGCAGCATTTCGCAACATTTTCCATGTGGTGGCACAGTAACATGCAGTTGATAGAATCACAGCACACCAGACAATGTGCTATTGTAATCTTGTATCTAATTATCTCAAAGGTACAGATGCCTTTTGAGAAGTGAATAGTCTCTTAGCTGGTCAAAAAATTCCCTGCCTATTATGAAACCTAAAGGTTCAGTACCAAGATCACAGCATGTGTGAACTGTACTCATATTATCCTTCACATTCATTATGTTTTCATTTAGGCTGTGTGAATTTTGTGGTGCAGTTTAACAACATTTAGAAACACTTTAGAATAATTAATAAATGATAGATGGCATTCAAATTGCCATTCATAAAACATTAAACAGTTTAACAAATGAACAACAGCACAGGCTAATGAGAGGGCTTAACAAGATCTCGCACTTTGCAAAATGTTAAATGTGTAGATATGTGTTTGAATGCCAAGTGCTGCAGCACACCAGTTGAGAAACAGTACCCTGTTACAGAGCCCTGGATGCGGTGTGCATGTCATGGGACAACCTTCACCTGAAGCACATCTTGTCCAGTGACACATACTGCAGCCATGTTCATGATAACTCGCTCAGCACTGTTGGCAGTTTCAATAGCCAAGGGCAGCCCCTGTGGCATGGTGGGTTTACTCTGTGCCAGCACTGTCGCATGCACGCTCACTCATGTATATATACTTTTAGGATAGGTTTATGATTTGATCTTGACGAGTCATGCACCATGAAAATAATTTCATGCAGAGTACAGTACTAAACATACCAGTAATTAATGGCCTATGGTGAATTTATATAGTTTCAGTCAGTATACTGTTCATTTATTGAAAAGATTTTGTTGACACACTGGAGGGGTCCATATGACCCAAAGATGATATGATGATGTTTTGCATTGAAATAATATGCCTTTGAATTTTGGAAAAAGTATTTTTAAAAAATGAGTGCTTTGAAAACTTCAGATTAAGGCGACTAGAATTTGGACAGAAAAGTCTGGTACATTTGGAATGTATGTATAAAGTATTGTTTGATTTTAAGTGACTAAACTGAGTAGGAAAATAATGATGATTTTGACTGCTTTTATATTCTTCATCCACCTGTCATGTCTTGGAAGAAGATACTAACTTGGTCAATAAAATTTTCTTGGGCAGTCAGTCTTGTCATTTGGTTACACAAAGCAACCAACATTTCAGGAATCATCTCCATCCCCATCATCAGGGTTCTGATGTCAGACCAGTTGACACAGCTGATTGTCCAAGAAGATTTTATTGAGCTTGGTTGCTGCGAGAGCTTCAAATGATACATACTAACTTGGTGTTCAACATCTAACTTTAAAAATTAATTTTTAGAGATGGACTCAACCTCATTAGTTTCATTCTGACATCTGATTTCAGGCTCTAATGAATTGTATATGTAAATTATTTATGGTCAGACATTTGTAATGTTATAGAAATACTTCCTTTAATTTCAGGAGACTAGATTAGTTATTCCGTTGGAAGTATTTAAGGTGTGGTCCACCCGTCATTTGAAGTGTTTCACAGTATTTTTTTGATATTGTACAGAAATGGTCAAGAAAGATAGAGATGAGCAATACAGGATTACTTAGTGTTGAGGAAAATGTGTATGTTTTACTGTGAAGAGAGATACCAGCATAGTGTTAATCTGCCGTGTTTGAATTATGATGTGACAGCCGTGAGTAATATTTTGTGAGATCTGAGAGAGCCACATGACAGTTTCAATGACTGTGTGTTTGTCAGGTCAGCTATTGATGTCTGCATGGGCCAAAACATATATACCCTGGAGTTAATTACCAGCATCAGTTTATTGTACTTTTGATTGCAATGTTAGTACAGTATCCAAGTCCAAATTGTAACACTGGTTTATAGAGCCCCTGCCAACATGTGCAGCAAGGGTGGATGCACTGAGGTCCCATGGGCACCAGGGGGCAGCACTGAGACTAGCAGTGGCAGTGGTGCGTACCATGAAGCAACAGCAGCTGGTGGCACAGCGCCGTTGGCATGAGAGCCAGCAACAACAGCAACATCGTAGTGCTGCCAGTAGCAGTTCTGCTAACCTTGCCACTCCCTGCACATCCAGGTGCACTGGCGGACAGACAAGTTTAACGGCAACATCGATGGTTCCTCATGCCTGTACTGGTTGGGGTGATGGATGGGTAGGACATCCCCTGGATCCTGTTGGATGTCTTTTTGACACTTTAGCAGATGCATCACTTAGTCCAGATGATCAAACATCACGTGCTCCTTCCTATTTTGGTAAGGATGAGGTCATTTTCTTGAAAGAAATCCATGATTTTAGTATCATGTTATGTTTGCATCAGGTTGTCTAGTTTAAATTTTGCATGCAAAATTTATTATTTATATAGGTCCTGCTGAGAGAAAAGAATCATCTTTTTCAGCCATACTTACATTGTGTTCATAATTTTAAAAACATTGACCTTCAATTATTCCATAAGAAGGCCAAAATTACTTTTATTCTGAAAGTTAAAATTTTGTATTTTCTTTAATGTCATTGGTCTGGGAGTAAACATAGAAAATCTTGAGTACTTGTTTATGTCTTATAATTGGAATCCATGATATTGTTATCATATAACTGCAGCTGATGAGGATTTCTAAAATGTTAGAAAAGAAACTGTGACTGAGGTAACAGTGGAGATAAACTTCAGTTTAGCTTTCTAGTGGTTTCACTAAAGTGTAAAGACAAGTTTTTTTTTTATGGGTGTGAAATTTGGTCCTTCCCTCTGAATGAAGACTATAGAATGAATCTATTTGAACATGAAAGTGCATGGAAGAATTTTTGGACCTAAGTGAGACAAAATTACATACAGAACTTTTAATGATTGTTTTCTTTGCCTAGTGTTGTTACAGCAATTAATTTGATAGGAAGAAAAACAAGAAATGCAATTAAGATTTTGTTACAGTACTTCATGGAAAGAGGGCACTTTGAAAGTAAAATGTAAAATGTTGCTTCAAGAAATGGATTGTGAAGATGTGAAGTGGTCAGTACGGTGACCAGTGACAAACTGTTGGAGTGGTGGTAATGAATCTTCAGTTTCACTTATAACAGAGAGTAGCTGAATGTGTATTGGCTGTTTGGGAACTTAGATGCTTTCTCTCACAATCTCCTGTGGTTTGTTTTCCAGACCCAGTGGGTGTGGAGGACACAAGCATCACTGCCCCTCCTCGGTATCATCATGTGCCAGTAATTGGCTCACGTGACCGCTCAGAAACATACCTAACGTTGGCTGTTGAGGTGGCTCTGATTGGACTGGGCCAGCAGCGAATCATGCCTGCAGGTCTATATGCACAGGTACACATCACTGTCATCATCATCATCATCATCATCATCATCATGTACTGGTGTTTTCAGCTGGGAGTGGTCATTCTGTGACATTGTTTTGTGTCTTACTGTCTTATTGAATCAGTATTTACTCCTTTATATTTGCATGTCTTCTCTAACATGGTCTTCCTAGTTTTTTGGTTATTCATCCTAATTCTGATTTTGCTGAGGAATATTGTCATCTGCGCATACTACATTAATTTAATTGATGACATGCTATATTTGCTACTATGTTGCTATCATAATTTCCTCAAAATTTGTCCCCTTGTAGAAAACTTAGTTTATGATGGAGAAAAGAGTAGTATTGTGATAATAATATTTGTCTAATCTGTGATGGAATAAAATGAAGTATATGAAACTGTTTAAGTATTTTAAGACTCATTAATGAAACTGTGTGTTTGCTGGAAGAGTTTTGCTGTTTATGACAGTTTCAAAACTTACTGCTAAATAGAAGATGGCTGTCTTCTGGGTTGTTGCTCTGTGTAGTCTGGTAGAAGTTTTCCGATGTTTCAGAGGTTCTTGCTGCCTCCATCACCAACCAGACTACATGGTGCAACAACCCAGAAGACAGCCATCTTCAGACTCACCATGGTGAAAACCTCAAATACTGCATTACTGCTAGATAATGTGTACATGAAAAGCAAGAATATAATATTGTAGTCATGAAATATTTTTCATAGCAACAACAAAGGATTTTGCCCTTCATACTTCTTTTACTTTGTTTTGATTGCCTGGATTAAGGTCACTTACTAAGCAGTGTGTGTGTGTGTTGACAACTATAGGAAAAGTCGTGTAAACAGGAGGACCGCCTGATAGCAAAACTGCAGGAGATTGAGATGGACAACAGTCTGGTTGCTGTACTGAGGCGCCAAGCCATTGTGCTGTTGGAGGGGGGCCCCTCCAGTGGCTTGGGACTGGGAATTCATCCTGAGAGCATTCCAATGCACACATTTGCCAGGTTCCTGTTCCTTTCACTGCTCAACTACTACCCTGACTTGGCATATGAGGTTGGACTGCGGGCCATGCGGTAAGACTCTCACATTACCATAGTATTATTTATTGTTTATTATCTAACACTGTTTCTTTTGTTTGAAATTTTTAACTTCATATCCATTTAATTATTAAAAAATGTATTACAGACTGAATAGTTTACTATAATTTTACATATATAAGTGAAAAGGTATTAAATTATACAGACACCAAAATGAATAACAATACTAAATTAACCAGTGTTTGTAAATTGGGTTAAAGATTGTGCTTAAAAATTTGCTTGCACTGTTTTCCAGTCATTTCAAACAGCACACTGTGGCTTGTTCCCAAATTGTCCTGTGTTGTCATTCCACTGTTCTTTATAGTCTGTGTTTGTGGTTATTTTTTGCTGTTGACAGGTGTTTAACATTTTAAAAGTGACCTTCGTTGTAAACAGATATTGAATTAATTTATACCCAATATGTTTTTGTAAATGAAGTGAGATGATGCTGATTGTCATTGTTCACAATATGAGTGAAATTTGTTTTATTCAGAAGTGGTAAGTAACAATAGGTGGAAATGCATCCTCACAGCACTGAAAGTTCTTCAGTTTACTAACAAGGCTCCAGTTATCTTTTATTTTGTAAATGTACGTATTAATTTACTTTAAGTGTTTACCACTGAGAGTACCTTTCATCAGAATTCCTTCATATCTGCTTGTCCTTCCCCCTCTAACTTTCCTATTCAACATGAAATAAATATTGTTTAATCACACAATGCTGTGACTATATCACTGCAGCTTCATTTGTATAAACAGTGCTCTGTTCACATTGATGTAGGAGATATGGCTTTACCCACTTTTAGTATTGGTATTTTCCTTCTAGATTACCTATTCTAGAAGAGCATGAAGATGCTGATGATCCAGTCAACGGGAATGTTTCCTCATTAGTTCTAAGTCGATATCCGCGCTGGTTCACATTGGGTCACATCGAGACACAGCAGTGCAACCTTGCATCTACCATGCTCAGTGCTGCCAAGGGTACAAGCCTAAATATCACACATTATCTATGATTATTATCAGTAGTGTGTTCTCTGCATGATGTGCATGAAATGATCATGTACTAGAGAGTTTGTGTCTAGCATTCATTTTGTTTTGTTCTTGTTGGGAATGACAAGTTTTATTTCAAATATAAATATTTTTGGAAGGAAATTCATGGTTCTGTGCAGTTTAAAATTTTCAATGACCATTACATTTGTTTTTCTACAGACTTGTACCTGCTGTAAGTTAACATCAGTGCCAATGAGATGTACATGGGCGCAAAGAACAAATGTGGAAGATATATGTTGTACAACTAGAAATACTTGTTGCAGGGGAGGTGCTGAGGTTGCGGACAGTTTTGGAGTCAGCACAGCGACATATCCACAGTTCCTCACACCTCTTCAAACTGGCTCAGGATGCTTTTCGATTTGCCACACCAGAGAATGGCCCCCGGCACCCAACCCTACTTAGCGTGGCCTTTGAGTTGGGCCTGCAGGTAAACTGTGATGTAGATGTGCAAGGGGTATGTGAATTAGCAGCAGAAATGTGGTCTCACTTCAGCTGTATGAGAATTGAAGTTTCCATGTTGGTTAAAATGTGGCTGTCTTGTACTGTTGTGGGTTGTTACCACCTACAAGACTACATGGTATCATAATCCAGAAGACAACATTATGTACTTTCTTGAACCATATTCACTCTCTGCAAAGATGTCTTAAGCATCCAGCTGTTAAGCCTTTAATGAATAACTGCATATATGAGTATGTCTCTCATTTTAAAAAGTGTTGTATGCAGTGTTTTCTTTATGACCTGTTGATTAGGTGCTGATAGTTTTATAGTGCAAGTAGGTCCATTGCTGTTTTATTGCTTGTTAATCATTCAGTTTATAAAGTGCTCACTATCTAGTGTCACAGCAGTAAATAGTGATTAGGCATGTACATTTGCTATAATTTATAGACCATAAGATGCACCCAGGTCTGTGGACATGGATTATGAGAAAAACATTTTATTGCACATGCTTAAAAATTTAAATAAAACAGCCTAGTGAACATGTTATTTTGGTTTCTTTAGGTGATGCGCATGACATTGTCATCACTGAACTGGCGCCGACGAGAAATGGTTCGCTGGCTGGTGACCTGTGCCACCGAGGTTGGAGTGGAGGCTCTAGTGTCCATCATGCAGAACTGGTATCAACTGTTTACACCAACTGAGGCTACAGGTATGGGCCATGAGTTGCAATGCTGTCATGTAAGAGTGACATGTCCTACCATGTCTGGAACTTTTCTGTCTGTGTGCAGGTCCAGTGGCTACTACAATCATGTCTCACAGCACTATCATGAGGCTGAACCTGACATTTGCTCAACAGGAAGAACTGTCTGGCTGTGCCAGGAACTTGGCTCTTCAGTGTGCCACCAAAGTGAGTATCAAGGAAAGATTGTGATGTCTGCATACATCTTGAATGAGATGATGAATTTTTATAAAAATTGGTATGAATATTATACCATTAGAGACCACCTCAGTTCCGTACTTCATTATACCCTACCATTTGTGAATCCAACTTGAAGTTTGTGAGAACCTGTCAGGTGTGAGTGAAATTAGTAGCTCTTTATGTAAGTCCCTGAAATTTTGTATGGTAAGAGCTTCAAGAAATATACAGTTTTTATTAATGTAATATTTTGAATACATTTGAAACAATAACCTACAGTCACATGAATCCTATATTCAGTGTAGGCTTTGTATGTTACATATGCAGATATGGTGGCTGTGTTTTGCCTGACAAATTTCGTGTAGTGTGAATCTTACTTATGGAAATTATGGGCAGAAATACATTTTTAAAATCTGTATGATTACAGATCTGGAATCTCTACATATCTCTGTCTGTATTGAAGGAAAGTGGGTGTCATATTCATTACAGCATTGATAAGATTTAATGGCAGCTTCCTATTTGAATTTTGTCTAAGAGTACCAGACATTCAGGAAAGTTTCCCATATAACAGATTGTGCATAAAGATTACTGAAGCTACAGTTGCCTTGTTGTCATAAAGATCGCTGATAAGGTGGAGGATTAATCCACAATTTGTTTAGCTTCAGCTGTCAACATGCCAACAAAAATACAAATAATTGCAGAGAAAATTACTTGAATGACCAAGTTTTCTTCTGTGCCATTCTGGTTGTGTGGTAGTTACTGTACTCCTTTTAGACACAAAAAACATTTTTAGTTAAGTATATTTTCCTGAGAAATACAAAGATGGAGATGACAACATTACATTTTATTTTTTTCACTTCCTCCTTCCCCTTCCTCTTCTTTTTCTCCTGCCTCCTTGTCCTCTCTCTCCTCTCCTCTACTGCCATTTCTTCTTCCTCCAACTTGTTATGCATTCTTGTGATAGAAATGAGCACTAAATATTACAGAGCCATGTTATGTTGTGCTTTACCTTACCATTATGATGCAGTGAGAAATAAATAGTATCCTGACTTGCTTAGTTGTATGTTTGGTTCTGTATGTTTGTGTAGTAGTGACACAAGGTTACTGTTTCAGGATCCCCCAAACTGTGCCTTGAATGCTCTGACCCTGTGTGAGAATGAAGCACTGGCCTTTGAGACAGCATATCAAATCGTCATTGATGCTGCATCACATATCATGACTTCCTCCCAGCTCTTCACTATTGCACGATACATGGAGCACAGGGGATACCCCACAAGGGCATACAAGCTAGCAATGCTTGCCATGAAGAATGTGCATTTGGCATACAATCAGGTAAATATTCAGTATGATGACTGATAACTTAGTAGTACAGCAGAAGGATTGCTGTCATGTTGTCATAAGCCTTCTGTTGCACCCCATCCCCAGCCACTGCAATTCATATTGCAATTTGATTGCTTGTTTATCCAGTATGTTTTAATATTCTCCTCTCATATTTGCCTGATCTCACAAATGGCCCCTTCCTTTGATATCTTCCAACAGAAATTGTTTGTCATTTTCCATGCATTTGCATGTCCCACCCATCTTATCCTTATTTTTTTCTCTCTAATAAGTTGCACCTTGTCCTGGACTTAGCAAACATATGGGAATGCAGATGTAGCTCCATACATTCTTAACTTTGGCACTAAATAGAGGTGAGTGGTTAGCTTTATGCCTCCACCACTTTACTCCCAAGGAAATAACTCTGGATATGAAGCTGGGTAGGCCAAAGAGCCAGTATGGACATTATGGTGAAGAGCAGTCTCTTTCTCTTCCAAGAACTGTACTCTGATTGTCCAGCCTGTAGCAAGCTCCTGAGTATATAAATTTCTCCAGTGCTTCATTAATTTCTCTGGGTCCAAATATCTTCCTTAGCATTATCTTCTCAAACAGTCTGAATATTTGCAGCTCTCTCCTAGTGAGAGATAAAGTTTTATTCTCATTTAAAACATGGAGGAAAGTTACAGTTGTATATATTTTAATCTGTAGGAAGAGTCAGGATGGAGAGACACATTTCCTGAATTTGTTCTGATAGAAACAAATTTAGCATCCTTGTCCAATTGCAGTCATGCCTTCTTGTTTGAGTGTTTATATTGAGACTTGTTGCAGGACACTCATCCTGCAATCAATGACATCCACTGGGCTTGTGCCTTGAGCCACTCCTTGGGGAAATCAGAGCTCACTAATATGATCCCACTATTGGTGAAGAATGTGCAGTGTGCGACTGTTCTGTCTGACATCTTAAGACGCTGTTCCATGACTGCCCCAGGCATCTCATGCCCACACCCTCCTGGGGGTAGTGGTGCAGCAGATGGAGGGAAACACCACCATCATCACCATCATCATCGCAACAGCAGCCGTGGTGGGTGTGGGGGAGGAGTAAAGCCCCTGTCTTATGATCGTCCACCCTTGAGGCAACTCTTGGAGGCTGCAGTAGCAGCATATGTTAACACTACTCATTCTCGTCTCACCCACATCTCCCCTCGACATTATGGTGACTTCATAGACTTCCTTGGTAAAGCACGCGACACATTTGTCCTTGCCCATGATGGGCATGCACAGTTCACACAACTTGTGGAGAACATGAAGGTAGCATACAAAGGGAAGAAGAAACTTATGTTTCTAGTTAAGGAGAGATTTGGCTGATGTTAATGTTTGAAAGGGAGCAAGAGATGTACATTGTGTTGGTTCTGCCCCTGTGGTTTGCTTCCTCTAATCTGGCTGAACAGCAAGTAGACTAAGATATTATCACAGAGATTAATTATACAGAATGACTTTGAGACTTTATCTCTGATACTACTAGACAAATAACTGCAGGCTTCTAACACCACCACTGAACCTACCATTATTAAGTTAAACTTGTGCAATGCCATGCTGTCTAGATTATGTTTAAAAAAATGTATTTTGTGCATTATGTATAAATTGAATTTTAATGTATGTGGAGACAGGTTTGTAACAATTCTAAGATCTCATGTCCTCGTAATGGAACTGTAATATTGTCAGATTAATTAGTTTCGGACTTCCGCGAGACAAACACACTGTAATGAACTATGAGAACAGTGATCGTTTTGTACATAATAGTACCATGTCTGTGTGTTTGTATGTGATACTGTGTTTTCAACCAAAGATCGTTGTTTGTATAATAAGAATGAGACATTTTTTTATATGACAACACATTTATACCAAAACATGCTGTGCTTACAGGGCCGGGATGCAGTTCCGGTCAGGGACTTGCCAATGCTTCCTATTATGTATGTTGATTCTCTATAGCAACGAGTACAAAGTAATAGTATGCAGTTTGTAATAGTGGTGTAAGCATGTGCAGTCTAGAACATTGTACATTGCAAAGATATGAATTCAATTCCATAACTACCTCCATCGGTAAAGAAGCCTATTAGTGTCCTAATATCATGAATGTCATGAAGCCAACATGATTTGTGTTCTTGTCAGTGTGGATTTTTCTTTATTTTGCCATACATATATTTCATAATTGCCTTAAAAGAGCATCTTTCAATATTTATTTTTTAGAGAAAATGGAGATGGTGAATACTACATGCTGAAAATGAACTTTGCCTTGTACCAAAAATTGCTTTGTTGTAAGGCATTGAATATAACAGCTAACTAAACTAGAGATATGAAATTTAGCTCAACATTGTGTGCAGCACCATATCATTGTTAGGAACTGTTTTCCTCCTGATGACTTGATTGTAATCACCCAGTCACAAGATCACTTCATCAAGCTGTTACTTATAATTTAAATGCATTTTTGGTTCTTATGCATATTGCATATCATTCACTAGCATAAAACATCAAACATTCATTTCAGAGGTAACATAATTCTTTTTTCTTTGGAAGCTAGAATTGCCTTCATTTTTCATATAAGTTTGCTTCACAGATTCCTGACATGATCAATTTTCTTAGCTAGATGATTATTATATCAAATATATTTCATAAACTCATTAATATTATTCTTGAATACTTTTGGAAATAATTTTTTATACACAATGTTAAAAATGCTTGAAGCTGATCGATAATAATTATTTCCCTGGGTTAGGTTATGATCCCTTTCATCTCCTTCAAGTACCAAGGTTAAGAACAGGTGAAGCTATACTTTCCCTTCTTCCATACGCTTTCATAAGCACAGTGCTTAATTAAGTACCAGGAACAACTTTACCTTTGTCATCACATAGCTTGTCTTTTATAATAACACTCCTGTCTCTGGCCTTAGACCATATTATTAGTGATAATATAAGATACAGAATAATAAGATGTTATGTAACCATGTGTTCATCTCTTCCTTCATGCTTCATCTTAACTGATTAATAGTACATATGATCTGATGGCAACTAAGTATATTGAATTTTTCTCGGCCCACCAGTTGTGTCAGGTGTCTTAATATAGAAAACATCAATGTTCAGTACTTCAGTACCCTGAGGACAAGGACAAAGATGGTTCTCAGAACATCAGTGTTTATTTCATTAAACCACCTGACATGGCTGGTAGCCCAAAAAGAATTCATTATGATAAATAGTACACTCTGGAGTATTTAGTTCTGTGAAGAAATTATTAATATGGAATGAAGCTTGATGAAATTGGTCTGTAGGCTGTTTTCAAATGAGTCGCCGAGAGGCAGGGATGTCAAACAGGTTCTAGCTTTAAAATTTGATGCACATCAAGTTTTGCCACTAAAGTTGAGTGTAGTTTCAAGTTTATTTGGACTGAGGTCTACGTGTATTATCGATTAATCAAAATTATGAGTTTGTTCTAGTTTGCAGTTTTGGTGAACAATTTTCTATCTGTACAATGATATAACTGAGAAGCAATATAGTGTGTACAGTGTGATCAACAGCTGAAGTACTCTACCTCATCAGCAGCTGTGCCGTGTGAGTGGATGCATGAATGTTGCCCCTCCCGCTTGTTATTTTCATTAAATTGGCTTTTGTGTTACAGAGACTCAGAATACTTTTAATTACAGAATCAAGATTTATTGGGTGTAGAAGGATTTGAAGGCTGTTAAGAACAAGACAAAAGAAGGGAATGGTTATTTTCTGGTCTCTGCAGGAATGTCTAGCAGGTTCATTTTCTGTACAGGACATACTGATTGTAATCAACAAATTTCATAGTTTATCACCAATGCTAAATTACTCTTTATAGTTGATATAACAACATGAAATGAATTAAGCATAGTGAATGCCAGAATTTGATCTTCAGAGTGGATGATAACTGGTCTTATGTTTCTGTTTTCCTTGAGATTTTTTATTGGCAGCAATATTTAATTCACATGGACATGTTTTTTGTATAAGTAAAGGGAATTAATCTGTTCAGTCAGAATCCTATAGAATCTAATCTGTTTAGGTTTGTATTGCTAGCAATGTGTCTGAGAATAATAGGAGATTTATTTATTTCAAGCTAACCCTGTTTCTTATGTTCTTACATAGAATTTGCTTGATGTATATGTTACACTTACTGCTGATAATTATGTCCAACACATCCTGTTATACATGCTCCAAACTTTCTTAATTATCACTGCCAACTTTATAAAATAGTACATAGTTTGTACTCATTATGTTTATGTTCTGCCGCCAGTTGACTTAAATTGTGCGGTACACTAGACTCTGAAAAATGAAACAAACAAATGGTGCATATTACACAGTATTGTCTGCTGAAATGTAAAAGAAAGAAGTGCGTTTTGGTTTCCAATCATACAATAGTAAGGTAATATTTCTTTTTTTGTTATTACTTGTAAGCTTCCTGTGTTTAAAATATTTAGCACTTGAGATAAGAAAACCTGCCATGTTGGGAAATTATCAGGAAGTTATGCATATATTCTGCATATCATGTATTTAGTATCTTGCACAAAACAAAGCAGACATGGTCTGTTTGTAGTTAAATACCAATATTAGAAACCAAGACTTTTCCTTATCAGTGTAATAGCTTTAGAAAGTTTATATATATATCCATCCATGATACATATGGCACCAGAATGTATTTATGTGGTCATTGTTATTCTTAAAATGAAGAATTGCCACAATAATTGAAACATTTATGACGGTGCTGAAATCTGTTGGTAACACTTCATTTGTTTAGAACCTTGTTTGGTTATGTTATTAATTAGTTGTTACAGTTATAAAATAATATGTGCATAATGAAATTTATGTGGTATGAAGAAGCTACATGGGATGATGTTAGAAATAGATTCTGGTGCCCTAAAATCAGCTTTCTTGAGCGGTTATCGTTACTGTTGGAATCAGTGATGTAATTGGCAACTAGAATTTGTCAAGACATGTTGAAGCTTTGTCATGCTATTTAAATTCACCATATCTTGATGACTGTTCTTACCAGTTAATACCACACCTTAAAGTTTTAGAATGTGAAGTGTGACGGGATATTAAATTTACTGCTCAGATGTTGGATAGCTCCAAGGAATAGGTCTTTTCATATGGAGGTAGGAAGAGGGGGTAGCTAAACCATCTGTGGAAGAATTGGTAAATGCAGATAGAAGGTATCCTGGTTGTAGAAATTTGAATTGTCATTCATTATCCTCCTTGATGAAACTTGACAAAACACAAAATATTATGTGGTTTTTTTTTACATAACTGATATTGCTGTATTGCCATATATCCACCGAAAATACTAAGGATATGTCTGTTTATATTGGCTGTTTCTACCAATTCTGAAAACTGCTTAGTTTACAATTTTTAATTGGAATATACCTGAGCTCCATTTAGTTTTACTGGCCATGTAATATTCCTCTTGTTATTGTACTATCAATTGGGGGGGGGGGGGGGGGGATGAAACCCACTTAGTGGGTTTTCATTCCTTAAATATTAATTCTTTGACTTCAGTCAGAGGTCAGGAAAGTCTGTAAGACCAGGAGTGGGTATGTTAAAAAAACTAATCTGAGAAGTATCAGGTAATTTATGTCTAACAGAGGGTTAATTTTTCAGCAATTTGAAGGTTGAATGATGGTCAATGGATCTCACAATAACTTTCTTTCCTTGGCATTAAATTTGAGTGGATAATATTTCATCACTTACCGGTACTGTTACACTTCATAATGTAATTAGCAGTTTATACAATATTAAAGAGGACTATGAACTTGTGTTTTGTGAGAGTCAATTATAATGTAAGAAAACTATTCTAAACACAAGATGGCCTTGGTGTATGTGGTGCCATGCAGTCAACATGTTGATATTTCATTGGAAAGCTTGGAATTATCATAAGAACTAGCAGACTTGCTGTAGTATGTGGCAAAACCTCTGACCTCCAAAAATCTGTGTTCTGTCTTCACCAAGTAAAATTTTTGAATGGTTTCACAGTCAGATTCAGCTATAACGAAATACATTGAAGTTAACTTTTACTGGCATGTCTACTTTGTACTATCTGAGGCTGAAGAGTTGTTTGATAATAGAATGGAGTTCTCAGGGGGAATAGAATGGCACTGTGCCTAATTCCTTTTATTGCAACATCTGGCTGCAATTAAAACTTTGGAGAGTCAGCTGTTTGTTTGTTCATTTATGTCATATGTGTGAACTCTGTGGAAAGCTTCATCCTGTTTCAGAACATTTTGCATTTCAAAGGTATGTTCTCTTGTATATTAAACTTTTATTGTGTTAAAGAACGTTGATATGCAGTGGATGCTGTAAAACAAGCTCTATTTTAAAGTTAAAAAATTTTCTTCTAACTGTTTAATTACAAAATTCTAAAGGATAAAAATTTAACTGATCATGAAGTGGTTAATTTGAGCAGTGTTTAAGTTACACACTCAAAAGTAATACAAATGTGTAGTAATTGTGGGCAAACATTTTCTTTATCATGCTACTGGTTAAACATGTAATGAATCAGAAGTAGATGTTACTGATCAAAATCTGTTACAAATTTTAAACTGTAAAGATCTTCATCGATGGGTTTAACATTTTACTGCGTTTCAGTTTTTTTTATTAAATTTCATTCTTCAGTTTCCAGCATTTTTCTGTCATTCTCTGCACTTGACTGCCTTTCTTGTGAATAACTGACATTTCTCCAGTCTCATAACTTATTCACTGCCCTAATTAACTGTAAATGCTAGATTTTTTAAAGTTAATAATTGTGGGTTACTTTGTTTTGTAATCCAATTATGGCTTATAGAGTACAAGTGTACACTTATGCTGACATACAGCACTGTGTATAAATGTGCAGTGCTACCATGTGGATGCTTTGTATCATATCCTTCATATTGTGGGTCTGAGAAATCAGAACTAATATTTGTTGCCTTGGAAAGAGTCTCTAATTGGCTATGATTTTAATTTTTAAAAATGTCAAGCGTGCAAACTATATACTTTTTAGTGAAGCTGTAAGATAGTATGACTGGGAAGTGAATTATAAATTGTGCATAAGGGCAAGTAGTTTTTTGTTATTCTGCTCCCTTGGATTCTGCCATCAGCATGCTAATCAATCAAAATATGATATATTTGGCAGAACACAGATTTTATGAAGACAATTCAACAAACCTTAAGTGTTAGTGAAAGATCATCGTAATTGCTTGGGTAGATTCCTTGCTGAGAGTACAGCCTTGTTGCATGCAACAAAATTTTGCGAATCATGTTATTAAGGGTGGTGCAAGATTAAATGGGTTTTGAACTTTTGTGGCTCTGCATACACTAATTTCAGCTGCCTTACAGAATAAGCCTAGTTCCAGAACTTTAATGGAAAGTCTGTATATCTTTAAAAACTTTAAAACAACTGTCTTCATAATGTCACTCAAAAATTGCAGTTTTGCTAGTCTAAAATTCAGGAACTCATTGTCTTCCTTTTAGCTTCAAATGTGTCTTATGAACATGTTCAGTTTGTCAATATTACATCCTGGTTTAAATTGTACATTATGTTCCTTTCAGTTTTTGGGAGGAAATCGAAATGTTGGTGAATTCATTTTTATATGAAGAAATTAATTTTTTTGTACTATCTATAATAAGTAAGTAATATTTGAGATTTTATTGATTTACATGATACTGTACATAAAATATATGTTCTGTTTATGTTTAGCTAAGTGCAGGATGATTATTGAGTTATGAGAAATATTCAGTTACTGATGATTAAATATATTGACATTTTGCCAGTGAAATATGGCAATATTGTCATATCTGAGACAAAGTACACAGTGGATACTTGCTTACTGTTAAAATTATTGTGGCAGGGAAAAAAATCTAGTTGTCTCTACTTTTAGGCATAGATACAATTTTGAACCATGCAAAAGTATCTGTAACATGCATACATAATTCTTTCTATGAAGTGTTCCATCACATGGAATCATGTACCTGAAAAATATTTATTTTACTATGTGTTTAACTTTTGACTGGAGTATTTGAGTTACAAGAAATTAGTATGAAAGTTAATTGAAGTCTAAATTTAACTAACCTGCTACTCTTAGTTATATTAGTAGTCAAAGTTAAGATTTTGTTAATTCTTTTCTGGCTCTCTTGTATTGAACTCTTGACATAGGATTCATGAATGAGGTTTTGTAACATACACACACACACACACACACACACACACACATACATATATATACACGTAGATTGAGCCCAGAAGACATTTCTTGAAGTTGAACATCTTTCAGTCCAGTCACCATTCTATACTGTCACAAAACAAGAAATGTGGTTGTGAATTTAGGCCATTTTATTTACAGTATCAGTACAGGAAATATTAAATTTGGTATTTTTGTGAAAATTTGAAACTGTAAGATACTGCATTATGTGAGGTTATCAGTTAATGTGCATCAGTAATATGTTATGTTTCACTGCCATTCCTGATTGAATCTCAATTTACAGGGTTCAGCTACAGTAAAGTCATGGAAGCCTGGCAGCTGAGGTTCAAAATGTTATGGTGCTCTTATTTTTATCCTGCACAGCCATGTGCAAACAAGTGAACCCCTATACATTTAATATTTTTGTTTAAAAATGATAACTTTAAAAGGGATGTTTGTTGTTTGCAAGGTTACATATTTACTCAGGATTAGTTTTATTCTTTGTATTTGAGGAAACTACCCAAGTTTCAGTTATTTAATTTAGATTAGAAATCTAGATCACTCACTGTAATTTATTTTTGCATTTGTAAAGGTTCATGTCTGAACATGAAATACTGTGAACATAAAGACTGCAGCCAAGGTGAAGCAGCAATGTATTCTGTAGAATGTTATATTATTTTTAGCAAATATTTTGATGTGTCTTATTTGCATTTTCTGTAGGTCCAGGGCAAGACATTCTTCATTTGTTCTCCATAGGACTGACATGTGTAAATTTGGAGTGAAAGACTTTGGGTGTGTTTAATATTTTAATACAGTTGCAAATCGTCCCCCCCCCCCCCCCACTAAATGAATGTAAACATACATTTCCTTCCTAGGTATTTTGAAATGTAAAATTGAGACTCTTTTCTTTGACTTTTTATTTTCTTTGGTTGTTAATGTAGTTTTCCAGACAAAGTTGCTGGTTTGGAACAATTAGTATTGCATATCGGCTGTAATGGAATTTCCCAATGATTTGAAGTCAGGTTGCTGTGTTTGGACGATTGTGAGTGACACTGTAAATATGTATAAATTACACTTTTTTTACAAATCATCTTTATTAATTTCTGTTTGTGTCATTTGAAATCATTTAAAAATGTTCATTGGCACATTCACAACTGCAGGACTCAAAGTTTTTATGTAGCATATATTCTATTTTTACTAGAAAGGTTTATTTTTTGGGAGTGCAACATGTTCTGTTTGAAATATTGTTCCTGAGCATTTATGTCGATCATCGAACTTGTGTGCAGATGCTAGAAGAGTGACTGGAAGCAGGGGGGACATGATTATAATCATTCCATAAATATTATCACTATGCTCTTGTACCTTCCCCCCCTAGGAACTGACTGATCATGCCATGTGTACACCTCTTATGTATTAAATTAATATGTGCGGTGGCAAAGCTTAGCAGCATGGAACTCTGTGTGTGAAATATGGCTTCCATACCAGCTGCGGATCTGCATCACCGTCTTCCTTGCTTGGCGATTGGAAGGTCCTGACATGAATCCTTGTAGCCCTACTATAACCAGCACATTTTGCCATAGAACTTCAGGTTGCAATATTTAAACTTGTATTTATTTACAATTTTGTATTGTCAGAGTTGTAGTGACATGTCCTTATGATTACTGTAGTTATGCACAAGTATGTGAGTGATTTGTTGTGATAATATATACAGTTATGTAGATGTTACATAGGATTTTTGTACAAGGACCCTGAACATCTACCTTCCTTACAACATAGCCACATGATGTTTCCATTCAAATGCAATATTCCTAACTAGTTTAAGTAATCCTTTACTATTTAAAGTTCCTCTGCAGAACTAGAGACCAAGCTTGTAAAGGTGAGATTTCATGTTCTCATGGCAGTGAATTTGAAGATGAATGTCTTCTGGGATATTGCACCGGAAATTGATTGACGTTTCAAAGGTGCTTACTACCTTCATCATCAGGGTACTGCCATGTTGATGGAGGCAGTAAGCACCTCTGAAATGTCAGTCAATTTCTACCAGACGACATAGCACAATATCCCAGAAGACATTATTTTCAGATGATGGTGATGGAAAATAAGTGATTCCTATGTTAGAATGAATTGTATGAGCTCGGGTTTTTTGCGAGAGTAGGGGGGAGGGGATAAGTTGGGTGGGTGGTTGGTTAACGTTGTTACCGTCTAAGCCAGAGCAGTTGATAGTGGCTTCACTACCGATGCCGATAGATGGCTGGGTCACTAGTAGTATATTAGAACAAGTTCTGTTTATTATAAATTTTTATGAAAAAACATTTATAGATTTTTTTTTGCATTTTAATATATTACAGTTTGTTTAATGCATTGTAAAATAATTCGTGAAAATGTTGTTGTTGACACTTCCATTCCCTTGCGATTAAGGTATTAATATTGCCTATGATTTGAGCGAGGGAAGGCCAGGATGTGACAGTTTGAGTATATTTGATCGCGTATAAGAGAATTATATAAATTGCGTTATTGTATATATTACTGTTATTTGTTTGCACGTTTTGAGTATGTTAAAGTTTCGATTAGGATGCATTTCATATTGTGAAGTGAGATTGACTTCGTAAGGTAGGTCTAACAAACTGCATTTTTCAGGAAGATCCTGCACCGTAGTCAGGTTAGTTAAGTGGGTATTCATTCCCAAACGATTCACATTTCAGTACCGAATGTTGATTGGAATGCACTTTGATTGGGTTAGTTTGGATTTTAACAGTTTTTAACGTATCTCATCTACGTTGCTACTGTTTAGTGTTTTATATCAGTCTAGGTATGATTCTAGTAGGATTTGAGGTTTCCACGGCGGTGAGTCTGAAAATGGCTGTCTTCTGGGTTTTTGCGTTGTGTAGTCCGGTAGAAGTTTACCAACGTTTCAGAGGTCCTTGCTGCCTCCATCATCAGGGTCATTATTGCCCTGATGATGGAGGCAGCAAGGACCTCTGAAACGTTGGTAAACTACCAGACTACACTGCGCCAAAACCCGGAAGACAGCCATCTTCTAGGTTTGATGTAGTTATGTCAGGTAGTAGGTCTGTGCACCATAATTACATTTTCTCCAAAAAAACTTCACCCTGTTTTACTTTGATTATTTCAGGTGGATGTCTGATGCAAAGCTCTGGTGAAAACAATGAAAAAGAAATCTGCTGTCCATCTCTGCCTTGTAGGAGGGTTAATTCTCCTTACGGCTCAATTAAGCCTTCTTGTGTTACTCCTGTATCCATACAATCAGTACCATATACATTTTCTGAAGGATGTTGGGGCATTTGTCAACATATCTTCTAAATTGCATATGTCAGTATTTGTAGTTGACAGTGAAACCTTACAGCACTTTATAAACCAGAAAAATGAACACAAAACACAATGTGTTCTTTGTGAAGCTAGGCATCCAGCAACATTTGTTACATTATTTAGGGGATTTAAACAGAGTGTGAGTATTGTTTAATCTTTCTTCATGAGCTATAACTGTAATGTGGTCTTCCTGTTCCATTTGTATGTCATGCATCACCATGATCCATCAGTTAAGAAATATTTCTCTGTAGAATAGTCCCAGGTAAATAACCATGAAAAAATGGTTGTTGTACAATGTTACCTTTTTTTCCAGGTTGAGTTTATGTCTGTGTTACAAGAAGCTGGATTCCATGTTGTTGTCTTACAAAATACAAATCCACCAGAAGTACCATCTGGTATTTCTATAAATGTACCAATCTGTTACTTGCTCAAGAGAAATATTGTGATACATCTTGTACTATTTCATGAGAGGGAGGGAAATTACTGGTGGCATGGTAACCTCCTGAGTGACCCAAGAGCAATATCTGAACTCTCAAGTTTTGGCTTGTCACTGCACAGTGCACAAATGATGAAGACTGAAGGAGCCTTTGACAAGTTTGAAACAGAATTGGTTCATATGGATCATATTCCTGTTCTAATACCAAAGGACATTTCTCGTTTCTTACGTGATACCAGAAGTTCAAGGTACATTGAATGCAATCACATATTGGCAGATTTATTTTACCGATCTCATGGTAAAGATACAACACATGAAGCTTTGAGGTTTGTCCACAGAGCATGGAAACTGCTGTCAAAAGCCAAGACGCTATTGGACAAACTTGGAGTCCGATTTTGGCTAAGCAGTGGCACATGTCTAGGTAAGTGTACTTTCCATGAAAATATACTCCTACATTTTTTGCATTCAATGATATCTCCCTCTCTATATCTTTGACATTTTGAAAGAAAGTCTTAGATTCAGGTAATATATCCCTTATCATGATAATACTTTGAGACTCTGTTCACCCCAGAGAATGTATTTTAAAAATAAAAGTCCTACATCTAATGTTGCTGGAGTTGCTTTCACATCTGAAGTTTGCTAGGTTGGTATCATTGATGCTTTGGCATTACTAATAACATTTATGTGATGTAATAAAGAATTGTATATTAGGGCTTCTTATATCTACATTCTCTTTTGGTATATTTGCTTTGAGGAATATTGCTTGTGGCCATGCCGTTCACTATTCTTTCAGGTTATTTCCGTCAGTGTGACATCATCCCATACAGTAAAGATGTAGACATAGGGATCTTCATAACAGACTACAGTGAAAAGATACTGCCAGAATTTTTAGATCATGGCTTTACATTGAAGCACTGGTTTGGGAGAGTGAATGACAGTCTGGAGTTGTCCTTGTCCAGTGGAGAACTTAAGCTGGACATATTTTTCTTCTATGAAGATGGACAGTTTTTGTGGAATGGAGGCACACAGGCAAAATCTGGGAGAAAGTTCAAGTGAGTACAGTGTAGCATGCTGTTGAGGGGAGGGGGGATGAAATATGGCTGCTATAGTGATTGCTAATAAATCATTTGTAAATTTCTTAAAATTAGGAATGACAGTAATGAATATAAATGAGTTCCTTGATGAAAAAATGAGGCATAATTTCAAGAAATTATTTTAAAAAACTAAAGGCTGAGATATATCAAAACAAGTGTTTTGTCCATTGTTTTCTGTGTAACGTGTTTTAATCCAATGAAAGACAATAGATTACCTACATCTCTACCTAAGGGACATGAACTAACAGAGATTGCATGCAGAACTAAGAGTTGCATGAGTTCTGCAGTTGCTAGGAATATTTGAATGTGGTAGGTTATGAAAAGGATATGAGGAAATTTGTTTGATATTTAGAAACCTGTTACTTGAAGGATTAAGACAGAAATGAAAGAACATTGTTAAAAAAATTATTGTGGAGAAATGTATTATAGTGGATTGGATTGAACTGGTTCAGAATAATATGACAACATCTATGCTAGTAGTGTTGTCTTTAAAGTCTGTAGTTTCAGAGTCTACATTTTTTATAAGGCAAACATTTGTCACATTGTTTGTTAGGTTGTATTGTTTTTGATGTGATATTTGTCAACTACTGAAGAACCAGTTGTCTTTTTTAAGCCCTGCTGTTTTATGACAATGATGCATATATCTTGTGTTGACTTACACACTGTTAATGTAAACCTAATGTGATGGCAGTTACATTGTTCTGTTAAATGTAGGTGTATACAGTGACAGAATTACTTTCAGGTTCTCAGGTTTTGTTTTTACTTTATTCTGAGCAGGTATCTGAAAATTCATGAATTTTTCAGGTATGTGTTTCCACGTTTCACTCTCTGCTGGACAGAGTTTCTGGAGCTGAAAGTGAGGGTGCCTTGTGAGACACAGGCTTACATCGAGGCCAACTATGGATCTGATTGGTTCACTCCAGTAACACGTTGGGACTGGAAAAGTAGTCCATCAAATGTGAGAGAGAATGGGGAGTGGCCAGCAGAGGATTGGGCTGAAGTAATGCGAGTATACAATTGATTCTGGTAATTATTCCTGAACTTTACGCTTATTTGTTTGGTTGCTCTCAACCATTCAAGTAATTTAAATGCCTATTCATATTTATTAGCTTAATCTTTATAATTATATAACATGGGATGTTGGAATGCCAGTTCAGTTCTCTATCAGTTCAAAAATACATTTTTTTAAAATGAGTTATTTAGTTAGCATAAATATTTTAGCTAATTAAGTTAAACAAAAGCTTGCTGTAAGTGTTCAGATAGAAGCCCAGGGCCCTCTATTTTCAATCTTTCTATTAGTTTTCAGCCAGTATTTAGGTCCAGGAAGAAGAATTATTTATGCCCTTATGTAAACTAGGCATTATAAAGAACCTGTCTCTACCAAAACTAAATTTCTGTGACAGTTTTTAGAGGCATTCCGTACCAAATTAGAATTTATCAAGTAGTTCAAAAGATGAAATGTGGATGACTAGACAGATTGACACATTTCCTCATAAGACATTTGTTGCACTTTTTATGTGCTTATGGATTGTCTAGCAATTTTAAATGCTGAGATAATTGATATGCATCATATGTTGAATGGATCAGTAGAAAGTTTAAAAGAATGTATGAATCGTCATTAAAATGATTCCATTTGCACAAATTTGGTTGTCATATCACTGTGGAAAATTTTTAATTGCTGTGTTGTAAATTTTATTCAGTCAAGTGCCACCTTATATATCTGGCCATTGTTTCTTGTTATATTAAGGGACATTGAATGTGATTTCATTGTTAATTATTTACATACTGAACTGAGAAAGAAGTTGTTGACATCATACATCATTGGTGTTTCATATAAAAAACTATTTCACTGGAGGTAATCTGTATTTCATTGGTAAATAAAGTGTTGTACTTATGAAAATTCCATGACATCCTCACTGTCTGCTGGACATTTCCACCAAGATGTGTTCTTATGACAAAGTCCCCTCCATTCTTCTATGGCCTCTTGTACCTGTATCCACTCTTTTTCTTCTTTTTGTATGTATTCCTTTACTTGGCATCTCCACCATGTCCTTTGTTCACCATTTTCAGGTTTCAAGCAATTAGAGGAATACTGTTGTTCATGTACAACAAGTTTGTACAACTTTTTCCTCAATTTTGCCAGTTTTTTCTTGTAGTGTTTTCACCTTCACATCTTGCCTAATATCCTTTTGAATGTTTACGTCCGGGAAGCTTAACATCTTTTTTGTGCCACATCCTTGCAGTCCTATTTTGATGTTTTTGTGCACTTGTTTCCTATTATCCATTCTGTATCCTCAGCCCATCACCTTATCTTTAATCAGACACATCTCACAAGTTCTGTGTTGTACTCCTTATAGTTACTCATCTTTGGGATAAATATTTTCTCTATCACTTCTCAGTGCTTCCCAGTTTGCTCCATCTTTTCCCAGCTATTGAGAATACATCACTGTCAGCTCATATGAAGACTTCTGAGGTAGGTGTTGGAGAAAATAGTACTCTACCCACTTATTTCCATCTTTCATGCAGTTAAGATTTGTGTATGTGTTTGATGTTTTATTGTCTTATTTTTGGGTATTTAGTATATTTTTTCACTGGATTTACAATATGAAAAACCTTATAATAAGAATACTTGCCATATCTATCCCTAGTATTATTTTTTTGTGATTACTATTATTGAAAAACAAACTTCTCTAATTTTGTTTATTTTAAAATTGTGAATAAAGTAGTCCCTGTGCCCAAGTACTGTGGTATCACGCATACAGGGGATGTTGAGACAAGATGGCTGTTTTCTAGGTTGTTGTGCTGTGTAGTCTGTAGAGATTTACAGATGCTTGAGAGGTGATTGCTGCCTCCATCATCAGGGCGATGAAGTTTACCAATGTTTCAGAGATGCTTGCCTCTGAAATGCTGATAGTCTTCTACCAGATTACATGGTGTAACAATTCAGAAGATGGGGATCTTCATACTTGCCACCACGAGAATCTGATGTCTTATGATGAGACAGTTCCTTTTATTTTAAGGCTTTTTATCTCTTAGTGGTTAATAGATCACTGTACCTGCAGAAACAGTGAACATGGTTGTGAAATGTTGCAGTGCTGTTTTCTGTTGTTTCTTCTTGGTACAGGTCTATAACTGAAATATGCTAAATTGATATTTGATAGCAGCTTCAGCTATCATGAAAATGGCTCTCTTCTGGGATGTTGCACTGTAGATGTTTACTACCAGACTCGTACATTGTGTTACATCCCACAAGACAGTTATCTTACTTGTCACTATTGGAACCTCATATCTTGTCTTTTATTTACTGCAGTGCATTCCTATGAGTAGGAAACTATAAATCTTAAGTTTTGAGATATTAGTGGCATTTAGCTTGAAAGTCATATATAATGTTCTCTATAACAGTTTATTCAGACTTCCTTTTCCATGTACAAGCAAGACATTTTATACAGAAATTGGATATTTTAGTTAAGAATACTTGTGTTTTTGATATTAGTAAAAATGTAGACTCCTGCCATTTGTTTGTGACTTTTTGTCATTGAAATTTACAGACAAAAAGGCTTTGTTTTCTGAATTAAACAGCATACAGAAGGTTGACATAAAATACTGCTGGATCAGTAAGTTCTATGTACTGTATTTAGTAAGCTTAAAATTTGAGGTCACAATTATATTCTCTTGTATAAGTTTATTACAGTTTTTGTGTCACAAACCCTAGAAGTGGCAGAAAACATAATTCCAAATACACATCTGATGAACACTTGACAGTCAAACTTTGGAACAATTGTAAGTGAGTGAAATGACTGAGTGCAGGCTGGATGGATGGAGTTCAGCTTCTGGCAGAGGCAGGGATCTTTCTCTTTGTTGTCATGTCCACCATCATTGGGGCTCTTGGAGCTGCCTGGGTCTAAATTAACAAGAATGTGAAGCTGAACAATCATTTTGAGGGCTAGATGTGTGAGGCTTGGTTATAGGGATGCCACAAACTGCTGCTACAGACATTCAGAAACTTCTTTTTTGGAACTAAGAATGCCTTACTGAACTTCCAAGAATTTGAGGGTTGTTCTTTCAGAGTAGCTGTCAGAAAATCATCAGCTGCCACTTCGAGGGTAAACTGGTTAATTTGAAGTAATCAGTCTGTTAAGTAGGTACTTGATTGATAGTCCCATTAATGATGGAATGAATTATGTCCTTGAAAGAATTATGAGTTTCATGTTATGTCATAGACCTTTTTGTTTGCTGTGATCAAAGATTAAGAATATCACGTACTGGAATCCCATTAATTTTTACAGACTATAAAATGTGCACCTGAAAGCAAATCAGGTAACTAAATTTATTACATTTGGGTAGGGGTAGCATTATCCCTCCTATCAGTTTTATGAATGTTGACATGGGAGTTCACTCTGTGCTGTAGATTTGAAACAGTGTCTGTTCACTTGTGTTGGGAATGTGACATTTACATTTTGTATTCAAAATTTTCACCAAAAACAAGTAAAAATTAGTTGCTTTGAATTATATCTGGCAGCCACTTATTAACTTCATAAAACATTGTAGTTTAATTTTTACTAGATTGTTAAATATAATTTGTAAATTGCCTATCAGAACCCAGTTTGGTATCTGAATCTCTTTAGTGACAACATACCTGATTTGCGTAGTAATTTCCCTGTTTATATAACCTTTAATTATGAGGTACACCAATAAAATAAGGCTTTCTTGTTGTTTTTTAGTCTTTATCCTCTTCTACCCGCAGGTGTCAAGGTACTCAATTTATTCATTTAATCTTATTAGACATTTGGTAGGACACCTTGAACAAGGCCTCTACCTATACAGGACAGCCCAATACGGAAAGATGCAAACATCCATGCCTTGAGTGTGATTTGAACCCAGTGTCCAAGCGCACGAGGTCTATGCCTCAGACCGTGTGGCCACTGCAACTGGCTTGCTTGTTTATAAGTTATGTAAATGGAAATTAAGATTAATTGGTTGGTGGCCTTTAAACTTCACTGGTAGCTGCCATTGTGTT